>NW_024543095.1:19360000-20652500 GCF_018167655.1 Microtus oregoni | reverse complement strand
AGTGGCGGGAGCTGGGTGGCGGAATGCAGGCCCGCAGCTCCTACTACACTCTATTTTAAGTTAATCCTATTCGTTAAATTGTTTTAATAAAAAATTCAATTTTAACAGGGAACCCTGATTTCTCTTTGGGCTGACGAGGGAGGGGGACTTGATTGGGGGAGGGGGAGGGAAATGGGAGGCGGTGGCTGGGAAGAGACAGAAATCTTTAATAAATAAATAAATTAATTAAAAAATTTTTCAATTTTAAAAGTAAACTTTTGTTCCTTATTTCTACATTGGCCTGCTGTGGTTTAGGCTTAGGATACATATCCCTGGCTATTTTGTGATTTTCTTGGAATTGTGAATGTTCCCAGCTAGATGAGAGTTCTGAAGGAAATGCCTGAACACTCACAGTTCCAGCATCTGTGTCTGTGAAGTCAAGGCTGAGTGATTTCTAAGATCTCATAGAACTCAGCAACTGCCATGCTGGCCTCTCCTCTCATGTGAGGATGAGTGTAAAAACGGCTACATGGTTGTCATGGTTTTACTTTTGTGTGGGTAAAAGCACTCTGAAAATTGAGAGTGCAGAGGCATGGTGAGATGTAATAGCCCATCTCACACATAGGCACGGGGTGCCTGCCTTCACTATGACGTTTCCTTCGCTGTGCACAGGAGTGGATGGTGGGATGATGATGTCTGCATGCAGATCTTTCCCGTGATGAAATGGTAGCTTTGAGAGAAGGGACGTACAGTGTAAAGAGTCTGCTGCATAGGCTTTAGTCATTAGCAATGTGACTTTGGGCAAATCATCCTAGAATTGGAGAGTGGGCTGATAATGCCTGTCACATGTTTATTGTGTGTGGGATTCGTGCGTGCCTCAGCATGGTACTGCACTAACTCTGATGAAAAGCAACAGCGCTGTTCCCAGGAGTCTTGGTTGGTAGCTCTTCCTTTGTAAGTAGCTCTTCCTGAGCTCTGATTGACCCACCCCACATCCTGGTAAAACTCACAGCTTGGCACTGTCTGAAATTTAGAGGCATCTGTCAGGATGAGGCATCCTGGCTCAGGAAGTCTCCCTTCCCTGGCTCTTGCCAGTCTGCAGGTGGTTCCTGAGAGAGTGGGGACTGCTTTTCTCTTGGACACCTTGGCCATCATGGCGACGATGAGTCACAGTTTTGTAGCAAAATCTGTTTGTCACAGACAAGAGTCAGAAGCAATTGTTTTGTCCAACAGTTAAAAGTGAGCACTGCTCTGGGACTGAACTGGAATTCAATTTTCAGCACCCATGGTGGCTCATATGTACTTGTAACCTCAGCTTAAGAAGATCTGATGTTCTTTTCTAGGCCCTGCAGGTACTCATGTGCATACACACACACACACACACACACACACACACACACACCAACACACAATTTAAATTAACATGTTAAAATGCGTAGAGAAAAGGAGAAACACAGTAAAGAGTTGTGATTATAGAGTTTAAAAACCTTGGTGTCAGTAGGCTGGAGAGATAACTCAGGGGGCAAGAGCACTAACTACTCTTCCAGAGGACCTGGGTTCAATTCCCAGCACCCATATGACAGTTTACAACTGTCTGTGATTCCAAGAGCTGACACCCTCACACAGACATACATCCAAGCAAAACACCAATGCTCATAAAGCAACAACAACAACAACACCTAGTGTCTCTAGGAACTATAGAAATTGCTTAAGCAACAAGGCACCTTGAAATCTAGTGACGCCCAAGGGCCAGTCCGTGAACTTGGAACCAGAAGACTTACATTTTAAGTCTTCCCGTGATTATATCTTGCTTTAGAGGATTAATATCAACAGCCAGACACAATGAAAGAACCCCTGGGCCATCGTCTACAGGTGCCCTGTGTGTTTCCTAACGTCTGCTCCTCTGCACTCATGCCGACATGAAGTGCACCTTGGTGCTACCACTAACAAATATCTATGCTATAATGACGTGATTGTATCTAGCTGTTAGTATTACATCACCACATACATGCCATTTGGGATAGGAGCGAGTGTAACGATTAGGACCTTGAGATTATTCCAGCCTAGCAGCTGTCTTGGCTTTGAGAACAGGTGTCACTACTAACCTAGAAAAGTCACCCACCTTCTTAGATCTGTAGGCGGGGTGAAGGCTGGTCAGACTTCCCAGTCCTTTGGAGGAACTTGCAAAAGCTAGCTTAGGGTTTTTCAACTCTGCCTTTGGAGATTCCGACTGAAGGATTCTAGAGAGACGCTGGGAAGAATATGTGATGATCTAACTTTTAGCATCAGCTTTTCTGTTTGCTGCTCCAAGACCTGCCCTACAGATCTATATTTCGGTCTGTAGCTTTGCAGGTACTCTGGGTGACAGATGCTGCAAACACTCCTAAGAGTAGAAGAACCTGGGCTGACTCTCCCTTATCATCTCATTAGTACATGGCTCAGAGCGTATATTAACAAGCCCAACAGCTGCGGAAAGTCTAAGGAAACGTGGGGTGCCCAAGCTTCCATTTTTGTAATCAATCCCAATGAGGGGAAATACAAACTTGACTTTCTAAGATTTCAAAGCACTGTTACTCTGATATGAACTTTCACCTCCTCAGAAACTTCATGTAGAAAATGCTCTCAAAGTCCACAGACAATACTCTTTTCTTAACTCCCACAGACCCTTTTGGAATCCCTTCACTTGGTGTCTCACACTGCATCACCCTTTCTCGTCATCTCTACTTCCTATGTCCTCATTCTCACTGCTTGTGAGTGGCAACCTCTACTCCAGCTACGTGAGTCGGACTGAGACTCACTCTTAGGTGTATCCACGTATTCCTTGCTTCGTCCTTCATAGAAGAGGGGAGACAGTCTTCCAAGAGACAGTGATTTTCTCTGAAAGGTCTAGGAAACAATTTTCTCCGCTGTTCATCTTGGACTCTACCTGTCCATTCCAGGCAACCGGTTTCCTTCGGACATCTCTCCTAGGTTATGAGTGAGTCTCAGCTCATACACCACTCGCGCTTTCTCCTAGCTTCTGAGTCATCCTCAAGTGGCCTTTGACTGTAGCATGCTAACTTTGATCTAATCCTCAAAACTATCTCAGTTATTTTGTACAAGCTTAGGACGGTCGGCATGTGGCCTTACCAGACTCTAAGCGAAGGCAGCCACAAATTCAGACGTAAGTGGAAAATCCTTACGGAAGTTTGAAGACTTCTATACCTCTGTATGAAATGAGTACTGTGTAGTTTCCCTCCTCTCAGGTCTCTCTGTGTGGGATGAAGCCTCCACTACTAGTGACCCACAGAGCCAAGATGGGAGTCCCGTTGTAGAACAGAACTCCTCCGAAGAGATGTTTGTTTTCAGTCTCTGGAACATGATCAGACACAGCTGTTGGCTGGTATCCTTCCTGGGAGAGTAGCACATAGGGACAGTAAAGAGCAAGGCAACCCTGGTAGCCAAGAGAGGCTACTGTCGGTAATGAAGTTCCTCAGAATAAAGGAGGAATGTTGGCTCGGCTTTGCAAAGGGTAAGAGTATGGCCTCTGGATTCCAAATGAGCTGAGTGGAGTAAATTTTATTTTATTATTTTTGTAGAACTCACCATTCCATGACTCTGTCCAAAAGCCTTTTAACTTCAGTATTCAGACAGTTCCTTAAACAGACTATAGTTCTTGGAACCTGTCAAGAAGTAGTTATTGGGTTCTCCTGCATATTCTGAATGGTGCTAGCTGCTTTTAGAGGCACACAGAGATATGACTAACATGTAGCTTCCTAGCTTCCCTACTTCTGTCAAGATAACCTAGCTTTGTTCGCAAAGTCTTTATGTGGCAATCTTCTGAATGGCTGGATTTAGTGATGTTACTAATTGTTCATTTCTTTTTATTCTTTCTTCTTTTCTTTTCTCTTTTCTTTCTTTCTTTCTTTTTCTTTTTGGTTTGTTTGTTTGTTTTTTTTTTTTTTTTGAGACAGGGTTTCTCTGTAATTTTGGAGCCTGTCCTGGAACTAGGTCTTGTAGACCAGGCAGGCTGGCCTCGAACTTACAGAGATCTGCCAAAGTCTGCCTTTTGAGTGCTGGGATTAAAGGTGTGCACCACCATCACCACCCAGCTCTAATTGTTCTTTAGATGTTGGAGGGAGGGATAAATGTGAGGTCTGGAGCATTAAGTAAGGCTATATTTTTTCTAGCAGATATAATTTGAGCCATACTTAGAAAAATGAGAAGAAAGATGAAAGAAAACAACAGGCTTTCAAACTCAATTGTTTTACTAGCTGTGGGGCTAGGACAACATTTCAATGTTTGGTTTCATTTTGAGAGTGGAGAGACAGAGGGAAGGATGAGTCATGGTTGAAGCTTGGTGTTTAGTGGTTGTTTATTTTAGGTCTCGATGAATCCAGTTCAACAAATCCACAGAGCATCTTGTAAGCATTGGAAATTGTGCATGGTAACTGGGAATCAAAATCAGTAATTGAGCATGTATTTCATACAAACAAGGGAAGTCTCCCATAAAAACAACTGTCAACCGTCAGACCAGGTTACAAGTGATGTGTTTTTACTCTCTAACTTTCAGGCTCCATAAAAATTTGCTGTTTTATCATGTTATTTATAGAAAAAAAAAGGAATCTAGACTTATTAGATGCGTTTGGTTGTCAAACTAGCAGGCTCTTAATTCTACCCAAAGTCCTCAGTATTTTGCTCCTACTGATCCTTCTGAGGATTACGGGACAGTCTTTTAAACATGAAATTTGCTCTTTGACAATTTCAAACGCGTGTATAAAGCATGCTGGTTCCTCTTGCTCCCGCCCCGCTCTTGCCTCCTTCCCACATCCCACATTTATACAAATAGGAAGTTGTGGGTTTATGTAGCTACCTTTAATTCGAATCCACCAGAGGATCCACTTCCTCTTTTTCTATAGGGACGAAAGTGTTTCCTCTGACACCAAGGATGCTCATTCATCCTAGATTTTGATGGGTTCTCCTGTTTAAAGCTAGTATCCCGTTATCGCTGCCATGACCTCACAACACAGATGGGTTCCTGCGTGTAGTGCAGACCATCCCAGGATGGCTCCTGTGTTTCCCCTCCTTACCCAGTTTGGGCTCTGTACCAGTTCAAGACCATGGGAATTTGATTCCCAGGCTAAACTGTTTCCTTGTGGGAGTTTTCAATCCCTCCCTAAATGCTCTGAAACTCAGGATGACACTACTTCCTCATGTGTGTCCCGAGGCACTGCTGAATTCTGCCTTAGCTCGCCTCCATTTCAACTTCCCTATTCCAGCTCATATATGTGCATTCTTCCTCTTGTTCTACTTAGGAAGTTAAGACTGAGCTGTTTAGGATGGGAGGTTAGGGTCAGAGAGGACACCGTGTTTGTCCAGGCGATCACCAGAGGCTCCTCCAGTGCAGACAGCCTATGACCCTGTCCTTCTATAACTAAATGCTTAGCTGGGCCTTGGTGTTCACCAAGCCTGGCTTACTGTAGCTGCCACTGCATTAATTTTCTGTCTCTGTGCCCACAGCCTGCTGTGGCCATGACTTTGGTGTGATGCCCACTTTTCTGGTGTCCTGGGGCCTCCTTCTGTGAGTTACTTTTAGGGTCCCTTCTCTAACTGTTAGCAGGCAGAGATGGAAAGGCTGCCCAGGTACCTGGAGCGGTGCCTGCCTCCCCTTGACTTCCCTGTGTTTTTACAGCTGCCCCTGGTGTTTTCTCAACAGTGCTTTCTGCGGCACTATAGATATCAAATAAACTCTTGCTAATTTCGGCACAAAAAGTGCAGCGTAGACAACTCTTGTTTAAAATTTCTTTGGTTTTAAAGAGCTTTGTGCCAGGGGGGATTTATGCTGTCATTAATTCGCCCTTGCTGGGTTGCTGTAGCCTGGTAAGCTTGCTTTCAGCAGGGCCATCCCTATAGCAAGTTCTATCTTGTCACGTACTCAGCTGTAATTTGGCTAAGATATCCCCAAGCAAAGTTTCATTTTTGTATTTGTATAAAAGTTAGGAAGGAAAAATGGATTGAGCTCCATCTACAGCCTGAAGACTAAAAAGCTCAAGATCTTGTATGGATCTCCACGTTTTCTTTCTCCTGTGAGCCACAGATGAACGTTTCCCATCTCCTATTGCTCCTTTCTGCCTAGGTAGTCTCATAAAATATCATCGCAGTGCTTCTGTTCCAGAGATCAGGAAGAACTGGCAAGAGCTAGTTAAGGAGAACCCCGACATACTACTGCCATCTGTCTGAGGAAGAATGGAAGGGTGCATGCACGGGGACAATGAAGAGGTCCCAGAAGGAAGTGTCATGGTTAGCAGGGAGAACAAAGTGAGTAGGAGATATCTCTATAACATAAACCTCATGCCATCCTGGTTCAGACAGCCAAGGAGAAGAGGATGCATCCCATTCTCACAGAGTCCTCTGCCCACCTAGCTTTAAATACCATTTATTATGAATAGTTGAAGTTGACAATATGATGTTACAGGTATAAATGTAAATACATCTATCTATGTCTGTCTATGTATCCAAATAGGAAACAAATTAAAATATCCATCATCTCATGTAGCTACTTTTTATGTGCCTGACAACAGCTAAAGTTTATACATTTAACAAAACTTCCAATACAACAGTTGTGTGTGTGTGTGTGTGTGTGTGTGTGTGTGTAGGTCAGAGGTCAATCTTAATTGTCATTCCACAGGTGCCTTTTTTTTTTTTTTGAGATAGGACCTTTCACTAGATTTAAGACTTTGCCTTAGGAAGACTTAGGAACTCCACATGAAGAATAATGATGAAATGAACATGGTTTGTTGTAGAAAACCATGAATATGGCAGTAGAGAGGTAGATGGAGCTCTGGTCATGCTTTGCTTGTTTAGAATGTGGACATCGTGCCCTGGCTGAGTAGACTAGGGCGCAAAGAAAGAACTCAGCAGTGTTTTTATATGAACCCAGAGACTCTGCTGAATTGGGGTTGGGGGTAGCTCAGGTGGATAAGCATGGAAGGGTCTACATTCATATGTCAATGCCTTGGACACGTCCACAACTGGAGGGGTTTAAGGGTGAGAGATTGACTAACTGATTCCACACTGAATGGGAGCTGAGGTACAGTACATGCCGAAGATTATCCTGGCTCCTCCAGGATGCCCTTGGAAATCCAGGATTTCATACAGTGGCAAACCAAGCCTGTAATAAGGTCTTGGACATAGCATTGTATACTTCCAGTCTTACACCTATCAGTGTTATTAGCATGAGTATTTGTTTTCATGCCCAAGAAAAGCATAGGTGTTCTTCTTTTATTTTTGTATAACCTTCATGATCAGCCTTGAAAGTCAGAAGAAGAAACAGGGCACCGAGACACCAAGTGAACCGATGAAGGTTAGACCTGTGCTAAGGCTCAATACAATCGAAGGCCATGGGGCCTTGACTTGTTCTTCACCAAGATGCTAACTCTAGCCTTTGCTACTTCAAGAGTGGGACGGAGGTGAGGGAGGTGCACAGATCTCAGAACCTTGCTTGACTCTTGGCTGGTGAAGAGAGACTTTAGATATACACAGTGTATTGGGTCCCGAAAAACACAGTTATGTCACTCCCTAGGCTATTATAAAAGGGAGATGAAGGATTTTATAAAAGGAATAAAACACACCATCCAATCTTTGAGTCCTAGCCCTAGACTGGGTTGCATTTACAGAGCCAGAGGGGGAAAAGCATTTGATTGTGAACATGCCTCTAGAGCGCTTACTTCTTCCTTGAAGTTTAGCATCTTTCTGCAGATTGAGCCCAGCGAGGCTTTGTCAAGGAATGGCAGAGGATGAAAATCAGAGGGTGTGCTTAGAATTACTCACCTTTTCAGCCAAACACATTTGGGAGAATAGCCTTAGCTTCTTAAATGGCTGAGCCATCTTCTTTGTGTCATGTCTTTTTCTTCCAGCTAGTCATTTGATTCCACTCCCTGAAAACACAGAACGTCCCTTTTTCTATTTCATGAAATTATGAAGCAACACACTGTAATAAGACAGCTTAGATAAAAACAGGGGAAAGAGGCTGAGGTATTTGAGTAAAGAAGCACGCTGTGTTTTTGTTTCAGTGGGCGTGGGATGGGGAAGGTGGCAGACGGGACGGAAGGCTAGAGACAGCACAATGTTTTCTGAAGGAACTTTGAAGTGGCCAGTCAAACCTAGAAGGCAAGATACTTGAATTTGGTAGGGACAATGGCTTTGACTCTTTAGTCTACTTCTTTCGGCTGGAGAGCAGACCTCCTTCTCTGTTCAGACTGCAGCCAGAGCAGAGAGACCATCATACAGCCAAACAGTAAGGGAGGTTAACTTGGAAGCCTGGATAAACACCTTGGCTCAGTGTGATTCAATAATATAGAGATTTAGAAAAAGCACATGCATGCCAATTAGCATGATTACAAAATTCTGGGTGATAGCATACAGTAAAATTCTGATACCAAATGTGGTTATCCCATTATTCCATATGGCGGTTAACCTATGGAGGACACTTGGAATCAGGGACAAAGATCTCTGCTGAGTCTAGCTTAGCCTACTCCCATCACTTTGGTCTTCTGATTCACTCCGTCTCTTTGTTAAAACTCAATGGCAGATATTCTTACCTCCCTCCTACGTAGAGATCAGGGAGTTGAGGCACCACAAGGAATACAGTGTCTGGAGAGGAAAAGGGAATGAAGGAAGATGCTACTCTGCATTTATAGACTCATAATCTCAACACTGGTCTTTCTCGTTTTCAGTTTCTACAGACTCCAATGAGATTTGTTCTAGGAGCTTTGCTTTACAGATGAGGAACTGCGGTAGAGGGGGGTTGGACACAGACATGAGTGACATCTCAGATTAGTGCTGCAGGTGGAACATTCCAATCCAGTGCATTTTTACCCAAAGGATGTTTCTAAGTATTACAGTACATTGTCTAGGCTAAGGCACATACACTGTTATTAATGACCGGACTTATTCTCCAGGGAGACTGCTCATCTCTCCGACTCCCCGTCCCACATTCTCCTGCCTGGTCTCTCACCTTGCCAGGTTCCTTCCATTCACACTGGGTTTTCTTCCTCTTTTCTCCCTTCCTTTCTTCTCTTTCTCTTTCTCTTCATGCTCTCACTTGATGTTAATTCTACCTTTGGGCCTCAAACTTGAAACTTTCTTGCCTTGGCCTTCCAAGGACTGGTGTTATGGACATGTCCACCAATCTTGACCTACAGTTCCCTCATCTGGGCTCTTCTTTATTTCTCTCACACGATACTTTTTTGACTGTGATTATTTTGGTACTGTGGTTCTGAGAAACTAATTAAGTACTATGGTTCTTACAATTTAAAAATTTCCCCAATACTTCATGTTCACAAAGTTTGCATAGCATTGCTCTTTATGGAAGCTGGCTCTCTATATAGGTCTATATGAGGAAATATTAAAGTTCCTTGGTAAGGATTTTTGTGGGTCTATGAGTCCCTACTTAAAAAAAAAAGTGTGAGTTGCTAAGATGAACTACAAAACAGATTTAATTTAATTATGACATTTTAATATCCCTAGGAAATGATAGTTTTCTATATTGGGCTCTTTATTGTCCACATCTTTTAAATTCCTCATGATCAGGTATTCATTAAGGCTGGCCTTGACTACTCTTTACAATACACTGCAGGGCTAGAGAGGTGGCCCAGCTGTTAAAGGCGAGGCTCACAATCAAAAATGTCATACGCTACAAATAAGATTTTTTTCACATTATTTTTCACCAGTATTCCAGTTGTCAGAAATATTTACTAGTAACTAACTCAACCATTGGACTTGTCGCACTGACTTGACTCCTTAGTTTTCTTCTGGATTTAACCCACACGGACTTCTAAACATTCACACCCAAGAAGAGCTGCTGCCCAGGCCAGGGAGGAATCAGGATGTGAAAAAGGGAGCTAAGAAACCCAATTCAGTGGGACACCAAGGCGTTCCTGCCCCAGGGGATCTGATTCCAAAAAGGCATGGATGCTTTTCTAGAATCTCTTTGTGGGCTGAAGTCATTGACTATCAAAGAAAGTTATTTGTGCAGATGTGTCTGGCAGCAATTTGACAATGGCCTTCTTCTAATATGTGACTGAAATAAGCTGTGGAAAGACATAATACACACAAGACGGGCCTAATGTAGGAGAAGCAATACATGCTTCTTTCTCTGTCAGAGCTTCGTCTATCTGTCCTCATACTGATTCTGTCTCCAAATTCCAAGTTTTTTTTCACCTACCACCCCCCTGTATACTCCTCAGTTCTAGTTCATGACACTCTCTCTGACCTGGTCTCATTCTTCCTACTCAGAACAGGCAGAGAGAGACCTTTCTGAAGATGCATCAGTGGGCAGAACTGGTGTGCTTAAGCTGTCCCATTCACTGTTTTCGTTCACAGCCCTCTTTCAGGAGGTAGACATAGTCCCCTCTACACACTTTGACATTCCTATGCTTGCAGGCTAGTTCTACTTCATGGCCCAGCATCTCCTGGCCAGGCTCTTTTCCACTCCAGCTTCATTGTCCAGAACATTCTTGTCCCTCAGTTCTTAGCTTACTCGTTACCCCCTTTGAGCTTCTGAGGAAAGAAACTCATACCCTTAAGAAAAGACCCATAAGAAAAAGAAATTTGGGCACAGGCAAAGGGGAATATAATAGAAGGCATAAGAAAGCTAATGCTACGCCAAGGGACTTATATACACTCCGATCTCAGACTTGCAGCCTCCAGAACTATAAAAAATAAAAATAAATTTCTGTCGGTGGCAATATGTTATGGCAGTACTAGCAGGCTAATATGCTCCTGTTTCTTCCCAGCTCATGTAACCATATCATTCTGTATGTATGGGTTTGAAATCTATCCTTATTTATTATTTTATTCTAAGATTTTTCCCATGCTGTCAATTTTATTTTTACAAATGAATTTTTCTGGCTTCCAAAAGCTTGACTAAATGGCTTTGTCACCATCTGTGTGACTATTTATCTAAGCTTGACTTCCTGAAGGGGAGTGCTCACCCATGAGGAATATTGTAGAGAGAATTTTTTTTCTTTTGTCTTAGTTTATTCTCTGGTGCTTTCAACAGACACCATGATCAAGGAAACTTACAGACATAAAAGCTTATTGGGGGCTTATAGTTCCTGAGGGTTAGTGTCCATGGCTGTTGTGACAGGGAGCACGACCACAGGAAGGTGGGCATGATGGTGGAGAAGTAGCTGAGAGCTTACATCCTTAACTCCAAGTAGGAGAGAGAGAGAGACAGAAACAGAGACAGACAGAGGGACAGAGAACTGGGATCAGTATTGGCTTTTTGAAAGCTCTAAGTCTATCCCAGTGAACCACCTTCTCCAACAAGGCCACACCTCCTAATCCTTCCCAAACAGTTCTACTAACTGGGAACCAAGTATTCTAATATATGAGCCGATGGGGGCCATTATCATCCAAACTGCCCATCTTCCTAGGTTGACTCTGCTTTCCACTGTAAGGCACCCAGTTTTCACACAGAGTCAAATGCAATGTATACATTTGAGCAATGAACGCTCTTTGTTTCTGAAAGAAAACAGAGATAATACAGATGGCAAGAGTCCTGGAGCTCTTCTGTGGAGACTGAGAATTCACATTGCTGTGAGTGTGACTTTGACCTTGAGTGTTCTTGTGTGACCTTGTGTGTTCTTGCCTACAAATCAGAAATGCTTGTCAGATTATAATCTTTGATTTTAAATCCAAAGAAGTCAGTTTGTACATAAAGCAAGTGATCCTATGCAGCCTGAAGAAGACTTGGAATTTACTGGAACTTGAATGCAAATTTTCTCTCTGCCTGTCTTCTACCATGCTAGTCATTCATTGCTGCTGTCACATGCTAATTCCACATGTCTTTATGAAAGGAAGAGGGTGGCGAGTCACATCTTTTGCTTTTATTTCATGGTGACTTACTCATTTGTTCTTCTGATCAGTTGCTAGAGAGAGACAAGGGTCCCCTTAGAATGTGCGCTGGTAAGAGGGACTATGTTGACTGCACTATAAGAATTAAATTCAGAAGATGAAAGACAACCCAGTGTTTATTCTCCCCTTGCTTTATGACCTCAGGCCAATTTTTCAGTCTGGTCTCTGTCTCCTGTGGTTGTCTGTTGTGCATGTATGAGAATCAGAATTAGCCTTCTATGTATTTGATACAGTGGAGGCCAAGTACAGGCTACAGTTAAAAAGCAGAAAAATCCATCTTTTTCCATCTTTTTTTGTAAGCATCATTCCAATGTTGTGCCAGTGTCCCTAAACCAAACCATCACAAGGGAAACCCTGCCAATCCTCCAAGGCCGAGTGGGAATTCTTTCTGAGTGTGGGCCATAACAATGGCTGGAAATTGGACATATAATTTGCATTGCAGGGTTATAAGGCTCACCACATTGGCTCAGAGATCAAATTCTATTTTATATGCTTGAGGAAGTTCTAGTTGTATTGGTTGTTTGGGGTTTATATATGGTTATGTTGAATGCATTTATGGCATCCATACTTGAAATTATTATTGTTTGTCTCAGAAAATTGTTCTTTGATTTACTGTGTTACCATCTTTCCAAGGCAAATAGTGAGATAGGAAATGCTCATATAGTGTAGCCAAGGTACTGAAACTGAGGTCTGGTAGGTAGGGAGAGTTCAATAAAAACACACTGAGTCAGGACCACCCTTGAAAATGGATATCTAAGTCTTCCACTAACTAACCTATATGTCCCTCCCACAAAGTCTCTGGGTTTGCTTTTGTATATTTAGTTTCAGATACAATTTTTATTTCCTCCATTTAAATCTTCTGAGTCGATTAAACAACTATCAGGAATGACAGTGGTCCACGTGATGTTGAAACCTCAAGAAAATATCACTCCCTTCAAGATCTTAGCACCCATGGGTGGGCCCTAGTGGTAACTCCTGTTTCACCATTCCAAGCGAGACACTCCACAGGGATCAGGAATGCTTGTATACCAAGGCTCCATGGCCTTGGCTATGGAGCAAGGCTTTCATGACTGCTGCTCCCTCCACTGGAGGAGTTGTAACATCAGAGAGACAATCAGTTTTCTTGTCAATATATTTTCTTTTCTTTGAGATCAGGAAGAATAGTAAGTACAGAAGCATCTAGAAAAAGAAGAGATAACTAAGAGGCCAGCTGAATTCTACCGACCATCCTTTGAGTAATTAGCAACATAGTGAATGTGGACTGCAGCAAGTCTTTGCTCGGGAGGGTTGTGTGGTTGTGTGGCTTTGTGGTTTTCAGAGTAAGAATATTCTGGGATGTGGCTCAACTGAAAGGTAAAAGCAATGCCCTTCGATGGAAGCAGCATGTACCTCATGCTTTGTAGTTCTTGAAATACAGAAGGTGAAGCTAAGTTTTGCCTTTGGTAGCCACATTGATGTTTGAGTTAGTGAGGAGCCTTTCACAGGAAAGCTAGACTTCAGGTCACTGTATCTCTTTTTTTTTCAGGCAGGTAATCACCATAACTTGTGAGGCAGCATTGCAGGGTTCTGTATTGATGGACAACTTTTAAACACCAGACACTTTTAGACTTCATTATGAGTTTTGCCCTTTTTTTTATTATGTGACTTCGGATGTGATCTTTAATCTGGACATGCCTTGGTGACTACATTTCTATGGATCCAAATGGTAGTAGCTATTTTATAAGGTATGGGCTCAGTAAGTACATGATATATTGCTCAGAAGAATGTCTGGTGCATAGTAGTTATTTGCTATTATTCTGTATTATTGTTACATTTTCCTATTTCTTCCTCAGTGTTCCATATTGATTTAAATGTGTATTCATGTGTGAGGATAAACTTCATAAATTAAGAGTCTGTCTTTAACACAGGCACAATGAAAATCATTTCTTAAATCGAATTATTAAACCAGCCAACAGCTCTATAGCTATGGGATCTCTTTTGCAGAAGCCAAAAAGAAAATCAGAGTCCTATAACAAGTGGTTTTCATGTGTTTAGGATTCTCTGACTTGTTTTTATGTTGCATAGCAACCAGACACTTTCTTGGTAAGGTCACTTTTTCTCAACATCTCTGTTGACTATATGCCTAAGTATTCATTAATCTCTATGTAAAATTGAAATATGACTCAAATCTGCATCTCAATTGTCTTTGTCCCTTTCTACAATTAATCCTTCATATCTTCATATTTTCCTGGGGGATCTGGCTGCATGGATCTTAGGAGCTTTCACTGAGTAATTTAACCACCCTTATATACACCACATATTCTTCCAAAGCCATCCTGATCTTTGTTCTTTAATCAATCAGAACCTCAATCCTGCAGGGTAACTAGACATGGTTATCCCATTTCGGACCTGGATTTGAGTAATGTCTAATGACTCTGCCCTGCCTTCTACTCTGACTTTTCTTGTGTCTTAGTTTGGGTTTCTACTGTTGCAATGAAATGCCATGGTCAGAAAGCAAGTTGAAGAGAAAAGGATTTATTTGACTTATGCTTACACATCTTAATCCACCCTTGAAGAAGTCAGGATAGGAACTCAAACAGGGCCAGAACCTGTATGTGGGAACAAATACAAATGCCATGGAAGGATGCTGCTTACTGGCTTGCTTCTCTTGACTTTTTCAGCCTTCTTCCTGATAGAACCCAGGACCACCAGCCCAGGGATGGCACCACATACCATGGCCTGGACCTTCCCCCATCAATCACTAATTAAGAAAATGCCCTATACTCCTGCCTATAGCCCAATGTTATTGAGGCATTTTCTCTGTTAAGGCTCCCTCCTCAGCCACTCTAGCTTGTGTCAAGCTGATATAAAACTAATCAGCACACCTTTCCTACTCCACTTTATACACTGAGGTTGTATTATGTACGTGTGTGTGTGTGTATGTGTGTATGTACATGAACATGTCACTGCATGCCTGTCAAGAGAAGTTGGTTCTTTCCTTCTACCACATGGATCTAAAGGATCTGAGTATCAACCTCGAGTTGTCAGCCTTGGTGACAAGCATGCTCAATAATTGAGCTATTTCACTGGGACTGAATTCTAACATTTTTTTTTTTTATAGAATAAGACATATACGTTGACTAAGACTATTTATCCTTGCTACAAGGGCTAGGGTTTTCCATCACTGATGCCAAAAGGATGAGCCTTAGTAACGAGAGCTTGAATGTTTTGAAAATTGAAAAAAAAAAAGTAGATTGACGTTAGTAGAACCAAGTCTTTGTTCTTTCTGACCACAGCTACTCAGTTCAGCAGAATCTATTCTTAGATGTAAAGGGAAATTACTTATAGTGAATGAGTTCAAAAGAATAAAGAGTCCAGTGAAGCAATGTTCCTCTAGTAGAATTATTTATTAAGACCCACAGGGGTTAAACTAGGCAGGGGCAGTGCCAAGGCTGGCAGCCAGATGTTCCTCTCATGCCCTTCCTGGGAAGCCATCTGGGGATCGTTAGAAGCTGAAGGGTGCAGTCATAGGAAGCAGATAGATTGTGCTGCTTTGGGAGGGTGGGAAGAAACATCCTGTCCGAGAGAGGACGACTCAAGAACCTACCCTCAAGCCTTCATAAAAGAGTAATGAGTTCAAGTATACACAGTTTCAGCCTCAAACCTAGGCCCTGGCTTGTGACACCCCTACCGAAGTTCCACTGTCTTTCCTTCTGTTCTGCTCCTGAAGGAGAAGGCACGGCTGATGAGTGAAACCTTTAGTAAGTTCTTTCCCCGTCCTTATAGCATGAGAGATAATGCGCTGTAATGTTTCTCTCATTAACGCAATCAAGTTTGTGATGGAAAAGAACTTAAAATAAAGTGAGCATGTGGTACAGTGAAACTCACCCACAGCAGTGATTTAACGCCGGTGCCAGAACCCCCTCCTCACTTGCCAGGTTTCAAGGGATTGTTGTCTTTGAGAGAACACACAGTATGGGCTAATGATGGCAATAAAGGGGCCAAAGAAGACATTGATAACAGTATCTACCAAGACAGAGCCTTTCTTTTCCTCCTTTCTTTGAATGAGATGTTGAGTCATTGTTGCTGGCAGTGTCTAGTCTCCATCCATGCCTGCCATTCTCACAGTGGTTGATTGAGACAGAAGTGTTTAGGCATTTACAACATGGAGAAGATGAAAACTGGGCAAGTATACAAATGTGGCCCCAGACATATTTATGGGGAAATGTGAAAGGTGCAGAAAAACCCACTGTAAGAAGACAGTTGTTAAAAGCTGTATCTGTGTGTAAAAACAGGCCATTTGTGGGACCACACTATGAGACGTCATTCACACAAAGCAGGAGCAAACACACATATTTCCAAGGTCATATCCAAATTCAATGACAAGAATAGCTGAGCCTTTGGGTAAAGGGGCATGACAGGAGAGTGAAGATGAGAGAAAATTTGCTTTGATGATCGTTTTCCATTGCTGTGCAATAAATCATTGCCAGTTGACAAAGTTGGTCATCATTCTGGAGATTAGAAATCTGGTAAAATGTGGATAGCTCAAAAAAAAGAAGCTCTTACTTAACTGGACTGGGTCCTCTGGAAACTCTAGAGTTGAATCTGCATCTGAGTTCAGCTCCTTAGGGCTGTAGTAATGAGTTTCCTATTTCCTTGAAAAAGCAAGCCAGGAACAATATCGGCCTCCAGAAAGCGACCTGAAATATTTGTTGCATGGTTCCAGTCTACCTCCTGGTGTGCACTAATGCTTCAGACCTTGACCTGCTTCTGATTGCTGATATCTTCCTCTGTGACCAGCAGTAGGAAGGGCATACAGGAATAGGTCATAACCTTCTTGACTTCTTGATCACTTACTTTAAAGTCAGCTGATTTGGAACTTTAATTAGATTAAATTCCTGCATAGCACCACCTAGACTAGAGTTCCCATGACTAAGAGAGCAGATATGCAAGTGTTAGGACTAAAATTTTGGGAACCTTATTGGAAGTCTTTGTACTCTATGACCTCATAGAAAAAATAATTGTCTGTCTCAGTATCCATGAGCGATAAGCAAGAGTTTCAGATACATTTGTTTTGTTTTGCTCATGTCAAAACGCCAACCCTGCAGAGAACTCATACCCCTTTTCATCTTGACTTGGTCTGTGAGTAAATATAACATAGTATGAGTCATGACAAGCCTGACACTGGCATGGATGTAATGAGCAGCCAGCAATTCTTGCTAAAGAAGAAGCAATTTCGTCTTATCTAGCTGAAGCCAGTGTTCCAAACGCCACAAAACAAAACATCATGTTCTTGTGGATGCCTTGACTGTGTCGGGCTGTCTCATCCTTTCCCCATAGTCTGCCAAGTCTAGCAAGTGCATTTTTCTTTTCAGGATGGAGTTAATGTCTTTCACCACTGGCTTTAAGAATATCTGTTAATCTGTGCTTCCTTAGTCCCGTTGGCCTAGGGCTGTTTTCCTCAACTTCAGGGCACCCAGTGTTGTCCTGCATGGTATCATACTGGTGTTGTCCTTGGCTCACAATCAACAATGCATCTACCTAACTGTGTGGAAGACAGATCCTGCTGGAGATGCTGCAATTTTCCCTCCAAGTCCACCATCAAGAACTGTCAAACAAGTGTTCCATCTGTCCATTGCTGTTTTTGCAAAGCAGTCCCTTTAAACGTGAATGCAATCCATAAGGCAAGGAAAAGACTACCAAGAAGTGAGATTTAACTTGAGGAGCCATATGGGAATTTCTATTTATGTAGGAGGAATATTAGGAATTTAGTTGCCTTATGCTATTGCTATCAGTTGCGTTTGTGTGTGAGCAACCAATGAAAAGTCATCTCTCAGACTTTAGACTTCACATTTTCTATTGATATTTGTAAACAGCTTTAGGAGTACCTACAGGTTTGTATACACAAGGCAGTTTAGTGTTTCTTTAGGCTTTTTGCCATGCATTCAATAAAAAAACTATTTTTTTTATTACAAAGTGTGTGTGGTTTGTATTTAAGTCTGGTATGTGCACATGTGGGGAAAAGTATGCATGCCTATGTGTACACGGGTAGAAGGCAGAGTTTGATGATGGGCATCCTTCTGTACTACTTTCTACCTCTTATTTTTGAGACAGGATCTCTTACTGAACTTGAAGCTCACCATTCAGCTAGATTGGCTGGCTGACAAGTGCCAGCTATCCGTCTTCCTGCATTCTCTTAGATCTGGGATGACGGATGCGTGCCACCATGCCTTGCTTCTGCATGGATATTGGAGACCCGCATTGGGGTCCCCTTGCTTTCACAATAAGCACTTTATCCATCAAGCAACCTTCCAGGTTCTTTTATTATTATTATTGGCAGGAATTCATGCCCACAAAGAGAAGCCTATAGATAGAAACTATTATCATCCCACTTTTAAAGATGACTAATCTAATGTCTAATAGTCTTATGTAATTTATCCAAGGTCATGAAAGAAAGCAGAAAACCTAGCATTCACTTTTCCAGTAGACCCTTAGAGCCCAGTTCTTACTGGCGGGTTTTAGCTCTAGTTTTGGAGCCATGGCATATTTCTTTCACTGGCTCTGGTTCCAGGGCTAAAGTCTGTTTCTTCGGCTCTGGTTTGAGAGTCAGGGTGTGTTTCTTAGGTTCTGGGTTCAGAGATAAAGTTTTTCTTCCACTGACTCAAGTTTCAAACACAGGCTGTGTTTCTTTCACTGACTCTGGTTTCAGGGCCAAGGTGGGTTTCTTTGACTGTCCTTTTCACCCTACACTGACATGTCTTCCTCTCCTACCTCCCCAAAACATCTGACCCTGGTCAATGATGCGCCAGATTGTGGTGTGATCAGGGCTGAATCTTAAAGTACTATTCCAGGTTCCCTTGTCAGCCTTAAGTAGTCCTGTCCTGGGCCAAGAAAGAGGCTAGGTCATTATGAGACAAATCAGGCAAATGATTCTATAAATTGTTCTTTCTGAATATGAATCAGAATTATTTGATAGCAACTTATGTGAGTTAAGGATCATTAATCCTTTCTGTCTCTATACTACAATTAGTACATTACTAGAACTTATTATAAATGCTAATTTGGTATTTTCCTTAGATGTTTAGATGCCCTGTAATGTCTGGCATCACCATTGAGGTTCCACCAGTCATCCAAACCCATGGTTGATGCCATTCCATAACGTGTTCTCAAAAGCATCCCACTAATTTGTCCTCACTACTTTATGATTTCAAGCTGTTCCTTTTTATTTGTTGCTATTATTACTTTATTAATTACAAATTACTATTGTAGACTCATTAATTTAGTTTGTCATTTATCGCATAGTTAATCACCTAATGTGTTGTGGATCACCTTTTGATCAGGATAGTCTTAAACATATTTTCAAATAATTAGACTTTTATATATATGTACAAATATACTCATATGAACATATGAAGCATGAATGTATTTGTATATTAATTGAGGTGCTCTTGTGTTATTGCTCAGAGCTTTGTGTACCACAAGTCTATACTAAATCTGATTCCAATTTGGAGTCACTTTTTTCTGGCTACATGACCACAGTCATTCAAATCTACCAGTACTATTGGTACCATGTTTCCCATGAAGATAAACAAAAGAAAATAGATTGGCAAGCTGCAAGCCTTTGGCTATTTTGCTTCATAATTAGTCTGCCTTAAAAAATGCTTAAGTTGAGAATAGTGGTGCACACCTTTAATCCTAGCCCTCAGAAGGAAGAGGCTGGTAGATCTCTAGGAATTCAAGGGTAGGCTAGTCTACATGGTGAGTTCCAGGGCAGCCAGGGCTACAAAGTGAGACCCTGTCTTGGAAAAAACAACAACAACAAACAAACAAAAATACCCCAAACAAAGTTTAAGCTCTATGACTGAAGAAGGACAGTTCATTTATTTTTGTAAGCACACTGTTGTAGCCTCATCAAAAGGCAGAAATTGAATATAAACTTTTAAAGCAGAGAAGTAGAAAACCAATTTATTTTTTGACTTCCCTTGGAGATGGCTCCAACTCTTATCACCAGCAAATCATGTAGGAGCGTCAAGGTGCGGACATAGTGCACTTTCATCTGCCTTGTTTACCCAACCACTTCTGTTTTGATTTTTAGCACCTAGCTGCAGTTCAGACAACGGAGTCAAATGATATGTCTAGCCCATTCGACTATGTCGAGGGAGGGAGCAACCCAGTGTGTTTTCTAAATCCAGTTTACTGAAGTGACCTGGCACATCCTCAAGTCTATGCTAAGTCTGATTTTAGTTTGGAGCCCCTTTTTTTCTGGCTATGAAATTGAGCACCTACATGAGAACGGTGCTGCTGGCGAGATATCTGTGGAAGAAAGGAGAAAAGGCTTGTGCAGGAAGGAATGGCTTCCAGTTTGCTGGTAACTTTTCTACTTCCAAGAAATCTGTACATAATTGAGTGTTATACCTTCCTCAGTAAGTAGAGCAAAACCCATTTGTGGTAGAATTATTCAAGGCAAAATATCTGATCCCTTCTTAGCAGAAAATAATTTCAAGTCTCTCATATCAATATAATTATTTTGTATTTTAGCTTAGAGCCTTGAATGAACTCAGAGTTTCTTTTGGGGTTGTGTGGCATCTGAAAGACAAATCCCACCTTTGCTCTTGGCAGGAGCTTTGGCAGCAGATGTCCTTCTGATTGTTCACGGCTTACAGTCATAAAGGTTTGACTGTTGCCCTAAGCTCTAGTCTAGTGAAATGATGTTTGCAGCTAATGAAGTTGAGTCCCCAGTGCACCCAGTGGTATCAGCAGAATTCTGGATGGTTTTTGGTTACATTCACTAGTCTGTAATTGTGTGGCCAGGAGTGCTGCTCTGTCATTTCAGGAAGTGACCTGATTTGTTATACAGAGGAGGGAATTTTCAGAAAGTTTTGTGGAGTCTTAGCTGGGGCTTCTTAGTAATAAGTTTGGTGACCATTTGGAGAACAGGAAAAAACAGGATGGCACGGAGGAAACCTCCAGTTTCCTGGGAAATTGACAACATTTGCCTATAAACTAGCATCTGTCTCTCCTTCCTTCCCTCCCTCCCTCCCTCCCTCCCTCCCTCCCTCCCTCCCTCCCTCCTCCTTTTATCCCTCCCTCCCTTCCTGTCCTTTTACCTTTCTGTCTTTATTTCCAATGTATCCCCCTCTGACCTCAATCCACCATCTTCTTCCCTCAGCCTCTTCAATGTGAACATTATAATGGTGAGCTACTGAGCCTAGGTTAGTTGACAAATCTTAGCAGCTAATCAATAGAATTTACTGCCCACTTACATCATGCCCAGATCTCCTGTTCACATCCTAAAATTGGGTCTCTTCGTTATGATCACTGAGACATCCAGGCTACTTCTTCATGTGTTTTCTTTTTCATGATCATTTCTTTACTCATTCATTATTTTAAATGATGTATTTTAGTACTGTTTGAATTTATCTTATGTGTATGAGTATGTTTTTTTTTTGCATGAGTATTTGCTTTCATGAATGTCTGAATGCTGTGTATGTGCCTGGTGTCCACAGAGTTCAGAAGAGAGCATCAGATCCCCTGGAACTGCACTTACAGATGGTTGTGATCCACACATGGGTGCTGGAAATTGAACCTGGGTCCTTTAGAAGAGCAGCAAACGCTGCTAAGAGACCCATAAGCAGCCTCTCTAGCCTATATACTTTTAAAATTGTGTGTGTGTATTCAAATGTGTGGGTGTATGTAAAGGCCAGAAAAAAATGTTGCATTCCCTGGAGATGGAGTTACAGGTGGTTGTGAGTCATTTATACTTGGGCCCTCTACAACAGCCCAAAGGCTCTTAATTGCTAAGCCATCCTCCAGCCCTCATAGTTATTTATTACTTCAGATGATATAAATAGTATATGTGCTGTGGGACAATGGTCTGTACCCTCTAATTGTATTTTAATAAAATGCTAATTGGCCAGTAGCCAGGCAGGAAGTTTAGGTGGGGCGACCATGCAAGAAGTGGAGGCTGGGCAATGAGAACAGGAGAATTTTGGGAAAAGGAAGGGTCAGTAGGTAATCTTTACCCAGTAGTAGAGGAAGCAAGATGAGAATCCCTCTCTGACAAAGGTACCAAGCCACGTGGCTAACACAGACAAGAATAATGGGTTCATGTAAGATGTAAGAATTAATTAATAAGAAGCCTGAGCTACTAGGCCAACCAGTTTATGATTAATGTAGACCTCTAAAGGAAATAGTCAAGCAGTCTTTTGTTATGGAAGGAGGTCTGCCTTCAAGGATGATTTGGGGCTGCTAGGTACCCACAAATCACTCCATTTTGCCCCTTCCTTGTCAAGCGGCTTCATGGGAGTACAGCAATAATGTTTTGAGTTTAAGTCAGGATATGCTATGTTAAGGGAAATAAACTACATTAACTTTATCTAATCTATGCGATACAATTCTTGGTCCCTACTGGTCCTTCTCCTTATCTACAATTAAGGAGAGACTATCCTCAGGGAGAGAATTGGCTTATAAATATGATGCCCTTGAAGATACTTAATAATTTCAAGCTATTTTCTTCAGTTTTATTAAAGTGTAATTGAAAAGAAAATTTATGTGTATTTAAAATATGCAGGATTATTTGATATATATGCACATGATAAATGCCATCATCAAATTATTCCATGATATTCATTGCCTTGTTATTGTTACGATCTTTCTCCTCCTTCTCAATCCACTCTTACCTTTTGATTCTAAGATACGGCCACTGCCTCAGGCACACGAATCATTCTCATTCTTCTCATTGACTTTATCTCAAGATTCTTTTCCCAAATGGTCCCACAAGAGCTGTAACATACCTTATCAGTATTTCATGAAAATAAGCCAGGTAATAAAGAATCCAGACTATCAATCTAAAAGTGTTAGCATCTGTACTGGCCTGGCCTTGGGGGGGCTTTACAGTACGTGTCCTCAGCTGCAACCACTAAGAGCATCTCCTGTGCACATTTGCTATGTTTCTTTTTAAAGGGTGGGCCTTGCTCACCTCCTCTCTCTCCCTCCCTCCTTCTTCCCCTCTCCCCTCCTCCTCTCTCCCCTTCTCTCCCCTCTCTTCTTCCCGTCCCACCTCTGTCCTCCTCTCTCTCTCTCTCTCTCTCTCTCTCTCTCTCTCTCTCTCTCTCCTGCTACTCATGCCCCCAGAGACTGGTCTCTGCCCACCTGCCTCCCTGGCCCCTTCTTTGAGCCCTTCTCTGTCCCCTTTCCTCTCTTCTGAAAATAAACCTCCTATGTGAACCCTGCTGTATGGTGTGACTCTCTCTTTCAGTGTTTTTAAAACTGTAACATTGGTGCCATGAGATTCAGAAGGCCCTCCCAGAGCCCTGAAGCACGCTGTGACAGCCTTGTTTCTCCAACTAATGGATCCCTGGGCCACTCCATCTAACACATTCTTCATGATTGGTGAGCCCCCCCTTCGTAACCTCTGGCCATTTTCCATGATTGAGGATTGTCTCTTGAGCGTGATTTCTTGCCTTTTACCTTGTTAAGTCCTATTACCAGGCAACCTTGGCTCTCTCGGGATCGTAGCCCTTGGCCCCTGTTCTTTGTGTGATGATGTACAGGGTAGTCTGTGCCTACTAATCTCATCCACTCTGATCTCCTGAGACACTAGGAGTTATAGACCCGTGGGTCTTACTTCTTTGCCTCACTCATGGGAACTGCGTCCACCTTTGCAGTCAGACCTGGTCCCGGTACTCCTTAGATAGCAATCCAAATGGCTACTTCCTGGCGCTCTATATCCCAATATTTTAGGAGACTTTTGCAACATTCTGCCAGAGGTCCAATAGAGGGAAGAAGGTATCACCCTTTCGCTCTTCCCCTCTTCCTCTTTCCCCCTCCCCCAATAGACCTCTTACACTAACTCTGTTATGTGTGGCTTGTTTGCTTATTGGCAGAGCCCACTGATAGGTAATCACTTTATGTTGGGACCCTATCCTCCTGTTCTACCCTCAACAGATCTGCTGTTTTCCACTTGCAACAAATCTGCTTTCTAGTTCTCTGGGCAGCTTTGCCTTCCATTTAGTGCTAACAGCTGGGTCTCTGGCAGGGCTACACCTCTGACCACTTCCCTGGATGTGAGGCTTCATTTCTTGAGCACAGTTTTCTCCTTGTTGTATGACTTTCCTTGAAGACACAGGTGACTGTGTCTCTCTCAGCCTCAGAGCCCTTGGCCCCTGTTCTTGCATGACAACACACAGGACAGCCTTTGCCTACTTAATTTGATCCTCTTTGAATTCCTGGGACTCTAGGATTGCAGACCCTTGGGTCTTACTTCTCTGACTCTCTCATGGGAACTGTGTTATAGTCTAGAGCTCCAAGCTCCCCACTGGGATGTCTGTTCGGAAGCCTCAGACTTTTGTGCTCAGTGCCCATAGCCTTTACATTTAGATCTGGCCCAAATACCCATTAGGTATTGCTTTCTGATCTGCTGTCTTCCACATGCAAATCTGCTTTCTTGTTCACTGGTGGCTTCATCTTCCATTCAATACTGGCAATTGAGTCTCTGGTGGGGCTACCTACCTCTGACCCTTCCCCTGGGTGTGAGGCTTCTTTTTCTAGCGCAGCCCTTTTAAATTAAATCCAACCTCAATATCTCTGGACCAGATAGTCGGGGAAATGAGAAAGAATTCCCCACTGTCTTTCCTTTTTCATTGCTACAATCCATGTCTGTGCTTGTCTGCTTTCCCCCTCTACAGGTTCCGTCTGTTTGCTGCACTGTGCAGGTCGGATGAAGGAGCCAGCTTTCTCTTGTTCAGCGCACACTGATTCTCCCTTTCTTTTCACTTACTTGACTCCTCTTCCCATTTGGCTCTGGTGATCTTTCCCCTGTCACTTTTCCTTCTCTTCTCAGGAGACAGCCTTACCAGTTTGGTATAAATTTGTTCTGTTTCACCTTTTCCTATTGACTGCCCTTAGTAATCAATCACAATCAGTCAAAACAATACTCAACTACAGCCACTAAGAGCACCTCTTGTGCACATTTGCTATGTTCACTTTTAAAAGGTGGGCCTTGTCGCGAAAAAACAAACAAACAAACAATAACAAAAAAACAAAAGAAAACAAAAACAAAATAAAAGGCTGGCCTTGCCTACCCATCTCTCTTCTTTTTTCTCTTTCTCACACACTCTCTCTCTCTTTCTCTCTCTTTCTCTATTCTTATCCTCAAGGACCAGTCTCTGCCCCTCTTTCTGCCCCCTTCTCTGTCCCCTCTTCTGTTTCCTCTTCCAATAAGCCTCTCCTGTGAGCCCTGTTGTATGGCATGATTCTCTCCCCAGCTGTTTTCTTAAATAAACAACAACACTGATTCTTACCAGTAACAAACCAGAAATCCTCATTGCACAGGCTTGGTTTTTCGAGACAGGGTTTCTCTGTGGCTTTGGAACCTGTCCTGGAACTAGCTCTTGTAGACCAGGCTGGTCTCGAACTCACAGAGATCTGCATGCCTCTGCCTCCCGAGTGCTGGGATTAAAGGCGTGCGCCACCATCGTCCGGCTGCAAGCATGACTTTTGAAAAGCCTCCATCTATTCCAGAAGGAAACTACCAAGACCCGGCCCCACTGACAAAGAGTGAGCAGGATATGAGGTAACCAAAAAAACGCGAGCGAAGTGCTCACCATCCTACTTAAAAGCGTCTTTCTCTTGTTCTCCCGTCATGCTTTGAAATTCAGTAACTGTTTCTGGCTTGTGACACTCTACATTATTTTCTTGTTTTTCTTATGTTTATCAATCTTTCTCTTTTGCAGAGAGTATCTGAAATTGTTTAAGGCTTGAGAAACTCAAAGTGGGCTGGTCCCAGATCCAACTCCACTCTGAGCTCAGTTTAACCTCGGGAGTTTTGCTGGAGTCGATGCTATGGCGCTGAGTGGGTAAAGTGTAGCAACAAGCACAGGACAGCGCCAAGAATCCTGATTCGCAGTTTCAAGCCGATGGCTCCCAGTACTAAGACAGGGAAATGCACGCAGGTCTCACCTCTGGCCAAGAAGCTCTTGGCAATTGCTAACTGCTGGCAAAGGGGAAAACCAGCTTTTCCAGTGGGTTTTCATTGAGTATACAAGCCACACTCCATGACAGGTCCCAGGCCCAAGAATAGTTGGCTAACATAAAACTAACTCCATGTTTGTGTGTAGATTTTTTGTTTCAGTTTGTTTTGCTTTGGCATTTTTTAATCTTACTGGTGTTTTGTTGTTTGTTTGTTTTGATTTTCATTTTGTGTGTGTCTGTGTTTGAGAGAGGGAAAGAGAGAACATAAAGTTGATTGAGTAGGAAGGTAGAGAAGATCTGGGAGGAGTTGGAGGAGGAAAGGCATAATTAAATATATTGTATGAAAAACCTATTTTTAATAACAAAAAAGAATTGTGCCTTGGTTTTTAAGAGTTGATTCTGAGGCCAGTCAGTGCTGTTTGTACTGCAACATATCACGCCATTTGGCAGCTGATAAGATCTGGAAGGGGTTCAGCAAAGAAAGAGGCCAAAGAGCGAAAGGGGTGGCCGGAACTTAATTGAGTCACAAAGGAAAATGGAGTAAGTGAGCAAGCAGACATAGAATGTCAGAACTGGCTAGGAATAAGCAGCCTGCTGTCCCAAGGGGCTGTGAGGAAGTCAAGCAAGGACAACCCTGGTTTATCCATGTCCTAAGACCCAAAGTTAGGTCTGTTAGGTCTTCATGTTTGTGCATCAGACATTTGATGTTCCCAGCCTTAAATGTAGATATTTTACTGAGTTAATTCTTAGGTCATGTTCGTGATAGAAGGTATATTAGGTATGGCATTGATCAGTTTGTTTTGTTGGAAATTAGGGAGGAATCACCTATTTATCAAGGTCAAGCCGTGTTAAGTGAAGTATCAGAAATTCAGGAGTGAGCCTGGTTTCCTGATGCTAGGCAGCTTTCCTTCCACCAAACGACTAAGTCGCAAGATTCTGTCAGCTGCCATTGCTTGGGGGAAATGCAGAGTTTACACCAGGGTATGACTTGACCAAGGTCACACAACTCAGCTTCCGTAAGTAGGTAGGCTCCAGATTAATAGTACATAATGGAGGTGGGCAATGTAAGAGTGTTAATTTTTTTTTAAAAAAATGCATGATTTCTTCTTTTTTAATTCTATGGCTATTAGCATTTTCCGAAGCTATAAATCCAGATGTTACATATTTTAAAAACTGAACTTTCTTCTTTACTTTACTTTCCCTATCCTTCCTTCCGTCTGCCCATTCCTCTTTCTCTGCCTCTCTTCCTCTCTCCCATTCTCCTCTCCTCCCCTCTTCCCCCCATTTCTTTAGAGTTTCATGTAGCCCAAGTTGGCCCCTAGTTCACTATGTAGCCGAAGATGACCCAGAAGTCCTGATCTTCATTTTTCACCCCGAAGTGCTAGGATCATTGGTATGCACCACTGTTCTTGGTTTATAGCATTCTGGGGATCAAACTCAGGCCTTCTTCCTTACCCTCTACAAACTGAGTTCTTTCTGTTTGTTTGATTTCAAGACAGTGTCTCACCATATAGCTCTGTCTGGCCTGGAACTCTCTACGTAGATCAGGCTAGCTTTGAACCCACAGAGATCTGCTTGTCTCCGCCTCCCAGGTACTGGAATTAAAGGCACACACCACCACACCCACCCTAAGTTTCTTTGAAAAAATGGTTAGAATGTGAAAGTCCTAAATTTTTGCCAAAACATCTGCGATGTTCTCTTGGCAAGAAGGATGCAGAAAATAAATGTTTACATGTTCCATCACAAGACCACATTTCCAAGACTTAGATTCCAGCAAACAAATCAGCTATAGTTACTGACACTATACTTGACAACCATTTCTGCTGTAACAAGCTAGCACCATCCCACTGTATGGAACAGTGTTAGCAGACCGCTAACTGAGCAGAAGCCCCTCCTGGATGATGTTGCTATCCTTTGGGCTGTGCTTCCGGTGGTTGTGTGCAGACAGAATGCTCCTCTAGGCTCATGAGGGATGTGTGCACATGGGAAACGAGAAGAGAAAGGATGAAAGAAAACTAATGTTTACTGAAAATACAGTGCTGGGCTGAAGAGATGGCTCAGTGGTTAAGAGCACTTTAGAGGTCCAGAGTTCCATGCCCAGGACCCACACAGTGGCTCACAACTGTTTGTAACTTCAGTTCCAGAGGATTTGTTACCTTCTTTTGGCCTCTGTGGGCGCCAGGCTTAAACATAGCGTACAGACATAAATCATAAATCCAGCTAAAACACTCACAGCTGTAAATAATAATTTAAGAAAAAGAAATGGCAGAGTTTTTTTTCCTGTTTTCATAAAGTTTTACATCCTCCTGTTGAGTAAGCTGAAATTCACAAATGTCTCTAAATGGTGGATAGAAGGAATAGAATGTATATAGTTCTAAAGCATGAGTTCTTTTAATATTAGTTAATCATATTTAAAATGATCAAAATTGCCTAATGCAGGGGTTTATATTTATTTCCCAGTTTGCAGCAGACTACAATTCAAGTTACTTTTCCTCTTTACATTAGAAAAAGACTCTTAAGAGCTTGTGCACAGCCTCTTTTGTCTGTCACTCATGTGACATTAGTTCACAAACATTCATTAGCAAGGCAGGCACCAAGCAGTGCATAGCTCGCTGTTGCGGGAGCCCCCGATGAACTCTCTTCTGTCTCTCCTCCTGGGTGTTCTGACCCTGCTCTGTACGAAACTGCTTATTTGCTGCTGACAAAGCCACATCAGAAGGCAGGATGTAGTGCAGTCAATGTTCCTCCTAATCCAAACCACTGTGAGCTATAGATCCAAAGGCGGATGGAGCCGCAGGTGCTCCGCACAGGTTCGGCTTTGCTATACTCTTAACTTCTGTTCTTGACACGTGGAGAGTTGTCCCATTGACTTAGCATCCAATGTACCTTGAACATCCTTGATTTTGTCCGTGAGATAGAATTTCTGATATTCATTTGATTGACTAACAAGACCCTACTTGTTTTAATCCATTATGCTAATTGGCAAAGTGTGTGCTATTGCTATTGACTCCGATAGTTATCTAATTCACGGAAGCCATGCCCGAGTGTGGCTGTTTCATTTAGTGCTTGTGCTACACCTAACATTGCGTCATCAGCTTGGCTGATGTTAGAATCCGAACTTACCCTGCTGTTGCATATAATACCATACTGACTAGCCTGAAATATTTTACAGCGGAATTCCAATGTCCTTGATTGCCTGAGAGATCTGTTGATTATCATCCTTCCAGGCTCTAAGCAGCCCATGATTTGATCTCGAAACTCTCCAGCTCTGAGTTTGCTAACCTTAAAAGCTTTCTGTCCCCATCTTTACCAGCTATTTCTTGGGTGTTTCATGTTCTCTACCTCGGTACATCTGATAGGGATACACTTTTTTTAAAAAAAATATTTATTTATACAATACAACATTCTGTCTGTGTGTATGCCTGCAGTCCAGAAGAGGGCACCAGACCCCATTACAGATGGTTGTGAGCCACCATGTGGTTGCTGGGAATTGAACTCAGGACCTTTGGACGAGCAAGCAATGCTCTTAACCTCTGAGCCATCTCTCCAGCCCGGGATACACTTTTTATTTTGCTCCTACTGTGATTGTTGGTTGACTCGGTGGACTTTCATCTCCTGAGACATTTCCAGTATGACTTTGCTGGCCAGTGAGATCCACCCATTTAGTGCCAAGGTGGTGGCATGTGCAAGTAGCCCAGGAGTGAGAGCAGATGTTTTCAGATTCCATCAACAGCACCCTTAGCCAGTTAGTCCTATGCTGGAGACCCTCACCTCTGTCCGGAATTTCGTGCATTTTTAGATTCCAAATAACATCCCAGCTCCGCTGAGCACTCAAGTCGCTTCTCGTCACCAGCTGTTTGAAATTAAGCTTTTCTAGTGTCTTAAGAAGGCATTTATAACTTTGTAATTGGTTTTTTAAAAGATGTAAATTATCGTGCCTCTTTAAAGAAAAGGACATGGCTAAATAGCAGCCCTTTGAAGATTTATGTCCAGCTGCTGATAGAGTATTTTTTTTTTCTTGAAATGTGACTCGCGGTGCTGGAAATTGCCTTGCTTCTTTCCTCTCCCCTTGAGTACTGAAGCCTGTCTCTCACCAGCCTGACTCTTGCAGATACAGAGGGAGGCAAATGCTCAGATGTGTGCCCAGATGCCTGCCTACCCAGACGCTGCCAACACCGGCACACCAGTAATGATAGCTGCGGGGTGGGGAGGGAGTTGGTTAACCATGTGCCCGGGGCAGGGTGGTGGAGGCAGCTGGTATATTCGTACAAGTTTTTTTGTTAACTCAGGACAGAAACATGGCTATCCTAAGTCAAAAAGGAAAGGAATTTATTGGAAGGACCAACTGGAGCATCCCAGGAGAGCAGAGACATAACAAACGGTGATTGAGAAATTCTGGAGGTTAAGACAGTGGTGCTTGAGAACATTTTCTCCAGGTAATTTTCACTAAAGTGGCCCAGCTGCTCTGGGCTTAGTCATTGTGCACAGAAGTGCAGATGTCTAATTCCCAGAAGAAGAAAATCCAAGTTGCTGAGGTGGGCATTCCTTGTGGTTGCTTCATTCAACAGTACTTGTGGTTTTCTCTTCTGTTGGTTTGGAGGTTTGAAACATTTATTTTTAAGGTGTCTAGACATAACAAGGTTGTATGTATAAAGGCTTAGTAAAAAGCTACATGGGGTTAGGACTGCAAGAAGTCAGAATGACTTCCTTATTACAGAGTTGGAGATTAAAATCATTTGGTTACTTGGCTAAGGCTATTGGTGTGTGTTGTGGTAGCATGTGCTGTGGTAGTGTGTGTTGTGGTTTTGTATGTGGTGTGATAGAGTGTGTATGGTGTGGTAGCATGTGTGTTGTGGTAGTGTGTGTACGTGTATGTGTGGTGTGGAATGGTAGTGTGTGTATGGTGTATAGTGTGTGCATATGTGTATGCTTGTGAGTATGTTTGTGCATGTATGTGTGTGTTGTGGTAGTATATGTGTTGTGATAATGTGTGTGGTGTATAGTATTGTATGCATGTGTGCATGTGCATGTGTGTGTGTGCATGTGTGTGTGGTGTGGTAGTGTGTGTGGTGCTGAGATTTAGAAATTCTGACTTTGCAAACTTTCCAATGTTGTTCATGTTGTCTTCTTCGGATACTTTTTTACTCTGAGCCTGATTCTAATCTGTGGATTATTTTAATGCAATAACTACCAGAAAATGGATCTTGCTGAGAGCTAGAAGTTAGGGTAAGTTGTGCCTGTGAGAAACCGTGACCCAGGTATAAGAAAGTAGGGCAGAACCATCACAGTAGCCCAGTAAGTAAAGGTGCTGCCAAGCCTGACCTGAGTTTGATTCCCAAGACCTCCATGGTGAAGCAGAAACCCTAATTCTACATGCTGTCCTCTTCCTGCCCCTCATGTTGATTTACTAAGCCAGTGGTAGTGGAAGAAAGATGTCTGCTGCAGGAGAAAGGAAACAGAAGAGAAAATACACCTAAAGACCATGTGTGGTTCTTGGTTTCATCTACTTTAAATAAACGAACATAAAGAGAAGTTTATGAAAAGGAAACTCTGAAACTCTATTCTGTAGCCACTAGGGATAATAGGAACATTGTGGTTATGTTTTAAAACTGCTTACATTTTGAAGAGATCCGTGCTGCAGTAGAGGGTACATAACAATGGTATGATGGTTGGAATTTATTAAAAAGTCTGAGCCCAAGGGAAGGCACGGCATGGGGGTTCGAACTAACTGTGGTATCTGGTGAGAAGGGAGAAGCCACACTCCAGTTGTCTTTCCTTCCGATGACAGACTAGACGGTCCTGTGGGTGAGACCCTTTCATTTGTCTCTGTCTCGATCAACTGGGAAATCAAGTCATTTCTACACCAAGACACAGAGAGCTCTGAAGTGACTGAGCAACCTGCCGTCAGCATTGTCTGTGCAGCTATGAAAACAGAGTTGTTGCTACTCAGCCCTCTGTTCTCCTATCTGCTGGGAGCACCACCAATAGACTCTTCTTAGCCGCTGGCAAATTCCCTTCTGCCTGGACAGAGTTATTCATTTTCACTTTCCTGCCTTAAGACCGCAGGGAGGGACACTACCAACTCCTCCCCTGGTTTTTCCCTTATAAAATCAAGGCCCCAGGAGTGTGCTGCTTATGAATCTGTGGGGCAAAGGAGGTTAATACATTTCTATCCACTTCTTCATTAGGGCTGCTTCTGGGCTCTCGGGAACCAAATGTTTGGGCAGTGTTGCTGCATCCTGAACACTCCCCTCAAACAAGATAGATGACCAGTGCATATTCAATGTAAATAGAAGAAAATTGCTCTGTAGACCAGGCTGGCCTCAAACTCAGAGATCCGCCTGCTTCTGCCTCCCAAGTGCTGGGATTAAAGGCGTGCGCCACCTCTGCCTGGTGATCCTTCTCTCTCAGTGTCTGTGCTAAAGCCAGCCACACTGAACCTCATAGAAGAGAAAGTGGGAAGTACACTTGAAAGCATTGGCACAGGAGACCAATTCCTAAATATAACATCAGTAGTTTTATTAATAAATGGGACCTCCTGAAACTGAAAAGCTTCTGTAAAGCAAAGGACATGGTCAGCAAGACAAAACTACAGTCTACAGCATGGGAAAAGATCTTTACCAACCCCACATCAGACAGAGGTCTGATCTCCAAAATATACAAAGAACTCAAGAAACTGGCAATCAAAAGAACAAATAATCTAATAAAAATTGAGGTACAGACCTAAACAGAGAGCTATCAACAGAGGAATCTAAAATTGTTGAAAGACACTTAAGGAAATGCTCAACATCCTTAGTCATCAGAGAAATGCAAATCAAAACAACTCTAAGATTCCATCTTACACCTGTAAGAATGGCCAAGATCAAAAACACTGATGACAACTTATGCTGGAGAGGTTGTGGGGAAAAGAGAACACTCCTGCATTTGCTAGTGGGAGTGCAAGCTGATATAGCCCCTCTGGATGTCAGTGTGGCGATTTCTCAGAAAATTAGGAAACAACATCCCTCAAGACCCAGCAATACCACTTTTGGGTATATATCCAAAGGATGCTCAATCGTACCACAAAGACATGTGATCAAGTATGTTCATAACAACACTGTTTGCCATAGCCATAACCTGGAAACAACCTAAATGCCTCTCAACTGAAAAATGGATAAGGAAAATGTGGTACATTTACACAATGGAGTACTACACAGCAGAAAAAAAATAATGACATCTTGAAATTGCAGGCAAATGGATAGAGCTAGAAAACATCATATTAAGTGAGGTAAGCCAGACTCAGAAAGACAATTATCCCATGTACTCACTCGTAGGTAATTTTTAAACATAAAGCAAAGCAACCCAGTCTACAAATCACAATTCCAGAGAACCTAGACAACAATGAGGACCGTAAGAGAGACATACATATATCTAATGTACATGGGAAGTAGAAAAAGACAAGATCTCCTGAGTAAATTGGGAGCATAGGGACCATTGGAGAGGGGTGGAGAAGGGAGAGGGAGGGAGAGCAGCGAAAAATGCATAGCTCAATTCAATCAATAAAAAAAGAAGAAAATTGCTCTTTTTTATCCTTCTTTGCTTGACCTTTTTAAAATGCTGGGGGTTGGGAGGGTCACTTCTTTTTCCACTTGGGAACCTCGTCTGTAATGATGAACGCCTGAGGTCCTCCAGGGTCTAAGATATGATGGTGGGGCACGGACAGCCGATGCGGAAACCAGAAATAGTTTCTGGACTACAGTGGTTTCAGAGTCTGCCCACTGGATCATCCTACAGCATTTGTGCCTGCATGTGGCTCTCTTCTAGTTTTCTTCCCTCCCCTCAATTATCCCTCCTGTTTCAATATCATTTATATTCTGCCAATATTTTTCTTTCCCAGCTCCCTTAAAATCCATGTGTTCTTAATGTCTCATGTACTTTTTGTTACCCACCTATTTTTTATTATCTTATTTATTAAAATGTGTGTGTGTGTAGTGTCCTTGCATTTGTACAGGTATGTGTGCCCTGAGATCACAGGAGGACACTGGATGTTCTACATTATGACTCTCCTCTTTTCTTTCTCAAGAGTATATTTAACTGAACTAGCCTGGTGACCACCAAAGCCCAGTGACCTCCCTGTCTCCATCTACAACCCTGGAGTTATGAGTGCAGCTACACCTGGCTTTTATGTAGGTCTCGGGATTGGAATTCAGGGCTCAATGCTTGGATAGCAAGCACTTTTAACCCACCGAGTCATTGCTCCTTCCCCAGAAAGAATTTTTAATCTGTCACTTAATTTTCTGTGTTGATGTAAAGCCCTATTATCAAATTAGTTTTGCTTACGACTTTTCAGTACATACATTTGCCTTAGTGTGATTCCATTTCTTCTCTCCCCATCTGTACAACGGCTTCTTACATATGGTATGTGTGGTGTGTTTAAAAGCATTTGGAAGACAGAAATGCAAACTATGTTTTCTGTTGATCAATTCACATTTTCATTTCTTGCTATGGATTCAAGCAGAGATAATCCAAACAAATTTAGCAGTATCGATTGGAAGCCATCATTTAGCAAGTCTCTGATCGTTGTGTAGGAGTTTACCAGCAGACAAGGAAGAAGGCGAAAGCAATCAGGTCAGAGCTCTTGCATAGCCTCCTACTGCAGTCTCTGGCCCCCAGTGTCCCCTCAGAGTTTGTTCTCAGACACGTGGCTGCTGCAGCTGCTCTGTTGGCTTGTTTTCACTAAAGGATTGGCAGCTAGTCCCTTTCCTCTACTCTGGTCCTTCCTTCAGCTTATACTGATTGTGCTACTCCGTGTGGTCCGAAGTTTGTCACGTGGCATTCCCTGGGGGATTGCTGAAAATGCAGACTTACAGGCCCACCCGGATATTTAGGATCAGTGAGTTTATTATGAGTGTGTATATATTATGAGTGTATATATATTTTGTGTAGATGTATAAATGTGTGTGTGTGTGTGTGTGTGTGTGTGTGCAATAAGATTTCCCTTCTGACCTCGGGGGTCAAATCCCCCAAATTCATACCTGTGGCTATTCATATAATCCAAGGAAACACACGCTATTCTTAATGGATTATTTCAGATGGAAATTTTAACTAGAGACAAAGAGTAGATTTTTTTTTTTTGTTACGACATCTCTTTTCCTCCTCTCCAGTGTTTTTCACTGACAGAGAGTGTTTTCAAAAATTGGAAAACATCCATGGTCTCTTAGTTAAATAAATAAGAAGGTGAACCCAAAGAAAAACATATAGGCATCCTCCTGAATATTAACCTTCATCAGGTGATGAAAGGAGACAGAGATAGAGACCCACATTGGAGCACCGGACAGAAATCTCAAGGTCCAAATCAGGAGCAGAAGGAGAGCGAGCATGAGCAAGGAACTCAGGACCGCGAGGGGTGCACCCACACACTGAGACAATGGGGATGTTCTATCGGGAACTCACCAAGGCCAGCTGGCCTGGGTCTGAAAAAGCATGGGATAAAACCGGACTCGCTGAACATAGCAGATAATGAGGACTACTGAGAACTCAAGAACAATGGCAATGGGTTTTTGATCCTACTGCATGTACTGGCTTTGTGGGAGCCTAGGCAGTTTGGATGCTCACCTTACTAGACCTGGATGGAGGTGGGTGGTCTTTGGACTTCCCACAGGGCAGGGAACCCTGATTGCTCTTTGGGCTGACGAGGGAGGGGGATTTGACTGGGGGAGGGGGAGGGAAATGGGAGGCTGTGGCGGGGAGGAGGCAGAAATCTTAAATAAATAAATAAATAAAAAACTAAAAAAAAAAAACAAAAATTGGAAAACATGATTCTCTTGAAAAAAGAAAGGAAAATTAGCGAACCCATTGAAGATTGAATGGCCAGCAAAGTAAAGCCTGTTTAAAAAAGAACATCAGCATGGTTAGTGCAGCAGAACTAGAGAATGCCAGGAGAGCATGCCCAGGGCAAGCATGTAACCCCGCACAAAGCAAGTTCCCTTTGCTCTTGGACAGTAACCATTTGCTTTTCTACTTAATAGAAATATTTAACCTTCCTTCTTCTGCTAATTATCTGTAACTCCACAGTCTGGTGTCTCCTTAAGAGTAAGTTGTAACTCAGACAGGAGAACCTAGGGAGTCAGACACCTTTCATTGGGTATGTTAGACACTGTTCCAGAGTGAAGCCCAAAGGGTGGGATTTTGTTCTTCTACCTTATCCCAACATTCTGGAACTGCTTTCACAGCACCAGGTGTAACCATACTCAGAAAAGTGAGTCTACTTCACATGCAGGAGAAAAGAAAAAAATCCCAATATGATTCTGATATCAAATTAGCTTAGATATCAGTTCCACTTGGGACCATTCATAGCATCCCAGGACATTGATAGAAAGAGCAATATTGATATTTTTATATTTTATTTGTATTTATTTTATATGAATGTTTTGTCTGCATGTATGTTTATGTACTGTGTACATGAAGCACCTTCAGAGGTTAAAAGGAGATGTTGGATCCCCTGTGATTGTAGCTACAGGCAGCTATGAACTGCCATGTGGGTGCTGGGAATTGAATTCAGGGCAGCCAGAGTTCTTAACCACTGAGTCATCTTTCCAGTCCCCAATGCTGATATGTTAATTTCTTGTTTAAGTCTCTATTTCTGCTAAGACTGTAAGCCTCATGAGAGCAGAAGTGGTGGGACTTTTCACCTCTGTGTTTTCAGAGCGCTGGAGAGAGCCTGGCATATGGGAAGCACCCTTAGTATTTCTTTGTGGGTGAATGACAGAGATTTCAGAGCAGGTGAGTCTGCAGGGAAATACAAGTCCAGGTGGTAGATTCAGAGCAAGGAGCAGCTGCTGCTGGAAATGCTTGGTGCTCAGCTTGTCCATGCTTCTTGCAGTGAATGGCCAGCTTAGCTTTGCTCTTTGCAAAGCTGGGAGGATTGAAGGTCGTTGTAATGCCATTGTTAGAGTAGGCGTCTAGAGGGAAATCTTTGAGTATCACCAAGATCAGCTTGGGTATAGACAGGACAAAAAGGGAAGGGAGACAAAGAAGAGTGGCTCATGCCACCTCTCTTCTTCCAATTCTAGGCACACGCTTAGAACTATGCTGTCATGTGAGTCAGTGTAATATTCTTTCTACTGACTGTGAGTCCACAGGGTAGAAGAAACCTGACTGCCAGGATTCTGAAGCCATAGTAAGCTATGGAAGAGGCTCTAGAAAAAACTCATGTGCACCTAGACCACATGTCGGTCCATAAGCTGTCGGACAGTGGGTTTCCACTTCATAAAAAAAAACTGTTTAGCTACCAACACAGTTATTTATTATTATTATTATTTATTATTATTATTATTATTATTATTATTATTGTTATTTTCCTAATCTTCTCACGTTAAATTTCTTGAGTGGGGAGAAAGAAAATTAAAGGGACCATGATTCTTAAAGCTGAAAATGAAAACCGTGCTTTACTAAAATGTCAAGAATATAGTCTGTGGTAGTGTCAAGTAGAGCAGTTACTGAGGAGTAGCCAAGGGTTCCTGTGCTGTATTCAGGAAGGGACAAGTCCTTAATCCTGAAAAGTTATCACGTAAAAATACAAGTCGCAAACACTGCCCTTAGAAGAAAAAGGAAGACTAGTTGGTGAAGATTCAACCTAGACCAGCACTTGTGTCCGGGAATCTCAGATGTGCTTTCACCTTTGATGGCTTCTCTTTAAACATCTTTCAGTCTATTCTATTGGAAGCTGTAGAGAATTTCCTTAATTGGTGATTGGTGGGGGAGGGCCCAGTCATTTGTGGGTGGTTCCATCCCTGTGCTGGTGGTCCTGGGTTCTAAAAGAAAACCGTCCCACTGGGTGATGGTGGTGCACGCCTTTAATCCCAGCACTCGGTAGGCAGAGGCAGGTGGACCTCTGTGAGATAGAGGCCAGTCTGGTCTACAAAAGCAAGTTCTAGGACAAGCTCCAAAGCTATAGAAAAACCCTGTCTTGAAAAACAAACAAAAAAAAGACAAAGAAAGAGACTGAGCAAGCCAGTAGGTAACATACCTTTGTGGCTTGTGCATCAGTTCCTGCCTCCGGGTTTCTGCCCTGTGTGAGTTCTTTTCCTAACTTCCTTTAAAGATGAATGGCAATGTGAAAGTGTAAGCCAAACAAACCCCATCTCCCCCAACTTGTCTTTTGGTTATGGTGTTTCTTAGAAGTAATAGGAACTCTAGCTAGGACGCCTACCTGGAGAGAACTAAAATCTGTCTTCTAGAGATATCCTCAGCTAGGGCTCTACTCCTCACTGTCCATTTTGCTTTAGGGTTATTCATTAGTGCATGTAAAAAGCAGAACTCAAGCCTTTCATATAACAGGCCTATCTGTAATGTGCTGTAAGTAGCTGGTGCTCAAAATGAATTAAATTAAATCCCATGAAAATTTTAACAGGTTGAGCTCCGTTCCTAGCAGTGGGGCAGACCTGTCATTGACACAGAACTCATACTACGCCCAAGGTCCTCCAGTCACAGTTTGGGGATTCCCAGAATAGAATGATCTCATTTTTCAGTCAGGAATGTGTTTTGTCATGTGCACAAAAGGTTCTTTAAAAAAAAAAAACTGTCTCTATCTCTTTTTATCTCACCATTTGAAAAAGAAAATCGCAATTGTATCAATGAATGAGACACAGTGTAATATATATATATATGTATTACATATATATATATATTATATATATGTATAATCTGTGGTGATGAAATAAAGAGAGCATTTTTGTCTCCTTAAGCATTGGAGACTGTTTTCACTAGCACACAGCTGGAGGTATTTGTGGACTCTGCTTCAGTGTTTCAATACACAAATACAGTATGTACTAGCCAAATTAGGATAATTAACATTTTTATCTCGTTATTACTTTGTGTTGAGAGCATTTGAGCATCTCTCTTTCGGCTTTTTATAAAATTATTATAGGTTAGTCTAACTGTACACTCTAATGTTCTGTAGAATGTTAGACCATTTTTGTTTTCTCTAATGAGGTTCTGGTATCAATGTATCCAACTCCCCTCTTTCCCAACCTTTCCCAGACTCTAGTAATCACTATTGTGTTCTCTTACTTTACAAAACACCCTCATATAAGAGGGATCACGTAACATTTGTCTTTCTACAGCTGTCATTTTACTTAGTAATACCCCCGCTGATTTTGCTGTAGGTCTCAGTGTTTTATGTTGAAGGCTGAATGGTATCCATATATTCATCACATTTTTCTTTGTACAACCATGTGTTATTGGGAGTCCAGGTTGATTCTATAACCTATATTATTGCTCAGTCTTTCAGCTCTGTACTGTCTGGTTTTGTCTGTCAACTTGACCCAAGCTAGAGACGGCAGAGAGGAAGGAGCCTCAACTGAGGAAATGCTTCCATGAGATTCAGCTGTAAGGCATTTTCTCCATTAGTGATCAGTGGGGGAGGGCCCAGTCCCTGGTGGGTGACGCCATTCCTGGACTGGAGATCCTGGGTGCTGTAAGAAAGCAGAGGCTGAGCAAGTCACCTGAAGGAAGCCAGTAAGCAGCTCGCCTCCATAGTCTCTGCATCAACTCCTGCCTCCAGGATCCTGCCCTGTTGGAGTTCCTGTTCTGGCTTCCTTCAATGATGGGTTATGATGTGGAAGAGCCAGCCAAACGAACGAGCGAACAAACAAACAAATAAACAACCCCTTTCTTCCCCAATGTGCTAAGGATAGGAAAACTTGAAATCCCTTGGGAAACATGCGATCCCATTCAGCTCAAATCAGAGCCTTCCTTGAGATGGAAGAGTAAGCCAAACAAACCCATTCCTCTCCAGCTTGCTTTCTGGTCATGGTGTTTCCTCACAGCAATACCCAAGACAGGCTCCCAGCTCAGGTGTAGCTGACACGTGCTAAGAAGCTATGTCTGGATCGCAGGGGTCAAAGGTTTTCATCTCACATGGCCAATTTTGGGGAAGTAGAGGAGGCTTCCCAGTCTTCTTGTAGAGATGGACTATGAGGTAGGCAGAGATGTGGGTTGAAAATGTGGAGTAAAAAATGTGGGATGATGCCAGGAATGCATAACCTCACTTTCCACGATGCAGTAGGCGCTGTGGCAATGGGCCACGTGGCTGTGAGGGCCACACCTTTTCCATCTTTGGTCTGGGTTAGCCGTTCACTTTTCTCTGCTTCTGTGATCTCTATCCACCCCCATGCCCTTCATCTTTCACAACTGAAGCATTGTACTCGTTAAACCATGTCCCTGTTTTCACCAGTGAATATTTCTTTTTTAAACTAAATTCTTGGATAGTGCAAACTCATTATTTTAGGATATTTAGAATATTAAAAAAATGAAAAAAGAAGGAAATCTTTGGGCAGATTGGAGAGATTAATTTCCTTGAGAACCCTTCTCTACATGGTCACTGAGGCCCCGAGCTCCTTTTCCTCTGGTTTATCAAGGTGTGCCACCAGGCAGTGACCAGGATCCACCCACTCCCTCATATTGAATACCATAGTGTGATACTGTCCCAAGGCCTTAGTTTCAGATTCCTTATTTCCTCTAAGATCGGGGATTAAATTATAATTAGTATTTTAAGGGCCATTTAGTCAGCATCAGCGTGTACTGAGGACCTACAATGTGTTGGGACGGTTGCTAAGCAATGCAGAGATAACACTGAACAAATAGATGAAAACATCCGCCACGGCATTGAAATTCTGCCCCGAGATCAGCATTAACCGAGATTGTTCTGGCAAACACACGCACTCTATACACTGTAGTAAGTGCTCCAATGGAGAGGAAAAGAGGCCATGACAGAAGGGGTCCCCAGGTGGGACCACTGTTTCCTTTTTAAGGTAACATCAAATGTGCAGGAAGAAGATGGGAGAATGTGAGTAGGAACTTGAAATGCCATTTTCCACATCATCTCCTAGACCAGTAGAAGGAAGATTCTTTGCAGAGACCAGATAGGTTTGAAAAGGATGTTTTACACACATCTCTTTATCTATCTAAAGCTCCAGAAAGCTGTGGGCACATAATCATGAGGGTTGGAGTTCTCTATGTGTCCTCAGACAAAGCAAATCACAGGTTCTGAGGAATCCTCCCTGCCCAGAGAGCAGAGGAGAAGTTACTCCTAAATGTCTAGGAAAGGTTGCGCACATCCTCTCAACCCACACCCCACGGTCTCCTGGGAGGCTCAAGGAAGGCTCTGACTTGATCTAAATGGGATTTCATGTTTCCCAAGGAATTTCGAGTTTTCCTGTCCTTAGTTCAAACTTGGAAACAATCAAGGCAAGGCCTGTCACACAAGGCATTTCCTCTTAATGCCCTTGAGGCCAGCCAGAATGTTCTGGAAAGGTCCCTCTGGAATCTTAGGAATGATGGATCATGCTGTCCATGATGAGAATTTGTCAGATGGTTGTCACAGCATAAAAAAAAGCGATTGTCTGCCACTCCCAAGGGTTGTGATTATTTGAGGGGGAACTCTTACTGGAGCGTAATGTGACTCGTGAGAAATACATTGTTGTGACTGTCGAGCTGAAAGGAAGGGGGATACACACATACATTACTTGTAGATGAATGTATTTATTGCCCAATGCATGTATGTATTGCCTGATGCATGTATGTATTGCCTGATGCATGTATGTATTACCCGATGCATATATGTATTGCCCAGACTGCTTGTTGTGGCGGGGGGAATGACTGTGAGATGTGTGGGTGTGGGTAAGGGTGTTAGATGTTGGTTGCTAAGAGAGTCCAAGATACATAACAGAGAGTGCAATGCCACAATATAGAGTCACGTGAAGAGAGCAAGATAAATACCCTACAGTAGGAGAGGTTTTCCCATTTGCAGCGTTCAGTTACAAGCCTAGGACCCAAGGGGACTGATAACATGTGAAAGGCCCATACTAGAACAGTCCTCTGCATAACCCCATTGCACAACTTCTTTCCATCCCTCAAGTCCACTAATGATACGGAATCAACTATCCCAGGGCTTCCTATCTTTACTCTGCTTCCCAGAAATTAAGAACTGTTCTTCAGTATTGGCTATCTTGGTAATTTCCTCTTAGTAGTTACTGTTATGATTTTGGCAAAATTCTTGGGTTTGAGATGAATTCTATGTTGGCTAGCTTTTGTCAACTTGACATTTTGGAAAAGGGAACCTCAACTAAGGAGAAAGCCCCGACCAGTTGTGGGCAAGTCTGTGGTTCATTTTCATAATTGATGATTGGTCTGGGAGGTCCCAGCTTGCTGTATATAGTCCTACTTCTGGGACACTGCTCTTCAGTGCAAATGGGCAATCCATAAGGAAAATGTCAGTAAGCAGAACTCTCCATGGCCTCTGCACCGGTTCCTGCCTCCAGGGTCCTGCCCTAAGTTCCTGCTCAGACTTTCTTAGATGATAACTACCATCTGTAAGATAAAATAAACCCTTTCCCCTTTCCTCCCCAAGTTGCATTTGGTCATGATTTAAGCCCAGCAATAGAAGCCCTTACTAAGACAAACTCAAAAATGTCATTGTTTAGGGTTAGGGTTAGGGTTAGGGTTAGGGTTAGGGTTAGGGTTAGGGTTAGTTTTCTATCAACAGTTTATACATTTATATGATTTTTAGTCTTTTCTACTCCCATTCCCCTCCTTCCCTGCTTCTCACAAGTCCCCTTTCCCTCAACTCCTTCCATGCCCCCTCAAATTGATATATGTGGAACTCATACCCTGCTTGCAGAGAGACATAACTGTTGTGCTGTGGGCTATCCTGTGGTACTTGCTCACAATCCAAATGGTCCTGCTGTCACTGTCCACACAGTGTCCCCACTTCGACACTGACAGAACATTAAGAATAGCGTGACAGTTAAACTCCAATGAATGTTAATGAATTTGCAATCTTAAGGGAAAAAAAGCATTAAGCTTCAGGGAGTGTGAGACTTTTCACCCTGAATGCTGCCAGCATCTCCTTTCTCCAATCCTCAAGTTCGTTTCCTGGATCCCAGGTTGTATGGTGAAGAAAACAGATGATAGATCAGTTTTGGTTGTTGTTAGGGGATGAAGTAAGTCCTCCTGACTAAATCAAATTGTTTTTATCTCAGATTTTTCCCTGAAGAATTTTATTTCTGTGAAGGAGAAACACACACACACACACACACACACACACACATTCTCCACAATTTAATTTCCTGATGGCTTTGGTATGTTGGCCTCCCCATCTCCAAACCTGGTGCTATTTTGAAAGAGTTATTGACAAGCTGTGATATGTTCTGTAGATGTTCTGCAGAGAAGAACAAGGCTGCTAAAGAATTAACTCCATGACCAGTGACAAAGTGTCAAAGGAAATGGAGGTCTTGAGACCGAAGAGAGAACACTGGGAGGCACACGCAGTGCATACAATGAATTTAAATTGATGTTACAGATAATATAATGGGCACATTCTGGTGTCACTCCTGAGGGCAGGACTAAGATGATGAGTGGAAGTCATAGGGCAACAGAATCTCATGCCATAACAGACAGAGGCTTCTAGCAATTAGGACAATTGAGCAGGAATGGATGACTTCAGACAGTGTGGGTCTTCACTGGACGTGCCCTCAGGCGTGTGGGTGAATGGAGGTGAGGAGAAAGGTCCCTAACAGACGCCAGATGGAGCCTTTGAAATTCAAGCAATGCTAACTAAGCTTTTCTGACTTCATAAGAACTAGGTATTGTTTCTGAATCTATGCTAAGTGTCAGGCACTGACGTAGTGCTTCTTTTTAATGCGCAATTCACTCTTAACAGTTGCTCCAGCATGTGCGTCCACCCTGTCCCCTGGTGTGACCAAGGACACGCAGCAAGATGGCACAGCAGCACGATACGAATGTAAATGTATATTTAATTCTAAAACACAAGCTCTCAGCACTCACTATATTGACGATTTTGAATCTGCAGGTTGTTAGTGTGTTGGAATCAGAATTCCAAATAGATGGAGCGTGGACTGAACCTGTAGCTCTGGGGTAGAGTTCTTAGCTAGCACAAGTTAGGTCCTGCCTTCTATCCTCAGTGCTGCAGAAAGAGAGGAGAGAGAGAGAGAGAGAGAGAGAGAGAGAGAGAGAGAGAGAGAGATAGGGGAGAACAATTGATGGAGAGTAACATAGGATTTAATGTCTTCAACATAGGAAAACTTTAATATATTACCCTAGAACACTTTCTTGTGAGTGCTGGGATTACAATGTGAAGAGCATCTTTGTGGGTCATGACCAGTGAGTGTCCTGTCCTTCTGGACCCTTAACCTTCCAGGCTTCCCTTTGTGTGACTTTGCTCACCTGTTTACTTTCCTAGGGTGCTATATTAAATTACCACTAACACTGAGGCAGAACAGCAGAAACTTACTCTCCTCTCTTCTGTCATTGTGTCTCCAAGTGTGCACTCTGACCTGCCTGCCCTCTTTTCAAGTGTACTCAGATCAGAGCTCAACGCTTGACAATCCAGGGCAATTTCTCTGTCGCGGATGGGTCCTTATCTAATTATACCAGCCAACTACTCCCTAATGCTATGTAAAGTAACATTTGCAGGTTTGGGGGAATAGGATGTCACATCTTAGGGGAACTGTATCATCCTAAGCACCAGACTTGTGTGGCAAATTCTGTAAAGTTTGTAAATTTAGCACAGTGGGTGGCATCATAGTCTAGGTAGGGGACCTGTGAACCCTGTAAGAGTGGATCTCAAGCATGTATGCATTAATTCACTGCTCTCTGCTTTTTACCACGGATTAAACACTGTTAGGGTTTAATCTGAAATTCTCTCCACAGATTCATTTTTAGCATGTGTTCCCTACTGCTGAGGTTATTTTCGAAGGCTGTAGATCCTTTATGAGGCAGAGCCTGTGAAGGTTATAAACCGGTTCTTGGTTCCCACTTCCTTGTGAGCATTATGTGAACAGCCTCTGTCATGTAATCCTACCACCATGAACTGAGATCCTTGACAGAGTCTTCCCTGCAGTGATTAACTGAATTCCTCTGAGACAGTGGAGTAGAGGAAATCTTTCCTCCATTTCATTCAGGCACTAATGTCAATCCTAATATTCCCATTCCCAACCACCACTTGCTCTGAATTTGCTCTTCATCCTCCCCATGGGCTTGCTTTGTCTTAGCTAAGCCTTTAGTCCAGCTCCATGAAAAGCTGGGCCCCTTCCTCCTGAGCTCAGGACACTCTTCCAGATATGGTTAGCTTTCATTGATAATGACACAATCTTGAAACACCTAGGAAGTGAATCTCAGTGCGGGATTATCTAGATCAGGTTGGAATTTCTGTGCACGCGTGCAGGGAAAGGGGATATCTTGGTTGCTTAACTGAGGGGAGTAAACTTACCACCGAGGGTGGTGCCAATCTCTAGTCAGGATCTCAAACATGTTTGCAACAATTCACTGTTCTCTGCTCTTTACCACGGATGTAATGTGACTTATTGTTTCATGTTCCTGCTATCTGGATTTAACCTCAATGGTGGATTGTAACATGGAAGTGTGAGCCAGTTAAACCCTGTCTTTCTTCTGTTGCTTTTGCTGGGGTAATTGATCACAACAATGGGAAGCCAAAAGTTAAGACACAGAGGCGACTGTTAGATCAAGAAGATAATCGTACCTTCTCAAAGAGAGAAAGGTTCTTATTGTGTGTTGCTTCAGCTATTGTCCTCTGTTTACTACTCATTGTATTCTTGACTTAAGATTGGGTACCACCAACCCAATATCAAGAAAGCAATATGTACTTCACTGAAGACTCTACGGGTGAACAAATAAAGGGTTTATACTGCATATCTTAAACCATCCCCCAACGGAAAGATCTCGGGTCTTTTATTTTGGCCTTAGTGAGTGTCTTTTACCTTCTACCTCCTTCTACCCCTTCTCCAATGTCTTTATAGCCGGCTGCCGGATTGACTGCACCTGGATTGGTTTGGAGCCCCTTAACAATTCAAGATCTCCCCAGTTGCTGTTTACCTTACCTTCAGTACTTTAACCTTCTCTTCACGGGCTTAAAAATATAAGACCCAAGTGCAATGATTTCATTTGTGCTTATTGAGAAATAAAAAACATTATAATTACTTAAATCTATCTCTCCTTAAGGTCACGGAGGGTGGCATCTAACTATGCCACACTTGTTCTTGCACAGCTGTGACAGGAGTGGGCTCTGGAAATTGTATATGGGATTTTCCTCTAAACAAAGAACTCTTCAAAGGAGTTTTCCTGTCTTCTGTTTTTACAGCTACTATATGGATATACATATTTGTTAACGAGCGAATTCAGGACTTTAATGTTGTACATTAGACTACTTCTTTATTATCGTCACTCATCACCTCTGTGATGGTGAAGTTGAATGTGCCACCAGAGCCCCTCAGGGTTAGCTTGTGCCCATCACTAGGCCATCAGAGGCCATCCCCTTTGCCAGGACCATCATTAAACCTTCTGGAATGCAGTGTCTCTGGTGTCACCATGAGCGAGGGGGTGTTCGTCTGTCACAGTCGCTGCCTTTCGGGCTGTTGTGTTCTTCTCTGCAGGGGTGGGAAGACAGAGCAGGGATATTTTCTTCATATCTCAGGGAGAACTTTGTGTTCTTGCAGTAAGGGTGGCTTCTGGTTGGAAAATGATGACCTGCTGCGTCATGAGGCTGAAATCACCTAGTGGCTTTCTGATCCCCGCAGGAGAGAAAGTGCTTTTAGCTCACGGCTTCCTCCCATTGTTTTCTAATAACCCTTTCCATGGCTTCCGGTGTGCCAGCAATTTTTCTGCCTTTGCTTTTTGTTGGGCTCCTCATTTTTCTGGGGAGCTATGGCAAACAGACGACTAATTGATATTGTTTAAAAATAAAATTCGACATGGAGAAATTCGTAGATGCAGAAGCCTTTTTGTTGGATTATTTATTGGGAGAAGAGGGTGTGTCTGAGTGACTCTAACTCTCTGGCATCATCTTTTGTTCAGAACAAGGAAGACTGTTTTGTAAGGGTGGAGCCACCTGTGAGGGTCCCACCTCTACCGGAGGACGGTTTGGGAGCAGTTCTATAAAGATTTTAGCCATTTCTACAGTGACTTTTGGCTAATAATTCTTTTCTTAGCTTTCCTAGGAATGCAGTTTGCAATCTAATAAAAAAGTCCTTTAAAAAATGTAACGGTGACTTCAGGCGGGCACTTCCGCATTTATGTGCAGAGTTCCTTCAGAATTCTCATTTTCTTCTCTAAACAAAATGGTTTCATATTTCAAATCCGCAATGCTTAGTCAGCTAGGACATCTATTTGCCAGAATATTTTCAGACTTTTGGGGAAGACCTTTGCACTATCTTCTGATATGGAATTTCCCTCTGTATGCTGTGAATATGTTTTATTATCGTTGGTTAATAAATCAAGCTGTTCTAGTCAATGGCTTAGAAGAGCAAAGGCAGGTGGGAAATCTGGAGAGAAGTCCAGAGAGAGAGTAGACAGAGTCAAGAAGATATCATGTAGCTGCTGAAGGAGATAGATGCCAGATCCTTACCTGTAGGTAGGCAGCAGCCCCGTGCCGATACACAGATTAATAGAAATGGGTTAATATAAGATGTAAGAGTTAGCTAAAAATATGCCTAAGCTATGGGCCAAACAGTGTTGTAATTAATATAGTTTCTGTGCTATTATTCGTGTCTTGGTGACCGGGAAACGAACAAGTAGACTCTGTCAACAGTCTTCACCTACAGGGACGCTGTGGCTCTGCTTTGCGGTCTTGCAGCTGTGGAGTGTTTTCTATAACTTGTATTTAGCCACTGTCATACTTGATATTTCTTGCGATTGAGGCAAACTAAGGTTTTAATTGAGCTATTACTATGGCACTTGTTAATTTCATATTATTGTGACAGAATGCCTAACACAACCAACATAATGGAGGAAACACACAACACACACACACACAAATACATGCACACGGTCCTAGTTTTGTTTCTGTTGACTGTGCTAAGTATCATGACCAAAGGCAACATAGTACAGAAATAGGTTTATGGTTTTACAGAAGTCAACACAGAAACCTGGATACAGAAACTGACAGAGAATCCATGGAGGAATTCTGTTAATGTCATTGTCCCAGGCTCACGTTCAGCGAACTTCTTAGACCCATCTGCCTAGGGATCGTCCTGCCCCAGTAGCATGGGCTCTTTGATCAGTTAATATGACCCCAATAGACATGCCCAGAGGCCAGTCTGATGGAGGCAATGCAGTTCTTCAGTTGAGAATCCCTCTTCCCAGATGTGTGAAGTTGATAATCAAGGTTAGTCACCACACACACACACACACACACAGAGAGAGAGAGAGAGAGAGAGAGAGAGAGAGAGAGAGAGAGAGAGAGATATTCCAGAAGGTTTCTGTCTATCATGGCAGAGAAGGCATAGTGGAGCAGTCAGTTTATCTTGGTGGGAGTTTGTACAGAGGCTATGCATACCAAGATGGACCAGCAAGCAAAGAGATAGTGACAATAACCAAGGTTGGATATAGCCACCAAAGACCCACCCCTAGTGATTTACCTCCACTAGCTATGTCCCACCTCCCAAAGTTCCATACCCTCTCCCAATAGTTGCCTCTAGCTGGGGAACAGGTGTTCAAAAACACAAGCCTGCGGTTGAGGGTGGATTTCAGATATTTTTGAATGAAAGCACAACAAACTAGTTTTTACACACATCCTTGCTTTTATACCAGATAGAAGTAAAAGAGATAAAAAAAATCAAACACCACATAATGGAAGAGTACAGTGTTTTCCAAACTGTGATACATGTTCATTTGTTGTTGTTGCTTGTTTTTTTTGTTTTGTTTTGTTTTTCAAGACAGGGTTTCTTTGTAGCTTTGGAGAATTTCCTGGAACTAGCTCTTATAGACCAGGCTGGCCTCAAACTTGCAGAGATTTGCCCACCTCTGCCTCCCAAGTGCTGGGATTAAAGGCATGCACCACCACCACCTGGCTAATACATGGTTTATATATATCAGATGCTTGCTCTGTGGACCCTGGGGTGTTCTACCACATCTACCGAGTCCTGGGATGGGCCCATACATTTTTAAAGAATATTTATTCAATTTTACTTTATGAATATGTATTCTATTTGCATGTATGTATTACTACCACAAGTGTTGTTGGGGCCCATGGAAGCCAAAAGAAGGAATTAGATTCCCTTGAATTGAAGTTATACATGGTTGTGAGCTACAAAGTGGATGATGGGGATAGAATTTGGTCCTCTGTAGGATTAACAAATGTTCTTAAACAGTCATCTTCTCAGCCCCACATGCACATTTTAAATAAGTTTTTCCATAACATTCTCTAGCATACTAAGATTCAAGAAGCCCAGACCAGAGCATCTCCTAATGTCTTCTTCTGTTTGGTGATTGCATTCTTAGTCTTTGAAGACCCACTTCAGTGACTGAATGGGTGGCTTTTTGTTTTTGTTTTTGTTTTTTTTTTGTTGTTGTTTCATTTTGAAATCCATGCCAGTTTTTCCTCTTATGAACGAACAATAGTGAACCTATGGGAAGAGCGCTCAAGAATCATGACAGAACAAATACACTTAATTCCATGTATTACCAAGTAAGAAACAAAGATCTTTTAGAGATAGCTAGCTCTTCTACCTTTTTACGAGCAGGGTATTTTTCTTTCTAGAACCAAACACTGTCTCCAAAAATAAATAGCGGTGTCACACATATCTCAGGATGAGGAAATGAATGACTTAGTCATGGAGGAGCTGCTATCAGTGTGAGAAAATCTGCAGAGAAACATTTACTGAAGTCCAGACATGATTTAGAGAAACTTTTCATGCATTACCTCATTAGTTCCCTAGTGTAACTGCTCAGCAGAAAGCATGCCACTTGACAGATGAGGTCAGAGACTCAGAAGGACCCAAATTACTTGTAAAAAGGTGTATTACTTTTTCCTGCTGAAGTTGAATGGTGAACTCAAGTCTGTTTGTCCCCAAAGTCTGGCTTTTTTAAGTAGGAAAAAAACTCAGAATGTATATTTAATAGCAAAGAAGAGGAGGCTGTGGCTTGGTGGACCTGGAGCCTGGAAAACTAACTGATAATACCAGTCTTTTTTTTTTGGAAGAAATCTCAGCTTAGAAACTGCTCTTGCTTGTTCCTAAGACATGGCCTAAAAGTCTGCCTCCTGCCCTGTGCTGAAGACTAGAGAGGAGCTCCTGCGGGAAGGCCCTAGCAGAGAGGAAGACTCAGGCTTTTATCATTTCTGCTCTGCTGGGACTTTTGCAGCCATTCTGTTGTGTGTCCAGTCTGCAGGGATGATCCACCAGTCAGTGTGGTGTCTCTGGTCCTGCCTTGTCTTAGTCCTCTAGGAAGGGTTTTTTTTTTTTTTTTTTTTTTTTTCCCCATGGCGACAAAGAAGATCAGAAAAATGTCGCTTCCAGATGTGTGGAGAGAGTTATTTAGATTTGACAATGCTGTACATCCGGGGTATGGGTTATAAGGGCCATTACGTTATCCCTGTCTCACCGATGTCTGAATCTGAGCTGTGGTTTGAAATTAAGTGTAGGATTACTGTCAGACATGATAATAGGGTCCTTTGAGGATGCTGTTGATGACAAAGGAGGACAGGGAACTTCTTAGCTGATGACAATCATCTTTTCCTTCATGTGATCGCTCCCTTTAGGAAAGATATACGGTGCCTTGCCAGTTATGGTTCGTGCACATCTTTCCATATTTAAATCTTATTTTAAATTACCTTTAAAGGGCTGTGGTGTTTGGAAGCATCCACAGATATTTCTAAGTTAGTTAAAGCAGATGAGTTGATTTCCACAAGTGAGTTAGTAGTGTCCCAAGGCTGGAAGACAAAGAAGGAAGAGGAAAACATGACAGAGAAGGGAAGGAGAATTAATCTGCTGTGGGCTGCAGCCAGGGCCTCATTCTGCATAGATTCCTCTGACCAGTGATTCATGTGTCGTGTCACTTGTTCCCACAATTCCCTTGAAATGTAGGAGAAGGGAATGAACTGTAGGGAGACCGAGATGCAGGTGGCTTTGTTCATTCAGAGTCAGCTGAAAATAGATGATTTTCCGGGATAGCCTGCTTCAGGCAAAGTGTGAAGCCAGCCCTCCCACTGGGAGCAAACTGTAGTTTTCGCCACTGTGTTCTGACTTCTACTAAGAAGAGACCAATACACTGGGGGCTCTGGACTCCCTGGGCATTACAGACATATGTGTGTATTTGTGATTTGGAAGACACAGTGCACAACCTAGCCTGAGAATACCCCCACTCTGCTCTATGTACCACGGATGTGTCTTCGTACTCTCTCCTGTCTGTCCCTTCTCCACGACCCTGTTCTTGTAGCTAGCAGCCCCACTTACACACTCACAGGTCCTTTACTCCCCTCCCCTGGGGAATTAGTGGCCCTCCAGAGGCTCCTTCCAGCCTCTGTGAACTATTGAGACAGATGAGATGATGATGATGATGTGTGTGTATGGGTACGGCTGTGTGTGTGTATGCCTGTTTTTGTGTCTGTATTTGTGTATGTCTGTGTGTGTCTGTGTCTGTGTGTGTATGTGTATGCCTGTGTGTGTGTGTGTCTGTATTTGTGTATGTCTGTGTGTGTCTGTGTCTGTGTGTGTCTGTGTGTGTATGTGTATGCCTGTGTGTGTGTCTGTATTTGTGTATGTCTGTGTGTGTCTGTGTCTATGTGTGTATGTGTATGCCTGTGTGTGTGTGTCTGTATTTGTGTATGTCTGTGTGTGTCTGTGTCTGTGTGTGTATGTGTATGCCTGTGTGTGTGTCTGTATTTGTGTATGTCTGTGTGTGTCTGTGTCTGTGTGTGTATGTGTATGCCTGTGTGTGTGTGTCTGTGTATGTGTGTGTGTGTGTTTCTGTGTGCGTGTCTGTGTGTGTGTGTCTGCATGCTTGCAGGGATGACCCCATGGAGGAATGCAAATGTAAGGCTGCTTTTAGGAAAATATGTGACCATCAGGCATTCTTGGTCCTATTGCTCTTAGAACAGTCAGGCTATCAGGTGGAGTTCTGTTTGTTTCTTCTCCACTATTTGATCCAAAGTTGGAGTCTGAAGAATTCTCAATTAGCCTTCCTTGGTGGTTCTGTAATTGTTTCCTTCAGGGACATTAGTATTAGGTTGATAACAGTGCACAAATGACCACAGGGCCCAGGCTCCCTGAGGAGCCCTGGATTCTGCTGTGTTTCTACGACACAAATGAGCCTCATTAGCAAGAGGCAGGCTCTCCTCTCTCTTGCTGGTCTCTGACTCAGGGCAGAAATGGAACCAAATCTCCATAATGCATGGAGCCTGTTGCCACTATCTTATCGCAATTACTTGCTGCTGTTCTCTGGCCCTTGTCAGTCATTTCTGTCACACAAGTTCTTCTCAGACAAAGCTACAGAGAAAAAAATTGTCATATCTCTTAGAAGATGTCAGACTGAAAACAAACCTGAGGTTAGAGGTAAATCATCTTGTAGGCTATTTCCGCAATATCATTCTTCATACTAAGAATATTTTGAGGTTAGCATCAAAATAGAAAACCAATGACAAGATTAGCGTTGTGGTCTGGCTATATTCCTGTCTATACTGATATGTAGTAGAAGAGAAAGAGGAACTTAGAGGGACACCCAAATGGAGACGAGCCTACCTTGCCTCCCGTTTGCCTGGGCTGGTCAACTAGTCTTGTCTGTCGAGTTGAGTGGCATGGGGCTGAGATGGGTGGAGTGAGGAGCTGGAACCTGAAGGCCTTTCCCAGTTTCCCTCAAGTCTCCAGGTTTATAACCCTAACACTACAGTAAAACCACATTGTCAGAGTCTGGAAAGAGCATAAGGCACCACCACCCCAGAAGTCCTGTAGAGACAAACTCCTTTGCCTTTTACAATAACCTGTAGTCATCTTCATGTTTTAGCTGAGATCTGAGAAACTGAGAATATCATTTACCTAAGATCATAAGTGGAGAACCAGTTCAGATTGAGCCCAGCTTCACTCCATGGTCTACTGTTCTGATAATTTTGGAATAAAACTTTAAAACAGATCACTCAGGGGTGAACTCTTTGTTTTACACATGATAGGATTGGAATCCTGAGTGTTTTGTAGCCCAGATGACATCAAACTCAGGCATATGAGTATATGCTAAGTATAACTGGCATGTTTCACCACACCTGACTGGCAAGGACTTTGCTAAGGACCTCAAATGGGTGCTAAGAAGTTTTCCTGAGAGAAAGCGAGTAGAAAGAATTGCACTTTCAGATCAATTGAATTTCTCATGGGCCAGCATTCTGAGTTATAGAACTGAGACCCATATCCATGAATAAGAACAGCCTCTTTGCTTGGAACATGGCAGAGGGCTATCTGCTGGAGCAAACACTCAACAGTGGTTTTTTTTTTTGTTTTTTTGTTTTTTTGTTTTTTGCCTGAGTAAGGAATTAGACACATCCAGGAAAGCAACAGGGTGACTGTATGGTCATATTATCACCCACGGAAAAATGTTCTGTTATCAAGGGGTTGAGGGCATGGGTATGGACTCCTTGGGGGGTGGGGGGGTGCAGTGGCACTGGCTGGCTCATAGATGTCCAGCAGTTGTTCTAAGGAAGATCCAGGAGCCTGAACAACTGCATGTGACATTTTGGATTCATGTAGACATGTGGACATATTCATTAGCATCTCACAGGCATCAATGGCCAACCATTTAACACTTATGATTAAAAAGACATTTGATCCAATTATTTGTGTGAATCAGAGTGTGAGAACACCAGTTTGGGGATTTCCAGAGATCACCAAGGGCTACGTAATGTTTCATTTTAGTAATTTTCTTTGCTGAGTTGATTCAAATAAACCCTCTTATTGAATATATTTACAGACTGGAGTTTTCCACCTACCACATGGAGACTTTTTCATTGAGCCTGTTAAAAAGCATCCGCTGACTGAGGAAGGGTACCACCCTCACGTCGTGTACAGGAGTCCAGAGACAAAGGAGCCCACCTGCGGATTAAAGGGTATTGTGACTTCAGCATCTTCACAGATAAAGAGTGTTCTGCTTTGTTATTTATTTAAGCATGACCTCTTCAGCCAGCTCTGATTGGTGTGACTGTAAAACCCAAAGATTTAGAAGGCTGAGGCATGAGGATCCTTAAAGTCAAAGACAGCTTTGTAGCCAGACCTATCCTGCATTAAAAAACTAAACAAAACAAAAATCTCTCTCCAGAATATCCTAGAAAGAAATAGCATGGAGAACTAATGCTTTTAAACATTAACAATATGATACTACATCAGTGTTAGTGTAGCCTATTAGCAAACAGCTGGCAGCTCTTCAAGCTTGCATATGGAGGGCAGATTCAAATGCTTGATAATGATGTGTGAAGATGAACCAAAAATCTCATCTACACATTGTTAGATGACGAATTTAGCAATGTTTCTGGCTACACTGTTTTGTGTCTGATGTTGGCTGAGCCATATTTCCTGCTCCCTGGGCCTGCTTCCTTCTACCTGCCACCTGTGTCCCCTTTATCCCTTGCCCCCTGTTCCCCTGTCTTCCTGTACCCTGCCTTTCTGTCTCTGTCCCTCTGTCCCCTGCTCTCCTGCCCCCTGCCCCGCTGGCCCCTGTCCTCCTGCCTCCTGCCCTCCTGGCCCCTGCCCTCCTGGCCCCTGTCCTCCTGCCTCCCTGTCTCTCTGCTTTCCTGCTCTTCTGCCCCCTTGTCCCCTTCCCTGTTCTCAGGCATGATCTGAGCTGTTCCTTTCTTTCTTGCCTTGGGTAGTTAGGATCTTGGAGGAGTTAGGAGAAGAAAAAACCATGGTCAAAATATATTGCGTGGAAAAAATTTCAATGGAAAAAGGATGATTTTATTCTTTCCACTTTCAAACAATAAACAATAAAATGGATTTCACAGATAAACTGACCCAACTAATTTCATCACAACCTCACATTTTCTTTAATGTGTAGGGAATATAAAAACTATGTCTAAAGGGCTACTCAAAATCAGAATATTTCCTTAGATATTCTATTGTCCGTTTCTTCAGAGAGAAGCTACCAGTGTCAGAAGGACCAAAAGAACAAAAGAAACAGTATTATTTTGTCTTAAGAATCTGGCAGTCTCACAGGGGAAAGGAATGAGGAAGGAGTTAAAGCAGTAGCTTCAGGGCAGAGCCACTGAGGACAGCTGCTTTGCAGTCAGCCTGTGGAAGGGCAAGGGGGCACGTGAGCATGCTCAATAGAAACATTCCCGGGACTTCGCTCCATATAGTCTCAGCAGTGATTGTAAGCAATAGGAAACTCTCAAATGTGCAATGGTTTATGTGCATAAAATCAAATGACTGCTTTAATTCTTTAACCCTAGTAAGTGATTGCAACTGGGTTCTACATTATATAATTTGCAGCCTAAAGCTTGTAGCAAGCGTGACAAGAAAGGAAGACACCAATCATCTGGCTGATTGGATTGCCGAAAGTGCCAATCCACATAATCTCGATGTAAAATTTAGGGTGCTGTTTGTCAGAAACCCAATCACTGGGTAATTACCCCGTTCCTATTATGCTTCGGGTAATGGAGTCTGTGTGGTGTGTGTGACTTTCTGGCTTTAAGGGAGACTCCCAGGTTTAGGTTGCCAACATAGCTGGAATTACTAGGGCAATAAGTGAATTTGTCTGGACGGTTGTTTCATGGAAAGAGTTAAGACTGTTTCTCACCTACTCCCCTCGAACACTTGGACCCCCTGTTGAGAACTGGACTGATCACAAAGGCACAGAGGGGCTGGAGAGATGGCTCGGCATGTAGGGTATTTGCTGCTCTTGTAGAGCTCCCAGATTCAACCCCCAGCACTCACATGGCAGCTTAGAACTGTCCAAACCTCTGACGCCAGGGATGCTATGTCCTCATCTGGCCTCTACATGTGATATACATATATACATGCAAAACACTCATACACATAAAATAAAAAAGAAAAATGAATCTTTTTAACAGTAAGCTGATTATAGCAAATGTTTAGTCATACAGGCAGAAGAAAAGATAGGAAAAGAATAGGGTTTACAATATCATAGTCACGATTATATCATACAATAGTATAATTATAATACTCGTCAAATGATTTTATATTGTGTTTCTAGGAAGACCTTAAAACTTGGCACTTCTCAGTTCTCCCCTGGCTACTCCTTCATTAGAATGATCTTTCTAGTGTGGCTTTCTCTAAGGATACTCTAAAGGTCTATAAAGGATACTTTGTTTCCACCTTCGAACTCTAATCGATCAACTGTGCTCTTGGGAACATAGACCGTGCCCAGTGAAGCTTCTTCCAGCAAGGCAGCAGCTGTAGCTCAGAGAAGGAAGGCAATGCTCAAAAGCATGAGACTAGTGAGAATCAGCACACAGTCAAGTTCACAAGCCACAGTGTTATTACACCCTAAGCTTGAGGCTACTTAGGTACTTCTTAGGTCTTCTTTCAGTATTGATCATGTTTCATCAAATATTCCCCGCAGTCTTCTTGGAATGCATACAGGCAAGTGTGTATGAACAACAGATCAGTCACTGAAATGAAACTGATACAGACAGCACTTTGTAGCCAAGAAGAAGCCAGAGTGTATCAGTTTGCACTCTAAGTAACACTAATAGAAAGAAGAAAACAAACGAGCCTTCCTAGATATTGAAGAAGTATCAGTTGTATGAACCATCTCTTTCCGCAAAACCATACTGTTTAAATGATACCTAAAGTGACTTGAGAATATCTAATGAGCTCATGAATATTCTCAAACTATGGGTACCTGAGGACTTTTATGATCTTGGTAGAGTAAAACGTACTGGGTGTTGCTGAATAGTGTTCTTATTCTATGCCACCCTTCAGGAGTTAACCGTGGGCAGTGGTGTCCTTGGCTGATATTAAAACACACTTTACACTTAGGTCAACAGATGCTGCAAGGCTGAATTAGTGCTGTGAGCACTGACCACCCTGGCCCTGTGCAGAGCGTCTGGCTTTCTAATATGCTTCATTAGAAAAATGGATGAACCCCTCTCCCCTAAAGTCTGACCCTTCCCTTATTCTTATTTCCCACACATAAATGTATAGGGGATTTTGCAGCTGTCTCAGTATTTTAATGTGACAGTGGCCTGCTTTGACTTAATCACGTTAACTCTTTCCTTAATCTGCTGTGCCAGAGTTGTCTGATATCCTGATTTCTTGCTGTGTCCCGCTGGTTTCTTACTTTCTCTAAGATCAACTTTCTGGAACCAATGCTAAATTATGGGAAATATGCAAGATTTATGCTTTTTTTTCAGTCAGTCAAGATGAGCTTCTTTGTCTTCAGGTTATTGACGAGATGTGGTCACATTGAGTGCCTGTTGGGGGTGGAGACGTCTGGAAGCTGGAGAAGTTGTAATTTGGCAGTTGCGGCAGGATGGCAGTGGTTACAGGGTTGCAAGCGGCAGGAAAGCATCCTGGCAGATAAGATCAGAGTCTGAGATTTCGCTCGTCAGGATTCCAGGCTGGCAACACCTAAGCTTGTCCCTGGCATGCAGGCTTGTTTTCCGGTTCATCCGCTCATCCAGCAAATGTCTGCTGGGTATCTCCATTACACCAAATGCTTCCCAGGGCTCTGTGGATACAGTTGTGAATAGTATATGGCTCCTGGTATAAAGCTGAAAACTTGGATAAAAGACATGAATTAGTAGGCATCCAGGCCTGGCCTTGCCTTTATAATGTATGGCAAGATCATGAAGAGATGAGGGATATTAGGACATGGACTGGATTTTTGTTACTGTGTGTTATGTTTGTGCCAGACCAGTCAGCCACCATCTGTCTGTCTGTCTGCCTGTCTGTCTGTCTATCTATCTATCTATCTATCTATCTATCTAGTTATTTATTTATTCTGCTGCTGAGTCCTCCATCTACAAAGTGTTTGCAAACTGCTTCCAGGTTCTGACATTCTATATCATTGTGTGGCATAGACCATTCTTGTCCCTGTTTCCTAGTGTAGGTTTGTGGGGATTTCACCTCACCTACAGGAGTTCTGTGTTGTAATATGAGCGGCGGGCTATGTTCCTGGCACCCAGCCGCCCGCACGGCTAGCTTTATACCCGAAATAATTACACGGAAACTGTATTCTTTTAAACACTGCTTGGCCCATTATATCTAGCCTCTTCTCGGCTAACTCTCGCACCTGGACTAGCCCATTTCTAATAATGTGTGTAGCACCCCAAGGTGCGCTTACTGGGAAGATTCTAGCCTACGTCCATCCTGGGTTGGAGCTTCATCGATCGTGTCTGCCCGGGAGAAGGGAGCATGGCGTCTGCTCCAGAGAGCAGAGCTGTCGAGTCTGAGCTCACTTCCTCTTCCTCCCAGCATTCTGTTCTGTTTACTCCACCCACCTATGTTTTAACCTATGAGGGCCAAGCAGTTTTCTTTATTACTTAACCAATGAAATCAACAGATTGATATATGACACTCCCACATCAGTTCTGTGAGTTTATTATACTACTAAGGAGAATGAAATCAAACACACAGAGTATCCAGATCTAAGTAAGGCTTCACCAGCTGATCCTTTATTGTGTTCTATGGCTGATGCTCGAGAGCATGGCTGAGACAGTCTCTTGTTCTGCAGCCTGTCTGATTCATGGTACTCTGCCTTTTGGATTTTGTCCCTCTGCTAGACAGGAAGTGCTTCATGTTAAAGTTGCACAAAAGCTGCTTTGAACTTGGGACATGCACGCACAAGAACAGTGGTTCTCAACCTGTGGGTTGAACCCCCCAGAATGATCAGAAAACACAGATAATCTACATGACGATTCACAGCAGTAGCAAAATTGCAGGTATAAAGTCATAATGAAAATAATTTTATGGTTGGGGGTCGCCACAACAGAAGGAACTAAAGGGTCACAGCATTAAGAGGGTTGAGAACCACTTTATAGAGCAACTCAATAGTTTTCTTGCCTGTACTAAGAACAATGACCCAGATGGCCAAGTATTTGTGTATTTTCATGTAGTCCCTAATATGACTTTCTACCTATGTCCGCCTTAAACATGTCCCATGTCCCTAGGGCAGAAGTACGCAGCAACAGACCCAGCTTAGCTGCTACTGCCCTGGATCAGTCAGGATTTAACCAGAGAAACAGAGCCAGCAGGAAATGTATTTTGAGATACTCACTGCAGAGAAATGACTTTAGCAACAGTTAGAGGTGAGTCTTGCAAATGTCTGATCTATGAACAGGCCACCCAGAAAGGCCATGGTGGGACTGCCATGTCCAGGCTAGAACAGCGGTCTATATGCAGAATGTCTCCCTTGAGAAGCTGTGGCTCTATTTATTTATGAGGTCTTTCAACTGGTTGGAGCACATCACTAGGTTATTTAGGATAATGGTCTTTACTTAGAGTTAACTGATTATGGATCTTATTCATGTCTGCAAACGCCTTCACAGCAACACCCAGCATGATGCTTGATGGCAGCGCTGGGGACAATGCCTAGCCATGGTGATATGAACTGGGGACAATGCCTAGCCATGGTGATATGAACTGGAGACAATGCCTAGCCATGGTGATATGAACTGGGGACAATGCCTAGCCATGGTGATATGAACTGGGGACAATGCCTAGCCATGGTGATATGAACTGGAGACAATGCCTAGCCATGGTGATATGAACTGGGGACAATGCCTAGCCATGGTGATATGAACTGGGGACAATGCCTAGCCATGGTGATATGAACTGGGGACAATGCCTAGCCATGGTGATATGAACTGGGGACAATGCCTAGCCATGGTGATATGAACTGGGGACAATGCCTAGCCATGGTGATATGAACTGGGGACAATGCCTAGCCATGGTGATATGAACGACAATACTGCATCTTTTGTGTTCTCTTTTATAGGTTGGTATTCTTTTTCTGTCCTCTACTTTTGATATCTGGAAATTTTTCCTTGTTTTCATGTGTTTTTTTTTTTGTGGTTGTTGTGAGGTGCTTAATACTGGGGGAGTTTTCAGGCTATCAAGCCCACATTGGTGCGAGAGATTAGAGTCTCAGGGAGTTACTTGGAAGTGTTTATGTTTTTTTTTTTTCCCAAGTGACTTTCCTAGATTTCGAAGGAGGCTGCTTGATTCATTCCTGGCTGCTCAGCCTCGAAATAACCACACAGAAACTGTATTAATTGAATCTGTGCTTGGCCAGTTAGCTCTAGCTTCTTATTGGCTAATTATTACATATTAATTTAACCCATTTCTGTTAATCTGTGTATCGCCCATATGACTGTGGCTTACCGGCTAAAGTTCTGGCATCTGTCTCTGGCAGGGCTACATGGCTTCTCTCCAACTCTTCCTTCTTTCTCCCAGCATTCAGCTTAGTTTACCCTGCCTACCTCTATTCCCTTTGCAGGCCCAAGACAGTTTCTTTATTAACCAGTGGTATTCACAGCATATGTGGGGAAATCCCACATTACACAGATACTATTAAATATTTACCAACAGGTGATACCTAGTGTGGCATTAACAGTAGATCATTAGATTATTCAGCATATAGGTTCAGTATTCTGATAAACCAGAACAAACTTTTACACGTGGGCACGTCTATACTTTTGTTATGATTTAGTTGATATGCTGTGAGCCGAAGACACTAAATGACCTGTATTCTGTTTCTACTCTAAATATTCTCGGCGGGCAGCACAATTAGTTTACCTTGTTTGATAGCAAAATTTCTTCACTTGTCTTGGATTTCTTGAGCCGTTGACAGCCTCATTGGAAAGGGATCCATGGTAGCTCATGTGTTTGCTCTCCTAAGGGATCACTATCATGGGTGAAAGAGAGCTGCTGTGTTGTATTTATTTATTTTTTATCTTTTTATTATTTTTAGTCTATAGAATGGCAGGTGCATGTACATCCATACATGTGATCTGTTTTATGAATTAATAGGAGTTTGCGGGAAAACACTTTGGGTTTGTATTAACAAAAGCAATGAGAACACTGAAAGAAATATTTAATTCATGAACTCATAATAATAATATTATTGACTTTACTTCATAATAAGCAGATTGAATGGTAACTCTGGTGGTTTTGTTAGAATAATAAAGTCCATGGCTGTGACTTTAGCAACTCAGAAAGCCAGAGGCTGCACCATACTTGCTTCATGGTTCTAGCTTGAAAACTATTTGTGTCAAATAGAAGATGAACTGGAATTGAGGACCTCATGGCTGAGCAGTTGGTCACAACCTTATAGAACGGTAATGACCTCTGAACCTAGAAAACACACAGCCATCAGTTTCCCGTGGGCCAAAAAAGACAGAGTCTCATCTCCATCTGCCCCTGCGATTATCTTTGTGGCATGCTTCTAGTCCCGTTCAGATATCCCCTGCGATTTCCCTTTACCCAAGATTACCTGGGGGGACTGCTGCTGGCCCTGCATCAGCATCTTCTGCATTATGATGAGACCTCTGGCTGCCTTCTACCTTAGCTCCGGTTGCTTCCCCCTTTCCTTCATTGCCTCTGTAGTGTTCATCTTGCACTAGGCCGCTTTGTCTGCTTTGGAAAATTTTTCCTGCAGACTCCTTCATACTCTTATGCTACCCAGGCCCCTTCTTAATACCACCCAGCCAGAGAAACCTTCCTTGATCACCACCCAAGATAGTTTTGCCTCCATCCCTTTGTGCACACTTGATTGTTTACTCTTTCTATTATATTTATTGTAATTATTATATTAAAATATTATAATTACTATTTCTAGTTATAATCCAATGCTCTTTAATCGTGTAGCCTTCTGCTATCTAGAATTTAGCTTGGTGTGGGAGAATACTGCTTTGATTTTTGTCCTCTGCATTATTGTAAGCCATGGGACAAAACCTGCCCTTCTAAGTACCTGGTAATTGCTAGACAAATGAGAGAATGGGTGGGTAAATCATACTGTACTAGTGATTGTTCCTCTGAACTTGGATTTGATTTCCACCATGGGATACATCATTGCACTCTGAGTATGGTCTCCCACTTAATGTTTGTGTCTTTGATACATGTTTGCTCACCAGATGACTGGTGGGTCTGTGTGTGCAGTGGGATGCTGCGGGTGTGAATAGAGAGATCATACCTGAGCTGGGGCCAAACATTCCACGATCGCTCTGGGTCCCTGAGTCAAGGCAAAAGTGGTCTCTTGTCAGAAATTAATGTTATCTGTGTGCTTATCTCACAGTTTGATTAATGACAGTGTTTGAGGAAAGTTTCTAGCCCCACACAATCCCATTCCGGGGAGTAGCTGGCAGTCTCCATCATGAAACTCTTTCTTCGGAGTGAGGAAAGTTTCCTTGTTACATTTAAGGTAAAGTATTTAAGAAATGTGATAAATCATGACTTTCTGGTTTTACTCTGCAGTGACTAGAAACAAGGTCTTGATATTCTTTGCTCATTCTAGTGCAACATGTGTGTTTGTGTGTTTATATGTGGTGTGTACATCCATGCATGTTGTATGTATTTATATGTTTAAATTTAAATATCTGTGGTGTATGTGCATGCCTGTCTGCATTCTGATGTGGAGGGTGTGCCTTCATTTAAAAGCATATCATATCCCACACCAGTGGCTCCCGCAGGCAAAGGAGGCTTGCTCAGCTGTGATGATTCTGGGTTTTATGGGACTTCTTTCCATTCTGTTTAAATGCATCATGTTGAGAGCCTCATGTGTTCTCCCAGTTGACACAGGAGTTCTCTGTTTATCTCACAGGGCAGAGAGAGTCCAAATCTCTCAAAAAGAAAGGCTTTCCCTGGCTGAAGAATTGTGTTACAACAAGTGCCAAGGTCAACTTACCAGCAGCCGTCAGGCCTGGCCTGCAGCTGTTGAAGATTCGCTGCTGCTGAACAGACAAGAGAAAGGAGCAGAGGCCCTATTGTCAGGGAGCTCCCTCCTCCCCACTCTGTCCCTTGTTGCCAGCTCCTCTAGAACCTTAACTCTTGCTTTTGAGTAGCTCTTCCTAACTGGATCGGTAGCCCTTAGCTCCCCAGGATTTGGCTTTATGTTTCTCGATCCAGGTGCATGCCGTGAAGTAAAACTGACTGCCTAGCAGGTTTCCTTGATGTTAATTAGTGTGTGGGTGACAGGCAGCCACGAATGCAGGATTTTGATGAATACATCTGGAATGCAGGACCATCCAGAACTAAAAGGCAGGGCAGACTGCCGAGGACTTGAGAGGTGAGAAGCAAAAGTTCTCTCCTGTGCTCTCGCAAGCTTTAGTTTTCTTTAGTTCCAAGTCCAGGTCATGTACAACAGGCACCCAAGTACCTTTTCAGTTACACACTGGGCTCTGTGGAAACAGCTCAAATGGAAAGCCAATAACTGCTTTGGAGAGAAGGGAGACTAAAGCTTGCCCCAGCCTCTGGGCTGAAGAGATTTTTCATCTTTAAACTTTAGTACCTGAAAGATTAAAGAACAGGTCTGCTAGAGACAGAGCAGAAGTTTGCTTCTTTGTTTTGTTTTTTGTTTGTTTTTTTTTTTTTTTTTGTTTTTCCTCATGATTCAGGCTTTAAGAACACTGCTCGAAGATAGCACAACAGAATTAGCATCTTCCAAAGGGGCAAGACCATTTCAAAACCGAAAAGGACCCATTCTACACAACTTCCGCTAGCTCCCAGACTGAGATATAACTTCTGGGATGCTCTCTTCAGATCTCAAAGGACCTCTAATTGCGTGAGAGTACACAAGTCCGCTGTAGCTTGACCCAATGGCTTAGCAGTGGAACCAAACAGCTTCAAATCCATACTAGCTTGATGACCTTGGAAAGAGACTACCTTCCTACCCCTGTTTCTGTGGTGCACATTTTATAATTTCATTTTTATTGATAGCCAAGTTAAATTCTGTTGTATTTATGTGCCATAGCTTCTTTACTCTTTGTTAGTTGACTGACATCTAGGCAGATTCTCTTTCCTATCTATTGTGTATATAGGATGTTCCCTCCCTCTAGCCTCTCCCATGCCAACTTCTCCCAACTCCCACCCAAATTGGTGGACTCTTTTTCTTATGTGTTTCTTCTCTCTGTTCAGATCTGTAAACCAGATTTTGATTGAGTTGCTGTTTTACTTGATGTATTGGTTTTTTAGAAGAATATTCTTTATGAATTTATGAATCTAGATATTATACAAAGATTTTCTTTCATTCTGTGGGCTTCCTTTTCGCTCAATTAACTGTTTAATTTAATGAACAGGTACTTTTTAGTTTTATGACGTCTCATTTGTCAGTTGTTGACCTTGTTACTTAAAGATTTTTATTCTTTTATGATGATATTGGCTATAGATATGTGATATTCTGACTCTATTATATTGAGGTATATTCCCTTCAGTCCCATTTTTGCTAGGACTTTTTCATGAAGGGATATTGTGTTCTGTCAAAGGCCTTTTCTTGTATCTACAAGATGACCATGTGATTTCTGTCTGTATTCATATGATTTATTATACTCATGGATTTGCATATGTTGAACCATTCCTACATTTCTGAGATAATGCCAACTTGCATGGTGGACTATGTGTTTGATATGTTCCTGTATTTGGTTCGCTAGGAACTTGTTGAGAAATTTTGTATCTGTGTTCATCGGATGTTGGTCTACTGTTCCCTTTTCCAGTTGTATCTTCATCTGACTTTTGTAGAAGGACTTTGAGCTAAGCTGATAATGTTTATTGTTCCTGAGTATAAAAAACCAACAGTTTCCAACATCATCAAACTGTATGGAACATTTGAAATTCATAGTGGCAAGGATGCCACTGGATTTCTGAAGTACAGGGTATGCTTTTGAGGAGCTCCCCTTCTCCTGGCAGCATCCCCACCACTCTTCTTGTATTCCATAGCCTGTACTTGATACAGGATGACCTCCTAATAGCAGGCAGCTATAGTGATTTGGCTGGTAGGTAAGTATATCCTTCAGAGGAACAGAAAATAGGCTTTCGGTTGGGACTAGTTGGAACCAAGACTGAAAATATCTAGCGCCTGAATCGGGAGTCAGCTGAATTCTGCTGGGTGTTTGTTTTATACAGTCTTATAGCTAAGAGTGAATTTTATATTTTTAAGTGGATCCTGTGGTGGTTTGAATAGGAATGGCACCCATAGGCTTTTATATTTGAATGTTTGTCATTAGGGAATAGCACTACTTGACAGAAACTAGGAAATGTGGCCTTATTGGAAGAACCGCATCACTGGGGGTTGACTTTGGAGTTTCAAATGCTCAAGTCAGGTCCAGTGTCTCACTCTGCCTGTGCCTGTGGATCCAGATGTAGAAATCTCAGCTCTCTCTCCTGCACCATGTCTGTGAATGCCACCATGCTTCCCACCATGATAATAATAGATTAAATCTTTGAACAAAGTTTTCCTTTGTAAGAGTTGCTATGGTCATGGTGTTTCTTCCCAGCACTAGAACGGTGACTAAGACAGCTCCCCTTTAACTTGTTGCATTAGGACATATATCATCAATTTTGCCACTCAGTCTGCAGAGCCTAAAGACAGAAAAAATAAATGTTTACTACTTATTAACAACAAGCTTTCTGAACCCTAGACTAAACCATTGGTTTTTCAGATGTGGTCCCTTGTCCAAAGACGCCAGCAACCACTTGAGAGCAGATCCTCAAGACACATCCATCCCCAGTACACCCAATCAAAAACCCTGGGAGTGGCTCCTAGAATTTTGTTTTAACTAATTCTCTCAACACTTGCATTGCATGCTGAAGTTTTAAGAGCCAATGAACTAGACACATAGTCTAATCATTTCTTCCATTATTCATTAACAAAAATAGGCCTGGGGAAAGGCACTTCCCTCTCTGTGTTTGAGTTTCTTATCACTGAAGGTTTGTGAGAATTAAAGAAACTAAAATAGTAAAAACACATTAAATAAATCTGCAATGTACGGGAGCTATTGTTATTTCAGATTTGTTATTGTTTGGGAAACCATATAAAAAGAACATTCGCTAAATGCTACAAAAATACACTTAGGAAGGAAGAGTTCATTCTATATACTATGACTTTTATAGAACAGTAAGGGTCACTCTAGTTAGTATTTTGTATGTTTAAACTATCAGAGTGGATTGCAACTGTCCCACACAAGTGGAAGTATAGATTATGCTGATTTTTAACTACACACTGTATACATATGTTGAAATAGAACCTACAAATATTTAACATTACCATGTGTTAATTAAAAAATTTCAAGTGAAGTTTACAGTCAGCTAGAACTTAGAAAAACTACAAGAAATGGGTTTTAGGAAGAACAGAGACATTTTACAGCAAGGTTGCAAGCTCAAGAAGACATTAGACATGCTGCTGTAAAAACTGGGCTTGGTTCATTAGGAATCCTCGGGTCCTCCTTCAGCCAGACTCCTCCAGGGTATTTCTCAAGCCTGGACTTACTCACAAGCATGCTAGCTGCCAATGGCAAAGCCAATTAGACTTCTACAGTGCATGGCCATGTTGGTTTTGTCTGGAGTGTAAAGACCTAAGGGTGCCACAGCCATGCCCACTGGTTGAGTCTATTCTAGGTCAATTGTCAGGGTTTTGTTTGTTTGGTTTGGTTTTTCTTTTTTTTGTCTAGGTACTTATCAGTCTTTGAATCTCTCCTCTCTCCTCTGTACCAGGCTTGCTACATCCACTAAATCTCTTAAGTAGGAAGCATAGCTACCTTATGGATAGACACTATTATTATCACCATATTACAGCTAAGAAAACCAAGGCTTAGAGAAGTTAAATAAATCGCCCAAATTTACACTATAAAAATGATAAAGGGCTGAGTCACTACAAACTCTATGTTCCAGCCTACAACATTCTAGTATTTTCTTTCCCAAGGTGGGCCATCCTGCTTCAGTATCTTGCATATCTTTCTGAGGCACTTGAGAAGGACCTTGTCTAAACACATCTGGATCAAGGTCGGGATTGTTGGGTGAGGGAGGGGAAGAACCATGTCTAAACACATCTGGCTGAAGATTGGGATTACGGGATAAGATAGGAGTAGCCTCTGCGCTTTGTATATGACCATGGCTTTTATCATCTACTTTACTGTGAAGGAAAAGGATGGCAGCAGGAACATGAGGCAGCTAGACACCTTGTGGCCACAATCAAGAAGCAGTGACCAATGAACACTTGAGTTTAGCTTACTTTCTCCTTCAGTCTAGGATGTCCGCTCATAGAATATTGTTACCCACTTTCAGAGTGAGTTTTCTCACCTCAAAGGAAACTAGAAACTCGCAGACTTGCCCAGAGGTTGGCCTCCCATGTGACGCTGGGTCCTATGAAGATGACAATCAAAATTAACTACCACATTTGAATATTTAAATGTATTATTAAAGACCTACTTTTTTCACAGGGGCTCATAATTCATACACTCACATTGGTCTTGAGCTTTATTGTTCTAAGGCCTGAAACATTACCAGTTTTTCTTTTTTTCTTTCTTTCTTTCTTTCTTTCTTTTTTCAGGGAATTTGGGGCTACCTCTCCATGCTCCAATAGGCACCATCTTCCTGTCTTGCTCCCTGGTGCCCCAGACATTCCTGCTTCGGAGTCTTCACACCACACCTGACTCTGATTCCCACCGGGCATTTTCTCTACCCTCTGTTGTCCATGGCTGAAAGTGAGTTTTCTCCTCAACTCGTCTCCTGACTGTTATGATTTGAACGTGTTGACCCAAAAGCATAGGCTGGAAATCTAATCCCTGAGCAGCAGTTCCGGGAGGCAGAATTTAACGGAAGGAAGTGTTTAAAGTCAGCAGGGATCAACTCTCACATGTGTACTGATTGAGATAGGGCATGAGGCTGCAAGCCTCACCTCTTTCTCGCTTGCCTTTTAATCTGGGGGTGTTGGGGTGGTGGTACAGCAGAGAGGACCTTTCCCGTGTGACCCCTTGTGCTCTAGTCTTGTAGATTCTAGAACAGTAAGAAATAAATGTATAATTTTTACAAATTGCCAACTCTCGGGAGCCTGCTACACCAGCACAAACCAGATTAGGGCCTATTCTAGTTAAAGCAAATAGAAAAAGCCAGATAGGCCTTGGAAAGAAAACCTTCCATATTCCTTACACTGAGTGCTGGGCGGTGGTGGGGCATGCCTTTAATCCCAGCACTTGGGAGGCAGAAGCAGGCGGATCTCTGTGAGTTCAAGGCCAACCTGGTCTACAAGAGCTAGTTCCAGGACAGGCTCCAGAAGCTACAGAGAAACCCTGTCTCGAAAAACCGAGAGAGAGAGAAAGAGAGAGAAAGAGAGAGAGAGAGAGAGAGAGAGAGAGAGAGAAAATTACTTACATTGAAAACAGAAGTGAAATTTAATGGGAGTCACTTCTCATAGATAATTGTATTAGAGCAAAACAGAACCTAGACTCAACCCACCAGATTTAAACAAATAAGAAAATATAACTACCAACTTTCTAGCAGGGCAGATCAAATAAGAAAAGTAATTTCTCTGTGTGAATTGTTGGTTCACTTAATCAAAGCCCGTCCCTGTGTTTCTCCAATAAACTTCCCAAATCTCTCTGGCTAGGTCCTGCCTGGATCATGGTTTGCTGTGTGTGTAAACCAATGCTTTAACAATTGTACTGTTCGCATGACTCTCTGAGCATGGCGAACAATGAGGGCTGATGAGAACCCAAGGACAATGGCATGGGGTTTTGAACCTACGTATTGTGCTGGCTTTGTGGGAGCCTAGCCAGTTTGGATGTTCACCTTCCTAGAAATGCACGGAGGGGGGAGGACCTAGGACTTACCACAGGGCAGGGAAATCTGACTGCTCTTTGGGCTGGAGAGGGAGGGGGAGAGGAGTGGGGGGAGGGTGAGAAGGGTGGGAGGAGGGGGAGGGAAATGGGAGGCTGGGAGGAGGAGGAAATTTGTTTTTTTTTCTTTTCTTAATAAAAAAAAAGTTAAAAAAAACATTTGGAAATGCCATACACGTACAAAGAATATGAATTACTCGTATAACCTTTCATACAGAACTGAGGCTGTTCACATCTATACTCGGTGCTCACCTGTTTTCTGCATAATGTACACATAAGGTACACTCACTTATGTATGTAAGTTTGTATGCATGCATAGAGGCATAGCATATATGCTACCCTGTAGTGTAATATGTTATAAGTGATATCACCATGAAGGTCTTAAACGATATTTTCAGTCACGGCTGATGCAGAAATCTTTCCAGTTCCTTTTCTGACTGGCCTTTTCCTCTTGTATCCTGTGGAAGCCCTCTACGGGAAAGAACTGGCCTTCACAGCCTGGGGTGACAGCAGGTTTTATGAGAGACTTCAGAGCTGAGTCTAACAGCGGGGGCTCCATCTCCCTCTGTGGGAAGGGAGGACTTAAAGGGCAAACGGACTTGGCAGAGAAATTCTCGGACACGTTTACTGGCCACACACTGTGACAAGAGAACTGACATGGAGGTGATAAAGACCACCAGTCAGAAGCTTTGTGAACGTGTGAAAATCACGCAGAAGGGTCAGGGCAGAAGTCAGGACTGACAGACAGAAGGGGTTTGTAACTCTCCCTGAAGTCTAGAGTCTCCAGTTTTATCCCAAGGCACACAGTACCAGCAGGGGCCACTTTTCCAGGCTACTGCTGGGTGCCCTTTCTATAGCCAGCACTTTGCTCTGCTCTTGTTCCTCCCTGCCTTCTGCTTCTCTCTCAGCCTGTGGGTTTTCAACTGGACTCTGCTGTGTAGGAAACATGTCTGGCGGGGGAGAGGGAGTGAGTTCTCCTGCCATAGAGGATCTGCAGCAGCCAAGACATCCAGTCTCTTTTGGGGGGATGGCACCATCTCAGAGCTGTCCGGGAGGGAAATGAAATGTCCGGGACTCACTTAATTGCTACCTGTGTACACACTAGAACTTGGAGCCATTTTTTGTTAGGCATAGTTTTTTTTTCCCCCTTTGGAAAGTCTAAGGGGATCATCAGTCGTGAAGCTGTGGCTTTGTCTGCAGATATTTGTTGGGTAGCTTCACTCAAGGTCAAGGGTTGAGTGTGAAACTGATGGACACCATTCATTCAGAGACCCACTTATGTCATCAGGAGACTGGAATAAACACAGATACTTGTTTTTGTTCATCGATATTCAATTTACAAGACATTCTGTCTTTGACTCTGGATTATAGAGTCAGCCATTGAAGGAGCCCATATCTGTAATCCTCTGCCCTCGTCTCCCCCAGAATGTCTGTGGTGTGAATGGAATGGTGAGCTCATGAAGTATGGGTGCCCGGAAGTTCCAGGCATACTTACTTCTCCTTCCTACCTCCCCCTGCCCACAAGTGCTTGCCTCTGGATGCTTGCCACTGACCCCTTTGCACTCCATGCTGCCTCCCAGTCATGTCTCAGGTCACAGAATGGAACGTCACCTATGCTAAGACACAAAATTCAGGTTCAAAGCCTCTCCCTGACACTTAGGTGCTGTGTGGTCTGAGCAAGTGGCCCAAGCTGTCTGTGCTTGTGTTGTTTCCTCATCTGCAGAATAAGAGAGTGAAGGGTATGTTTTCTAAAGCAGCAGTGGTCCTTGAACTTGCGCCTGGATCAACGTCCCGCAGAGAGCTTGTTAAAACAGGCGCTGCCAGGCATTCTCCCCCGTCACCAGCACTGCAGTGTCTGGCTCAATAGGTCTGGAGAGGAACACAATAATTTGTATTTCTAATAAGGTCCCAGGGGAAGCTGCTGCCGTTGCTCCTTAAGCCCACTCTCAGAAAGGCTGTTCCTAAGGGTGTGCTCAAAGTGAGCTGTAACCGTTTTGGCAAACTTGACAAAGCCGGGCTTGTTCAGTGACCCATCTGGCAAAGTCATTCATAGCTGCAGCTGTGGGCCTTCCTCCTTGGGGACTCTAACTTGCACCTGTCCTTGACTCTGTTGTTTGGTTGATATGTGTACATTTAGACACTTTTTAATGCCTCTCCTCAGCCACCTCCTTTTCTTCCTCTCATTTGGCAAGCTTATAAAGCAAAGCTATATGCATTTCACTGAGTTTCTCAGCTCTGGGAAGGCAGACATTTGACATTGTACATGACATTTCCATATAATGAGAGAATCTCTTTGGAGATAAGTCAGAGGAAAAAGGGATAAGTCTTGCATGAACAGCTTTTAATAAATATTTGGCCTTAAACCACCGAAGTTCTTGATTTCTCAGTAGTCCTCATTGTCCGATATGTTCAGCTAGTCCGGTTTTATCCCATGCTTTTTCAGACCCAGGCAAGCTGGCCTTGGTGAGTTCCCGATAGAACATCCCCATTGTCTCAGTGTGTGGGTGTACAGGGAACCCTGATTGCTCTTCGAGCTGATGAGGGAGGGGGACTTGATAGGGGGAGGGGGAGGGAAATGGGAGGCGGTGGCGGGGAGGAGGCAGAAATCCTTAAATAAATAAATTAATTAAAAAAATAAAAAATAAAATAAAAAAAATAAACCACCGAAGAACAAGAAACTGTGTCTAAAAGAGTCAGGCCACAGAAAGGATGAATTAGAAAGATCCGAGGGTGGATTTAAAGGTTGAATGGTAAAGTGAATGAAGCTTTAGAGCCATGATTCTCAGTCTTCCCAGTGCTTTGACATTTTATACAGTTCCTCATGTTATTTTCGTTGCTACCTCATAACTGTAATTTTGCTTCTGTTGAGAATCATAATGCAAATATCTGATATGCAGGATATCTGGTATGTGACCCCTGTGGAAGGATCATAACCCCACAGGTTGAGAACCACTGCTTTAGAAGCTTCTGACTCTGGGTGTTAAAGGCAGGGTTTTCATAGTAACCCAGCCATAACTGTTTCTGGGGTGCCAGTCATTAGCCTCTCTAAAGGACAGCAAGAATGCACACTGACCAAATAAAGTTGAGTTGATACGATGTGCTGCAATCTAGAGAGCATGTGGTGGTCAGTGGATCTCAGAAGCATCCCATAATAGAGTTGGAAGTAGTGATGGGGCTTTAGCCTGGGCTGGGTGATGTCAAGGTTCTAAGTGTGGAAACGGTTTGAGTCGCAAAGTGTTTTTGGTACTACGGTGGCTCTGTTTTGGTGGGCTCAGCAAAGTGAAGGGCTAAAATTCAGTTTTGACAAACAAGTGCCCAGCTGTGATAACTGAACTCTTTATGATGTCCCCAAGCATGGCTTCCGGTGACACGTGGCAGAAAGTTCAACTGTTGGGGACTGGAGAGATGGCTCAGTGGTTAAGAGCATTGCCTCGTCTTCCAAAGGTCCTGAGTTCAATTCCCAGCCACCACATGGAGGCTCACAACCATCTGTAATGAGGTCTGGTGCCCTCTTCAGGCATGCACGCAGACAGAATATTGTATACATAATAAATAAATGCATAAACAAATAAAAAAAAAAGAAAGTTCAACTGTTGCACTCTTGCTTTGCCCGAAATATTTGAAATTGCAATAGAAAAGTATACTTATTCCCAGTTTTATCTGCTATAAAGAAATTATGGAGGCTTATTGACTTCTGTTTGCAGCAGCTGAAGGGGAAAATTGGCCACGAGCCCCTGCCCTCCTCAGCCTCCCCCGTAGCTGGAGCATCTTCAGGTTTCTCTATTTCCTACTTCAGGTTTTATGGTATGAGTGGGTCTCATATTATAAAACAGTCTCGATGGAACTATAGTGAAATGGCGTTTCCTGCTCTGACAGGGCTGTTGGATGTGCAAATTATCTAGGGCTCCATGCAGAAGACCCGACAATAATCAAACCAGTCAAAATCCCAGTGTGAACGGGGAGGGGCTTGTGAGGTCTCAACCCTAAGTGAAGAGTTCCTGGCACCTGAGGTCTCTTGGGAGAGGGAGAATGCCAGCTTCTTCAGGGATACAGTCCTGATAGACTGCCCATGCCCCAGTGGCTCTTTCTGTGCAGACACTGGCAGCATTAAGTAGACCTCAGTGGGTTTAAAAAGAGTATGTGAGGTTTGGAGAGCAAATGGTGGTGATGGGGCATATGGGACGTGTTGGAGGATTCAGGATAGGGGTGAACTTGATTAAAATTCCATATATGCATTATGAAATTCCTAAATAGTATATTAAAGACACTGAAACCTTAACTCTGAGAAAGAATAGAGTAAAAATCGTCTTAAAATTCATGACTACAGAGAAATCCAGTCATCTGCTTATGCGTTTAGTTGGGAGGGCTCGATCAGCTTAACATCAATAAGAGCCACACCTGCCTTAACTACCCTCATTTCAGTTCTGTTAGCCATTCTCGAACTTGCCATAGCTTTAATTCAGGCATATGTACCCACACTGTGAGTCAGCCTTTATGTGATAACATTGATTGTCCCACCAAACATACACATACCATAGCGTTAACATATGACACTGACCATTAATAGGAGAATTACCAGTTACACCCCCAGCTTGGGCTTAGTAATGGGAGTTCCTGCAACTAGATAGCTTTGTGATGCTCAGGCCTAATATCTGACTCAACAACAAGGTACTTTCCAGTCTCCATGCATTCATTGTTCAAAAAAGTTCATGTGTGGTAGAACGTTATTCGGTGCTGTAAGATTTCTTCTTTGCAAAGTTTGCCTGAGTCTTATCACCTGCCTTTAGCCCCTACCTCTGAATTCAGAAGGCGCTGCCCACTCCAGGCTTGCACACTGGAGTCCACAAGAGCAGCCCACAATCCGACTGTTGGTCATTAAAAAGGAAGGGTGTTTTAGGAAGGCAGAGTCCAGCTCCATGTCTCAGGCTCTGGGGGAGGCAGAGGAAAGACAGCCATAGATCACCACCAAAATCTCAGCAACCCTGGCCAGTAAAGGTGCCTGTCTTTCTTACATCACATCTGTCCTCCGTCTTTACCATCTGAAACGTAATCTTCAAATGAGGGGGAAAGTAGGAAAGAAGGAGGTGGATGAACAAATGGTTCCATCAGTCCCCTGGGCCTCACAAAGTTGTAGCTCATGAAACATTGACAAGTGCTAATTATTTCCCCTCCTGCCCCAGGATTCAGGGTCTCATGGACTTCACACTTCTTGTGCTGCTTTGAACTCCCAGTCCAAGAGGAGAGAATTCCAGGCCAGAGATGAAGAGACCTACACAGTGTCACAGGGGTTTAAACCGATAAGGCCAGTGTGAATACCAAAGATCATCTGACTTAAAAATAGCTGCTTTTGTCTCTGTTCTATCCTGTTAGGTTAAGAACAAAAGGCCATAAAGCTAATATGGGTAATTATTGGATGTATCAGAGAGAGTTGCACACTCTTCTTGATTATAATAAAACTTCTTTAAGTTCATACATTAAAAAAAAATGTGTTACCTAGGCCTGGTGGAAATCTGGTTGCAGGGTTAGCCATGTTACAGCTTTTTGTTCTTCCCCAGGGGAAGCACTGTGGCCAGGAAAGGGCTTTCATCTCATTATAAGGGAAAGTTTTACCGAAGCCAGGACACAGGAGAAATCTTGTCCTACTGCCAGCAGAATGAAAAGAACACTATTCACCTACTGATTCTGTCGCTTGTTTATGTAATGAAATCTCAGGCTCAGATCTCTGTGAACAGAGACCACAGCTCCTGGTTTTGCACCTTTGGAGACTCCAAAGACCACTGAGAGAAAAACAGTTTAATTTATGTCAGATGCAGGCTGAGGTGTCTGTGTTCTATTATACATCTTTATGAGGACACACACACACACATTTGGAAGACAAACACATGTATCTCTTGCAGTAGCGTATGTTCAGCTTTAGTTAACTTTGGTTAGTCTGCAAAATGGTTTCATCTGTGTGCACTCTTACCAGAACTGCATTAGTGTTCTACTTGTTCTCCATATAAACCTTTCTCCCTTGATTCTAGGACCAGGATGAGATGACTACATATAGAATGTTCACACACAGTAAGACCATCCAAATGCACCGCAAAGACATGATATAAGATGATTTTCAAAGCAGAGGTAATATTGTTATGGTCCATACCGCGATTGACTGACAAAACATACCTCAGTTTTCTTTTTCCTTGAGATATCCCATTTTCACCGATATAAACAGATGACTCCCGAGAAGCTTGTTTACACTGTGCTGTTTCTGGCACTGAAAAAAGCTAGTAAGAATCCTGTTCCACATGCTCTGTTGATAGTGGCCGATAAGAGCCAAATTATGATGACCTACTTTTCAATGAACTTGGAATATATTTTGAAAACATAGTTCTGATTCCAGAAGGAAACACTTAATGGAGTTGGAAAGTAAGTAAAATTTATTTAGAACTGAGAGTCTATTTGTTTATTTATTTTTGATTATGATAGGGAATAGAAGCTTAGAAAAGCCTGTTCAAAAGTCTATATATTGATGCCAGAAAAATCTTTTCTGCTTTAATCTGTACATTAAAATCTCTTCAATTCTCACTTGTGAGGATTATTTATAATTGTAGGAGCCTCTGGCTAGCTTCCACTATGGATGTTTGTTTGCATATTTTTATAAGCAGCATATTTTATTGTGAAATGTTTGGTAACTGTGTTTAATGAAGGTATTGGGTTTGGGGTTACAGACACAGATGACCAAGGTCACTATATAAGCAGTGAACAGATAGTGTTTTGACATTTAAAGTAGACACACATCAGGACTTAATTTAACCCTCCTTTTTTCAGCTTTCCACAAGTATTCCTTTGACTTTCAATTTTCAATGATTTTAGTAATTATTTTTATATGTTTATGAATAAAAGCCTTTAAAATACTTACCTGTTTTATGTGTGTAAGTGTTTCCCCTCCATCTAAATTTGTGTGCCACTTGAGTGCTTTGTGCCCTTAGAAATGAAAAGGACTTTAGATCCAGAAAGAATCATCACATGTGTTCTAGAAACTGAGCCCAAACCCTTTATAAGAACAGCAAGTGCTCTTCCCTGCTAAGCCATCTCTCCAGCCCCTGTAGGAATTTCTTTTAAGTTAACTGGCAATATTTCCTCTTTTCATACTGTCCAAAAGATCATCTGACTTTCAGTCAGTAAAAATAACATAACTCAGTTGAGGGAGGTTTATCTTATGCACACACAGATGGCTGACCAGTGGCTGTATTGTTGGTATCAAATGAAACTAATTATCTATACAGTGATTTTAAAAGCAAATTTCTAGAAAAGTAGTTACTATGCCAAAGGCCATGTCCATGCCAACATCTGCAAGACACTGAGTTCTGAAAAGGCTGTTCACTCTTCAGTTTCTTCATGGTCAGAGTCCATGTGAATTCTCCTCTCCTTAGGGACAGGAAATTCTCTTCTCTATTGACTCTAACTTTGAAGTCCTGTAAGCTATGGACTAGGTGCCTGTTTGCCATCATGGGTTTGCAAACATCGCTTCCTAACCTTTGCCAACCTTTGTTCTTTAACGGACTTAATAACATCATACTGAATAAAAAGTGATTCAACTGAATGATAATATTTCATGTTTGCCTAGGGTTTGAAATCAATTTATCCAATTATAACTCCATAAAAAAGTTGGAACTCTGAGCAAATGTAAGTTAGCTATTGTGCAATACAAAGTAAGAATAATATGCACAAAACTAGTTATTTTAGAATTCTGAGCTATCGGAACAAATTGCCACTTCATAATGCATCATTTCAGTGTGCAAAATCCTGGATTACCAACATGGATCAAGGACAAAGAGAAGAGGATTTTTAGAAGCTAATCACAAAATATAATATTTTAGTAAGCTTTATTCTCAAAGTATATACTTTCAAATAACCAGGTTTGATTGATTTCCTGATTCCATTTGTTCCCACATAGTTCATTTCTGTCCTGTTGAAGTCTAAGTCAGTCAATTTCTAAAACAGTTCTTCTTCTGATATAAGAATGGCCCATCTGGTCCTGGCCCACTCTGAGTTCTGCCCAACCAATGCCATATGTGACCATTTGTCTAGCTAAAGTAGTCAAGTATACATAGTAGAGTTGTTGCTATTCAAACTCTTAGATCTTTCCTGTCTAAAGATGCAGTTTTGTGTCCCCATACATCTAGCATAAGCTTTGACCAAGCCTGAAAGAAAACCAGAAACCATTGTAGAGGAAGTCCAACCAGATATGATGTCCACCGTTGTAAGAGTGGGAGTAAAACACTCCCCTGGTGTATTACAATAACTTTACAAAACTAAACTGGATAGTGGAGCCATAGCAAATCCCAGGGCCATGTATAATACAGGGTGAACCATCGTTGAAGCGTTTGTATTGATAACAATAACTGACATCCTACAGGACTACTAATGTTAACATATGACAATGACATCAACATATTGAGACTACTGTAACGTTTATGCTAAAATCACCTTTACAAATGTACTAGCAACTGCTATTAATAGGAACTTACTTGTGCAAAAGATGAGTGATTTCTTTCCACAATTTGACCATTTGACCCATAATGAGAGAAACTCCAACAACACTGTTAGCTCAGTTAAGTAACACAGACCATGCAGAACAGAGCCTGGCCATCCCAGCATCTTTCCTGCATGACAGCATACAAAAACACCATCAAGATAAAGAAGTAATTTGACTTGTTGGTATTTTGGCTACATATAGTAAGTACCAAAGAAATGTTATACTTTTGAATGCCCTGTCAATGACATTTTTTCTAAACTTAGGCTCTTATCTTTTTTTTTTTTAAATAATTTTTTTTATTAAGAAAAGAAGAAAAAAAAACATAAACAAAAAACAAGTTTCCACCTCCTCCCAGCCTCCCATTTCCCTCCCCCTCCTCCCACCCTTCTCCCCCTCCTCCCACCCTTCTACCCCTCCCCCCACTCCTCTCCCCCTCCCTCTCCAGTCCACAGAGCAGTCCAGGTTCCCTGCCCTGTGGTAAGTCCTAGGTCCTCCCCCCTCCGTCCATATCTAGGAAGGTGAACATCCAAACTGGCTAGGCTTCCACAAAGCCAGCACATTAAGTAGGATCAAAACCCCGTGCCATTGTCCTTGGCCTCTCATCAGCCCTCATTGTTCGCCATGTTCAGAGAGTCCGGTTTTATCCCATGCTTTTTCGGTCACAGTCCAGCTGGCCTTGGTGAGCTCCCAGTAGATCAGCTCCACTGTCTCAGTGGGTGGGTGCACGCCTCGTGGTCCCGACTTCTTTGCTCATGTTCTCCCTCCTTCTGCTACTCATTGGGACCTTGGGAGCTCAGTCCAGTGCTCCAGTGTGGGTCTCTGTCTCTGTCTCCATCCATCACCAGATGAAGGTTCTATGATGATATGCAAGATATTCGTCAGTATTGTTCTCGGATAGGGTCATTTCAGGTTCCCAATCCTCAGCTACCCAAGGAACTAACTGGGAACCTCATGTTGGGCACTTGGGAGCCCCTCTAGGGTCAAATCTCTTGCTCACCCTAAAGTGGTTCCCTTAACTAAGAATTGTGGTTCCGTGCTCCCCTATCCACCTTTCCTTTATCCCAATTCTCCTGATTCCCCAAGTCCCCCCTCCTTCCCTTCTACCTTTTCTCTCCCCATCTCCCCTTACCCCCATCCCACCCCACCCCCAAGATCCTAATTTTCTCCCCGGCAATTGGGTCTACTTCCCTTAGCCAAGAGGATAACTATATGTTTTTCCTTGGGTTCACCTTCTTACTTAGCTTCTTTAGGTTCACCTATTGTAGACTCCGTGGCCCTAATTTATGGCTAGAAACCAATTATGAGCGAGTACATCCCATGTTCATCTTTTTGGGTCTGGGACACCTCACTCAGGATAGTGTTTTCTATTTCCATCCATTTGCCTGCAAAGTTCGAAGAAAGAAAGCATCTTCAACAAATGGTGCTGGCACAACTGGATGTCATCTTGTAGAAGAATGAAAATAGACCCTTATCTATCACCGTGCACAAAACTCAAATCCAAATGGATTAAAGACCTCAATATCAGCCCGAACACACTGAACCTAATAGAAGAGAAAGTGGGAAGTACCCTACAGGAGCTGGGCACAGGAGATCGCTTCCTATGTATAACCCCAGAAGCACAGACATTAAGGGCAACATTGAATAAATGGGACCTACTTAAACTGAGAAGCTTCTGTAAAGCAAAGGACATAGTCAATAAGACACAAAGGCAACCTACTGATTGGGAGAAGATCTTCACCAACCCCACAACAGACAAAGGTCTGATCTCCAAAATATATAAAGAACTCAAGAAACTAGACTTTAAAATTCTAATTAACCCAATTAAAAAATGGGGCACTGAACTGAACAGAGAATTCTCAGCAGAGGAAGTTCAAATGGCCAAAAGACACTTAAAGTCGTGCTCAACTTCCTTAGCAATCAGGGAAATGCAAATCAAAACAACTTTGAGATATCATCTTACACCTGTCAGAATGGCTAAAGTCAAAAACACCAAGGATAACCTTTGCTGGAGAGGCTGTGGAGGAACGGGTACCCTCATCCATTGCTGGTGGGAATGCCATCTTGTGCAACCACTGTGGAAGTCAGTGTTTCGGTTTCTCAGGAAATTCGGGATCAACTTACCCCTGGACCCAGCAATACCACTCCTGGGAATATACCCAAGAGATGCTCTATCATATGACAAAAGCATTTGTTCAACTATGTTCATAGCAGTATTATTTGTAATAGCCAGAACCTGGAAACAACCTAGATGCCCTTCAATGGAAGAATGGATGAAGAAAGTATGGAATATATACACGCTAGAGTACTACGCTGCGGTAAAAAACAATGACTTCTCGAACTTAGGCTCTTATCTTGAAAAGACAACATCATGAACGTGAATAAACACTCATTTTAGATGCCACAACAGCTCTTTCCCACTCTTCAGACATAACATATAGTTGGCTGTAGGCTGTTATTTTGACCCCTGCCTGTGGTCTTCCATTTGTGAAGCTGTTTGCAGGAAATCAAAACACCCAGGAGACTAATGATTTAATCATTTGGAATGTATATATAGCCATGCCATTTTGGCAACCCTTGTTCATGTTTTCCCTTCCTGGGGAGCAGGTGTTTAGTAGAGGCTACCATATTCTCATCTGAAGGAGAGATAGTGACCAGACTAGATTATTCAGATACATACTTTGAATGCTAATTGCCCAGGATAGCTAACCCTTGCCTTTCCCACCCCCTATCTTATGGGTGCATGGCCTAGCTCACATCCAGAAGACAGTGTTCTGCAGCTCTACTTCCTGTCCACTAGCCTCACATTCTTCCTGCCCCATACTCCAGAGGAGGTGGTAGAGATACCATGTAGAACCGGGCACTCACGGGTCATATTTTGTCAGCACATTGATCAGGTATGAAGCTCCGCACTCACAGTTTCTTCCCCCAGGAAGAGCAGGTCAAAGTTGCAGCTGGGTCACACTCCTCACCTTGGGATGGAGCAGTGCTCCAGGAAACACATAGCACTTTGAAGATGTCTTAAGTTGAGAAGACTTTGAACGCACCAAACCTATTGACGACCATAGCTCATCCTTTCTGCCGCAAACATGGTCTACATATTTGTGCTACCAAAGCCATCTAACAGAACATGGGGTTGACTTGCTCACTTAATTTATTGAATACTGTTCCGAACACAAAACAGAATGGTCCTGTGGGTGTGCTTTGCAATAATGTGAACTTGGAAACTTGTCATGTTGGGGATAGTGTGTATTTTTAAAATCTCTCGTTCAAACTTGAGAACTAATGAAGACTCAGTGGCTTTCTGTTTACCGAGTTCTGCTTGTGTTTCTCTGGAGTTTGAATTCCCCAGCAAGCAGCTAATAGTGCTCACAGCTATTGCTGACTGGACACCTATATGCAATCAATCTTGATAAGACAATATGCGCTAAAGGGTGTAATCATAGCTCATGATTGGCTCTTTTGGTATGCTGATTGTTCCCTTTGCTGCGATTCCCATTAGGAAGCAAACTGAGGAAATAAGGAACCCGTTCCCTAGTTTGAGAAGCATCAGTTCGGCGCTTACAGCTTCAGATTCTGAGCCTTTGTCTACAGCTCCAGTTTGGAGTTTGTTGCTTTGTTTGTTTGGTTTGTTGGTTGGTTTTTGCTAGAAGTTGTTTAAAACCAAGATACAAGTCATTACCAAGCCTTGAGTTTATATTAACAGTAAGACTGAGCCCACTGGTAGAGAGAGGTGTATACCTTTAATTCCAGCACCCGGAAAACCAGTCTGGTCTACAGAGAAAGTTTCAAGACAGCCAGGGCTATACAAAGAAACCCTGTCTTGAAACCCTCTTACTCACTCCCGGCAAAAGACTAGACTGAGCTGTGTGGAGTCCAGAAATCCCTCTCAGGCTCCATGCTCACGAGTAGCTGACAAACACAAAATGGACTTGGTTATTTTTGCATGTGCTTTTTTGTTGTTATTGTTCTTTTTGTCTTATTGTGGTTTTGCTTGTTGCTGTTTTCTTTTTTGATGTTGTTGAGAGTGACAGAGAGAGCTAGAGACAGACAGAGGCAGAGAGACACGCAGAGAGGGAATGAAGTTGGTTGGCTAGGATCTGAGAGGAGTTGGTAAAGGGGAAAATATAATTAAAATCTATTGTTGAAAGAAATTTTAAATTAAAAAAACTAAACTTGAAAAGATTCCAGAAAAATGAATCCTAATACATTGTCCTGATACATGAGGAGACTGAGACAGGGCAAAATAATAGTTCAAGAGAATATCCAGAGCTAATTTGGGATTTACTAGGGAATGCTAATCAACAAAATGGCGATGAAGATTGCGGTCTCCCTGCTGCATGCATCCTGTCATCACTTTAGCCCTCTAGGACCCATTGCATTCTTGTATTGAGTAGTAATTGCATCTTTGAGGGTAATGATGATGGGGCAGCAAAGCTAAGGCTGCAGACATGTTCAGGAGAGATGCCGGACGAGGGAGGCCCTGGTTGTATTGTTGGCTTCTGTCATACAATTTTCATATGTGGAAGGATATGCGTTTGTATTTGTGGACACAGTCCTGTTCTTCAGGAGAGTAGCAGTAGGGAGTGGTGTTTAAAGCCTACAGTGGACTTGGAAAGCTGCTACACAGACCCTAGAGTCTAGGGTCCTGGATGGGCCAGCTGCAGCTCACCAAAGACTTTAATTTAGAGCATCCTAAGCCATCTGTGGCTCCAAAATCGTTCCCATGTGTTTGAAAAGGAAGCAAAACTGGCTAGTCAGCTATAAAAACGTCTATGCTATCTAGCAGCAGGGCCAGGTCACCGAAGATTGTTACCCCTGGGAGGAGTCAGTAACATAATATCTTGGAAAGTTCCGTGTTCATTTGGACGGGGAAATTAGGGTGTGCTTGGAAAGGGGTCACTCTCAATGTTCTGAGGACACATTAAATGGGCCAATCAGTTACTCTCCAGGCGAGGATGTGGGTGTGCAAGTTTCCATCTGGGTCCCATCTCTGGGGGCAGGAGACAGCACTTGAAAGTGAGGGAGATAACAGTTGTAGCCAGAAAGAAGAGGAAGAAGTGGCCGCACCATTTCTAACATACTGTTCTCTTTTGTGTTTGCCCTAGCTGAGTCTTCTATCTCTGGTTGTCTATCCTAGCTAGGCTCTTAGTCTGCTTGCCCACATGCCCTATATGCAGGGCAATCTTCCCAATAGTTTCTAGGACAGACGAAGCTGTGTTCTATCCTAGATGTTCTCCCTGCTGTAGGAGGATTCTCTGGTTTTACACATGGGGCCATCATCTCGATCTCAGCTTAAATACCACTCACTCAACAGAGTTTTTTCCTGATCCACTGTTGAAGATGCATTTCCCCCTTATAGTTATTTATTCAAGCAGTTAAGTTTTTGTCTTTTATAGTGCATATACCAGCTTCTAATTTATGACTGACTTTTCTCACTTGTTTTTAAGTGACTATTCTGTGCATTTGTGTGTATGGGTGATATATGTGCACATGAGTATGCACACATGTGTAGGCCAGATGTCAATGTCAGGTACCTTTTCAGTCACCCCCCTACCTTATTTTTTTGGTATAAGGTCTCTCAATAAACATGTATCTCACTGATTCAGCTATACTTGCTGACGAACATACTCCAGAGATCTTGTCTCTATACTTTTAGTGAAGGAATTTCAGGCATGCATTGGCAAGACTGACTTTTTATGTGGTGGCTGGGGTTAGGAATGCAGATCCTCAGGTTTGCAAAGCAAGCATTTTGCCAACTGAACCATCTCATTAACCTAAATCTTTCCATTTAGGGTCAAGGTCATGGTCAAAGGACCATGTCATTATTTGTTTGCTGCGGCCCTTCCATCACCAGCAGGATGACTAGCTCATAATGAAAGCTTAATAAGATATTTGTGTTAATAAATATTGAATCTTATTCATAAGGTGTTAATAACTATGTTAAAGTTAATAAAAAGTCAAGAAAGATTTATTTATTTGGGAATAGAAAATAGAGGCATGATGCTCTTCTAGAATGACTTGTAAAAGAGGCCTTTTTATGACTTGGAACTCCTTCATCCGCTACTCCAGTTACAGTAACAACATTCAGTGTCAACTGAACACACAGGACAGTACACATTTCTTTCCCTGTTAGAGAGACTTCATGTGAGCATTGACTCAACTGGCTGTTTGGGATATCAGTGGTTTCTATTCTTCCCCCACAAATCACCAAGGATCCATCTGATTCTGTTTCTAAATTCCCCACGTGTATGTGAAGCTTTTCATGATGTAGTCATATCTGTTAGAAAGAGAAAAGCACAAAATTTAACTCCATTTAGAAGTTAGAAATTATCTTTTGAGAGTTACAGGATTTTCTTAGCATCAATGGCAAGGATTAGACTCTAAGTCTTGATTTGTGTGACTCTCTGACTCTATCCTTTCTTACCCTTCAGAAAATACTTGTCTTATATATTGTTTTCATGGTAGTTTAACTGCAACATAGCTTAAGTTTCTACACAGACATCTTGCTAAATTACCATACAATCCTTTTCCTCTTTTGAGTATAATTCTATGTTTATGGATAAGTTTTTAGTTCAATACTATACAGTTATTTTTTTAAATTCTCAAGCAATTAAAACACATCAAGATACAGTTTGAATGAAATCAGAAAACAAATAGGAGCAGATACATCTAATTGCACCACAAATAAATCACATTAACACACAGCAGTAACAAATTCACTTAGGTTCATGCAGCAGTTCTGACCATGTTGTGAAGCTAACAGAAAGGTTGTATAGAAATAGTGTTCTCCAGTTAGTGAACTTGATCTTGTGCAGAGGTGTCAGATGTCAGTAATTCTAAATGTTAGTAATTCTCAAACCTAATGTGTTGAAGGACTAAGGAAAAACGTAAATATATTGTAGGCTGCAGAAATAAGGTTTGCAAAAGCTGAGAAAAGAAATATAAAGAAATGAGGAGGTATTACATAAACTGTTTGGTGATGGATTAGAATCAAGGGTGTCTACATAATTCATATATATCAGCATGAATTCATAGAGAGAGAGAGTTATATAGAGAAGTACAGACTAATTAGTATATTTGCACACACACTCATTTGAGGCAGGGCTGGGGAGTTGAAAAGGCAAGAGACAGAGATAGTTTAAAGAAGAGTGTAGGCTTTGCCATAGCAAGGAGTTGGCATTTATTTAGTATTTATTATTGTGTGCTGGGTTCTTGAAGCACCAAGGTGTGTTTGCTAGACATACCTTGCCAATCTCATTCTGCAGAGAGAAAACTGAAGTCATATTATAATATCACATGAAACTGCTGTTTCCAGATCACTTTGTGGTATATAAACATATGTAGGTATTCATGCATGTATGTATGTATTATGTATGTACGTATATTACCTAGATTTCTCTTGGGAGAGTAAAAAAGAATGTCATCCAGTAATATGAGCATATCCAGCACACAGAACTCAGTTTCTTATACCCCTCTTGCCAATTGGTGCAGAGGAGTGGGACATGTTGAAGGGGCAGAGACAGGAGAATAACAATTCCTTTCTCTAGGAAAGGAAACAGACTTTATGAGATAAGTGTATGAATTCATGGATGGCTCAGGAAATACAAAATGAATATGGAACCAGACAGTAAAAGTGTTGCCCATGTTGGCAGATTTTAGGGCCAAATTAAGTGAGTCCTCAGTAGCCAAAGCTCAGCCACTTGAACCGTGAAATAGAGTGATAACACGGGGTTATAATCTATCCAATAAAATTAATATACAAATAAATATCCATATTTTACAAATTCATCATTTAAAGAATGATGACAAAAAGACAATTATTCCTCCCAGTGGGATTCCTATGAAAATTTGAATAAAATAGTAGAAATAAAAAAAATCACTATTTGGCAAAGCTGTAGTTTTGAAAGCAAGAACCAACCATGTTTACTGAGATAAATGTATAAGATAAATAATGAGAAACAAGAGCTTTCAATAATTTAATAATGTCAGTGTCTTCCCATGAAGTGTCCACTATTTATAATTTGACAATGGCAACTTCACAGGAGAGAAATCTGCCAAGCATTGATCAGGCAAGTGATAAGAGACCGGAAATTAATAAAATGAATGGGAAGGAGGGGAATTTCATGCAGAATGAACAGCATATATATATATATTATATATTATATATTTATATAGAAATAGTCAAGAAATAAAAATAAATAGACAATGGACTGAGGGACTGAGGGACTGAGGAAGAGAGAGAGGAGGTAGGGCTGGGACATTGGGTAGGTAGAAGGCAGGGTTAGTTTAAAGGAACATTAGGCTTTGGGGATGTTATAGATTGACATTTATTTGGTATTTATTTTATACAGGGTTCTATTTTAGACATAGACATATCTTACTAACCTCAGTTTACAGACAGAGAACTTAAGTCACATTTTAACATCATCTGAAATGGCTGGTTCCAGCTCTCTTTGTGCTAGATCGGTACTGATGTCATGGCTTACTAACTGTAGAGTTCCATGAGATAGTCCTTGATGAACTCTGTGCTTAAAAATATGTGATATTCAGACTCTGCATCCTCTCCAGCATAAGCTGTCCTTCGTAATTTTAATCTTAGTCATTCTGACAGGTGTAAGATGGTATCTCAGTGTCATTTTGATTTGTATTTCCCTGATGATTAAGGATGCTGAGCAATTCCTTAAATGTCTTTCGGCCATTTGAGTTTCTTCTGTTGAGAATTCTCTGCTTATTTCTCCACCCCATTCGTAATTAGATTATTTGTTATTTTGTTGTCTAATTTCGTGTGTGTGTGTGTGTGTGTGTGTGTGTGTGCGTGCATATTGGAGATTAGCTTTCTGTCAGATGTGAGGTTGGTGAAGCTCTTTTCCTATTCTGTAGGCTGTCAATTTATCTTATTTTCCATATCTTTTGCCTTACAGAAGCTTTTCAGTTTCAGGAGGTTCCATTTGCTGATAGTTGTTCTCAGTGTTTGTGCTACTAGTGTTTGTTTAGGAAGTAGTATCCTGTGGTGATGTGTTCAAGGCTACTTCCCACTTTCTCTTCTTTCAGGCTCAGTATAACTGCCTTTATGTTGAGGACCTTGATCCACTTGGACTTGAGTTTTGTGCAAGGCAATAATAGTTATGGATCTATTTGCAGTCTTCTACGTGTTAACATCCAGTTCTATCAGAACCATTTGTTGAAGATGTTTTTCTTTTTGCATTGTACCTTTTTGGCTTATTTATCAAGAAACAGGTGCCCATATGTACATAGATTAATATCAGGATCTTCAATTTGATTCCATTGATCCATGTGTCTGTTTTTATGCCAATATCAAGCTGTTTTTATTACTATAGCTCTATAGTAGAGCTTGAGGTAAGGGATGGTGATGCCTCCAGTAGTTTCTTTATTGTTAGCTATTTTTTGTTTTCCATATGAAGTTGAGTAATGTTATTTTAATGTCTGTGAAACATTGTGTTGGGATTTTGACGGGGATTGCATTAAAACTATAGATTGTTTACCATTTTTGTTATGTTAATCCCATCTATCAAAGAGCATGAGAGATCTTTCCATTTTCTGATGTCTTCTTCAGTTTCTTTCTTTGGAAACTTAAAGTTCTTGTCATAGAGGTCTTTCCCTTGTTTGGTTACTCCAAGATATTTTACATATGTGGTCATTGTAAAGGTGATGTTTCTCTGATTTATTTCTAGGCTCATTTATCATTTGTGTGTAGGAGGACTACTATTTTTTTTAGTTAATCTTTTATCCTGCCACATTATTGAAGGTGTTTATCAGTTGTAGGAGTTCCCGAATAGAGCTTTTGGAGTTACTTATGTATACTATCACATCATCTGCACAAAGTGACAGTTAATTTACACTCATGTTTAATTTAGACTCTTCCTTGTCCGTGCCATCCTATATTGATGTGGGAGTGTCATATATCAATCTTTGGATTTCATTGGTTAAGCAATAAAGAAACTGCTTGGCCCTGATAGGTGAAAACATAGGTGGGAGGAGTAAACAGAACAGAATGCTGTGAGGAAGAGGAAGTGAGCTCAGACTCGACAGCTCTGCTCCATAGACGCCATGCCCCGCTCCCGGGCAGACGCAGATGCACGTGATAAAGCTCCGACCCAGGATGGACGTAGGCTAGAATCTCCCTGGTAAGCCACCTCGTGGGCTACACAGATTATAAGAAATGGGCTAGTCCAGGTGTGAGAGTTAGCCTAGAAGAGGCTAGATAGAAATGGGCCAAGCTGTGTTTAAATGAATACAGTTTGTGTGTTGTTATTTCTGGCATAAGCTAGCAGGCGGCCGGGGTGCTAGGGACGCAGCCCCGCCGCTCCTGTTACAACACTATATCCTTGGCATTTAAAAACCCCAGAAGATGATGGGAAATATCCCATACGACAGCTTAGAAAGATATGCAGGTTTCTTTGGTGGTTGAGATGACATTTGTCAGTCTTTGCATCCTTAGAACCATGATCAACAACAGAAAATCCTACGGCAAACTGTAGAAGCTGGACTGATTCTAGAAGCTCAACATTGCTTCATGTAAATAAATACCTTTCCCATTTGGTCAGTTTTCTTTCTCTCCTAAGGAGGAAAAGGACAGATGGCTTCTGGTTGTGTCCTGCTAGAACCGGCATGCTTTTTAAGGCTCTACTTGTTGTCATCTAGTGTCCTGTTAATAGTGGTTCCTCTGTGAAATAAGTAGGGGAGACTTGAGGTTTTTAACCGTCTGTGATTGCTCAGAAAATCCACTGGAGCCAATGCAGGCATGAGAGTCCCTGAAGGTTGCCACCAGTGTTTTTCTTCAAGTTGACATTTATCGGAAACCTGGGAAAGGCAAGGTGACAGGGATTTTTAGGATTTGTGGCTGAGGAGATTTCTCCTTCTTCATTTCAGATGTCTTAAGGTAGGTGGCAGGGAGCTGTGCTGCCAGTCACATGTGCTTTGTGTCTTCCACCTGAGTCCCCACAAGTTCATTTCTAATTTGCAAAGGGCCTGGGTGAGGAGGTCCACCTCTGACTGTGGTTATCTGAAAGGTCTTGTCATGTATGATGTTTGCTTCTATGGTATACGGCAATCTTAAAATGTCTTTGCCCTGGCCTTGGTGAGCTTAATTTTCTTTGGTTTTAAGTTATATTTTGAATATTTAAGGTCCAAGGAGAGCCTTCCAGTAACTCTAAATATTAAGAATTGAGTGGCTTATCAGAACTGATCCTGGAATTGGGCTAGGCTGTGGGGATCAGTTGTCAGTGCCCAGAGGATGTGATCTGTGATCTACTCTTTATGTAGAGATGTGGAGGTCATCAGATTGCATTTACTGAAGAAAGGTACAGTCAGCCACAGCTCAAATTGGATGGAAGGAAGATAGAAATTTTGGAAAGGAGTTGCAGTCTCCTCCCACTGCAATATCCAGAAGAGGATGTAGGTTCTAAGATCCAGATGTTGGGAAATAGATCCTGGGGAAAATTGCCTCACAGATGAAAATACAGCCAGTACATGTTGTAACCAAACAGTATTAGTTAAACTTATCCTGTTTCAAATGATCAGTGTGTTATATTAATGTTTTTCCAGACCTGGGATTACATTTTGTATGGTGATTTTTTTTTTTTTATCATGCTACTTGGTGCACCACATCTTCAGTCCTGAGGCTGATGTTCTTGGTTCTCAGCCTACTCAAATAAGAAAGACAAATCCAAGGTCAGGACTCTCCAGGTCTCAGTGGTAGTGCTGAGAGCCATTGGCTCTGGATTAGATATTAGGAGAGTTAGTTATAGTTTTTGTATAAGCTTGGACATTGCTTAATGAAAATTTGATTTAACTAATTATAGATTTATAAACAGTAGTAAATATAATAAGGAAATCTCATGAACCCTCCACTCAGTTTATCCCAGTAGCAGCATCTTGTGAAACCATAGTACAGTCTCAAGTCATCGGGACACTGACCCTAACAGAAGCCACCAAGAACTTGTGCAGTCTTCTAGTTTGGTCCTTTAGTGTTTGTCAACTAGTGCTCTGTAGTTTGGTCCAATGAGTAGTTTTGTGCATAAACAGTCCATACACTGAACTCTACCCTGATGAGGCAGCTATTGAAAGTCATATGAGCCTTTTTGCTATGGCTTTCTATTTCTATGTCCTAACTTCTGGAAATCACTCATTTTAAAGTAATCCTTCAAGGAGTGACATGCTTCAGTAATAATAATTTTCTAAAGGGTAGTTCTACTTTCTGTTGCTGAGTCTTCCTTGCACTATAATGGTTTAAACCACACCTCAGGTTGTGATTGTCATGCTGGAAGCTGCTATAGTCACCAATATATTCTCTTACATTAATGTACATGTCTATTTCTCTGGGAGAAATGCCTACTAGTCTCTGACCCATATGGCAACTGAATGTGGAGTTTTACAAGGTGTTGCCAAATTGTTTTCCAGAATAACTGTGCCATTTTGTAGTCGAAGCATGTGAGAGACCCCAGCTCCCACATCCTCAATAGTACTGGTGTTGGGTCTTTCTCTTTTTTTCTAGCCTTGCTGGTAAATTGTAGTAATACCTCATTCTGCTTTTTCCTTTATATATGCTTTAGTTGAATACAATTTCATCATCTTCCCCTTCTCTTTCTTCCCTCCAATCTCTCCCATGGTCTTTTTCCCACTCTCAAGTTGATAGCCTGTGTTTCTTTGATATTAATGTTCGCTGTGCACAGCACCACACACACACACACACACACACACACACACACACACTCAAGATATCTTTCTGCATGCTTTTCTGGTATGTCATATGTTCTCTTCATATCTTTTGATTATTTTCCTCTGGGGAGTTCTTTGTATTTTGGAGATTCTTTATACCAGTTTGCTCATTTAGTTCTAATCTCTCCCAAAGTTACTCTTGTCCAGGAACATATCTTATGGAATATCATTCGCTTTAGGACACTGAATTTGTTTGACTTTGACCTGGGATTTTGTGGACCTTTGATTTTGTTACCAGTACTCTCCTGTGGGACTGGGTCTTGGAAGAAGTAGATGGCCATGGAAAACCTAATTTTAGGAAGGAGCAGCGGATGAATCACCATGAGAACACTTAGAGCAGCAAATCCATATGTTGAATTAATATTCCTGAGTGAGCGAGGGGTCTTCCAGGACAGTTGAAGATGGGTCAGTTCAGTGTCTGTGGGATCCAGATTCCTATCATAGCTGACCCCTGACTGTTAGCTTGAGCTCACCTGGATGGTTGATCTACTCAACATAGTGTGGCTCGTTGTCTCTTTGGGTGATTTTCTCCTGGAACAAGACATTTACAGAGGATTGCCCAGATTACTGCTTCTCTTCTGTTCATTGACAGGGAGATAAGCTCTCTTATCTTGGCTACTCCTCCACAGATAGAGGTGGAGAGATAAGGAGAAGGAAGTCTCAGGGCATGCCCAGTGCTAACATGTATTATGTGACACTATTCCTAGGGCCAGATGAACAATTGTTCACCCCAATAGGGAATGGACAACAGGACAAAGTAAGGATGCCATCAAAGTCCTGCTTGGTGAGCCAATGAGTTTCTTTGGGTTACTTAGAGGACGAGAATTAATACAAAGGCTGCTGCATTTCTGAAAGTTCACCCCTGCGTGGATGACAGCTCATGAAAGCTGCAAAGCCAGAGGTCACTGCGTAGCTTTTAGGCTGCTAGACACGTTACAGAGCACCTCTTCAGGCAGCTCAGATGCTCTGAGAGTATCTTCCTGCTGTCCTTACTACCTTGGGTACAGAAAGGCCTCGTACATCTGGTAAGTTTCAGGAACATCTTGAAGCTTTTGAGTTGCTTACTTCCTGAGGTTTTTGTTTTTTGAGACAGTGTTTGTGCTTTGGAGCCTGTTCTGAACTAGCTCTTGTAGACCAGGCTGGCCTCAAACTCACCAAGATCTGCCTGACTCTGCTTCCCTAGTGCTGGGATTAAAGGCATGTGCCACCACTGCCCAGCCTGTTTCCTGAGTTTTAAGGAACTTTGCTTCAGGATGGAGCACTTCACCTCCCTCCTGAACACCATGAGTCATGAGTGTCTTCTCTCTAATGTACAATGTTTTCGCTCAGAGGAAATTGCTAGGCAACAGCCATAGCTCTCCATCAGCCTCTGGTCCCCAGGCTGATCTGGCCTTTGTGAGGGAGACTTGGTGTCTCTTTGAAACCAGCCAGAGAACTCTGCTGGGTCTAATGTCCTTTCCCCCCGTTATTATCATTGTCTGAGCACAGCTGTTTAACCGACTTGGGATTTACAAATTAATGAGTGTGCTGTGGTACTCAAAAGCGTCCAGGTCCTGTGCTGAGTCTTGAGTTACACAAGTCCCTGAGACATGATCCAGTTCTTGGGTGAAGTCTTTCCTCAAGGGAGGATGCTGAGTCTACACCAGTAAACTGATCCAAGCCGAAGAGCAATATGTGAACCACAGAGTATTGAAGTAAAGAGTCGCAAAGCAACCATATTTACCGTGTTTTAGTAGTAGAGAAAGGCCTGCCTTTGCTTTGTAAAAAGAGTCATATAGTTTTTGGTTATAGCATCATTTTGACCTTTACTACATGGAAGCCAACTGCAGAATTTTTTTCTCCTGAGGGACAAGGAGGCTCTTATATTCCCAAATAAAAATAACCCATAAATGCTGAGAACATAAAGTCCCTGAGTATTATTATTTGAACCCTCTCTGTTCCCCTTGCTCTGACTTCCCTTGTCAGGTCTGTGGTATTCCAGAGGGCTTAAACAACTATGCTCAGGACCTCTAGACTGCTTAGAAAATATGCCAACAAATTATATTGTGCTCTCTACCTTTTCTTTCTTTCTTCCATTCTTTCTTTCTTTCATTTTTTCTTTTCTTTTTTTCTTTCTTTTTTTTTTGTTTTTTTTGAGACAGGGTTTCTATGTGTAGCATTGCAGCCTGTCCTGGAACAAGCTCTTATAGACGAGGCTGGCCTTGAACTCACAGAGATCCGCCTGCCTCTGCCTTCCTAGTCCTGGGATTAAAGGCATGCATCACCAACACCAGGCTCTCTCTCTCTCTCTCATATCTGATGTCACAAATGTGTTTTCTAAAGTAAATATGCAATTTTGTAAACATAGTGAAACATTGTGAAAAATGACACAAAATATTGCCGACTAGATATTTTGTAGTATCTGACAACTACTTTAGTATGGGAAACCTAAGAATTCTGGGCAAAGAACATTTTAAAAAATGAAGTACTTGATTATGATGAGGTAGCCAAGCAAGAAAGGTGCTTTTTGACAAGACTATCAACATGAGTTTGATAATTTGTCCACGTGGAAGGAGAGAACCTTCCTCTGACTTCCATATGATTACCATGTCATACACAGACATAAGCAAAATACTTAAGTCAATAATATAAAATATTAAAATAAACCTCTTATGATATAGATAGTAAAATAGTGATGAGGTGCTGAGGAAGGGGGAGGAGGAAGAGAAGAGAGGGGGGATAGATAAGGTCAAATGCTCTAACAAAGATGGCGGCAGCCTGGCCTCTGAGGCTTCTGGATGTTTCTCACGACATAGAAAATAAGTCGCAGAGCTGACACTTTAGCTGATCCATAGTGAGTTCCATTTTGTTACTGGCTTGGAGATGAGAGTGGAGTTAACAGTGCATCACTTCTCCTCAAATTACAGTGTAAAGAGTTAAAATAATTGGTTCACAATTGCCCAAGGAAGGAACCGTAGTAAGAAACAACCGTGTCTCAGCCTGCTTGAGCCATGCCATCCCACGCATGCCTGTAGGTCATCTGGCTGGGCAGCTCAATAAGTAACTAATGTTCCTTTAGTGGTAAATCTGTAGGGACAACATCCTGGTCTTCTTGTAGAGCCAAGACAAGTACTCCTCAGAGAAGTTGCCCTGGTCCCATGTTTGGGAGTGAGAAGAGGGCTCTATATTCTTGGGGTAAAAGAATAAAAGAAGGGTGTCCAGGGTTGGTGGGAGCTGATGTCACATTTCTGTACCTGCTATTAAACCCTCCCCATCCCTGTAGGCATATCCTGCAGCATTGGTGAATCCTGACCCCTAGAAGTCCCTCAACCTTGGTTGTTTTCTCATTGTTTTCTCTGTGTAATAAGGACATGAGATTTAATTTCTCCTTTAAATGTTTACTTTAGCCCTCCCTTTAAAAGGAAGGATCATCAAAGATCTCCAAAGCTGTCATGATCAGGAGATAGTGGATAGAATCCAGGGGGACTCCACAGAGGAACATAGTGCTAATTCATTATTTGACAACATCCATGGTCATGAAATGGTGGGTAGCATCCAGGGAGACTCCACAAAGGAGCACAGTTTTAAATCACTACATGACACCATCCTTGAGGCTGCTACCAGCTCTCGTGTTCTCTGAGATGAGCAAACAAAGGTTTCCTCTGCCCATGTGCAGTCCTCAGTTTTATGCTGTGGCACACGCTTGCCAACCATCTTCCTGGCAGGAAGTAGACCGTGGCCTTTTGTAGCAGAGTTCCAGTGGTGCTAGTGTGTGCATCCGCTACCCAGCCAGTGGTATTGATCTCTTCAAGCTGGCTCGGGCCATACTTCCAGGTACCTCTGCTAGGATGCTCATTTTCATTCCAGAGAAAGTTTGCTTCACTCGCTGTGGCTCAAAAATGTTTTTATCCTTAGGTAATTTGCTATCTGGCGTCTGAACTGGTCATCTTTGAAGTGAACACAGCTTTCTGAAGATAAACAAGAGAGGCAGCCTAAGCCTAAACATTGGTAGTTCATAGACATCCTAAATAAATACCCTCCCTCCAGGCTGAGGTGGGAGCAGAATGTAAAAGCACTAGAAAAAAAAAATCCAATGAAATATCCATCTCCAGAGCCCTGATTGCCACCGTCCTTCACTGAGAATACATTAGAGAGGAAGAAGGAGATCATGGACATTGTAAAGCTTCATAAACACCATCTTTAAATAGAACACAAACAAAAGAGACATTTTAAGATCCCTTCAGATAGTCAATGATCAGAATGAGATGAGAATATGGGACGATTGGATACATTATTGTTTGATAAATTGCCCATCTCATTCATTGCCAACTCTGGTCAGGAAAAGCAATCCAACTGATGCGATATCTAGCCCCAAATGTGTTTTCCCCTCTCCTACCCTCTCCCTCTTATAGAAATGCGCTGACGCATTTCTCGCAATGAAGACCAGATGCGGAGAAGGCAGCTGGGGGCAGCAGAAAGACACAAAGCTAAATAGTCAACAGAGTGGGTAATGAATCCCACATGCTTAACCATGGACGGAACACTGTCGACAGTCTGCCTGTAGCTCCGTGACTGAAGAATTGTTGAGTAATGAAGACATTCACACCTCACCCATAACAATATGAGAAGCTTTCTATGGTCTCTTGGTTCTCACCAGTGAGTTTCTTCTGCTGAACATGTTCACAAAAAGGGCTTAATTCTGCAAATTACCTTTCGTATGGAATACAGAGTTGTCAGTATGTGAAAGAAACCCATGTTGGTACCTGAGTACACTCTTCTCTTGACACTGAGACCTGCTTTGGTTTTAGAGCTAGCAATGCTGTGCTGCATGGCGCTTCATTAGGGGAAATGCAACTTTCCAGACATAGCAGCCTAAGAAGGGGAGTGTTCTAAGTCACTGCTATGTTTCTTTAGATTACAGATGCCTGCTCTCAATGAGAGAGCTATATGGAAATGCAGGTGATGCATTATTTATACAGGAAGGAGACATCTATGACCTGTTTCTCAAGGAGCTTATGCTTCCTCCTTGGGTTTTTTCCTTTTCTTTGTGGAGGTTCCTATTGGAACCAAAACAAACAAACAAACAAACAAAAAAAAACTTGTTATTAAGGAAATCCACCAAGGAAGTGGAAGAGCAAGAGTTTAAAGGTGGCATAGTCCCCAGAAGACCATGTGTTAATTCTTATTCCCTAGAAGGATGAGAATAATGAAGGGGGGAGGGTCTGATAAAGAAAAAAGAAGAAAAGAAAAAAAGAGGATGAGGGACCAATTAGAAAGCAGAAGTGGACCAGTAGGGGGGATAGAAACAAGTCATTTTGAGGGTAAATAAGATCAAAATAATTACATACACACATAAAAAGTTCCTAATTAAGCTCACTGTTTATAACTAATTAATTCTAATAAAAATGCTAACTAAAAGAATCTCCTGTATTGGTCAGCCCAATACTTGAGCTCGGTGGAAAGCACTGGGCATTCTTACAGTTTTGAGGAGCACATTCTCAAGATGCAGAGAATAAAGAGAAAGAGGGGCTACGTCTAATAAAGTGGGTAGGATTCCTGTACTTAACCAAGCCCCCTAAAGCCTCTTCCAAAACCTGGGATCTTGTGTGGTGGACTGCCTGGCTTCCACAGACTTGACAACAGCAGTTTGAACAGTCCCTTGAGAAGGGGAAGAAGTTTAGGAGTCATGATTATATGGAGGTTTCTTTGGAAATTCATACTTCACCATGTAAAGTAATTGGAGAAGGAACGTAGAAAATTATTCTACCACAGATGAGAATTTAACCATCTCCCTGTTTTTAAACTCCCACAGGACTTCCTTCAATGTTTACATAACCCGGGATTGTTTTTCCAAGAGTACAACTTCAGTATTTTTAATCAAAACCCAAAATTAAAGAATTTGGCTTGACCCAGACCTATGTGGTCTTCATTTCTTTCGTCACTATTGTTTAATATTTGCCACTTTCACATAGACAGTAAGACTAAGGGGTTTACTGCAGCCTCCTGGGCACTGGCAAGAAAACAGAGGAGTAGGATTGAAATGGCTGAAGGTCTGAGGCAGAGCCTCACGGAACAGCTTGTGCTAGATGCTTCTAAGCACTAATGAGTAGCAATTTAAGAGAAGCAGCTTTTAGTTCAGGACAGGAGAGAATCTTCCTGAAAATCAGGATACGCTGAGCCTGTGAGTACCTTCTCATACACTGGGAGTGCTCTGGTTAAGTCTGCATGGATCAACAGAGGTTAGGATGGGAAGATGAAGTTTGCCTCTTAACCCTCATGTTCAGCTACTTCAAGGGCTATAGGGTATCGGTAAGGGACAGGCAAGAGATGGATAATACTGGATTCCTGAAAGGAATCACCCAAGGCTGGTGTGCTAGATAGCTTTATATCAACTTGATATCTAAGTCATCTAAGAGGAGGGAACCTCTATAAGATTAGTCTGTATACAAGCCTGTAAGGCAATTTTTAATTGGTGATTGATAGGGAAGGGCCCAGCCCATTGGAGGTGATGCTGTCCCTGGTGTGGTGATCTTGAGTTCTATAAGAAAGCAGGCTGAGCAATCCATGTTGATCAATCCAGTAAGCAGCACTCCTCCATGGCCTCGGCATCAGCTCCTGCCTCCAGGCCCCTGTCCAGTTTGAGTTCCTGCCCTCACTTCCTCCATGATGGACTACAATGTGGAAGTATAAACCCTTTTCCTTCCCAGGTTGCTTTGGACATGGTGCTTCATCACAACAGAAGCCCTAACTAAGACACCCGGATGTTAACTCTCCTTTGGCTCAGCCCCTTTTGCTCAGTTCCTCTATCAAGCCCTCTCCTCAATTGCCTCCACAAGCCAGAGTCCACTGCAGCTCTTAGACTTGACTACTTTGGGCTGAGCATTCACTTCCCAGTGGGTGAAGCAGTGATTTTATTTCATTCTGATTTTCTGTAGACCTCTCTCAAGTTATGTGATCCTTGCCTATGTTACAGCATCCTGGCATTCAAGGGTGAGTGCACACAGCTTCTTTCCAATTAACCTTGTTACTCTAGAGCATCATTTAGATTGAGCTTTCCAAGCCACGATCCTCACGTACCAAATGTTTCTCATATGGAGGCCTATCACCTTGATAACTTGACTGTCATCCTTTGGGTCATTTCCAGTTTCTTGAGTCAGGATGCCCTGAGCCTTCTGAATTTTTTTCTAGTTTGCATCTTCTCTAGTCTTATGTGTTTTTCAATGTTCACAGGAATAATGTAGTAGACATGAAAGTGCATTAATGTGAGACAGAAAATCCTGGTTGCCTACTGACTGAATGGGCTTAGTAATTTGGGGAATATATTAGTATGTATTCTGTGCATCAGCTTTCTCACTTGTAAAATGGAAAGAGGGATATGTACGTCAAATATATATGAAGCTAAAATTCAACACTTTAGTCCTAGTATATACTTACTGATTTGCCTATGGTAGACAATGAATAATTTAGAGAAAAAGAACACAAAAGAGAAAGCTCCCATGAGATAGAAAGAGAGAGAGAGAGAGAGAGAGAGAGAGAGAGAGAGAGAAGGGATATTCACACACTCAACTCAGAGCATCACACATTAGGACAGTATTTGATCACTGAGTATACTCCTGGCCTTTTAACACTTTATATTGAAATAGGTACTCCCTTTGATAGCCCAAGATATCCTTGAATTTGCCTTTCTTCTACTTTAACTTCTGAAGGAACTGGGACTACAGATGTGCCCACCACAAATCCCTGTAATATGTTTTTTACTGAAATGAACCATGACATTTTAAAAGAAACACTTCTTGAATGTCCCTATAAGATTCCAATTTGAGTAATTGTGTTCTAGTTCATTTAAATTGATCTTATGTTCATTTCACACACACACACACACATAAGAACATTGCACTCGCATGTCATTAGGCAGACATTAAACACGCAGCCTTGTGTTTTAGCAAATACAGGTGAATAATGTTTTTACATACAATACACATTAGATTTACATAATTTGGTTACTAACTATGCCTTCTGTTTTAATGTTCAGACAGTCTAGGTAACTCTGAGGAGCTAGAGCTACAGCGAGAGAAGTGGGAGAGAAAAAACTGGCCAAGAAGAAGCCTCTCCCGGCGCTCCATCAGCAAGGACAGATGGGTGGAGACACTCGTGGTGGCTGACACCAAGATGATTGAGTACCACGGAAGTGAGAACGTGGAGTCCTACATCCTCACCATCATGAATATGGTATGTCAGCCTGCACGAGGGGACAGTGCCTGACAAAGGAGATGTCCTTAGAAATGCTCTTTCCTCATCAAGGAATAGTATTGTCAGGCATGGTGATACAAACCTGCAGTCTCCAAATCTGGTAGGCCAGGGATGGGGGATTGCAAGTCTGAGGGTAGCTTAGGCTAGGTAGTGATAAACTGTCTCAAAATGATAAAAAAAAAAATAAGAAGAGATTTTGTTGTTGCTTCTTATAATACACCACTCACACAAACACATACATACACACACATGCACGTGCGCGCACACACACACGTGTTGGCATGCATACTCTTGAACAAAGCTATTACTTGCCCCATTATATGGTAATGGACTTTCATACAATTAGTCTGTTCCTTAAAAATGTGCTTGGGAAAATTTCCCTGGGAACACTTATAATTCATCACTTGCATATATCTGACTATTGTTATTTGCCAAGTGACTTGGTATTTTTAGGATGGCTTTGCATCTTCCGTTTCTGCTAGTCTTAGTCTAGGAGAAAACTCTGGCAAAGAAATTGACCATGGTTTTTTCAAGGTAGTTAGAGCTAGAACCGGAATAAGTTTCTACTGCAGCACTAAGTGTCACGCTTCTTTTTTTTATTGTTGCTGTGCTTTACTTCCCGGGCAGGCGACCGGTCCTGCTGAGACACTTGTGGTTGGGAGGTTTTAACTATCAGCCATGAAGAGCAATAGACAAATTACAGTTGCTGAAAGAAGGAAATTAATCTTATCAAGGATTAGACCCCCACCTTAGCTATCTGACACCAATGACCAGCCCTGGAAACACATACATGCAGGCGACACTAAATGACTTTCTGTTTCTGACTCCAGGTGACGGGGTTGTTTCATAACCCAAGCATTGGCAATGCAGTCCACATTGTTGTGGTTCGACTCATTCTGCTTGAAGAAGAGGAGGTAAGGAAGGGCTTCCTCCCATTCTTTCTGGAGCCATCCCGTTTCCACCCTCTCTTTTAGGACAGTTCTTGATAAGCACATAGTCTTTCTGCAATCCAAAGGGAAGGAAAACAGTATTTCTGAGTTCTTTCCCTGGGACTTGAGCAATCTTGAGTGGGAGATGGGGAAGAGTTTCAAAACTATTTAAGTTCTTCTCACCTGTGGTGGTAGTTATCATTACTACTAATGGGTTTTTCCTTGTTTTATTTTTTTCTTTTCCATCTTACAATGAAAGATATAATTACATTATTTCACCGCTCCTCATCTCTCTTCCCTCCTGCCCTTTCATGCCCACTTCCTACCCCCATATTCATAATCCCCTATTCTTTATCTGTTGTTGCTAATGTACATATAAGCATATATGGACATACAAACCTGTGTGTCTGCCTCCTAAGTATGTGTGCCATCATATCTGACCTCACTATCTATCTATCTATCTATCTATCTATCTATCTATCTATCTATCTATTTATTTGTTTATTGTATTATTGAAATCCAACAACAAAGCCCATAGTGGTCCCACCTCCAAAGCAGAGTTCAAAAAACATCCAGCGCTCACCATTTCTGCAATCATTAAGTTGATTCAAGTCTTATTTTATGTTGCCTGGATCACTACTGTGAATTCTCAAATTGCCCATAATATATTCTCTGGGAAAATAGTTTTATATATAACTATAATGGATGATTTTAAATACAAGTTCAAACAATAACTTCAACCCCCAAGACTTCATTTTTAAAAAGCATCAATTCTGATTTCTTTGGTCTACAGAGTTCTTTTATGGTCTTAATCCTTCCGTCTTTTCAGTTTTTCCTTATGCTGTTCACTCCCTTGTTTCCAGCTCTTGAATGAGTTCTAGAATATGCAAGGCATTTTTTTTTGGCACCATAGACTGTGTACTTATCGATCCTAGTATCTCAAAAATCCCTCCCTTGGTTCTGCGCATGACTGGCAACTTCTCATCATGTAAGCCTTTGTTTGAGTACTAACTCCTCAGGGAATTCTCAATGTCCAACCCACTCAAAACTGGCCCCTCTTCCTATTTCTTCTTCATGGGATGATAGCACTTGTGCCATTCACTATGGTTCTTTGTGTTTATTTGCTCCTTTGTGTATCTCAACTATTAGAGAAGGTAGCAGTGTGCAAGCAGAAATGGTGTTTCTTTATTCTGCGACACCCCCAGTACCTAACACAGTGAATAGAACATGAGTAAATGTACAAAGTGAAATTCAGTAAGTGAAGGAAACAGCCAAATTGATGAAATGCCTTTTAAGCATATTGACACACATAAGAAGGACCCTATTTACATCTCCAGCAAGAGATGTGGCTCCAAATGCCAGAAAAGGCAATTATTTTCTTAACAGTGCAAGTCTCCACCATCCATTAAAAAGATATTTTAAAAACTATTTTTGAAGCCTAAGTTCCTTTCCCCTCTCTTCCCAGCCAGCCCCATTTCTTTTCATTACTTGGGGCATGTTTGGAGCATCATGGAATCCCATTGCTATAATATTTCTTCTTCTGTCATCCTTTTGTTAATAAAATTTATTCAAAACTTGGGAAGCAGGCAAAAATACCTACTAATGCCTATCTGATCCTCTGTGAATGGAACTTTGGTTGTGACAGGCTATTGATGAGGATTCAGATGTGGTGAAGTTAGATACTGGTTTGTAAAAAGTGATGGGATGTACAAACGGCTTCTGTCCAGAAGAGATAAAGTAGATATATGTCCACCAAAGACGACCTTAAGCCTATTGGGATTCTATTGGCTTGTGAGGCATTAACTGACCTTGTACATAGTTTAACAATCTCACTCTAGTGTGTTTTCCACTTGCTGGAGCTGTGTTAGTTTGTTTTCTTGCATCTGTCTTTCTACCAGTTTTACCATCTTGCTTGTCCCTTCATCAGTCAGTTAAATGAGTCTTTCACACATGCTAATATATATTCATAAAGGAATTATGTTTAACCAGACACTGTAGCTCATGCCTTCAATGCTAACACTAGTGGAGGAAGAAGGATTGCCATAGGTGCAAGACCTAGGCTTGTCTCAGCAAGCAAACAGAATTCTGCTTTTAACTTTTTGAAATTTATGGTTTGACATTTTGGAGTACTAATGTTCACTCCTTCACAGTGGTTGAGTTGGTGGGCACCCTTGGATACAGTTGTGCAGAGTGGCCAAGGATTTTCAAATCAATACAAAGAAGGTTGGTCTAGGTGTGAGAAGGGAAAATTTTATCCTACATAGTCCCAGCAGAACTGCAGACAGCACTTTAAAATATTACTATGAGGAACAAGGATCCAGGCACAGGCAGGAAAGAGCATCATCAGAACAACTGAATGCTGGCTGCTTTGCCACCACTGACATTGTTCAGGGGAATATTATGGACCATTACATCGTTGTATTAGTTACAATTGCATTGTCTTCCCTTTCTAATTCTGATTTTGCGAATACACAAGAAATGGTTTGCTGTAGACAGTTTGGCCCTCTACCCTTGTCACTGCCAAATGTCCTTATGCAAGCTTTTGTTGTTGTTGTTAATCTAATCATTTTAATACAATGCATTGATTGGATTCATTCCCCTCCCTCAGCTCCTCCCAGATCAACTCCATGTTCTCTCTATCTCTCTCAAAAGAAAACAACAAAAAGAAAAAATTGGAAATCAAAATAGACAAACATACTAAAAAGAAAGAAAACCAGGAATACAAAAATAGTAACAAAAAGCAAACACACACACACACACACACACACAATGGAGTCTGTTTTGTACTGACCAACTCCTCCTGGCCATGGGTCCTGCACTAGAGTATGGTTGATATACCAGTGACATTCCATTGAAGAAAACTGATTTTCCTTTCCCCGATATGTATCAATTGCAAATAGCTTCTTGGTTCGATATGAAATTTGGTTAAGAAAGTTGACTTCCCGTTCCCCCGCTAGGATTTTGTCTGGTTTGAACCTGTACAGGTTCTCTATATACTGTCAATAATCTCTGTGAGTTCATATATGTATCAGTTCTGTGGTGTGTGGAAGAAACCACTTCTTTGGAGTCATCCACCATCTCTGGCTCCTGCAATCTTCCTGCCTCCTCTTCCACATAGATGTGTTGGCCTTGAGAGGAGGTGGTTGATGCAGACATCCCATTTAGGACTGAGTCTTCCAGTGTCTCTTACTTTATGCCCATGGTCCAGTTATGGATCTGTTTGTTACTGGCTGTCTATTGCAACAATTCTCTCTGGTGATACCTGTGCAAGGTTTTATAAAATCTCTAAGTCATACAAAGTTCAAAACTTAACACCAAATTTCAATTCACTATTCCCATTTTTCCTGATTCACAGAAAATTGTTCAAATTATTCTTCACATCTTTTACTAAGAAGCAACTTAAACAGCGTTGACAGTCGTGGATTTTGATACCTACCTAAAATCAGGGTGGCAGGCAGACATGGGAGAAAGGACAGAGTAAGTGACTGGGCTGTGCTAGCCTTCAGCACACAGTCCTTAAAACGTCACATCATTTTGCCATGTTCCATCAACCATATGACAAGTGCTGTGTTATTCACTGATGAGATAAATATGAATACAAATTCCTTTTCCTGACCCTGAGGAATTCAGAGTCTCCTGTCAAAAGTACAAACATAGAAATTTCAAATTGAAATTACCAAAAGGTTAAATATGTATGTGTCAGTGGTGTGGGAGGATATTTGGATTTCTAAATGGGGTTTTAGAGGGCACAAAGGAATTAGGCATTCAGAGAGGATATTCCACATGAAAGGACCTAGGTGAGCACTTCCTTTAGTGTTTAACCTGTTACTATACATCTGAGAGTAATGAGCACATTCCTGATACTGGACCACAAATGAAGATCAAGCGTCTTACTGTAACAGAACACAAACCATTATAATGAAGGTGAGAACGAAGGTATCAAATGAAAACCTGCTCATCGGAGACCTCTATTCTCTAAAACATGTACATATACACATATGCTCAAACATATATATCACACTAAATCAAACAACAAATCAATTAACAAAAGAAGAAAACCCGCCCACTTCCACTCACATGGGCTTGTTCTCCTGCTGTCTATTTCTGTCTGTGACATCATGACCCTCCAAGTAAAGAAGTTAGAGATGTAGAAGCCACCATGACGTGTGTGTTTCTCCCTCCCATAGCCAGTTAGCCCACCATCAGGTGATGCTTTCTTAGCTTGGATGTCACCATCTCTACCTGACTCTGTTTCTGGGTTTAAGGCTGTAGGAATGTACTTATGGCCCACTTAGAAGCAGTTAAGTTTCTTTCAATTCTGTTTTCTTATTGCAGCTCAGATGGCTTTGGCACAGGTATCCATCTGCTGAGAGAACCTTCCATTACTGACTCTCACAGCACTGCAGTTTTTCTTGGCAGAAACTACCATAGCTGTAATTTTGTGTGTTTATTTAATGCAAATTCTTCTACAAGTACATAAGACTTTCATTAGCACATAAGGGTATCTGCTAGACTTCTCCAGGAAAGAGAATTTTCTCTTGACCTCCGGAGTGACTTAGTGTTGGATTCAGTGTGGCACCAACAGCTTGTTGACTCTTAAAAATTTCAGTTAGTGGTTGTGTGGATTTATAATAATCTATAATTTTTTTCATTTTAAATGTCAATGATATTGACGAATAATTTTAGAGCCGTTTCTTTTAGAGAAGTAGTTTTTCTCTGATATAATGTGATTTATTTCTTATGCACGTGAGGTATTCCAGTTTTACTTTCTATCCACTTGTCTCTTCTTTATCTGTTTGCTCAGCCTAAGCGTCCTTAGCAGAGTGTGGCCAGACTACAGCACATCAAAAGCTGCTACCAGGCATCCCCAGGGAGATTAATGGAAGATTGTTTCTTCATTAGAGGATAGCTCAGAAAGAAAGAGAACAATTGGTAACAAAAGCGATGCTCTTGCAAAATCATTTCCTGTCTCCCACTTGGAGCCATCTTTGTGAGCTGTGACTGACTTCTTCCAGGTGGAGAGTGATCTAGGGCAAACATCAAGTCTTCACACAGATGCACACATATGTGCACACATCCTGACACACACATGTACCCGTACACATGTGGACATTCATAAACATGTACGCACATGACCATGCAAAATGCCCCTATGAAATCAGAACAGCACAGCTTCATGTAACCTCCTTGAGAAGAACAAAGCTTTTGTTGCCCTTGCTCAAATGATGGGTGGAAGCATGAGATGGCCACAGAGAATCATATCCCAGCAATTCCTCGTCCCTGAGAGAAGTTGTTACAGATCTCCTGCTTTGTTTTCAAACGCCAGTGCCTTGCTTCTTCCTCTCCCCTACTCGGCAGAGCTAGCCTCTCCCTTGCTTTACCACAAACCCTCTCGCCAATAAGTTGCGTACCTTACCACAAACCTTTCACCAACAAGCCTGTATTTGCCTCTGACTCTACCTTTTCGTCATTGCTTAATAGAGATGATACATATTCCTGGTTTTTACAATCCAGCTGATGGGTATTAGGGTACACAAAATGGCTGAGAAATGAGAGGCGCAAGTCCCTAATCTCAGACACATGCGGAGGAAAACAGGCGCAGAATCTGCTGCGCTTCACCTGACACAGCAGGTAAATCGCACCGTGGGTAACTGAATCCTATGGCCAGGAACAAAAGGGGAACAGAAGACCTTCTGCAAATGTCCTATTAAAGGAAGGTTGGAGATAGGATAGGTTCAAGCAGACGAAAAGGGCAGTGAAAAGCATCTTAGGAAGAGGAAACAACCTTTCAAAGAAAGGCAATTTTAAAAGTTAAAGGTGTGTTTTGGAAGAAGGCTGAAACAAGCAACTTAATGTTACTGTAATGTCACAGATATAAAGGAACAGCTTCCTGCAGGCCTCCAAGATTTTCTCCTGCCATTTTGCTCTTTGTTTTGTTTGAGATAGGATCTCACTGTGTAGACATGGCTGGCCTCAAACTCACAGTAATCCCCCTGCTTTTGTCTCCTCGGTGCTGAGGTTAAAGGCATATGTTACCATGTCTGATCCTGTTCTCCAAGTTTCATAATTTTACATTTTGTATTTAACTGTATTATTTTTGCAATAGATTGAAGTTTAAAGAGAAAGGTACTTTTTGCCTTTGGGTTTTTTTGTTTGTTTGTTTTGCTAATGTCTATGCGGCTGTTTCTGTACTGTTTATTTACCTTTCTTAAGTGCAAATAATGGTCTAACAATGAGTTATAAATTTTTACTATTTCTTATTCATTCCTTGAGAATTAAACACAATATGTTTTGATCACACTTAGCTCCACAACTCCTTCCAGAACCATCCTTTCTGTCTTCACTTCCCTACCCAGACAACTTTGAATTTTCCCCTCTTTAAAAGGAAGGACCTATCAAGTCAGTTTTTATGGCTTAGCTACTCCTGAAAGTGGGGCCAACTCCTGTATAGTGATTGATCTATCAGGGGCCACAAAAGTATCTGCCACTTTTTGTTCTTAACAGTCTTTTCACCTCTTCTTCAGTGAAAATCCCGAGCTTTGTGGTGAGGGGTGTGATATGTAAATTCCATCTGGGGCTGAATAGTCCACAATTTCTCATTCTCTGCACAGAACCAGTTGAAGGTCTACATATCAATTGCCATCTACAGCAAGAAGGAGCATCTCTGATGAGAGTTGAGAATTGCATTATCTACAAATATAGCAATAAATCATTTGGAGTCATTTTAATACTATGTCCATCTAGCAAACTAATAGTATCATGTTCTCCCCTAGGGCCCATAATCTACCTGGTCACAGGTACTTAGCACCATTAACAGTGCCAAGTATGGATTCCAGCTCATGGAGAAGGCCTTAGATCCAATCAGAAGATGGATCGTATTACTCCCATTATAATTATGTCACTGTCGCACCCATGGGCATATTTTGTCAGGTTGTAGCTCACAGGGCTTTATATTGGGTGATATTGATGGTTGCTTTTCTCCCTCAGTAGCTTGGAAAACACCTTCCAGCATTGGGAAAGCTAGGCACTAGAAATGAAGCTTCTAGGTCAGTATCAGCTTGGCATTCCATGTTCTATGATTCAAGTTATGTGGTGTCTTCAGAAGGAAGATCTTAGGATCAAGTTCTGGATGGTAACCGAGAAAGCTAGCAATAGCCTGCAATGCTTGGTAGGCTGTGGGGCCCCACTGGCAAACTGCTCACAAAGAAGGAAGCACTGTTTCTTCCTTCCTTCCTTCCTTCCTTCCTTCCTTTCTTCCTTCTCTCTCTCTCTCTTTCTTTTGCTAGCATGCACTGTCTAATTGGAGTATCATTCCTCCATTGTAGGATAATTTCATTAAAACTATATATGTGTATATATATATGGTTTCTTATTTCATATGTATGTATGTTTATGCTTCCACAGTAATATGCTTCCATCCATATATCTTCTTCAAAAGACCTTCTTTCTTCATCCCTTTATTCCATCACAATTTCCACTGTCTTACCTTCTGACCTTCAGTTGTTTGTTGAATAAATGTAACATTATTTTGACTAACAAAGCTCAAACGCTCTATGTTGACCAGAACAAAGCAGAGCACTACACAAATGGAACGTTTTCTCAGATTGAGGCATTGACCATAGCATATGTAATACAGTTGCACATCCATTGTGATGCCGGGACTTGACCCCATGGCACATGACTGACCAGAAAGTGTCCCTGGTTGAATTTGGTTGGGTGAGAGCTGCCCATTGGCAATGCCAAACATTGTCAGAAGATTTCTTGAAATTAGATAATGTGGTTTCTACAACTAATAAAGAAAATGTTGTGGATGGATGGAACCAAGTGTGGTGATACACACCCGTAATCCTAGCACTCTAGAGGCTAAGGCAAGAGAATCACGGATCAGGCCACCCTGGACTACAAAATGTGAACAAATGTCAAATGAGCAAGAACTGAGCAGTAGAGATGGGAAGAGGAAAGATTATTATTTTTGGTGGATAATTTTAGAAGTAATCATAATAACAGTAAGAGCTGAAAAAGCATTGTCATTATCTGAACACAGATATATTTATTTTCTATGTTTCAAAGCTTATAATACCAATTAATTATAACAATTACCTTCAGATAATTGATTTTCTATTATGAAACTATTATAAAATCTATTAATTTACTTTATGCCTATTAATATCTACATTTAATTATTGGTTTAGCCTGTCTATATTTTATTTTGAGTTAGCTGAGTCTCTATCTCTTAAAATAACAACAACAAAAAAGAAACCTGGAGAACTTGGATTATTGCTGAATTGAACAATTTAGCCTTGGGCTCCCTTGTGTAATCAATGGCAAAGCCACAAGTCTGATCACTAGAGATTGATCTATGGGGCAAGAAAACAGAGCAAACCTTATAGTTACTTTGTTAAAACCCTCCAGGGCTTCTATAACTGTGAAACAAATCATGGTCACCATGACAAAAAGCTCTAAGCTGAAACAGATGCCAGGCCTCTTCCAGACATCACGACACAGCTCACTAAATCTCCAAACACATGTTTTATTTATCTCATGGTCCCGCAATTGAGAGTTTGTCATTCTGGCTTCACTTCCAAGCATCCCAAGTGCAATAGAACAAATGCTAGTAGGGAAAGATATTTGAGACCAGAGCAACAGTAGAGTGAGCAACAGTATAGTGTTGCTATGTTGAGAACTTCTGCAAAGGCCTTCTGCAAACTTAAAAGCTATCTGAAGACTTCCCTTTGAACCTCCTCTCTTGCCTTAATAGATTGAGTTTGACATTTCTACAATTGTTGACTGCCACTCCAATTTAAATGACAGCTGCCAAGAGAATATGGTCTTGAGCTGGTGAGACTTTTAGTCCTCTGTCTTTAGAAGATAGTGTCACGGTTTAGCATGAGCTGTGACTCATAGGGAGCACAGGTGTTCACAGCTAAGCATCCTTGGACATCCAAAAAGACCTTGGTAAGTTTTCAGTCTGTTTACTCAGTAGCAAGGTTTGGCTATTTATCTGCCCACTAAGGCAAACAAGGAGTTACTGAGAAAATAGAGTTCTCACTGGGATTATAAAATACTGGAAGATCCATGAGAAGCCAAAGCATCCAAAACAATACTGTACTTACAACCACTATTGTAATCAGTAACCCGGAACTATTGGATTCACCTAGAAAAAATATTAGAGTGAGGTAACCCAGACACAGAAAGACAAATATAATATACACTCACTCATAAGTGGCTTTTAGACATAAAACAAAGAAAAACCAGCCTACGGTCCACAACCCCAGAGAACCTAGACAACATAGAGAACCTTAAGAGAGACATACATGAATCTAAGTAGGAAGGAGGAAAACACAAGATCTCTTGAGAAAATTGGGAGCATGCAGATCACAGGAGAAGGTAGAAGAAGAAAGGAAGGAAGGAGGGGGAGAAGAGAAAAATGTATAGCACAAAAAAAAAGAAGAAAAAAAATATTCACAATAATGTCATTTGAATGCTATTTCTAGTGTGAGCATTGGGAAGCAAGGGAATCTTCAGATCAATCTGTGGCTTTGCCATTTGAAAACTATTGCTACCAACTCCAATTCCTACAGTACAATTCTTCTCAGTTGTAGATGAGTCAATGAACTCCTAACTACCTCACATTAGTTTACAAAAGCAAGTTGAGTGAAGTATCAAGATGTAATCTATGATCCTGTATATGCTATAATGTGGGTGGATTGTTTTATATTACTTTTAATTAGGAATACATATCTCTGTGTGAGCATGTGCGCAGAAGTGCTGGTGCCAGCAGAGACTAGAGAGGGCGTTAGTTTCCCCTGGAGTTAGAGTTACAGACAGTTGTGAGCCGTCGGACCTGGGAGCTGGGAAACATCTTTGAATCCTCTTAACAGAAGTATGGGCTTTTGGCCACTGAACCATCTCTGCAGCCCAAGGATGGAGTTTTAAAATTCAGTATCTTAGTGGAACTCAGAGAAAGCTGGAAACTCTGGAACTAGCACCTGGAATATGCCTCTTGAATTTGGTGTGCTTTCTTCTTAGTTTTTGACTATAAGTTTTCCCTACCCCTCTACCTTCTCCTTCCCTCACTCCCTCCCTTCTCTCCCCACCTTCCTCTCCCTCTCTCTCCCATGCATGCAATTTTATTTATTACGCTGATAACCATTGTATATATGCACTATGCACAATATAATATTTTAAAACATATAAGCACGTGGAATGGATGAATCAGGGAAATAAAGATGTGCCTCACCTCATATTTTCCCCATAGTGAGGACACTTAACATCTGTCTGTTCTTCTCGTGATTCTCACATATAATAAATAATGTATTGTTATTGACCATGGTCACCATGTCATGTAGTAGAGCTCTAGAACTTATTCCTCTTACCTAAATTGAGATATGAATCCTTTCACCAACCTATTTATATACCTCTACCTGTGTCCCTTTTTGTCTATTTCTAAGTTCTGTGTTTTCAGAGTCCTCATGTAAGTGAGATCATGTATTATTGGTCTTTCTGTGCCTGGCTTAGTCCACTTGATATGATGTCTTCCAGGTTCTTCCATGCTCTCAAAAATGGCAGAATTTCCTTCATTTGTTTGTCTGAAAACTGTTTCATTGTTTTCAGAAAGCAAAAAAAAATAATCAAAATTATTGTATCCATGAATATTAAGTTGATTTTATATCTTGGCTGTTTTGAAAAATCCAGCAGGGTGAATGGGGATCTGCAGCGTACAGAATTCATAACTTTGTGTATATCCCCACTAGAGGGATTGCTAGATCAAATAGTAGTTCTGCTGTTATTTATTGAGAAACTTACATGCTGTTTTTAATCAAGACTATACTAGCCTAAATTTCTACAAACTGTTCAGAAGTTTCTGCCTTACATTCTGACCAATGCCTGTTATCATTTGTCTATTTGTCAGTAACTGTTCTAACTGACATGTGGCAATAGGGCGTTATAGTTTTAATTAGCATCCACTTTCTCCTCTTGAAATTCTTCTTACCCTGTCTCAGTATGTAGTCTAGGTTGGTCAGAAACTCACCTATGTAGCACAGGCTGACCTCATTTCAAGACCTTCTTTCTGCCTCAGTTGCCCAACTCTGGAATTATAAGTGTGTGTCAAATACCCAACCTTGAGTATTTTTAGTATGCTTATTGGCCATTGTGTGTCATTTTTTGAGAAATGCCTATTCATGGTTTCTTCTTTCCCATTTTTAATTGAGTTCTCTTTTTGCTGTCTAGCATGACTAATTGAAAAGTTTATCTTCCCTTCAATGAATTGCATTTTTACCTTTGCCTCCACCCCAAAAAAACCACTCAAGCGTGTTTTCGTGGGTCTACTTTTGGATCTCTGTCTATTGACCCACACAAGCACCCCATCACACTGTCATGGCTGTGAACCGACGTAGTAAACCTTAGAATTGGATTCAATTAATTGTCAGATCTTATGTTTCTATTCTGAGACTTATTTTAACCAATATAAGAACCGTGATTAAGCATGCATATTTTATGATGAGCTTGAATACGTCTAGAAAAGACCCAGCCAAGCATTTAACATGAATTACAATAGAGCTACAAATCAATTTGAGGGGTAGAATCCTCACTAGACTGAACCTTTGAACCCGTAAATGTAGCGTCAGTTCTCTTCTTTACCTCTCTAATTTTCTTTATCAGCACTCGGACATTTCCAGACTACAGATTCTGCACATGGCTGTTAGTTTCATTTCTGAATACTTCACTATTTTTAAATAATTATAAATTTTAATGTGAATTTTTTAAATGTAATAGGTATTCTCTTAGAGATACCCTCTCCCCCAAGAAATAGAAGCATATAGTTAAAACTAGACCTGAAAGCAACCTGGTCACAGTTGGTGTTTTGTCTGATAATCAAGCTTTCTGCATAAAGGAAGCAGAGACAAGTCGACTTCCCAGTTAGGGTGATGACTAATATCTAGCACATCTTTACCAGGAACCTCGAAGCTTCTGAGCTGAGAGACCTTCATCTAGTTCTTCCCATCTCTCAGATTTAATTTCCTTTAATTATAAAATGAACATAATGATGTTTCATTGCCAGCAATGCTGAGTAGATGGCGAGGAAATTAGATGACGTAGTGTGCAAGGACCCAGCAGCCAGCATCACAGCTGCCTTCCCAGCAAAGGAGGCTTCTTGTGGAAAATTCATTCGTTTCTCATGAGAAATGAAAAAATAAAATAAAAAGCTGCTTGGAACTTTACTATCATAGAATGCATCAGCCCACTAGAAATAAAACTTCAAGTAATGTGAGTCTTTGTTATATTTCCAATTTATTTTTAAGGGCTACTTGATGTGGTGACAGTTTCTATCCTGAGGTTCCTCCTTTAGGTCTTTTTAATAATGTCAGGGCATGGGTGGGTGACTCTCAGAGCAGAGAGTCAGTCCAAAGGGAATACATTTGCCTCTGCCAAATATCTTCCAAGTGCCTGGAGCATCATCTCTGAAGTGCTCCTGAGGACTACTGTCTAATACAGTAAACTGGATCACAAAGAGCCTACTCATACATGTCTTTTCTCTCCTTTTTCCAGCAAGGATTGAAGATAGTTCATCATGCAGAGAAGACACTGTCCAGCTTCTGCAAGTGGCAGAAAAGCATCAATCCCAAGAGCGACCTCAACCCTGTCCATCACGATGTGGCTGTTCTTATCACCAGGTACCTCAAGTCGATATGCAAAGGAGGGTAACCAGCCGAGAAAGGCTAGTGGCTGAAAGTCTTGTCATATGTACACCCTCCTGGGATTCTCACCTTCCTTTTCATTTCTTGGTCATTTGTGACAGCAACAGCTGTGGCCAGTGAGCCCCTTGCTGGCTGATACCATGGAGAGGGCATTTAGCAAGCTTGTTGATATGGTAAAACTCTTTCTTATAAACTACGTCTGTTGGCAAACAAGTCTCTTTTCCTATAATAACAAAGATTTTGCCTTTAAAGTTGTCTTCTTTGCTTCAAGAAATACATTTTCAAACCCTTGATTGAAGACTTCTATAACCCTCAGCTGGTGGACTTTCTGAACTTTATATTTCTATTTAGTCTCCCCTTTTCAATTTATAAGACACAATTATCTAGGGACTTAGCTGTTCTAACCCACTCTAGGCTGATGCCTAGGATACAGTACACACATCCTTCCCTGAGTAAATGAGGTAATGTAAATGTACCTTTCTCCTTTTCACCCTCATGTTTAACATGAGGTATAGTGTAGACGTAGGTCACTTGCCTAGAATTGGTTAGGCCCTGGGTTCAGTTCACATCATTGCAAAGATATGATTTTGTGAGGCTGGAGAGATGGCTCAGAGGTTAAGAGCACTGACTGCTTTTCCAGAGGTCCCGAGTACAATTTCCAGCAACCACATGGTGGCTCACAACCATCTGTAATGAGATCTGGTGCCCTCTTCTGGTTTGGAGTCATACATGTAGACAGAACACTGTATACGTAATAAATAAATAAATAATTTTTTTTTAAAAAAGATATGATTTTGTTGTAAGAACAGATGGATCCTATGGTACTACTTAAAAAAAAAAAAAATCAAAACTTTCAGGATCCAGACTATGAAAAGCTAATGAGCTTTCCTAATCAATCCAAGGCTCTTTGAAATCTGATTTTTTCCACTGGCTGAGTAAACATGTATTGACTTCCTACTATGTTCTTTATAATAATAAGGGCTCATATAATAAAAGGGTGGGGTTAGTTGTAGCTTATGCAAATTTACAGACATCCAGAAATCTAAGGATGTGTACTAAAAGAGGCCTCTTCTGCTAGGGAGAACCAGAGCCTTTGTGCTTAATGTTCCTCATCTGCACAAACCTACTCCACGGGGACTACTGGTCTACCTAAGGTACAGTACATCCTAGAAACCCACTGCTTTAGGTTTATACCAAAAGCTTCTCTTGGAACAGATTTCCATATAACCAGGTTTTAGTACTTTCACTCAAAAGCAGGACTCTGATGATTGAAATTTCAGTTGCGGGTAGGACAGACGTATGCATCACATGGGATTCATTATCATCCTTTATATTAAGTTAATGCTATCAAAATGGTACGGCTGCTCTGATCTTAATGGCCTGTTTTTCACAGGACCCATCACGTACCCAGGACCTTAGGTTTTTGACCTTAGGACTCCTTATCTAGGGCTTGATAAATCAGACTTACACCTGACTTCTCGATGGAAACTATGAAAGCCAGAAGGTCCTGGATAGAGGTTCTGCAGAAGCTAAGAGACCATGGATACAAACCCAAACTACTATACCCAGCCAAGCTATCGTTCACTATCAACGGAGAAAACAAGACATTCCAGGATAAGAACAAATTTAAACAATACGTAGCCACAAATCCAGCCCTACAGAAAGTAATAGAAGGAAAATCGCAACCCAAGGGATCCAACACTGCCAACACTGCCTACAATAACCCAGGCATCTAATGACCCTTCACGAGCACATCTCAAAGAAGGGAGACACACAATCTCTACTACCAAAAGCAATAAGAATAACCGGAGTAAACAACCACTGGTCATTAATATCACTTAATATTAATGGGCTCAATTCACCTATAAAAAGGCACAGGCTAAAAGATTGGATACGAAAACAGGATCCAACATTCTGCTGTTTGCAAGAAACACATCTCAACCACAAAGACAGGCACCTACTCAGAGTAAAGGGTTGGGAAAAGGTGTTTCAAGCAAATGGTCCTAAGAAAAAAGCAGGTGTGGCCATACTAATTTCTAACAAAACTGACTTCAAACTAAAATCAATCAGAAGAGACTGAGACGGTCACTTTATACTCATAACAGGAACAATTCATCAGGAGGACGTCTCAATCCTGAATATATACGCCCCCAATATAAAAGCACCTACTTATGTAAAAGAAATATTAGTAGAACTCAAGGCAGACATCAAACCACACACACTAGTAGTAGGAGACTTCAACACACCTCTCTCTCCAAGGGACAGGTCAATCAGACAGAAACCTAATAGAGAATTAAGAGAATTATTGGAGGTAATGAAGCAAATGGACTTAACAGACATCTATAGAACATTCCACCCAAATAGGAAAGAATATACCTTCTTCTCTGCAGCTCATGGAACCTTCTCAAAAATTGACCACATACTCGGAAACAAAGGAAACCTCCACAGATACAAAAAAATATCAGTGTCCACCTGTGTCTTATCAGATCATCACGGATTAAAGTTAGAAGGCAATTCTTTGTTTTGGAAGCTGTTCCTGTAGATAGAGGTAGCTATCTACCTTCTAATTTTCACTTATGAGACTAGTACCCCAAATGACTTGTAAAACCCCAAACTATTTCCAGACATTATAAAAAGTCCCTTAGGAAAGAAGTAAGGTCAAGATCAATTTCCACTCCTCACCCTCCTCCAACCCCTACTAGAAAATGTTGGTGTGAAATAAAGAAGAGATGAAGAGGAAATGAATGTGGAACTAAACACTGCACCTGAGGAGCTTTTCCCAGACCCACATTGGCAGTGCCCGGTAGAATTGCTCTTGTGGAGCACAGATGTGTGAGAATAGACTACACTCATGTTCCCCTTGTGCAGAACTTCCGAGGCATAGTTTCTTGTGTGTGTCTTCAGTATCTGAGAGAGATAAAGCCAGCCTCCTTTTGAAATCCAAAATTCCGTGTCTCAGAGAATTATATTCCTACAATTCCTTTGCTGTCTCCTCTTTCCTGCTCTTTGATGCTAAGCTGTTAGTAGGTACCTTCTTGTGTATCTGATAATTTCTTAATAAAGAAATCAGATACATGTAAATGCCATAATCAAACTGAAAGAGTTAATAGATTAGTAATGGGTGTCATACCTTTTCCGCAGCAAGTCCCTGAAGAACCGTACTTTTAGACTAAGTATTAAAACATGCATCCTGCAGTCAAGGCCGGGATGTATCTGGCTGGAGACTGTATGATCTAACTCTCAGCCCTCCACCAGCTGCCAACAGTCAACATATGATTCACGTCTACGTTGCTTATGAAAGGGGGCTGTTTCTCACACTCCCTAGCCCTACCCACTGGGAGAACTGAACTCACAGTTTCTCCAGGTGTGGGTCCTTTCCTTTTCCCAAAGGACGCAGAAAGCAAGTGATCGTTTGTTGCTGCAGACGAGGCCCACACAAACCTTTGCAACTAAAGTCTGGAATCACCACCAGTGCTTGTGCTAACCAAAAGTTCCTCTTGTGCTTGAAGAAAGTCTAGTGACTAATTAATGACTCTGAAAACTCTTGTCAAAAACTGATCTATCAGGATATGAAGGCCTGCTTTTGTTTGAAAAGCTGCAGTGTTTTCTGAAGTTCTCTGAGGCTTTCCTTCCCTTTTTTCTAGCTAATTTCCGATGAAAAGGGGAGATGAGGTGTCACAGTGTGCATGGGTTATGCACACACACGGTATTCATGTGTAAGTTTTATTAGTGTAGTCTGACTAGATAGATAATTGATTTCATCTCCGTGGGATAGTGAGAGAAACTGCATTTTTCATAAGACAAAACAAATAAACAAGCCCCAGCTGAGTTTTGAAAACAGAGCTCAGAAAATCCAAAAGGGGGTTTCATGTCTAAAAAGAAAACTGCTAATCACCTCTTCCTTATTCAATGTTTAACTTTTATTTCCAGTGCACTATTTTGTTAGCCTAATCATACTCATCCCCTGAGATGATGTGCAAAACCACTCAAAATAAAATGCTTTCAATTCTCCCAACATTGTAAAGTTTGGGAAATTGAATTAATTAAGAGATAAGATCAGAATGGGTCCAATGGATTCAAAGTCCTGTTCTCATGTGGGCTTTATTGTAAAACATGCTTTGAAGATACCAACCATAGTAGTGTATACTGATGTAGTTTTGCAGGAAGCTTGTTCAAGCATTTCTTTGGGTGTTTAAGCATCTCTGGTCTCTCCTTTCAGAAAGGACATCTGTGCTGGTGTCAATCGCCCTTGTGAGACCCTGGGGCTGTCGCAACTATCAGGAATGTGCCAGCCTCACAGGAGCTGCAACATCAATGAAGATTCTGGCCTACCCCTGGCTTTCACCATTGCCCACGAGCTTGGGCACAGGTAAAGAGTTCAAGCAGCAGAGATGCGCTTGCCATGGTCATGTATCCCTAGCACTGAAGGGAGTGGAAAGCAATTAAAACTGAGTATTACAAGATTCGGTTTGCATGTGGCACAGGTTCACCCCCTGACCTCTGTAACTTCTTCTGAGAAGCAGAGAGAATGCCGTATTTCCCAACCTTCATCTACTCTGTCCTCACCACTTATAACAATTATATATTAGAGTCAGTGAGACTTGCTTCAAAAGGCAATGTTTGTTTGTTTGGGTTTTGTTTAAGACACAGTCTCCCATGCTGGCCTGAAACTTATAATGTAGCTCAGGCCAGCCTTTAATTCATTACAATTCTCCCACCTCAACCTCCCAACTGCTAGGATTATAGGCATGAGTCTTTATATTCATCTTGAAATGGTAATATTTTTAAGTTTAGTAATATCACTTCCCTTTATTGGTTAAAGGCCCTTTGACAACAAATGGAGATCCAAATTATCTCCAGTCCTTGTATAATTCCACACTAACAGCCATGTCCAATTACAAAGGATCAAACAATACTTAGGGATGATATGCTGTGATGTTAATCTTCATTGTCAACATGATTGGATGTAAAATCACCATGGTAACATATCTCTGGGTGTGTCAGTGAGATGTTTCCAGAGGTTTCATTCAAGAGGGAAGACACACTTAGTCTTACAATCCCATAGTCTTTGTGACTGAATGAGAAGGATAAAGTGAGATGAATCCCAACATCCATTTATCTCCATGTCATGGATGCAGATGTAAGTGACCAGATGCCCGCTGCTCCAGCAACCATGCCTTGCCCACCATGATAGTCAATGATGATAGCCACCATGGTAATCAGTAAAATCATCATAATGTTGCTCAGACTTTCCTAATCACCTTACCTGCAGTGGAGCAGGGGAGGGTAATAATGCAGTGATGCCCCTGCCTCAGGCTCCTGTCACTTTGATCTCCCTGGTAGGATGACCTGTTCCCTCATGAACCAGGTAAATCCCCTTTTCTTTGACTTGTTTCTGTCAGGGCATTTTATTACAGCAACAGAAAAGAAAGTAAGACAGACAGGCAGGCATGTCCTAAGGATGGATTATTGCTAATGTTTTCTTCCAGGTAAGATGAAACTTCTTGAAAAACATCTTAATGGACAACTTTAGAATCTGATCTGTAGCAGGCTTTCTTTTAGGCCACTAACTGGCTCCCAAGTCGTGACACAGACACTTATTATTAGTTTTGAGTGCTTGGCCTTACCTTATGTTTATTTCTTGCCTGCTCTTACCACTTAACCTGTTTCTCTCCATCTACGTTTTCCCTCAGGACTTTTTGCCTTTCTTTCCTTCTGTGTGTCTTACTCCTGCCTGGCCCAGAGCATTTCCCTGTCTTTCTCCCTTGATCTCTTCTCCTTCTTCTTCCTCAAGCCTAGATTTCTCCTCCCACTTGTTCTCTCTGCCTGCCAGCCCTGCTTATCCTTCCTTCTTCTGACAGTCAGCTTTTTATTAGACCAATCAGATGCCTTAGGCAGGCAAGGTGAAACAAATGTAACACATCTTTACATCCTTAACAAAGAGAGCAATAAGAAATGTAACACATCTTTACATCTTTAACAAAGTTAAAAAGGCAATAGTAAAAAATGTAACACATCTTTACATCGTTAACAAAGAGAGCAATAAAAAAATGTAACATAGCTTTACATCTTTAACAAAGTTAAAAAGGCAATAGTAAAAAATGTAACACATCTTTACATCCTTAACAAAGTTAACAAAAGCAGCAGCAACAAACAACACACTTTCACATTGTTAAAGTAATATTCTGCAGCATAAACAAATGTAATGCATTTTTGCATAGTTAAAATAATATTTCACAGCACTGATCAACACGCCCCATCTTTTCAGAGGGTGGAGGTCTGAAAGCAATGAGTAAAATAAATGTTTTCCAGAGATTTAGCTATAGTATTATCTGAAAAATAAATGGCCACTGTAGTTGCGAAGAGGTCTTGGAATATCATTTTAAGGACTAACTTTACTGGCCAGTAGTAGGATATATTACAGGGTAACTGGCAGGAAGCTTTAAAGCCTCTACTAAGCGATTTACTGACTAGAGGCTGAAGTTCTGCCAGGACCTTAAGCCAGAGAAAATATTGCTCCTGGTTAGGAAAAACATCAAAGTCTTTTAATCTGATTTTAGTTGGTATGGCTGTGGAATGACAAAATTAAGGTCACTAAACATATACAAAATTAACACTCCTGACCTTCTACTTATGCCATTAGACTTTTCATTGGGTAATGACTGCTCTCAACAGTCTATGAACTAGACACTATTGTTAGCTTTGATCTTATATGTATACGTTAAATGACAAAATTAAAAAAAATTGAAAACTTCTATAAGCTTTCAGAGACCATTTACACACCAATTAGTAGAGCATTCAAGTTATTTAAATATATGCTTTAGCTAGATGTATTATTGAAGTCAGATGTCAGAATGTTTGAGTGAAGGTTTGATAAAGATTCTGGATTTGCCAGCCATCAAGGGTTCCCCTCGGTAAAGATCTTAGCCTATTGTGGCTTTGCTTGTCAGTGTAACCACAAATGAAAGAGCTTTTTCTAACAGGAGATTCAGAGTGAGGAGTCCCATGAACAATTAATCTACCCATATTGCATCATGGGAGCCCGCCCCCACCATTGTTTCTTCTCCTCTCTATAAAGAACAAACACCAGGCACACTCAGTAAAGCACTAGAGAAGAGTAAGAGTTGAGAAGAACCCTGGAGACTGTATTGTGTGAGACCTCTTCAGTCCGGGCTCACTCACCATAAAGCTTGCAACTGTGCAAAGTAATTTTACCTATGTGACAAGGCTGGAACATTGCCCCATGACTGGGTAAAGTAAACACTTGCTCTGACTTTTCCATCAGTCAGTAGTATGCTCCTAGATGGTTCCGTTGATCTTGCTATACTTAATTTTATCTGTTAAATGAGTGGGTGGCACCAGGCAAATTCTTAGGTGCTGTGATTTATTGAATCCTCACAACACAGCCCCGATGACAAGTGTGATATCTTTTAATATCTTTGGTTGTCAAAAATTCAGAGATAGAGAACATAGGTGACTTTTTGTAATTAAACCATGATTGGCAATGTGGATGAGCTACACCAAAATGTTAGTCCTGGCAAAAACAAGCAGTAATTGTTAGTCTTAGCAAAATGAAAGATATTCTCATGTACAAACATATAGACCTCCTCAATCCTGCTATGTAGGGGGATGAGGCTCATGAAGCAGTTAGTACCCAGCACTTGGGTGGTGCCACAAAGGCCTCATGGACTCCTGGAGACTTTGATCCGTGAAGGGCAGTAGGAGTGTTCCCCGGCCCAGCCCTGTGGTAGAAGTGCAGGCACGCCTTGTGGACAATGGGCATTTTCACTGGCTCCCAGGCCTGCTATTAGCAAGAATCTCTTCTTTACAACTCGGGTATCAATTCTCATTCTTTTTAAATTGATATTTTGTTGTATTTGGCATATACAGGTGTTTTGCCTGCATGTATTTCTGTGTACCACAGGCATTCTCAGTCCCATAAGGGCCAGAAGAGGGCATTAGATCTCGTTCAACTGGAATTATACCATTGTGAGCTGCCATGTTGGTGCTGGGAACCTAACCTGGGTCCTCTGGAAGAGCAGCCAGTGTTCTTAAGTGCTGAGTCGTATCTCTAACCCCAGTTTTTAGAATTCATTTTTAAAAAGAAGAATGTTCCATCTTGAGCTGAGTATTCCAGTCTTGTCTTCTCTGTACGTTGGCCTGTTGTGGATTTGTGAACTGCCATTCCATCTACTGCAGAAGGGAGCTTCCTGGACGAAAGCGGAAAGGTGCATTAATTTATAGATATAATAACAAGAACTTAGGTTCCAGCTAATGCTATGTCCATTGAACAGAATAAAATTAGGTCCTCCCCTAGGATCTATGACCCTAGCCAGCTACAGGGTTTGGGCCCAGTTAATGGTACTAGCATAAGTTCTGCTGTGTAGAGCAGGTTTTAAATCCAATCAGAAAGAGTATTGGTTATGCCTATATATCCACTATTGCACCAGTGATGTATCTTGCCAGGCCAGTTGTTATTGTAGTCTTTAGGGCTCACAGTTAGGTAAAACTGCTCAACACTTTATAACCCTGATAATGTAAACAGAACCTCTCAAACCATGAAAGTTTTCTGGTAGGAATAAAGCTTCCAGGTTAGGACCAGGTTGAGTTTTTTTATGTCCTATGATTTTAGTGTGTGGTGTCTTTAGCAGGAGAGTCTTACCATCCCATTCTGAAGGGTATTCAAGAACAGGGGTAATAGCCTGTTACCTGTTAATTTGGGGTGATCTAAGAGACTCCACTGACCAGTGACTCGTCCAAGAGGTAGCCCATACTCAGCACTGAGCTTTTTATTTGGTGGTTATAACTGTCTGAGAGAGGTGTTGTTCCTCTGTTATAGAATAACCATGTCTCATTTCTTTTTATATATGTACATGTTTCCGGAAGGTCCTACAACAATACATTTCCACATAGAATTTTCAAAGGTGTTTGGTGTTCCTCATCCCTCTTCATACTCTCGCCTCATCCCTGCCCTCCCACCTTGCCCCATTAAAGCTTTCCTGTTTCTTCATTCCTCTTTTTTTTTTTTTTTTTGGTTTTTCGAGACAGGGTTTCTCCGTAGCTTTTGGTTCCTGTCCTGGAACTAGCTCTCGTAGACCAGGCTGGCCTCGAACTCACAGAGATCCTCCTGCCTCTGCCTCCCGAGTGCTGGGATTAAAGGCGTGCGCCACCACCGCCCGGCTTTCATTCCTCTTTTTGCCTCATTACACTGGTATTCTCTCTACCTTCTCTTGAAATCAACCATAACTTCTTACTAGTTCATTGACTTCTATGGGTATTCAACCTAAATATTTATGAACTACTGAATAGATAATGAAAATATATATGCATACAGCATAATATTTAGCCGCAAAGAAGAAATGAAATTTAGAGGTAAATAGATGGAGCTAGTAATAATAACTCAGAGTGAGGCAACTCAGTCACGCACAGAGAAATGCTGACTGCTCGCTCTCACCTGTAGGTGCAAGATTTGAAACTCGGCTATGTGTATGTAAATTAGAATATATAAAATTACTTTGCTCTTAGTAATGAAAGCACCATGGTTATATTGAATATATACATTGGCTCAATATCATCACCCCAGCTTCCAGATTGTGCTGTTTCATTTATTGAGCTTTTCTCCCTGTCTGTTCAAACCTGGTATTCTCTAAAAGATTTGGAAAAGCTCATATTCCCATTTCCATGGTTCTTGTTCTCTGCAAGTTTCACGGAACCATAAGATGAATAAACACTATAAGGTAAAGAGCAGATATACCCCCACAAAGTGTTACTGAAGGCAAGGTATTTACTTAAGCTACTACTTCAGCTTGTAATTTAGTAAACCCACTTTAAAGGAATTGAAACAACGAAGACCCAGAGAACAGGCTGGCCAAGAAACCCCTGGGATTGTTACAGCAATACAAGGTGCCTGCTCCAAACTACTGCTTGGATTCTCCCCAAGGGGTAGAAGACATCTTTTGGAGACAGACCCTTTGCCACTCCAGCCCCATGCGTTCTCATCCTTCACTGTTCCTGACTTACTACTCCTCCACCACCTTAGCGCAAGCAGACAGTGCCTTTGTTTCATAGCACCTTTTTCTTCTTAAAACAAGAATAGAGCTTGAGGAAAAGATTCTGCAATGCACTAAAAATGTAGGAAAACAAAAATGAGATCTTGGTAAGCTTCTATATTTTGAGTATAGAATGACCAGTAACCAGGACCATTGTGATACACACGGATTGTCTCACGGGGATAAAAGCAAGTGGATCATACGTTCCAGTTAGACCGGGCTGCAATGGCAAAATTCTATTTCAAAAGACTTAAGATGTAGTTCCATGGTTGAGTGCTTTCCTAGCAAGCGCAAGAACCTAGATTCAGCCCTCAGTACTAAGAAAACATGAAAAAGTCAACCTCAAGCACACAGATGTGTATATTAGAATACCCTCCACTGAAAAGATCATCCTTTGGGACTGGGGTTGTTGCTCATTTGATAGAATGCTTCATCAGCATGCATGAAGCCTGGAATTTGACCCTAGTACTTTATGAACCAAACAGGAGGACACACACCTGGAATTGCAGCACCTGGGTGGTGGAGGTACTTGAATCACAAGTTCAAGACCATCCTCAGCTACATAGCAAGTTAGGGGCCAACCTGAGCTTCATAAGACCCTGTCTCAGAAATATCTTCTTTGTGAATTTTTTTTGAGACTTGCTCCCAGTGCAAGACCTTTTCTAACTACTGAATATATGACATTGTGCAGAAAACGCTTAATGAACAGGTTGGACTGATGGGCAGCAGCCTGGGGAAGCCTTACAAGAGGTTTCTACTCTACCACTTTCTTTGTAAGTAGATGATTAAATCTGCAGACTTATTCTTGATGTTTCCTTGTGAGTTTTATATTCATGGACTGTGATTAAAGTTTGCAAGTAAGTTGCTAATACTGCAATACATAAAACACAAGAAAATATCTAAATTCCAAAGTCTATTCTGTGCATGAGCTGCTAACGCTGACCAGATCCACTAAAGTGAAATGTGAGTTTCTTACTCAGAGGAGTGAGAAAAAATTTTAAAAATCATACTTTTCTGTATTCTGTTCTGAAAAACTAAGCCAACATCTCTAGGATCTAACTGGCCCAAATCTCCATGGGAACAGATTTTTGTAGGAACCTCAGGTATCTGTGGAGAATCCTAAGGATATTAGTTGTAGAACGACAACTCTGGGTCAGTTTATTTCCTAAGCACCTCTGGCATGACAGGCAGTTCAATATTATAGTCCTTCAGAACTGCTTTCCTGGCCTGCCATAACAGAGAGAGACCACGGGACAGACACACAAATGAGTTCAAAACACAAGATCTCTATTGAAGACCACATTTGCCTCCAACAGGATGGATGGCTTTTGACCTGTAAAATTATTCTCTAAAAGAAGGAAATTAATCTCGACAATTAATATCTGTTGTGTATACACATGTGTGCACATAGGTATGCAAATGTGTATATATGTATGTGTGTGTACTTGTATGCACACGTGCACAGAGGCCAGAGGTCAGCATTGGGTTGATGGTGTCTTCCTCGTCTGTTCTGCATTTTATTATCTGAGACAGGGTCTCTCACTGGTCTTGAACTCACCCAGAAGGCCAGGCTTGTCGGACGGCAGGCACCAACCATCTTCTCCACACTGGAATCATAGATGCTGACTTTTTACATGGGTTCTAGGGGACAGAACTCATGTCTTCATGCTTGAGTTTGCTGAATTTGATTTGCTGAGTCATCGTCCAAGGGAAATTTTATTTTGTTTTTTGTTTTTTGAGGCAGAATTTCTCTGTAGCTTTGGAGCCTGTCCTGGAACTAGCTCTTGTAGACCAGGTTGGCTTCAAACTCACAGAGATCCGCTTGCCTCTACCTTCTGAGTGCTGGGATTAAAGGCGTGCACCACCACTTCCCGATTAAATTTCTGTTGCTTATGCGACTTTTGATCTAGACCGGGCCTTGCTCAGTGGCTTTTGGGTCTTTCTTCCTTCAGATCTCTTCCTAGCACTGTGGTGACTGCCCATTTTCTAGAAGAGAAAGTAACTTGCAGTAACTCAAATTTCATCAAACCACAGAGCTCAAATTCAATCCAGACTGTCTATCTTCATAACCTCTGCTCTCAACCACTGAACTGTGAGGTCTCCCCATTGTGTGGGCATTGAAGATCTGTTGGAATGGGGTAAAAAAAATCTGTTCGTCAGTGCCTGGGCCTCCACCAGAGACTCCCTTAGACTGCTTTCTTGATTCTCTTGGATTTGCTTATACTGGACTTGCTTCAAAGAGAAGACAGGTGTACTGGGACATGCTTTGCTCTTCTGACTTCAGAATACAGGGAGCCAGGTTGAGCACTCTTGGCTTCCTGCCAAACAGGGAGCCAGGCTGAGCACGCTCGGCTTTCTGCCAAGCAGAGGTCTGTTTTAATTCTCCATATGGCTGCCGTGGTTATGTAGCTGAGGTTAAGGGCATGTCTATAGTCATCCCTGAACTTCTGAGTCCAAAATTAGCTATGTCCTTCCAACTTCAAAGTCTCACTTCATAAATAGCCCCCTTCGGAACAAAAGTGGCTTCCTGTGGGTTTTAATCATGGTGGCGAACCTTTGAGTTTCTCCTGTTTAATGCCTGTCTGCTTTCTGTTCTTGTGTTTTGTGTCAGCTTTGGCATCCAGCATGATGGAAAAGAAAATGACTGTGAGCCTGTGGGCAGGCACCCATACATCATGTCCCAGCAAATTCAGTATGATCCCACCCCACTGACATGGTCAAAATGCAGCAACGACTACATCACCCGCTTCCTGGAGTAAGTGCAGCTCCATCCCGGGCAGCCTCACCGGGCTCTCTTAAGTTGGAAGTCATAATGAGTCTTCCATAGAGGAGTTAATGCCTGGGAAAGACTTGGTTTCCTTTTCCAGTCCTCAGTATCACAGAGGCACCACAGGAGTGGATGCCCCTTCTGCTCTCTGACTAAGTCCCCTATCTACAGGCAAGTGAGCAACCTGATTCTTCCTTGTTGATACTGTCCCAAGGGGTGTGTGTGTGTGTGTGTGTGTGTGTGTGTGTGTGTGTGTGTACGTATATACGAAGAAGGAAAGGGCCATAAGGAAGAGGAGGTTGCTTTGGGTCATAGTCTTTAGCCCTTAACTAGGACAAATACAATTTGTATTTCCTAGATACAACTAAACATATTCTGTCAGATGCGATTTGCACTTCCTTTGATTAACTTTCTTCTAAGGCCCCCGGGGTTCTCTTGCTTGTAAGAATAAGGCTGTCAGGAAGGACAAGGAATGAGTCCTTATGATGTAAATGTCTATTGGATGACTGGAAAGAGTTGCAAGCAGTTGCTCTGGTGTTTGTTGACTTGTTTGCAGCCGGGGCAGGGGATTCTGTCTTGATGATGTTCCCAAGAAGAAAGGCTTGAAGTCCAATGTCATTGCTCCTGGAGTGATCTATGATGTCCACCACCAGTGCCAGCTCCAATATGGCCCAAATGCTACATTCTGCCAGGAAGTGGAAGTAAGCACTTGGTTTCCTGGTGCTCTGGTGGGAGGGGGCAGGGTTTGAGATCTGCAGCGTTGTGAAGGAGGCACCAGAAAAACCTTGGAAACGTCAGGCCTGAGCCCAGAAATGAAAGCTTGCTTTTAAATATACTCATGTGTATGTAAACCAGACACTTACAATGGGGATCACTGACATTCTCAGACCCAACTTTCTTGGAGCTCTGTGGAGTCCTATGCAACTTGAAGGCAGTTCCATGGTGGTTTCCAGAGTTCACAGCATTTAACCCAATAAACGCTATAGCTGTCAGCCTAATCCTTAAAATAGCTCCTTTCCTAAATGTCGCCTTGGTTGAAGAATATCATAAGATCACAGCATAGAAAGAAGACTCATCTCCTACCACTCTGCTTCTTCGTTATTTTCAAGTCTTGATGTTGTGCTCTTAAATAATTAACATCTCAGTCCGGCCTTCTCCATTACCACTGCTGTCTCAATTCTGCTGATCTCCTCTTGATACTGTAACTACCTACCCTGTCTATCTACTATCCAAAGTGCTATTGCCATTATTTTTTTTTTATTGAGAAAAGGAGAAAAAAAAAAACAAGTTTCCACCTCCTCCCAGCCTCCCATTTCCCTCCCCCTCCTCCCCCCCTACGCCCCCTCCTCCCACCCTTCTCCCCCTCCCCCCACTCCTTTCCCCCTCCCTCTCCAGTCCAAAGAGCAGTCAGGGTTTTCTGCCCTGTGGTAAGACCTAGGACCTCCCACCTCCGTCCATATCTAGGAAGGTGAACATCCAAACTGGCTGGGCTCCCACAAAGCCATCACATTACGTAGGATCAAACCCCCGTGCCATTGTCCTTTGCATCTCATCAGCCCTCATAGTTCGCCATGTTCAGAGAGTCCAGTTTTATCCCATGCTTTTTCAGTCACAGTCCAGCTGGTCTTGGTGAGCTCTCAATAGATCGGCTCCACTGTCTCAGTGGGTGAGTGCACCCCTCGTGGTCCCGACTTCTTTGCTCATGAAGCACAAATCTAACCATGTGTCTGTTCTTTTCTTGGAGTCACCACTAACCACTGGGTACAATCCCAACTCCTTGTTCACATTCTTTTATAATTTGGACTCAGCCAACCCTACAGTTTTGAAATACTTTATTTATATTAGATAGATGATAGATAGATAGATAGATAGATAGATAGATAGATGGATAGGCAGACAGATAGAAGATAGATAGATAGATAGATAGATAGATAGATAGATAGATAGGAACCTCCTGTCTGAAGTATAGCTGGCAAAAATTTTCTCCCATTCTGCATGTTTCTTCTTCACTTTGCTCATAGCTTCTTTTGCCATGGAGAAACTTTTTAACTTCATGTAATCCCATTTGTCAATCCTTGGTACCTGTTAGTTTCTTACCTTCTAAGTTGGTAGGGTTTTTTTTTTCCAGATATGCTTCCATGCAACACTTTTCATGTTTGTTTTCCAGAATGTTTGCCAGACACTGTGGTGCTCTGTGAAAGGTTTCTGCCGCTCAAAGCTGGATGCTGCTGCAGATGGAACGCGCTGTGGTGAAAAGAAGGTGATGTGTCATTGGCCTGAGGAAGAAAGGTGGGAGGGCAGCTGTCCTGGAGTTCTTGAAAAGAGGTGGAAAGAAGGCCCTGGAGGGCGTGAGGGGCACCCAATGTCACTCACACAGTCGGACCAGACACAGAAGGCTCTAGAGGGCATGAGAAGCACCCAGTGTCTCTCACAGAGACAGAACAGACATGGGAAAGGATTCCACTTCTGTCGCTCTTTCCAGCCTTTGCTGGGACCCAGTGGTCTGTGAGAAAGGGCTGAGCACAGTTCTAAAGTTGACTTTTAGAGCATTGGCCCCATCTTCCCCTGATAAACGTATGTGGAGTTTCCGCTCTCTTCTGAGCTTGCTACAACTTTAGTTTTTGATATTTCTCCCTCAGATTGAAGACTGGGAAGCATAGGGGAGTTTCTTCTTCTTTTCATAAACATCAGATTGGGGTCATTAATAATCTTGCTTCTCTTTGTCTGGCATGACTGATTGTCCTAGAGTTCTGCCCACTTTCTGAAGCAGAAAAGTCCTACAGCCACAACTCAGACAGTAGGTCTCTTCCAGACTGCCCAAGGGGATGGTGAACTACTAAGCAAGTGGGCTTATTGTAGATCTATGGCTTAGGAGTTTAGTGGGTGTCTTGATACAGCTTGAGCTTGGTATCCTCCATCTCTGAGTTTATAGACACAGTATAAAACTGATACTAGAAGCTAAGCTTATCTGAGGAAGCTCTGTGAGCCCTTTTCTGCGTGACTCCTGACGTCTTTTTGCTTGGAAAGAATTGGGTTTAGACTTACAAATTCTTTGGCCTGCTTGCTATGGAATCTTCCTGACATATGTGTCCCCACCCCCTCACATCTCTTTGCAGTGGTGTATGGCTGGAAAGTGTATCACAGTGGGGAAGAAACCAGAGAGCATCCCTGGAGGCTGGGGACGCTGGTCATCCTGGTCCCACTGCTCCAGGACCTGCGGGGCAGGAGTACAGAGTTCTGAGAGGCTCTGCAACAACCCTGAGTAAGGCCTGGCGTGAACACTTGCTCTCCTCACTTCTGGGTGTGCTGGGAGGCTATTCTCAAATGGCACGACACCATTCTTGAAGGTGTTTGGAGAAAACTAGACTAATTCCCAAAGACAGAAAGACCCAGATAATTCCCAAAGACAGAAAGACCCAGATGATTCACACATGTGAAACAAAGCACTTCTGTTTTGATAGGTTTTAACTTGACTTCTGAGTCTCAAAACACAAGTAATCTTATTCCATCACTTGAGTGAAAGAAAGCAAACTTCTTTTAAATACATACACAATTTTCTTTTAAACATGTTATCTATGTGGAAGTCTCCAGAAGCTTATGCAATTAAATCCTTCCAGATAACTTACACTCTCTTCTTAAGAAATAGATTCATTAAACTCAGTTTTGTTGATATGATTATAGGTAGCTTTCAATCACAACGAATATACAATTACATCAAAGTGTTCATCCCTCATGTAAGTAATAAAATGGGCACACACATTTCTGAAGTTAATTATCACTAATATTCTAACAACATATTTCTATGCATTTTAGGATTCCATAATGACCTATAAAGAATTTCATAATTCACTTTTTAATTTTTAATCTAATTTTTTCATATAATAAACTTACAATGTTACTATGTGTATATAAGTTAAGTTTAAATTGTCATAATTTTAAAAATATTGCATTCTTGATTTCATTGTTTCCTCATATATAAGTTTCTAAGTATACATTTTTTTAAGGATACATTTGCTTCTTCCTAGAAGTGGAAACTAGACTATGCTTCTTTTTCCTAGATTTGCCTTATTGCAGAATAAGAGCCATGTATTTTTTTTAAAGCAAGTGATAAAAGTGGTTACAAAGCCTCTCAGTATCTAAGTTCCAAATCTTAATCTTCTCCTTTTCTTAATTAACATAATACTGTTTGTAAACTGTATATGGACTTGTGCTACATATACATACAATTTGTTATATATAAAGTGTGGTTTTTTTTGCAAATGACAAATAAGTATTTTATTTTTACATTCAAAAATTTACATTTCCTCCACTCCTCCCATTCCCCTCCTGCTCCCCCACTCCCCCTCCTCCCTCCCCGTCCCTCCTTTAGAGAGGTCAGGAAACCCTGCCCTGTGGGAAGTCCAAGGCCCTCCCCACTATATCCAGGTTTAGGAAGCTGTGCATCCAAATAGACTAGGGTCCCTAAAAGCCAGAACATGCAGTAGAAACAAGTCCCAGTGCCTTTATCAATGGCTTCTTAGTCAGCTCCCATTGTCAGCCACATTCAGAGAGTCTGGTTTGATCACATGCTCTTTCAGACCCAGTCCAGCTGGATTTGGTGAGCTCCCATTAGAACAGGCACACTGCCTCAGGGGGTACACCAACCACTCGCAGTCCTGACTTCCTTGCTCATCTTCTCCCTCCTTCTGCTCTTCAACTGGACATTGGGAGCTCAGTCCGTTGCTCTGCCGAGTGTTTCTGTTTCTATCTCCATCTGTCGCTGGACAAAGATTCTATGGTGATATTCGAGATAATCATCAGGGTGATAGTGGGGCAAGGACAGTTCAGGCACCCTCTCCTCTGCTGCCCAAGGAACTAGCTCAGGACATCCCCGTGGACACCTGGGATCCCCTCTAGAGCAGGAAAGAAGATATCTACATTAAGGAAGCCATTTTAGGGTTGGCTAAAGTGTGTTTTTTTCAGAGGATTAGATTTTAATATCTGTAGTTTAATATATGACCTATTATATAATAAATTACAAATAAGTGGTAATTGTGAGGTCATCACTTACAAGTGTAAGGATTTGCTTGAGGAATTAACAATGCAATTGTGTTAAAATATTGCCTCTCGATAAAACTCCATTACTTCAAAAATTCAACAGCAGGACTGTCATATACAGTACTTTATTTCTAGACAAAATACTTGTCAAGTTGGTCAGAGATGTGCCTTTAGAGACAAGAAATAGAGGCAATTTTCTCTGAGATTTGTATGGATTCAGCCACCACATCTTCCTTGGGAAGATGTTTAGCAACACATGCTCCTCAGAGAAGGTATATGGCCTAGCTGAAGCACTGCAAAATGATTCCCAGCCTAGAGTTAGAGGACAATGTTTTCTCATGCCCATCACCAAGGCTGCAATTTTGATGACACCTGACCCCATAACTCATTTTCTTGATTTTCTTGAGACCTCTGTCAATGGGAACAGGTTGTATAAAGGCCTCTGTGATTCCTGTCACAGAGTGTATGAGCCAACTAGACCCACTTATGCTGTAAGGCTGTAGCTTTCTTTGATCACAGTTGATATGCAATGGTCTAAAAACCTTATTTTTCCCTGGGTTCTTTTCCTGACCTTATCCTCATCACTGGTCAAGTGAGACCATTACAGGGACAGTGAAATACTGGCACAGTTTGGCTCCTAAGGAGCTCTTCTTGGTAATACTTGTCAGTTGGAAATGAGAAAGGCAGGTGCCAAGTCACAGAGTGCCTGTTAATGAATGGAGACTTGTGTGACCTCAGAATTTAAGGACAATTCGTGTTACCTCCTCATGGAAGAGACGAAGGAAGAGTCTGCCGTGTGAGCTACCCGAGCTCAGCTTGCACTAAGAAAGATGGGGAAGGGGGAGTAGACTACGTCTCATGGCTTTCACAGAGAATAAGAACACATCTAGACTTGAGGGATTGCTTCTCAGGGCTGCAAATCGGCTGAGAGAGCAGATGGCTAAGAACTCGGGCTGCAGCTCATAACACATAGAATTGGAAGGCTTTATCTGTTTCTTCAGGTCAGAAACTGACATGGCTTGACAAGGAACAGTCATGGCTAGGTGGCAAAGGATTTTAACAGGAAATTGTGGGCTTCTCAGGAAACTTAAAGAAACAGCTTGTCTGTTTTATCTGTAGACCAAAGTTTGGCGGGAAATACTGCACTGGAGAAAGAAAACGCTATCGCTTATGCAACGTCCGTCCCTGCCGCTCAGATACTCCGACTTTCCGGCAGATGCAGTGCAGTGAATTTGACACTGTCCCCTACAAAAATGCATTCTATCACTGGTTCCCAGTGTTTAATCAAGGTAAGGGGCCTTCAACATGAATCTCAGGTCTGGAGTTTCTCAGAAGCTCTACAACACTCATCCGGGGTTCTTAATTGTAGAAGACAATTATACTAACTGGCTCAAGCTGACCTCTAAATGTTGAAGGCTGAGTATGCCCTATTCTTCCCTGTAGGAGATGAAAGTGATGTCCTTCAAACATAGTGCCTCGCTTGCATAAATGAGACATGAATTTAGAATACTCATTGCTTGTCGGTGGTCCCATGGAACGGAATGTGATTTCGGTAGATATTCAGGACAGATGGGGCAGAAATAATTTAAATGCAGTTGATGAGTTTAGGTATAATGGGTCTTTCTGTGAAGGAAAGAAAAAGTAAGGCATTGAAAAAAGTCATTTCATATGGAGAACAGTTCAAAAAAGTCAAGATCGTAAAAATGACTTCATCAGAAATGAATTCTGGGCCTGAGATCAACATTCCATGTGTGAAGCATAGCACAGGAAGATTCAAAAGTAAAATCAAAGATCTCAAGGATGCGCGTCAAGGGATGGGAAATTGACTAAGATGTATTTATAACTAAGATGTAAGTAAGAATGTAACTACCGTGTTGACCACACTGTCAGATATAGCTCTACATTCTTTCCTGAGCATGAAGTCAGCAATCCTTCATCTATGCTAATCATTATTACTTGAACGAGGAATAAAACAAAAAAGATCTCCCTAACTTAAGGCTATTTGAGGCAAGGGAGTAAAAAGAATAGCTAATCTAACTTTCCTATGATGATTAGATTCCTGAAATTCCAATGTGCTGAGAGTCTTGAGGAGCCACAGATGCAAGAATCTCCCAGTTGGCTTCTAGCACAATTCTACTCAACAGCTCTAGTCAAAAGCTCTTCAGAGCTTTGCCCATATTGAGTCTCCAAAGCATCTTGTTAGCTATCATTTTTCCTTGTCCCCAGTTCTTGCTTTATGGGAGTGAAGCAATCAGGTATTGGTGCAATCAAAACATTCGCTTTTAGGAAAACAAATGTGTATCCTCGCGGGCTCCCAAACAAGTAATGAGAAAGGAACATTTAGTCAGTGCTATCTGTGTCTATGTCCTGCATATTTTGTTGAAAGTGTTGGGATCACTGAATTTGTGGAGTGAATGAGTAGCCTTCTAGGACTAACAAACAAAAACAGGTCCGTTGGTCTTATGGGTGCTCAGTTTGTATCCCATACCCTTCCCAAGGGGGCAGAATTGGACTTGAGTGTATTGAATGCTGATAGTTCAAACTTGACATAAAAAGGGTTGATTCAATTTGGCTTTTCATTGATTTATAAGCAATTATCATGTATCTACTTTTTGCTTAGTATGGCTGTGGGTACTAAAGAAATGAGGGTCATAAGAGCAGGCAAAGCTTTTGTATGCTTTGGAGTGACTGGTTTGCATTTATCACTGGAATTGAATATGATGGCTGAGCTGTTTATCTGTGATGGAAGCATCAATCCTCCAGCCTAGTGTTTTCCCTACATCTGAACAGCTGCTCTTTCTCCCAAGCCACACAAAATGCATCAAAACTTTTCCTCATCTTAAATATTTTTATCCTTCATTTCAAGTTTGATGTTTCTACTTCTAATGGTCACTTCTTAAGATTATTAACCGTGAAGGCCGAGCCATCCTGTTTTAGCAGGATCAAAAACGCAACCTTTGATTCAGTAATTACATCCAGTTACATGAGCTGTTTTGGGAGAACAGATGAATCACACAGTGCAAGGGTAAGATTCATCTATTAAAAACAGGTTTTACTTAATTTTTGCATTTTTGTAGCTAACGCTCACTTTTAGGGTCGCTGAGAAAAAGTATTCAGTGACTGCATTTCCGCAGAACTGAAAGCGCAAACTCTGACTCGGTACATTTTCCTAGCCACACAAGCTTGCTGGAAAGGTTAATCAGGCAGTTTGAGGGCAAGAGTTCACCTGCAAAGTGATTTTAGAACTTTCACTTAGCCAAATTATAAATGCTATTGAAAGCTAGAAGGAAAACATCACATGACCCAGACGAAAGGATACAGCGGGACAGGTGAATAGATGTGAGGCAGTGAATTCAGTAGAACAGGTTTTAGACTCTGTAGCCCACATCTGAGTCAGTGAATCTCTGGTCCACATGAGGACCGGCGAGAATGAAAACCATCCATTGCCACCCTTGCCTCCTTATGTAGAACCCCTTGTGACAAGATGGATACCTACAGACTCACTCAAAGTACCATGAAAGAGAGGCTGGAGAAGTGGGGCTGGGACACATACAGGACTTTTGACTCAGCATTATAAACTGTTTAAGGGACACTAAACCTCCCGTTTTCATTGCCTTCTTCAATCAGGGTTCTCCCTGGTCTAAAGCATAGGTAAACTCTGAAGGGATAAAAGCAGTTGGTCTAGTGGACGTAGAAGTGGGGGGTTATAATGGGGGTATAGTAGGGGTAAAAGGGTAGTTGAGGCAGGGGAGAGGGAAATCTACTAAGATAAGACACACTTTGAAATGACTTTGAAAATGTCATGATGTTATGTAGTGTATTATATGCTAATTTAAAGATAAATTAAAAACAGTGGTTGATCTCCATCCTGCCTGCTATTGTTTTTGCCATAGATATCTAAGGATATTTGAAGCATTTATCTAGTTGTTCTTTACCAATAAAATAATCAGGAGTCAGATATTGGGATAAGAACCTGAAAGATCAGAGAAGCAGGAGAGTAGCCACCAGTGACTTCCTACCTCTTCTAATCTTCCTCCAAAAAGGCTGAGATTCTCTCTCAGACCCACCTTATTCCTTTCTGTCTCCTATCTGTTCACAGTCCTCCATACCCTAAGTCAATTTTGCTCAACTAGTGGCCAGCTCCACCCTCTGACTCAAAGCAAGCTTTATTTTCAGAATAAACTCAAACTATCACTCAACAGATATTTCTGAGGCTAGCAAACCGCACACTTACATTCAACAGTCATTTGTGTTTTGTGTGTGCAGCATACTTCATATATGTTTGCATGGTCTAACATTAAAGGGAGAAGACAGAACGGAGGGGAGTTTTGAAATAAAGGCCTCTCATCATGGAAATATGTTGTGATAACCATGAAATAAAGGAGAGTATTCAATTTCTATTGTTTCAGAGCTGAGGCATTGCTGTGGAAAGGATTATATGTGTTTTATAAACTGTAAATGTTCCCAATCGAATGGAAGAAAAATGCACTCTCATTATATCATTGCATTCAATCTGTTCTCAGGAAGTAATCATTGTTAATAGCACATTCTTTGTTTGCACAAGAATAGATTGTCCTTGTCGATTTTGAAGCTTTCTTGATTCCCTAAGTGTAGATCATAGAATGAAAGTTCACATATTCCTCTCAGTTAATTGCACAGCTTCCCATTACAGAAACTGAACTTAGTTGATGTGTGCATTTGTCTCTGGATAAGCATTCCACTGCTGTGCAAATCCTCTTGACTTCTCTCACTAAGGATAATAGTTATTTTTATTACAGTCTGAGCTAATATTGTCTCATGATTAAAATGACATTCCGTGTTGATCCATACAGAATATTTTCACAAATAATATTGATAATGCATTTAGTTGGCAAGGATAAATCAGACGTCTTTTGCAATAATGTTCAATAGTAATCACTCTGGTAGAGGTTAATGTGTCAATGCTTACAACACCGTCTTTCAAAGAATTCCCTCTGTGCAGCCTAAACTCTTAAAACTTTGATCTGTGAATAAAATTTGGGCCCCAATACCACAAACTCAGTGCTGGGTGGAGGAGAATCTTCAATCCTGAACTTCTTTCCGCATCTTATTGAGCATATACTCCTTCCCAGCCTCTACTGGCTGTCAGTAGCTAATCAACATATACTAGACCTGAATGTCCCTAAGAACATGGTTGTTGAGCACACTTCAAATCCACAGCCTTAGAACTGTAGACAGGAGGACCTCTGTAGTTAAGACCCAAGCAGTCTTGGGTGATGACGTCCACAGTTACGGTAAAGAAAGTCTGGAGATACCTGTCTGTCTGAACAAGATTTATATTCTTTACAATAAATGGGCAAACCACCAGTCATTTAGAAAATATGCAAATAAAGTATGAACTTAATGCAAGCTTGGTTAATAATTAATAATCTGCAGAGGTATTTTGTGTCTGTTTTGTTGTTGTTTTTGTTCGTCACGAGGACTGAGCAGCAGTTACTAATCTCTTCACTATTTGAAGAAATTGGAATGGAAGTCACAAGATGTCAATGCCACTTTTAATGAGCTTTCAAAAACCTTAAGTTAATGGTGAGGATACAGAAATAATGACCATCATTAGCGGAACCCTTATTGTGTGTCTACAGCACAGGGCCGAGTATTTAGCATACAGCTGAAGCACAGAAAGAGTAAGTCATTTTCCCATGATGATATTAGATTTTCATGAACTGAAACTATTTCAGCTGTTCTCGGTAGAAATTATTATTCCAGGATCTAGCACTTTCTCCATATAAGCGCACCATGAGATAATGTATATTAAATTAAAATGGAGTCCAGTTGGTGTGTCACTGAGTTTGTGTAATGGTGCAAAATGTGGACTCGTTAAAGATCTCATCAAAGACATCCTTGTGGGGTTAAGACGTTTAAATGACACATCCTAGGGGGTAGTACTTTGGACCCTGAACTCAATCGGTCTGGTGGATTAGCTTTGCCGTTCATACTGGAAGATCACAGGATTTATATCTCTTATATCTATGTTTACTAAATGTTGATATAGGTGATAAAAGTACTAACTGCCTAGGAATTATGAAAGGAGATAACCTGTATAAATGAAAAGGAAGTCCAGAAATAATGTTTAATAAAGTATTACCTGCTAATTTCAGTAAGTCAACTTTCTTTTAATTTACTGTGTAAACAAGACTAGCAAAAATCTCTTTGTGTATTTTATTATTCAGGAGGGATGTCACACAGCGCAGACTCACAAATATATAACAAGCATTGGGACTTCACCACTCAGAACTTGGTGTAGTGCTTAACACGGATGGGGGGTTATTCACTATAAAAACACAGTTATGTGACGGAAGATTAAGTACCTCCTTTAATATCCGCCCTACTTCATACCTGATTCTTCCCCACAGCTTTGAAGTAGATAAGCATATTATTTTGTTTGAGATAGAGTCTCACCAGGTAGCCTTGTCTGTCCTGGAATTTCTTATATAGACTAGGCTGGCCTCTAACTCACAGAGACTCTTCTGCTTCGGCTTCCTGGGTTCTGGGGTTAAAGGTGTATACCAGCACACCTGGCCGCTGCACAACTTTTTAAAGGGAATCTCTGTAATTTTTTGAGGAAAACTTTCCTTTTCTGCATGTGTCCAAATACAAAATTATGAGTCAGGTTTCTCAAACTCAGATCAATGTCTTAGGAAGTGGTTCCCTAGCTTGAACAGACAAGTGGATGTTCTCATCCCTGAGAAAGCATGATCACTCCTGGGTGGCTGCCCCTAAGCGCTTCTACTTCAGGTTGGTCAGTGGTAGTGTTAATCTGGCTGCCAGGAAAGGAAGTTCTCTTTGGCATATTCTGACTTTGTCCATCTTCTCAGGCAACTATGAAATCTTTGGCATTCTTTATTTCCATATTTCCTTCCTTTGGGTTTATAATGATGTAACTGACCTCTGTCTCCAGTTTGTCCAGAGAACTTAATATTTAGTGACCAGACTCTTAGCTCTTGATTGACTGTGCTTGTTCGAGTTTTAGACTTTCACTTTTGTGAGATGGATCATCACATCCTTACACCAACATAGTTAGTGCTGGCTCCTTAGTTTTGCCTCTGATGTTTATCCATGCAGGATAAGGCTTGTCTCAGCATCAAGAGGCCACCAGCTCTGCCCATAACACACAGATTTAGGGGAGCTTCCCATAGGGATTTCTGAAGAAGACATCCTCAAATTCTCACCTAAAGTAAAAAGTGTGGGCTTGGGGTATAGCTCCGTGGTAGAGTGTTTGCCTAGTGTGTGGGTGGCATCAAATTCAATTTTTAGCACTGCAATGAAATGTAACATTCAAAATATAGCATTCAAAAGAAAAATACTACTTTATTTATCTATTAAAAATTTGAGGCACCTATGCTTTAAGTCTTTTATTTTTCTAAGTATTATGTGTGCAGATATAGGTAGGTGTGTTTCATTTGATGTTCCTATCTTCATTCCCAAGGCAGTGCAAAGCTGAATCTTAGAATGACTTCCACGGTAAAGTGATGGGCTCCTGTGATAATTATATTGGGTTCCAGTTTGCAGAATATTGTATTCTTTGCTTCTATGTAATTGTCAATTTGTATCGAAGCACGTTTTAGAGTTTGGTGAAATATGATTACTCATTGGAGGTGTTAAGGTGATGGTGCTGATGTTGGTGCCACGGGAAGGGACTGCCTTCCCCCTAGAACTTGGCTCACTTTGCTACAAAGAGCAAGTGTCAGACTTGTTTAGATCCTGCATTACCTATTATGATTACAGATTTCCTAGGTTAACACTAAATGCCCCAGGCTTTCTTATTTTTAGGTATACAGATCAGTGTAGGATTGATCATTTACAACAAAGGGCATACAGAATTTTCAAATAGTCTTACAAATACAATTCATTATAAGGTTTTTGTTGACAAAAAGAGGAACAAAACTGCCTACATTTTAGTATGTGTCTTAGGAAGGCAAGAGATGGGTTCTTAAATGGTACTTGTAGGTATGAGTACACAGGAATCTCAGGAAAGGGTCTGAGCTGTAGAGTTACCTCACAGCTTTGTTTTCTTCTCACTTCAGCACATCCTTGTGAGCTGTACTGCAGACCCATAGATGAGCAGTTTTCCGAGAAAATGCTGGATGCTGTCATCGACGGCACCCCTTGCTTTGAAGGTGGCAGCAGCAGAAATGTCTGTATTAATGGCATATGTAAGGTATTGGGTATGTTTCCTTCATCTACAACTGTACCAAATGATGGGTTTTAAACTTATGAAGTCAGAAGTTGTAAGCTTATTCTGTTATGGCATTTGCATGTATCTGATTTCTTTATTAATAAGTGGTCAGCTACACAAGACGGTACGACCTCTCAAAACTCATTGAAGACAGTAGGTTTTGAATAATTTTTTCAACTGATATTTTATGTCTTGATTGGCCACAAGGATGCTATTTCAGACTTTAAGCAGAACCAAACTGAAGAGCCCAATTAAAGGCACATTATAGGAAAAGGCAACCTTGACTCTTTCAAGAATATTAAATTTGAAAAACAAACTCATCTTAACACTGTTTTCTCTAAAGCGTCTCCATTGTCAACATAAGTGTCTCAGAAGGAGAGTACACGATGGGAAGCAATAACACAGGCTTTTGATTTTTAAGTGTTTTCTAGACTCACCCTGGTAATCAATTCAAACTTTACCTGCTTAGACCTGTTTGTTAATGCTAAGAGTAAAGTCATTAAAAATTACTTCTTGTTGCTTGGATTTAATTTTTCAAGAAATGGAAGAATACGTCTTGTGATCCAAAGTCTAGCCATAAATCTGTTTAAAGAGAAGGCGCTTTTAGTTAGTGAAGGGAAAAAGGCACCATGACACCTAATCTACTGTTAATAAGGCAATGTTTTAGCCTTCATGCTCAAGACTGGGAGCTCATTCCACACCATCACTTACCAACTGTAAACCATCTTGGACATCTTTCTGCAAGAATCAGCTTTCTGTCATAATATGAGGATATTACTTCTTCTCGTTTTTATTATTTCTTTGCAATTTTCATAAAATGTATTTTAGTCATATTCACCTTCCTCCCCAATCCAACTCCCAGTTCCCTACCCGCCCAGCTGTGTATCTCTTTTTCTTCCCATCAAGCATCATTTCTGTTGCCCTTGTACTCTTAAATAAGTGGCTTTGCTCTAAAGTCTGCCAGCCTGCCAGAGGCCCTTAAGAAAATCTGATTCTCCTTCTTCTACCAGCTATCAGTTGCCAATAGCTCCATGATGAGATATTTTTTTTTTGTTGTTGTTGTTTATTTCGCTTGAATTGTTCAGGATTTCTGTGTGCTGTCACAACTTCTGCCTGGGCATGGATGCAATGGCCTTGCTGTGTCTGGAAATTACCATTTCCTTGTAGGCATCTGCTGCCTCAGGCTCTTACAACCTTTATGCCCCCTCTTCTGCAGTGATTCCTGAATCCTGGGAGGAGAGAATATGATATAGTTGTCTCATGTAAGCCTAAGTACCCTGCAATCTCTTATTCTCTGCATGATAACCAGCTGTGAGCATCTCCGTTATCAATCTTCTTTAAAAATAAGTTTCTCTGATAAGGGTTGGGAGATACACCACTCCATGGGTATAGATAATTAGGAGGATTTTTAATACTATGCCTGTCTAGCCACGCATTCTTGACCCTAATAACAGTGTTAGGAATAAAGTTCAACTTGTGGAGCAAGCCTCATATCCAATCAGAAAGTGGTTACTTTCAAGACATCCATGTCACTATTGCCCCCAGTGCCCCAGTCTTTCAGGTCAGTCAAAGCTCACAGGTTTCAGATCTGGATAAGAGTGATGTTCACTTTTCTCCTCTAGAGGTGTGGTTGCACCTTTAAACATTCGGAAAGCTAGCCATTAGAGATGAAGCTTTTGAGTGAGCAACAGCTTTACTTCTCTAAACTCTATGATCTAAGTATGTATCTTTAGCAACGTGAGGTTGCCAAGAGAACTGATAATAGTTTGTAATGTTTGCAGGATCTATGGGAATTTACTGACCAACAACTCTAAAAGAGATAAGCCATTCCTGGTACAGGGTCGTTTATTTGTTGGCCTCTGGTAACTAGTAGAGGCATTATTGCCCTGTTATATAGGGTAGCTTCCTTTTAACTCTTTTTATATAAGTGTACATTTATTTTTGGAGGAATATATAGTAGTAGTTTCCATACGATTTATTCAAAAATGTCTTTAAGGTTAGTTTTTGCTCCTTCTGTTCCCTACTTTACCCTTCTGTTTCCCCCACCCACTTAACCCTCTTGTATTCATTAGTATGCTTTAGCTTCACACCACTGCCCTCTGTCCTCTGTTTCCCTTCTTTTGAACTTCTCATGGCTTCTGACCAATTTTCTGATATCTGTGGGTGTTCCAAGCAGAATACACATATCCAAAGATTCAAAACTAGCATCTACAAATGAAAGGAAACCAAGCACTGTTTGCCGTTCTGAGTCTGTGTTGCCTGTAATGATGATTTCCCGTTCCATCCATTTACCAGAAATTTTTATAATTTTGTTCACCTTCACAGTTCAATAATATTCCATTGCGTAAATGTACTACACTTTAGAGGGCTCTCAAAGGATGAAATACAAAAGTCAAGAAACATTTTTAAAATGTCAACATCCTTAGCTATCAGAGACAAACAAATGAAAAGCACTTTGATATTTCATCTTATCCCAATCAGAAGGTCTAAGATCAAAAGCAAGTGAACAAGTTTGTTTAAAGAAATAAAAGTGAAATACAGTGGTGCTAACTGCTGGCTGGCTGCCATGGGTGTGGTAAGAGGGAAGGCTTGCTCACTGTTGGTGGGGGTGCGAACTGATGCATCCCTATGGAAATCCCTGTAAAGGGCCCTCAAAAAGCTAGAAATAGAACCACCACGTGATGCAGCTAATAGACGTAATTGATCATTGATGTTCACTATTGCTCTATGGGAAATAACCAGGAAATGACAACAGCCTGGGTATTGAACGACTAATAATAAAAATGAGGATGTTATATTGTATGCATGTAGGAACTTCCCAAAGAATAATAAAAATGTGATTTTTAAATTAGGATTTTAATAGATCTACTTAATAGGGATTGCCAAATATTTTTATAAGATCATAGTCCCTAAGCTGTTACAAAAATAGCGCTGATTGAAATACACAATAAGCTCAATGCATTTTGCTTTGTAAAAATGTATGGCAATGTTTTCAACTGAGCAAAATGAAAAATTATTGCATAAATGTTTAGTGTTCCTGGATGGTGTATTTTCCCTCTTGAAACTGCTTTTGTCTTTACCTGAATGGAGACCAAAACACAAGAGGCAAGATAGTTATTTCCAGGTTTTAATGGTTCCAGCCATGATTAGATTTGATTTTCAACCAAAATTTTCTGTTAAGTCAATTAATTCTTATGGCAGCTACAAAAAAGCCCGAAACATGTATTTTGGATTAGGCCAGTTTACGTATTTCAGGACCCAACAGCTCCAGCTTACTCTAAAGAAGTAATTCTGGCTGACATGGATATCCTAGCTATATTTTAGAGCATTCGGACAGCCTTTAAAAAATCACTGATTTCTGCGCTATGTCTCAAACTTGTTAATTCAGAATCCTGTGACAGGGACAGTGATATTTTAAAAGCTTCCAACACGATTAGTATGCAGTCAGAGCTGAGAACTGTAGTCACCAGAAAGGTAATGCTAAAACTGACTTTTAGACCTGAGAAAATTTGCATGTATAAAGATACTATTTTATTTTGTATATGAAAACTAGTGTTTTAAGCAAAATATGAAGAGTTCTAGCTATCTACTGAAATCCATTAAATGAACTTAATAGAATAAGCCATTTTCTCTCAGTTGGCATTCTCCTCTTTTCTAGATGTCAGTTAAGATCTTTTTTAGGAGCGACAACTGGCTACTTTCTATAGATCCACACTAAATTTTTAAGTTCAAAAACGTATGTCAAAAAATATACATAATAGCCTAGATAAAAATTATCCTCCCAAGATCTAGGTTGTAGGAATCTTCTAGCGTATCTAGTCTCCTTATTCTATTGCTATATTCTCTGAATTAGCTATCAACCAAGTTTCAGATACAAAAAATAAGCCCCGACTCCTCCTTAGCAGAAAACAACAAACCACCATTTCAAAACAAGTTCTGCCACCAAGAAGTCTGTGTTCAAATTCAAGCTCTGGGAACACAGATAATGTCAGCCACTCAGTAACAGGTGGTTACAGTGTCGCTGGAGACTCTGGCAAAGAGCCAGAGAGATTGTTCTGGAAATTTTCAATCCAGGTGGTCCGAGAATGCCTTTTCCAGTGACAGATTGATGCAAGTTCCCGAGAAGTATCCCCTCAGAGTGTCTTGAGTGAGAGAACAAATTAACCGTGGGAGAGAGTGTTGGAGTCAGTGTGAGGAGCAGAAGAGAGAGATGCACAGTGAGCCTGGAGGAACAGCCATGGGTGTGGTGGGGTCATGGACCCCACAGTAAGGGTTTGGGCTCCACATTTACAGCAATGGTGAGCTATCAAAGAGCCAAGATGCAAGGTGCCCTAAGAGCTTCAAATGTGACGGGGGAAACGACTTAGCCACTCTGAACTACTTTCTACAGCTTAAACAGGAAAAATAAAACTGTAGCAGGGCCATCAGAAACTGCTTCCTATAAGCTTGGTGATTTAAGACCAAAGAAACATATTGTCTTAGAATTCCTCAAGCTAGAAGTCTTAAATGAAGTGTGGGCGTAGCCACATTCCCTCTGAAGGCTTAGTGAAGACTTTGACACCCCATGTCAGTTCTAACCTTTAGCTACCTCACTTTCTGTCTCTATCCGTCTTTATTAGGGCAGTCTTCACTCCATGTGTCTGTGTCTGCAGAACTGTTCATCTGGGCACCGGTTATTGAGTTTAGAACCTCTGTAATCCCGCGTGACCTCTTCCTCTTTTGATTATATCTGCAATGATCCTCTGTCCTCCATAAGATCACACCCACAGCAGCACAGCTGCCTCTCATCCCACTGACGGCAGAAAGGGCATTCGAAAGGTCCCTGTAGGCAAAGCACATGCGGTCAGATTCAAATGCACTTCTTTCTCTTCAGAGTCCTCCCTTATCCGCAGCAGGGAGGACTGACCTATTAGACACTTCGTTTAGTTTTTAACTCTTGGGGGAGCGTTCTTGTTTGCTTTCCTTTGCTATGATAAACACCACGACTAAACACAACCTGGGGAGGAAAAGGTTTATTTCAACTTACAGGTTACAGTCCAACATTTTTCTACACCTCAGTAGCACAAAAGGTAGCTCTGCCCTCATTGGCCTGGGTCCTCCTACATCAATTAACATTTAAGAAAATGTCCCACAGACATGCCCACCAGTCAATCTAATGGGTGCAGTTCCCAAATGAGACAACCTCAAATGACTCTGGGCTGTGTCAAGTTGACATCTGTAACTAACTAAGAAAGGAAGGTCTGTCTCCTCAGTAATCTAGAGTTCCATGACAAAATATACTAGGAAAATATTCGGGTCTCTTCTTTCCAACTCTTGCCCCTAGATATGTGTGCTGGTATTGCTGGAGAAACACGATCACCCACTCAAGTAGAAAGGAATGGACTTGAGAGATTTGTGTTTAATTTTTGGTTTGCCTTACTGTCCACATTAAAAGCATTCCTCTGCTGGTAGAGATTTAAAAAAAATACTTCAAAATCAACATGTCTCAGAATATGCTTCTCTGCCTTACTCCAAGTTAGTGGACAAATACTGAGAATATGATTTATAAAGGCCAGCCTATTAGAGAGTACACAAGGTTGGCATGAGCGTGGCACTTGTGTGAGGGCTGGCATTTTATTTCCAGCTAGTGCAAACATCTAGTTCACACATTCTTCTTTCCATTGTGACTTGTATAATTGAGTTTTGATTTTCATAAAAATCTCTTAGTGTTTTTTGTTCACCAACTAAATCAGGTAGCAGATAGTTTTTGCACCTACAAGGTAATTGGAAGTGACTAACCTGAGAATTTGATGTCAGTGGGTTTCCATGAGGCTCTGCTGGCCAAGAGGATAAAGCCTCAAACCTTTTTTCCTTCCTATGGTAAGATCTGAGGTGGATTTCTTATACCCAACATGAAAGGAAATTAAGGACTATGGTGGTTTCCCACACATTCTCATGCAGCCTGAACCAGAAAAGTTTATTTGAAATTCACCTGTTTCATAAATTTTCAGATTGATAGCCTGATTTCAGGGGTTTTGAGCCATGGAAAACTTGAAGTTTCATCATACCCTCTTTCCATTCTGGGGATTTTAGAATGAAAAAGATTTCTTAACAAATATTTTGTTAACCATGTTGACAAAAATAAATCAGAAGTGAAGCAAAGATGATTCAGAAGGACCACTGTGCAGAACACAGAATGGACTGGATCCAGGACATGGAAAGGACTGAATCCAGAGCATGGAATGAACTGGATCTAGAAAACAGATAGGCTGGGTCCAGAACATGGAATGGCCTGCATCCACAACACAAGATGGACTAGATCCAGAATATGGAATGGACTGAATCCAGAACATGGAGTGGGCTGGATCCAGAACATGGGATGGACTGAATCCAGAACATGGAGTGGGCTGGATCCAGAACATGGGATGGACTGAATCCAGAACATGGAGTGAGCTGGATCCAGAACATAGAGTGGGCTGGATCCAGAACACAGAATGGACTGGATCCAGAACACAGAATGGACTATATCTAGAACACAGAATGGACTTAATTCAGAACACAGAATGAACTGAACCCAGAACATGGGATGGCCTGGATCCAGAACATGGGATAGACTGGACCCAGAACACAGGATGGACTGGATCCAGAGCACAGGAACAAACTTGGGTTTAGTAAAGAGGGGGAACAGCTAATTCTCTCTCCAAAGGTGGGGGAGGGAAGAACACAGAATAGGTTAGATACTGACAAGGGTGAGGTGCACTGGGGGTCTCTGAAGGGCCTGATGATGGTTCCAAGGTTAAAGATTTCATCAATTCTTGGTCTGGTGTCATCTCAGCAACAGGCTAGAGTCCTCCAACATTTGCTGATCTGCCTGCTACCCCCAGTCAAGAACCAAAAAGACTAACTCTAGTGAGAAAATGAAGGGACTGCGCAGCTGCATCATCCCTGGGGTGAGAAGGAGGACTACACAGGTGTCTTCTACACAGACTTGCTGCTCCACCAACTCCAGTTCGAAAATGGTTGTTGCAGTTGGGTGTTTCATGCTGTGTTCAGTTCTAACTCTGACCAAGGGGAACTTGAAGCTGCAGTAACTGTCTGCTTGTCCCCTTCCTAAGCAAGGTCAGTCACACTTTGTCTTTATGGGTGCTTTAGTCAAGGATTCAATGGCTCTTAGATCAAAAACATTTGAGGAAAAATGCCTGAAATAATCATGTAGAGACCTTTTCCTTGTTCCTTGGAAAATATATCTTATAGTATAGCTATATATGTTATAACATATATAATGTAGTAGAACAACTGAGTATATGGAGTTACATTGTATTGGGTATTTTTTTAAATTGTTTCTCTTTTATTGAAAATAGATTGTTTTCTCATACAAAATATCCTGATTATAGTTTCCTCTCCCTTGACTGAGCCCAGCTCCTCTTCTTTTCCCCTCCCCTCATTTCCAGAATTCCCTCCCTTTGGGTTTTCTTTACTGATTCTATTTTCAGTTTCAAGTCTTGAACATTTTTATTTCTTCCTTACTGTTTATTTATTCCTCACTGTTTGTGTTTTCTTGTATTCCTTCAATGGATCTATTCATTCTTCTTTAAGAACCTCGATCATATTCATAAAGGCTGTTTTAAGGTCTCTGTATTATGCTTCAACCATGTTAGAATATTTAGGGCCTTCTGTGCTAGGATAGCTGGGCTCTAGTGGAGACATACTGCCCTGACTGGTTTTGATTGTGTTGTGACACTGGCATCTCAGCATCTAGATTTGAGATAGTTATAGGTCTAGTTGCTGATTTTTAGATTTATCTTTGTTGGGTGAGTGTTTTGCTCCTTGGTTTCTGTTTCCTCTCTGGATTTTTAGAGAGTGGAATGGCTGTGTGTTACCTGCTCTCCTGGCATGTTCTGCTGGTGTGTTCACAGGAATTGTCTGCTGCTGTTGGGGGCTGAGTAACTGGGATGAGTTTGGGGAAGGAAGATTGGAGAGAATGCCTCTGTGATCCATAGGGGATGGGGTCATTGAGGAAAAGAAGACCACAGCAGGTTTTCTACTATAGAACTAGGGATGAGATTTGGAGGATTGGATTTCAGGAGCAGTAGGAGAGGTGTGGATCTGCCTTCGGGGCTACTTATCATCCTGGGAGGAGCTGTGCTTGGGTTAACAGGTGTTGCCTGCTGGAGTTAGGGTCTGGAAAGTGGGAAGAGAGAGGTTAGGAGGGGATGACTTGTGGGATCTACAGGATATGTGGGCAGGGGTAAGGGAAGGCTATAGTTGGTGTTCTGTTGCAGCACTAGGAACTAGACTTGGAGATTTGATCTGAGGGAACAGAGAAAGAGAAGGTCTGCAGTCTACCTGGTTTTCTGGTAGGTATGGCCTCTGCATTGACTGTTATGATTAGCTTACAGATGATTTAAAGAATATGTTATATGCAAACATCATGCCCTTTGTATAAGGGATTCGAGCATCTGAAATGTTGATTGTCTTGAGGCCAACCCCCCCTCCCCATGACTGTTGAGGGATGATTCTATTTTTTTTTTTTTTGTCAATAGTAGGGCACTTTGGTTATTCCTGTGCCTGCCACCAGGAAAAGAAAACAAGCACCCCAGTTTATGATTAATAATGTGGGAGATGAGAAGTTAAGGTAGAGTTAGGTATAACGTCTCCTAGTCACGTCATTCATCCCAACCTTTTCTTCCCCACAGAGGGTCGGCTGTGACTATGAGATTGATTCTAATGCTACTGAAGATCGCTGTGGTGTGTGCCTTGGAGACGGATCTGCCTGCCAGACTGTGAAGAAGCTGTTTAGACAGAAGGAAGGATCCGGTAATACACAAACCCAGCCAACTGAAGTATCTAGGGACTTTGGAAAGCCAAAAAGAAAAAAAATTAATTTCCATGTTTTTATTTTAAAAATAGATTGTAAAAACTTCAAAATAGAATATATTTCTCACCACTAAAGATCAGCTCCCTTTGGCAGTTACAGGAAAAACATTGGTTGCTAAGAAAATACAAGAAGTGTCACACTGACCTTCGGGCTCATGGCTGCTCAAGGGAATCGATAACAGTGTGGTCTCTAGGAGGGCATCCTTCTTCAAAATATGCATCATTAAGAGTAGCAGGAGAAAGACAATGACATTGTATTAAACCAAAAACCAGGGGAGAGATGAGGTCAAAAGCTATTGGTGAAGAACATACTCAGAAGATTGGTTCTGTATTTGAGGATGAGGGAGCCAGGATGGAGCAGGTGGGAAGGCAGCAGTACTGAAATGTAGCTTCATGGTCAAAGGGGAGGAAGGACAGCAGTACTTTGGATCTCCAGCATGTGAATAGTTGTACCTTAGAGTCTCAGGGGAGCTCTTCTACCTAACATAACTGTTAACATAGACTGCTCATTTGTTGGTTTTTTTTTTTTTTGATTTTTTTATTGACCTCTACATTTTTCTCTGCTCCCCTCCCTGCCTCTCCCCTCCCCCCTTTTTAGAACATTAATTTTTATATAGTTCTTTTTCATTCTGTGACTCGTGTTAAAGACAGAGCTGTATCTGAGCCAGACACCTACAGGCTACTGCGCTCCTGTGAGGAACCAGAAGATGGATTTAATAAATTGAACGCTTTCTCAGGAAGTTCCTCACATACATTGTGAGCATTAGGCCACTAGTGAACACTGTTTGGGTTGCCACTAGCAGACATCATTGGAGGAAATTTATGCAGACTTAGTCATGTGACTGCTTTCTGAGCACCTGCTTCTCAGAAGTGACAATGACAAGGAACCCTTGCAGTCTGCAGAGGCAAAAAGAAGTATTTGATTCACTGGCACACTGGGTTCCTGGTCATTGTCACTGGGTTCCTTTGCGTTGTGATTACGGACACCCGAGAGGAAACTACTTAAGGGTGGAAAAAATGATTTTGACACAGGGTTGTAGAGATTTCAATCCATTCTTGGCAGACTGCACTGTTTCTGGGTCCTAAATGGCAGAATGTCATGGCAACAGGAGCATGTGGCAGAAACTATCAATCACATGACAATCAGATTTCCAGAGGACACTCACTGTGGTCTCCTGGCTCTAGCTAGCTCCTACCTCCTACTTTTTATTGCAGCCTGATAATGCCATCAGATTAGGTTAGAGCTCTTAGGATCCAAACGCTTCCCTGACCCTATCAGCTAATACATGAGCCTGTACACACACACACACACACACACACACACACACACACACGCGCACGCCGCACACAAGCTCTCACGAAGAATTAACAAGATGACTAGTGCCTTAAAACCACTTAGAGAAAATGTAATCTTTGAATGGTAGATCTGAGAGAATCCTTACCCATCATCCTTCAGTTCCTATTGTTTGTACAGATGAATTCAAAAGAGTTAAATGAACTGAAAAGAGGTAGATGAACTGATGCAATTCATAGAGATAATGTATAAACTGGAACACAAGGCCATCTTAAAACCCTCAGGGCTCCTGGGAAGCATAAACATGGGAGTGTAGCGAGCAAGTGAACAGAGGCAACCACTACGTGTCCATTTCTTCTCTCCCCAGTGTGCCTCCTACCATGGCAACCATTGAACAGAGGATTGCCACTGGAGTTGACCTAGACTTTAAAATAGATATGTGTTTTTTTTTTCCCAGAAAGCCAGATCAGAGCACCGGAAATAAGTTATAAGTCTGTAATTTAGGAGGAAATGAGAAGGGAAGGCTTCCTAATGAACAGGATTGTGCAATGGTAATAGAAAGCAAAGCACAGAACTTCGGTTTTCATCATGGGCTGATTGAAGCAAACCAGGTGGCAATCAATTCAAAGCTCCTTCCGGAAGTTCTTAATGAATAGCAGCTTGGGTTAAATTATATCTAAGAATCTATTTTTGACGTGATGGTGATGGTGAAGAAGGAACGTATGTGTGTAGCCAGTGAATTGCTTGGGGGAGCTGATCTGATGGTGACAATAAAAGGGGGAGGGAGCAATGCCAGTAGGAAGCTAACATGGAGCTCAGACATTTTGGACCATACTTATAGAGTCACAGAAAAATAAATGTTGGGTCAACCATAAATTCTCAGAGTCAACCATAAATTCTCAGAGTCCCATCTGTATTACTCACCTACTGTTACTGAGTTGTTGACTTGCTAAGTCATGAAGCACCTGAGAATTCTGCTCCTGCGAAGTCTCTTTCCAATTCAACACAGTTGGTGATTCTTCCCATCCCAGTGGCCATGTAGCATGGGCACCAAAGGCTGGAGATGCCCAGAAGAGGATAACAGGCTGTACTAGCTGAGAAGCGAGTATAACTTGAGAAGCGAGTATAAGTTGAGAAGTATAAGTTGAGAAGCTTATTATTGTCTCTTTCATTATTGTCTCTTTCGTCCTTAGGTTATGTTGACATCGGACTTATTCCCAAAGGGGCGAGGGATATAAGGGTAATGGAAATCAAGGCAGCTGGAAATTTCCTGGCCATTAGGAGTGAAGATCCAGAAAAGTATTACCTCAATGGAGGGTTCATTATCCAGTGGAATGGGAACTATAAACTGGCAGGGACCGTCTTCCAGTACGACAGGAAAGGCGATCTGGAGAAGCTGATGGCTCCAGGCCCCACCAACGAGTCAGTGTGGATCCAGGTAACTCTGAAGAGAACAAGGGAGCCGCTGACCAGTGTGTTTGCTGGTATCCTTCTCATTTCCTTCCCACACCATTTAATGGAGGACATTAACAGTGAGTCATTAGTTTCCTTAACAAAGAACAGGGAGGAAGAAAGATATTTGTGCTGTTTCTTCTTTGTTCTTTAGAACTGCTGAAACCTCAGGAACAAAATTCAAGATCTTAAAGCCATCCATCAGGAGGTTTGAACTTAGTTCTCAGGCTGATCTCTTCTTTGTGTGTCTAAAGTGTCCCAGGTTGGCTTCCCAGCAGTGGATGAACTGAGGTGCCACAAGGAGGGCTTACATTATAGTATTGCATCAAAGGTTTTGTCTTTGTTAGACAAAATGGGAACTGTAGAAAATGGGATGGCTGTGCTGGGTAGGTGAAAGTAGCTTGGGAATGAGAGATGGTCCAACTGAGTCAGATTTAGTCACATCCTAAAACCAGAAGGAGGTCGATTCAGAGCCAGAAGACAGAAGACTCTTGGAAGATGGAGGACAATGTTTCTAGCAACATATTTTGTCCTAGAACTACTATACATTAAAGTTAGTCCTCCACCAAGAGCTAGAGAAGGAACTTCATTAAGACAACAACTGTAATACAAGTTAATATCTGAGTGCTAACTTCATGTCATATAATAATCTGTCTGTGTAGATGGGTTTGCAAACTCCATCATAGGGACTTCATAGGTTGTTTTGAAGATTGTAAGTACACAGGGCATAGGGTGACGCATTGGCTGAATCCCACAGTGAAATGTCCATATGATTAAAATTCCTTATTTACATGGATGGAAATTTCTATATTTCAGCCAATAAACAATTGTATAAATATGGACGATATAAATATAGACAGCAAAAGTAGATGTGATCGACAAATACAGAGAGACATAGGTGGAAAACCACCCACAGCAACACATACTTCTATAGCTACTGCTAAATGAGAGACAGTCTGTAAGGTTTTATGTGCATGTGTTCATGCATGTATTTGTGTTATCATTCATGATGCAGGTGACCCGAGGCAGGTCCTATGAGGGGTGGTGGTGGGTGACCCAAGGCTGTGAGGGCCCCTTGGCAGGTGGGAGGCAGATAGATATGCCATGCCGAGAGAGCTTGGGTATAGAGTTTTTTTTAGTGGGTATTTGGGAACTGCGTAAGAGTAAGGGTTATTGGGGAGGGAGAGAAGGGGAGAGAGAAGGGGGGTCAGAAGAGAAGGAAGTGGAAGAAAGGGACGGGAGAGAGGCAGAAGCTGCCTTTTCAGACAGAAAGAGTGCAAGGACTAGACAGGAGGCTGGAGATCCCCTTGCCTTGGTGGGAAGGAGGAGATTGGGAGTGGGTGGGGCTTGTCTCTTAAAGGGACAGAGTACCCAGGTGACAGGCCAGGTCAGCAGATTTACAACAATATGTATGTGCAGGGCTGCAAATATCCCAGAGATCAGTGTCAGTTTGATCAATGACCTGCCTTATTGTATTTGACTTTTTTGAGACAAGTCTCCCGCTAAACCTGGAACCTGCTGATTCAATTAGACTGACTGGCCTGCAAACCCTAAAGCCTGCTTCTGTGGTGCTGGGATTATTGGTGCATGCTTGCACCATGCCTGGCTTTTTACATGGGTACACAGTAGGCACTGTACCTGTTTTTCCATCTCCCTAACTTCTGGGTAGCATTTTAAAATGACCTCTTTACAGTCTATACTCATGACGGTTTAACGTGGCTCTTCTCTTGCATTTTAGCTCCTCTTCCAGGTGACTAACCCGGGTATCAAGTATGAGTACACAGTCCGGAAAGATGGCCTTGACAATGACGTGGAGAAGTTTCTGTACTTCTGGCAGTTTGGCCGCTGGACGGAATGCAGTGTGACGTGTGGGACAGGTGAGGAACAACTGCTGTCTCTTGCAAACCCCACCAGCTTCCGAGTAGGTCAAAGAGATGATCTGAGTCTGTGGTTTCCGTTCTTTGCCTGCCCATCTTCAGACTCTCGCAGACGCATCCCAGAGGTCCCTTTGAGCAGTGACTGTGAGGGGTGTGGCTTAAAGGAATGGGTATTCTGCTTACATCTCATTGGTCTGCTTCTGTCACATGGGTACCACCCCACCACAAAGGGAGACTGGGAAATATGAAGATGCAGGAGGACGTGGGGAAAGCCTAGACATGGTCTCAGTGACAGATGAACTTTGTTCAGGCCAGTGAAGGCAGACGCCAGTCCTGTTGGTGTGTGGGCTCCCACTCATTTCAGGAACTTTAAAATAATGTCCTATGTGGGAGCTTTATTTCCGTGACTGTCTTTGACCAAACTGGAGTCTGTTGGGGAACTTCTTGCCTCCTTCCTGGATCTAATGTCTATAAGACCAGAGCACCTGTGTAGCAGACATTCAAGGTGTGTGGTGTAGCAGGAGAGATCCAGTGAGGGACAGAACGCTCCAGGAAGCCATTCTTCTCCTCCATAGGCTTCCTCATTGCTCTACTTGGCCTCTTTCCTTGCTTCCCTACCCTGAAGAAGCAGTCACAGAATAGGGTCTAGACTCAGAAAATTTGGTCATGCATAGTCTAGCTCATAAGCAATTCTTCCTTTTCCCAATTTAGCGTGGTAAACTAGGTATAGTTTTTAGAGGTCATAAGAATAAAATGTCTACTTTAAAAATATCTTTATTTTTAATTGTGTGTGTGTGTGTGTGTGTGTAAATGGTGTCTATGCATGTTTGTGCAAGCGCCTACAGAAGCCATGGGTGTTGGATCTCAGAGACTGGAGTCATAGGGCAGTTGTGAGCCACCTGATGTAGGTGTAGAAAGCTGAACTTGGCTTGTCTGCAAGAGCAGTACACGCAGGGCTGAGCCATCTCTCTAGCTTCTGAAACATTCATTTTTACTATATTTTATTTACTCCTTGAGAACTCCATGCATGTATATGATGTATTTTGATCATGCATGTATACATATATAAGGTTTGGAAACTGTTAAACTAGAAATCAGTTTAGACCAATGGCAGTACCTGGCAACTGTTACATGGTTGTTCATAGATAATCCATCCTTGATTCCCATGGCTGCCGCTAGCATTGCCCCTGGCCTGTGGCCCAAAGTGGGCCAGGCTCCCAGAGAAGCAAAGGCAATTTTAGCAGGAAATAAATGGGGATAGAAAACTCATTCCCCGAGGATCATTCATGAGAAAAATGAAGTCACTGTGAATATAGTTCCAAGTATGTGTTCAACCTGTGATTCTATCTTATTCTAGCTCTCAGGGAAGCTCATGTTTAAACTTTACACAGAGAAGCAGAGCCTACACCACTCTCTTCTGTTTCAAGATATAACCAGCTCAGGCACAGGATTTCAGAGCATCAGGGACAAAGAACTAAGTGGCTGGATTTTACTGTGAACATAATGCTACACCTGAAGTTAGGAAGGGACTAGAACATGCTTCACCAATGTCCCTGAGTCATTTGGTTTTGTTACAGCTTCATCCTTCATCACCACCCCTGCCTGAATGGGTAAACGTCATTCCGATTATGAAACCTCAGTGGGATTTTCACAGTGGCCGTGTAGATTCACCATATGGCCTATTGCAGTTCCAGAGCTCTCTACTGCAGTATCCGAGAGATGCAGAGGATGAGACACTGACATTCACACATTTCACACATTGTAAAATACAAAGACAGGAGACAGGACTCTGAACCATTCAGTGGCTGCTTGTTATTATCTTTAAGCTCAAAATTTCCACGTTATAAAAATAGAGAATAAAACAGGAGAAGAATGGAACGCACAAGGGATCAAAAGGTGGCAGTGCAGCCACCAAAACAGGGTGGCGTGGATACCACGCCAGCAATGTAATCTAACAGCCTCCCCGAGGTCTCTTAGGGTGGCGTCTCCCTAGTAGAAACAGTGGTTAGTTAAAATTGGAGAATGTGTTGTTGCATCCTGTTCAAACAAAACCTTGAAGACACTTTTTAATGTAAGACTTCATACAGATAATAAAACTATTCATCAGGGCAGGTTTAGCATATGTGAGCCAGTGACGATGAGCTCTAGTTTACCACACGCATAAAGGAGGAAAGTGGAGACCTAGAAGCTTTCAGCTGTACATCACCGCCCCGGTGGCATATCTACTGGTCTCTTATTCTGCTGCTCTCCTAAGAGCCATTGCTTTTTTTTTTTTTTAACCCTCTGTAGCCTGCAAAGATTAGGCCCTCTCTTATTTGAAAGTCTCCGGGTTTTTTCTCTGATATTACAGCTGTGTGCAGTTTCTCGGGTGGTGCCATGCTTGATCAGTGCGTTCCTTGAGATGCTGAAGGGCTGCTCTACCTGGTGGTTGTTAAGAGTTATGGAACTTTTTTTTTTTTTGAGACAGGGTTTCTCTGTAGCTTTGGTGCCTGTCCCAGAACTAGCTCTTGTAGACCAGGCTGGCCTTGAACTCCCAGAGATCTGCCTGCCTCTGCCTCCCAAGTTCTGGGATTAAAGGCATACGCCACCACCACCCTGCGAGTTGTGGGACCTTTTAGGCTTTTCTTGTTTTCTTTGACTGTGCACTTCACCTGACTTACACGTAGTGGCTACAGGAAGGGAGTCACAATCGAGTTAGAAAAACGGCTTTGCTTCATTTTGTCAATGGTTCCTTCACAGGGCAGAAACACCCCTGTTTCTATTATTCAACACTATTATTAAACACTCTTCAAACATAGTCAATTCTTTCACTTGAACAAATTTTCACACTTTTCCCCCAAAGTTTCCTCTAACATAACAATTAATTTATAATCATATTAATTATATTAATTAATTATATTATTTACATATTAATTATATTAATTAATTTATAACCATGTTCCTGGATTCCAGTGGGAAAAATGGTATTGGCTTTGAGATTCACTGATAGAACATGTAAGTGTGTTAGCAATAACTAAGGATAAAATCAAGCATATTCATTTATATCTAATCAATAGTTGAAGTCAGTAATAAGTCAGTGAAGTTTCTGAGCTGGAAAAGATGAATTGTGGAATTGAGGCTTCAATCATCTAAAGGAAGAAAATTGAATTATGGGAGATGGAAGCAGGTTTGAGTGGACTGGATAAATTAAAACCTCTCTTTATCCCAATCTCAGAGTGTGTGTTCAACCTTGGTCTTAAAACTTGCAGTATGCAGTGTCTTCACAGGGAATTGATACCTCATGAATATGTGTTATATAATATATGGTAGTATATAGAGAGTGCATACTGTCATATGTATATACATACATATATATTATAATAGAGAGTGCTGTGGGAATAATTACACACACACACACACACACAAACACACACACACACACACATACACTAGTAGTGGTGGGATCCAAGGTTTCCTTGACTGAGTTTAGTGTTTTAGTGAGTAAATATGGATTCATTGATCATAAAAAAAGAAAAACAGAGCCAAAGGAGCTAGGAGAGTCAAGAAAATAAATGAGACCAATATTCCATGGGAATTGAAGTTGAAAGTTGGCAGAATAAGTTGTACTTATGAATAATATAAATGGTTATCCAATCTTCACCATTTCCTTCTCACTTGGAGTTAGTATTATTTCTGTGTGCTGATATTTATGAAGTACTTTTTAGTGATAAATCTATTGATTCTCAAAATTGTTAGAATTTCACCGCATTAACACCATTTTATATAGTACTAGGATTATAATTTATGTGACAATGTGAACTTTATCTTGTACTGATATTATCGTCACGCGTTGGTGTGAAGAAAGAGATCATATTTAGTACTTCAAAGGCTGAGTTGGTACAACTTCGAGTCTCCTCAGATGATGTTCTGAGTCACTGCCTGAAGCCTCTTTGATCTTTTAAGTTATGACACTTTGGAATTGCTTCACTCTTGTTTGCAAAGCTAAGTTGTTCAGTTGCAAAGTTCAGTTATTTTATCTCAATCATTCTAGACTGAATTTTGGATAAAAAAAAACATCGTGAATAAACTAACTGAATCACAGACTCTATTTTAAAAATCCCAATGTTACGTTGAGACGGTAACAAATTGTGCCGCCTTTTTGTTCATGAGTAACTTGACATTTCCTGCTTTCGGGGCACATTTCCTTCCAAGGGAACAAGTTGTAAAACGTGGGTTACAGGTTTAAAGTCAAGGCACTTAACTGGCATTATACCACTAATATCCAGTATGATTAGTATTTGCAAAGGGATTTGCAGTCTTCTGGAAACAGCAGTGTGTGTGTGTGTGTGTGTGTGTGTGTGTGTGTGTGTGTGCAGGCACACAGATGCCAGTGTGGGTAATTGGTGGTCAGAGAACAGCTGACAAGAGTCGGTTCCCTCATTACTTGCTCTGGGCTCAGAAATCAGGCTCAAGCTGTTGGGATTAGCTGTAAAAGCCCCCAGCCTGGCGGAACAGGGGGCTGATTTCCACCTTAGAAGTTTCAAGTAAATTTCTTCAGATTAGAAATAATGTAGCGCTATGGCATCGCACAGGTTAATTGGCATCCTTACTTAGTAAAATTTCTTTGGGGGCCATGTCCAGTTAAAAAAAAAAAAAACGACAAGCTGTGGATTTTATTTTCATAGAAAAAATCATGGTCATTTAGCTACAGTCTAAGCTCATGCTCTCTGAATTTACAATGTTACATAATAGTAATCACTCTTAAAAGCATGACCTGATTCTAACCTCTCCACTAGAGCTGTTACAATCCCCATGTTAAAGAGAGCCGCCGCTGTTCCAAAGTTGGATTCCAGACTGATGAGCATATCACTGAAGAGTAACAGTCTGAGGGTTTAGTTTTCTCTAAACTGCCAAGTTCATTATTGGAGAGGAGATCATGTCACTCAGAGACCCCAGCAGGAAACAGTTGTCACACTAGAGCTCACTACCGTGGCTATGTTCACAGGTCTCGGTAGGGTTTAGAGAAATCAAAGAAGGTAAATGATGCCCATGAACACTTGGAAGGGGAGGGAAGCAAGGCTACTATCCCTAGATTATAAGAATTAGGAGGAGCAGTTAGACAAAAGATAGCACCCCAATTTCTAGACCTCCAATGGAAATGACAGTCATCCGTAGGACTATTTCCACCAGTTCAGCGCAGGGACCTCAGAAGAACAGAGCAGGTGTGGAAGGAAGAGAGAACAAGAGTGCAAGACAGACAGATGAAAGAAATCAACAGAGCCCGTGCTCTGTAAACTCAGGAATCTAAGCTGAATTGGTCTTGACTGGAGGAGGGAAGAGAGCTGGTGCTCATTCAGCCTGTATAGTTGTCTCTTCAATATGAGAAACCACTCTCCATTTGATGTAGTAAGTGCCAGTACCTCATCACAATAACAGATTGGTGAGACAGACATTTGTACAAGGCACACAAAGGTTGGAAAATTTATAATCTGTTTGGCCTCTCCACTAGGAAGACTCAAGTGATTGTAGTGATTCGGTAGAAGCCGGCGCAAATGTCTGAAAGCTGGAACCATCTGGAAGTTCAACTTTGGCTGGAAGTATCAATGCCATTCTCTCTCTAGGGCCTCTCCAAGGACATTGGCTTTTTGTACAGTAACATTAGCATGGATTCAGAATTCAACATATGTGCTTCTTTCCCCAGGTATCCGCCGCCAGACTGCCCACTGTGTTAAGAAGGGCCATGGGATAGTGAAAGCCACCTTCTGTAACCCAGAAACACAGCCCAGTAGCAGACAGAAGAAGTGCTATGAGAAGGATTGTCCACCCAGGTAACCCTTGATACCAGGCAGTTGAGCTTCTGTGAGTCCCCTGCCCAGACAGCTGATTTAACAGGGCTCCCACACTCCATGGTAATTGTGGGCTGTGTTGCTAAAGCAAAGCTGTGAACGGTTTTGTGACTGTGCTGTCAGCCTGTGGCAAGCTGTGGAAATGTTTTCTTTCCAGCGAGCTATTCTTCTTACAAAGTTGATGCATTGTATGTTTTTCTTTGCTAAGACTTAATCTCAAACTGTTGCAGATAATATACACAGCATTCACCCAGAAGTTGATTAACTATCGGGCTTGGTTTCCCAAGGGCATGTCCCCATTGAATCTAGAACATTCTCATACTGGTACTCTGAACTGACTATGTCCACTCCTCAGGTTTCCCCAAAGAGGGTACTTAGAAAACAGGCTGTTGTCTGGGCTGGGGCTGTGGTCAAGCGCTTTGCCCAGGCCTTGTTCTCCTAGCTACCGTCCACAAATCCCCTCCTATCCCTGAGGCTTTATCATGGACTTGTATTTCATCATCTCTTGGGTCTGAGAGAAGCGTGCCAGAATACAGTAAAGGATATTCTTTTCTCCTGCTGTGCTTCTAAAGCTGAGTTTACAGATGGAACTTTCGATCCACAGCAAAAGTTAGAAATGGTCCAGCTGCACAGCTTCCTCCTACACAGTCATGCAGCCATGGCAGTTAGAGGGTCAGGGATGATGTTCTCACATGGTTGCCGGGTGCCAGACAGCTACTGTGCGATCCCAGCCAGAGCAAATGCGCCCTCCAAGGTCAGATTTTCTCGGGACATGCAGTTCTCGTGCATCTTCCTAGGTCATCTGATTGCCATGATGTTTGAGAAGCTCACATACATCACCCAGAACTGCCCTTTCTCCCTCCGAAATGGTTTCACTCTTTTTCTTGAGACAGTTTTTCTTCATCAAGGTCTCAGGCTTTAAATCCAAATTCAGCATTTGTTGATCTTCCTCCAAGGAGTGTCCAAGACAGACGTTTTAAGATCTGATAAAAGTGTCAAATTATCCAAACCTTAGAATAAATATGATGCAGCCAATGATTCAAGACCAGAACTGCCAAGAAAGCAATTCTTTGGAAGATCTGACTGCAGGGAGAGGTCATTTGTGTTCCTTCTCCCCAGTTGACTTCTCTTGACTCTGTTTTGTTGGCAAAGCAAAGTTCTGCAAGGTTATGGCTATGCGCATGCCTATCCATAGCATTCAATAAACATCACAGCTACTCATTCAACTCTGGCAGCTGTGCGGTGTTGCTGCATGAAAGAGCAGCATGGGACTTTCATCCCGGTTTCCCTCCACCAGCGCTTTTGAGTTTTCGGGCTGGATTACTCTGTTGTTCAGGATTTTCGCCTGCGTGGTTATAGGTAATATCCTGGAAGTTCTGATCTCAGTTGTCTGAGAGTTGGTGAGGTATCCTGGCTCATAGCAGTGAGAGCTGCCCTAGCGAGCACTGGAAATAGGTTGAATAAATAATTAAATAAATAAGCTATAGGTAAGAGAGGGGCTTAGAGGTTTCCCCATCAAAGTGGGACCCCTTCCAAACCATAGATAAGTATTCCAGGAAAACTAAGGACTCTTTAAGTCATGCACAGTCTCTCTGTGTCTGTCTGTGGCTTTGTCTATCTCTATCTTTCTCTGTCTCTCTCACACACACTTTGACATAAACTTCTACATTATTTGTAACTCGTACAAAAACAACAGAGTCCATTATTTCAGGCAAAATTTACAGGTGAGAATTTATATCCATTTATTCGGCATTGAGAACACCAGTCGTTTCCAGTCCTGATGAGATAATTCACTGGGTGTTTATTACAAGGCCTTGGTTTCCTGGTCCTCCTTACAAGTGATTCAGACAGGGATAGTAACACTTTCCTAATGCTCCCCAAATGTTGACACAGTAATAATTTGTGAGATAGACCCAGTCCTTAGAATTTTTGCATCATAAAGGTAAGGGATCAACTAACATTTTGTGATTAAAGAACACTACACACGATGCTTCTCATTGACCTGTTGTTATTAAAAAAATCATTCAATGATACTTGTTAAAATAAAGTAACATACCCTTTATTTATTCAACAACATGACAAGCACGGGGACCACGGCAATAGGAATTTACCGAGGAGAAGATATTTGTCTCAGCACCAAACATAATACTGACAAGTGGGAGTCTGTATCCGAGTATCAGGGTGAGGTCAATGGATTGGGAGATACTAACAGAAAAAAGTAGGAGTAAAAAATTCTGGGGCTAAGCTGATCTGGCAGTAGTCTTTCTCAAGAGATGTCAGGATGAACAGATATCACCTGGGGGACCATGGAGGCCCAAGAACCCAATCAAATATCAACAATAATTGCTAATTTGAGTGGACTTTCTTAAACGGACTTTACAGACTTCCCTGTTAAAAATGGACGGCACAAGGCAGTGCCCAGCGTTGAGTCAAGCAGAGTCTTGTCCTTGTCGGTGCCACTGAGAAGAAAGGATTTATTTCATTTTACACTTTCACATCATGGCACATCATTCAAGAAGCCAAGGCAGGAAATTGAAGGCAGGAACTGAAGCAGAGACCATGGGGGAGGGATTCTTACTGGATTCCGCACCATGGCTTACTTGATCATCCTGCTTTATTATATGACTTGGGACCCCTTGCCCGAGGATGGGTAACACTGTATTTGGGACCCTCCAACAGCAATTGTTAATAGAGAAAATTCCCTCCACACTTGCCCACAGGGCAATATGATGGAGGTCCCTCTCCCAGGTGACTATAGTTTATGTCATGCTAACAAGAACTAACCAACATTGGGGGATTAAGAGCCGGGGGGAAAGCTTGAGCCTGGAAGACCTTGGCTTGAAAACCAAAATGTAGACAGTCCTCATTTCAAGCTGATGAGATACCTTAGTCTCGCCTGCCCTGCTGCCACAGAATACCACAGACCTGGCAACTTATAAAGAACAGAATCGTATTTCTAGTTATTTTAGAAACTGAAATTCAGGATCAAGGCATCAGCACTTGTTGTAGCTTCCCACATCAGCTGAGAGGATAAGAGAGAGGACATGTACCGCACACAGTAGAACAGTGAGGGAGAGCAAGCCTCCTCCCACAGGCACAGTGTGTAGTAGCGTTCATCCATGCATGAGCACTCTGTCCGCATGACCCAAACACTCCTGTTAGGCCTGACCTCCCAACGCTGGTGCACTGGAGACTTAGTTTCTAACTTGTGAGCTTTAGGCAACAGATTTTAATCACAGCACCAGCCCATGGTCACTCCTTGAGGACTATGGAGGATGCTCCAGAAAGGGAATACACAAAGGGCCATTATCTCTCTGTTATAATACAACTGAAAGCTCTGTAGCGAGTAATTAGATAAATTAGGCTTTCCGTCAGCTCAGATTAGGGCCTTTCCAGAATGACATTTTATATATTCAGCAAACTGCCTTGCCTCCCTTGGAAATGTCAGAGGTAGGGCAAAGTAATTAGATTAATACAGTGGGCATTAATTTGCTTTTGCATCATACTGTCAAATATTAGCTCTTTATTCATACGAGGCAACCAGAATTAAAGCCCAAAGAATAAATCAGTGATCTTAATTACATGCTAAGTGAAGAAACTAATAGAATCGAGAAAGAGCTTTCTTCTCCAAATCTTAACTTGAGATAAAAATGTATGAAAACCAATACCCATACAAAAATTAAGAGTGGTAAATAAAAGTAACAGAACAGAACTTCATCATCTTCACGATTACCAAAACTGAATACCATCTTAAGGCCAGAAGGCCTCCTCCAAGTCAAGATTGCAGGACTTCCAATAATGTGCTGTTTTCCTGTGAAAGATAGAAGCGTCTCCTTTAATTGCTGCATGGGACCTTATATGGAAGAATTGTGTGTCCACAAGCCAATGGTGGACCCCAGCTCCACCAGGAGAAGAGACTAGTTCTCTTTTCTGTGTTGAAGAAGGTTTGCATCATGATGGAGATGGAAGAAGTGAGAGGGTTCTAGTAGGGACCCCTGCTGTTTTCCACAGTACTTCATTGTAGCCATTGGTTCCGTTCTGGAACTTTCAATTAATCACTCATAAACAAAGAACTTCCCCATTAACTTGTCCTCAGAGAACCCAAAACATTGATTTACCTGACCGCTCAGCTTCAAAGGAACTGCTGAGATGGAAGAAATGATCTGATTTAAGTTATTTTTCTCCTTTGTCAAGTGAGTGAGACTGTGAAGAAGCAGCTTACAGGAAATCAGGGGCAACGTGAAGGCAATGGTTAGATTCCACATCATCTAAGTCATAAATGGGGTGCACTCACATCTGTCTCGCAGTGGCATAGAAAAACATTCAACTCAGAGCCACGAGACCTAGAGAAAGATTGGATATGATAACTCCATGTCTACAGTCAAGATACCAATGGATCACCAGTGACTGTAGGGAGTGTGTAAGGCTCTGTGCTCTTCACTCTGCATGAAGTGGTATTTCATTCAATCCATTGTACTGATGAGGTTGCTATAGTAACCTTGCTAAACAGATGACAAAGTCAAGCTTAAAGTTGGTCGAAGCTGCACAGCAGAACCTTGGACCTCAGTTTCCTTGACTTAAAATACAAGCATTTATTCCCATTGAAAGACATCATTCTTTTAAAGTTTAAATCTTATGTGCATAAATGATTTGCACGCTAGGATGTATATACAGCACTCCTGTGCCTTGTGTCCTTGGAGTTTGGAATATGGCATTAGGTCCTCTGGAACCAAAGTTACAGATAATTGTGAATTAGCATACGGGTGCTGACAATTGAACCCAGGTTCTCGGAAGGAGCAGCAGATGCTCTGAAATACTGAGCCATCTTCCAACCAACTCAAATATAACTTCCCATTCCAGGATCTCTGCAGGGCTTTGGGGTTTCTAATTGAACAAGTCACAGTGACCCTGTCTGCAGAAAACACCCACAGAGCCCGCATCATCTCCAGGAAATCTTCCAGCTTTGTAACATATGTAACATATGTCTCCCAGTGGTTGAACGAATGAACATCTACTTTTGGTGATCTCCTTCCATGTCCATGTCTGCCTGCAGGTGGTGGGCAGGGGAGTGGGAAGCCTGCTCGACAACATGTGGGCCCTATGGGGAGAAAAAGAGACCAGTGCTGTGCATCCAGACCATGGGCTCTGATGAGCAGGCTCTCCCAGCGACAGACTGCAAGCACCTGCTGAAGCCCAAGGCCCTGGTTTCCTGCAACAGAGACATTCTGTGTCCATCAGACTGGACGGTGGGCAACTGGAGTGAGGTAAGCTCCGAGGCTGAAGGGACGGTGGTGTTATCCCTGCTTCATCAGCCTCTTACTCATTCCTTCACATTGACTTGGCATAAAATTGCCTACTGTATAGTATCCATTACATCTGACTTGCTTACCACATTTCCTGTTTCCAGCCTTACAGGAGCATAGCCTCCCTCACTGAGTGGACAGCTCTCTACCAGGGATTAGGTGAATCTCGTTGATACAGGCTCATGGCCGCTAATGGAGTCTTATTGCGATATCCACTGACCTGTTGCTAGGTTATTGTAACAAAACAAAGCCACACACACATACTACAGCCCCCAAAGCCAGTCTGTAAAAGCAGTTGGCAGTTCAGTGCTGTAGTTAACTAAACCCCAAGGAGGGTTACTCTGGCAGCAGAATGGGAAATGCACTTGACTCAGAAACTGTTCAAAGCATCCATCTACTCGGCATGCATTTGGGGTATCTGTTAGCAGATCCTAAACTCAAATTAGCATTGCATTTTCCACAAATTAATTCATCTAATTCTGTGGGTATAATTAGAAATCAGAGGGCTTAAAGGTTATGTGTCACTGTGGAAGCTGGGTCCCTAAGGCCTTGTTGTGTCCCGAGGTGACTGGGGAGAGGCAAGTTCTTCTTTCTTTGGCGACACCAGGTGTCTCTAAGGCCTTATTTCTGTTTCCCTGCGTGCATTTCTCTTATGACCTAAGAAACAGCCAGACCACCAATAACCTTTAGAAATGAACACACCAGAATTTTAAGAACAATACTGATCTCACTGTGTGTGCTTTAAGCAAATCTTTTTGCACTTATTTATTGTACACGCTTGTGCAGGACACGGAGCAACTGTGAGCAGCATCCGTTCTATTTTTCCATCATGTAGGTTCCAGGGATCAAACTCAGGTCATTAGGTTTGGTAGCAAGCGCCTTGACAGCCCAAGGGCCCCTGTGCAAATTCTCAAGATTCTGCAAGCTTCCTATAACAATGGTCAGAAATTTTCAGAAGTTTTCTAGAGGATTTATCTTGGGAAGTGGAAAATATTTGGCACAGGAGACATTATAGAAAAATAACTAGGCCGGGCAGTGGTGGCACACACCTTTAATCCCAGCACTTGGGAGGCAGAGGCAGGTGAATCCCTGTGCGTTCGAGGCCAGCCTGGTCTACAAGAGCTAGTTCCAGAACAGCTAGGACTGTTACACAGGAAAACTCTGTCTCAAAAAACAGAACAAAAAAAAAAAGAAAAGAAAAAAAAAAGAAAAATAACTAGAATGGACATTGATGATTAAATAAGCAATGGACTCAACTGAGATAAAGCATTTGTGTTTAAAATGTGTTTTATTATGAATAAATATTTCCTGTGTAGTTTATAAAGATGCTCTAAAAACATTATCTAAAGAAGGAGTCTCAATTTTGCATCAATAAAATTACCATTTCTGAAGATGCTTATTTGAAAGCAGAGTACTCGTGTGAACAGAACATCTTTGATAATCTTCCAAGACAGTTTCCTTAACTTACAATCATAATTGGGATCATTTAATATCTAGTTCTGTGCAAGGTGTTCTAGTAGGTATGTGGGCTAAAGTAAAGAGCCAGAATTCATGGTCTTTAGAGTGTGAAAACTTCCTATCAAATGGGAGACAAAGGAAAGTTGGGGCAGTAGAGGGGAGGTGGGCAGTTGAGAACGGGCATGGAGGGTGCATGTAATGATATGTCTAGCAGTTAATGCAGACGTGTTATGGATTTGTGCACTGGTACATCTGCAAGTCAGAATATCCCCCCTTTTATTCTTGGGAAGGAGGAATTGTAGCATGTGTTTGGCCTGACCTGTTCGCCACCAACCTAGACTGTTATAAATTACAGTGTTGTCAAATAAGGCTGAATGAGGTATTGTGATGGACCCATTAAATTTGTTTACCAAAAAATGTGTTGGCTGCATCCAAAACACTTAATAATTCTTGTCATGTAGAATTTGCTAATTGCCAGAATCCCAGGGCTTTCTCAAAAGATTGTAATTACAGATTTGGCTGAGGAGACCTTCCTGTGCCCATGTGTGTAGCACATAATAACCTGACTTAGCTGGAGAGCAAGAGACCAAAGGAGTTGGCATGAGATGACAAGCGCTAGTGTCTGTGGTTCCCAAAACAGGTCATTGTGTAGCTGATTGACAGTGCATGTGGAATCCAGTTTCCAGCTTCCTCTTGCAGCACTGAGCAGGAGTCAAGCTGGCACCTTCATTAGAAGATGTAGGCAAAGTGCCTGTAGGTAAATCAGCATCCGCAGATTCATTGGGTAGGTTTTCTTTCCTCCTTTGGTTGTCTGGATAACAACGCTCAATGAGCTTTGCTGAGATAGATAAAAAATAAGTCTTTCACATTCTAACTATGCCAAGATACCTTTGTGCAATTTTATGTGTATATATTTTTATTAAAATTTTACTTACATAGCTCATCTAACTTTCTTGCTCATTAGAAATAGAATCTTTTTCCATACCATATACTCTGATCACAGTTTCCTTTTCCTCAATTCCCCCCACATCCTTGTCCCCTCCCCTCCCCCAGATCTATACCCTTTCTCCTTAAAAGACAAACAGACACCTAAAAATAAAGTAAAATAAAAACAATCCAGAATAGGACATAACAAACAGAACCATATATTTTGATCATATTTCCCCTCCCTCAACTCCCAGATCCTCCCCAACTCCCTACCTACCCGACTCATGTTCTTGCTCTCTTTCTCTCCCCCAAATAATCATAAAACAAAAAGCAAAGATCAAAACAAACCAACAAAAACCCAGTAAAGCAAAAAAAAAAAAAATCAAACAGCGCACACAGAAAAATGTGGAGTGTGCTTTGGGTTAACCAACTACTCCTGGGTGTAAGGCCTTGCCTGGAGTGTGGTTGATATACCCAGATGCCCCATTGGGGAGAACTGATTTCCCTTTCCCAGCAGGGATCAATTGAACACAACTTCTTGAGTAAGTGTGGGTCTTGTGTCTGCTTCCCCTTCTCAGTTCTGAGATTTTTGCTGATTTGAACCTAGGTAGATCTTGTGTGTGCTGCCAGTCTCTGGCAGTTCATACAGTTATCAGTCCCATTATGCCTAGAAGACCCTGTCTTGTTGGAGCTCTCCACCACCTCCGGCAATTACTACCTCCTTTTTGCCGTATATCCTTGAACTTTTAGAGGAAGGATTTGATAAATATATTCCATTTAGGGCTAAGTGCTCTCACTCCGCACACTGCCCAGCTGTGGGCCTCTGTGTTAATTATTATCTACTGTAAGAAGACGCTTCCCCGATGAGGGCTGAGTGATGCACTGATCTAGAGCATAGCAATATATCCATTAAGAATATTTTATACAGAGTATATTTTGATAAAATTCGTTTCCATCCCCTATAAAAGTGATGATATTTGTATTTCTTGGCACACAGCACTGTCCTTAGAACTTCACCTTGCTGCCTACATTGTGTGAAACAGAGAAGTGCTCTAGATTTACCTTGGTCTGCACTGACCTGTGGATTTGCTGAAGTATGAGATGACTTGGCCAAAAGATCCCAGAACTGAGAACCCCTAGTTTTCTGTTGAATGGTCCTCAGTGCAAAATCCGTGAGATACCCAAGCAAGGTTCCTCCATTAGCCTGTTATAAAGGGAAAGTAGGTTCTGCCCTGACAGGCCAATACAATCAACTCTGAGAAACAGTGAGTGGTCTGGAGGGGGCTTCTCCTCTCTGTTCACCCTAGGAAACCCTTGTTTCCTGTTCTCTCCAGCCACTGTTTCCCACTCCTCCCCAACCTAAATTCATTCTCTCAACAACCACCTTAATCTCAACCTTCGCCAAGAACCTTGTCCTGCTTTTTCTCAGCCCAGTTTTTTTTTTAGCTCAAAAACTGGCAATTCTATTTATTGTAGAGAGAGAGAGAGAGAGAGAGAGAGAGAGAGAGAGAGAGAGAAATTAACTAAGCTTCTGTAACTCCCATTTTTTGCTCACAGTGGCTTGCCATGTGAGAGGCAGTCAGTCTAGTAATAGGTTTGTAGTTGCTAGGTCAAGGCTCCCTTGCTTTAAATCTTGGCTCTACCGTGTGTCAGGTTTATTCTCATTTTCTCTGCCATGTTCTCACTACCCATAACATAGCAACAGTTAAGGTTTTTACGCTTTCTCTGAGCATAGATGGATTTGTATTTCCAAGTTCTTGCTAGCTCAGGTCCTATCAAAAAGGCTACAGAGGAAAACACTGGCTAGGCATTTTGCACAAGGCCGAGGAATGGACACACCCATAATGCTGCCTGTCATTTGCCAAATGCTTTCCCTGACTATGCAGGCTATTTTGTTTAACCCTTAAAATAACTCTAACAGTTTATAGAAGTTCATTCACTTTCATTTTGCAACTTGAAAACTCAAAATATAAGTTGTTTCTTACACAAGAGTTCAATAAATGATAAGTTGAAAGTCACATCCATCTCTAATGTGAAGGCAATCTCTGAGTGGTAGAAGAGTAAAGATTTATTTTGGTCAATACTAGGTTCACTTTTAAACCACTTTCCTATGTGTTTTATGTACACTCTGCCTAAGCGAGCAGTTCCCTGCCCGTTTATTCAGCCTGGTTTTAATATGGGTTGATGGATGGCTGTCACTGCTATTCATTTCATTTAATATAGATGTACACACAGCAAAAATGCCATTTCTTTAAGCCACATGTAGGTGTATGTCTAAAGAGTCTCTCTTCAGAAAAATTTTCAGTTATTTACAGTAAAAGACTCTACACATTGTGGTGGTGAAATAAAAATATGGTCATAACTAGGAACAGAGACGGCGATCTAAACATGAATGAAACCCACATGGTTACTGTTTTGTGGTTTGCAGTGTAGTCCCAAGCATTATGCACTTAAAACAACATAGTAGGTGCCACATTCTTTCTAGGGGATAGATGAGGTCCATGTCTTCTGCAAGAGGCGTCCCTATGGCAAATAATCGCCAAAGTTAGATGTGGGTTTCTGTCTGTTTTACTGTGAAGCAAGGCCTCTCCTGCTAAGCAAACATCTCCAAAACTTTTAAATTCATTTGAAAATTAATTCTTGCTAGGTTACCCAAGCTAGATTCTGATTTTTGATCTTCTTACACCACCTTCTTGAGTATCTGGGAATAAGGTGTACTTCACCACACTTATCTTTTGACAGGATTTTAGTCTTGGATCCAAGATACAGAGAATGGTTCATTCATAGACTCTGTGGAAAGTTGTGGCATCATTTTATTTAGATGGATGGATGGATGGATGGATGGATGGATGGATGGATGGATTGGCAGATGGGTGTATGAATGGGTGGATGGATAGGTGACTAGGTAGATGTACGGATGGATGGATGTATGGATGGATGGATGGATGGCTAGCTCAGTCGGTAGAGCATGAGACTCTTAATCTCAGGGTCGTGGGTTTAACCCCACGTTGGGCGCCATATGAAGTAGTAAGGGGCAGCAGCGGGGCTGCATTCCCAGCACCCCGGCCACCTGCTCGGCTAGCTTATGCCCCAAAATAATTACACAGACACTGTATTCTTTTAAGCACTGCTTGGCCCTTTAGCTCTAGCACTTACAGGCTAATTCTCACATCCCGATCAACCCATCTCTAATAATCTGTGAGAACCGGTCTTACCGGGAAGATTCTAGCCTAGTCCATCCTGGGTCGGAGCTTCATGCTGGGAGCGGGGCATGGCATCTCTCTCAGGCATCTGCTCCCGAGAGGACAGCGGTCGAGTCTCTGACCTCACTTCCTCTTCCTCCCAGCGTTCTGTTCTGTTTACTCCTCCCACCTATCCTCTAACCAATAAAATGGGCCAGGGCAGTGCCTTTATTAGCCAATGACCTTCCTCCATCAGAAAGATGTATGTATGTATGGATGGATGGATGGATGTGTGGATGTATGGATGGATGGATGGAAAGATGTATGTATGTATGTATGTATGTATGGATGGATGGATGTATGGATGGGCAGATGGGTGTATGAATGGGTGGATGGATAGGTGACTAGGTAGATGTATGTATGTATGTATGGATGGATGGATGGATGGATAGATGTATGTATGGATGGATGGATGTATGGATGGATGGAAAGATGAGTGTATGAATGAGTGGATGGGTAGATGGATGGATAGATAGGAAACCCCTTGAAACATTATATAATTAATAAATGTATCTATCTTTATGAATCTCAAACAAGAAAGGAAGCAGAAAAGACCCCCAAAGAACCACTCAGACTTTGTACTTCATAAAGTCACAGTATGATCTTAGGTAATTCTTTCACTTCATAGGCCTCAGTTTCAATAACTATAACCCAGTATATTTATTCTCCTGTTAGAAAGACTTCATAGGATGGTGATTTTCTAGTTTTTTTCCTACCCTAGCAATCTCTAATTGTGTGATCTTGACATAATATTAACTCTTTTCCTCATTTCTATTATTGTAAGGATTGAATAAAATAAATCATGTAAATACTATATTGCCTAAAAAATAGTGTGTGCCACTAAAGGATGCGCCACTGTCTGACAAGACAAGGCTGGCTTTCTGGGTGACACTAGTTTTCCAACCTTTGTCCATCAGAGGTATCCAGAGCCCCCAAAGGAACTGACCTATGGTCATCTTAAACTACCCCATCCCTTAGCTCAGATCCACCTTAATTCATAAAGCATGATAAACATGCTTACATCACCCCTTCCAGTGTTTCAAAACTCCACACAAGTGCTTGAGATTTAAAAACAAATAAATGTGTTACTTTCAAAAACTCAAAAGAATATTGGAAGTCAACCATATGTATGTTAGTAACAAAACAGCCTCATTTTTCAGGTGAAGACACTGCTGCATAGAGATGCTTACCAACATGTTCAAGTCCCCCCGCTGCCAAGTGATGAGGCAGTCTGTGAATGCAGGCACTTCCAGCTGATTCCACTTTGAGCAGTGCCACACATTCAGGAGTCTGTGAAATGAAGCAATATGGCAGTTCCTCGAATTCATAAGAAACCTATTCTGTTTGGAAACAATTTGAGAGTCATCTTTCTCACTTTGCTGGAATTCACAATATACATAATGATTATGAGATCTGAGTCTCTCAGAATGAAATGACTTTGTCTCACCAAATAATTGTAAAATCAAAAGGAAAAATGTAAGTTTCCTAGAAATCTTTGAGCTCCCTTGACTTGTAAATGAACCAGAACATCCTACCTTCACCTTCTCACGGTAGTCTTCCTACAAGATGTTCCTCTGTTGAAAATTTCCCCTTGTATAAGAACACCGATTATACAGGGTTAGCACCCACTTTAAAAACCTCATTTTAAGTTTATTTCAATTTTTTTTAAAAACTGTCTCTAAATTAGATCACATTCTGAGATAGAAGCCAATTAGACTCTGATGTGTCTACTTGTAGAGAGGAGAAGGAACACATGTTAAATCATTACATGTAATGTTTTAGTTTATGTTCAAACATAATTTTGGTATGCAGCCCACTCATTCACTTATAACTTCATAAGACATGGAGAAATGTTTTATGTACAAAATATTAGCTGTTTCTCACTAAGCCCCTTTGGCACACAGCCTCTGATAAGTTCCTGCTGTGTCTTTGAATGGGACTCTCTCAGTGCCAGACCTCTGTGCCACCACTGAGCTCCCCTGGCCCCTGTGTACCTCGGGTGGATGGAGTTGGTCAGCTTAGCAGCAGACCTCTTTCTCACAGGCTTTCTCAAGGCTTTAATCCAGGAGTGGTAACTCGGAAGGGAAGGATAACTCCCAGAGAGGACACAAATAGAATGAACAGCAAGCTACTTGCCTGGTACAGGGTTCAAAATTATAAGGTCGGGGCATATGATAATCATAGCTGAGATTTGTTGTGAGAATTCTGAAAGTACCAATTGAGATGCAGTTTAAGTATGTACCACACAGTTGCATTTATCTCATCTGAAGGGCTTGACATCTCCTGAGGAGATAAACACTGTTAGAAGGAGCTCCAGGCTGAATACAAAGAGGCACTGTTTGTTCTGGCGGCTGAGAGAAAAGACAACTCCCTGTTTGGACTCAGTGTACTTTGTAGATAGCATCCTGTTGGCTACAACATGCCCTGTGCTAATGCTGGCTGAGGAAGGGCCACTGCAGGGCACTTGGAAGAGTAGGTATCTCCTGGGTAAGGAAGGTACATGTGGGTATGCCAGAGAACACATGTGATCATCACAAGCCTGGGTTTCCATGACTGGATTTTTGAGCTCACTGGGAATGAAACCAATGGGTGATGATCATCTGGCTTTTCAAGCATAATCAAAAATCTGGAATCAAAATTCTAGTTTTTAAAATGTTTACCACAAACCTCCAGCAGAGCAGGCCCAAGCCAGTGACCTCTGTGGGACCAGACCCAGGCCAGTGACCTCTGTGGGAACAGGCCACAGACTGAGACAGCCATGGGAACAGTCCCAAGCCAGCAATCTCCAACACAGCAGGCCCAATTCAGCAGCCACCACAGGACCAGGCCCAAGCCAGCAATCTCCTCTGAAGCAGGTCCGGGCCAGCGACTTCCATGGGAGCAGACCTGAGCAAACTGTCTTGGCAGGTCCAGGCCTGAGCCAGCGACCTTTACAGAAGCTGGCCTGAGCAAGCATCCTCCATGGGAACAGGCCCAAACAACTTCTGGGAGTACAGAGTGACCCCCAGGAGCACCAAGGGACCTCCAGAGTGACTGGAACCATGGCCCTGACTCCAACATGAGGAACATTCATCTGAACCTTGGATCCACTGGCACCTGGAAGAGTGATTACCAGAGAAATGGCCGCAACTACATCAATCAGAGGAATAGATGGGTAGACAAGGTAAGAACACACTCAATACCACAAAGAGCAACACGACACCCACAGAAACTCGTGGCTCTAAAACAGAAAGACTTGAACACCTCAATACAGATGAAGCAGAAGTAAGTGAACTAAAAAATAACTTTAGGGGAATGTTTGAGGCCCTTAAGGAGGAAATGAAAAATTCTCTCAAAGAAATGGAGGAAAAGACAAACAAAAAATTAGTATAAATCAACAAATCCCTTAAAGAAAACCAAGAAGAAGGCAATCAAACAGGTGAAAGAAATGATTCAAGGCTTGAAAACTAAAATAGAGACAATAAAGAAAAGACAAACCAAGGGAATTCTGGAAACAGAAAATATGGGAACCATAAATGCAGGCAAAAACACCAGAATAAAAGAGATGGAAGAGAGAAGCTCAAGCATTGAAGATATAATAGAGAAAATAGACTCGTTGGTCAAAGAAAATGTTAAATCCCCCAAAAAAAGCTCAACACAAAATATCCAGGAAATATGGGACACCATGAAAAGACCAAACCCGAGAATAATAAAAAAATAGAAGAATGAAAAGAAGTCCAACTTAAAAGCACAGAAAATATATTCAACAAAATCATAGAAGAAAACTTTTCCAACCTAAAGAAAAATATGCATATGAAGACACAAGAATCTTACAGAAAACCAAATAGACTGGACAAAAAAAAAGTCCACTTGCCACATAAGAATCAAAATGCTAAACATAAAGAATTTAGAAAGAGTATTAAGAACTACAAAGGAAAATGCGAAGTAACATATAAAGGAAGATCTCTCAGAATTACACTTGATTTCTCAATGGAAACAATAATAGCCAGAAGTCCTGGTAAAGCCTTATGCAGACATTAAGAGACCACAGATGCCAGCCCAGACTACTATACCCAGCCTAATCTACAATCACCATAGATGAACAACACAAGATATTTCATGACAGAACCAGATTCAACCAATACCTAGTCCCAAATTCAGCCATACACAAAGTACTAAAAGGAAAACTCCAACCCATGGAATTTAGCTATATCCACAACAACATGGATAATAGATGATCTCACAGAAGCAAATCCCAAAGAAGGGGAAAACATACACAATAACATCACCAACAGCAAAAACTAAAATAACAGGAACTAGCAATCACTGGTCTTTAATATCTCTTAATATAAATGGACTCAACTCACCTATAAAAAGACACAGGCTAACAGATTGGATAAGAAAATATAATTCATTTTTCTGCTACATACAAGAAACACACCTCAACCTCAAAGATAGACATCACCTCAGGGTAAAGGGTTGGGGGAAAAAAATCCAATCAAATGGACCTAAGAAACAAGCAGGCATAGCTATTTTAATATCTAACAAAATAGCCTTCAAACTAAAATCAATCAAAAGAGACAAATAAGGACATTTCACACGTGTCACTGGAAAAATCCACCAAGAGGAAATTTCAATACTGAACATCTATGCCCTGGATACAAGGGCACCCTCATATGTAAGGTTTCAGCTGTTAAAGCTTTAAATCACATATTAAATCCCACACACAAATAGTGGGAGACTTCAACATTCCACTCTCAGCACTGGACAGGTTAGTCAGACAGAAATTTAACATAGAAATAAAGGAACTAACAGATGTTATTATTCAAATGGACTTAACAGACATCTATAGAATATTCCATCCAATCATAAAAGAATATACCTTTTTCTCAGCACCTCATGGAACCTTCTCAAAAATTGACCACATACTAGGTAGCAAAGCAAACCTCAACAGATACAAAAAAAAAATGGAATAGCCCCATGTATCTTATCAGATCACCTAGTTTAAAACTAGAAGTCAACAGCAATACTAATTACAGAAAGCCCACAAACACATGGAAATTAATCAGTGCTCACCTGAGTCACCAATAGGTCAAGGAGAAATAAAGAAAGAAATTAAAGACTTCCTAAAATTCAATAAAAACAACCATACAACATACCTAAATTTATGGGACACAATGAAAACAGTATTAAGAGGAAAGTTCATAGCCCTAAATGCCTACATAAAGAAACTGGAAAAATCCCACACTAGTGAATTAACAGAACATTTGAAAACTTTAGAACAAAAAGAAGCAAACTCATCAAGGAGAACTAGATGAGAGCTGAAAATCAACAATTTAGACAAAACTTTATCCCAGCAAAATTCTTCACAGACCTCGAAAGAACGGTACTCAACTTCATATGGAAAAGCAAAAATCCCAGGATAACCAAAACAATCCTGTACAATAACAGAACTTCTGGAGGTATCACAATTCCTGACTTCAAACTCTACTACAAAGCTACCGTACTGAAAACAGCCTGGTATTGGCATAAAAACAGACAGGAGGACCAACCAAATCGAAGACCCAGATATTAATCCACAAATCTTCAAACACCTGGTTTTTGACCAAGAAGCAAAAAAAAAATCAAATGGAAAAAAGAAAGCATATTTAACAAATGGTGCGGGCATAACTGGATATCAACATGTAGAAGAATGAAAATAGACCTATATCTATCACCATGTACAAAACTGAAATCCAAATGGATTGAAGACCTCAACATAAAACCGACCACACTGAACCTCATAGAAAAGAAAGAGGGAACTACACTTGAACGTACTGGCACAGGAGATCACTTCCTAAATATAACCCAGTGGCATAGACACTGAGAGAAACAATTTCTAAACGGGACTTCCTGAAACTGGGAAGCTTCTGCAAAGCAAATAACACAGTCAAAAGACAAAATGACAGCCTACAGGATGGGAAAAGATCTTCACCAACCCCCACATCAGACAGAGGGCTGATCTCCAAAATATACAAAGAACTCAAGAAATTGGTCATCAAAAAAAAAAAAACAAAAAAACAAATAATTCAATAAAAAATGGGGTACAGACCTAAACAGAGAATTCATGAGAGATGGATCTAAAAATGGCCGAAAGACACTTAAGGAAATGCTCAACATCCTTAGCCATCAGAGAAATGAAAATCAAAACAACTCTGAGATTGCATGTATACCTGTCAGAATGGCCAAAATCAAAAACACTGATAACAGCCTATGCTGGAAAGGATTTGGGATAAAGGGAACACTTTTGCATTGCTAGTGAGAATGCAAACTGGTACAACCCCTTTGGATGTCATTGTGGTGATTTCTCAGAAAATTAGGAAACAGCCTTCCTCAAGTCCCAGTATTACCACTTTTGGGTATATACTTAAAGGATGCTCAATCGTACCACAAGGGCATGTGCTCAACTCTGTTCATAGCAGCATTGTTTGTCATATCCAGAACCTGGAAACAACCTAAATACCCCTTGATCGACAAATAGATAAAGAAAGTGTGGTACACAATGGAGTACTACACCGTGGGAAAAAAATGACATCTTGAAATTTGCAGGCAAATGGATGGATCTAGAAAACATCATATTGAGTGAGGTAATCCAGACTCAGAAAGACAAATATGTACTCAGTCATAAGTGGCTATTAGTCATAAAGCAAAGAGAAGCCAGCCAACAATTCACAATCCCAGAGAACCTAAACAACAAAGAAGACACTAAGAATGACATACATGGATCTAATCTACATGGGAAGTAGAAAAAGACAAGATTTTCTGAGTAAATTGGGAGCATGGGGACATTGGGAGAACATAGAAGGGGATTTGGAAGGAAGGGAATGGAGTAGAGAAAATATATAGCTCAATAAAAGCAATAAAATATGTTCACCACTCTTCTATTTTTTTACATATTGATTTTGATATTTTAAGATGGAGTAGATCAAAAATGCATGTGCTTGTGTTTGATTGAAACAAAATAGAGTAAGAGATTTTTTTACCCCGATAGCACTTAAGGAAGCAAGGAACTTAAGCTAAAAAAAAAATATTCTTAAGCTTATAGGTAATAATTTTTTGCAGTTATTTCTTTTTCCCATAATTCAATATGGTGAAAACAGAGCACACACACACTTCAACGGGTTTTTTTTTCAGTTAAAAAAATGAAGTGCATTTTGCATTTTCAAGCCCCCACAGACATTAGAACTCGTCTTACAAACCAAAATAACCCATAAGCTTAGGGACGACACAGAAGAAACTCCTTATATTGTTATATATTCTAATGATTGTTGGAAAGAAAACAAAGAATGCATAAGCCTATAGGTAACAATTTCCCCATTTTTGTTTTTCCACCACCTAATAAACACTTAACAAGTGCATACAGTGATCAAATATCTTAAGAATTCTCCGGGCATATAAGTATGAAAAAGAAACACCCAGCCTTTCAGTTATTCTTCTAACATTAAAAGTGGGCAGGCCACTAAGCAAAGTCTATGTCTGTGTTGCCCTGGGCTTTGGTGCAAAAAGAGAAAGCATGCTAATACACGTGACTTTTACAGAGGCTGACCTGCAGCCTTCCAAGTGAGCTCTGGAGCCTTTGGCTCCTCTCCTGCAGAGGGAGAAAGAATCACCCCTGCCTTGTAAATCTTGCAGAGATGTTGCAAATATCACAGAGGATAATGGCTATGAGGCTCTGTGAAATCCACGGAGTATTGTGCAGGCATACCCTGAGGAAATCTGCTTTGACTTCAAGGACACAAGATAGAGAATATCAATCAATGTAAAATGGACAGCAAAGGGACTTGAGTAGCCCATATTCCTGTACTAGCGACAGGAACTTGTTGGTTGAAAAAAAAAAATACGTCGTTAGGAAAAGTAAAAATGAAGCAGTTTGGTAAAAGTATGGATCTTTCAAAGTACATCATTTTCCTATGTTACATAAAAACTATGTATGCTTAGCAGCTGTAGAGCTGGATGAAACAGGTTTTACACTAAACTCTGAGGATGGAGCACCCTGTCCAAATCCCCACAAAGGCAATAAAGATACTTGTGATTCAGCAAACCTTCAGAAATGTAAAACGAAACTGGGGTGGGAGATATGCCACATTCTCAGTGTGCGAATTAATGTCACACTGATGGAAGGACCTAATTCTTTGAGAAAGGATATTTTGTACCTTTGATTAACTTCTCATTTTTCAAGTTCAGAAAAAAACTTAGAACATAAGTGTATTTGAGAATGGTGATTATCTATCTTTTCATGTAATTCTATCTGCCATAGATAAATGATTGTGACACCTGGGAGACACTATATGAATTCTAATTATTATTTTCTAAATATAAAAGCTTTGATATAACTCGTTTAGTACAATCCTGCAAATCTGACAATATTTTGTTTTTATTTAATAGCATCGTAGCCCTTAGAAAGAAGTAATAATCTCCCCTGCTCTTAAAGAGACCCTGTGAATGATGTAGCTCATTGCACTCTTTGTAGATTGTAGTGCCCAGGTTTTAACCCAAAGAGCCCTCAGTTTGCCTGTGTCATGGTTTTTCTTCAGGTTGGTCATGGGATGGCTGATCTCCAGAAGAAGTTGTAAACCTAAAAGCAAAGAAGCCAAATGGAGATAGAACATTAGTTGCACAATTCATCACCACTGGGCATTACCGTAGAAGTCAGGCATCTTTCCCCACTAAACTAACGCCTGTCTCTCTTCCCCAGTGCTCTGTTTCCTGTGGCGGTGGAGTGCGGACGCGCAGCGTCACGTGTGCCAAGAACAATAACGAACCTTGTGACAAGACACGGAAACCCAACAGCCGAGCTCTGTGTGGCCTGCAGCAGTGCCCATCCAGCCGCAGAGTTCTGAAACTCAAGAAAGATGTAGGTTCCGGTGGGAAAGGCCAACCAATATCAGAGGACGACCCCTTCAGGCCCATCCCGGCACCTACGCCCAGGCCCACGCCACTGTCCACATCCACGGTGCCTGAGTCTGTCAGCAGAAGCACCGCAGCAATCAGCAGCCACAGCCCCACTGTAGCATCTGAAGAACCAGATGAGACAGCATGGCAGAAGAGTTCATCCGAGACTAAAGATGACCCCTACTTCCCTACTTCCTCTGGAAGTCCTTCCCAGACTCCCCTCACATCCTGGTCTATGAGTATCCAGCCAGATGACGAAAATGTTTCTAGCTCAGCTATAGGTCCTACTTCAGAGGGAGACCTTGGGACAACCACGAGTGATTCTGGTTTATCATCTAGCCATGCTGTGACTTGGCAAGTAACTCCATTTTATGATACCTTGACCCCAGATCCAGAAGTGGAGGTACACAGCGGCTCAGGGGAAGACAGTGACCAGTCTATGAACAAGGATGAAAACCACTCTGTAATATGGAACAAGGTCAGAGCACCTGAACATGAGTCACCCATGGAGAGGAAGGCAGAAGTACCACTTGAACCTCCACCAACATCTTATGTCGGCGAAGAGACCTCATGGCCTCCCTTCAGTACAATGACGGAAGGCTTGCTACCTGACTGGTCCCTTAAAAATGAGACACCTAGAGCTGAGGGGGTAATCACTGAAAAAACAAGAAACATTTCACTCCCTCTTGGAGGAGGCCACGAGCCAACACCCTCAGAAAAATTAGAAAACCATGACCACTTGGCATTGCCAAATGATACAAATCCAGCCCAAGGCTCTGGGCCTGTCCTGACTGAGGAAGATGCATCTAGTCTGATTGCTGAGGGATTTCTGCTAAATGCTTCCAACTACAAGCAGCTGATGAAGGACCACAGCCCTGCATACTGGATTGTCGGAAACTGGAGTAAAGTAAGAGATCCGGTTTCCTTTTCCAGGCCTGATTCTATATGAAAAATATCTAGAAATGGTATATTGCGCACATTCTGAAAAGAACTTACATAAAAATGTTGTCTAATTGGGCATAGAGGCATGCTTTATAGTCCCGGCTCTTGAGAGGCTGAGACGGGCGGATTGTGAGTTGAATGGCAACCTGGGCGGCAGGGCAGATTTGAAAGCCAGCTTAGTTACATAAGATCTGATGAAAGGAAAAGAAAGAGTGCAAAGAATAGAGGAGGAGGAGGAGGGAGGATGGGTGTGAGCGTGGAGAAGCCAGTCTCTTCCTGTACCTGGTGCTCAAGTTGCAGACCGATAAGCCTAGGATGGAGATTTCCGGTGTCCCTTCCAGCTGTGCACTCCAGAGGTCTCTGATGAGGGACAGCTGTAAGGACCTGTCCTCAAATTCCACCAGACAGCTAATGCTCAGACTTTGTTTGAACTTATGATGTAATCATAATTGGAATGGAAATCTGAGACAAACTCTCTACAAAAATTATAGAGCTTACTATGTCAACAATTTTTTATATCCAAGTACAAGTATCCTATTCTAGTATCAAGGGATCAATATTCTTTGATTTTAGATAAATATTTAATATATTTTATTTGTGTGGTCAAAACAAGCTTGAGAGGAAATATCTACCAAAAGGTCCCTTTTCTACCTGTGATACACTTAAACTGCTTTATTAATATATAATTACATATCACAAGCATTACCTGACTATTGACAGAGCTAGGCACCCACTTCATTATCTGATTATCTTTCTTTGAGTGGCCTCTTTAAAACATTCATGATATCTAAGAATAAATAAACACTGTAGTAAATTTTGGAACCTATTTTCATGCTTTAGATATTTGACTAAATATTTGTTTGCTTGTTTGTTTTATTTCTACAACTAGTAACATCCTTCTGAGGCACCAAAGTAATTTTTTATCTATTTTACCTATTTTAATTTTTGAAATTCAATAAAAGTTTAGTATGTGAACTTATAAGATAATGTAAACACAAGTTCAAATAATTCGATTTTTTTACAATTTATGTGTTATTTTCTTTTCTAGAGGGAGCCAAGCTAGAGCAGTTCATTATGAATATCTAGTACATAATAGCTGTTACTATAAGAACAAAAATATAGTAACAGCAATTTACAAGGCATGCTAATTTCTAGAGCACTCTCATATACGGTCTCTTATTGTTTTCCCTTTGGCTGTCCTAGATAGTGGATGCTGTCCTTTCAATATATGCTGATTTACAAATAGGAAACATAAGATACTACTAGCTAAAGGCCTCACTTTTCAATGTCTTTTTCACTCTAACCTCCCGTCTCTATGCCGAATTCTAGCACCAACTCACAAACTAAGGGCATAGCGTCCTTTTGTGTAAATTTACGAGCCTCCGTCGGTCACGGTGCTGACTTTACCAGCAGCATATGGGTAAACTCAAAACTCCCGAAGTTTCTGTACCAAATCTGTAATTCTTGGCATTTGAACTGTGTTTTCCCGTGGATGTGTGTCTGTTTCTAAAGTGAGTTATCACATTTTCCCTGCATGACTCAACCGCTTATCTCTATTCACAAAAGCCAAGCTTCAGAGATAAAAAGGTATTTGTACTCGTAGTAATCTAACTTATTGAAAGGAGAAAGATGGGTCTCCTAAGCCAAGTGTTTTACTCACAGTCCTGTCTGATAAGTTCTAGAGGACAGTAAGCACAAGAGCAGACCGTGAAAACAAAGGGTGAAGGCGTGTTAGAAGTATAATTTTAAGCTAATTAGCGTGAGTTATCTACTACAATACTTCCTGCAGCCCGAAAAGATTAATGACAAACTAGAAGCGAGGCTGAGGGAGGTGAAGTAACTAAAATCATACCCACCAAGTTAAGGAATAGGGATTTGAACTCAGGTGGATGGCTGAGAACCGAAAATCCCTCTATGATTTTTGAATCATAGAGAAAACATTCGCAGCCTCTAAGCCCTTAGTTTTATTTGTTGTGCCTTTGCTCATATTACATATGCAAGCAATGTCGGTTATGTGATAACCTTAAGTTGACAGATGATAAAATAATATATTCCACAAGAATTTTGTAATAACATAGAGGGCACCTTTTGGTTACTTTTGGAGTAAAAAACAAACAACAGCAACAACAACAAAATCGCAAACGGCCCCCACAATATCACTACCATTGATCCAGTATGGAAATTTTCAAGTAAGTTTGACATTCTCAGGGTTTCTTAGAACCATCTCTTTCAAAATAGCATTCTCAAAATGTGTCTTTCTTTCTAAAATCATGCCATACCCCAAGTAACAAAGACAGAGGCTGCCATCTTCCTGTTCCAAAGCAATTCTGTGGGTGTGGCTTGAGCAGATGGAATTTAATTAGGGGTGCCTCTGAGATGTCCAAGTATAACTAGGGTGCTTTTGTGTGTATGGGTTTGGGGTTCTTGAAGAAGGTAATAGCTAGAGAGAGAATTGACAACCATGATCGATGGGGTGATAGTTAGAGCCTTGAAAATGTGTGAGGTTACCCCAAAACTACCCGTACACTGTAAAGACCTGTGGCCCAGGAGTGACACCCTAGAGAACAGTCATATTTTAAAGACTCGAGTCTGGTAAGGAATAATCTGTTATGTAAGACTTACTCAAAGACTTGTGGCACTGTTTATAATTAGGAGTGAGTCTACTTGGTCATTGGCAGGTCATGGATGACATTGGGGAGGACAGGCTTAGTACTTACATGGAAGTTGCATTATGAGGGATGACCCCTTAGAAGGCTAACCCAGTAACTGAGGAGAGCCCTACACTAGGATTTTTAGTAAGGATGGACAGCCCTCCTCATCCAGAAATAATAAGAAAGTTTTATTTAAAAGATGCCTGTGGCGGGGTGGTGGTGGCTTGTGCCTTTAGTCCCAGCACTTGGGAGACAGAGGCAGGCAGGTTTCTAAGTCTGAGGCCAGCCTGGCCTACAGAGCACATTCCGGGACAGGCGGGACTACACAGAGAAACTCTCTCTTGAGAAACAAACACAAAAAAACAAAGGTGCCTGTGATTCTAGCACTCATGAGGCAGAGGCAGAGGCAGGAAGATTGTGAATTCAAAGCCCTCTTGGGCTTCATAGCAAGTTCTGGGTCATCCTGGGATATCATGTGACTAAGAAAAAATATACTACAGTCAAGTACTTGTTTCAGGATGACCAATCTTCTTATGTTTTTATCCATCCTCAAATCGCAAGGCAGCTGTGTAATTGCTAAATTGAAATGTGTTGCAGTGATTTGTCGTGTTGGTATTAGAAGTCAATAGATGCTATTCAGCTGACTAACGTTAATTAATTCAATAAGAAATGACTATATCTAAGAAAACTAAAGCATAATGGAATAGACACAAACTATAATGACTTTTGATCCTACAGGTTAAGACATTTTGATTATAGTAAATCAAGGCATGATTCATTTAGACTCAAATATTATTAGACTTTGACAAAAATAATTGTCATATTGAATTTAGCAGAGTTCACCAACAGTGCTACCGTCACCAGAGATGCTGATTGTAAGCAGTTTGGCTACAGAAGAGGAACTGAATCGTGGTAGCAACAAGAATATAAATGAGAATTAGAGTTCTCTACTTGGCAGGGGTCCCTTACATGGCAGGGCTTAGGGACTACGTCTTTTATGTATTTTTCAGATAAAATGTTTCAAGTATTTGTTTGCCAGAGAAAGTCTGACTTCAGGATGGAAGCCTTGGGGGTTTTTTTGTTTTGTTTTGTTTTTTGAGACAGGGTTTCTCTGTGGCTTTGGAGCCTGTCCTTGAACTAGCTCTGTAGACAAGTTTGGTCTCAAACTCACAGAGATCCGCCTGCCTCTGCCTCCCGAGTGCTGGGATTAAAGGCATGCGCCACCATCGCCCGGCTAAACCTTGGGTTTTGAGCATCCAGTGGTCCCTGAGCCCACTTCTGATACTGTTTCTTTTGGTTGTCTCTCGATTACATTATCTCAGAAACCAGAGAATCACCACTGAAACTAATCTTCCTCTCCCCCATGAAAACAAGCTCTAATACTGTTTGAAGTCAGATAAACTAATCAATTCTGTAATTCCCTTTTTCTTTCCTGCTAATTGAAGGCCTCGAAGTTTCTAGTCTTTGGATAGAAGGGATTTGGAAGTTAATGGGCCTGGTTTTGTTTGTTATTAAGTAATGGTCATATTTAATATCTGAGAACCAGCAATTACAAAAATGCCTACAGTGATCAGGGAAGTCCTTAATAAGGAAGGATCCCCCAGCCCAAAGTAGCTCAGTAGTTAGGGATGCAGGACCCTCAGGGCATAGCTTTGCCCAGAACACCTGCCTCTGCCTCACCACTGGTCTGAGGGCCTCTGTTCTTTCCCTTCTCCAAACTTTTCCTCACACCACTGCAAGAGACTTAAGAGGGCTGTTCTAACCACTACAGTGTCCTTCTTACAAATACCTGTCTTTTCAATGCATACAAATCAGAGAAAATGTACTCTGCCAATAATAAAAGGGAGGGAAATGGAAAACAAAGAAAATCTAATCAAACATCCAATTGGCACTGCAACCTTACATAAGCTGACTTTCTCGTCTTACTGCTTTTCAGCATCCATTTGGGTCTCAAAACTCTCAAGTGCCCAATCTCCTTTATTCTCTGCCTGTCCCTGTCTAGGGTCTCATCCATGCTGTTCCTCTGCCTGGGTTCTCCTACCCCTCCCACTCTGCCCTCACATCCTTCCTGTTCTTTGGGGTCATTTTAAGCCTCCTCTCCCTAAAGTTTTCTGGTTCCTAAACCAGAAACCATTTCTAATGTTTCTTAAGATCTGATCTGAAGTCTCTCTTAGGATGTACCCTCAGCCTCAGCATTAAATGATTGCCCAAGGCCTTCACTGTACTTAACACATCTCTTTTACTAATTCAGGTTTCAGAATTAATAATTGATGCAAAAAAATGAAGTTGACCCTATAAAAAGGCATGCAGTTTGAAAATGCAGTTGCTGGCCTTGAACCCAGAGTAGGTGCATCCTGTCACTCCCTCAGACTCCTCATCTCTGAGGAGGAGATCATCAGATCTGACTCCTAAGGTTGATCTGAGATCAAAGAAGGATACCAGGCACCTAGCAAGGAGCAGGGGCGTTTTTCCACCTGCACTCATGTAACAGAAACATTAGGCATTGTGTACTGTGCATTGCTATGACTTTTATTTTGTCAGAATCCCTCATCTCACTGATTTGCTTCCTTTTGCAGTCAGATCCCTTGGGCCAGGTGATTTAATGTAAGCTCATGGAGTCAAGAGAAGGTGACAGAGTAATTTTCCACAGCTTTTCAGAGCTTTTTTCTTCCAGACGCTGCTGGCCTGACCCTCAGTGTCTGCTCCAGTTCTAGCACCCTGCCTTTGTTCCCAGACCGGATCACTCAGCTGTTGCAGGGGCCACAGGGCAGAATGAAGTTACCCCTCACTTCCTCAAAGTCCTCTTGCTTCCCCTCATCCCCTACTTCCTATCTGAAAGTAATTCAATATTGGGAAACCTTTGGTCGACAGAATGTGGTTTTTGCTTTGCTTTTTCTACAGACTGTGGATTTTCTCTTGTCTGCTTTACTTTTGGACTGTAGCAGGAGGCCCAGATAGAAACTGTCAAAGAGAATTCAGCCAATTCTGGCGAGGAGGACCAAATTCCAAGCGCGAGAAATTATATATATATATTGTAGCATAAATATGGCCCAAGGAACTATGGCCACCTCTGGAGATTTAATGAGATCATTACTAGCCTGGCAGTGTGATCTCATTAACAACTTTCCTAGGCTTGCCTAACTTTTATTTTTCCTTCTATGTCACATTATTAAGTTAATAACACAGCGTACTTACTGTCTGTGTGACCTTTGCAAGGTGGTATGTATGAGTCATTTCCATTCCTCAGAGCAACCCAACATGAGGGGGATCCTACTGTTGTTTTCTGGGCTCGCCGAATTGGCAAAGACTCCACAGTTGGCAAGCAGCAGAACTGTGATTGTTCACCACATAGTTTTACCCTCGCCAGGAGGTTCCTTCCACCTCAGCTTGTCCTCTCGGATTCCTGCCGGAGGTCAGTTGAAAGCCGGCCTGGGGTAGCTTCAGCTGTGTCGTCTAGTTCTCTTTCCTATTAGCTCTCATCCTCTGATGTGCAGCCCAGGCACATGTTCACGGCAAAAGCAGAGTCTGCAGCAGGAGCGGGAAGCAAAACACAGTAACTAGCATGTCATTAACCTCCGTGTTAGCCAAAAGAAGTCACAAGAGCGGCCTTTATTTAATGGCTGAAAAAGGCCATTCCATCTCTTGGTGAGAGAAACTAAGAGAGTGTGAGTGTGAATGGCGGAGAACGTTACTGGACTTCATCCATGAGATGGTAATTACACATCAGATGCCGTTGTCTCTACTGTAGAGATGTGCAGTGATGTTCAAAGAGAAACAGGAAAGATAGAGATCAAGCCCTAAAGAATTTTAAGGATGAGGAGAGAGTTCCTCTATAAATAAATTGAAATAAGATTATGACATTTGGTGTGTTCTACTTTTCCCTTTCTGTGATTCTACATTTCATCTAAGATTTAAATGTGAATATATGTGTGTGTGTGTGTGTGTGTGTGTGTGTGTACTATATAATACCAAAATGTGCACCAGATGAAGCACAAAATTATATGGAGGGCAAATGTGTAGCCAAGGAAACATAAGGCTGTTCTTGATTTATATAATTTATCAAAAGAAACTCTCTTAGAAATATGCTCAGAGCTGTGTTTTATGGATTCAGAAACAACCCCTTCCCAAGGGTAAACAGGAAAGAGGATGCAAGGAGAAAAAAGGACCAACAAGGGGAAACTGTGTAATCTTCAAGGTGAACACGAGCTAAACTTGTGATACTGAATAACTATCAGTGACTGGGAACAGCTTGAGACAAAGGCGCTCTACCTATGGGAAAGGCGACTCCTTGTTTCCTGCCAGCGGAGCAAGAAGTGACAGGCAGCATTTTGTCACTTCTCTCCAGCTTCAGTTGTGGTCTGAGACACAACAGCATCAGCATCTTCTGGGAACTTGGTAAAAATGCCCCATCGCAGTGCTAGCACGGATACTGACTGATGAGAATCTGCATTTATCAGGGTTCCTGGATGCTACCTAGAGATGCTGGAGTTTGAGAGGCACCCCCAGAATGTACCACATAAAGTGTGGAGGAAGAATGCCCCATCATCCTCCATGGACAAGGCAGCATTAAGCTTCGGTGTCTTTGTCTATTCCATAATAATACTAATTGACACCTCTGAAAGAAAGTGGATAAAAGTCATTGCCACATTACAGATGAGATGCTCTGCAATGTGCTCACATCTGATATCCATGCTGGACTGGAGTGGTATGAAATATAGCAATATGTTTACCGCCCAGGTGTTTGTGTCGGTCACCTGATCAAGCAAAAGCACATTCTGATTTGCATGGGGCTTTTCTTTTAGATACAGCTGGGTGAACCCCAACTGCATCTGTACGTTAAAGCTATGCATTTTAAACCACTCAGCCAGACATTCAGATTGTGTGTGTAACCCACATCCAGGACAACCTTAGCTTCTGGGGACAGGAAACCTTTGACTCCAGGGTCCGGGTGATGAGTACACATGAACAAAGTTTTTCCATTTACCTTCTTGTTTCCTTCCTGCTGCAGTGCTCCACCACCTGCGGGCTGGGGGCCTATTGGAGGAGCGTGGAGTGTAGCACCGGGATGAAGGCTGACTGCGCAGCCATTCAGAGGCCAGACCCTGCTAAGAAGTGCCACCTCCGCCCCTGTGCAGGCTGGCGAGTGGGCAACTGGAGCAAGGTAACCTATGAAGCTGTGTTTCCAGGGGAAGGGCTGGGTCTTGCATAAACACTTGCTAAAGGTGTTTCCTTGGTCAACGTCTGCTCCCTTCTGCCTCTTTTAAGAAGCACAGATGCTACCAGACATCAGCTTACTCTAAGTTATACAGTGCCTTGAAGTCAGACTTGTATTAACCCACAGATTTTTACCTGTGTGTCCTCCTGTCATGAGATAAGCTGGGACAAAGCATTAAGTTTTCAAAATTAGTTGCTTTTTCCAACATGCAGCACAATATTTCTCTATTATTTTAATTTTGCAATTGTATGAAAATTATAATTGTACAATGAAAAATTACCCCTCGCCACACATATAATTAATTCATGGCTCGATGGCTCTTCTCAAAACAGTTTTATTTGGCTAAAATGAAAAGAAAGCATCAAAAATAATCTAGAGAGAGGCAGGGATATGGTTCAGCAGTTAAGAGTGATTTCCGTTCATACAGAGGAATTGAGTCTAACTCCTGGCACCCACATCTGTAGCTCCAGCTCCTGGGGAGCTGATGCCTTCACACATGCACATACATACACATGGCAAATACTACTACTACTCATGATGATGACGATGGTTTAAATAATAATCTGTGATATGGGATGCCCCTCTGTATGCTGTGAATATATTTTATTACCATTGGTTAATAAAGAATCCATTTTGGCCTATGGCTGAGCAGAATATAGGGAGGTGGGAAAACTAAATATTTGCAAGGAGAAAGAAGGCAGAGTCAGGCAGATGCCATGTAGCTGCCGAAGGAGAAAGATGCTGGAACCTTACCAGTAAGCCACAGCCTCGTGGCATTACACAGATTAATAGAGATAGGCTACTTTAAGATATAAGAATTAGCTAGGAATACATCTGAACCATTGACTAAGCAGTGTTGTAATTGATATAGTTTTTGTGTGATTACTTGGGTCTGGGTGGTGGGAAAACAAAGGGAAATCTCCATTTACAAATCTGGACATTAAAAAGTATATCCCAAGATTAGACATGATAGTACATATCTGTAATCTCGGCACATGCAGAGCCAAGAGAATAGAATCATGTGTTAAAAGTCATCGTGAGCTATAGCCTAAATTGTAGGCACAGGAAGGACCGCACCCCAGCCTGGGGTTTAAGGAATTGAAGGGCTATGGCAGCCATGGTAGGAAGCATGCGGTGAAGCAATGCCGCCCCCTGGCGTGGGGGAGGCAAAATACAGAAAAGACAAGTGACATCCCTTTCAAGGGCAGCTGCCAGCAACCAGGAGACCTCCCACTCCTTAAAATTTCTGCCACCTCCAAATAGCACCGTGCTGGGGAATGAGGTTTTCCCACATGTACCTTTGAGAAACATCCTAGTTTCAAACAGTGAGCAAAACAATAAATGTCAAGAGCCTATTCAAAATTGAAAAGCTCTAGGCAAGACTAAGGTAGTGAAGGTCCAGAAGTGACTGTTAGGTGTTTGTTAACATCTGACTTCTTGGACTTGAAGCAAGAGGCCGATGGACAGGTGAATCCTGTCCTAGGAGTACTGACTAGAGAAGCTGTTTGCCCAGTGCTAAGCCAAGTGCTCGACTTTCCATGAACTTCCATGAGCTTTCGGTCACCTGCAGATACCAGCACTCACCAAGACCCTCAGGTGCCTGGTGCTGGAGCTTTCAAAAACCACTGTGTTACTAACTTAACAAAGAATTTATAATCTCCGTTGAGGTTTGGAATCTTTCCTCTCCTAACCCACTTGGTTATGAACTTCATTCTGCATAGTCTCACTTCTGAGAAACAATCCTAGCATTGTAGATGGGAGGAAACACCGCGTAATAAATACGTACAGCAGCTGCGTAACAGAATGAATTCTGAGGGACATGGAAACGTCGAGAGAAATGCAACATGCTCCAAAGATGCTCCCGAAGACCCCTCCGTGGGGCTGACTCCCAAAGCACCTGTGGTTTGCAGTCCCACACACTTCCTGACAGTGTTGCTTCCTTTCTGTCAACCGCTGACTTGACAGTCACCCTGCTGTGTTTCTTGAATTAAGCATTGTCCTCTTTAGAATTAAATCAAACAGATTACCATCTTCCCCCCCTCCCTGCCCCCTCGGGGCAATTTTCTTTTAGCGATAGTTGACTTCATCATCTGGAGTTTTGCTAATAATGAGAGGAGACTGCAGCCTAACCTGGAAGCATCTGGCCTCATAGATTGTTAATGACTCGGTCTTATTCTGGTTCAGGTTCGCACATCTTTTGAGTTGCAAGGTTTCTGTGGTATTTGCTACATTTTATAGAGCTGAATGTTTTACAAATGCATAAGATGGGCTATAGCCTTTGCCTTAATAAATACAAATAGACGCCTTTTTCCATCCAAACCACTTTCCTAGAAACTTATATTAAAATTTAATGCATAAAAGCCGACACGTAGAATTATATATCAGAGAGGCACCGTCATCCCCAGGAAGCAAAACTGAGTGGCAAGAAAGTGGATGATACACTGAAAATTATGCATTTATTTGACCCTGGATATATTAATAATTTATTCTGTTTTTAAAGCATGACGTCTTTTACACCACTAAGCATATTAAATTTAGAGATGACTAAGGAAAAAAAATAGCTGGAAGCAACAGAATACAAATCTAGTCATCTCGTGCAATTAGGGCCACAGAAAGCTTCACCCCAGGACTACTGACGTACAGACCACAAGACCCTCCACGGTGGCCTCTGACTATCTCTCTGCCCTCCCTCACCCTCGTCTCACATTCTGACCAGCCTGCTGCTCGCAGACAAGTCTTGCTGCATGGCAGTGTGGGCCTCTGTGCCTGGCACGCCCTCCACTTCTGTGCCCCCACTCTACTTTGCCTTCATCACCTACTTTGAAGATTTAGCCTAAGCTCCCCTCCTTTATTAAAGCCTTTCCTCCGTTTGTGGGGTGACGCTGACCACCCCTTCTTTGGAACATCATGAGGTCTTGGATACTTATGGAATATGATCTACTCTTTATTGATGTAAATCTCTTCAGCACACCATTACAAAGCACTTGCCTTAGAGATGCAGAGCTTGGAACATGCTAACTGTTTAATAAAAGAAAAGAAAGGAAGTGGGGGAACAGAGGGATGATGAAAATTTTAGGAATGACTTTATTGATTATTTGAGAAACTCATACATTATATTCTGATCATATTCACCACCTGACTCCTCCCAGATACATGCTCCTCTTCTCTACCAACCCAACTGTGTGTCTTCATGTTTGTAGAATCTGTCAAGTTCAATGTATGTCATTCAATCACTACTTGATTTTAAAGGTCTTGTGAAGGTGTTTAGCAAAAGAAAAAAATAAAAAGGAAGACGTTCTTTTAAAGGAACTTTGGGTTCTCAAATACAACTGTAGTAATCCATGCTTCTTTCTGATGCTTGGGAATGTTAGTACCATTTAACCACCAGCCTATCCTTATTTTGACATCCGTGGAGAAACAGTGTCTTAGAGAAGTTATTCATCCACACTCATATAGCCACTTGGTGCCAGGGTCATAATGAAATGCTCTGTGGTGACCTCCTGACCCTGTACTCCCTAACTTCCTTATTATATGTCTCTGAAGATGATACAAATCCAGTGTGAAGAAGGTGACACAAATCAAAACCATAATGCTAAAGCTGTGAAATGGGTTCCTCTGGCAGGCCCTGCCAAGGTTGCCACTGAGACGACATGCCACACACCAAGGGTCTGGGGCAAGGGATTTACTGGGGGTGGGACAAAAGAGCGAAAGGTCATGTTGGAGTGGGGACATAAGAGAGGCGGACAGACAGAACAGGCAAGAGAACAAGAGAAAGAATTGTAACAGCTGAACACTATTGAGGGGTGCATGTGTCGTTCAGGGAACCACACAGGCCATAGTGACAGTGGAAAGGCTTTATACCCGGAGGCAGGTTATGATGTAAGCTGCAGCTGCTCCCCTCCTTCACCCCACTGCCTGGTCAGCTGGTGGGAGGTAACAAAAACTACCCCCAAAAGAAAAGGTGGACATTCCATTTTATTTCTATCAATGAGTCCAATAATAAAGGTATTTTTATTCTCTTTAGTTTCATGAACTCATTACAAGAAATGCAAATAAATAAAAACATCGCACACTAAAATTAGCCAGACCCAAAGTCTATACAGCTCAATGAGCTTCTATAGTTAGGTCAGGCATTTGAACAGGAGCTCTGGAGCCTTGGATTAAATTTCACGTTTTCTGTACCCAATGTACTTTATGCACTTATCCACCACGAAACCCAAACATCCATGCAAAAAGAGAATAGTTTTGATGATGTTGTTGTTTTTTGTTTGTTTTTTGTTGTTGTTGGTTGCTTGATTGTAACTTGATTTGGTTTGCAAAACACTTCAGTGAAAGCACCTGACATTGTAACTGGAAAACTATCAGGCTTACTTGATTTTGACAGAGCGTTAGCCAGCTTTTCTGTTCGGCTGAGCCTGACTCCCATCCTCAGTTGTCCCACAGGCTCTGTATTAGGAATGTAGCAATTGGCCTTCTGCATACAAAAGCAGAATGGCTTGAGGAGTGAAGTGAAGTCAATACACTGCCACTTCTGCCTTCCTAATAGAAAGTGACGCCCCTTGAAAACTAAACAGAGGCATAGAGTCCGTAAGGGTCTTCCTTGTGACTGCCTGTAGCTTGTTAGTAAATTTTATTTCCGATTAACTATGTGAATATGCTTTCGACAACAGAAGCATGATAATTTGGAAATTGTATTTGGTAACAGTGATTTGTAGCAAAAATAGACCGTAAGAAAATAAAAGCCCATATTATACTTGTTTCTTGTGAAATTTCCTTTTCTTGATAAAGCTAATTTTAGCCAGTCAGTGATGGCATACACCTTTAATCCCAGCACTTAGGCAGGCAGAGGCAGGCAGATCTCTGTGAGTTCAAAGCCAGCCTGGTCTACAGAGAAAGTTTCAGGACAGGGTCCAAAGCTACAGAGAAATCCTGTCTCGAAAAATCAAAAATAGATAAATAAATAAACAATAAACTAACTAATTAACTTTAAAGTGGCAACTACATTTTTTTTACTTTTATTTATTTTGAATAACGCATAAAAGAAGATAAAGTTTTAAATGTGTGTTTTGTTGAAGGTGTCCAGCTAGTGTTGACCATACTTGATTTCTGGAAGCATGAGAGCATCTGTCTGTCATGAGGGTCCATGTCTTCCTAGGTTACAGGCTGTGGTGTTTAGTGGTGATAGCTTGAGAGAGTCTAGAATCACCTGGGAGAGAGCCTCTTAGGCATGCCTGTGAGGTTATCACAATTAACTTAATTGAGTTGGGAAGACCCTTCTATTGTGGGTGGCACCTTTCCCTAGGGTGGCTTCTGGACTGCAGAACAAGAGAAAGTTAACTGAACACAAGCATTCCTCCCTGCTTCTCGAGCATGGGGTGCAACCAGCTCCCTCGGAATCCTGCTGAGTCCTGTTACGTGGGCTGGAATCTACAACTATAGCCAAAAGAAACTCTCTCTTGATTCAGTTGCTTTTCGCAGGACATTTTTATCATAGCAACAGAAAGCAAACTACGACGCAGGCCAAGGTTTTCCCAGGTACCTTGGTGACTCTTCCCGGACAGTGGGGGAAGATTGAGCAGTATGTTTGGAATCTTCTACTGAAAGGGTTTAAGGGACAATTTTCTGCTCAGTCATAGTCCTCCACTGATGATTTCTGTGAAAGCCAGGAGAGCATGATGTTTCCTAATTAGAGAGCAGAATCAAAGGGTAATGTATAGCCATCCTACAGGAATACATCCCTTTCTCGGCAGCACGTTTTCTCAGTCAAGACTGTCAATGAAATCTCAGTAAAGAATTGAGAGGATAACAACACACTATTGCTGGGCACAGAGGCACATATCTGCTGTCCTAGCACTCAGGAAGCTGAGGTAGGAGGAGGTTCACGAGTGTCAGACTGATCTGGGCCATGTAGCAAGATGCCCTATCTTAAAAAAAAATGAACACAGGAAAATAGAAGGAAAGAGATGGAGAAGAAGGAATAGAAAAGAAGAATAGAGATAAAGAAGATAAGGGGAAAGGAGGGGAAGGGAGGAAAGAGGAAAGAAGGGCAATTCTCTTTATCTGGTGGTGATGCGAAGATTGGTTTACCCTTTGAAGGTCCAACCTTCAGTTTCTCAGAATTCCTTTTCTTGACTCAACAAATCCATACTGAGGGGGCTGGAAAGATGGCTCAGAGATGAAGAGAACTGGCTGCTCTTCCAGAGGTCCTGAGTTCAATTCCCAGCAACCACATGGTGGCTCACAACCATCTGTACTGAGATCTGGCACCCTCCTCTGGCGTACGGGCATACATCGAGGCAGAATGTTTGTTTGTTTGTTTGTTTGTTTATTTATTTAAGGCAGAATGTTGTATACATAATAAATAAATAAATCTTAAAAAAATACTGATGACCACTTTAAAAAAAACAAATCCATACTGACCATTTTGATGACCACTTTTAAAAAAAAACAAATCCATACTGACCATTCTTACTGTGCCTAACCCCATGCTAAGCACTGGCGATGTTGTGCTGGACGGGTAGATAGGGTCCCTCCGCCACGGCAGTGATGGTGACAGGGTAGATAGGGTCCCTCCGCCATGGCAGTGACAGTTGACAGAACCCATGGGCAAAATAAATGAGAGCTTTTGCATTTCAAGTGCTGTGCTACAGAGGAATGGAAATCAATAATAGGGGGCAGTTTATTTAAGGAAAACCTCTATTCTAAAAAGTAATGAATGAGATGGCTCGGTGGGAAGGGGTGATCGCCTCACAAGCTTGATGACCTGAGTTCTAGCCCCAAAGCCCATCTGAGCTGGAGGGAGAGAATCAGCTCCACAGGGTTGTCCTCTGATCTCCACAGTTGTGCCACAGCGACAAACCTACACTGCCACGTGCGTAACCGTACTCACAAGCTGTGGGAAATGACATAGCCATGTGCACATGCTATGGTAAGGGAAGTGCTTTTAGTGCTCTTGTTTTATCTGACACTTAAAGAAAGAGTGGTAGATGTAATTCAGAAAGTGAAGCAAGGGACTTTTAGGATATAAGGACCACAAGGGCACACTGTTGAGCTCAGGAGAGTCTCCTGGAGAGTGTCGGCATCTGCCTCCCGTCCTCCCACTTCAAGTCCAAACACATGGCAAATGCAGAAACCAAAGGGATCTGGAAAGCCCTAGAATCCAATCAAAAGCAGAAGGGAGACAGTCTTGACCATGGGCAGCCTAAGCTACCAGTGCTGTCCTGGTCCAAATGACATGAAAATCCAGCAGGTGAACCCTGCGATGTCCTGATGCAGAGCAGGATGCAGGGACTGCATCACGGGGTTGGAGCTGGAGGAAGAGGGCTACTAATAGGCCTGTGTGTGGGCTTTCTGTGGACATGTGCCCGTCAGGCAAACATTCCATGATTGAGGCAGGTAATGATAGCTTTGCCCACTCCTGGGAGTCAGGACACTGGACAGTTATTCAGCTCAGTTCTCTAATATAAGCCCTTCCTAAGAGACAGGATATGCTGTGTTCTGAGACATAGATAAAACTGGTTTCTAGTGGAGTTCTGAGGAAGAAGTAAAAGTGGTTGGTGAGAGTGGTCCTTCCATTGGGACCAAAATGCCCCATTCCAGGAGGCATTGGGTGCTTTCTTGCTTGAAGTGAATGCAGATATTCAGCAGGGATGGCCACCCTCTGGGACAGGCTGTACCCTGTGCTGGCAGGGCAGGTTCTCCATTGCCACAAGTTCACAATTCTTCTAGCAGCCTGTGAGGTGGCAGTTACACATCCCAGTTTATAAATATGTCATCTTGGGCTCAATGACAAAGTCAACAGAGGCTCATAAACAGTGAGAGACGAAACTGGGATCCTCACCCACTGTTGACAGATGTCCAAACTCTCATGCTTCTAAACATGGGTTTTTTTTGACACCAGGATACCCTAAGCAGAAGATCTGATCATGTGATTGCCTCTCTATGAATATGAAAGAAAACAGAGTCTGTGCAGACTAGTCATGACCTGTCCACCCCAGGAGCCTGAAACTTGAACAGCGATGGGGTATGGAGCCCTAATGCCAAGGACTCAGGTTCTGTCTTTGCTTCTATTCTCCATTCAGTGCTCCCGAAACTGCAGTGGAGGCTTCAAGGTCCGTGAGATCCAGTGCATGGACAGCCTGGACCACCACCGGAGCCTGAGGCCCTTTCACTGCCAGTTCCTGGCCGGCCTTCCTCCTCCGCTGAGTATGAGCTGTAACCTGAAGCCTTGTGAAGAATGGCATGTGGAGCCGTGGAGCCAGGTAATGCACCCAAAAGGGTGCCTTACACAGCTTATTATACGGCATCTGCAGCGTCCCCAAGTTTGTGTCCAATAGGTCATGAGTTGCCCTACTAACACGAGTCTAGAACTTGCAGAGGACCACACTGGAATCATGCCAGAGATTCAGTTCCATTTAGTGATCCGACACAGTATGGGAGAAACAGCAGGTCAAACCTTTGCAGGAGCTGAAAGAAATCCACTGGGAAATGATAGGTATGGTTTCAGTTGTGACAGTGCAGGGTTTTATAAGAACTCAGTCTCACAATGGATATATTGGATAATTGGGGACCCTGCTGGGGATAGGAACACAAAGAAATGATTCAAAACAGACTACTTTGATGAGCTGTTTATAAAAGCCTCGCACACGGGTCTGAGCCTTCTTCAGTCAACCCGAGAGTGACGGTGAAGTCCTTCCCCCACCACATAGTTTTAGATTCCTATCTCAGTTAAATACCCAGATGATTGTTTGCATCAAGAAAAGAGACTGTGTGTGTCTCTTTAAAGAGAGGATTGTCTCTGCTGGATTTTGGTGTCTAGACTATGGGGAAAAGGTTATTTTTTCATTTCCCAGTAGATAAATAAATCAATAGCTAAGATAATACTTCTAAGTATACCCATGCACAGGACAAAGATGAGAAGCCAAGATTATAATGTCATGTGAGTGTATCCATAGTGTATTTTTTCTGTTACCTCACAGAGATATGGGCAGTACCCCTTATTCATTCCATTTTATAGATAAAGAACTTTTAACTAAACAAGGTTGAAAAATATACTTGAGTTTACACAACTAGAAAATAAATGATAAACGATTTATTCAAATGTAAGGCAGACTCTAGCTAGTGTCTGTGCCTACCTCTTTGTAGAACTTGGCTCAGTGAGAGCTGAGTGAACTGGGGACAAAGACTGAAGCTTTAACTTTCTTTAGGAATACCTGCTATGTACGGAGAAAGAGAACAGGGAGCTTCACAGCCTGAAGACACAGACTTAGCCCAGAAAGTTGATTCCCCTGGGACTTCCTACTTCATGCTTGTCCACTAACTCAAGTTGACCCCTAGGTCTCAGAACCACTATGTGGTATTTCCTGGGGCGGTGTGGGACATGGTCCTCTATTTTCCTTCCTTCCCTTCGTTACTCAACTCTAGAGTACATGGAGCATCTGCTGCTCCCATGCATGGAACTAGGCCTCCAAGTTCCTCCCTTATGCTAAGTATAGCCTGGACCTGTTCAGGTAAATGTTTCAAATGCTGGGGAAAAAATATACAGAGAAGTTGAGATTTCCAAGTCAAGAGAAATAGCACTTTCAGGCAATCAGAAATGAGTACTCAGAGGTCAGAAGTAGTAACACATGCCTTTAATGGGTAGTCAGAAGTCAGGAGTGGTAGAGCATGCCTTTAAGCTCAGCACCTGGGAGGCAGAGGAAGGCAGATCTCTATGAATTGGAGGCCAGCCTGGTTTACATACTGAGCTAATGGAGCCACCAGCCTGCCAAGTCTATATAGCGAGACCTTGACTCAACACTTCTACAATGATAATCTACCAGTCAGGTCTTATCTATTATGGAAAAGATTATCTTTGTATTTCCTCAGTGGCTGGGGATCCCCAATATCAACCTGTTCCCCAAAGACCTCCTACCACCAACCTTTCTAAATGTCTTTATTCTGAGAAAAGCATGAAGTTGGAAAATTTCTCTTTGAAGATACGACAGAGAAAAGAGATGTAACTCCCGGAGCAGTTTAGAGATTATACAACTTTAGATGCTTACACCCGCCAGTCGTCATTTAATGGCTTGCCGTCGTGAGAATATTTGGGGCCCATTTGGGAAATGTCAGTCATCGCAGACTAACTAAAGGACTGGTGTGTTTTAGCTATAACAACATCTCTACATCCGTGCTAGTTAATTGTTAGCATGCTTCAAAATCCTCTGGTCAGGATGATGCCCACGGGGTCCAATTAGGGCTCTCGGGTGGGACACTCTGAATCATTATCTCCTCTAGGAGAGATGCTGATACCGCTAATCTGAGAGCCACCGAGCTACGGTAATATTTATCATCTTTTCCTTCTATGTGGCGATGTGGCCCTGAATCCATCTGCATACATGCAGAGCCACAAGAACCCAAAGATTGAATTCTACTTTGCTCCTCACATAGGGTTACAAACAGATTGAATAAATCCAGGGCAGGAATATAGGTTGATTCTCGAAGCTGGAATTTTCTGAAGACAATCTGTTAGGTCTTTTGGGGGGGCTATGTGGGTAATTGTATATAATTTTCCTATTTTCTGTGATACCACCATACACATAGTGCCTCAAGAGATGTACTTGACATTGATAAGACAACCACGTTTGTTATTGTTGTAACTGTGTCATAGCTAGGCATCTTCAAGGTGGTTTTGCACTATCTTTTTTCAAAGATTATTAGTGAATTATTTCCTCTTGGAAGCATCATGCAATCAAGACAATGTATCATGTAAAATCATTCTGATAAGCAACATCTGACATTTTTAGACATGTGTCCCTCCAGAAATCCATCTTGCTCTCTTGAATTTATCTTCTGAGTATTACTATCCATGTATCACAGTCTTCATCAAGCCCATCAACTTTGCTAAAAGAAGCTTCCATTCTAAAACTTTATATAGTGGGAAAGGAAGACTGTCTCATTTTTCTGTCACCCTTGCAGGGTGGCAGAGCTAATAATATATGTTTAAAATTTTCTGCAACTTGATATACCATGACTGACTGATATACATGGGAGGCCTGCCCTTTTCTAAAGAGAAAGGAGGAGGAGTGAATGGGAGTGGGGTTGAGGAGGGAGGAAGGAAAGGAAGGAGGGGGAGAATGAGAGGGGAGGGGAAACTATGATTGAGCAGGGAAAATTAATAAATTAATAAAAATAAATATAAAAACTTTGTATTTGTGTAGATAGGTATTTTGTCTGCATGCATATCTCTATACCATGGGTTGCAGAGGCCAAAAGAGGACATTGTATTCCCTGGAACCTGATTCCTCTGGAAGAAAAGTCAGTGCTCTTAACTGCTCTGCCATCTCTCCAGCCCTATCATCACAAATTTGAAATTCTAAAATTTCCACTTTTGTTACCAAAAACTTGCACTAGATAACATCCAGTCTGTTCTGTGACAGGGAGATAGCCTTGCATCTCTTCTGAAAGACCAGTCCTTTAAGGGGCATGTGAGGAGGCTCCAGGTTCTAACGCCGTTAGTAAGTTCTCTAGCATGCAGCCAAAATGACGCCAAAAAGTTTGCTCTTATCGTTGACTTTTCCACCGCCTCAGTTCTCTGCCTCTCTCTGTTATATGCCAGTGCTCTAGGTCCTGTGGAGGAAGTGTTCAGGAGAGAGAAGTGTCTTGCCCAGGAGACCTCTGTGACTGGACAAAAAGGCCTGCATCCACGAGGCCCTGCAACAGTCACCTTTGCTGCCAGTGGTCCACAGGGAACTGGGACCTGGTAAGAGTTGGTTATAGGTGCCTTGTTCTGCCTTGACTATACATTCAGTGTTTATTATTATTGTTGTTATCACCACAAAGAAACTTTATAGCACATTTTAAGAAATTTCTAAATTTACAGATCCCTTTATATGAAAATTTGCTGATAAGATTGGAGATTGAGCTAGGCAGTGGTGGCACACGCCTTTGATCCCAGCACTTGGGAGGCAGAGGCAGGCAGGGGATCTCTGGGAGTTCGAGGCCAGCCTGTTCTACAAGAGCTAGTTCCAGGAAAGGCTTGAAAGCTACAGAGAAACCCTGTCTCAAAAAACAAACAAACAAACAAAACAAAACAAACAAACAAAAAAGATTGGAGATTGTAGAACTGAATGAAAAGGGGGCACGTTTAATATTTTTATGGAGATTTTAAATGTTTTTAGTTCTGTATTAATTTTTTGAGATTTTCATACAATGTATCACGGTTATATTTGCTCTTGACACTTCCCCAGCTCCTCTCGGATTCAAACCCTCTTCCCTACTCCGCCATACCTCGTGCTCTCTGTACTTTCCTGGGAGAGACTGTCTCAGAGCAGAATTCCTGCTCCTCTGGCTCTTATGATCTTACCACCTCCTCTCTACAGTGTTCCCTGAGCCTTAGGCATAGGATTATGCTATAATTGCATTAATTGGGGGCAGGCACGCTACCACCAGCTGAGCTCTGCATTTTGTTCAGTTGCAGCTTTCTGTAATGACCTCTTTCTACTGCTTCTTTGTTGAGGGATGAGAGCTACACTCGTGTGTAGACATAAGGATAACTGTAGTGAGTCATGATATTGCTTAGGAAAGTGGCAACAGTGGGTTATCACCTAGAGTCCAATGCCTTACCAGCCAATGCTTGATTATATTTACAGTGCCAAGCATAAATCCCCTCCTATCGATCGGGTCTTAAGTCCAACTGCACAGCTGTTGGTTACCCCCAGAATATCAGAACAACTGTTGTCCTTTCAGAATCTCTGCCATGCTGGTCATTGCTGTGGTCCATAGGATTTACATCGCATAGGACTCCTGACCACTTTTCTCTCTTGTCAGCTTGAAGAGCTCCTCTGAAATGGGGGCTAGTCCTCAGCCAGGAGGCTTCCAGGTCAGGTCCAGACATATTCTTCCAAGTCCTCTGTCCAAAATATGTGATGTCTTCAGCAATAGGATCCTACCTTCTTTTTCTGGAAGACATCCAGGGCAACAGCAATAATGTATATTGTTTGAGAGGATCCCTTGCACTCCCCTAACTTGTCTAGAACTGAGGTTTTTGTTAGACAGTATAGTTTTGAAGGGATCACTGTTACCCCAAGTGGCAGTTTCAATTATATATATATATATGTGTGTGTATGTGTGTGTGTGTGTGTATGTGTGTGTGTGTTTATTTATTATGTAAACATAAAATACTATGATTCTCTATGTCACTTCCAAACATCTTTAATGTTATTTATCCCCGCCTCTTCCCCAACTCTCTGGGTTGCCCTCCCTCCCTGATCCCCAGGTAAATCTCTCCCAACCATTTTTCCCATTTTCCCCTTCATAGCAACTGTGCCTTATTTTTTTATTTATGCATCTGCATGAGTGTCTACATACAGGTGGGTGTACATGCCTGAGTGCAATGCCCTTGGAGGGTAGAGCTATGGAATACCCCAGAGCTGGAGTTACAGGGAGTTGTAAGCACCTGGTGTGGATGGTGGGCCCTGAACTTGAGTCTTTTGGAAGAGCAGAAAGTACCATAACCTCTGAATCACCTCTCTGGCCATTCTACCTTAGATTCAACATTAATTTCCCTTGGATTTATGGATATTCACCATACTCACTGGTCTGTAACGTGTTTCCATGCGTTCCACGTTCATTGCTCATCCCTTAAGTACCACTTCCAGGTCTGATGAAAGTTGTCTCATAGCTGCTGTGAGTCCGTGTTCATTATCTGGAGTTTAGAAGAGACAAGAATATCAAATACTTTCTAAAGAGAAAAGATCAAATAACAAATGTTTCAGAAGCACAAGGCCCAAGGAGAGGTTATTTTGGGTCCCAAGTCCTTGGGTTCACTATCATTTTTTTTTAGACATGAACACAGTCTCTTATGTCTTGAAACTTTATGTTTAGTCTGACTTTGTAAGTTTGGACCTTTCTTCTGCCCCACAAAGCATTTGCCAGATGGCCAGCCTCTTTGATAGAGAAGTAAACAAAATAATTAAACTGTAGCTGACAGCAAGATTTATTAGCCTCCCAAAGTTTATTGGCTACATAAATAACACTGTCTCATTAATGACAGGGAGGAATGAAAGTTCCCTATCCCAGAGGAAAATTCTGCTGTTAGTGTGACTTGTCCTACCTGACTGAGTTCTATAGTAAATAGATTCATGATTAATGTGAGAAAGCTCAGCCTACTATGGATGATGCCACCCCTGGGCAGGCAGTCCTTGGTTGTGTAAGAAAGCAAACTGAGCAAGCCTCAGAGAAATCCAGTAAGCATCATTCCTCCATGGCTTCTGCTTCGGTTTCTGCCTCCAGGTTCCTGCCCTGGCTTCCCTGGATGATGGATATAACTGTAAGACAAACAAACCCTCCTACACACACACACACACACACACACACACACACACACGCACACACACACACACGATGGTTTTGGTCAGTGTTTATCATGGAAATAGGAAACCAAATGACTACACTTGGTCCCTATGAAACTATCTGATCATACAGATGAAGAAAAAGAAAGGAGGATTAAATTATCCAGGATGATAAATAACCAGAAATCCCAATTCCCCAAAGCCCTAGTCCAGGACTCTTCCAGAATCTGGCTTAATTATTTTCAATCTTTCTTCTTTCTGACCTTTCTTACAGACTTTTATTGATCCTGCATGTTTTATCTGAGAAGCTATTTCATTCTTTCTTGCCAATACCTGTGGGATATTTGAGGTGAACTGACTGACTAAAATTATCTTTAGATTTAGTCACAGAAAACTCTTTCTAATTCAACCATGAGATCCCATGCTGATCGCTATTATGCTTCATGCTTTATATACAGTAAAATAAAATAGAGGTGTAGACATTAAGAAAAGTCCCATTTGTCACCTGTCACCTATCTAAGAGGTCTCAGCGAGAAATGAGCTTTTGTGAGCCGCCTTCAGAGCTGGTTGGTGGTGTCTCCATCTGGAAATTGTCTTATCTAGTGTTCTGGGCCTCCAATGATACCTCAAGTGGCAAATAGACTCTTCTCAGCGTAATGACTTTTCTCTTCAGCCACCTTTTGAGCCACTTAGACAGTGAATATTCATTGGAAATCATACTGATTGCTGTAAAGCGTGGAGGATGGGGAACTTGATTCTGTTCAGGGAAGTTTTGCTCGTATAAAAAAGATAAGTCTAAGAAATAACAAATCGTAGTGTAAAATAAAAAACTGTAAGTGTGTATGTACATCACAGAAGCCAAAACATGGAACCAGCACAGATGTCCCTCGATGAATGAATTTACATTCATTAGATTCAAAGCAATGTGGGATGGACATAAATGGGGCATTGTGTCAACTTAGAAAGGAAATCTACACACTGCGGCACAGATGAACTAGAAGTAATTATGCTAATTGAAATAAGTTGGTCACAAACAGGCAACTGTCATATTCTACTCAGTGAGATTCCTACCGTGATCAAAGGAGATTAAAAAGATAGAAAGGTGTTCTTCAGGAGCTGGGGTAGAGATAAAAGATGATAAGTTGTTTTAAAATGCAGTTTCAGTTTGATAAGATGAAAAAGTTCAGTAGATGCTTGGTGTACACCGAGAATGTTCTCAAGGCTGCTGCACTGTGTACCTAACAAGACTTAAAGTGGAGCGTGGTGCAGTGGCATGCACCTGGAACACCAGCACTTGGAAGCCGGATGACCATGAATTGAAGGCCAGCTGAGCCATGCAACAAGACGCTATCTCAAAAACAAAACAGAAAAGGGTGTGTGTGTGTGTGCAAGCTTAAAATAGAACATTTTATGGATCCTCTTTATATTTTACCACAAATAAAATAAGAAAATAGTCACAATTTATTACATTCTTAGGAATTGCCTCAAGGAAGTTGCTTCCATAAACCGGAGACTCAGCCACTGCTGCGGGAGCCCAATGCCGCCATTGCAGTGGTTTCTATGTCAGTGGGGCTGGAGAGCAATCACGGTCCAGCAAGACTGAGATTCAAAGCCCTGTAGACCCATGTCTGCCCTATACGCACTGCAGTCTTTATTCAGCCCAACGTCCATTGTCCATTGTTTCTCTCCAGCTCCCCCTTTTCTCACACTACTCTCATCTTCCTAACAGCGTCACCCCTTCTTCCCGTGCTTGATCTCTAGCCCCAAATCAGTACTTGACCCGAGAAACTGGAAAACACCATGTCCTAAACAGTGAGATTTCCTTCTATTTCCTTCCAGTTCAGCCTTTCTCCTTTTGTTTCACATCACATATTGATAATGTCAAGATGAATGTCTGTCATATATCAATGTCAAAATGAGCGTTGGTGTTGAGAGTTTTAGTCAGAGTCAAGACTGTACCCTACAAACCGTCGTTCATTCTCATTCCTCCTCAAAGTTGTGCTCCATCCCACTCACGGTTTCTAACTTCTGGTTTCTTATGCTCCTGCTTCTTGGCAGGAAGTGTGGCCACCAACGACTTGCACCATTCACACTAAAATTGAATTTCTTTCCATGTCTGTTACAAATTGCCAAGGAAGTGACCAGCTGACCCACATTGACTCAAGTACTTTCTCCTGGGTGAGTCAAATATGGTAGAGCTGGCATGGTCCCATGGTACTAGCATGGGTAGCTGGACCCAATATTGTAGCTGTGCATTCTCAGATGTGGGAAAAGGAACTCATTCTACAGAGAACCCACTAGCACCCTGAGTTAAAGTCATTTCAACAGCCTCTAGTACTGGGCTCTTCCCAAACTCACAGCTTGGATTGATTTGGATTTCAACTATGGTGGCGCAGTGTTTATTACAACTTGATCTCACAGTGGGCCTAGCTCCAAAGGGCTCTTGGTAATTTAGACATTATCTCAGTTGACTGTGGTGGGGTTAGAGATGCTCCCTTGGTAGTGTTTGGAAGGAACTGTGACTCTTCCTGGGTCTCTTTCAGTGTACCACTTCCTGTGGCGGTGGCTCTCAGAAGAGGACTGTTCGCTGTATCCCCTCAAAAAACAGTACAACTGACGATCACCAGTGCCTCTGTGACCATGAACTCAGACCCCCAGAATTCCAAAAATGCAACCAGCAAGCCTGCAAGACGAGCGCTGGTAGGTGACTGGTTGCTCAGGTGGGGCAGGGCTGCGGTGGTGGAGTTCCTGCCTAGCCTCTTCAGCAGAGGGGCCAGAAAACTTTCCACAAGCCGAATCATGAAGAGAAAAGAGACCAATTTTGCTTTCTAGTTTGTGTATTTAAAGGACAGAGCAGGGATGGTCAGGCCTTATCTAGAACTTTCAAGGTCACAAGGGTTCAGAGCTACCCTGAGAACATACTTCCCAAAAAAGCTGCACCGACAGGCACGTTCCTTCTGGCTATCAGGTTGCCCACAGATTGCCCTTGAATTAAATTTTTTCCTTGATGAACCCTTCAGAGGCCTGCTGTTTATCTAGTTTTGGGTGTGGGAACCTGCCCAATTGTGTGGACAAACAAACAGGGATCATATCATTAATGAAAATTGACTCGTTCCTAGCAGCTGTTAAGGTCAATCACCCCTCAGCTGGTGGTGGGATTTCATGCCCATTTCCTTTTTCTAGTCTGGGTTTTTTGCTCTGGCTGGAGCTTGCTCAGATCTTGTGATGCTCTTACAATGCTGTGAGCTCAAATGTGCCATGGCCCTGCTGCTTCTAGAAAGCACTGTTTCCTTCATGTTTTCCACCCCATCTGGCTCCTACAACCTTCCTTCCCTTCCTCAGACATCCCTGAGCCTTGTGGGGAGGGCTGTGAGACGTAGGACCTGTTTAGGGATGAGCACTTTGCAGCCTCTCATCCCCCGTGTGATGACCAGGGAAGGGTCTCTGTTAACTGCCACTGTTGATTCGTTTCTTATTGTTTTCATCTCCCACAGATTTAACGTGCACAAAGGACAGGCTTTCCACCAGCTTCTGCCAGATGCTGAAATCCATGGGGAAATGCTCTGTGCCCTCAGTGAGAGCCCAGTGCTGCCTCTCGTGTCCGCAGACACAGAGCGTCCACACCCAGAGGCAGAGAAAACAGCAGTTGCTCCAAACTCATGGCCCCCTCTAGAATGAAGCCACCATCATCAACCTTCCCAGCCCGCTGCCCAAGAACATGGTCCAGAAGGTCACTTCATTAATATATCACTTTACACATTCTAGGTTCAACTTTGGGTCATAACAAAATGCAGTATGCTTGTCTAGCCACAAAATATTCTTCACAGAAAGCTTGGTGCTAGCTGCTCCCTGATAGGAAGACAAGGTATTTGAGAGAATTCTGCAGCAACTGAGATGAGTTCCTGGGAAAGTACCAGATTCGGCAAGTCTGTGAAAAAGATGTCTTCTCCCCTTTAAAGATAAAAGTAGAGAACAGGTTTTTCCCAAACTACCTCAAGAGTATCAAGAAGCAGAGCCACACTTACCCAGGGAAGAGATAATCCTTTTAATTTGTCTTCATGTATATATCCTCCTTGGCTGCCTTGGGTAGCCACCAGGGCAATTTTTAGGGACATTCACTCAATAGTTACTAAGGACAGGAAGACGTGCCAGCTGGCCCTCAGTCTTCCCCCCATCCCAGCAGGACTTCACAACTGGAAGTCTCAAATCTTGGGAGAGACCGTGGAGATTTGAGATTGAGAAGATGCAGTGTTTCAGAAGTCACCTCTGACTTCAGCTCAGTTTCTATTGAAAGTCCTACAACTGCAAATGAACGCAAATCAACTTCTTGCTAGCATAAGAAAGAAAATGCAACCTTTTTTCTCTGAATTGTCCTGGCTTCCACAGAACAGATGACTGCCATTCTCTCTCCTGTCCTACTTCTTTCTGTCTGGGTCATGACCTCAGGTCCTACCATCCTCCCAGGGCAAACGGATCATGCACAAAAACTCCTATAACTAGAGTGATGGCTGTCAATCAACCTATCTCTCTGGAGAGGAAAAGTGAGGTTACAGGTTAAACCACTTCAAAGATTCAGATAAATTATACTAAGTATAGGAATTTAGTAGAAATTTATAGTTTAGGTAGAAGGATCTAAAAAGTAAGAGAGATGATTTATTTAGTGTACCCATTAGCGATTTTTAAAACTCTCTTGCCTCTAGAGAGAGCTGGGGTAGAATTCATATTTAGTATGTGCAAGTATGTAGGTTTGATCTCTAGCAACACACATGCATGTTTATATGCATACACACAGAAACAAAAGCTAAGCTACCTTGTGGTGACCAGGCAAGTCAAGAGGGTCCGGAACACTGAAAGAGAAGTTAAAACGCTTATTCCAGACACTGCCTTCTACTGAAGGCAGGGTAGGCCATGATTAGAACTCAGAGCGAATTTCCAAGTGAGCCAATGGACCGAAGCTAGGCAGATGGGTGTGTCCAGACAGATAAGCCCCAGAGAAAAAGCTCAGAACCAGCCCTTGACAGGGTTTGAAGCGATGTATGCCTACGTGTGATGAATCACATAGTGGCAGGCTTACGCACCAATATGTATCATCTTAATTCTGGAGTACAGTCTCCCACATCTCCCTGGAGCCAGCTACTCACTCAGCAGAGTGGTGCTATTGAACCTGGTGCTAATACCTAGATGGTGGCAGAGGTAACAGAGACATTAGCTTGGAGTCATATGAATAAGTATATATGAACTTCCAGATAGACATCTTCTGCTTTGTGTGAGATGGTGCTGCAGGCTAAAGCCAGTTTTACTTGCTCTGAGACCATGAACATAACATTATATATTATGTGTTTTTAACTTTTTTTTTTTGGCTTTTTTGAGAAAGGGTTTCTCTGGGTAGCTCTGGCTGTCCTAGAACTCACTCTGTAGACAGGCTGACCTCCAACCCACAAAGCTCTGCCTGTCGCTGCCTCCTGAATACTAGGATTAAAGGCACGTACTGCTACCACCCAGCACTTTCAAACGCCTTTCCAAGTCACTGGTATGTATTATTCTAGTCAGTTCCTGTGGAAAGCAAAACACTGGGCTTTGCATAAGATTCAAAGGAATACCAGAAATAGGAGAAAGTACATATTTGCCAGGGAAATTATGTGTAGGTAAGCATACTTTCTTATACTCTGTCTGTAAATATAAACATTGCTGGTCAATGACACGCTCTGATGAAATGGAAATTTCAGAGACATACTTGCATTATTTTATCAGTGGCATGAATGGAGAAGCAGAGGAGAACCTGACTTTTTCTAATGAGAAAATTTGCAAAGACTAAGTAGGCTAGGCTTTCGGATGGGATAATTTAGTAAACCATGTGAATTTAGCTTAACCTGGTACTGTTCTAGCACAGGGTAAAGTACAATCCGTCAGAGTCCTGGGTGTGACCAGGCTTACAGAACTCAGGAACAAACCTGGATTCCTACTGACCTCAGCAAGTTAAACTAGGCCAGATTGCTCAGTACAAAAAATAAACCATGTCATTTGTTGCCCAGGTGGTGGAGAACATCAAAAGCCCGTGGAGAGGGTCTGGCCAGGTGCTCTGTTCTAGATCTTTCACCAGTTTCTCAAATACAATCCTGGCTATCCCTTTCTTCTAGCAGAGTGGGACTCCTGTGGTATGTGTCATTTGTGCGTGCTGTTCAGTTGTCACCTGCTCAACCATGGGCTGTCGGTGTTTCCATAGAACCGTGATGCTTGAGATGCTAGAAGAACCTTGGTTGTTAGGATGACTCTGACAGCAAGAACCGGTAGTGTCTTCACAGGGTCAAATATGAAGCCTTGGTTTATTTCATCCATGTCCTTCTTCAGTAACCTCTTGAAGGTGTGAGCAAGAAGTTGAACAAGAGACACTGGATACACACTTACCATGAGCCAGAGAGATCCACCTCAGGACCTTGTGCTTAAATACATCACTTCGGGTTTACATTGCTTTTCAGAGTGGTAGATTTAGTTCTTCTCCCAAAAGTTATAGGCTATTTAATTCTTGCACATCAAAACAGTATTGTGTCATAAGAGTACACTATTTCCTGGAAACTTCATCATGACTACTTTGTTCAAGTCATGAATCATGTCCCATAACAAAGGATTGCTTTCTTGTGTAGGAATAACTGTTCAGTCATATGTTTTCTAAAGCAAGAGCACACACCTCCTCCTGTTCTCCTGAGACAACTGTGTCTCCACTGGCATTCCAATGCAATGCTTTCAGGGAATCTGTTTTCAACAACCTCCAGCAAGAATCTGAAACACAATTTGAGGCTCATAGTATTTCAGACCCTAACTTTCCACCTAGCTAGCTGAAGTTCTCTGAAATCTACGTGTTGCAAGCCTAGAGAGTACAAGTCTTGGCTTTCTCCTTTCTCACTTCAAGATGAAGCTCTGGGACAGGCTATCTGGTGCTCAATCCACAGTGATCTGCTTTCCCAGGGAAAGGCCACATGTCATGAGATTCCTGGTGCTATAACCTATCCAATATATTTGATATACTCTTGTTGCTAAATAAAATATGTTTTTTAATTCAAGTATTTTTATTTTAAGTTGTGTCAGTAAAAGTAATGTGGTAGGGGAAATGTCTTTCTACCTATTTTGCCCTCCCTAACGGTGGTATGACATACATGACCAATTCATTGTCTTCTCTGTTCCTATGCTCCCCCACTCCTTATGTACTGGATGAGTACCTCGGCATTAAAATCAGATTGTAATTATAGCTTGTCTTTGTGTGGCATCAATAAATGGTCAAACTCATTGAGGTTCCCTTGTGATTCATTGACTCCTACTGTGAGGCTTTCACCACCCACTGTGGTGTTACCATGGAGTTTTGCAATGGAAGAAATTGCTATCAATTTTTTCCTCCTACATTTGTCCCAGACTCCTTCCTTCCCCACCCCTAGACAAGTACATTACCCAATGAATCATACCCTAGGTGAGTCGAACCTAACTCATGAATGTGCAGTGTCTTAGTTAGGGCTTCTCTTGCTGTGAAGAGACACCATGATCTGGCAACTCTTATAAAAGAAAGCATTTAATTGGGGATGGGTTACAGTCCAGAGGTTTAGTCCATTACCATCAGGGTGGGAAGCTCGGGGACATGCAGGCAGAAATGGTCTTGGGGAGGTCACTGAGAGATCTACATCTGGAGCAACAGGCAGAAGGGAGAGAGAGAGAGAGAGAGAGAGAGAGAGAGAGAGAGAGAGAGACTGACTTGGCCTAGCATGAGCATTTGAAACCTCATAGCCCATCCCCGGGGACACACTTTCTCCAGCAAAGTCACACCTACTCCAAAAAGGTCATAGCACCTAATACTGCCACTCTATGGGGCTATGGGAGCTATTTTCATTCATACGACCACATACAACAACTAAAAAAAAAAAAAAGGATCATCTGAAGTGATGCCTAAAATACCTCACAATCCTGAATCTGACGGAGTCAGACCCTCAGCTTACATCCTGACTTCCTCTCTTGATATCCTAAGTGGCAGAATGCTTAAAAGAAAGAAAGTCACATTTAGCAGAGTGTGCACAAGGAAGCCAATCCTTTCTCAAGTTCAGGCAGCAAAGGAGTTGCCATGGAGAAGGAGTCCACTAATCATATAAGCATTGATTGTTTTCAAAAGCATTGAAAGGGAGCCAGCTGGACTGGGTAGGTGACCCCTAGAATTTTTGAGGATGATAGGAAATTTGAGTTTGGTCTGTGCCAAATCACAGGGACACCTCCCTGTTTGTACCTTTAAAACTATTCTATGACCACCAGATAACTCTTTCTTACCCTTCAAAATTCTGGTCGAATGTCTCTGACCTAAGGAAGCCCACCCTGGTCCTGTTAGGAAGAGTAAGGCCTGCTTCTACTCTGGCTGTGTCCTGCACAGTTTACACATTTTGCACTCTTAAAATCTCAGGAGATATTTTTTCCCCCAGGAGACACATGGAAACGTCTGGAATGTCCTGGGTTTTGACAAGTGGGAATAGAGGAATCCTGGTCACTGCCATCCAATCAGTGGAGGCCAGCGCTGCTGCTGGGCACTCCACAGTATGGCTACCTCCCTTTTTGTTTGGTTCAAAATATCATTTATTTTGAGGTTGGAAAAGACCTGTGCTAAAGCAATTATCACCTTGGTATGGTAACCGGGCATGGAGTTAAATAAAAATGAGCTTACTCTAAGGTTTAGAACCCTGGGAAAGGATTGTTAAAATAGATCAAAAGACCTCAAAAGAAACTGCATATGGATTTAAAGCACATTGGGCTGATGGAAGGCATATGGGAAGTGCAAATTAGAATCAGGGGTTTATATGAAAAAAAAAGGACATAAAATTGAGAAGGTCCAGAAGTATGAAGTGGAGCTAAGGGGGAGGAGTTGGGCATAACTATAACCAAAATACATTGTGAGTATGTTTTGTTTTAAATTCTCAAAAAAAATAGTAAAACCACTATTTTTTAAAAAGAAAAATACATCTTGACATTGGAAGGTAACTGTGATCATAAGCTAACCCCGGATTCCATGGGCTAGCCTAGGAACTGCGGTATCTCAATTTTAAACTCAGAGCAATAAGCTAAAAGCAAAATCGTGGAACAATGATATGCTAAAGGGTTTAAATTAATCATCCTCTTCCAACTGAGGTCTCTAATCAACAGAAAGTACACATAATTAGTCAGATCAAAATACCAGCTTTCCTAATAGGGACATTGGCTTGAAGAGTATGTGTGGGTTGCTGATGCAAAAGGTTTCCTACCTTCCACATCTCCACCCTCCATACCAAGCAGCAGGGTAGCTGAAGCAAAAGTTTCCCTGTAGAGGGACACTGAGTTGGGAAAGAGGAGTGGGGGGAAGGGAAAAGTGGAGGACATGGCCTATTAACCTCAGCCAGCAGACATAGTTCTTATGTCCTTGCCTAGTCACCTGACTGACACACAGTAATACTTTATAAGAATATAGGACTACATTAAGTAAGATAAGATGTAGATCATAAGTCAAACAAAACCAGAGAACTAAGGTACTGGAGAAAGAGGTTTAAACAGGGAGTGTTGTGGGTGTAAAGGAGAAATGGGGGGAATGGGTGGGGCTAATTTAAAGGAAGAGTATATAGAAGCAATATGGAAGGCTACTACATCACAACTCAATTAAGAAGCATATAGTAGACTCTAGTCAAGAGTAGTTACAGGGATAATAGAATACGTATTATATGAAAGAAGAGTGTATTGAACAGGGTCAGGGTAGAGAAGGGAGTAGCGGGTAGGCTAACTAAAACCAAGCATGTATAGAAAAGCCTTGTTGAAATCTTCCAGCTAGTAATCTAATTCCAAAATAAACAAACATTCAAACAGAATTACCCTGCATAGATGGAGAAGCCCTCTCCCAGAAGATGAAGCTTATTAAATGAAAATCTCGGTGCTAAGATCAGAATACCTCACTACAAGTTGTTAGTCAGGGTGTCTCCAGAGGTCTCCAAAACAACACAGGCTATTGCCATTACCCCGGTTTTCCACCATAACTAGATGGTAAGTCCTTGTTGCTGAATACACCCCATACTTTGACTACAGGATGCAGAGAAATCAATCTCTGACTCCTCTCTGTTGGCTGGCTTTCATAGGATAGTAAGGTTCTCTACAGGCTCTTGGATTCATTGCTTTAGTGCTGTGATGTGGCACAGCGACCAAGCTTACAATTCCAGAGGCCACAGTCGTGGCGGCAGCATGGCAGCAGACACCAGGCATAATGGCAGAAACGGGCAGCTTAGAGTTCACATCTTAAATGTCAAGCACAAAACAGAGAGGGCAAACGGGAAGTAGACACGATATTTTTATCTCAAAGCCCACCCCCACCCCGTGTCATACTTCCTCCAACAAGTTGGCAATACCCAAGTCTCCCCAAACAGCGCCACCTGCTGGGGACTAAGTGTTCAAATGCCCAAGACTGTAAAGGAACATTTTCTTTCTTTCTTTCTTTTTTTTTTGTTTTTTTTTTTTGTTTTGTTTTGTTTTTTGTTGATTCAAACTCTGGGTTGAGTAGCTTATTTTCAGCATATTTAAACATAGCACATTTGGCAAAAAAATTTCCTGGTGATAATTAGTTCAATCCTGTGCACAAGAAAGCACAAAACTTCACGACATAGAAACTCTTTGTAAAATTCACGTGACATTCTATAAAGTTAGATTCTCTAAATTGACTACAAGTAACATCTTCCATAAAGATGGGTTCTATAGATTGACAAGCTCACAGTAACAGTTGTGGGGAGAAGCTGGTGTGGTCTCAGCCACACAGATAGATCAAAGGTCACCAGGTTCTTAACCACATCTACTTAATGTATATTTGATTCCCATATCAATCAAAGGAAAATTTGTACATCAGATCATTGTAAGTTATAAACAATGAGCATTGTACACTATGTTTAGAAGAAACTTGGTTCAGCCCTTAGCAAATAACTATACTTTTAATTATTATGGCATAATCAAATCCATCCCATTCTTAACCCTGGCAACTAGAGATCTGTTCCAAGTCCATATAGTTTTTTCAGATGCCATGTTCATAAAGTCATCGTATGTGACCTCTTAACAGAACAGTAAGGGTTAGGGTTAGGGTTAGGAGTTAGGGTTAGGGTTACTTTTTCTGCTGCTGAGCATTTTCCATTGCTGTGAATGTGGATTGTAACAATGTGATACTATTGTATCCAGTTTGAAGCTACTGTGTGCATCTGCATATAGACTTTGTGTGCAGTTATGTTTACCTTCAAATTTAATGAGATTTCAGAGCCAAATGGTGGAAGCATACTTAAGTTCTTAAGAAACTGACAAACTCTTTTTCCCATCACAGTGCCATTTTACACATCTGTGAGCCACTCATTCTTTCAGGCTTGGATAGCTGTGAACGGTTAGCATGCAAAAACAATTCCACTACTGACTGAATCTAGATCTAGAACACCCCTGATTTGTAAAGGAACATTTTCTATTCAAACCACCAAACCAATCTAAATTTCCATGTTATCTGGCGGAGGCACTCTCCAGGTCTCACGCGTCTTACTGAAGAGCTGCTGGCATATGATAGCTACAGGGGAGGGAGAACCATTCTTGAGAGTGTTCCAACTGGTGTGTTTCCTATGTTCTAGTGGATGACCTCACAGCTCATGGCACATATGGGCAGCACTAAATGAGACTTCACGGATTTCTTTTTTAATTTCATTTTTAGGAAAAAAAAAAGACAGGAAGTTGGGAGGGGAACATGTTGGAGAGAAGTATAGGGAGACTTGGGAGAAAAGAGTGGGGGGATTGTATGATCTTATTACATTGTAAACATATATGAAAATTTCAAAAGTAAAGAAATGTTATAATAAAACATATTAATTAAATAGTGAATTCCAAGCTAAGGAGCAAGAACAGGTGACCTTGTTTTAACCTATGAGAGATAGTATTTTGGAAGCTAAACTTTATGAGTCACTCGGACCCAAGACATAGAGCTAAACCCTCATAGCTAGCACAATTTATTACAAGTTCCAGAAACAGGCACACAAATTTCAGGAGCCAGTATTATTTAGGAACAAAATGATCCTGGAGGTGCCCACTCACATGGGATCCGTCAGACGAGCCCGAGGAGCCTGGGTCCTCTCAGCTAATGTCTGATACTAATAATTTCCCTGAGTTCTCTCCGGTACTTGAAGGAGACATCAAGTGTTAGGGAAGGAAATGGCCTATTTTGTCTGAACTAGCAGCAGAGAAATGAGCAATGTTCTCAGCTCTACCCACAGAAAACTATGGACTTTGGGCAATTCTACAGCAGAGATTTGCTCTTTTGTTTTTAATGCCCACAGCAGGCCAGTGGAGGATGCCTAGTGACCTTGAGGAAATGCAGGTAGGATGACTCTACTCGCATACAAGGGATGTGGAAAGCAAGGAGAAAAGAGAACAGAAAGCAGTTCTGATTCATTAACGGGATTCAATGTTGAGAGAAACGGTTTTAAGCCATTGGAGTTTGGAGCATGCATTTTAAAATACAAAACTTTACAGCATTTCCTCAATCATGGAGACTATCCACATCAAAACCGTGTCTCCTCTGCCTTAGGCTTCTTGGGTGGAGATTATTAAGGCTGAATTCAGGGCTCTCTGAGGTCTGGTCTGCTGACATTCTGTGGCATGACTTCTTAGAGTCTAGCCAGTGGGAGAAGCCCCACTACTGACTGCCGCTAACCCTTCTCTACTCTATAGTTTCCTACCACAACCCCCTCAGGAAGCTGTTAGCTAATTGAGTTTTCCCCGGTACAGTTGATACAGCTTTGATGGCTCATGATTTGCTTTTCCTGCTTGAAGACCCCTGATCTCACTACCCAGCACCATCTTAGGGCTAAGCCATACGCAGAGTTTCAAGCATAACAGAAGGAATCTTCCTGTTTGAACCCATGTCACTGAATATTGTTCAGGCTAGGGCTCCAGAGACATAACATCCCAGCCACTTAACAGGCTGATTTGTGCTCAGAAAACCTATGTGGCAAGTACTACACATTACCAACTACCCCCCAACATAATGTAGGAACTACTACTTTATATGGATGTATATTCAGTCAGGCAGGACTTGAGAGCACAGAGTGGCAGCTTATTTCTCTTCCATGATATTGAAAATGGTAAAGGGTCTTGATGAAGATCACTCGACCAAAGTTAGGGATGTTGGCACACATCTGCATGCCAGCTCTAAGGAGCCTAAGGCAGGAAGATTCCCAAGGGTTCCAATCAAACCAGTGTGAAAAGACCAAACAAGTAACTTCATTCAAACCTCCACACTGCTCGTTATAATCAAACTCCAGAGTGGTTTCTAGAAGCCAAAGACTGTATAGTGACACATCCCTTTGCACCCAAATTACTGTTTGGTAAAGTTCAAGGTTGCTAGAGAATTTATTACTTATTCTAAAGAACAGTTAGCATAGGCTTGTGACCCTTTTCTTATAGCATTTACTAAAAACTTACAACTATAAATTCTTCCATTTTGTCTTTGGAAAGAATATCTCTTACAGCCCAGGAGTCCCAGGGGCCTGAAAATCATTCCTTTTAAATGTAATCACCTAGAGGGATAGGGCTCAAGTCCTTCGGTTCCTGGAAGAGAGCACAATTCATAATCTGATAAATGCCAGCCAGCAAGTACACACAGCAGTTCATAGGGACCATTCCTCCACCTGCTCCTTATAATTTTTATTGCTTTCTTAATTCTTCCAAGTCCTCACATATTCCCCCTCCCTAATACCTCACTTTCCCTCCTTAAAACATCCAGTAAATCCTACACAAAGCACAGCTGAATGCATATTACAATGGGGTCTCTTGCCTTTTGCAACAACCTTGAAAATCCATTTCTACATTCTTTGGGACCAACTTTGCTTGTCTTTAATAATATCTGGCTTTTTTATTTGGTAAGCTCCAGTGGTTTGAGCTCCTGCGAGCTGGAATCCTCTGCAGGTCCTCTGATACACTGGTACCTGAGCTGGGACCAGCAAGTGAAACACCCATGGCTTCTACATGGGGCCTCTTCCGGTTTAGCGTCATGTAGACCTTCAGCAAATTACCTAGTGACATATGGCACCCACTATAGTCCTAGTCTTGGCTGCAAACTTGAACCTGACTAGCATGAGTTGCCTGCAACCAGGTGGCTACCTTGAAGAGATAACCCGCTCCCCTGGCATTTCTCATTTCAAATCAACGTCAAGTCTCAAGAGGAAAAGAAGCCCCTGTGAAAAAGAATTAGAGTGGTGAACAATGGCAGCACTGATCACCTAATGAGCAGGAACACCCCTCTCCAGCTTGGTGGGGATAGCTAAGAATCAAAGAAATAGATGGAGCCGTGGGGCTCCATAGAGAGGCTGCATAGCACGGCAGCTTGTCCTCTGCTGATTGTCTTCATCTGTTTTAGATTACAGACAATAGGTGAACTAATGAATCGGGAGATTAAATTAGCTTCCCTTAACCCATGTGGATTGGGAAACAGATGTGTTACACAGCCCCAGAAATCAGCTCTTTTATTGCAATATTTTCAGAACCACTGAGGAACATAACCTGTGCTTGCACGTGTCTGGTGGTTGCTTCAATGGGCACTGAGCCTCAGAAAAGAAGACTGATTAAAATAAGATGACAAACGTATTAATACATCTCTCTGCAATGTGTGTGTGTGTGTGTGTGTGTGTGTGTGTGTGTTTTAATAGTACTGAGAATCAAACATAGGATCTTTTTCTAAGCACATATTCCAATTCTATGTTTAAGTCCTATACTACAACCATTGCCTCCTCTCCTACTTCAGGGAGACCTAACTCTGGAATAAAGAAGGGTTACCTTTAAATCCTCAGATTCCTGAGAGGGGAGAAATCTAAAATGAACCTGTTATAACTGTATGCCTCCCTCGTGAGGATTTTACTTCTTTAGACAAATATCAAATTAAAACCCAGCTATTAATTCATGCAATGCAGTCTTATGCTTATATTTATGTATTTTCATAGCACAACTCCAAGGTCCACCTTCACCAGAAGATCATTTGGTAGGTTATTCCTTGGGCAGCTGATGTATTAAAAATAGGCGGAGTTATTAATTGCAGTCAAGTACACTGAGATGGAACACAAAGGAGGGAGAGACAACGTTCATAATGGGCTAGGGCAGACAAGAGGAAAAGCTAAAAGAGAGAATGCAGAGGTCGTCCTTAGCAACGAGAGCAATCCATCTGTAATTGAGGATGCGGTTGTAGGCATGGTAGTAGGGGTTCATCCTTAGCAACGAGAGAGTAACCCTTCTGTGATGGAGGATGCGGTTGTAGGAATGGTAGTAGGGGTATGTGTTAAGACTGAGATTGGGGGACAAAGTACCAGAGACACGAAAGAGCACTGGTCCAGAATCCTGCTGTATCCAGCCACCAGCACCAGAGATTGAGGACACAACAGCTTCTCAGCTGAGTGGACTAGAACGGGTTGGTCTGCCTTGGGCCTGCAATAGCTTGAGCCCTGCTCTTTGTAAATCCCAGCCTTGTGTGGCCTAGGGAGTCCAGAAAGGAATGTTCCAACTTTTTCTAAAGGTGCTTACTATGCCTCCAAGAGGTTGATATCTGGTCCTTCTGTATATGTGTTGTTTTTAATGGTTAATAAAGAAGCTGCTTTTGGCCAATGGCTTAACAGAATATAGCCAGGCTGGAAGAGATATATAGAGAGAGAGTAGGCAGAGTCAGGGAGAAGCCATGGAGCCACCTGTAGGAGACAGATGCCTTTGACGGAGCCCAGTGAAATTTTGCCAGTAGGCCACAACTTCGTGGTAATGCACAGATTAATGGAAATGGGTTAGTTTAGGATATAAGAGCTAGCTATAAATAAGCTATTGGCCAAACAGTATTACAATTAATACAGGTTTCTGTGTGATTTTTTTCTGGAGTCTGGGTGGCCGGGAAATGAACAAGCATCCCCCCCCACCCCCAACAGCTATTCCTCTGCCTATTCTGATGTTTGAACAATACTTGCTCCACACTGCTCTGGCAGTTGTGAGTAAGGGTAAGAGGTAAGAGGATACAGAAGGTCCATATATGCTGAGGATTTCAGTCATAAAATAGCCTAGGTCCTAGGCCTTCTCCCTGTTCCTGTCCAGCATCACCTACATCTTCCTTAAAGAGTGCCCCTTGTGATTGACAGGCTGAACAAGCCAGCCCTGCCTATGAGAACCTGGTGGACAGGCTCGGGATTCCTGCGTGGTGACTAGATCCAGATGAATGATGGAAATTCGCCTAGCTGAGCGTTTTATGGAGCTCAACAAGTTAGCTCATTGGCTCTGTACTTCCCCATTCTAATTCATAATTTACTACAGTTCTCAAAACTTTCCAGAACCATGTCACATGGTGTATTAGGCTCTGTAGAGGACTGGAACCATACCACAGAATTAATATAAACTAAAAAGGAATTTATTAGATTTTCTTACACAGTATGGTTTGGAGAGTACAGCAATGCCTATCTCCACCTGGGGAGTAGCGGTTTGGTCCAGGAGGCTCTCAGCATTCCCATTCTGATGGTGAAGGCTTGACAGAGTCCTAGAGAGCCATAGGTCTTCACTCCACATTGGAAACCTGAAAAATCTGAATTTTGGGGGGTCAGTGAAGGATGACAGTGGCGGGAGTGGTGGCAACCGCAGCAGGGTAGATGAACCAATGAAAGAACAGGCTAGAACTCATCACTGAATCACCAAGTCAGTCAGGGAAAAGGCAAATGTCTCCCCCTGGGCCACATCATGCTAGGTACCACTCACATTTTGATGTGAGCTCACATTATCATGTTTTCATACTTCAATGAACCTAACCAAGAAAATCCCTCCTGGAGCAGATGTGCCCAGACTTTTATCTCTTGGCTGATTCCAGTTCCAGTCAAACAGACAATGGAAATCATCCACCTCACTGGGGCAGATTGAGGGGAGCACACAGTTGTCCAGGCATCTGATGTGACGGGCCCCTCAAGGACCATTGAGCAACACTTTCTTTGATTTATTTTTTTCGGTCCCACTTCTCTGCACTGTACTTAAAGGCTCCCGGCCACACCCTTCTCTAGCCTGAGGAGCCAAGTGTGTATGTATACTCCACTTCAATCATTCGTGTTTATTCCGTTGATTACGAAGCTCTCACTAAACCACAGATGTTCGTATTTCCATGTTTCTAAAATAAGTGCAGAACAGAGGCCTCTGTTGCTTTGCTCTGGTTTCAGGACCAGTGTAGATCATGAGAACTTCTAACCGTGAGGAGATCTGTTATGGGAGTCGAAACCTGTAGTCGAATAGGATCCAGGCTCACCTTGAATACAGACTAGATCAGCGGTTCTCAACCTCCCTAATGCTACAACCCTTTCATGTAATTCTTCATGTTGTGCACTGCGACCTTTTAATACAGTTCCTCATATTGTGGTGACCCCCCACCATAAAATTATTTTCATTGCTACTTCATAACCGTAATTTAGCCACTGTTATGAATCATAATGTAAATATCTGACATGTAGATATCTGCTATGCAATCCCTGTGAAAGGGTCATTTAACCCCTCCAAAAAAAGTTTGATCCACAGTTTAAGAACCACTGGACTATAAAAACGTCTGGAAAACTGGTACCTCAGTAAACATGGCAGTCGAGGGTTTCAAAGGAGTCATGCTGTAAAACCATGGCTGTGCCTGGCTATAATGAGATCAGTGAATGAGAAAAAAAAAAATGTATCTTCAACTCAGACTTTAACTTACGCTCTCAACCTATCTCATGGCCCTCGGCCTCCATTCCTGCCTCCAGCTCTGCTCACTGCCAAGAGTGTGACTCATCAAAATCCCAGAAGCAAAGGATGCAGGCCAGGCAATATGTGGGAAAAACCTAACTACAGTACCAATTAGCTTTCCTCTGTACTTAAACAAAGAAGCTCATTCTCATTCCAATTATAGGTTATCAGGAATCATTTCCTCACAAATACCTTTCATATTTCATATTTCACCGTAGGAAGCCCAACTCAATCAGTATCTCCCTATCAAATCACCAAGCATGATCTGCAGATTTGAGGACTGAAAGATCAACAAAATCAAGTGTGTGGGAATTTGCCGTTTCCTTTCCATCTGAATGGTTACCAGAAATGGGATGCCAAGGAGGGCACGCAGACCCAGGAGCCAAGGGCACCTATTATCTATGTCTCAGCTGGTAAGGTGGTCCTGACAGTATTTGACCTCCAGGAGAGCCTCTTTATTCCTATCCAGACCAATGCATGAGGCAGGGTCTGGTAAAGATGCTTGGCCTAAAGTGCACATCCTGCCAGTCAGCAGTCACAGGAGGCTGACTCCTCCAGAGTTGTGCTGTCTCGCCAACTATTGCTGTCATCTTGAGTAACAAGAGCTAAACGCTCTGTTGTTCTCCCATGTTAATCCAGACCTTTAGTTTCTGATCCAGTCTTGTTCTACAGACATAAACGGAAACCACCAACTAAATGAGAAAAAAAAAAAAGAATAGTAAAGAATAGTTTATTTATTTTGATGTTGGCTTCCTACAATCTTGTCTTACAGGAAAATGATTTTCTGGGTTGTTTGTTTATTCTAGGCTTGGTCTTCTGGTCAGGTTGGAGACAGTGGGTCAAAGTCATAGCGTCTGGCCATTGCCCTTTTGTCTACTTAGACTCTTTTTCATTATCGCTTGCAATTTTCCTAAGGGTAGGTTTAATGATGCAAACTTCCAGTCCTCGGCTCTCAGCACTGAATTTGAATAAGTTACATGGGGAGACTTGCATAAATTGCAGTGTTTTTTGCCCAAGTGCCAGTGATTGGCTCAGGTCTGGAGAACACCTCAAACTTTGTAAGAAATATTTCTACCGATGCTCTAAGGATGAAGAGAGGCTCTCGACTCCCAAATCCTTGACCCAGTAAGTCAATTGGCCCAGAACCTCTCAGTGGTCTGGAAGAAGACAAGGCAGGGGGGTATTTGTAGTTTGAGAAAATGAAATCTGAATGCTATTGGTCATATTTGCATTCCTATCACTGGGAGGCTAAGCCGGGAGAGGGTTAAGCCAATTTCAGCTACATGGTGAGTTTGAGGTCAGCGGGGTTTATTTGGAATCCTGTCTCACAAAAGGGGAGGGCAGTGAGGTGGCTCACTGTGTAAGGTCACTTGCCACCAAACCTGCTGAGCTGATTTTGATCATTGAAGCCCATAGGGGTGAAAAAAAAAAACAACCTAATTCCTGCAATTGTCCTCTGACCACCACACATGTGCCATGGCAACACGCATGCACCTTTACATGTATGTGTCAATATTAGTTAGTAATAGAGATATTATTATCAACTCACATTGGAATAAAAGAACCTGTGTATGATTTGGCCAGGATTATGAAGCAAAGTGGGAGTATCTGACAAATTACTACCACTGTGAATTAATTATTTGGTAAATTCTGACATTGTGGAAAGACACACATACATGTGTTTGTGTTTCTAACACAGCAAAAATGAACATGCAGTCCAACCAACAGCTTTGGCAAGGTTAACATCTGATGGCAACTGCTATCCACAGTTCATATGCATGATCTTGGCTGTAGCTCCACAGTGACATAGACAGAAAAATTGTGACATTAGATATAGCTTCCCTGTGACTTCAATCACTGCTCCCGTTTGGGTCCCACTCTTTGAGTCAGTTATATTAAACTGATAGTTGACCTGTAAGTGAAAACCCCACTCCCATCAGTAGGTGTGTACCCAGTAGCCATACATCAATGGGAGGAAAAGCATCTAACACCACGTTTAGGGCAACAGCAGAAAATGATTCCACCTGGAGGCACTCCAGCCCTTTGAGGAGTTTCAAGACTTCCCTGCCTTCTTACTCCAGCTCTTTGAGAAGTCTCAAGACTGCCCTTCCTTCTTATTCCAGCCCTTTGAGAAGTCTCAAGACTACCCTTCTTTCTTACTCCAGCCCGTTGAGAAGTCTCAAGACTGTCCTGCTTTCTTACTCAAGTCCTTTGAGAAGTCTTAAGACTTCCCTGCCTTCTTTGTCCCCAGAGAGTGTCTTTCCCTTCAGTTCATGATAAGCTGACCATCATCAAAGGCCACTTACTGAGAAGGGTCAAATATGAGTTCCCTACATCGTGTAGGAAAGGTTCAGCTGCTAAAACTCAGGAGTGAGAGGAAAAGAAGAGAGCTAACATGTATCAAATCCTTTTCCCAAGGTATGCATGGTACCGGCATGTCCTATAGCTGTGCCAAACAAGGTCCATTTTTTGAACCATATGAAATGGCTACTTTTAAAAGAAAAAAAATGCTGCATATTGATAATTTTATACGGCAGAGTCTAATGTCCCGGGCACTAACAAATAGATGGATATCTGATATCGGGGACATAAACTGAACTGTTTTTCATTACCACCCTCAAACACTGGAGGCTTCAAGTGACGGCCTTTTGCCTGGCAAAGACAGATGGCCCGGGACAGCACATGGCGAATGGCTGAGCCACGTGTGGATGACTCCAGTGATCTTCTTTCTTTAGTCCACTGGGGGTAACATACGTTGATGACTATACTCCTTATCAGCATCCAAACCCTTCTAAACTCCACAGGCGGGTTAAATTCCCACCCTCCTCCTACATCGCAGCAGGAATGATTTCAACACATAAACCCTTGCGGACCATATTTTAACAATATTCAAACTGCAACAGGAAGTAAGGGGCAGAAATGGTAGACTAAGTCTCGGAGTCTGGTATATGGGAAGCGGCTGCGAGTTATTCGGGAGCAGGAGGACAAGGCAGGAAAACGTTACCTACGTGGTCCAAACTCCAGAAGAAAAGATGCTTTCAAAGAGTAGCCCTGTGCATAGAGAGCAGGCGAGGAAGTGATGTAAACAATCCCTAGTTGGTGATGAATGGATTGTTGAAAGCTCTGTTCCCTCTCCCAGGAAGGCATTTTCCCTAGACATGGACACAGCATCTCCTCTTGGCTCCCTTTATCATTCCCTCTGATTTTTATTGGCATCTGGCCTTTGCAGTGAGGTTTCTGTCACGACCTTACTTAAAACTGTAAGCTTGACCACCCCCCAAGGATGCTGTAACCCTTCTGTCGTGTTTTTTTTTTTTTCAAGGCACATATTCTTTCCTACTTATCAGTTCTCCCCACTGGAACGGGGACTAAGAATGCCAATGGCACTGCTCTCTCTCATTCCTCGGGGCATAGACGGCTTCCTGGCATATAATAAACATCTCTTGAATTAATTAATGAATGAACAGCTGGTGGGAACCTGAGCTCTTCCTCTCATCAGATCTGATGTGAACAGAGAAGCAGTGACAGCAGCAACCGGCTTCTCAACGAAGCGATCGTTATCTTCACTTCAGATGAATAGAAGCCAGCCCTGTGCGGTTGCTTCCCTAGTGCCAAAAATAGCTATGATCCTGGACTCTCTATGAGGAGGTCATCGCTTCCCAGCATTCTTCAGAGCAGGGAAGACGTAGCTGCAAAGGAGTGGTGACCACATATCTATCTAAGAAAAGAAAGCTCTGAGGGGCCAACTGGAACCATGATGTTGACCGAGGACATTGGGAGGCTCGTCTCTGCTGGGACTTCAGTGTGAAGGGGATGAAAAGCCTTTGCCACTGTCCCTGTCATTATGTTGAAGTCCTATTTCTGTTGCTGGTGATGAAAGACTGTGCACAGCCTATTGTCAAAACATATGCTTATTGCTTTTGTCTGAGCATTTTCCACTGGTTTGCTTAATTAACACCACTTGACAGTTAACCGAGATGTTTCATTTCAAGCCAGAGCCCCAGGACCCAACATCCATGTTGTACAATTCCAAAGGAAGACAGTAAGTCAGTGCAGATGGATGCAACTCCCCGTGGCCTATGAGTGTGCTGAGATACAATGCAGATATGCTGAAATGAGTTCCTTTATGTTTGTAGTTCCTGAGTATTCCTCATGGTAACTCTCCCACTCTGTACTCCGAAGAAGAGGCAACACAATGATTCTGGCACCCAGCCAAATGCCGCACAAGCTTACAACTGGTGTTGGAGCTACAAAACAAAAAAGGGGGAAGTGAAAAGAAAAAAATCTTGCTGGATTTCCTTTCTGGAAGCTTGTCTTAGATTGTCTTTGTGTATGCACATTTGTGTGTGTGTGTGTGTGTGTGTGTGTGTGTGTGTGTGTAAAACAGCACATTTGTTTTCTTATGGCGCTATAGGCTATTCTAGATTAACATCAGTGTAGCAGTAGGCCTGTGTTTCTCTTGGCTCTGAGTGAGTCTCTGCCCCCTTTAATGCTGATCCCTCGAGACTGCCTCTATTCCTTGGCTCTGGATCCCCTTCTCACATCATCATTCTGATTCTCTTTTGCCTCCTTCTTGGACCTTTAATAGAGCGATCATTTTTAATGAGCTCACCTGGATAAACTGGGGTAATCCCCTTGTCTTAATGTCAGCCGTTCAACAGCTGGCTATGTAATCTAACATATTCCCAGGCTGCTGTAAGTCCTAGATCATGGATGTACTTTTACGAGGCCAATATTCTGGTTAGCATAAAGGTGACATTACAAAGACCCTTGCCACGCTGTTTTAAAGAGACTTTACTTAAACAGGGACAAATGAATGGCATAAGCATGCAGTTCTTCATGCCAAAGGGCTATAGACTTTTCCCCTGTAGTTTGGTGTGTGACCTAAGCACTGCCCAGTGTCGCTAATATCAGAGCTGAGCTGGAAGTTTTCTGATACTAGCTCCTGAAAGAAGATCCTATCTAGAAAACAGAGAAGTGGATACTCTAGGTGCAATGCCTGTAGTTCAGTTCTCGGAGCTTTTATCAAAATCTAGACTTAGCAGGTCAAGAGTCAAGAGTGTCAATCCCCCACCTTCAGCCAGCTCTCAGTCACCTCTACATCAGCATGGAGCCAAGGTGACCCCAAGAGTTTGTGAGAAGGTCAGAGAGCTACCTTCATGGGCTAGTAGGTCTTCTGTTATTGTAACAAACATCTGAGATCATTAAGCTAATAAAGAAAATGGTCTATTCGGGTTCATAGCTCTGGAGGTTCCAGCATCAGTTAGCCCTCTTGGTTTAGAGACTGTAGTTTGGCAGTAAGTACCTCATGGAGGAGTTCGTGACGGAGGAAGCTGCTTACTTCAGCGGCAGATAAGAAGTAAAAAGGAGAGAGCCAAAGAGACTATTAATGATATTCCCTAACCTCTTCCTAAGGCATGTCCTTAGTGACCTAAGATTTCTACTTGATGTCATCATTTAAAGGCTCCAACATTGAACTACACTGGAGACAAGCATTTAACCCGTAGGCTATAGGTCATAATCCAGATCCAGGAGCGTATCACAGCTATGCACGCTTAGCCAGGATCCCATCTGTCTCCTTGCTTTTGCAGAAGCAGCTTTGATAACTTTCTATTTCTAGCCCAGGATCCATTTGATGAGATGCTTAATGAAGTACACCCATCTTTTTCTTTATCTGCTTCGTCATTGGGAGACAATATCCTGATCTTTAAGTCCTGTCTACTTAAGCCACAAGAATAAGCTAAAGGATTAAAGGGACCTGTTATTCTCTTCTCACCGAGCACATCACTTTAAGGAGGAACTTTCTAGAAATAAAGGCTAATTACAAGCCAAGCCTGTCTTCCAAATGACAAATTCAGGAAGCTGAAAGCGCCTTTTTCTACTGTTTTTCTGTTAATTAGCCTCATTGTTTTGCTAGCTACAATTAACTGACCATATCACAGATACGTTGCTGTGTCTCTGTCTTTGTAGGACAAATGGCAATCTTTTGAAAATTTTCCTTCTACCTCTGGGCTAAAGGTTATAAGATTCCTACTCCTATTAATCAGCAGGGCATTTTTCAGTGGCGAGTGAGTGCAATGGCTGTCCTTGATTGTCATCTTTACTAGGTCTGGAATTAACTAAAATCCAAACATGGGGGGTACACACCTTTAATCTGGGCCTTGAGGTGGAAAGACACACTTTTAATCTGGGCCACACCTTCTGCTGGAAGCCTATATAAGGACATGGAAGAAGTAGCTCATTGCCAGCTTGCCCTCACCTTGCTAGCAAGCCCATTTTTTCCACTGGCATTAGAGCCTACTTCTTTGAGATTCCAGCACAGACTGAAGACTAGCTGAGACATCCAGCCTCATGGACTGAGCAACTCCTGGATTCTTGAACATGTCATTCACAGCCAGCCATTGGTGGATTAGCAGGACCACAGCCTATAAGTCATTCTAATAAATCCCTTTTCTATGCACATATAAATTAACTCATTCTTTAAGCTCTGTTACTTTAGAGAGCCCTGGCTAACAGTGAGCAAGTAGGCATTCAGAAAGAAGAGCAGTCATTGCACCATCTCCCCAGCTCAGCCAGTGCAGCTGCACACCCTGGAATTTCTGTCCATCTGGATACAGTATTTTGATTACCCGACAAGTCTGCATTCTTCATGGCCTGGCTAATTCAACCCAATCTTTCTTACTCAATCAAATTGTCCTCACCATGATTATGGTAGAAGGATAATCACACTTTGAAGAGCTAGGACGGTCCAAGTGAGTTTGAAGGGTAGGTGGGTCCTGCCGCTCTACCCACTGGGAAAGTAAGCAAAGTCAAGACGTCCACCCCACATCAAAGCTCTAGATTAGCAGCCTTTGCAAGAGCCTCGTGCTCAAAAAACTTAAAGCAAGGGTATTTTTAAAGGTTGCCTACTGGATCCTCCTGAATATTAACCTTCATCAGGCGATGAAAGGAGACAGAGACAGAGACCCAGTTTGGAGCACCGGACAGAAATCTCAAGGTCCAAATCAGGAGCAGAAGGAGAGAGAGTACGAGCATGGAACTCAGGACCGCGAGGGGTGCACCCACACACTGAGACAATGGGGATGTTCTATCGGGAACCCACTAAGGCCAGCTGGCCTGGGTCTGAAAAAATCTGGGATAAAACTGGACTCGCTGAACATAGCGGACAATGAGGACTCCTGAGAACTCAAGAACAATGGCAGTGGGTTTTTGATCCTACTGCACGTACTGGCTTTGTGGGAGCCTAGGCAGTTTGGATGCTCACCTTACTAGACCTGGATGGAGGTGGGTGGTCCTTGGACTTCCCACTGAGCAGGGAACCCTGATTGCTCTATGGGCTGACAAGGGAGGGGAATTTGATTGGGGGAGGGGGAGGGAAATGGGAGGGGGTGATGGGGAAGAGACAGAAATCTTTAATAAATAAATAAACGGGGAAAAAAAGATTGCCTAGTGGAAAAAGTTGAAGGAATATTTTCTTGAAGAAGGGTGACTTATAAGTTTCAAGGAAAAAATGTAATAGATAAGATAAGTGACCCTGAAGCTCCACACCATACTGAGGAACTGTTGGCTGTAGGTAGTTTCTGGGGGAGGGCAAATCATTCCTTATTGAGGGCGTGGCCATTGGTAGGTTTTCCTACTTCGCTGGCCGGCCCATGTGTGCAGCAGTGACTCGGTGGGCTATTAAATAAATGAGTGAAAACACATGAAGTTGGGAGAGGTGTGACAGGGATATGGGGAGAACTGAAGGGGAAAACAAGGGATAGGATCATAGATATTATTATATTTCATTGTGTTTAGTATGCTATTTTCAAAAGTAAAAAAAAATTAAAAAGAAATAAATGCCAACTAGAGGCTAAAGTCCAGAAGTTGGGAAGCAATCTCCGTTTCCAGATCTAGAAAGACATTGATTTAATAGCTTACTTAAAAGGCTGGGTTCCGACTGTAGTCATTTGCCTAGAAAAAAAAAAATGAGCCTAAGTGACTACGAGGAAATGCTAGGCATGAAATTCAAGTGTCCTCATCAAAGAAAAAGGTTTCAGTGTAGAATTTGTGAGCCTTGGCATTTGTATTTCCAATGTCAATAGTGGGAATAGGTGTTTTTTTTTTTTCCCCCGCTTCAGTGGATAGGAGAAATCACGTAAGGGCCTTGTTAAAATATACTGTTCAGTATTCTCTTCCAGTTGTTAATCTGCTATGTCAAAGATCAGCCTAGAATTTGAACAAGAATATAAGGTGATCTGGATATGGTGATTTAAAGGGCCAACACTTGAAAAACATTTCAGAAGCTTTTCATAGTCATCTCCCTTTTTCCATCCCAAGAAAACCCCAACTGAATTCATAGTCAGTGACCAATTCGACACTATGCTCATCCTCACAGCCATGGCCAAAGCAGCCATTTTCCTTTGCAGGTTATGTTTTTGGAAGGATATCATTAAGAGATCTTTGATGACAAATTAATTAGGATGGCCCTCTGACCCATGCTGTGGAACACAGGTCATTCAGTGGTGCATTGAATTTCAGTGTCCTGGAAGCTGAGCAAAATGTCACATGCTTGTAATTCCTGCTGCTTGGGAGACTAAGGTGGGAAGATCACACATGCAAAGCCAGCCTCGAGAACATGGGGAGACCTCGTCAAAACTTCATCTGCCAGATGTTTGAGTGATGAAGAGTAGAGTAAAAGTGGCTGCGGGCATGCGTTGTGCCCACTATTCATCAGGACTTAGTAACTATTGACATCAGGAGATGCTGGGTTTGGTGGGCCCCTCTGGAGGAGTCCAGATTCTTGGGTCCCTGAACAAGGAACTGGACTAAGATGGTAGGTAGAAACAGAAGTCAAAGACTGTGCTAAGGAAAGATGCACTTGCAAAGGAGGAAGTGAGCTGTTTAGCAGCTCAAATAGCACACGCTGGATGACAGGTGAGGAGGATTTTTACATCATGCAAGGCGAGCTTTCTGACTCACGTGTAGCACTGGCTTTCTCCGGCATGCTCTGTTACAGGTTTCCCATCGCAGGTCTCATTAGCACTGACATCTTCACCCAGAAGAGTGTGTGCGACAATGAACCAGAGTGTCTCTGTACCAGTGACCTCAACAGAAAGAAGTGGGAGCTACTATGTCATCAGGTGGTAACCCTCTCCCAACTTCCCTCAAAGCCATAACATGTAGGGTGAGATTTTCACGGATGAGGAAAGACCACGAGAACCCAGGCAGCAAACAGAAAGGGAGATGCTGATGGAGAGGTGCCTGCTTCCACGGGCAGCATTAGCAGGGCCAAGGGTCTGCCATTGGGAGCTGCTGCTGCTTTCATAACTTCTCTGTTTGGCTTCAAACACCTCCTACAGATTGCAATCTCCCCCCCCCCTCTTTTCTTTGAAAAAATATGCATTTATTTATCCTGCCAAAGCAGGATTGGTGGCTTCAAAGTTGAAATGAACTGTAGGGCTATCCAGTATAGGGAAACATGACTGGAAATTTTATTAACAATATTTTAATGTAGGTTTAAGCATGAAGGTTACAAGGAAGAGAGACTCTCAGAAGAAGGTAAGAGATGTCTGAGAGCATGAGTTTGGGCTTCCCAGTGGGTGGGAGAAAGTAAGGTGTACCCCAGTGTGAGTACAGGCTGCCGTGGTTTGAAAGAAAATGTCTCCTAAAGGGAGTGGCACTATCAGGAAGTGTGGCCTTGTTAGAGGAAGTGTGTCACTGTGGAGGCAGGCTTTGAGGTCTCTTATATGCTCAAGATACTATTCAGTGTCTCAGTTTATTTCCTGTTGCCTGCAAGATGTAGAACTCTCAACTACCTCTCCAGCACCATATCTGTCTGTGTGCAACCATGATAATGGACTAAACCTCTGAAACTGTAAGCAATCATCCCACTGAATATTTTCCTTGATAAGAGTTGGCATGATCATGGTGTCTCTTCACAGCAATAAAAACCATAAGACAGAAGTTGATGTCAGGACTGGGTATTGCTGTGAAAGGCCTGACCATGTTTTGTTTTGTTTGTTTGTTTTTGGAGGAATTTAGACTTTGGTACTTTGGGTTAGGAAAGCAATGGAATGCTTTAATCACTGCTTAATAGGCCTTACTAGTAGGATCATGGAAGACAGTGGTGCTGAGACTGACTGGAACTCTGGGGGACTGACTTAAGGGGTTTGAGACGAGAATGTTAGTATGTTGCCTAGAAATCGTTCTTGTGATATTTTGGTGAAGAATGTGGCTGCTTTTTGACCTGGTCTGAAAAGTTTGCCTGAGGCTAAAGTGAAGAGTTTTAGATTAACTTCCTTGGCAGAGGAAATGTCAAAACAGCTAAGCACAGACTCTGTCATGTAGTTATTAGTAGCAACTCAAATGAAACTTTATAAGCAGGGTAAATTACATAATGTAAAATTTAAGGACAAAAGGAACACCAGAAAGTAGAATGGGGCTAAGTCCTGTGTTCAGGGAGATAAACAGATTAAGAAATGGAATAAAGGGAGTGTGACCTCAGAACAAGATCCCACCCAGCTAAGTTTCCAACTTGTGAAAAGGAATTAGAGAAAAGCTTAGAGCTCGGTGTGCGGTCACGCCTTAGAGGCCGGTGTGTCTCCGAGTTTGAGCCCAGCCTGGTGTAGCCATGGAAAATAGAAAGCTGGTGAAGATATAATTGAACACGGGGACTGTGTTCCAGCCCCAGCAACAATAGAACTTGGCAGCTTCAGCCACATGGTTCTGGCTTTAGAGTCAAGAAGAAAGGCATTATGGAATCTTCCTTGTTGACTAAAGAAAGTCACTGAGGCCATGCATAAGTCAGGGGTGTCCCCGAATGGAGGCTCAGGGAGGCCATTGTGAAAGACTATGACGGTGAAGCCTGGATTGCTTTGGAGACCTACAGATGTTGGAGATTCCAGAGCCATGGGATACCTGCCAAGGAGAGCTGCTAACAGGGAGTGGAACTAGCCCAAGAGAAAGAAGTGTGCTGCAGTCAACAAAGCTGAAAGGAGTTGGAGATCTGAAGAGCACTTTGATGTCAGACATGGAGATGCAGAGCTCAGAGTTTTCCAGCTCATTTAGATCCTGTTTGGGTCCAGTTTTTCCTCACTATGCTCCCTTCCCTGATGGTATTGTATATCCTATGTCATTATATATTGGAAGTATGTAATCTTCTGTTTCGTTTTGACTTTACAGAAGATTACAATTTAAGAGATTGCATAAATCTCTGAAGAGACTTTGAACTCGAGACTTTTAAATAAGTTTGAGATTGTTGTAGACAATGGGGACTTTTGAAGTTGGACTGAATGCACTTTTCCATTATGATATTGTTATAAGTCACGGGGGGGGGGGGGGCTAGGGTTTAGAATGTGGTGGTTTAAAAGAAGATGCCCCAACAAGGAAGTGGCACTATTAAGAGGTGTGGCTTTGTTGAAGTAGGTGCGGCCTTCTTGAAGAAAGTGTGTCACTGTGGAAGTGGGCTTTGAGGTCTCATATATGCTTAAAATAACAACTAATATCTGGGTTCACTTTCCTGTGACCTGCAAGATGTAGGACTTTCAGCTACTTCTCTGCCTGCGTGCTGCTGTGTTTCATCATGATGATAATGGACTAAACCTCTGAAAATGTAAGCCACTCCATTAAATGTTTTCCTTTATAAGAGTTGCCATGGTCATGGTGTCTCTTCACAGCAATAGAAACCCTAACTAGGACACTGACCATGGAGAAAGTCAGGATTATGAGGTAGCAGCTAGATTTCCTAAACAGACCAGAGTTAGACGTCAGAATAACCGAGTTCCCATCGCCATCTGAATTCTTCCCAGAAAGGACAACCCTCAGTGCTTTCTTCTGTTCTGTCTCCTATGCTGGCCCCATGAGGAACGGATCTTCAAAATGAGCGTTGTTTTCTGTTTCAGCTTTTGTCTGTCCACTCAAACTTTTCTCCTTGTCTTAGTTATCATCTTTTTTTTTTTTGGAATGAACTGTTGCCAATTCTAGATGGAAAGTAAAGCTAGAATCTTTACACAAAATTATTGTGATTTTTCTCCTCTGAATGGAGTAATGTATACATTTCTGTCACCCAACAGGTTTGTCTTATGTCACAGAATTAGAAAAATTAATGAAATAATTTTTATTGTTTTTTGGTACCTTTTAGTCCTGATTGGGAAAGTAGTTTTTGTTTGAGAAATGATCCATTACTAGTGTTTGTGACAAAGAGGAACAAAGCAGTCTGGCATGGATTTATTAGACCATCTGTTTGAGTCACTAAGAAACAACATGATCAAGGCAACTCTTAGAATTTAACTGTGGGCTTGCTTACAGTTTCAGTGAGTTAGTCCATTATCAGTGTGGTGGGGGCAGAGTGTACTCCCAATGCTGGAATAGTAGCTGAGAGCCACATCCTGATTTGCAGGCAGAGAGAGCCCTACCAAGCTTAGTGTGGGCTTCTGAGAGCTCAAAGTCTGCCCCCAGTGGCCCACTTCTGGTGTGGGAAGTCCTCCTGTCTATCTGTTGCTTTTATTGTTTAAAGAATAAATCTGTTTCAGTCAGTGGCTTAACAGAAATAGAACTAGGCGGAAAAACTAGACTGAATGCTGGGAAAAAGAAGGCAGAGTCAGAGAGAAGCCATGGAGCTGCCAGAGGAGAAAGACGCAAGCTGGCAGGTGGAACCTTGCCAGTCAGCCACAAACCTCATGGTAAAATATAAAATAATGGAAATGGGTTAATTCTCGATGTAAGAGCTAGCTAGCAATATGCTTAAGTGATTGGCCAAGCAGTAATTTAAATAATATAGTTTCTGTGTGATTATTTAGGGAATCTGGGCAGCCGGGAAATGAACAAGTGGCCTCATACGACACACTTCCTCCAACAAGGCCATACCTCCTGATCTCAGTGGCCCTCCTGATGACTATGCATTAAAATATATGAGGGCCATTCTTATTAACATCACTAAACCAGCTAAGACAGTGATTACAAAGTTAAAGAGATAGGAAGACTTTCTGACCTTGAATCCCACTTCTGAGAAACTCTTCTTTATTAGTGAGGAAGGAGCATTATATAGCAATGCAGGTAAATAACTGTTTTTTGAAGCATAGTTTGTTTAGCAACAAAAATAAAATAAAATAAAAACAGAGCAAAAAAAGTGACAACTTGAAGTTCCTAATAGTTCCTGAATTAAACTGTAATAAAGCCACAAAATAGAATTTCATGCAGCTATTTTAAAAAACTCAAACCTATGTATATTCACCAAGAGTTCTGCCCTCCTGCTAGCCTATAGTAACCTGTAGTGAACCAGAGTCCAACCTCAGTCGATCACCTACAGTTTACAGGGACCCTGAAAACAGTGGTTTTTTTAAGTTTAGTCTGAAACATAAGCATGCTTATGTTACTTGGAAGGAGGCTGAGGTTGGAAGATCACAAGTTCAAGACCTGCCTGGAGTATGCGGTGAGTTCAAGGCCAGCCTCTACAAATCAATGAAAGCCTATCTCAGAGCAAAAAGTAAAAAGAGGGCTGCAGAGTGGCTCACTGGTGTACATGTAGTTTGCAAGAGACTCTGGCTTCCATCTAATTCTGCTCCCAAATTGTGCGAGGAAGGCAGAAGAATTACTAGGCTGTTTATTCCGGTGGAGAACGAAGACCTCTGGGCTTCGCATCAGACTGGTTCAGTGTAGGCGCCTACATTTCCACAGCAAGTGATCTGATGGATGGGATCCTGAAAACACTGTTAGACTCCACAGACCTCCGAGAATACACCTCTGCTGGACTATTTCCAAGAGGAATGACAGAGTCTTTCCTCTCTTTGGGATCCTTTCTCTTGACAGGCGTCACTGTTAACTGCTACAGCTCCACATTCTGCGGCAGCTTTGTTCCGATGCACTGAGCACAGGGGTTTATTCTGCATAAACATTAGCTTCTCTGTTTACAAAACAGACATCACTCCACTGTCTCTCTGGACCCGACACTTCTCCTTCATCCTCCTCGCATTAGAGGCGACAGGAATGGTCCCAATGCCCTTACCAGTCCCTTTGTTGCCTCTTGTGTACTTTCCAATATTGGTTATTCCCCTAGTGCTGTTCCCCCAGAGGCTACTGAAAATGGCCAGGGAAAGCCCCGTTTCAAGTTATAAGTATGATTCACTGATGTTGCTGGAGTCCATTACTCCTCTCTTGGGAGGGAACAATGCAATTCAAGTTAGTTCAAGCTAACCTTAAGGTAATTTAACTGGTTGCTCCAACCTTGTTTTGTGCCTGCATCTATCTGGATAAAGAGGGTAAGGCTGCCCTCTGCTGTCTGAAAGGAAGCTTTACATTTATTTATCTAGTTATATTTTTCATACCTAGTTATGTCCAGAGTTCAGACTTCACAAGATGGATGTCAGTAGCCTTAAATTAAATTAAAACTTAGTGTTACATCATATACTTTATGCACTTGAAGAAGTTGAAAGCTTCGAAAATCATCCCTTGGGAAGCTTTAAGGAAGCTTCAGGTAAACCACTTCCTGTTTCCATAACAACACACATTCAGGCCCTTGTGAAGCTGCTCTAAAAGGCATCTTTTCTTTTACTAAACTCTTCATTCTTTGGTTCAGTCTGAGCATCCATCATTACCCCGTTGCTGCTTCTCTTCCACTGGTCCAGGCCCCCCTCCTTAGGGTACCTTTTCTGTCAGTCCATTCTCTACAGCCCTTCCGACAGGGTTCTGCTGCCACCGCACTCCTAACACACCCAATGCTCCCTTCTGCCAACTAGGCCTTGAGACTGCAAGTGTTTTGAATTTTTTTTTCTCTTGCCAGATGAGCAAAGATCACTTCCCATCCATTCACTCCCCAGACTAATTCTGTCATTAAAATTTGAGTTCTGAGTGCAACCAAGAGCACTTTTTGCTTGTTGGAAACCACGCTTTGGTTCTGTGGAAGTCGAAGTCAGCACTGAGAAGCATGGAATACATACAGTACAAGAGAAAAGACAATGACACTTTTAGTTTGAGAGGTCCGAGGCCATTGAGAAGATGACTTAGCAAGGGTAACTATTGGGGCAGGAGCAGATGAGAATATCAATACTTTCTTATATGAAACAAAACCGACTTGTCATAACAGTTGCGCATAAGATATAGCACACGCATCTGACAAGCAGCAAGAGGCTCAGAGAAGTTACATTTGCCCAAGGTTGTTCAACCGGAAGTTGCAGTTAGAATATCAATCCACCTTTCTGACCCCACAGATCATATCTGTGAGTCCATATCATAAGCCCAGGAGCTTTAGAATGTTTGGCTTTAAGAGGAAGACATCATTCACAGAGGGACAGTGGCACCCGTGTGCGCTACATTTAAGAAAGTAGAAGGAGCTCACAGTCAGGTGGCTGAGCACATGGAGTGTGAAGAGGCAGCTGGAAATACTCTTAAGTCCTGCGCTTTCCAGAAGCCCAAACACAAGCTAAGACAGACTTGAAAGACATACTCCTTATGGAGGGCCTTGAGCTACACCTGTGCAGTCAAATTAGGAGCAGTTGGGAGTAGAACTCACCAGCAGGGAGTGGATCTAATTCTTCCTACTTCATATAGTACTTTTCTCACACAGGACTGACCTCCTAACTCTAGGTCTGGAGGAGAGGCTAGGTTAAGCAGGACTTGCAAGCAAAGTGAGTGTTGGGCGAAAGGTCTGTAAATGATTGGCTGGCACTGGATATCACGAGATGAGACAGAGGCAGGAGATGCTCAGAGATGGAATTAAAAGACTAAACTTCTGTGAGATCCAACAGCACAGAAAAATAGGAGGATGTTCAATCCTGTTAATTCAAAACAATCTCAAGAAGACAGAAAAAGTGGTCATCTTTAATGAAACTGAGTATGTAAACTGGGGACCACAATCAGAAATCTGGCCATAGTAATTTAATCAAATGATGAATTCTCTTACGCCCCTCTACCTCCCTCCAGAGTTAGGTGCTAGGTAGCCCAGACAAGTTCATCAGGTCCATCGCATGATCTAAGTGCCTTGTTTTCGGGATCTCACTGCTGCCCACATGGGCCTCAAGCTTGTGGGGTCCTCCTGCCCTTCCCTGTACCTGGGACCACGCCTGCGCATGTACCACTGCACACAGCTGACCCCCGCTCCTCTACTTGGTCACTATATTAATCAATACACGCTTTTCGTTCTCGCAGCCACTTCAAGACCGCCAGAAGTCAGCCAGACTGCTTTCTATGCAAAACGTAAGGCAGCAAGACCAGCAGGGAAAGGACAAATTCCTTCCCTTCACCACATCTCCCACACCAGATAGTAAACACGCAGACTCGATCCAGTCTGTCAGACTTAGACAAGTGGGTAAGCGGCCATAAGCAGTAATCGAATGGAGGGGATTATGCTATGGAGTCACATGTGGATCTAAACTAATAAGTGCAAGTGTCCTTACTATATATTAGAATCCTAGACATTGGTGGTTGCTTCTGGTTGAGTTCAGGTCTATGAATAATTATATCAAGTAAGTGTATGTAAAACCTGAGAACACCGAAGAAATTAAATGTCAACGGTTCCATTAGTAAATCTGTATTCTCTTGGCAGAGCTAAAACTGTACCAACAACACATACTTAGAGCATACAAAAATAAGAAATAAAAATTTAAAAATGTCCACATAGGGGCTTCTACTTTTATGTCATTGGTCAGATCTATCTCCAGAGTGCTCTTGGGCACACCAGCTCTCTAGTTATTTCTCAGCTACGTTGAAGCTCTCTACCCAGAAAGAAATAAGTGTCATCGCAAACAGAAGTGCTCACCTCATCCCGGTTGGGATCGGCACACGCTGTGACCTGTGACCTGCCCTCCCACACACTCTCAAGAGCCGCTCCAGCACTGCCTGCTGGACACTGAGACACACAATCTGACCCAGGTGCTTCCACAGAAACACGAGGATTGCCAGGTCTTGATATCTGTAGTAGGAAATTTTAATTTTTAACACCATAATTCAATCCTGGCTGTTCTTTAAGCACATTTTTAAATTCTTTATTTTTAATTGATTGAATTCATACAAAATAAGCCTGTTAAATTGAAACATGTCTCTCCCATTTTTCCATTGCTGAGACATTTAATGAATAAAACAATTTTAACAATTCTTTTATTGATGTCCATCTAACACATTCTCTAAGACTTGTCCAGATCAAAACGACTGATTCATGCAGACTGCAGAACTATTCCACGTTCATGATAAACCCACGTTTCCCAGTGTACAAGGTTACACGATGGAGCACTGGTCCTCCTTGAGGCTGAGCCAGTGCTGGCCACGTTCCTGTTAAAATTCCTCCTCTGCCTGCTTGCTGCGGGACCGCTTGAGCTGCTGCAGCCGCTCCACCGTCTCCTCGACGGTGCGCTCCCCGTGGACCTTGTTGTCTCTGGTGCGGATGTTCACCGTGCCGCTGGCTTTCTCCTTCTCACCAACAACTAGAACATAAGACACAGACTCTGGGGTTTGTCTGGACAGCAGAAATCACCCCGGAACTGAAGATACACTCAGATGGGCAGGTGACCATGTCCATTAGGGTTATAAAAGTTTGTAGTTAAAAAAGGACCTACAAACTTTTAAGTTCCTAAAACTTTCATCCTGAGTCATTAAATCCAGCAAACTTAATAAAAAAAAAAAAGGATATAACAGCAATTCCATGAAGGCAGACATTCTGTGAACAACCCTTTGGAAGTTTTCTAATCTTTAAACTTCCTTGCTAGCGAACAGAGCACACTGAATATTGAGAATCATGCTTACAGGAGCCTAGCACATGCTGGGTCCAATTCCCAGGACCACAGAAAAGTAAGAAAAACCAAAGAGGGAACTGTGGGGTTTGAATGAGAATGTGTTTGAATGCATACTTCCCAGTTAGTGAAACTTTAGGAAGGCTTAGGAGATGTGGCCTTGGAGATGTATCACCAGGGGTTGCCTCTGATCTTTGAAAAGTCCACCCCAGGCCCAGTCTTTCTCCCTCCCTCCCTCCCTCCCTCCCTCCCCTGGGCCTGTGGGTCAGGCGCAGACTCTGAGCTGTTGCCCCAGCCATGCCTGCCTAACTGCTGCTCCCTGCCATGACGGTCATGGACCCACCCTCTCAAACTGTAAGCCCCCAATTAACGGCTTTCTTTTCTGAGTTGCCCCAGTCATGGCGCCTCCTCACACTAACAGAACAGTGACTACGGCAGGAAGTGAGGTCATGCATAACCAAGATCCACTGAGCTCAAGTCTTGAGATCTCAGTGGCTTTCCCTGCACCACCGGTGGGAACTGCGCTTCTTACCCAGGATGAAGTTATACTGTGCCAGCTGGGCATTTCTGATCTTCTTATTCAAGGTGCAGCCTGGATCCAGGTCCGTGTCCGCCATGAACTTGGCATCATGGAATTGTTGCTGCACCTAGTAACAATTTGGAGTCAAATGAGAATCAGTTTATTCTGTTACAGAATTTAACGTATTTCATGACTTTATTTATGGAAGGAAATGCTAATATAAATACTGAAGTTGCCAACACAAAACGATGACTTGATTTACATTTTGGAGCTGGGGGTGCAACACAGCTGTAGTGCTCAACATGCATGAGTTTGATCCCCAGCATTCGAACAGAGAGGGACATTTCCTCTTATAAAATAAATATTTTAAAAAACAAGTTCGTATTGTTAACCTTGTTCAGCAAGCACTTTAAGCCTCTGAGCCGTCCTGCCACAGCTTACCCACCCTACTGTTTTTAAGACAGTCTCCTTCTATCATCCAGGCTGGTCTCAAACCTGTGCACTCCTGTTTCACCCACCCGGCTACTGGGGTACAGGCTCACCACCACACCCGCTACTGGGATGCAGGCTCACCACCACACCCAGCTACTGGGGTGCAGGCTCACCACCACACCCGGCCTTTTTCCTGACTGACAGCTAAGCATGTACAGTCTTTACAGCATGGAGCAATCACCACAACAGAACAGACTGTTCTTTCAGGTGCAAAGTTCACAGGACTGTTCACATGTTTGCTAGAGGGGCAGACACTGCCTTGCCGCTGTGAGATGAGAAGAATTTCAAGCCACTGAGGAAAGTTGCATCAGCAAATGAACAAATCAGCAAATATCAGGCACCTCAGTGGGACACGCAATTCTAATGTAATAATACAGCTTAGGCTGTGTTTGCTAATTCATTTCTTTATAACATCACACTAAAATATAGCTGAAACACTACGTGAATACATGTGGTCACGGAACCATTAAGGAAAAGCTCTAAAGGACAACATCTCTGATGTAGCGAGCCCTTGATCTGACAAGAATCCACGGCTCACCAACCTGAAAGCTTAAAAACACAGTCACCGGGATGGGTGTGCTGGTGCACGCTGGCAACCCAACCACTCAGGGACTAGGACAGGAAGCTGAGACCCAGGCCATCGGGGACTATACAATAAGAATCCCAAGGCAAAAAGCTTAAAAACAGCCTTAGAGGTAAAGCAGACCCTACTTAAGGATTACCTTCTGGGCATATTCATCACATGTTGGCCCCACGGGAACAACCATGACCTGGCGAGGAGAGAGCCAGAAAGGCCTGCGGAAGAAACGACGGCAGTGAGTGACTCATCCTAAAACCCGGGCCAGAGTCTGGCTCCCTCTAGTGCGCGCTCGTCATTGGCCTCCTTCCCCATTCCGTGAACGGCAGACGTTCCACCCGCACAATTTAATGGGAACAAACAGAAGGGCCTCACCATTTGCCCCCGTAGTTTTCTGTGAGGATGGCAATCATCCTTTCCACCGACCCCAGGATGGCTCGGTGAACGATCACAGGCCTTGTCTTGTCATCACCGTCGTGGCTACAGAAAAGAGGGATTTGTTGTATCTTATTATTTATGTTGTCCTCTGTACAGCCTGAAGCTCAGAGCAGATACCAGAAGCTCACCTTACGTAAGTAAGATTAAATCTGATGGGCAACTGGAAATCCAGCTGGATGGTTGCACACTGGTGGTAGCGGCCGATTGCATCTTTGATCTGTATGTCAATCTGAAAAGCAAACATTTGAGTTATAATAAGAGGCTTTTAATTTTGTTTCCCATTTAAAGGGATGCTTCTTTACCCACAACTAAAGGGGATTCACGCTACCCGAATATTCTAGGGGACTGACCTTTGGGCCATAGAAAGCTCCGTCACCAGGATTCAGCTCCCACTTCTCGCCAAACTCATTCAAACTGTTTTCAAGTTGCTACAAAGCAGAAACAATTTGACATTTTATTCATCCGCAATGTTCCTTCCACTTAATTTAGATGTAAAAGTCTCCAGGCTGCTTTCCTGACCCTGCTGTCTGCTGTGTAACTGTGTTGGGCTAAGGGCATCCTCCTATTGAACCAAAGGCCCCTTTAAAGCTACGCCTTGGTAACTGACCAAGTATGAAAACATCCAGCAACTCTGAAGCACCTGAAGACCATCCAGAAAATCAGCCCACTTCAACACCAGAAACACTGCCATTTTCTTTTGCTTATAGCCACTTAAGACTTCCTGGGGGGAAAAAATCACTTACTTTCTCGGCTTGGTTCCATATTTCAATATCTCCAAGGAATTTTTCTGGGCGAGTAGAAAGATTCAATTTAAATGAAAATCCAAAGACATTATATACTGTGCGAAGAAAATCCAAACAACCTTTGATTTCATCCTCAATCTTAAGGAAGAAAAAAAAAAGCAGTTAATTTTTCTCACTGTTAAATTTGTCTGTCAAGAGGATTTTTCCCCACAGGGCATTATACCTGGTCCATGGCACAGAATATGTGCGCATCATCCTGCTGGAATCTTCGGACCCGCGTGAGTCCTGTAAGAGCCCCGGAGAGCTCATTCCTGTGAAGCACGCCAAAATCAGCCAACCGCAGAGGCAGCTCTCGCCAGGACCTTGGCCGATGATCGAACATAAGGCTGAAGGAGAAAGCAAAGCAAAAGCCATGGATAACTGCACACGGTGAAGGACGCAGTCCTGCAGCAGAGGGCTTGCCTAGCACTTGTGAGGCCTCGGGAGAATCAAGTAACAGCAAAGAGAACAACTTAAAATATTCACAAGAAAAAAACTTCCTCAAATATTATTTAGTAACATGAAAGGCTGTCAAAAAGTCGCTGATTCTAGTTTGCCACAACCAACATTTCTTTCAAGGTCCAAGCTTCACATGGCAACAGAAGCACTTGCATGAATATAAAATGACAAGTGGCTTACAGTGCAATTAACTGTGGCTAAGAGAGAATAAAGAGATGTAGTCCCAGGGCTTTAGGCCAAATCCTCGTGCTCAGCACTTCCACTAATATGAACACTATATTCAAATAACGCGAAGGTTTAATGAAAGGCTCATAATGAAGAAATATTTTTAGTTGCATACAAATTACTTCTACACTGGAAATCAGGACCAGACCTGCTCTAGTCAAATGCAAAGTGCTTCGGAAACTGAACACTGTTTCTCTGATGTGTAAGACCCCATTTCTGAAAGGTGTTATCCTCTCAGCGGCTCCTTCTGAATCCCCTTCCTCCGGAGCTGCACACATGGACAGACTATCTACATGTGTGTCACTCTTGGGCCTCCCAGAAGTCACTCTTCACCCCCCTTTCACAATTCGAGGCAGAGACACAGGGAAGGATTTCCCAAGAATATTAACTCATCAGCAATGGGTTCTGCTCAAACGCATTTTCTTTCCACAGGAGGAAGAAAAGGTAGGAACACTGGTCTCCCGCTCCACCCCACATTCAGCCCCCTCTGCAGTCTTCTCTGCCTGTTGGCTGCTATAACCCCAGGACCACCCCTGAATGTCTATAAAGGGTGGGATCTAATCGGCGTGAAATGTTGTATTCCAGTCTTCTTCTGATCTCTGATTTTCCTGTTGTTGTTAGCAGATGCACTGGGCTTCCTCTGACACTTTCAAACTAGGAGAGCCTCATGTTTTGTTCTTGGTCACATCCCCTCCGCCCTCACCCGCCTCCCCTCAGACCTCTTTCCTCTCTGCTTCCACGGCACAGATATTCTATGACCCGTATGTTCTCCCCTGCCTCCCCTAAGACCTCTTTTCTCTCTGCTTCCACGGCACAGATATGCTATGACCCGTATGTTCTCCCCTGCCTCCCCTAAGACCTCTTTCCTCTCTGCTTCCACGGCACAGATATGCTATGACCCGTATGTTCTCCTCTGGCTCCCCTCAGACCTCTTTCCTCTCTGCTTCCACAGCACAGATATGCTATGACCCGTATGTTCTCCCCTGGCTCCCCTCAGACCTCTTTCCTCTCTTGGTCTCCTTTCTACACTGGCATCTGTCAAAGACGCCACAGGAATCTGGAACAAAGAGCTCTAAACAGCAATGCCATGCACAGCTGCAGGATGGAGAGACGGCTCGAGGGTTAAGAGCCATGCTGCTCTTCACAGCACTCGGGTGCAATTCCTGCACCCACAGGGGGCAGCTCACAACCACTAACCCCAGCAGCTCCGGCACCTTCATCCAGGCTCTCAAGAACCCATAGACTCAGTGCAGACACACAGAGGTAAATTCACTCAAAAGAAAGAAAACACAAAGCTGCTCGATACCAGTGTCCCGGACAGTTCATGGGCTTCAGGGCGAACAGCTCCTTCTCCACCTCAAAGGAGAACATGTTCTCGCTGTAGTGCTGCCAGTGGCCAGAGGTCATCCAGAGGCGGCTATTGAAGATGTTGGGGGTCACGACCTCCTGGAATCCTCTTCTCCTGTATTCGCTCTGTTAGAGCAGAACACACACACAGGGAAGTCAATGGAGGGAGAAAAGAACTACAAAGCAATTTAATACTACAGAGTGAAACCACAGGCACTTATATCATGACTCAGAAGTTCCATCTGGATGTAGTGCACCAAAACTCAGAAATACAAATGCCTTGGCATGGCTAGCTGGGCAGGAGCACAGAACGTGTGTCACTGGGCATTGGTAAGTGCACAAGCTACTGTGGGAGGAAGAGGCTCTCCACAGCGGTCATGGACGACTACAGCATGGGACAAGTGGACACAAACAAGCCAGGAGTATGTTATCTAATACACATACACAAGACCTACATGTGAGCTGAGGGACACACAAGCACAAAATACGGCAGATGCATATACATGGATGTGTAAAACACATGGGCGAGGAGCCACACCAACCACACAACAGTTTAAAGGGGTCTTAAAAATAAAACAGCATGTACTCATTTTACAAAAACTGTGAACTAATATAGCCCAATGCAAATAAATATGTTAAATCTGGTGGCAAGCAAACCTAACTCTTTTCTTTAAATGTATGCTTGAAATAGTTCATAATTTAAAAAGAAAACACAAATGATCCAAGAGACACAACACACTCCAGGTGAAAGGCCTCAAGCTCAGCAGCTGTTCTCTGCTTCGTGCTGAGCGGGGCTCATCTGCCGTTTCCATGACAAAAATCAAACATTAGAATGATTCTAAATAATTTATGAGACTGTTAACACTAAAAAAGATACATTCGTGTGCATGTGTGTGTGTCCATGTGAATGTGTGCCACCTGAGTGTGGGTACCTATGGTGACCAGAAGAGGGTATCAGATCCCCTGGAGCTGGAGCTATACACGGTTGGGATCTGCAAAACTGGAAGCTGCCATCCAAACTCAGGTCTTCTGAAGAGCAGTAATTACCACTGAGACATCTCTCCAGACGCAACTTCTTAAAAAATTATGTTTATATGTGTGCTTGTGTTTATTGAGTGAATGCTGTGTGTATGCAGGTGCCTGCAGAGGCCAGAAGAGGGCATCAGACCTTTTGGAGCTTAAGGGAGGCACTTGATGTGGGTGCTGGGGAAATGAATTTGGGTCCTTTAGAAGGGCAGCAATCACTCTAACCACTAAACATCTCTGAAGTCAGACTTCAACTTTAAAAAATAATGGATTTTTCCCCTCCGATATAGATTTATCTTTCTTTTAGCAGACCCTAGCTAATAAAATTATCTTATATCCCAACTCTTCAGTAGACAGTAACAAATAAAGCTTACCCTGATAAATTCCATAAGCGTATTGTAAATGTAGGCTCCTTTGGGTAGGAAAAAGCAACTTCCAGGGCTGAGTTCATGGAAGAAATATAGTTCTTGGTCCTGGATAAAAGAGCAGAAAATTGTTTATAAATGATTGGTGTTCCTCAGTTCACAAATCTGCCACTGTGTTCCAAGCTTTGACTGTGCCAATATAAAAGAAAAGAAAACGTCTTTGTTTCTTGGGTACAATTTAACGGTATAGAATTGCATATGATTAACAGCTTAGCGCCAATCAGTCACCTCCCTGACAGTCGTCAGTCCAATCAATGCTAGGAAACAGTGACATGGGACAGAAGTCCCCAGAGCGCTGAGATTTTGCTCTTTGCATTTATATGAACAGCAAGAAAGAAAAAAGAAAAACACCTGATGATGAAAGACAGGAAAGTGGCTAAAAGCCCTTGGGGAGGAACCCGCCCACTGCCAGCTTCCTCATTCCAAGTCATTTATTTCCAGGAGTCAGAGGGCAGACCTAGCAGCCAAGCCAAGTAAACGTCATTTTATAGAGGAAAAAGTTTTAAAGAATCAAATGTAACTCAGACAGGAGGAGGGTCAGAAGCAGCTGGGCAGTAAGGAAAAGACAGCACGGAATCCACTGGTGACCTGCCATATCCCTAGAGAAACAGCTAGACTGATCTCTCAGACTCAGACTCCACAGTGTCACAAGAAACCCATGAGATGGGTTCCCAGTCTACTTCTGCCAGCTCTGAAGTGCTGTTTCCAGGAAGCTGTGGGTCCTCAGCACTGTCCTCAGTCACAGTAACAGACTCTGAATGTTTACAAAGGACACTGTGGACACGACTGGCTCCCAGATCAGGGAACCTGAAATCTAAGACCGTCTTCAAAACCAAACTTAGTGCTGAGTAGGCACAAGTCAAATGAACTGGAGGAAAGCTCAAACTAGACAGCACTGTAACATACCCTTCCAATTTTCCTATGATCTCGGTTCTTGGCTTCCTCTTGGAACTTCTCCCACTCTTTCAGCAGCTTGGGGTCGGGGAATGAAATGCCGTAAATCCTCTGCAGGGTTTCCATGTCTGCCTTGCCTTCCCAGTATGTGGAGGAATTCTAAAAGCAAGGAGCAACGATGACACAACACTTAACTGTAAACATTCCTCATTAATTGTGTATTATCTCTCACAATGGCCTTAAAAAGTAAATCCACACTAATTTCTTTGACAAGGAGACTCCAGACAACACAGTCCTAGTAACATCTCTACCCAGGTGGGTGGACTCATTCCACAGCAGAGTCCTCTGCTTGCTTTGATTAAGAAGGCGCTTTCCCCGGATCACAGCCCCATGAACACTACTCCAGCACAGGGCTCCTCCCCCAAAACCACTGTCAAAGCAGAGAGGAAGCCGTGCAAATGATGGAAGGCACCTGCAACTGACATGATTATTCCCAGGACTGGGGACTCGATCATTCCAGCATTTAAGCCGGCCTACAACTGAGAGGATGAGCTGTATGAGAAAGAGCCATTTGGGTGATCACTAGCCAAACCCCAACACCGAGTCTCAAAGCTTTGGAAGCCACGGTGGCCTGTGACTGCTGGATTCTGTGACTCCTTCAAACCCGTCCCCACATGGTAGCCCTGGTTGAGTACTGGGATACAAATGACACATACAATACCCCAGTGAGTACACAGCATTGAAAACAAAACCTGTGACCCTCTGTATACTGATGAGAAACAAGCCGTTAGGAAGGAGGCAGCGATGGAAAGGGAGGCATAAGTACCCTCGACAATCCGCAGCAGGCTTTACCTTGTGTATTTTTAAAGTCTTGATCTTGCCAGTGTGTCTGACATGAGGACCCCGGCAGAGATCTATCAGAGGGCCACATCTAAAGATGAAGGAAAAGGCAGTTTAGCAAAGGCAGAGTAACACACCAGCTGCGTGCAACAGCATTCAATATTCTCACCTGTAGACGGTCGTGGTCGGAGTATTCACCTTCTCGTTCAATATCCGGCACTTGAACTTGTTGTACTGAAAATGAGAAATGAGACGTTACTCTTGTGTTTATCTTGTGTTTATCTCTAAATATGTGGCCGGAGTGTGAGTCAAAGCACACTTTTCAGAGCACCCCAGCACTTCATGTTTTGAAGACGCTCAGTTTTTCCAGAGGTGCACTACTTCAAGGATTGGCTGATAAAACAGAAGTGCTTAAGGCTCAGTTTACCTTAAACATTTCTAGTAATGTCTCCTTTTTCACTTCCAATCTTTCGAAAGTTTGCTTCTCTTTGATGATTTTCTTACACAAAGCTTCCAGAGAAGAGAAGTCATTGCTCGACACTCCCCTGCAGGAGAAAAAAGCCATCTTTCCATATTCCATTTGAATCAATACAGGGATTTTTCCCTACTACTGTGAAATAGAGTCTTGCATCATATACTAGAATTTAATTTATATTTTTCATAAATTATACTTGTAGTCTCACGGGCTTCTAACTCTGCTATTGTGGAGAACTTTCTCACAAGTGACATCTCTCCAAGCTCCATCATAAGGAAAATGAGAGCCCATTTCATCTCCCAACATGCATACTTCCACCAATCCCAGAGATTTCCCTACATGTAACTCTCATTACTTCAACTTCTGTCAGTAACTGGAGCTAGCAGCTATAAATTTGTCGCCTTCATTGACAATGCTTTAAAAGTTACACCTATGTATACTCAGATTTCCCCTTCATCCAGGGCCTTCACTTACCCTTCTTCAAGGTACATATCGTAATAGAACCCATTTTCTATTGGTGGGCCATAACATAAGCATCCACCATAGACTCTTTCCATGGCTTCACCCATTATGTGGGCACTGGAGTGCCAATACACCTGAAAACGGAAAGAAGAAGGGGATGGCGTTAGTCTGGGCAGATACATGATGAGATACTGTTCGACAGACACGAATGGGAACACACCCAAAGCAAGGTTCCCATCGTGAATCGAGGCCCCAAAGGAATAGTGAGATGTCCATAACCAGCTGTGGCCTCCAGGTCACCCCCGAGAACCCCTGATCCACACAAGGACACACTGACACCCCCCCTTCTGCAGCTTGTGGTCAGGCTTTACTGTAAATCCGATAAACGCTAGACAGAAACTTACTGCCTGCGCTTCCTCATCCTCAAACTTGAGAAGCTCCAGAGTACAGTCTGTCTCCAGCGGGCGGTCCAGGTCCCAGACAACTTTGTTCACTTTTGCGACAATGGTGTTGTCGGCCAGGCCTTGACTTCAAACACAAAACAACCCAGGTGGTTATCTGGCAAGACTAGCTATTAAAAACTACCGTTTTTTTCAGAGAGAATGAAACAGTGATGCAGAAACAGAGGCGTCCACATTAAACACTTGCTTCTCAAGCTACCCAGGTGATGTAGGTATTAAATACAGCACAGCACCCCGTGGCTCTACAAATAGAAAATTAGCCAGTAGTATTTTTTACATATTTCAAGTCAGTCTGTGTCAAATTCAAGACGGACTTCACCCCTATTTGGTGAGGGCACATGAGCTTTATATTATACATTCTTCCTACCTGTCTTGCTTTATTCCAACCATTTAAATGTAAGGCTTCTGGCTGCCACCATAGTTCGCTGACAACTGGTCAAAGGTGTGTGGCATTTGACCCTATCCAGATAAAGTGACCACCTATCAATCTGATCAAGAATAAGAAAGTTAGGGCTGGAGAGATGGCAGCCAGTGCTCTTCCAGAGGACTGGAGTTCAATTCCTAGCACCCACATGGCGGCTCCTAACTGCCAGTAACTCCAATTTCAGGGAATCTGACACCTTCACACAGATATGGATGCAGGCAAAACATGAGTAAAATAAATAAAGTAAATACATAAATCATTAAAAAATAAGAATAAGAAGCCGGGCGATGGTGGCGCACGCCTTTAATCCCAGCACTCGGGAGGCAGAGGTAGGCGGATCTCTGTGAGTTCGAGATCAGCCTGGTCTACAGAGCTAGTTCCAGGACAGGCTCCAAAGCCACAGAGAAACCCTGTCTCGAAAAACCAAAAAAAAAAAAATAAGAATAAGATTAAGAAAGCTTTTCCTGTCACTAAGTATGTGAAAAAATGTTATTCATAATTTCTTCTAATCCAATAGGCTTTAAGACTAACTATATACAGTTTTCTTCTTGAATTTATAAACACAGAACATATACCAGTTTGTTTGTTTTTTTAACTTTCCCTGTTATGTGACCTACCTTCATAAATCAGCTCAAAACTGAGACACTTAAGTAAAAGCTGAACACTGTCCTGGCCCTTCAGCAATATGATCCTAATAGAAAAACAAATACGTGGCTTCCTAAGCCTTCAGAAACTAACACTGAGTCTTGACTACAAAGCTCACATCCCCTTGATTTTCAAAGATCTCAATAAGTAAATTAAATGCCTTGAGCTGAAACATAGGAATATTATCAGGATCCACCTGGCGAGACAACAGATGAACACTTAGTTACATTATAAACCACGGAAGGTCAAAGGAGGTGTCCTGCTTACCTAATCCCACACGCAATCTGGTGCGGTGTGGTTTTCCAGGACTCTGCGTCCACCTGCCTGCCATCGGGCAGAGTGACTTTAATTGGCTTGCTATCGTTTGCTGCCTTCTCAGCCAGGAGAGAATCATGTTCTGCTTTTAGCTTGTTATACATATCAAGGCGCCTGTTGATATACTCTGGCCAAGGATTCAACTGTAAACAAACGAACGAAGCGGTAAGTAATCACTAATACTCGCCACACAATTCCATCCAAAGTATAACAAGGAAATGAAGAGACTCGCATATAACTCTTTCCCTGCAAATCTTAAGCTTCACTATCAGCGATTCCTCCCACAATGACACTGGCTTAAAAAGAGCAGGGACAGGAAGAACACAGCTAACACCATCCCACATCACCTGCAAAACCTTTACAAGCAGAAATGGTTCTAAGCTTAATCAGCATTATAGAAGCAGGGTTTGTGTTTTGTTTTTTCTAAGACAGGTCTCACTATGTATCCTAGGTTGGTCTAGAACTCAATTCTCCTCCTCTAGCTCCGAAACACCAGGACTAAGGAAGTGTGTTCATTGCTATTCCAGCTTTATACCCAGCTCTTTAAAGTCCGTTTATTGAGTTACTTCAAAAAAGCTTAGTCTTTTGTGTTCCTACATCCCAGCAGCTTTCCAAGGTCTCCAATAAAACTGCAATGACTAAATGCAAAAAAGCAAAGCACAGTTTATAGGAGTTAAAACTCAAAACCAGCAGAACAACACGCAGAACTGCCTCCTCAAGCAGGAACCAAGTGCATTCTGGGATGGCTTTGAATTGCAGTTCTATGTCACTGAGCCTATGAACTGAATAATTCTCCGGATGGAAGTAAACCAGATCCCAGAAGCAGATCCAAGCAACAAGAAAGAAGTCAAGGAACTGGATTCTATTTGGTTCCTTATGTGCTTACAGAAACCCAGCACGGGGCCCCCATCCCTTAACACCTCATTTAAAGAAAGAGAAGTCAGTGTCCAGTCTTGGCAGCCAGTGACAACCACAGCCCTTCCTCTACACTTCTACCCTTGTGATTCTGTGTAAATCCACCGCGAGGTCATCTTGCAAATACACTTGGCCCTTTGCACTGTCAACTGCCTGCAAACCCTTCTTCCCCCACAGGCTCCTTCTTAATCTTCTCCCTAGGTTTTTCAACCCATGCTACCACACCACCTGCAGTGACCATCAGAATCTTTACACAGGGGCCACCAGGCCTAACATCTGAACTCCATCCCCAGAAGGAAAAGTGGAGAAGGAATGCCTGCAAGTTGTTAGCTTCCACATGTGTGACATGCTATGGATACACGCATTCTCTCTCTCTCTCTCTCTCTCTCTCTCTCTCTCTCTCTCTCTCCTCATCGAGGTTAAGTCTGGGACAGTTCCCTGTTCCCCATCAGCCTTTGAAACCCAAGCAATGGCGGGGTCACTTATATTACCTCTGCTCGACCTCCGTCTCCACCTCCATCTTTGTTCTTCTTCTTGCCTCCTTCCTTTCGCTTCTCCTCACTGGCATCCACCTAAAGAAGCAGAACAGAAGAGAGGTTCTCATCTTTCAGCCCTATTTGACATCTTTTCCAAAATTGTAGCTATGAAAGCTATACCTAAAGAGAATTTTTTTTTTTAAGGACAATCTTATTTTGAAAGATTGGAAATTCCTTCTCTGGTAAAGACAAGTTAGACAAGTTGCAAGAAAAACAAGCCCTAAAAAAGTAGAAGGCCATTTATCAATGTACACGTCCTCAAAGCTCCTATAACTTTCCCTTCAGACTCGGACCTGTATGAAACACAGAGCAAAAAGAAAGAATGCAACCTACTCAATAAGAGTCACTTCACTGTGAGTGTGTGGGGTGTAATTATCTCCCTACCTACCTAACGGCCCACAGGCTACCTCCAAGGAAACCAAGTGGACTGAGTGACCACGCAATTCCGTTCACTTCTTCTAGGCTGTTTTTGTCTTGTGAACTGGGTGTAATTATGCCCTTCACAACAACCTTGTTGTGAAGACGAAATGTGAAAGGAATAAAGGTTTGAGCCTGTGGGGCTGGGGACAAAAGGACTTGTGGGTTAGGTCTGTATCCCACTGAGTCAGCTTTCCACAATTTACGATACCTGATTATTACAGAGGCAATAATATCACATTTTACAAGTCATTCATTCACCAAATCTCTATCTAATGTTCTACTAGACACCTGCTCAGGGGCTACTATCTTGGCTAACGTCTAGCCTTACATAAATCTTAAGAACCCCGGAGGTCCTGTCCTAACAGGGGTCGGTTTAAGAGTAGGAGGGAAGGACAGCCGGGAAAGAGGCAGAGGGGTAACCAAGCTGAAACGGTAAAATACAATTTTTTAAAGGAAACAACACGAAAATAGAAAAAAAATCTATGTGTAGTCAATACTCAATACCTTAAATTTGTAGTTTAGAATGTATACATAAATATTTTAGTGATCTGTCCAATCAGGATGAACACTCTTCTTCATGAGGGCCTTCGCTCCCCTGGACTATTGAAACAGCCTGTTACATGGCCTCCCCTCTCCTCAAACCTCAGTGCCAGATCAGTTTTGACAATACAATCCTTGCTTAAAATCCTGCATGTGGAGAACACTGATGTCTTCGATTGCTGTATTTCCTGTCTTTTCCAATACAGCTTAGACACAACTCACCCTCTCTGTACCTGGGCAGCCCTGCCCTGCCTGAGTTACCTGACCTCATTTTTTCAAAACCAATAAAACAGTCTGACGGTGCTTCACCTGTAACTCAACTGAGCTGATCACACAAAACTTCGATTTTCCAGTCTGGGGACACCCCACCCCCCGGGGACTCCCACCCCCGTCTCCCCCGTTGCCACCTGCACTGTCTGGCTAAGTGCCAGAACAAATAAATACACGGAACATTTGTTGGCTTTAAGGGGGGGTGGGGGAGACGTGTGTGAAGTTACCTAGGACGCTTCCTGCCCCTGACTAATTTCCAAGCAGTCTGTCAAATGGAGCCATCCAGCCTTCACCATTTGCTTATCATAAAGCACCCAATCTTTGGCAAATTGGATCTGATCTCGGGGACTGGCTTTTCCTTCCTAAACTAGAGCTTTCTGCTCCACAAAGATTTACGATCTTTAAAGTTCTGCCATGTTCTTTCCGCCTATTTAAAAGCACAAAAATACAAGCGTGGGAGTCCAAGCCCCGCATGGTCACTGTCTAGCTCTGAGCAAGTCACTCAGTCTGAGTTCACAGATCTCTTGGACGAGGATGACCCCCGAACCCCTCCTGCCTGCTGGGACTCCCCAATACCAGCAGGTCCTCGCTACTTTCCCGCCGGGCAGAGTCGGCTCCCAGGACACGCCCAGCCACCGCGCCTGCTCACCGGCTTCTCGCCGTCCATCTTCCCCGAAGGGCTGCTGGCCTTCTCCTCCGACATCAAAGGACCGCCGAGAGACAAAACCCGAGAACTAGACCCCAGAGAAGAGCCTGAGCCGGCGGAGAGAACGAGCAATTCGACACTGCGCGTGCGCCACGTGGCCTAGCCGGAACCAGCTGATGCAATGGGGCACCAGGCCCCGTCCTGCTGCCTTGGGCGCGCGGCCAATGGGACACTCACAGAGGCGGGCTCTCCCTTTTCTCAGCCAATAGGATAGCTGGAGGAGTGACGAGCCTTTCTAGGAAATCCCTTAACTCAGTTCCAGACTGCTAGTGGAGCGCGCAAGCGCCCTCCTGCTCATCTGACTTTCTGTCACCTCTAGGGCCTTGGCGGCCACTGTAGCGAATACTAGCGGCTTGGACTGAGTTTCCCTGAAGTAATGGGCAAACTGGATGTGGTCTCTGGCGCTTTAACTTATTTCAGATGCACTCTCCGTGGCCTGTTGGGTGACAAGGACAGTCTGAAGCGGTTACTCAAGTCTTCCTCATAGGAACGGGACCGATTTGGTTTGGGGGACAAGCAAAGTTCCTCAGTCATTCCTCAGTGCATCCCGGAGCTTTTCCAAAGAAGGCACACAAATACAGCCAGCATTTTATTTTAGGAAATAACTTCTGATCCACGTGAAAGTCATTTGTATCTCGGGGGGCTCGAGATTAGCTTCCCCTTATTTAAGGCATCTGTACTTTATAGTTAGACCGCTTGTCCTAATAGCAACCACTACTTGGTTTGTTGTTTGTCTCGCTATTTAATCAGGGATAGCCTCGAACTTGCAATGTAGAACTGACTGATCTGGGAGCCTACTGCGATAGCCACCCTAATTCTGGGATTAAAGGCGTTTGCCACCACCCATGTCCACCCTAAACCACCACCACTACATTTGGCGGAGGAGGGTGGGGAGGCAGGGTCTCACTATGTAGCCTAGCTGCCCAGGAACTATGTAGACAAGGCTGACCTCAAACTCACAGAGATCCACTTGCCTATGGCAAATACTTTCTGAGGAACTTCAATGAGTAGCTTCTCATTTCCAAGGAACATACTAGCCCCGTCTGTTGTAAATTTGTAAAATCCTGCATTTGTCCCTCTTCTCATTTTTCAGAAGACTACCTTTGCCTTTTCTGAAGGTACCAGCATGCCCTGATTCTTCTCCACCTACTGGTCTCTATGAAAACCAGCGTTCAGGAAAACCTCAGACTTTATTTTCACTAAATAAGTGACAACTAGACTTAAATATGTTGTTTCACCTAAGTCCCCAAAGCCTATGGTTTTCAATTCAGCACTATTGATATTTAGATAATAACTATATGTGTGTGGTAGACTATTCTCTGTGCAACTCTATGTGCTGAAATAGTCTTCCAGCTCTAACCCACTCGGAGTCAATACCTTCTTTGTCCCAATGTGATAACAGAATATGCCAATAGCCATTACCTAATGTCTCGCTGGGCCAACAGTGACTCACAGCCGAGAATAGAGTGTAAAGGACTAACTTCCAGACGTCCAGTCCTCAGGTATCATCAAAGGAAGACTGTACTAGAAATGCCCTGAGTGACTGCTGGTAAAGAAGGACCCAGTTTTCTCTGCAAGGTCGGATCATTTTCTCTCCTAGCAAGTCGGCCTGCACCCACTGATTCTGAGTACTTACTCGTGTACTTAGAATCACTTATAGTTATCAATGAAAATGTAAATGTTGTCCTAATCCACATACAATACATGAGTGATTTTTAAAAATCTTTATTTTTTTTCTTATTTATATGAACATTGCTGTTTTGCTTGTATATGTGGGGACCAAAAGAGAGAGTTGGATCCCCAGGAATTAGAGTTACAGACAATTTTGAGCTGCCATGTAAGTGCTGGGCTTCAAACCCAGTTCTTCTCGAAGAGTAGCCAGGGCTCTTAACTGCTGAGCCATTGCTCCAGCCCCTAAATAAGTGAGTTATTAATGTTGACCTAAAACAACTACTTTAAGGAAATGAGATACTTCATTTTGCATCAAGTAGGAATGACAATGCCCCAAGAAAGTGGGTGCAAGTTACACCTAATGAAATGTCCTACCATGGGAAAGTTACATGAATTTTATTTTTATTTCATGTTGGGGATCAAGCCCGGGGACCTATGTGTGTTAGGCAAACAAAGAAAGTTATGAACAATCTCTATTCCTAGCTGCCCAGGGGATCACCAGGTAGACAGGCTGCAACAAGGCAGGGGATTGGTAGGGTTTACACGCTTCCTTTTAGGGTTTGTGAGTGCTAATTATCAAACTTAGAGACAGGTTCCAACAATGTTATCCAAAGAAAGTCCTTTCTTGTGCCAATAAGTTCAAGATTACTGCCCACTTTTTCTTCTATCAGATGTATTGTATCTGGCCTTTGTTGAGGCCTTTGATCACTTGCAATGAGTTTTTGCATGGTGATAAATATGGATCTATTTGCATTTTTCTACTTATAGTCATCCAATTTGACTAGCACCATTTGTTGAAAATGCTGTCTTTATTGTGTATGTCTAATTTCTCTATAAAAAATCTGGTGTACATTGGTGTGTATATTTATGTCTGATGTTTAGGCATCTGGGTTTAGGGTGATTGTAACTCTTGGTGTTGATATCTGGTCTTTTCTTTGCAGGGTGGGTTCTCCAGTCCTTGGTTTCTGTTGTCTTTGCTGGATCTTAGAAGTATGAGGTGGCTGTGGGTTACCTGGTAGGGACTGCCTCTAAGTTCTTGCTTGCCAAGAAGTGTGACCACTGGGGATCCCAGGTAGAACTTGTTTCTAGGTATTGGGGGCTGACACTTAGGAATGGAGATCGAGCTAGAAAGCAGGACGGTTAGAGGTTACATGAGGGCAGAAAACTGAGTCTTCCAGGAGGACCTGATTCCCTGGCTAGTGTGACCTGAGGGTTTTCCTGAGACAGGGTCTGGCCTGTGGAATAAAGATAAAGAGATAAGAAGAAGACTCTGGAAGAGGAACTGCTTAGATTCCCTGGGGGGTGGGCACAGAGAACAAGAAGAGGAGACAGAAGGTGGCCTACTACAAAACTGGGCTTAAGGGAGAATTCCTCAGGACGCCAGTAGGCTCTCTGTGTTAAACACCCTACAAGGCTGAATGTTTGACTCAAACATGGTGATTTTACAATGCTGGGGGGCTGCAGGCCCAGAGCCGAGTTATCTTGGGCTGTCTTTAGCTTCTGGATAAGTCTTTGTAGAGCATTATCTATTATCTGTTTGTCCTGTACATCCTTGTGACTTTCAGGTAAAATGGCTTGTTTGTCTGTCTGTTTTTGCGACGTGCAAACAGACTCAGCCCAAAGCTGAAGAAGGCCATTAGATGCCATCTGGGTCTGCAATAGAGATCAAGCAGTCTGGCAGTGTCCAGTCTAACAGATGCTTCCACCAACACATTTTGAAATATTTTGATTTATGATCTTCTTTGTTCTTTTATAAAATCTTAATGAAACTGTCTTGTTAAGAACTTCAAGACATCGTATTTGGGGTACCCTCAATTATTGTTTCTGAGCTGCGGTCACTCATACAGAATAAATTTTATTCCCTTTGAGATAGGAGCTGTGTTTTTTGTGGACATATAATGCATGTATTCAGACATATATAATTATGTGCACTTATATATTATGCATGTATATACAGTTAAAAGTTTACACTATATGTAATATGTTATGTATTACATGCAATATATGACATGCATGGTGAGAGATTAATATAAGGAATTGGTGTAGCAAACATTCTTGTCAGGCTATCTTTGGACCACCAGCCTGAAGTAATGCCCCAGAGACATTATTAATTATGAAAGTTTGGCCTTAGTTTAGGCTTTTCCCCAGCTAGCTTTAATAATTTAATTAATTAATAATATCTTTAATCAATGTTCTGCCATGTGGCTTGGTTACATCTGACTTGCTCCGAGTCTGCTGGAGAAATTGTGTGCCTGGATTCCCCCTCCCAGTTTCTCTCTCTCTTTGCCTGGAAGTCCTGCCTATACCTCCTGTCTAGCGATCATCCTTTTTTTTTTCCCACTAGGGATCTTCCATTGATTGGATGAAGCCCATTCACATTAGGGGAGGCAATTTCCATTCCTTTACCTACCTGCTGTCATCTAGAAGCAAGCACACCCTGAAAAATTGTTGATAAAATTTCGGAGAATTTATGGCACAGTTGAAGGCTGTAGCAGGCCTGGGTATGGCAAACAGACCTAAGCGTGGCAAACATGGCACCAATAGATTTTGCCTTTTATCCTTCTGCCCCTTGCTAAATCAATAAATTGCATTCCTAAAGCTAGCCACCAAGGCCTATTCCCTTATTTGGCCACTTCCTGAGATTGATCACAGAGGTTCAACTATCAAAACATCAAGATCTAGCAATCAAAATTAATTATTTTGACTAACCTAATTAAAATATTCAATCATAACTTACCAACGCGTCTTAGCTCACTTTAACACAGACTTCCCTCTTTGTCTTTTTTCCACATCTTTTGCAAAACTATTTGCAGCTGTTTCTGCCTGGATAGATTCAGCCACCTTCTCTCTCCGCCTTACTTAACAAAGGATCTTTTTGCATTGAGTTTGCGCTTGGAATCTGTGTTTGGGTGTGGTCTAATCTAGGGTCCAGAGGGGAGCACCCCCATAGTATGGGGGTTCCCTTCTCTAGTCAAACAGACACATGAATTAACCTTCACGCCCCACCCCACCCCTCTCATCCACTTTGTATTACCTCTAATTATTTGCATCCTTGAGAACTAATCTCAGCAAAGTTGACAGTGGGACTATGGTGGAGACAATGATGCTGATCCAGGCTGTAGGTTGTTGGTGAAATTTGTTAATGGGAGGCAAATTAAAGGTCAAGTGGAGCCCCTGACCCCAACAACACTAGTGGATCTACATTCTTGCTTTCTCTCCCATCCCCACCTCGCCCGCCATCAATTAACGCCTAGTCAAAGAGATAAAAGGCACAGAGAAATCCAAATCATAAAATATAACAGGCAAAGGCTTACTTGGCATAGGAAAGAGGTTTCTAAATATATTAATGTAGACGCCTAGGCTTTTTTTTCTTATCATTAACAAAAATGATCACTTTAGCAACCTGATTTCCTCTTTCTTCCTGTGCTACCTTCTATGTAGTTCAGGGTGAAGGGGTTGGCAAGTCCTTTCTGAAAGGGACAAATATTGTAGAGTTCCAGAATAACACAGACTACTATAAGTACTCAGCTGCTGTAGGGCACAGGCAGCTATAACCGGGAAAATGAAATGAATATAACAGTGTGCCAATAAAACTTCATTTTAAAAAAGTAGCTGGTCTCTGTCTGTCTTCTCTGACCCCCACCCCAAGTATGGGGTTATGGGTCCTTCTAGACCCACGAACAGAGTAGTCACCTGAGCGGCTATACTTTGGTAGCTGGCGTTTGCATTTTGTCTTGCAAAGGGAGAGAAAACCACAGTAGAATTTCACATCCCAAACATTTGAAGTCCCAGACTCAGAAAGTGGCACATAGTCACTGTGTGCCTTCTTTGTCAACTTTGGTTGCTAATGGGACTTAGGAACATAATCTTTACCCAGAGGTCACATAACTTCCCTGATTGCTGCCATTTTAGTAGATCAAATTTGGGGGAAACTATGAGCTACTGGCTGAAGGGGAGCGAGCACGGCCGGGACTCTGCCGGTTGTTTGATTCTCCCTCCTGTTGCTTGTTTCATTTAATCGAGACATTCCTTGTCTTTATTCTGGATAGTTAGGCAGAGCTGTGGCTTTAAATTAACAACATTTGCTAATACTTTGTCCCAGGCTACTCTGTAATTTCTGCTTTAAGGGAGCTCACAGTATACTTACAGTAAAAATATCACAACACAGAACGTAGCAAAACCCATTCAGTTTCTGAACCAGGAACTGTATCTTCTAAGCTAGCAGAGGAATTCAAGAATAACTCAAGTATCGCATTTGTGCTTTTGAAAATTATGTGTGTTGTGTTGCATGTGTGTGTCTTTTATGAGGAGCTAGAAAATATAAACATCAAACGCGCTTGATTTCGAGTCAATCAATGGAGTAACTTTTAGGAGCACGGCATTCAGTCAGGGTATTTGTCACATCCGTTCTCAGTGTTCTCAAGTGCAAACAAAGAAGGTGTGCTGGATCTTGTCGGCTGGTTTGTTTGTTTTATCTTGTGGTCAAATGGACAGAAGCACGAATCAGACGGGAACCTTCACTGCCCCAATCCGATTGGCCCGCAAGTAAACTTGTGGGCTATTTTCTTGATTAACGATGAATGTGGAAGGATCCAGATCACCGCTAGGCAGGTGGCCCTCGGATGTATAAGACAGCAGACTAAGCAAGCCTTGGAGAGAAAGCCAGAAAACGGCATTCCTCCACGGTTCCTGCTTCCACCTAAGTTTTTTCCGAACTTCCCTCATCCATGGCCGGTGATTGTGAGCCAAATCAAACCCTTTCTTCCACAAGTTTTTGACTTTGGTTAGGGTTTATCACAGCCACAGGAAGAAAACTAATACAGAAGTTTAGACTAGCTACCCCAGATACCTCTTAGTGTAAAACCCTGAGTGTGTGCCTATAGTAGCAGTAACTAACCATACAATGGATTTAGTGATGGTCCTCAGTCAGGCCGTTGGTTAACAGAGCGACCACTAGATGGCACCCTTGTCACAGATAATTCTGCTGTCTTCCAGTAAAGGGTAAAATACCTGATGAGTTTGTTTTTTTTTTACCCCAGTGCTATGAATTAATTGTTAGAAAATGTGCTAGTTGGATTAAGTAAATCTAGTGACTTTTAGTGCCCATAGCTAGTTAGTGTCAACACAAACTTTGGTATTCCCTGGGTTGATCTCTCTTTAAAGATATTGTGATTGTGTAGTTCATTAAAAAATGTAATGTGTAATTAAGAAATATAGGTTAATGGATAATCATCACTAATAGTCAAGCTTATAGTCATGTTAGTTAGATTTTCTAGATATATAGAGATACATTTCAGTTAGATAGACATTCTTCATATCTTTCAAAGACTGCAGAATATGGCATTTAATGTTTTAATAACTTAAGACTTTTCATGACAATGAGACACTCTGCTCCTGGCAGCACCAATCTACTTCAAGAAGAAGATGGGCATCGAAGAGGCACCTTATGGAGTTTGATAGCCATTTGGGCAAGAAACTGCTCTTGCCTGGACTATTGCATAAACTGGACACAGAGAACCCACAGAGAGAGGACTGCTAAACTTGCCTAAAGGTGAGATGGTCTTTCGGGGTTCCTGATTCATGAAAGAGTCTGCAAGACATTCTTCAGGGCAAGCAGATAGTGACTGCCTTTGAAATTTCCTGCTTTGTGGAAATGTCTACTGGAACTACGGGCCTGTAGGCCGAAGATGGATGCCCCAAAGGTACAGAGGAACTTTGGGTGACTGTCCAGGCAGAGAGATGTCTCTGTCATTTCTAGAGTTTTAAAAGTTGCTTACTTTTTGTTTGCTTAGGTAATATTGTATTCTTCTGGAGTTTTTGATGGAGTTAAGAATATTTCGTTTTAGTTATAGTTTTCCTTAGTTATGATAAAGATTATTGTAATTTTTACTTGATAACTGTTTTGTTATATGTAATTTTGCTATGTTAAAGTTAAAGCTTTCCTTTTTTGTTTAAACAAAAAAAGGGGAAGTGATGTGGGAGTGTCATATATCAATCTGTTGATTTCATTGGTTAAGCAATAAAGAAACTGCTTGGCCCTCATAGGCTAAAACATAGGTGGGTGGAGTAAACAGAACAGAATGCTGGGAGGAAGAGGAAGTGAGCTCAGACTCGACAGCTCTGCTCTCTGGAGCAGATGCCATGCTCCCCTCTCCCGGACACACGCGATGAAGCTCCCACCCAGGATGGATGTAGGCTAGAATCTTCCCGGTAAGCGCACCTAGCCGTGCTACACAAATGATTAGAAATGGGCTAAATTAATATGTGAGAATTAGCCTAGAAGAGGCTAGATAGAAATGGGCCAAACAGTGTTTAAAAGAATAGAGTTTGTGTGTTGTTATTTCGGGGTATAAGCTAGCCAGGCAGCCGGGGTGCTGGGGACGCAGCCCCGCCACTCCTATTACTACAGACGTTGAAATTCACAGACCCCCCTGGCTAATCTGAACTCCAGATTTCAGCCACTTTCAGTTTTCCTAGAACACGATCATAGAGAGAAAATTGGAAGGGGCTTTCTTTGAGAAAGGAAATAACTTTTGTAGGATTTCTGTATCAAACTACTTAACATTAGTTTTTATGTCCTCTCAGCAGCCTTATTTAGCAACTATTTCTTAATAAATATGAGTGAATAACCTTTTAGTTGATAGTAATTTAGTGGTATGAAGGAATCCAAGATAGTAATAGTATCAAGAGACAGAAGTGATCACAGATAAGAACAGGGGGAGGATTTTCTAGACTCAAAACAACAGAACTATACTATATCATTTAAAGATAACAGATATTATCACTACAACCTTGTTAGTGCAAGCATGTTTAAGAATACATGCATCATTGGGATCTCACCAAGGCCAGCTGGCCTAGGTCTGAAAAAGCATGGGATAAATCCGGACTAGCTGAACATAGCGGACAATGAGGAATACTGAGAATTCAAGAACAATTGCAGTGGGTTTTTGATCCTACTGCACGTACTGGCTTTGTGGGAGCCTAGGCAGTTTGAATGCTCACCTTACGAGACCTGGATAGAGGTGGGCAGTCCTTGGGCTTCCCACAGGTCAGGGAACCCTGATTGCTCTTCGAGCAGATGAGGGGGGGGGGACTTGATCGGGGGAGGGGGAGGGAAATGGAAAGCAGTTGTGGGGACGAGGCAGAAATCCTTAATAAATAAATAAATTTAAAAAAAAATAAAAATAAAAAAATAAAAAAGTAAAAAAAAAAGAATACATGCATCTATACTCTCTGTCTTTTGTGATATGTAAGTTCTTATTGAGAAGGATTTTATACAAAATGGTTAAAATGAAGCTTTCCTGTCTAAAGCAGGAAGCTCTGCTTATATGAGAGAGTCATTTAGACAAGGCATACAAGTGAAAATTGACTATCATTCTTTTCCCACAGTGGAACTGAGGATGGATCATGCAATATAAATGATGAGTGTTAATACTGGCTTTGTTATCCTAGGAGACGGAAAAGAACATTGATGTTTGCAGGTGCTATGTGATGAGTGGGCTGCAGGAACTGCACAGGGCTGTATAATTGAAGGAGTCAAAGAGATGGCGGAGAGAAAGGGTGTGCGCCCATCCTCCCGGGAAATTCCACCCTGTGAAGATGAGCTGAGAAAACCAAAGGGCTCAAAGCTGAAGAGGTGAGAGAATACAAGAACTCCATGGGAATCCATGAGGCCTCGCTTCCTTCCTTTCTTCCTTTCTTTCTTCCTTCCTCCTCCCTCCCCCTTCCTCCCTCCCTCTTTTCCTTTCTTCCTTCCTTTCTTCTGTCGGCTGAGAAATGGTCCCAATTTTTGGCCTGGACTGACCCGGAACTTACTACATAACTTAGGCTGACCTTGAACTCTCATAATGATCCTCTTGCCTTCACTTCCTGTGTTTTGAGATTACAGACATGACCTACCAGACGTGGTGGTTTCCATCTAGTCAACTTCTTCATGGATGGTGAAACTATAACCGTCCCCAGACCTTAGTAGGCCCCCAGGCCTTCATCCAACTGACTCTGTGGTAGAAGTGCCATTCAGGGTGTAAAACTCAGGGTGTAGATAGCACCTCCAGCCACAAGGAAACCATTTCCCTTAAAGTAGTTCCGGGAAAGTCTCTAAATGTACTAACCTTGCTTTTCGGGTTCTGTAGTTCAGCTTCTGGCTATCTGTTCTTGTGAACCAAAGTATGTCAATTCTTGACATGATTTTTAGTCTTAAAAGCTCATCCTGAGAAAAACTTGGGGGTACCCTGGGGGTCCTGAACACATAAGGTAGTCACCAGACAGCTGGCAAAGACTTTCTATGTGGCCAAGCCATCTTCTCTGGTGGATACCCCACAACAGAAATCAGACATTTTCCCACAGGTAAAAAAATTGGAGCCACCTCTGAAACAACACTGAGACGCAGCCATGATTGTTCATTAGCGCATCTAAGAATGCTGCTCTCCAGCTACGTGGGGCTTTATGAATTTGAGGGACTAGCTTTTGTGTCCCATCCCCTCCGTCTCGCTTGCCCTACTCAGTTGCAGCACGAGGGAGGCCAGGACCCGAAGGGAGACTACACTGTGGTGCAGTTTAATTGTGAGTCCGCTCAACTGTTTTCCTATTTTATGTCATCTGGCATTGAAACTTTCTCCCTCTTTCTTTAATCCTCTCCGTGACCAGATTCTTCGCACAATGTAAGTTGCTCAGTACAGAAAGCTCTCAGTTGGTTTCAGGGAGGGAGCATGGCAAGGTCACGATCATGTGTGTGCACACATGTATTCTGATTGAATTTCTGTATCCCCTTAAGTCAACCACATGCTTTGCAAAATAGTTAATGGAATTGGAGTCAATAAATACGCAGAAAGTGTGCATTCTTTTAGTGTAGGAATTTTTAGGAATTTCATGTTTACCTGCCCATTACTGGGAAACACGATTCCTGCGCCCCAATTACTCTGATTACCTTATTGGGTCATTGGTCCTGAATTGGTCCTGTTTATTGTGTTCAGGTGATGTATTTTCATTGGAAGTTTTGTCAGGCTTCTCTAATACAGTTGTAAAACCGCGTCTCAAATCTCACATTTCCACTCAATCCCAGAGGCATTCAGGAAAGAAATGAAATGAAATGTTAATGAATCAAAACAGCAACGAGCTCTAAACCTTCTGACTCCTCATTCCGACTCTAACTCACAACCTAGCATTCTCTCTCTGAAGTTCAGTGACCAGACGGAAAAGTTGTACATTTGTAAAAGTTTCCCGTTTGAGTGAAATAATTTCTAAGGTGACTCGGCCAAAGGGAAGAAAGGACAACCGAGGTCTCTGGAGGAAATGTCTAATGTTGATTCCCATGTTGCTTGTTTCTGCCTCAGAAATAAGCAGCCAGGTGTCTGTACCATTTGCTTTCACCTTTTCATTTTACTATAAAGTGTGTTCTGGTAGGAGATGCCAACAGAACACAGTGACACCTTGAAGTCAGCTTGTACAGGTTTCTCTAGTTTAGCAGGAAGCAAGTCAGGGCGTAGTGGAGGGGACGTGCTGTCTCATTTCAAGTGCCTTTCTGGAAAACTTTAACTTTTAGAGTCCGGTTTGTCCGCACTCTTCCACTTTTAACAGATTCCTTCAGTGAGAATTTGGGAGAACCCAGGGGCTGTGGGTGAACTTTGAGTCAGGTGCAGAACCCCTCTAGCGGGGGGGGGGTGGCTCTATCTTTCTATTTTCAATAACTTTAAAGAAAACTGAGCTCAGACAGAACAAGACGTGTTGAGGATAATCGGGCCATGGTTTTGTTTGGTTTTCAGGATAATTTTTGAGATACTATTTTTGTGATGAGCCAGTGATAATGTATGATTTTTAGTAAATTCATTTTGAACCTAAAGACAATGCATATGTGAAAAATATTATATATGGGAGTCCCACTCTCCCTGCAAACATTCTTCCTGAAAGTTGTTGCTACTCATTGTTCTCTCAGCATAGTTAAGAATTTGGGAAGAAATTTGAGATGGAGAATGAAAGTCCCCCCTCACCAGTTTACATGGTGATTCTCAGTCACTGTGCATAAAAATGAGAGTAATCATAATATCAATACTTTAAAAAAATTCTTTACTGTGGAAATTGGCAAATTTACTTCATTCTTTGTTTTTTTGAGACAGAGTTTTACTGAACAGCCCATGACGGTCTGAAACCCATAACCCTCCTGTCTCAGCCTCTTTGGGGGGTCAAATGACCCTTTCACAAGGGTAGTTTATCGGATATCCTACATATCAGATATTTACATTATGATATGTAAGAGTAGCAAAATTACAGTTATGAAGTAGCAACAAAAATAATTCTACGGTTAGGAGTCACCACAGCATAAGGAAATGTTTTAAGGGGTCATAACCTTAGAAAGATTTGATTAGTGGTGATGAAAACAAAGCTCAGAGAGATGAATTAACCCACTTAAAGATACACAGTACACACAGAGCTGTGCTTTGGCGTCCATTCTGTCTGCCTCAGGCTGTGTTCTCTGTGCATTAAACTTGACTTTCTATCTAAGGACTTCCAGAAGAACACTAGGAAATGTAATGATAATTTTATCACCCTATTGGCAAGTGCTATAAATTAAAAGTGAAAATATTTTCTCAAGGAACAAATTTTACAAATGTTTCTTTGATTATCTTGATCATATGGGTCAAAATCACTTTGAAAACAATGTACTATTTTATTTCAACTCATTTTACCTTAAAGTAGGATTTGGATTTTCCTATTTTCCAAATGTACTTAGTAACCTTTTCACTTTATTTACTTCCTTTGAAAGCAAAACTGTTCAGGGTTCTCTCTCTCTCTCTCTCTCTCTCTCTCTCTCTCTCTCTCTCTCGTGTGTGTGTGTGTGTGTGTGTGTGTGTGTGTGTATTTGTGCTTGCCTCTCTCTATGTCACTTGACTCTTTCTGTTTCTCTCCTCCTCTCCTTCCCTATCGCTTTCTTAGAAAACAAAACAAATCAAAACCTCAAGGCACTTACTTTCTGTTGCCACTATCCTTCCAGGCAATGAAATTAAAGAGCAGTGTTTTGCAAATGGAAACAGTGAGAAAGCCTGGGGAGGTAGCAATGATGGAGAATCATAGTGATTCATGACTGCCATTCCCATCCTCCTTTGAGATTTGACAAACTCTGATGGGCTTTATCTTTGGTTGGATAATGTTTATAATGGGGAAAGTGAATTCATTTTTACAAGATTGCTGGGTCATTACTAAGGCAGAACCATTAATTTGATGAGACAAGTATATTCACAATCTCAGTTGGTTTTTCTCCACCAAGGAGGAGACACTCACTGCTTTGTTCTCTCTGTCTTCCAGCTGGTGTTGCCTGTTTCCCTGGGCAGACTGAGATCAACCAGGAACATAATTGACTAGAGAGTTAGTTGTCCATATTTTTGGTGTCGAGATTTTCTATGATGTAGGGGCTTTTGCAAAATTTTCCTCTTAGATTTCTCTGGCCACCTGGACAGAGGGCATCAGAAAGAAAAACATGGCCCTAAAGCAAAAATGTAGTTAATTTTTTTAAGTTTCAGAGATTCCCAATGAACTTGACCTAAGAAATTTGAACTTCTTCAGTTTAGTGGTTACCTCTTAATCAATCATATCTGAATGGTATACATACATGCCAAGCGCTGGGTTTCCAGGTTAAAACCATGCACACCTATATACGAATGTCTCTGATGGAGACTTGTATGGCATCTTCATGATGAAATCATTCGACTTCTAAAGCCTTCCCTGAGTTTTAGACTGGGGTCTGTTGTGAGAGCTGTGGGCCTGCTTTTCGTCCTGCCCGGCTCCCGCACGGCTAGCTTTACACCAGAAATAACAACACACAAACTGTATTCTTTTAAACACTGCTTGGCCCATTAACTCTAGCCCTTACAGGCTAATTCTCATATCCCGATCAACCCATCTCTAATAATCTGTGTAGCACCGGTCTTACCGGGAAAGATTCAGCATGTCTGACCTGGCAGCTTGCTTCATCGCGTGAGTCTGCCCAGGAGAGGGGAGCATGGCCTCTGAGCGCCCTTCCTCTTCCTCCCAGCATTCTGTTCTGTTTACTCCTCCCACCTATGTTTTAACCGATGAGGCCAAGCAGTTTCTTTATTGCTTAACCAATGACCTTCCTCCATCAGGGGTCACTTTGGTGGGGCATTGGATGGGTAAGAAAACTTATCAAAATTCTGAATGTCCTTTGAATGAACTGTTGTTGTGATTCAATGAAACCCATATCTGTAATTTATTCTGTGGGAGTAGTAATACAAAGCACCGTTGCTGCTAACATCACACTCATCAGGACATATTCGGCTTTGTGATGCCCTGGGGGCAGCACTTTCCTAGGTATCCATCTTCCTTCCGAGCATCGCACATTTGCAGACTCTTATTTCTAGGAGTGCTTGCATCTGACATCCTCTACCATGCTTTTGTGTTTACCTACTTCCAAGCCTGGCCCCTCAGAGTTTGTGTGTCTCCACGCTTTATTAGTCATTTGTCTGACACTGAGGCCCACATGCCTCTTGGGTTTGAATATCATCTTCCTATCTTGTTTCTAGAAAAAATGAATCCTTTTCTTTCTGTAATTGGGTCCAACTGATGGGGAACCATATTACATTTCAGATACTAGGTTGAGTTATAGTGCTCTAGGACAGTCAATTAAATATATGTGATTAAGATATAGGATTACACGGGGATTAAATTAAATTTTTGAAGGCCAGCTGTCTCAAGGGGAACGAACCTCTTGCAGATGAAGTAGAGAGTACACGTGAGTGACAGCAGGATACACAGCCTGCTACACGTGTAAACCATTTCATCCCTCTCCAGAGACGCCAGCGCAAAATATGTGATATTCGAAAACCCCCAAATTGTCTGGAGAGTTGATCAATTATCTACTTATTGAGTTAGAATGGATATTCTAGGAAAATACCACGCCAATTTTAATGATTAGTCCCAGAGAGTGATAATTATGGTCTTGTTGGTCATTTCTGGAAAAACTGACTTTTTTTTGGAAAGAACAAAAGATAAAAGTTGTAATTACATACCAGTAACGGAGACATTTGTCAACTCATATTCTCTTCTGCTTTTAAAACTCATTTGTTCTATTTTTAGTTATTTAGATATGTATACACACATGTGTGTGCATGCATGTTGATTGTGTGTGTGTTGCATGTGTGTGCCACTTACGGGAGCATGCTTGGGTGTATGGATGGCACAGTGAAGAGCCGAGATCAGTTTTGTTCATCCACACTGTAGGTCCCAGAGATGTAACTCTGGTCCTCAGGCTTGGCAACAAGAAACAAGACCTTTTAGTTGCTAATTAAAAACAGGTTTTGTTACAGTGTATGATTTCGGCCTGGTGATCATCAAGTGCACTTGTAGATCGAGTACAGACTCAACATTTCCACGGAGGATCCACGCCGTCCAGAACCAATCGGCGACAGGGTGACTACAAACTCCTTGTCTCTGAAAAAAAAAAGTTTTCATAGATATTCACTCTACAACATTTGGAAAATAGATAACATCCCATGAAATTACATAAAACACAGATCATCTTACTGCCATAAATAATCACTGTTTCTGCTTTTATGGTTTCCTTCCAGCCCTCACTCATACATGTTTGCATCACTATGCATATACCTTTGAGGTCACAGAATACTAACCAAAACCAATCTGTTCTCTTTGTCTGGAATTCTGTTGGGCTACTACAGAGGGTTCCCCCCTCCCCACACTCTTCCTAGCATTCTCCCAGGGATGGAGGGGTGCCTCATGAAGAGGGGAGAGGGCCCCGCTCCCATGCTTTGTGCCATATTTTCTCACCCAAACTGTCAGTCAGTCACTGTGTCCCCTAGAGTCCCTCTTTCTTCCCTTGACTCGGATATGAGTCCCTGGGGTCCCCAGGGTTAGGGACCAGATCTTATCACCTCCAGGTTTGTGACCTTCCTTTTCTCTCTCTAAATGATTTCATACAAGTAAAGTTTGGCTACAGTGTGAAAAGTTAAACAGTTGGTATTCGGAGAACATTTTAGAACACATTCACGGTATATTTAACATTGTGGCGTCATGGAAAAGGCTGAGAAAGTGGGAGATGCCAAGTTTGACTTGCAATGGAAATGATTGTGTGGACACTGCTAGTAGCTGGTGGGTTAAGTCTGACTGTGTAGATTTGGGGGATTTTTATAAACCTCATCCAGAGCATCGAACAACGTCTTCAGTTTTCATTTGTTTTCTACTAGAATCCACGTTTGTATGCTTGTCCTCTACCACAAAAATCCTAGCAATGCCACAACCCAGGTATAGTCACGTATATATAGACCAGGGCAGGTTCCACCCCAACCTCTCTCTCCTAGGCAATCTTCCTGAGAAGCTAACAATGCCTTCGAACTTCCTGCTCTCTGCTCCTTCCTAAGAAAATCTGTCAATGGATTTCTTTCAGGCTTTTAAAGAAATTTGAGTGTTTTAAGTTTACTTACTTGTTGTTTCATATGACATATCCACACAAATATATCACTGATATCAAATTTATCTCTGATAGAAAGAGAATGTTTAGATGACTGGATATGAACCAGTTCCATTTTTATATTTAAGGTCAAAGGCAAAGGGAGGCACTGTGGTTAAAAACTTAAATTCCATTCGTCAATCATTGTTTCTGTTCCTAGGACTTTTACATGGGAGTTCATAATTACATCATAAATATGATTCTTTTCGAGACTAGACAGTTTCATGGTGGCTAACGACTTGGGCATGTCTTTTGTCTCTAGCAAGATCTCTCCCAAGGGTCTTCTCTGGGTCAGAGGAGAATTCTGTAGTTTAAGAATGATGAGCAAAGTCAGAATGGTACCCATGTAAGAGGTCTGGGATTCCTCAGGTTGATTTTAAAAATGGTCTCAAATCCAATGTGTATTCTTTCTGTGCAGGGATTTCATTGCTGGTTTTTATCAGGCACATCTCAAGTTGGTCTCTTCTCATGTCAACTCCCAGATGGCGCCAGACCCTAGGAAAGATACAAGCATGGCCCTCCAGACCCTTCCCTGAGGCCATCTGTGTTCTTTTATGGGTGGTTTCACTTCCTCCTTTTCCATGTTCGCTCATAACTCTTCTACCAGGTTCCCTTTCGCTTTGAATAGTAACAGCATTTGTCAGTTAGTGAATATTTCATATTGGACAAAGCTATTGACTGGGAGTCAGGTCACATGCTTTGGCTGAGGCTTTATTTAAAAGGTAGAAGCCTTTGATTCTGTCACTTGGCTGACTTTTCTAGGTTTTATGTTTCTAATGGGGAAAATATACGGAATTAGCTGTGATGTACCTACGTGTAATCTGAGTTTTTCAGGGGGCAGAGCAGAAGGACCTTGAATTGAAGGCTAGCTTGGGCTACATAGTGAGTTCGAGGTTAGCCTGGGCTAGAGAGAGAAACTATTGCAGGAACTGTGGGGATGTGGGTAGAACAAAGGTAGCTTTAAACTTCACTGCTCTGCCTCTACTGCTAACTACATTTGTAATTTACCTACGCTTCCACTTGACATATGATCTGCTTCATGGCTGGGAATTGGATGCAAAGAAGAGACCAATACATGAATATTTACTCGTTGATTCAAATCCCTACTGATAACAAATACTTCGATTTTTTTTCTTCTATGCCTAGAGGACTTAAAATTGAACATTCATTGTTATACTTGTTTGTCATGGCTTTCAAAACCAGACCTAATTTCCTCCAGCACTGTAATGTCCTGTATGTTTACATTTTTAAAAGAGAATTTCACCTGAATATTGTATTCACATTATTTCTATCCCTCTTTACCCCCAACTCCTCCCATGTTCCCCCTCAAATAAATGACCTCTTCTGTAGTTGTACACTCACACACATATACACAAATCACCTACTGAGTGTATTTGACATGGCTAATATGTACATATGTTTAGGGATAACCGTGTTGGATTGGATAACCTATCTGGGAACTTGTCCCTGAAGAAAACTGATATTAGTGACATTTAATGGGATTAAAATACTTTGAAAAGTAATCATCTGTTTATAACACTTATTTTGTAAGTTTAAAACATAATTAGAATATTCAATGAAAAGAATAATCATTTTAGGCAATAAATTTTTAGCATCAAACCCTATCACACCACACTGGGCCTACAAATGCTATTCACCTTACTGCCATATGATCACACTATAGCAACTTCCTTGAAACTGATATTTTCCAATGAAGTCAAAGTTAATTGCAGTAAATGAATGGCGTGAATGTCTGAAACCCAGTTCCAGATGTGAGGATGAAAGGGTGAGGCTATGCAGTTTCTCTGGGATTGTCTAGTTAGCAAAGACAAGTGCGGACACAAATGGTGTGACCACGGCTCCTGTTTTTATTTTCTAGACTCTAGCTTTGAGCATCGGACTAAAAAAATCATGACCGAAGATTCTGTTGGTTTTGCAAATGATGGTGCAGACATTTGAAAGCTGCTAGTTCTTAAAATGACTGACCTGTTTGAATCATACATCAAACACCTATAGGTTACCCTCGTGTAACAGGTCTGTGTTAGATGAAAACTGGGAAACCAGGATTTTGTTCATGCCAGTATACATAAAATTAAAACAGGCAAGATTTAAAATAAGAATAAAACATGCCTTTATGCTTCTCTAACATTAAAGTGGAATTGCAAATTAGAAGCGAATGCAATAAAGAGCTATTGTTCTTCAGAGGAGGAGAACTAATGGTTAACTGGTGATTGTGAGGGAGGGCAAGAGAAATCAGGAAGGATGTCTGAGACTAGGGAACATGAAGATGGCATCAGATGAACCTTGGGTGCCAAAAGTTTTGCTCCTTGTGGCTGTATTAATCTATTTTCTGGGTGCTATAGATGGCTTGCTGTGGGATAATGCTTATGCACCCTGCAAAGACTTCACACTCATATTGGTTTAATGAAACTCTGACTGGCAAGTAGCTGGGCCAAAGTATAGGCAGGGAAACCAGGCTAAGAGAATTCTGGGAAGAGGAAAGGCAGAGAGTCAGTCACCAGCTAGACACAGAGGAAGCAAGATGAGAATGCCTCACTGAGAAAAGGTACCAAGTCACATGGCTAAACAAAGGCAAGAATTATGGGGTAATTTAAATTGTAAGAGCTAATTAATAAAAAGCCTGAGCAGTGTCAAACAGTTTATAATTAATATCAGCCTCTGTGTGTTTCTTTGGTACTGAATGGCTGCAGGACTAGGTGGGACAGAAACTTCCATCTACAATGGCTCAGCAGTCAACAGATTTGGCTGTTCTTCCTTAGGACCCAGGTTTGACTCTCAGCACCCACATGGGTGGCTCACAATCCTTTGTAATTCTGTTTTCATGGAATCTGATACCCTCTTCTGGCCTCTCTGGGCAGCAGGCACATATGTGTACTAACATACATGCAGGGAAAACACACACATAAAATAATAAAAGAAAATAAAAACAATTCATTTTCTGTTGTTACAGCAAAATAGCCGACTCTGCATACAGCTAAATAGACTGACTTAACTCACAATTTTTGAGGCTGGAGTCCCAGATGAAATAGCCACATCTGTTCAGCCTCTGATGAGCCCTGCTGGCTACATCACAGACAGAGGATAGGTTTATGGTTGCATGAGAGAAAGAGAGAGAGGAGAGAGGGAGAGGGGGAGAGAGATCAAATAGTGAGACAGGAAAGAGAGGGTTTGTGGAACTCAGCTGATCTCATTTAACCAAACTACTCTTGTGGAAAGTAATCAGGGTTCTAAGAGGACTATACTAATTTCTTCTGAGAATGATGACCCAGGTTGAATTTCCTTCTATGAAGAGCCTTCTTTTAGAAGTTCTACCATTTTAACCTTTCTTTTTGAAATTTTCACGTATTCTGTTCTTCTTTTGTTGCTTTGTTTTTTTTTTTTTCAGGGTCTCACACTATTGCTCAGATTGGCCTGGAACTACTGTGTAGCCCAGGTTGGCCCTGAACTTAAGGCAGTTTTCTTATCCTAGCCTCCCAAGTACTGGGATTATAGGTATGTACCACCATGCCAATGGTCTCTTAGTACACGAACACTTGGAAGATAAATCACATCTAAGCCCTGGCAGTGTGAACCCTTACCCTGAGCAGGACCTTGCAAAGCCTTTGTTATGCTGAGTGAACTGACTGAAGAAATATTTTGTAGCATATCAACTCTTTAGCATAGAGGGAGGCTTGATGCCAAAGAATAGAGCCTCAGAATCTGTAAGGAAATGATGTATTTGTCAAGGTTAGAGTTGCAGAAAACGTGTTGAAGTAAGTAAGAAAGAAGTAAGGAAGAAGTGGGAGAAGGCAGACCTATGGAAATCATTGACAAAGTATTAGGGAAGAAAAGTAATAAATCTCATGGAACAAAGATTATTCTGTGTCCTCTAGGCATCCACTCTCATGGGCCACCATAAAGCTCTTACCCAGGGATGGTTGGTTTGAGCAGGCTGCTGAGTACTGTGTGAGTGTTCTTAGTCTGGCATCTCGGCTTCCTCCATGTGCTAACAAGGGTCCATTTAGCTCCACATTAACATGTAAATCAGCTCACTCAGCATGTTCCTTTCCTGTCTTTAAACAGCATCTGTATATGAAGAATAGGTCCCAATACAGCCCCTTCTCCCCCTTCTATGTTTCAGGATTAGAAATAGAATATGTGCGCTTACACTTCCCCCTTTAAAAAAAAACAATTGTGGCAGTTTTGAAAGAGGTATGGAATGCTTCTTTAATTGTAAATAATTGTTTCATGTACTTGGCAAGGGTGTCTACGTGGAATTGGGAGGTCCCTAGGTCAAAACATGGAACTCATTCAGACATCAAAGCCTTCTCTGTCCTCTCTGGGGGCCAGAGAGCAGACACATCAGCTTGATCCAGCACATGCTTCTCTTGCAACCAACCAGTTATTTATTGTTGTACAACTGACAGGCCATGAGGCAAGGCAGGGACACAGGAGGCGGGATGCCAAAGAATAGAGCCTGAGAATCTGTAAGGAAACTTGTAAAACCACAGAATGCTGAAGTCTAAAGGAACTTAATGATCCAAATTAAAGAGCCAGCTCACCTAGAGCAGAAACAGGGTCCCTCAGCCTAGACAAATGAAGTGACATGTCTCAAATAATAAGGAAATAGAGATAGACGGGTCGGGAGTGTGGGGGTTACAATGTCTTATTCATTTTCCTCGACCATCCATGAGGATTCCTGTTCTGGACATTGTCATCTATGTAGTCTCAATCCAGGCTGGTTTTGCACCTTGAGTATGTGTAAGGGTGGATTGGAATTCTCTGCTATGATTTTATTACACAAAACCTTTGCAAACATTAGATGGTACTGGCATTTGCAGGAAGTGAAATAACAGCAGACCTGCAGCAAGAATTCAACTTTGCTGTATATTCATTGTGATTAAAAAAAAAAAAAAGAATGCAAGATCAGACTTTGAGGGAGGAGCCAGATACGGTAGCCTACTCCTATAGCACCAGCACGCGCTGAGGCAGGAGGATCATGCACAAGTCTGAAGTCAGCCTGAGACCCTGTCTCTAAATGCAAACAGCCCAAAGACTGCCATGTAGGAATGCATTGGGGTTTTAGAAAATTCATAATATTGAAGAAGAGTTGGAGAGTTTGGATCAACCTGCTCCTTGCCAAGCTCACTCAACCCTATGGGAGGATACAAGAAAGTACTGGATATAACTAATCTGTGAATATTCCAACCATAATTGACCCATCCAACCCACTTTTGAGTCCACGCTTTCACTGGGTACCTGCGGCATTCCAGGAACTGAGGACACAGGGGTTTAAAAGCATTCTTCCCTCTGGGATGCCGTTTTCTGTTGCTGAATTTCCATGAACTTATGGAAATTGTTCTTAGCCTTCCAAATCAAGGACATGAAGCAAGGTTTAGATGCATCCATCACTGTGGGAAACTTAAAATTATTTCACTAATTTTCAAATATCAGTGTAGTGGGCAGGGGCGGAACGTGAAGTGGGAGTCGGAGAGCATGGGGAGCCCGCGTTATGCAACCTGCCCTAGGTACTGCTGGTACTGTATGTCATGGCCCAGGTTAAGTTCCCCCTCTCTTAAATATGGTTATTATGAAGATAAATGACTACAGTAATTTAATGGAGATAACCATGGAAAGAACTTCAGAAATGCAATAGAATGGCATCAGCACAAACTAGAATTTTAACAGTGGAAAGAGTAGAGAGAGAGAGATTTGGCACAGCAGGTATAAGATGCAATGGACAAAAGACTGGAGACTGGAAGATTGCTTTCTCTTGCATGCTGGCTTTCCTTCCCAACGCCTCCTGCTTTCTTGTATATATTGTGCATGGCACATGCTACCGTATTATATTCTGACATGGTTTTTTGTTCGGCTTACTCTACCGGGCCTAGGTAATGAGATCTTCTCTAAGTAGGTCTGAGAGTATACTGTCTATGGAAGGGATCACCTTCTAAATTGAGGTTACTATTCACTTGCAGCTTTCTCTTCCATACTGCCTTTACTGAGTCCTTCTTTAGCGAATACGCGTTTTGCTGATTTTTACTTTAAAAAAAAATGTATTCTTTGAAAATTCCAGATATGCATATGATGCCCTTGATCATAACTTCTCTTCACTCCCCATTCCAATTCCCCGGGACCAGGCCACCACATCTCCTTCCCAACTTCATATCTCTCAATACATTTTTTTTTGTTTTTTTTTTGGTTTTTCGAGACAGGGTTTCTCTGTGGTTTTGGAGCCTGTCCTGGAACTAGCTCTTGTAGACCAGGCTGGTCTCGAACTCACAGAGATCCGCCTGCCTCTGCCTCCCGAGTGCTGGGATTAAAGGCGTACATTTAATCTGCTGAGAGCAAGCAGTACTGTCCTATGCTTATGGGTGTGGGATCACCCACTGGGGCCTGGGGAAACTTTGTCCACACAGGGAAAGAAAAGTGACTGTATTTTTCCCAGCTGCCTTCAGCTACCTCAGCTAGGGGTAGAACCTCAGCAAGCCCGCCCTCCTCCATGCTGACATTTTTAACGGGCTTGATTTTGTGCAGGTAACCCCAGATACTGCGAGTTCATGTTTGAAACAGTCACATCACACCCAGAGGACAGAGTTTCAGAGCTCTTCTTGCCACCTTCCCCAGCTCTTACATTCCTTCTGCCCCCTCTGCCGTGATGCTGCCTGAGCCTTGGGGTGGCAGTAGTAGTTAATACAGGTGTTTTATCTGTAACTGAGTCCTCATGGTTGATTGCATCAGCACCCTGAATATTAATAACAATCATCACTGCATTAGCCACTACTCACCACCGTCAGACCTTCTCTGATGAGGCTGGAAACAGCACAACTCTGTGGACATAGACATAAATGACAATATGGTCATTTAGAAAAACCTTGGCCTGATAGTTCCCTACTCACACATTTGGCCATGTTTGCAGAAACAGACAGAAGTCCCTCCTGTGGGTTTGGGCTCAGATACAATCAAGAGAGGTTGGTTACATGCATAAACAGTCTTGCCCCTATTGTACCAGTGGGCACACCACTGTGTGTCGCTACACACAAAGGTCCACAGACTGAGCTAATTGCAAAATACAGAGGGTGGGAAACCCATGATCAAGGTGCTAGCAGGTGATGAGGGCTTCAGGCTCTGACTCCAAAATGGTACTGCGAATAGGATGTTGCTCCTCTCCTGGTGGTCACTATGTCACCTAGATCTACTTGTAATGGGAGATGTAGGAGGACAAAATAGCCCAATCATGGTCCATCTTGCCTTGGTGTGAGAAAATCAGTTCATGAAGGAGCAATCTATGGTGTAATCATTTTATCAAAAGACTTTGTCTCTTTTAAAACTTAAAAAAATAATTACATAAATTTTACCCCTTCTCTTTCCTCCCTTCAAGACTTCCCATGTACCCTGCCTTGCTCTCAAATTCATGGACTCTTTTTTTTTCAGCTGTTGATGTGTGTGTGTGTGTATTCCTAAGTATGTACATAAACCTGCTCAGTCTATAGAAAGCTATTTATATACATATGATTTCAGGGCTGACTACTTGTGAAGCTTTTCCCTGGGGAAAACTATTTCTCCTGTTCTCAGCATTCCTTAGTTCCTTGTAGCTCTTTGTGTGGGGTTGAGGCCATTTCCCATGTTTGCATATCTTTTCCATTGGTGTTGTTCAGAGAAGCTATATACATAAGGTCTCATCAGAATGGCGGCCTCACTTCTTGATACCACAATAGGGAAGGGGGATGTTGAATTTCACCGTGAACTCTGGAGGTGAAAAAAACCACTTGGGTCATAGCACACTTGTATGGACACCTGTCTCTTGAACCCCTACTCCATCTTTGTGTAGCACTCTCTTCCCACCCCCTACAACTCCTTGGGGTATTTATTTTTAAGGACCATAGATACTGACCTCCACATAGAGGGTCTGTCTGCCTTACCCATCTAACCTCGTGTGTGACAGCTGTTGAGAACTCAGAGCAAGCATGCTTTCATTTCCATGCCTAATTACTGTAGTTTTAAAAACTGGAGCAAGTTCATATAAATTGCCGCCATTCCTGACTCTTGGTTGTCATGGTATTCACGAGCTTTCTGTTGTTCTGTTGGCCCAGCAAAAATCAACAACATGTGATTGTATACACAGTCCTACGTTGCAGCACTGAACAACGGTCAGCTTATCTCTCTGCACAGTGGAGCTGGAAGGCGGTTTGGTGCACAATTCTGACTTGAGTTCAGCTACTCATTTGGTATTCTCATTTCGTTGGCTGCTTCTTCATCCTGTTGGTTGTTGTGAGGGAACTAATAGGAAAAGAGATTGACAAAAACTCCTTGCTTGGCCAAAATCTAGTGAGATGTCTGAACCGCCTACTAGGTTTATCTGTGTGCATCTTTGTAATAGGTTTACCAAAGAGCCTTATGCCTTATTTAGCATAGCAAAACTTGTTAGCTTTGATTACTGATCTCCTTCAATGCTGATTAGGTTCCTCATCCACTTTTACCCCCTGGGGATATATGTGCTTGTCTATCTTCAGTAAAAATCTTGTTAGCTCACTTTAGCTGAAATCCTCATCTTCCCTGAAATCTTCTTTAATACCTTTGCGCCCACTGACCCTGCTCTGAGCTATCCATTTCCACTTCCTCTAGCTGTATCTGGGGTAAACACAGTCTTTACCTAATTCTGAGCACATACAACATGCACCAGTCAACCAATGTGTCTTTGGTCAAACAGCTTCCTCTCCTTGGAATGGCTTTCTCTCCTTGGATTTGAGTTTGTTTGTGCTTTTTGCTGTTTTTGTTTGTTTCTTTCTTTTCTTTTCTTTTCTTTTTTTGAAACAGCCCTAGCTGTCCTGGAACTAGATCTGTAGACCAGGCTAGCATTGAACTCACAGAGATCCACCTGCCTCTGCCTCCTGAGTGCTGGGATTACAGTTGTGCACCACAACTTCCTGGCTTGTTTTTCGGTTTGTGTGTGTTTTGTTTTGACATAAGGTCTCTCTACAGAGTCCTGGCTGTTTTAGAACTCACTATGTGGACCTGACTGTCCTGAAACTCACTGAAATTTGCCTGGGAGAAAGAGACCACCAGGTCTGGCCCAAATTTTAGATTTTTTAACCTCTAAAATATAGGTAAGAGTTGCCTATACAACTGCACAATTTTTTTGAGATTTGACTCTTGTTCTTATTACTACAGAAAGATGTAAGACTAAAAGGTGATACTTTTTGCCTTTCTCTGATACATCCTCTCACTCTCTTTATGCAGCACTAGTATTCTATGCTCCAAGTCCACACAGGAATTGCATTTCTTTGCACATTAGTGTTCCTATACAAGAAGCCACCACATAGAACTTTGTATGGAAGTTGGACATTGCTTTGGGAAGGGGAAGGAATTAAGTAGTGGCTGACTTTCAACCATTTGAAGTGAGGCTAAGACAAATTTCATTTCAATAAAGCCTAAAAATATAGTAACATTTGCATGTCTTTGTTGTGAGGAGCTCTTATATGCGTCCTGTTCGTCTTGGAATTATTTTCGGGACTGAAGTCAGGCCGTATGAGAGCGTACCTAGCCAAATGCCTGCACAGCCTGGGCTCCAGCAACTGCTTATTTCTCTCTTTGTCTGCTTCTTTGTACATGGCATTCAGAAAATTCAAAGAACCATTTGAAGCTCTTGTTTAGACCAGCTGTCAATAAATCTTTATTAACTTTAATGAGTTTGGAGTTATTTTCTTTTCATGGTTACTGAGATGTTCTATGTGCACATATTATACATTCAATAAATATTATCACTCTTACTGTACAGCCCAATAAATTTTGAAAAATTTCTATGTTGGGGAGCAGTCACAATTATAAAGTGGGTAACGTGTCTGCTATGTCAAAATGCTCTCCCTTTCTTGCCCTTTGCAGTCAAGCCTCTCTCTTAATTCCTGCCAACTACTGACTGGATTTCTGTTCCTGTAGATTTTGCCTTATTTCTTTCTGTGTCTTTTGTGAAATAGAACAATAAACTATGAGGCTAGAGCTGAGGGTTTGGACCCATTTGAAATGATTTGCTTCTAATTATGTGGCCATGTGGGTGGGAAGAACAGTCTTACCATTCTTCTCTCGGCACAATTGAGTGAGAGCAAAGCACTGAGGGCGAGACACAAGGAAATATTCATCTAAATGATGAACGCGTTACCATTTAACTATCTAAGTTTTGCAGCCCACAGTCATTTTACTCCATTTTGTATTATCAACTTCTCCCTCATTCTGTTTCCTTTTTATCACTTTTTGTTGTTTTTATTGAGCTATATATTTTTCTCTGCTCCCCTCTATTCCTCTCCCCTCCCCTTCTACCCTCTCCCATAGTCCCCATGCTCCCAATTTACTCAGGAGATCTTGTCTTTTTCTACATCTTGTGTAGTTTAGATCCATGTATGTTTCTCATGGGGACTTGTCTTTTGTCTAGGTTCTCTCCTTTTAAATAGCAATCAAGATCTCTACTGCTGCTAACTCTGCTTTTCCTTCTACGCTGTGCTTATATCAAACTGGCTAACACGGTAGGAAAAGACACACTCTTGCTTAGAGGAATCACTATCAGTTCAAGCCCTGAGTTTCTAGCGTTGCCTTTAGACTTCTTGACACACAGTTCACATTTTCCTAGTCTCTTCAAAATCTCACTCTCCCAAGTGACTGTTTCGTCCTTTCACTTGGTCTTCAAACCAGAGGTGTCTTCCTTGTTCCCACAGAGAAACACTGATGGGATTGGTAAGCGACTTTTCATAACCTTTCACTATTTCACTGTGGAGTATCTACTGACATTGGTTTTCTGTATGTTTCACCATCCTATCACCACTATTAAGTTCTCTACACCCAGATGAAGAGCAAGAGTTTCCATGTGTGCACTAGATCCCACTGTTCAGTCTATGCAAAGATTATATTCTCAAAGATAGAATTTGCTCTTTTGTCCAGGATATCCAGTTTTCAACTCCTGCTCAACTAATCCCAATCTGTTTGTAACCAAACTTCTATTTCTGATACCACAAACACTAAAACACACTTCTCTGAATTCTTCATTTCTTACTGGGCTCTACCCCATTCTTCCATTCCCTTTTATGACAAGACTTCTTGGGGAACTGTCTTCATTTATTGACTCCAGTTTTTTCTCTCATTCTCTTAAATCTAACTCTAGTAAAATTTTCACTATATGAGGGAGAAAAAAATGTAGAATCTTTGATTGGTCATGCCATGATCTCTATAATAAAGAATATACAAATGTAAATACTGTTTTAAAGATTTATAGGTCTTAGGAATGAAGGCCTAAAGTAACAGGGACAGATGTATATTTTTGGACAGCAGCACAGAATTATGGTTAGATAATGAATATATGTTCCAGGCTGGTAAACTGGGGATGACTTAGAATAGATGATGGAAATTCCTCTTAGGACTCTGCATCTTCAAGGACAAGGACATCATCACTTCTTTCCAGGTTCAGCAAGAGCCCCTGGGGATGGAAGCACGGTTACTTTTAGAGGAAAATCAGCCAGATATGGTATACTTCAGAGCAGGTGTGAGAAGTAAAGCCAAGAAACTTTCTAGTTTCTGTTGGTTCCTGAAATGCCCAGATGTCATCGGTGGGGGTAGAAAACTCTGAACAAATCCCATTCATCATCTGAAGTTACTCTTGTCAAAGCCTCTCTGATCCTCTATTGATTTAATACAACAGTGACATTGACCATTGTCCACTTGAACTTGAAATCTATAGCATAAGTAGAAAACACCACTATCTGGAATCTTTCCGTCTAATTATCATTATCATATGTTTTCTTTTAACTCACTCACCACACTTCATCAGTCTCTTAGTCTTTCCTGTGGATATTCATCCCTTGATTCCATCCAGAACAATTTCCATATCTACAAATCAACACTGAGGTTTTTTTTTTTTTTTTGAGACTCTTGACTTCAGGTGGGTATTGTTTGATTCCCTTGAACGTCTAAAAGGTATCTCAAAAAAAAAAAAAACCTATCCAAAATATAATTCACTTTTCTTCCTAAATCTACCTTACCTATAATCTCTGTCTTAGTTACTATTCTATTGCTGTGAAGAGACACTATTACCAAAGTAACTCTTACCATGGAATGCATCAAATTGGGGCTTACAGTTTTAGACAATTAGTTCATGATCATCATGGTGGGAAACAGACAGGCATGTCACTAGAGCAGTAGCTGAGTGATTTACATCTTGATTTGCAAGTGGTGGGTGGGTGAGCAGAGGATGGGGATAGTGTGGACTTTTGAACACCCCTCCACACACTCCCTGTGGCTTATCTCCTCCAGCAAGATTATACCTCCTACTCCTTCCCAAACTCCTTGGTGCCTAAGCATTCAGATAGATGAGTCTGTAGAGGCCATTCCCATTCAAACCACCAAAATTTCCATCTTTTTTGAAATACTTCCTATCAAGGACCTGGTTTAGGTGTTTCTATATTCAGAAGCTAGACTCTGGTACTGAGTACTCTGGTACTGCTCAGTGCTGCCTACCCTCTGAATGGGTAAATGTTAAAGATGATAGTAGCCATAGAGAAGATTTTTTTCTTCTTTAATCCCCCTCTCCTCTCTTCCTTTTTCCTTCTCACATTTAGAGTATATAAGTGATAATATTAACAACTTAAATAGAAAATAGTCTCACTCAGTTGACTTAATTGGACAAGGTAAAGCTTTGCCAAGTTGCTTATGACAGATGTTTCCAATTGTTAACTGAATGGAATCTGCATTTAAAACCTAAAGGAATATAAAATCTACTTAAGTGATATATAGAAATATAGTTTTGAGTCAGCGTTATTTTGACTTTCTCAGACCTTTTAAATTTCCTAAAATTTGGAGAATAATATCAATCATTTGCTTGCTCTGAATAATACTTTTATTGTTGTGCTGCCCAGACTTGAGAATGTAGATGAATCTGACAGATTAAAAAAATCATTACTTCGGATGGTCTGTTGCCAGTTCCCCCCTTTCAGCAAAAATAGTCAGTGGATAAATTATTGATGATCGTAAAAATTTTGTTATATAACCTCCCAAATTCAGATAATTTGATTTTATTAGTATAATAGAATTTCTTCTATACATATTTACACAGTTGCTTTTTCGATCATTGCATTTATGAAAATGAAAAAATACAGGACTAAAATTTATTTCCAATTTTACTAAAATGATGACTATTATTTAATAAGCTCCTTTTATTAACAGCTACATGGTACCCTTCCACCCAGGCAGCTAGCTTTCATAGTTCCAGAAAGTGCTATGCAGGCTGCTGGGGAAGAAGAGACATGGGTGATCTGGTCCAGCTGTGAACCCTATGAACTACAGCATCAGCCTGCCAGGCACAATGTGCTCCCTAGGGCAATAGGAGCATGACTGTACTGGGGTAAGCAACTGCCCTCTGGTTGAACTGGAGGACCCCTCCCCACGAGAGAATCCATGCCTGGTGCTTTAAGCTTCATCAAGAGTTTGTGGTTCTAGGAGAAAACTTCTTTCTGTCATTTAGCTAAATCAGCACATCCCAGTGCCTTCTAAATCTTTGTGTTTACCCCCTAGACAATAGCCACTCGGCCTCAATCAGAGAGACTTCTCTCCAGTGAACTGCGATGAATGTAATTCATTGGTCACAAAGATGACTCTAGTGAACGTAAATGGGTCATAAAATAACCAAAAGTCACAGTCCTGGAGAAGGATAAGACAGATGGACAGGAGGGAGGTTGAAAAAATAGGAGGGAGAAAAGAGAAAATTAGGGGAAAAAGTAACTAGGCTGCATTATATACATGCATGAAATTGTCAGATAACTAATTAAGCAAAAATGTATGTTCAATAAAAATTTACCCTCATATTTACTAATTACTTACTAAATGGCAATATATATTGTTTAACACATTTATGTACTGTTCACATTTGTAATGACTTTTTTATTCTAAGATAAATTATATACAAAAAATAATTATGTATACAAGAACTTAGAAACAAATACTTATTATAAATATTTTTTGTAGAAAACTTTTATAGGGTGATTAAAAAACCATGAAGATATATTTAATTTGGGCACATTTGTTGAGGATAATTTTTTTTAAAAAAAAGCTATGTTTTATATAAGTTAAGGAAGTGATTTTTACTTATTTTCAAATGCATGGCTGTAAAATCGTCATGGTTCTAGTCAATAATATATGAAGAGATGAATTAGTTTTAGTTTTAAGTATTATTTATAATATAAAGTAATTTTATTCCTTGGAATTGTTTCATAAAAATGTAGAGGATGGCTAACAATGTAATGGATCTTAGCTTTCACATTTTTGAAGCATAAGTAAGAGAAAACGTTTGAGAATCCCTGTGACAGAGAACATGCAAAATGTCACTTGGTGCTCTGTGTAGAGCAGGTACAAGGAGTGGTTGGGGAGAACCTGGAAGCAGAGGGGAAATTAGCTTGTGATACAATAGTCACAGACCATAGAGGGCAGCTGACGACCAAGGGACAGAGAGACCCTGGGAGGGTTCAACAGGGGCCAAGTGGCTCACGGGGGCAAGCGCAAAGGGAAAACAAATGGTGGCTTTTTCTCTAGGAGGTTCTGGTCTACAAAGAGCTGTCTGAATTAACTTACATCCCATTGGCTTAGGACAGCAGATTTCCAGGCAGGTGGACCATGGAAGTCGTGGCCAAGCTCAGTAGGTGAGTTGGAGTCAGGACTGCTCTAGGAAAGAACTGTGATCTCATTCTGAAGATACTTAAAGTCGTTCCTGACCCTTGTGGTTCAGCCCCCACAGAATAGTCTCCACCTCGCAGACCATGTTGAGAACCCCTCCAAATTTCACATGCCACTTGGGAAAAGGATGCTGTTATTTGGGTGTAATGAATATTGGCTTTGCTAACCAATGAGATCCAGAGTCTCTTGGCTACAGAAAGGAGAGCTGAAGTAGAACTCAGATTCCAGTATGTATTTGATCCAATAGACTTCTCTGTGGGAAAAGAACTACAAATTGCAGAGTATTTTTATTTACAGGAGCAGAGGGTTTATCTTCCATGAATGTAAGAACTTAGAAGAATTTCTGAAGGATTTTGTAGGTAGTGATACTGCAAAGATGATTTCATGTAGGCAGAGAGAGTGCAGCTTGATTTGGGGGTTTGAAGTAAATCTAACTAGTCAACTGAGAAGCTAAAATTATCTGCCAGAAAAAAAAAATAGCAGATCAGATTACCTGCGATTTCATATGTCAAGCATGTGTTTTTAGTCTACATTTTCTTTTTCTTTTTTTGGTAACTCACCTCATGATGTGACTGTATTTTATTCTGTAAATTCTCTTAAGTTTTCCAGTTGCCACTCTTGGCTACAGAGCAAAAGTCAAATTTTGCTCTGGCATTTTGGGTTCTCCATGGTTTACCTATTTTTTTTTTCATCTTTTATCTTTTCACAGGCTGGGGTTTCCATGCTGTGTGAGTAAGACTTCAGATTACGGGATATAGCAAATTAATAGACAAACAAGAGACAGAAGGAGGTCATTTTGAACAGGACATCCGAGGACGTTTTCACAAAAGAAAGACTTTTGAACTGGTTCTTATTGTTCAACTTTAAGAGGTGGCTTAGACAGTAAGACTGAATGGCAAAGAGGTAGATATGGCCCAGCTTTCTAGGAGACTCTCTCCAGTAGAATCCTAGACAGCCAGCTACGACCTGATTGGTCTTTTCCTATCACATACTGTGTCTGGATAATCAGATGCAGCACTGCTCATGTTTACAAGTCTCTGCACACAGAATTACAGAGCAGGGATGTTGGAGTAGTGTTGGTGAAGCTCTGTCTCGTTTCCTGCCCATCGCCTTCATTGTGTGGCTCTCACAACACGATTTTATTCCCAGGAGTCTGTTGCGTTTCCACAGCAGACTTACCCAGGTAAAATGGTGACTAGGGCCTTTTTTTGCCAAATGGCGGTTAGAGGAAACAAAATCCTCAAAGTCTGAAAAGCCGGTACCTTGAAAAAAGAATGTCTGAGTTCAGATTCTGGGTCTGTCAATGCCACCAAGTAGCTGAATGCTAAAAAAATAAAAAAGAACTTTCCCCAGTCCTGAGTTTTCTACCTATGACTATAAACAGGAACAACAATCCCTCTTTTGCAAGAATACATTAGGAATTAAGTATTTTAGTGTATGCACAAACTTTCCCAGGGAGTGACCAGAGCTAAAACAGGTTGTGTCAGAGTCTAAGCTTGTTATCCCTTTATTTTCTGCGAGGATGCAGTTAAAGAACCCGAAGACTGTTGTCAATCAAATGTGTTAGGTGAGTCTGGAGGACTGTTGTGAATTTCCAGTGTTCGAATAGTGTCTGCCCTGCAGGGGGTGCGCTTCTGACTGTGGGAAGAGGGAGTGAGTGTGTGACCAAAGGTAGATATGGCCATCTTTCATCCTCCTGCCTGTGGGCCTAGGTGACTGGCTGAATGGCACACTGTTTATTTGGTTAAGGATATCCTGCTTCCCTTGGCCTTTCTTTCTTGTTTTAATGAGATTGCCTGAGGACCAAATGTGCACGAAGACCGGCGAACGGTGGAGTGGTTTACTGAGATTGTCGGAAATTCTTACCACCCTGGGAAAAAGAAAGAGTACATCCCTATTGTAAATGTGAGAAACTCACCCACAGAGGTCAAGTACTTGCTGAAAACAATAAAGCAAATCTTCCTATTTGATAGGCGGCATTGTGTAGCGGTTATACACACACACACAGAGATGAAAACACAGGTTTGTTTCCTGCTGTGTCACACCTTCATGCTGAGTCAGGGAAGGGGACCAGCTGCTGCAGTTAGGATCCAGCCTGCGGAACAAGGGTGGCCATCCCAGGGGAAACAACATCCCTGATGTCACTCCACCAATGCATGGTTGACTTGAAATAACATGCAGCTGTTCCCACGATGCATTGAGAAGAACTAGTCCCGTGACACCTTTGCACCTTTAGAGGACAAGGAAGCCTTGCTTTAACATGGGACTGGAGAGCAAAGCCAGGCTGTGCAAAGAGCTGCCAGTGCTAGTGAGAGGAAGCCTTAGATTCTGAATCCACAATATCTGACTTCAACGCCAGGCTTGTTTCACCAGCCAAATTGCTTTCTTTACTCGGCTTTTCCAGAGCTCTGAGAGTAGGGACTATCCATGTCATTTGCCTTTCTGTAATTTTTCAGTGAGGGTTGTCTTCAAGGTAAGGGACCAGTATTAAAAGTCACAGCATTAGGAAGGCTGAGAGCTGCTGCTCCAGAGCCACCTCTTTGCATGGTCCCTTTGCTCCTATCACAGTATCCGATTCACCTGCCACTTCTCCTCACACGTGGAGTTAATCACTTTGACCTTGGCAAGGGCTTGAAATGGAGCAAAGAAACCCTATGGTGTGTGTGGTTCTTCTTCCACACAGGTCTAAAGATGAACTTGGCTTCTTCATGAGCTGCCTTGGAACTGTGAAAGAATCATGGAGCTTTCTTTCTATCTCTCTCTCTCTATTCCTTCCAGATCTATCTCATCTCTATCTCGATCTCAACTGTTTATCTGTCTGTCTATCTATCTATCTATCTATCTATTATCTATCTATCTATCTATATCTATCTATGTGCTGAGAATTGACCTTAGTGTCTCCACAATCTAACCATGTGCCCTACGGCTGAACTATACATACAGATCCTTAAATGGAGATGATTTGATATACTTTGTTAAGTCTATCTATAATATACAGCAATATATAACCCTTGTCTTGGAAGAATCTAAGCAATTACATACAGCAAAGACGTTTGATTGCTCTAATATAGGGCTACTGAGAGGACACAAAGAAAGGAATAATACTGAACAGATAAAAGCTCCAGTTTATCAAATATTCACTCTGAGTTTCACTTTTGGTGCTCTAATTAACCATTCATTTAACCCCTTTGGGAAATAGGCTATGCTGTCTCAGTTTTAGCAACGAAGGGCTGGAGTTCACTTATGTTACACGTCTTGCCCAAGGTCACACCTACATCTCTACTCAATCACAGAATTTAGAGGGACGGGTCTTCTTTATTCTAAAACCCATGCTCTAAAGTTACTTCTTGGAAGTTAAAAATGGAGACCAGAACATTTTATAAAGTAATTTAATAATAATACGTTCATCAACACATCCATCAATTATTCAGTCTGCTGGCCATTTATTTCAGAAAGGGCTCGAGATAGCTTTTGAAGATGTAGCATGTGTGCTGAGTTTTGGAAGACCTTGTGTCAAGTGAGTAGGGCTGGAAAGGGCTTTTGAGATAGAGGTTAAAATGCAAGGAGTCATACAAAAGGATTCCTTGATAAGTAGTCTTCTGTGTCTACAGAATGAGATAAAAACCCAACGCTAGACGCATAAGTTTATGTGGATGTCTTGTATGCAGTACATTATATTTTCAAAACTGAAAATTCAGTTTGTGGGTAAAGGCAGAGGGCAAGGAAAATGAGTGATACAAGAAAACTGGTCCCATTAACACAGAACCACAAGTCATGTGATCTCCAGTGAAGATGCTCTGCGCAGTCATTCGCCCTAATTTATTTTTACATTCCTGGCAGTTTTCCAGGAATGTCATCAAATCTACAAGTTTGAATACTTAACCCTGCAGAGACTAGGGGAAGGAATGTTCTTCATCCTTTGAATCCATTCTCAAGGAGAGTCTTTAAAAGTAGTTTTGGTCTGAGTAGTATGGCTGACCACAGTGCCAAGAGCAGGACTTCCAGACTGAAGGAATCAGAAACAGGATGCTCAATTAAATTCTAATTTCAGATACATACCGAATGCTTGTACTTGGAACATACTTATATTCAAAATATTTGTTGTTTGTCTGAAATGCAGGTTTATCTGAAATTAAGAAAGATACTATGTTTCTTTTCATCTGGTGAATTTGTTGAACTGGCTACTCTATCTGATATTTAAAGCCCCAGATTTATTAATTTATAAGGACGCCCTCTCAGATTGCCGAGGCGCTGCAGAGCTCAATGCCAGGAGAACCGTGGGCTGTGACCGGTACCTGCTGCCACTTCCCACACATGATGACCTGAGAGAGACTGACCTCAGGCCACAGAGAAACAAAAGAGGCAAATCAAGGCACCAGTTCGTGTGAATTTCCTTTAGGGTTGACCTTGGATGTTGTGGCTACCTCCCTGTGACCTGGTTTGAGTGATTGAGTTCTGAAATTCTCTTAAGTGATTGTGTTGGTTTCCTTTTCACAAACCTTATCTCTTCCTTGGAGTGTGTTTTAGTTTGTCTGGATAAAGTTGAGTAGTCCCTGGATTCCCTAAGGCCCCACGTTGTTCTTAGTTTCTGTGGGATTTCTTTCTTTGCTTATTTGCTTTAGGAAAAGACTCACTGATAAAAGAAGGCCGCCATCTGGGAGCCAGGGGATCTACCAAGGCAGCTGCCTACTTAGTGCCCAGCATTCTCCTCAGGGAGATATATCTGTAATGTTGAAACCCAGAAGCACCTTAACATGACACAAGGTAGTAGAAACATGTAGAGCAGCTTTGCTTTTTGTGGGGGATGCATTACAGGCTTCCCTGAATGATACAATTTGATGAAAGGAGGCAGATACTAACAGTAAGTTAAAGAACCAACTCACTATTATATCTTTGACCCACTTTTAAAGAATCTTAGATTCAGAAAATCACCATGGTGATACACGCCTGCAGTCCCAAATGTGATCAAGAGAACAAGGTCGTCCAAAATCTTATCTCAATAAAATAAAAGAGACTACAATACAGGAGGGAAACTCTGGCTCCATTTTTACCGTCTCATTAAAATATTCACCATTCTATATCATTATTTTTTTCTCTTTTGTCTCTTGATTTATACATCATTTATATCAAATGATCAAGGGATAACTTTCTAAGTTTTTGCCCCAAAGGTGATCTTCTCTCCCCATTATGAAATCCCCTTAGTTGTTTTTGTGGTTGCTGTGACATTTTTGTGGTTGCTGTGACAAAAATCCCTGTCAGAAACCACTTAAAGTTGAAAATTCAGTTCTTGACTCAAATTTTGAGAAGTTTAGTCTATTATGACGGGGAAATCATGGGTTGGTCTGGGGAGCACTCCATCCACAGTGGTTGGAATAGGTGACAAGGCAGTGGACTAGGAAGCTGAGAAGCTGAGTGTGATCTCAGAACCAGGGCTGGGTATAGCGTTCCGAGGACATCCCCTGCTGATATCTGCCAGCCAGCTCTACGTCCTAATGGCTCAAAATGGTGCCACCAGCTGAAGATCAACTGTTTGCATCTCTGGAGTGCCTTTCATACTTAAGCCATAACAAAGACTATTGATAACATGTTTTAAAGAATGGATATATATCAGTTGTTTAAGTACTCATCGTAAGCTTGATCCCCAGAACCTATTAACAACAGACGAATGAGGAGGCAAGTACTTGTAATCCCATTCTGGGTAGACAGAGACAGGAGGATCTCTCAGATTTGCTGGCTACCTAGCCTCACCTACTTGGCTAGCTCCACTCCAATGAGAAATTCTGTCTTTCAGTTTATTTATATGGTAGATTACATTGATAGATATTTTTTTCATGTATTGAACCCTCCCTGAATCACTGTGATGAAACTAACTTTATCTTGCTGAATGTTTTTTTTTTTTTTTGGTGTGATCTGGATTTGGTTTGCCAGTATTTTATTGAGCATTTTTGCATCAATACTCATGAAGGAGATTGGTCTGTAATTCTCTTTCTTAGTTGCATTCTTGTGTGGTTTTGATACCAGAGCAACTGCTGCCTCATAAAAAAGGTTTGGCAATGTCCCTTCTGTTTCTATTGTGTTGAACCATTTGAGTAGTATTGGTATTAACTCTTCTTTGAAATTCTGGTAGAATTCTGTGTTGAAACCATCTAGCCCTTGGCTCTTTTTGGTTGGGAGACTTTTGTTGACTACTTCTATTTCCTTAGGGATTATGAGTCTATTGACATTGTTTATCTGTTCTTGATTTAATTTTGGTAAGTGGTACCTATAGAGAAAACTGGTTATTTCCTTTAAGTTTTCCAATTTTATGGAGTACAGGTTTTTGAAGTATAACCTAATGATTCTCTAGATTTCCTCTGTGCCTATTGTTATGTCCACCTTTTCATTTCTGATTTTGTTAATTTGAATATTCCCTCTCTGCCCTTTGCTTAGTTTGGGTGAGAATTTGTCTATCTTGTTGATTTTCTCAAAGAACCAACTCTTTGTCTCTTTGATTCTTTATATTGCTTTCTTTGTTTCTATTTTTTTTTATTTCAGCCTCATTTTGACTATTTCCAGTCATCTGCTTCTCCTGGGAGAGTTTGCTTCTTTTTGTTCTAGAGCTTTCAGATGTGCTGTTAAGTCACTTATGTGAGATTTCTGCAGGTTACTTATGTAGGCAGTTAGTGCTATGAACTTCCTCTTAGCACTGTTTTCACAGTGTCCCATAAGTTTGGGTATGTTATGCATTCATTTTCAGTGAATTCTAGGAAGTCTTTAATTTCTTATTTCTACCTTGACTCGAGGGTGATTCAGTTGAGCATTGTTCAATTTCCATGAATTTGTAGGCTTTCAAAAATTAGTCTTGCTGTTGAATCTAACTTTAAACCATGGTGATCTGATAAGATACCGGTTGTTATTCTATTTTTTTTTATCTGTTGAGGTTTTTTGTGACCAAGCATGTGGTCAGTTTTGGAGAAGATTCCATGAGGTGCTGAGAAGAAGATGTATTCTTTTGTGTATGGGTAAAATGTTCTATAGATGTCTGTTAAGTCCATTTGAGTCATGACTTCTGTTAGTTCTCTTATATCTCTAAGTTTCTGCCTGACAGACGTGTCCATTGGTGAGAGTGGGGTGTTGAAGTCTCCTACTATTAGTGTGTGGGGTTTGATATGCAATTTAAGCTTTAGTAATATTTCTTTTATATATGTAAGCACTCTTGTATTTGGAGCATAGATGCTCAGAATTGAAACTTTGTCTTGATGAATTTTTCATGTGCTGAATATAAAGCATCCTTCTTCATCTCTTTTGATTGACTTTAGTTTGTAGTCTATTTTGTTAGATATTAGAATAACTACACCTGTTTGTTTCTTAGGTTCATTTGATTGAAAAATCTTTTCCCAACCTTTTACTCTGAGGTAATGCTTGTCTTTGAGGTTGAGGTGTGTTTCTTGTATGCAACAGAAGGATAGTACCTGTTTTCATATCCATTCTATTAATCTGTGTCTTTTTTTATAGGGGAACTGAGTCCATTGATATTAAGAGATATTAATGACCAATGATTATTTTTTGGTGGTAGTGTTTGTGTGTTTCCCTTCTTTAGGGTTTGCTAGTGTGAGGTGTAGGTTACTTGTTGCCTGTGTTTTTGTGGGTGCAGCTAACTTCCTTGGGTTGGAGTTTTCCTTCTAGTACTTATTGTAATGCTGGGTTTGTGATAGATAATGTTTAAATTTGATTTTGTCATGGAATACCTTGTTTTCTCCGTCTATGGTGATTGAAAGCTTTACTGTGTATAGTAGTCTAGGCTTGCATCCATTATTTCTTAGTGTCTGTAGCATATCTGACCAGGACCTTTGGATTTTCAGAGATTCCTTTGAGAAGTCGAATGTAATTTGATGGGTCTGCCTTTATATGTTACTTGGCCTTTTTCCTTGCAGCTCTTAATATTTTTTCTTTATTCTGTACGTTTAGTGTTTTGACCATTGTATAGTGAGGAGACTTTCTTTTCTGGTTCAGTCTATTTGGTGTTCTGTAAGCTTTTTATACCTTCATAGACATATTCTTCTTTGGGAAAGTTTTCTTCTATGATTTTTTTCAATATATTTTTTGTGACTTTGAGCTAAAGTTCTTCTCCTTCTTCTATCCCTTTTAATTTTAGGTTTGTTCTTTTCTTGGTGTCCTAGAATTCCTGGATGTTTTGTGTTAAGGCTTTGTTGAATTTAACATTTTCTTTGATCAATGAATCTAATTCTTCTACCATATCTTCAAATCTTCAACTCCTGAGATTCTCTTTTCCATCTCTTGTAATCTGTTGGTTATGCTTGCATCTGTAGTTCCTCTTCTTTACCCAGATTTTCCATATCCAGAATTCCCTCGTTTTGTGTTTTCTTTATTGCCTCTATTTCAATTTTCAAACCTCAAACTGTCTGTGCTGTTGTTTCACTTGTTTGATTGTTTTTCCTTGGGTTTTTAAAAGAGATTTATTGATTTCTTCCAATTTTTTTCCCTTTTCCTCGATTTCTTTAAGGGAATTTTTATTTCCTCTTTAAGGGTCTCTATTATCTTCATAAAGTTAAATTGAATGTCATTTTTTTTTCTGCTTCTGTTGGGTTAGGATGTTCATGTCTTCCTATTGTAGGATCACTAGGTTCTAGTGGTGCCATATTGGTCTTTATGTTGTTGAATGTGTTCTTACACTGCCGTCTGCCCATCTCTTCCTCCAGCAAGAGCAGGTGGGGCCTGTGCTCTAGGGAGTTTCTCTTCCTCCAATCTGTGAAGATAGGGCCTGTGGCTTAGGTGGTTGCTCTTCATCCAGGTGTAGATGGGTACGTGCCCCAGAGGATGCTGATAGGCTCTGTGGTTCTTCTCCAGGGGCAGTCTTGTACAAGGCTTTGTCTAGGGGCTATCTGGGCCAAGGCTCTTATGGTCACAGATGTGGTGGAGGATGGTAAGGAGTATGTGGAGGCTGCTTGGGGTCTCCAGGTCTTGGTGAGTGGGGGTGGGGCAACGGGATATTCCTCCCAGGGCGAGGGCCTAGAGAGCCAAGCTCTCCAACAGGGAGCCTAGATGCTTACCTCTCTGGGGGCAGTCTGGGCCAAGGCTCCAGTGGTCACAGATACAGTGGAGGATGTTAGCTGGTGTGTCTTTGATATTTTTTAAAAAGTTATTTCTAGCTAGATAGTTGGGAAAAGGAAAATAATGATTCAGGTGATATTGGAATACAAAGGGAAATAACATTTCTCTTAGAGTCTATGAACAAAAATGCCAGATATCCTAATTTTGATGACATCTAAAATATTTTTGAATAGTCTCTGGACACAGGTAAAGTTGATTTAAATGTATCAAAACTTTCATTTTTTACCAATATTGGAGAATAATGCATTAATTTTAATATGTGACATGATCGTTCTCATAAAGGAAGCTGAAGTAAACAATAGTGATAAAAACAAGCACCACTGAGAGCTACTTTGAAAAGTTACAAGTATAAATATATAACTCCATCTTTAGAGCTTTTTAAAAGTTTGGTTTCATTAACATTTTCTTTAGATGTGGTGGCATTTTAGTAATTATGTTGTAAATTAGTTGATGTTGACAAAATTCTCCTTAAAATGTGCTTTAAAGGACATCAGTTGAGTACATTCCACATAGACTAAGTGTTGCCAGGAGAGGTAGTTGGCTTAAATGAAACTTAAGAAAGTTTTGCTTCTTAATTACTATCCTCTCAAGAAAAATTATAGAAATATGCATGAAGCTAAAAGTCAATAAACAATGGCTAATGATATGCTGTTCCATGCAATCATTATATGGGCAAAGAACTGAGTTTTAAGAGCTGGAGAAGTCCATCCTGTGCTCTTAATACAGTTGTTAAATTAAATCACTATTCTGGTATGTTTCTGGACTTGCTACTTGACCATAAGCCAAATTCATCCTACCACATACTAGAAATTCCAACTGTAATTTTTATTTGAACGTTCCCCTTCTTTTTCCAATACTGTGATCCCACCCTAGCCACCCACAAGAGAGCACAACACAGGATTCTCTTGTGTGGTGATGGCCTTTTGAGAACAAAATAACATAACTTACAACTAAATTGAATATCTGGATGTTTACGTGTTGCTGTAATAGGTTCTTTTGAGAACAATGGTGTACCTCTATCTTTAAAGCTTGATCTTTGGCTTTAAAACCAGTTCCTTTGGAGTGGATGTGGTAGGTTAAAGCAAGTGCCCATAGTGTTTGTTCCAACAAACTATGGGAATGGGGGAGAAATTCTTTGTCATTTAGCGTTATGATTATTTATGAGAGATGGAGTGCTCAAGCTGGCATGCTGTACCTAGTGTGTCAGTTGCCATAAAACTTGTAGCCCAGCATTCATTCATTGCTAGGCTAGACTGTAGCAATTAGCCGCACCAAAGCTTCCAACAGGAGATGAATGCATGTTCTCACTCTCTAGCCACTATGGGCCATCAGACGGCTTTACTGCACCACAACATTGTCCGTAGTCTGGGATCTGTCCTGGCAAAATAACCGCTATCTGGAACATCATTGGTCAAAACTGCAGAGGGAGAAGTAAAGCAAAATCTCTTTGGGCTATAAAAGCTAAGTCAGTCTCTCTCTCAGAACTAATACAAATCACTTTTGACATTTTAGGATTTACGTTTTGCAGGACAAAACTCCATGAAGATAAACATGGGGTTTTATATTTAGGACTGCAAATTCTCTTGTGTAGATATGAATACATGCAAAAAAAGATTGAGGGCTTGATGTAAATGAGCAGATGATATTGTAAGACAGCAAAGAGTACCATTGATTTTATTGATTGGTTTATTTATTCACTCAGTTTCTGTGATACTTTAATATAGGGGAGGAAAAGTTTGTTTTGCTGCATGGTATCAGAGGGCTGCACTCCACTGTCTATCCCAATGAGGAAAGCATGGCAGATTGTCTCTCTCTTTGGCAATGAGAGCATGAGGCGGAGAGGCTGTTCACATCATAGACCAGGAAGGAAATAGATACAGACAAAGGAAATAGGTTAGCACAAGGGGAAAGCCTAATTTTCAAAAGCTGACCTAGGAGTCTGTTTCTTTGTTTGTTTATTTGATTGATTCATTTTTTCTAACCAGACCATCTCTTAATCTCTGTTCTCTTCCAAGTACTTGACACAAGGTGGGGACCAAGAGTCCTAAAGAGTTCAAACTATAAACCCATGGGGGCCTTTCATATTTAATCCATGATGTTTTAATCCCATTCTCACAGAGACTCATGGCCAAAGGCATTTAGTTAAACTTCAAGAATCCCCCAAATCTTAACATTGCCAAGAGTGGTTAAAACTTTATAGTCTCTACTGAAACTCAAAGCAATCTGTTATTGATGAGCCTATAAAATAAAAAGTTACATACTTCCAATATGAATAGCACAAAATAAACATTTTTATTCTGAAAGGGAATAATGGACAAAACCAATGCAAAAACCTAGGAGGAAAAACAGCAAGCCCTGAAGCTCTTTCCCTTTTTAGGGGAAGGGTTGCTATCATATGAACTCCCACACGGACTAGGCACCCTCTTGTCTTTAGTCCTATAATTTTCACCACATGTGGCATGTTATTTGAGTTGGTTTAACTAAGGGCCTATATATTACTTCAACAATTGTCCCATTTTTCTTGCTTATCCAGCATTCGGATATCTCGGCGGCAATTTTACCTCCAGAGTACTACACAGAGCCTGTTCAAGGACTCCCTGTCTTTGTCGGTGTTCTGTTGCTGTGAAGAGACATCATGACCCTGGCATCTCTTATAAAAGAAAGCATTTAATTGGGGCTTGCTTACCACTTTAGGGGTTTAATCCATTATCCTCATAGTGGGGAGTGTGGTGGCCCACAGGCAGACTTGGTAACTGAGAGTTCTACAGCCAGATCTGAAGGCAGCAAGAAAAGAGATAGAGACATTGGGCCTGGCGTGGACTTGAAACCTCAGAGTGCACCCCCAGTGACATGCTTCCTCCAACAAGGCCACACCTACTAATACTTTCAAATAGTGCCTCTCCCCAAGCATCAGAATGTGTGAGCCTATGGGGGCCATTCTTATTGAAACCATCACATTCCACTCCCAGGCCCCCATATGCTTGTAGCCATATCATAATGAAAAAAAATGCATTCAGTCCAACTTTAAAAGTCCCCATAGTCTATAACAGCCTCAACACTGTTTAAAAGTCCAGAATTCAATGTCCCTTCTGAGTCTCAAGGCAATCTCTTAACTGCATCCCTTGTAAAATTAAAATAAAAAAGATCAAATACTCCCAACATGCAATGGCACAGACTCTTCATTACTACTCCAAAAGGGAGGAGAGGGAGAATAGCAAGCAAATACTGGACCACAGAAAGTTCGAACACCACGTGGACAAGCTTCAGACCCTGTGTCTCCAGGCCTCATTCTGTGTCTAACTGATAATTTGAATATATTTTGCTGCGGGTATTCTCACGGGCATTCTGCTCTCATCTCGGACATTTGCACATGCATCCGCGGAGCAGTCCCGCGTGTTCGTGAAGTACATAGTGAGATGAATCATCTATCACTGTGATAAAAACACCATGACCGAGGAAACTTACAAAAGAAAGTGTTTAATAGGGCTTCCGGTTTCAGAAGGTTAGAGTCAATGATAGTGGAACAAAGATGTGGTGTCAAGGAAGAGCTGAGAGATCACATCTTGATCTGCGAGCACAGGAGACAGACATGCTGGGAAGGGTATGAGTCTTTTGAAACCTCAAAACCTTGCCCCCAGTTGATGGGGAACCTCCTTTAGCCAATGGCCTTTGTGAGGCTGGACCAGGTTGCGTGTGGTTTTGGGTACCAAAAAATGCCGTGGAACCACCCACTCGCTCTTTTGCTTCCCACTCACCACACCTGGATGTTGAACTCCATTCCTGTTCCTCATTGTGATCTGGGAGTTCTTTTAATAAAGAGCCCCTTATTATACCATATTAGGGGCTAGTGTGGGAGTCCTTTATTTTCATCCCCCCCCCACCTGAAACATTCCTCTTCACCCAGTGTCACATCTTCCCCAACTAGGCCATACTTCTTAATCCTTCCCAACTGTTCCACCAATTGGAGACTGGGTATTCAAACACATGAGCCTTTGGGGGACTTTCTCATTCAAACCACCACACCCTACTTTTCTGATACCGTTTTTTTGTGTTCACTTTTTCTAAAGTTTGCAAAGAATTAATTCTTTTTCTTCGGGGTCCTTTGAAATCTAACTGCACCATGGTAGCAATAAGGATTAGGCCTTTGGAATTTGGGACTCATAGCAATTAAATTTGGGACTAGTCATTCAGTCCTTTTTTTTTTTTTTTTTTTTTTGGTGGTTCCAGCTCTTGCCTAGAATCGGCGTTAGTTAAAGAAAACATGTTCACAAAGCCATTGTATAAGGCAAGATAGGGCTACAAGCAGAGGAATACTTGACATAACTTAAGAAGGGAGAATTTTATTTTACCTTGTGGTTTCAGAGAGGCACAGTCACCATAGTGGACAAGGGTGCCTGAGTGCATCTGTCCATGGTGCCGGGAGCAGCTGTTGAGCAGGGGTTCACATGGTAGTAGATGGGAAAGCCGTGTAAACTGACATGAGACCTCCTTGCATCTAGCAGCTAGACCCCACCTCTTGTAAGGCTCCACATCCCTCAGAAGAACAATACAACCAAGTTCAGGTTTCAACACTTGAGATTGTGCTGGACATTTTAAAATAAGCGAGTGCGATCAGGTTTTGAGACACGCTCTGAGACTGTCACGGGTCACAGTCCAGTAAAGCCCACCATACTGCAGCATCCGGCTGCTTGACCGGCCTTTCAATACTTGCTCCTCTTGTTCTAACCATGCTTTAGGTTTGAAGGCTATAGTCTCCTCACACGGACATGCCTTTCCTTAACTTTATTTTTCCTTAAGAATTTTCTTTGACAGTTCTTTGAAGTGCGAGGCATGAGTAGTCCCTTTAATTTGCTTTTTTTCCATAGGAAATAAAAGAAAACACACCTAAACTTCTCTTGAGGAAAAGTTTAGAAACAATGACACATGTCAGCATCGAAACCTATGTTTTTAATTGGCTCACCTTTTCCCTTGGCGTCCACCAAAAGAATTATTATACTGTGAAGTCTGTTGGAAGCAGTTTGCCTTAAAAATTCCATCTTAGGTGAAAATATGAATCGTCATAGTAGTGCTCTTCCTGTTTTGCAAGATTGTCCTTCAGAATCACTGTCAGATTTATTCGTGACCGTGGATGGCAGGTTTGCATGCAGCTCTTTCTCGTTTTTCTGTTCAGGTACCAAACTTGTCTTCAGGTCTTACTAGCCGAAGCTGATGGCTTGATTCCTAAAGTGTGCAAAGAATTGATTCTCTATCTCTCTGCAGGGACCTGTGAAGTCTAACTGCACTGTGGTAGGGATAAGGATTAGGCCTCTGGAATTTGTGACTCATGGCAATCAAATCTGGAAATGGTCATGAAGTCCTGTGTAAGAATGTTACTGCGTGTTCATCTTGTGGTTCCAGAGCTTCCACAGCACCAGTTTGACCATTCATTTAAAAAGCGTTCACAAAGCCATTGTGTAAGGAAAGCTATGCTGGCAAACACTCAGTGCTGTAGACATTCATTACCCAACCAAGGGAACCACCATTTTCGTAAGTGCTTGGGGCTCTTTCCCCCTTAGAACAGTCCTCCCAGGATGCGCTGCATGCGGCCTTTAGGTTCTCTTGCACATTCGCTAGTGCTCCCTTGACTAAACGGTGTGAATGCGATGATGGGAACAGGTTTTAGATCTTTATGGTTTCACTTTTTTAAAAAAAGGTACCTTAATTTTTCTTAACATTCTGTAGGCTGAGTATTGCAAACATTCATAACTGGATTGTCTTCATTTTGTTATGAAGAAATTAGTATTTTAGTTTCTTATTCTATGCCATCATACTTTTCTGATAGAGTTATTAGAGAGAAATTTGATTTGCTTAAATTTTAAATTAAAAAGTTTAATTTTCTTACGCAGTGTGTTGATGAATTCAGAACTCCCTTCATTTAGATACCAGGGCTGATTAAAATCCTACTGTCTAGAGTTCTGAAATTCTAAGCAGGTGACATTCTAAGCATTTCACTCAGTTTCTCTGGCATGGTAAATGGCTGCTTCATCCATGCAAGCTTGTGATGAAGGAGGTATGTTGTTACATAATATTGTTACGTGAATTTACAAGGAGGAAAACAAAACCCCACTCAGGATCCACGGGAATTTGCTCATGTCATATGGAGAACATATGGCTGAGAACTGGCTGCAGTCTTAGATTCCTAATCTGGACTTCAGTGCTGTTTCATAACAGCCAAGACTATGGGGACTTAAATCCATAGAAGCACTACATGGTCTTAGTGGTCTTCCTTCCTTCCTTCCTTCCTTCCTTCCTTCCTTCCCTCCCTTTTTTTCCTTCCTTCCTTCCTTCCTTCCTTCCTTCCTTCCTTCCTCTCTCTCTCTATTTCTCCCGAATTCTTATTTACTCTTTTGTTTGTTTCTGAAACAGGGTCTTCATATGTAGCCCATTCTAGATTTAAATTTGTGATTTTTCTTGTCTCCGTTTTTAAAGTGCTGGGATTACAGGTGTCTACCATGGTGTCCACCCAGTGGTATTTCAGAAGGATTCTTTGCAAAGCTTTAGAAACATATGTATACTTTGATGTAAACAGTACAGACTCAAACTCAGCAGTTTGGACAGGGAAGCCTGGAAAAATGTTGACGCTGTTTTTGGACTACCTCTCTTCCATAATCTGTTTTTCTTTTTACACGTTGACAGCTCTTCACTCTTGCATGGGTCATGACTCCGTTCTTTCTGCTGTCACACACCTGGTTTTCTTTTTTATGCATTTTTTTTTGAGTGGGGAGAAGACACGACAGTTCAAACTAATTAAGAAAAACATTTCGGGGGTTAGGGAGATGACTCAGAAGCACCGGCTGCTATTGCAGAGGACTGGGCTTTGGTTTCCAGCACCCACACAGTGGCCCACAACTGTCTCTAACTCCAGTTCCAGGGAATGGGGCCGAAGCCCTCTTCTGACTCCAAGGCTCCAGGTGCACATATAGACATGCAGGCAGAACACACCTGCACACCCAATAAAGATAAACAAATCTTTAATAAAGAAAAGAAAAATACTTTTAAAACTGAGGCCTTTTATTTTCATCTCTCACACCACGAATTGGCAGGGAATGAGCTCCTCCCTCTTAGCTCTCACGCGCATGCTTCTCTGGGTGGAACAGCTGGTACTTCAGTGGGACCCAGGTACCTCTCTCTTTGGTTTGTGTTTTCCTTTCCCTGTTTCAGGAAGTCATTTCAGACCATGCTCAGCCTGCACACTGATTCTCTCAGAAGCTGGGCCTCAACTCACTTGTCCACAATGCCAACAGTACTGGGTGACCGTGTAGGCTCTGCTAGTTTTGCCATGGTGACACTTCCGGGGCATCCCTCTTTGACCCACACTTGTTTCTTTGATGTCTGCGGTATGGCTCTTCTTGGAAAGTCACGTACATGTCCTTTAAGAGGCTTAGTGAGCTGTATTAGGTCCTGTTAGGCGTACATTAGAGTTTTCTCCCTACCTTCCATCTCTGCACACTTCCATTAGTTCCCGCTGACGTCTCTGTGCAGTGGGGCTGGAGAGATGGTAAAGCTGGTAAGAACATCGGCTTTGCTCTTCAAGAAGACACAGCTCCAACTGCCAGGCCCCACATGATGGCTCATAACTGCCTGTAACTCCAGTTTCAGGGATCTAACACCCTGTGCTGGCCTCCCTGGGCACCAAGCACACAGCTGTTTCACAGGCATGATGAATGCCAAACATGTACATAGAGAAATAATTATGTCTCTCTCTATGCAGCATTTCAAGAAATGTGTTTTCTTCTTCTCAATTGCACTTTGGCAGCTAATTATCTCTTACAGCAACTGTTTTTAATACGGTCATTATGGTTTCCCAACGTGTTTGTCTGTCTTGTTTCATGGTGGCTAAACTTTCAATGCATGTTCTTAAAATTGTGTTTTATTAAAAGCATTGTGAAATAAAAACCCAAAGAAACCCTTTGAGGATTGTAGTAATAGGAGCAGCGGGGCTGCGTCCCCAGCACCCGGCCGCCTGCACGGCTAGCTTATGCCCGAAATAACAACACACAAACTGTATTCATTTAAACACTGCTTGGCCCTTTAGCCCTAGCTCTTACTGGCTAATTCTGTTATCCCAATCAACCCATCTCTAATAATCGGTGAGCACTGGTCTTACCGAGAAAGGTTCAGCATGTCTAACCTGGCGGCTTGGTTCATGGCGTGTGTCTGCCCGGGAGCCAGGAGCATGGCGTCTCTCTCAGGCGTCTGCTCCCGAGAGGAGAGCTGTCGAGACTGACCTCACTTCCTCTTCCTCCCAGCATTTTGTTCTGTTTACTCCACCCACAGGGCCAAGCAGTTTCTTTATTGCTTAACCAATGAAATCAACAGATTGATATATGACACTCCCACATCACTTCCCCTTTTTCTGTTTAAACAAAAAGAAGGCTTTAACTTTAACCTAGCAAAATTACATATAACAAAACAGTTATCAAGTAAAAGTTACAATAATCTTTATCATAAGTAAGGAAAACTATAACTATAACTAACTATTCTTAACTCCATCAAAGACTCCAGAAAGATATAATATTACCTAAGTAAACAAGAACTAAGAAACTTCAAACTCTAGAACTGACAAAGACATCTCGCTGCCTGGACAGTCACCCAAAGTTCTTTTGTGCCATTGGGGCATCCATCTTCAGCCTTAGGCAAGTTCAGTAGTCCTCTCTCTGCGGGTTCTCTGTGTCCAGTTTATGCAATAGTCCAGGCAAGAGCAGTTTCTTGCCCAAATGGCTATCAAACTCCATAATGAGCCTCTTCGATGCCCATCTTCCTCTTGAAGTAGATTGGTGCTGCCAGAAGCAGAGTGTCTCATTGTCATGAAAAGTCCTCAGTTATTAAAACATTAAATGTCCTATTCTGTAATCTTTGAAAGACATGAAGAATGTCTATCTAAAATATATCTCTATATATCTAAAAAATCTAAGTGGCATGACTACAAGCTTTACTATTATTGATGATTACCCATTAACAACCTATATTTCTTAATTATACAGTACATATTTAAACGAACTACACAATCCCAATACCTTAATCAAAATCAGAAACACTTATACATATAACAAAATTGACCTTAAATCTCTATCAATAAAGCAAAATCTATACTAATGCAAATTATTCACACCTATATCATATCCCCCTTTAAATGTAAAAGAACGTTTATAAACCATATTTGGGAACATGGGCGCAGTTATTTCTCTCCAAACTGCTTCCTGCTGAATGGGGGCATCGTTAATTAGGTCTTTCATGGTATAACCTGTGTGCTAGTTTCATCTCAGTTGACAGTTGAGAAAAGGAATTTTTTTGAAGGTGTTCACAGCAACCCTTCAGGAGGGTGTGGTCCATCATACCAAATCGGAATAGAAGAAATGAACAGCGTCTCATCCTCTGTGAAAACAAAATAAGAAACTCCTTTCCAAAGCATCATGTCCTTAGATCCAAATTTCAAAGTCAAGGCAGCAAAATATCTATGTTGGATTAGTTCAGTAGCATTTATAAATAAATATCTTTTAGCATCTGTTGCTTCTTCCTCAGCATTTAAATAATTTAAAGAGAGCATAATAGCATACAGTATCAAAATTCTCTGTCTATTTTCCATCTTTGTACAGCTTTGTTTTAACCTCTATTTCATTTATTTTTACTTTTAACTTTTTGCTTTTTGAGACAGGTTCTCTGTATCTTTGACCTGAAGTAACTCTGTAGACCAGGCTGTCTTTGAACTCTCAGAGATCCGCCTGTCTCTGCCTCCCAGGCATTCGGGATTAAAGGTGTACACTACTACACCTTGAACTCACAGAGATCTGTTTGTCTCTGCCTTCTAGGAACTGGGATTAAAGGCGTGTGTTACCACACACAACAACTCTCTTCCTTTTTCTGTTTTTTACTTTAAGAACTTCAACTTTTAGCTTGCATATATTTTTAACACACAGTAAACCATTTAGAAATTTTCTTTGTCTTTGAATCTCTCTTTACTGTATATCTCTCTTTTTCTGACCACAAGAGCCTTTAATTTACCAAGCAATCTCAGTAGGACTAAAGCGTGGCTTTGCCAGCTAGATCCAGTCCATTCCTTAGCTTTCCAGCCTCATGGTGGATATACAGGTTGTAGTCATGTTTACTGCCACAACTGTATGGCATTTCAAGGTCCCTGCCAGCAAGCGAGCTTCAGCAGCCTGTGCTTGCAAACCGCACGAAACGCCTGCATAAAAGAGTCAGAGATTGCCCTGGCAGGACAGCCCACAAAGCCGGCATTTTTAAACGGCGCAGCTTTTTTCCTGCTACAGCTGAAAACCGAAAAGCATGCGTTCAGCTTTTCGTCAACACCATTTAAGTGTTTCGTGGCAGGACCTCTTAATGAGCTGCAGGGTTTTGCAGCTAAAGCTGAGTCAGGAAGCCTCTCTTAGATGAGAGGGCTGGCTTGCCTCTAGCAAGCAGAGTAGAACCGAGAAATTGCTGCTACCAAGGAATCAGGCACAATGCTTTCATTTTGTTCTAGAATTACTTCCCATGCTGTCTCAGGCTTCATGTGGAAGCAGTTGTCCACTTGGGCGCCATATGTAGTAATAGGAGCAGCAGGGCTGCGTCCCCAGCACCCGGCCGCCTGCACGGCTAGCTTATGCCTGAAATAACAACACACAAACTGTATTCATTTAAACACTGCTTGGCCCTTTAGCCCTAGCTCTTACTGGCTAATTCTGTTATCCCAATCAACCCATCTCCAATAATCGGTGAGCACTGGTCTTACCGGGAAAGGTTCAGCATGTCTAACCTGGCGGCTTGGTTCATGGCGTGTGTCTGCCCGGGAGCCAGGAGCATGGCGTCTCTCTCAGGCGTCTGCTCCCGAGAGGAGAGCTGTCGAGACTGACCTCACTTCCTCTTCCTCCCAGCATTTTGTTCTGTTTACTCCACCCACAGGGCCAAGCAGTTTCTTTATTGCTTAACCAATGAAATCAACAGATTGATATATGACACTCCCACATCAGAGGATGACATAATTCTACAAGGCTTATAATGAGAAGAAATTGCCTTCATGTTGCATTCCATTTCCACCTCGGATTCCCACTCCTCAATTGGTGATTCTTTTTCAATATTCTAGGTGTTTCTGTCACTTCCATATTTTTTAAATGCAAAGTTTTCATTGGTATAATTCGGTATAGCATCTGTGTTGCAGACTAAACTGAACTGGGAATTTTTCTTTCTTGTGCTTTCCATCCTGCCAATAGTATGACATGTAGTATTTCTGTAACTATGTAAAGATTTCTCATCCACAAGTTCTTCAATCTATATGTCTTTTCTCTTTCTTGTAGAGCTTCTGTTTCCTTCAGTGTTAATTGCCCTTTGGGGAGGGGTTTGTTGGTTTCCCCACCCTTTCTCACTGACTTATCCTAGATTAACACCTGACACAATCAGCTCAAGAGAAAATGCACGGCAAGAAAATGTGAAAATTTATGGTTCTTGACACCTCTGTCACCTCTAGGGACACTGAAAAGGACAGGAAAAGAGTTTATGATGTTACTCACTCAAAAATGAGGGGAAATTCCTCATTTATATTGTTCTTTTGGGTCGGTTTCATTTATATATTTTATGTGACAACCTAAAACTGCATTTTTCTCCCCAAAAAAACACAAAAACACCCCACCTTCCTTTTCCACTTGACTTCATGGCATCTGGAGCGTATCCACCTCCCTTCAGGGTCCTTTGGCTTTCCCAAGAAGGCAGCATGTGTCTATCACCTGTGTGGTTTATCTGCTTCTGCGCCTTCTTCCTGTGTTAAACTAGCCTCCAGGTGCTCTCTGTCCTTGGAGGTGCCCCAAACTCCCATGCCAACGCGATCGTTTCTGAGGCCAGTAATTCTCAGGAGGCATAAATTCATATCCTGTTCTCACTCTGCATTTTATTAACTGCGAGAATTACTCTGTTGCCAGGCCCTGGCTAGAAACCGACTTGGTGCCCAGTGCTAACAACTGCTTTAAAAGCTTATAAATAGGGTCATAAACACTATTTGCATTAGGAGAAACATGCACTTTCAGTATTTCCAACGCCTTTTCTCCCCTGATCACCATTAACATGCATGAGCTATTCAAAGTAAGTCCTCTGTACATTTCCCGATTGTGGTTATCTAGGGATACTTTTTTTGTTGCCATTTAAACTTCTTTTATCATCAAGTTATACTTGCTTTTTTTCTCTTCCTCAATCACTCTTCAATTTTTTAAATCTTTTGTTGTTTTTATTGAGCTATATGTTTTTTTCTCTGCTTCCCTCCCTTTCTTTCCCTTCTACCTTCTCCCAAGATCCCCACACTCCCAATTTTGCTCAGGAAATCTTGTCTTTTTCTACTTTCTATGTACATTCGATCCATGTATGTCTCTTTTAGGGTCCTCATTGTTGTCTAGGTTCTCTGGGATTGTGATTTGTGGGCTGGTTTTTCCTTGCTTTATGTTTAAAAACCACTTATGAGTGAGTACATATGATAATTGTCTTTTTGGGTTTGGGTTACCTCACTCAATATGATGTTTTCTAGATCTGTTCATTTGCCTGCAAATTTCAAGATGCCATTTTTTTCCTGCTGTGTAGTACTCCATTGAGTAAATGTACTGCATCTTCTTTATCCATTCTTCAATCAAGGAGCATTTAGTTTGTTTCCAGGTTCTGGCTATGACAAACAATGCTATGAGCATAGTTGAGCACCTGTTCTTGTGGTATGCTTGAGCATCCTTTGGGCATATACCCAAAAGTGGTATTGCTGGGTTTTGAGGTAGGTTGTTTTCTAATTTTCTGAGAAATCACCATACTGATATCCAAAGCAGCTGTACTCCCACCAGCAATGCAGGAGTGTCCCCTTTTCCCCACATCCTCTCCAGCATAAATTGTCATCAGTGTTTTTAATCTTGGCCATTCTTAGAGGTGTAAGATGGAATCTCAGAGTTGTTTTGATTTACATTTCTCTGATGGCTAAGGATATTGAGCATTTCCTTAAGTGTTTTTCAGCCTTTTAGATTCCTCTATTAAGAGTTCTCCATTTAGGTCTGTATACCATATTTTATTGGATTATATGTTCTTTTGGTGACCAATTTCTTGAGTTCTCTGTATATTTTTGAGATCAGCTCTCTGTCCGATGTGGGGTTGGTGAAGATCTTTTCCCATGCTGTAGGCTGCTCTTATCAAGTTACACTTGTATATTGGCCTCCAGCCTTCAAATGGCACACATCTTCCCAGATTACATACTCTAAAGATTTTGCCTTCGTCTTAACTGTAGTCGAAAATAATAAACCTGGTCAATTTTTACTTATTTTATGTGAATGAGTATCTCATGATGACACCTCATTTGTATCTGTGTACATCATGCATTCAATGTCTGAAATGGCCAGAAGAGCTCAGATTCCCCAGAACTGGAGTTACAGGCAATGGAGATGCTGGGAATAGAACCTGGGTCTTCTAGAAGAGAAGCAAGTGCTCTTAAACACTGAGCTTTTCTTCCAAACCATACACCTGTATTTGATGCAAGGAATCATCAAGCTAAACTGTTGTTTAGTGTACATTACAGAAGCTGAACTGCAGCAGAGTCCAGGGTAGGACTAGCAAAGCCCTAAGCTCTTTCTTCAAGGGCATGCTTGATACTCACTTCCCAGGTTGCTGGGATATTACATAGCAGCAAAATAGCAGTGAAATATACAAGTAAAGCTACAGAGGCAGATCATTATGATTTTTCCTCATTCTTCAAGATGACTCCTGCTGCTTGAAGATGTGAAACTCATTTTCTTACAGCATATTAGTTGAAAAGACCAGGAAAAGAAACAATTGCACATAGGGGTTACTTAGATGGTGACAGTCTGTACCCTGAGAAGTTATGCCAATATGTGTTAACTATTATCCCGAAAGCATCCAAATACCTCTAGCGCAGGACTGGAATTCAATTCTAATGAGTGTTCACTTATGCCTCGTGCCAGACGCCCTGCAGGTGATGACGGTGGAATAGTGATGTGGGAATTATAGCCGGCAGAATCTGTCCTAGAAAACACATGGCAGAGAAATAGAAAAGCTTGTTTTGTTGGTATCCATGAAGAGATAAGCAAAACTAATGGGAAAGTATTGATTATGTACCAACATTTTATTCCTAGTCTTCTTTTCTCATTTCCTTTATCTGTGCATTTGATATCTCATTTCCTTAAGATAGATTACAGGGCATTCACTCTCTGTCTGCTTATTGGACTGCCATGGTAAAAGCTTCTCACCTCTACGTGTCCTGGTCTCAAAAATTACAGAAAAGCCACTTAAATGGTGCATATGCCATAGAGTGCATGCCCTATAAACTATACATAGGGGCTTCCTTATATATTACTTTCTATGAGTAAAGTCAGAGCCATCTTACACTAAGGCAATTCAACCTGTCCTTCCATGTCCATACCACAATGTGGGACTTACTGAAGTCTCAGAGGAACAGAAAAAAAACAAAACACCAACTGAACTGCCTGTCAACTATGTCAGATAAACTGGAGATAAGAATTTGAATGTTTGTAAAAACTCTTGATAGATGTTTCTTGGATGTAATTACTGACCCAATTTTATTGAGCTTATTATAGCTTTCAAAAATATATCATTTTGATGGATTTGGAGGGCTTAAATAAAACAGAGCTGAGTTAAATGAGATCATAACTCAAAAATTTGTGTTTCACAACTTTTCATAAGTAGATATGACCATTTTGTCTTTTATATGAGAAATAGAATTTTTCTTACCATGGTAGACCCAATAAAGTTATAGACTGAGGTATGACTATTTTTTTACCACAAATAATCATATAGATACTTAATAGTAGTCAGTTCACTAAGTGCAAAGCACACTAAATTAAGACACCTGCTAGAATTAGATATGGTTTGTGTAAGTAAGGCATGCTTTTATTAGTTCAACAGAAGACAACCATTTCTATCCTGGTGACTGAGCTCAGCTCATAATAAACAGGAAAAAAAAAAACAAGGCATTAATGATAACCCCACTTTTTTCTGAAATGATTTCCTTTATCCAGCTTTGTTTCAAAGCTCAGTTCTCATGCAAGTCTGGAGCTCTCTGTCTCTCTGTCTCTCTCTCTTTCTCATTGTTTTTTTTATAACAAACAAAAACAAACAAACAGAAACTAGTGTGCTGAGGTCTGAGTGGACGGGCAAACAACTGTTGTGCACACCGAGTGCCAATAATCTACCAGCATGTACTTACACCCAGCCCTCAGGCTTCTTCACCCTCCATTTGGTCCCGTACACAGACAAACTATCTGTGTCAAATTCTACTGTGCGATTATCTATCTTTGGGCCAGATTTCAGTGTGTCCGGGAAGGGACGAGGAATGTAGAGAGACCAAAAACTTTTTTGTTCAAACACAGATTACATTCTCTGTGTCCACAGAGACACAGTCTATGTCCTTACAGGTGTTAATAGTGCAAATTTTTCCTTCTGACCTGCTTCCGAGGGAAGAATTTGTGTTTGTATTAGCACATAACAAAGTAAAACAAACAAGCAACAACAGACCAAGCCCTTTCACTTTCCCTGACAGTGTAAACACTCTGTAACTTCTCGTTCATTGCTAGTGCTGAGGAGGGCACAAAGGAGGTAAATATAAGACTGACTGATTGGCCTGTCCTTCAGTTCCACAGACCTACTTGCAAGCTTTCAAATATACCCACCATTACCTCCTTGTCATAGTTACATATTAAGGATTTGAAATTTCCCATTTTTCTATCCATCTAAATGCCCTATGTGCTTTTCTTTTTCATATTCTGCCTTCATTCCATTTATCCAAGTTCTCCACAACATCTCATTGTCTTTTTTCAGCAAGCCCTTTCCTCTGCTAAACTTGAATGGTACACATGTATAGCCACGGTGTCTATGAAGCTAGTCCTGGTGTATATGGTCCGTGCCTGTGGTTCTTGGGAAAGTTTGCATTTTTAGGATGGGACAAATAAGAACAGTGCCTTTCTGTTTCTGGGAACTTATTGCTATCAGCTTGATTTCTGGGAGTTTCAGGCCTGTTCTGTGGAGGTCACCTGGAAGTCTGGGAGATTTATGTTGGGAAGGTCTGTTAATGCAGATAGCAGCATTAGGAGGCAGTACAGAATGATGCTTCAGCCAGGCAAAACATGATGATCATAGAAAGAATTTCAAGTTTTATGACTTTCAAATTGCATCCATTGAATAGTTTAAGAAAACTTACTGGGTTTAGATGTGCCTCTCTCTTTGTGTCTCTCGGTTTCTGTCTCTTTGTTTCCCACCCCCAAACACACACTCACCTCCTAGCCATCTTACAGAGAGCATATTAGATAGATGGCAAATATTATATGTTGTACAATTTTTTTTGTTCCCAGTGGATGGAAGGAAATGATCATTTCTCCAAGGTCAGTCTTGGATATAAGGTGTGATCACTTTTATGCATAATTTACTTACGTGAACCTATGAACAGCACAATTGAACCCATTCTACCAGTCCAGTTTCTTTCCTTTATACTCGGAAAAACTTTCCATGTTCATAAAGAGCAACAAAATGAGATACAACCATTCCTTGGGAACTGTATCTGATTGACTTTACTTGAAAGAATGACGGAAAGAAAGAGGATGCCAACTGTTAGAGGTGACTATAAAATGCTGGCAGAGAGAAATTAGGATGGATGCTTATATTCTTCCAGGAGGACAGCTAAAGCAGGGGATGCCGCTCCCCGCCAAAGAGGTGGGGGGTGGAGGAGACGTGTCAGGACAAATTCAGCACTAAGTCGTGGAGAAGTTTGGCCCAGGCCCTCTCTTCTGTGTCATGGGTGTTCACTCTGTCAAACAAATACTTGGACAGTCTCTAAGGGAGGCAGAGAAATAACTTTCCTTCCAAGTTAACAGCCAGAACCTTCACACACCTAAATAAACAGCCGTCCATGCCAAACATCACATCCATTTGTAAGGAGATGTCAGGAGTGGAGCTAAAACATTGCCTTAAAGATTTCCTTTTGGACGGTCTGACTGAGGAGCTGGAGGACAGTTTTGCATGGCTGGACCAATAAATGCGCTTCAACGTTTTCCCCAAGGGCTCTGCTGCAGTCCTACTTATTCACATACCAGCAATTTAACGTGTGTCTTTGAAAGTTAGATGACTGGAACATAACTCTGTGTCTATTTGACGAGATGGTGACTGGATTAGTGGCAAGTCTTTCACTGCTTCTTTTGATCTCAATTCGGGTCTTATTTTTAGCCTTTCATGATGACTTGATTTCTTTTGTTCATAGAGTTTGTCAGGGGCGCTTATGTCTCCACAGTGAGTTGCAGGAGCCAGTCCAGCTCTTCCTCTTGTGCAGTCTCATTTTATACTGGTTTTCCAATGCTTTCTGGGGTCCCAATGTTTTCCAGGTACATACTTCCCTGGAAGAATATTAAAAGTCTGTTTGTAACAGCATTAAAGCGGGAGTAATCAGAGGCAAAAAGCAGTGACGATGGGAGTAAAGACATATCATGTCTCAAGGACCATGCAGATATATTTATACATTTTTCTAAAGAAATATTTCACACATAGATGATTTTCATAGCTATTTATACATTTATGCATTGCAGCTCGGGCATTAACCTAAATATTCTTGAGTCTAAAGTCCGTCTTCAATTCTCGTGTTGATTCCACCTGCTGGCTACCTAATGCCTTCCTGTTTCCAACATCCCATGTATAAGCATGTGTGGGAGTAACACACTTTTCATATGCCCAGCACCGGTTGTTTCCATGCCATAGACAACGACAACAAGCTAAACTATTTAAAATGGGTGCTTATCATGTATCTCATGAACTCATGACCTAAAATTAAAAACAAATATGAGGAACAGTTTTTTTCCCATCTTTTTTATTGAGAAAAGGAGAAAAAAAGAAACAAGTTTCCACCTCCTCCCACCCTCCCATTTCCCTCCCCCTCCTCCCACCCTTCTCCCCCTCCTCCCACCCTTCTCCCCCTCTCCCCACTCCTCTCCCCCTCCCTCTCCAGTCCAAAGAGCAGTCCGGGTTCCCTGCCCTGTGGTAAGTCCTAGGTCCTCCCCTCTCCGTCCATTTCTAGGAAGGTGAACATCCAAACTGGCTAGGCTCCCACAAAGCCAGCACATTACGTAGGTTCAAAACCCCGTGCCATTGTCCTTGGCTTCTCATCAGCCCTCGTTGTTCGCCATGCTCAGAGAGTCCAGTTTTATCCCATGCTTTTTCAGTCACAGTCCAGCTGGCCTTGGTGAGCTCCCAATAGATCAGCTCCACTGTCTCAGTGGGTGGGTGCATATTTTAGCAGACTTTATATTTAATAATCTTGCTACTGTGAGCAAGAAAGTTGATCACATAAATAAAGTTTAATCAATACATCATGGCCTGTTCTGAGAAGATGAACTCATTGATTCTTCAAAGCTCAAGGATTTGCTGAGGCTGCTTAATTGACCTCACCAATGTAAATCTCTTTCAAAGTTCCTGAGGAGGATGGCAGCAGATCTCTTTTGATTTTTGTTTAGCTCCCAAATAGCCTAGTCTCTCATTCAATAGTTTCTTTTCTTAGGGATTTTTCTTTATGTCGAACAGCCTAGAAGGCTGAGAATGTGGGAGAGGTGGGAATGAGAAGGTTCTCTGTGACCTTCTGCTGGTTATTTCCATCTTCAGTACACTGTACAGGGTCTGCTCTCACGACACCGCAGTGTCACTGACTGCCACTTTTACACCTGACAGATGTGGAATCTAACGACTTCTAATGGTGGCATACTGGACATGTCCTCTTTCACAGGCTCAGCATTCATGTGGTCTCATTTGTCATTTCAGAAGACTTCCATACCTCATCCCTGTAACCTTTGTCTGGATACAGTGTGTTGACAACACCATATATTAAAATTTTACAGCACAGTATTCAGAAATAAACAGTGCCCTTGGCTAGTACACAGGATTCTGTTCTGGAAATTTTTATTTTACAATTTTAGTTTATTTCTGTTTTGAAACTTCTGATCAATTTCCATTTGAAACATGTGTTTCTGGGTGACCTCTGACCATATGCTGTCTTTTATAACGCTTATTGTGTCATTTCATGATTTTGTTATACCTTAAAAAATGACACTGAATGGGGAATTTTCAGATGAGGTAATAGACGCAGGCTGTTTTTGAGTCACGAAACACTAAAAATATGAGGTGTTATAATCAAAGGCTGAAATCATTGGTGAAGTGCCTTTACATCCACAGTATCTATTTCTGGGTTATTTTACGGAGACGAACTACCCAGATGTCTTTCAACTAACCAAATGTGTTTTTCTGACCTTTTTTCTTTAAGTAAATTAACTTAACCTTTTATTTTGATAAATTCATTAGAAAGTAGTTGTTAATCATTAATAGATGTACTATTAGGCAGTTTGGTGGATACAAAACTCTTGGATTTTTTTTTGGTAAAATTATGAATTTGTCTTTGTAGTTTCTACTAAACTTTTCAAAGGGAGCTGGTGCATTGGCGAAGCCCCATCCTCAGAGACTGCAGATTAACTGTGGGCGTCAGTGAGAGCAGCAAATGTGTGATCTTAGGTGTGATTTGCACCAGGGCGTCACTGTAGACTCACCAAGAACTCTTGGTTCCTGGAGTTAAGGCAAAAACAAAGCAGGACAAACTCCTGTCTGGAGGAATAGAAGACAAGGGAACTGGGGACCACACCTGGCTCTTCAGCAAATCAACTGTTTGTATTCAGCCGTTTCACCTCCGCCTATTGCAACCTCTTCCCTTGGAGGGATTGAATTCTGTCACCATTGCCTACCAAAATGTATCTTTCTGAGCGGTGTGTTGGTATAGGAGAGCTGGGAATTTCAGTCAGTTAAGTTTGGAAATACACAGTTAAATAAAGAACATCATGTGTCTAAGTCACGTTTCTGTGTTTCACTTTGCATAGGGTTATCACTATTTACTTTGTAATCACTATATAGCCCAGCCTGGTATCAAACTTATTATCTTCCTGCTTCGGTCTCTTCAGAACTGTGATTTCAGACATGTGCCACCATTGCCGGAGTCACTGCAGGATGCCTGGCACCTCCGCATATAACTCTGGAAGAAAAGGACCAAGAATGTACAAGTTTTTCTAAGTCTGTTGACAAGGGTCCCTATTTTGGTTTGACTTGTTTAGTATTTTCAGCTTTTTGTTTGTTTGTTTGTTGTTTTAAACAAGGATGTTGAGGGGAGACTACTTGTTTGTCCCGGCCACCCAGAACTAAAATAATCACACAGAAACTATATTATTTAATTCACTGCTTGGGCCATTCACTCCAACTTTTATTGGCTAACACTTATATCTTAATTTAACCCATTTCTATTAATCTATGTATTGCCACATGGCTGTGGCTCACCAGCTAAAGTTCCAGCATCTGTCTCTGGCAGGGCTCCATGGCTTCTCTCTGACTCTACCTCCTTTCTCCCAGCATTCAGTTTAGTTTTCCCCACCTAGCTCTGTTTCCCTATAGCTCTGCTATAGGCCCAAAGCAGTTCCTTTATTAACCAATGATATTCACAGCATACAGAGGGGAATCCCACATCACAAGGAAGCATTTTCCTCCAATGAGGGATTTCAGAATGATAAACAAACTGTAAATATTTACTTTGAAAATTTGTAGTTTGGCCTGGGCCTTCACCTTGCAATGTTGAAGCTAGCAATTCTACCTAGTAATTTTTCTTGTAACCTATTTCAAAGAGAAGGATTTTTTATATTAATTAATGAGTTACATAATTCTACCCTCCGAATGGTTCTTATAACTGAGAATATGCTTGGCAAGGAGAAAAATGAATATTAAGTCATGGCAATGGCATGGCAATATGTTTGTGGTAGGCTCTAACAATACTTGTTGAAATAATAATTGAATCTTGTGGTTTAAATGGAAGCTGCAAAATTAATTCATGATAGGAATTAATTTTTCTTCAGAATTAAATCCATTTCTCACAAGGAAGTGGAAATAAATAACTATGTTTTATGAATGTTTGACACTCAGAACTGGACCAAAAAAGGGTGTTTGAAAATGATGGTTCAGTATGGCTGGAGATACACATGGCTGTGGTAGAGCTCTTATCTAACATACACATTCAGGTTTGATTCCAGCACCACTTAAAAAGAAACTGCCTATGCCCACTCAGGAAAAGATGACAATAAATACTGGAACATTGCTTTAACATGTTTTAATGTGGATTTACATAAAACCCTATATGATTTCTTACGAATAAATATGAGCAAAGGGCTGTTGTGTGCCAGGCCATGAGCTGGAAGACAAAACACAGACATGAAAGGCTAAAAACCAGCAGATAAAAGGTGTAAGGCCATTGGCAGCTTCCAAGGAGAAGTGTAGACGTGGGCTTCCCTGAGAGCAAAGAAGGAAGCAGTGATTTCCTGGATGACGGGCACGTGAGAGCTCTTTGGAGGATTAGTGAACTTGGCTGTATCCCAAGGTTCTAGGCTCTTCTGTTTTGCACCCCAATAACAAGGTTTATATGATAGGAAAAATACAAACCATCAATCCATAACTCAGAGTTTCATCTGCCATTTGCTTTATCACCTGAACTGGTCAGAATAGCAAGCATAAGTGATGATAGAGTATTCTGTCGCTTACTCCAAGGCTCAGAGAACATCCTAGGATGGAAGAGGAAAGAATGAAAGAGCAGAAATTGTGGAGATGTGAACAGAAAGCTGCCCTCTAGACATGATGTGACGGCTGCACTCATGGGCTATCTGCAGCTGTGATTTTCCACGTAATAACCTCACAAGATCGGGCTCTTTATCGTTTCAACAAGGAAGGAAGAAGAGCCCCTGAGGCTCCATCCTTCCCGAAGAGACTATTGACAATTAGCTGCAGCTGAAGGTTGGAATCCTATTTTCTTCAGAGGTGTGGTCATAGGTAAATTCTCTTTGCTCCATAGCCTTCCACCCATGCAGGGGCAAGTAACTCTAATTAAATTTAGTGTGTGTCATGCAGAAGTAGACATAAAAGTAGGAAGGGGACCCATGAAGAAGGGTTCCAGGAGGATAGAAAATGGGATGAGGAAGAGAAATAGGGGTGAAAGCTACAAAAATCCATTGTATAAATATATAAAGCTGCCAAACAAACAAAAAAAAGATTTCAAGAAACAAATAGAACACATATGATATACCAGACGTCAGATGCTGTGGTATTATCTCCTGTGATCCTACTGCTTAAGAAGCTGAGACAGGAGGATTGCAAATTGGAAGCTGGTCCCAACTAATTAAGAGACTTTGTTAAAAGCAAGCCAAGAGCCTCCGAAACAAATGTACAGTTTAAACAATAGGAGAACGTCACCATGTGGTTCTGATTACATGTGACAACATGGGCAGGTCTCTTTGAACTCTGTCTCCTCCCAAGCACCACCCTCCTTTTGTCTGCCAGCTAATCCCTTTCTGTTTAAATGGTAGTTAAGTTCTCTTCCCTGCTGTTATTTTTAGTTTTATGCACTGTGTACTGCAAAAAAAAAAAAAGTTTGGTTTGGAATAGAACCTGTCTATGTGGTAAACTGTGTAACTACTCTCAGAGACAATCATCTTTTTATTTTTTTTGTATGCTGACTTATTTCTTTTTCCTGTTGAGAGTATGATAGAATTATGACATCTCTCCATTTCCTTCCTCCCTCTAAACCCTTTCAGTATTCCACCTTGCTCTCTTTCAAATTCATAGCCTCTTTTTTTCATTACTTACTGTTACATGAGTTTATCTGTACATACATACATATTCATAAATATAACCTGCTTAGTCTGTATACTGGTATTTGTATGTGTGTTTTCATACTCACTTCTCAGGTAACTCTACACTGTTGACAGCTAAAGCTGACTAGGGCAGTAGGAACTCAAGAGTGTGAGAAGACAATTCAAAGACAGCTAGAAAATATTTCTGAAGCATATCTTACGAAGGAATGCTACCCAATGTATTTAAGATCTCTTAATAAGACTAAGAGTTGCTGTTGGAATGTGTTATATGAGAGAATAATAAATAAAAACTAAAAATGATTGAGAGTTAAAAAGAATAAGAGAATATGCTGTTGATATACAGATTGGGGATGGGCATTCCATTCCACAATTACTAGTCTCTGCATTTTGACCTGTTGTGGTTCTCTTTTCCACACACACACACACACACACACACACACACACACACACTACAAAAGAAGCTTCTCTGGAAGGGGTGAGAATTGCACTATTCTGTGGGCCTAAAGACAGGTATATAAAAGTCAGTTAGATACGCTATAAGTTTTATTAAAAGCATAGTACTAAGTTCTTCAAGTCTATTGCTTCTCCAGCAACACTTAGAAGGGAATGTAGTTGTCTACATTCACGTTAAAGGCCATTAAAGTCTAAAGGGACCTGGGGCTGGTCATATCTTCTCCATTCTTCCCTATTTTTTTTTCATTTTCAAATTGTCCACACTGTCTTTAGCAGATCACTGATTATGATTTTTATTTTAACACTCTGACACTCCAATTCTCTCAAAGGTTTCTGCTTCTTAGTTGCTTCTGCCACAACCTGTGGTTCTGAGCAACTGCCTGACTGTGTCTGAAAGCTTTGTGCAAGCAGTATGCATTGTGATCCAGTTCTCTGATGGATCTAAGGAAGCCTGGGTTGTTCTGTCTGTCTGTTTTCTTTTCCACTTTGTTCATCATTTTCCTTCATGGGAATGATACTTCAGTCTTTCTACATACTGGACTGGAACCCAGAAGCCCTGAAGTCTTTTTACAACCCCTCACTTTTACAATGGTGTAGAATCTTGTTCTTTTTCGTGTCAACACCATCGTACCCTTTTTGCAGAGGCACGGAAAGGTTAAAATTAAACAAAGTCACACAGCAGCAGAACCAGTATCAGAACCTGGAATTGTTCATAGCTATTTAGTCTAAATAAACACAGTTGTACTGTTGATTCCTTTTCACTGAAACCCAGGGATGTTTGGTCTTGATTTTTACAGATGCAGTGACTGAGGTGTGAGAGGAATCAGTGAGAAGCTCATCGTGACTCTACGGAATGGGAAACTGGGAATTGGAGCTGAGTGTTTTAAGGCTCCTAGAAGTCACTATCAATGAAACGTTTGCTGAAAGGACAGAATGAATGATCTGCAGCTCTTTATACCTAACGCCAACTCCAAATGCAAATACTCCTGGCTGTTACCACTATTGAACAGAAAGATTCAGTTTCCCCAATGTACTTACAGGCATTATTGTCCAATGCTAATATTTCTAACAATCAGACATCCCAAAATCCTCAAATGGAAAGTATGTACAAACTTCTCTTATCCGGATATTCTCTCCCCAAATGATGAGATATTATCAGATTCCTTGAGGCTTTTTTAGTTGGATAACATTCAAGTAAACTATACAAGTGAAAACCATGAGCCCCACCTTCCTCCCAGTTAGTCATTACATATAGTTCATTGTTTGAGGATGGGTGTTGACAGAGACTTCTGTCCCATGAGGTCCCAAATAAACACATAAAGGTTTATATTAATTATAAACTGGTTGGCCTAGTAACTCAGGCTTCTTATTACTTAATTCTTACATCTTACATTAACCCATTATTCATGTCTGTGTTAGCCAAGTGGCTTGGTACCTTTTTTGGCGAGGCAGTCACATCTTGCTTCCTCTGTGTCTGGGTGATATCTGCAGACTGAAACTTCCCTCTTCCCAATTCTCGTTGCTCCACCTCTACTTCTTGCCTGGTCGTCCCCCCCCCCCCCCCACTTCCCGCCTGGCTACTGGCCAATCAGCATTTATTTAAAATACAAGTGACATGGTACAGACCATTGTCCCACAGCAGTTGGGCTTGGACTCTAGTGAAACGCTTTCAATTTAGCTCTTTATTGTTTCCCATGATGCAATTTTTCTGGCCCCTGCTGCCTGATATTCTCTCAGATACACAAGACATCTTCATAAATTTTGTCTAAAAAATTTTCATTTCCTTATTTTTCAAATTCTTCATCCTAGTTGGTTGGAGTACAGAATTTTATTTCAATGGAAATCTTTGTAATAGGATTAGAATGAATTACATATTTTATGGATCCAGTTAAAAATAAATATGGGATGCCTCCTTGTTGAAAAATGGGAACAATTTTAAGGTAGGAACAGCAGAACATTAAACCAAGAGCAAGACTGTCTTAAAGGACCTGGTCTTCTGAGATCTCATGGGTCACATGCTTGTGAAGCTGGCCCTGGGAAAATAGCACAAGAGAGAGGACTCGGGTTTTAGGTGTGGTTTTGGCACATAGCTCTATTGTATGATCACTTCTTGGACCATTTCTTTTTTATGTCTGAAACGAAGAGTTCAATTAAGTGCTCTTTAAGAGCCCGTGTGGTGCCAAGTTTATATGAAACGCCTTAAAGACAAATAGAACAAACCTTATCTTTAAAAGCCTTCTACTTTGACCCCAAGAACGAAACCATTCACCTGCAAACCATACATATACATTCAATGCCAAGACATGTGTACTGAAGGACTCCACAGTACCAGCTGTTTAGGTGGCTTTTCCCCTCCCCTATACATGTTCTCAGTGATGAGAGCTAGAGAAAGACCTTCAGGCTCCCCTCCCTACCATGGGAAATATGAAAGCTAGAGACACCAACTTAGCTGTCAGAAAAACACAGGAATGATTTTCAAGTGGCCAATTCTTTGGCTAGGGGCCTGATTTAGTCCTGGAACTCAAGGTTTCCGCGCCATCTGACTGTGCATTTTTATCCAACTATTTGTCTACATGTTGAATAAAAAAATGTCATTGCCGTGGAAACCGTTATGTTTCATCAGCTTTTGTTTAAGATAAAGCAAAAGAACACAGGCTTTTCACGGTGCCATGTCAACCTCTTTAATTTCACAGGGAAAATGAAAACCAGAGCTATAACCTTGTTGCTAACTAGTGTTCTTAGGCAATATAACAACCACGGCAATCTGACTTGAAGCGCTGCATAGGTCAGTGGACTCGAGAAGACACCCAGAGCCACTAATAATCCCCTTAGTGCTTCTACAGTTCCAGAGAGAAACTTCCCCATACAGCACAATCCTCTCTGTGTGTGTGTGTCTCTCTGTCTCTGTATCTCTCTCTCCATGTGCGTGCATGTGTGCATGTATGTGTACTTCTGCGAGGTTTGGCACACATGTCCACTCTCAAGTGTAAAAAACAGAATGTTATCCCATCACCTATCTTCCCCCTCAAACTCCGTTTTGCCCACTCTCCACAGCAAAGTCCTAGCAACCTCTGATCTGCTTATTTTTATTTATTTATTTATTTATTTATTTATTTATTTATTTATTTATTTTGTTTCTTTGAGACAGGGTTTCTTTGTAGTTTTGGAGGCTGTCCTGGAACTTGCTCTTGTAGACCAGGCTGACCTCGAACTCACAGAGATCTGCCTGCCTCTGCCTCCCAAGTGCTGGGATTAAAGGCGTGCGCCATCACTGCTCGGTCTCAGCTCTTCATTCTTATGTTTGTGCCTTCACCAGACTGTAATATAAAAAGAACCAAAGAATATAATACGAGTTGTAAACTTTTTTAAGTTTTTCTTTTTCATTTAGCATACTGCATCTGAGATACAAATAACCCATTGTGACTGTGTAAATCTATGCTTTGTTGTTCTTTACTGTTAAGCAATTCTCAGCTGCATGGCTGTACCTCATTCATTAATCAGTTTTCCTTTTCCTTTCTGTTTCTGGTGTAGTTTTTTTTTTTTTTAATTTACTGCACGTGTGTGCTGTTGTAGGAAGGCACTGTAACCTCTGTGCAGAAACAATTTGGGATAGTCAATTCTCTCCTTTCGCGTTGGCGTGGTCTCTTTTGTTTTTACTATTACATGTGATCTAGGCTAGCTAGCACAGACTTCTAGAGGGTTCTCTTGTCTCCATTTCCCATTTTGCTGTAGAAGTTCTGGACTCACAGATGCCTGCCACTTCATTCAGCTTTCAAACCTGGGTTCCAGACAGGCCTCGGGTTATTAGCTTGAAGAAAAAGTGATTTCATCTGCTTAGGCATTTTACCATCTCTGATGCCATTTTAAAGTTTTTTTTAATTATTTTTATTTATTTTATTTTTTATTTTTTTGTTTTTTTTATTTTTTTATTATTTTTTTTATTTTATTTTTTAAATTGAAATGGAAATACCTCTCACTTTCTCCCTCTAGCTCGTCCCAGTTACCTTTCCTTTAGCCCCTCCCATGTCCCCACAGTTGCAAGTTGATAATCTCTTCCTTTAATTATAGATGTTACATAAACACATACACATGTGCTTGCGTACACAAGAAACATAGGTTGTGTGTTTGGGACTGAACATTTCTTAATGTTGAGTATTAAAGTTTGGTGAAGTCTAATTTATCACAGATTTTAAAGCAGATTCTACTGTTCTAAGAACTTCTGCCTAACTCAGTAAGACAAACATTTTCTCTTAAGTATTCTTTTAAATTTTGGTGGCTTTGTGTTTTACATTCACATATATGATGCCTTTACAGTCAATTTTTGTATAAGAAATAAGGCTTAAATCAATGTTTGCTTTGTTTTTATTTACAGACCCATTTGTGGGAAGAAAATTGATGATTCTTTTATGCACTGAATAGCTTTTGCACCTTGTCGGCATTCAATTAGCCACATTTGTGCAGAAATATTTCCAGGTTCTCAATCCCTTCGGTTTTGTTTGCTTGCTTGTTGTATTTTTTTTTCCTCCTTTTAGAAAGGCTGCAACATTTGGACTACTTTAGCATTAAAACTTTGAAATAAAGTACTGTAAATTCCTCAATTTAAAGTTTTGGGGGATTTTTTTTATAGGACTTTTGAGATCTAAAGCCACTGCCCTTTTAGATTTATGGAAAATTGTTATGGTATATTTATTAGGGTTGCACTGAAGCAATAGTTCAGTCTGGTACGAAATGTCAGGCTAACAACCGTGTCTTTCAGTCATTATCTCTACATTCCTCTAGGCTTTCTTTTGCTTTTTTCCATCTGTGTTTTGTGATTTCTCAGCAAACAGCTCCTGAATGTATATAGCTGCTATATTTTAGTTTTACTGTTCAGCATTTTCTCTCATGTGGAGCTCATATCCTCTAACGTTCCTATACCTCTTCTCCAATTGCTGACCACATTCCCTAAATCGACGAAGAAGCCAAGAGACAGCAGCTCCTGGGAACTTCACACACACACCCTTATTAGCTGTCTTCTGCTTAGAAGTAGTTTTGTTTCCTTTTCAGACTTGTCGGGTAGTTCCTTTCTGTCTTTTGCTGAAAGTTTTGCGGCAACTTTTGGGAAACCCATCAGAAGCCAACAAACTCTCTGGAGTTCGTTACTTTGTGTTTTAATAAAGCACAATGGCCAAGGAAACTAATGGGAGGAAGTGTTTGTTTGACCTTACTGCTCCTCAGGGGCGAGTTCATCTGTGAGGCACTGTAGCCAACATTTTACCTTCGTCTCCCTTCCGTCACTGTGCTAAGACACCATTGTGGACTACATGGTAAGACCCTGTGCAGACAAAAAGAACTGCAAAGTAAAGTTGCCTAATGGAGATTGTGGCGCAGTGGAGAGAGGCTAACAGGGCGGCACTCTGTCCAAAGGTCTATTCCTTGTACTTCTGTTTCAGCATCAGTGTCTGGAGACTGTCAGGGACCCTCCCTTGGCTCACGGTTGTGATTCTCCAGTCTCCTCTGCTTCCGCAGTCACTTTTCCCACAAATCTCCCTCTCTTCATTCTTCCAATGACACAGTTGCTTTTCTTGAGAGAACACAAAGAGAACCTTTCCATCTTAAAATCTTTAACACAATCACATATGTAAAGATACTGTCTCCTAATTTTAAAATAAAGTCTTTGTGTCCGATTAACAGTTTATCTGTGCTGAGGTGATTCCTGAATGCAGCAGCACCCAGAACCAGCAGGCCTTCAGAAAGTTACTTGCCTTGCAGGTCTGCATGTTTTCTGATCAGCGGATTGACTGCTGTTGACTGAGTTTGTGATTGGCCAAAGCTCAGCTGACAGTTAGAAAACAAATGCCTAATTTAAGTGTTGTTTGTGTAGTGCTGAGTTTGGTTGTAGCTTGTTAGCCTGTGAACTAGAAGGGGATTCTCACTGCAATGGCCTTGTGCTTCCTTAACCCAACACTTATAAAGCAGCATTTACAAGTCCCAGGGATTAGCACTTGCTATCTGGGAACATTACAAAGTTTACCACAAACCCCAAAAGGCCAATTTTCAAAAGTATCCCCTTTACAGGAAACTTTTACAGACCAAATCCTTCATAAATTGTTTGTATTTGGTGGTAAAATTTAAGGCAAAGGGACCAAGTGACATCTTAATATCATGTGTTTGCCATGTGGAAGCATTACTAGTATTATTTGCCGGCCCTCATAAACCAAGAAGTGTGGATGTCATCTCCAGGGGATTTTCTCACACCAAAGGCCAGCCATGTCTTCGTTTAAACTTTTAAGACCCACACAGGGTGTATTTGTGACCAGCTGAGTTGTCTCATTTGACTTTTCTTTAACTCAAGTTCTGATATTTCCCAGAAACATAGAGAGCCAGGAAACATCTCCTTTAGTTCATTTTATAAGTTTCTGTGCAAACTGTGAATTGCTATAAACAAAGGGGAACATTTTATTGGACATGTTCTTTTCTAACCGGTTCCCACTGCAGTACCTAGTCACGAGTCCCCTGACAGAGCTTTGGGATTCTAGGGAAAAGGAAAAAGAGCCATGTCTGGTGAACTGAGCATACAGGGTGAGGATGTACTCTTTAAAACACTAAGAGCTCAAAGGGTACGAAATTCACATGAACTTATTTTGGACTTTCTCTGACCCTTTACAGAAGAAAATCTGTACATCCGAAATGGAAGCAATAAACTCAGTATAAGTCAGTGTCTGCAGTAAATGGCAGTTTTCCCTCCGAGTGGTTTCTAGAAGATGGCACATTTGACAGGGGCTATGTTCACTGTGAACAAACACTTCCAGGGTGATAGCATTCGGAGCCAGATTTTGAAGCACCGAGTTCTTTCCTTGTGCTCATCTTGAGGATTTAACCAGAACTGGATTCACTCAACCTGTACATCTGCTTCATCTGCCATCACTTTCTCCACGTGATTCTTTTGAGGTACTAAAGATCAAATTCAAATTCAGAAGGTGATCACTTGGCACTCTTGAAACAATTCGAAATAATTTCTTCCAGCATAGATAATAAAATAGTGTTCTGAAAAAATGAAGACTTCCTGAGAATCAGTAGATGCATACCTAAGTTGGGACCTTAAAGAAAGCAAATATGTATTTGGAGGCATGCTAGCATATGTGTATAAAATTAAACCAAATCCTGTGTCTGCTCATCATACTTTGTGCAAGAATTCTAACAGTAACTCCTCATCTTTAGTATACTTTGCCTATTTTGGCCAAGAGCAAGCTATTTTTGAATATTCAATATCTATTGAGACTTATGTAGGTTCTTAGGAACAAAAATCACACAAATTCTAATTTCATGGAGGCTTGAGTGATTAAAACCTGTTAAGATAAATAATACGTTATAATTAAATGCCTTGGAAAGAAACTAAAGCCAGAGCAAGGGTGAAGGGGTGGAGCTACTGTTGACAGGAGGTGGTCAGGAAAGACTCATGCGAAGGTCATGCTTGAGCAGACACTTTAAGGCAGTTGAAAGAAACTGCTAGGTCTAGACCTTCACTGCAAATGTGGAATACATGCTTTAGAAGATAGGAATGAAGTATTGGTGTCATAGCTCATTGTTAGACATTTGCCTAGGGCAGTAGCTTTCAACATTCCTAATGCTGCAACCCTTTAATACAGTTCCTTATGTTGGGGTGACCCCAAATCATAAAATTATTTTCCTTTCTCCTACATAACTGTAATTTTGCTACTGTTTGTTATGAATTGTAATGTAAGTATCTGTGTTTTCCAATGGTCTTAGGAACCCTTGTAAACCAGTTGTTTGATTCCCCAGAGTGGTCATGACCCACAGGTTGAGAACCTTTAGTGTAGAGTATCTGAGAACATATATTCAATCCCTAATACTGAAGGAAAATAAAAAAGATAGTGGTGGCCTTTACTTTAGTGGAGTTGAGAAGGAGAGACTAAAATACTAACTGAATAGTCATGCAGATAAAGACAAAAGTACAGTTAGGACTGATAATTGCTGGACAGGGAGTTTCTGTAAGATGAGGATTGAGGTGTGAAACATTTAATGTAGCTGTGAAAGGCGAGGAACACTCTTTTTCAAGAGTGTGTTTAATGCTTCAACCAAGATGCAAAGACTGAGGAGCATATGCTCTTCCCCCAAAGGGAGTGAAAGTGAGTTTTTAAGTAATACTACCAAGTTCCCAGAATTCCAAAGATTTTGGTTTTTAGTGGTGGCCTAGTTGGCACCATTGTTTTTATTTTGCTTGTTTGGGATGACATACTGTATCTCTAACAGAGATTGCTTGAGATGGTTTCTAACTCTGCCGTAAAATGGGTGAAATCCAGAGCCCCACCAACCTTGGGTTTGGACATAAAAAACCCTGAGAACACAGTATCACTGGCTGCTACTCACAAGAACCTTAGTGGCAACCTAACCCACACTATGTACACTGAAGAGAGCCAGGGAAGTATCACCTAATTTGAAACGTTAGAGAAAGCACTGCCTCCCGCAGCTTCATGTGCTTTCATATTGGAGAATAAACTATGTCCATCTAGGAGGGAAAAGGAGATTTCTGATCATGGAAATATCAATCCTAATGTTATTTATGGAAACGGGGGCATTTTCCTGGTGAACCCAGCTCTTCGTCGTCATGATTGCTCTGGTTCTGCCTGGCGAGGTTGCTCTAAACCACTAAATATATTCCTACAACACACTTTACTATGCCATATTTTTAACACACCAACGGGTTGTTAAGTAATATTTGCTCACAATAATACATTGTTACTAAGTCTTTCACAGTGAAAGTTTTACAGGCTGTATATCTTTATGTCAAAGTAATTTTTAAAAAGCAACTTCTCGTTATAGCTTGATAATAGTGGACCAATATGTGATCAATATTTTTCAATTCAATATATTTTTTATTTTGGAATAATTTTTAAGCTTACAGAAAACCTGTGAAGATGGTATATCATGTTCTTACTCACCCCTCATCCATTATTATCATTCCAAACTCTTTTAACATGAATAAACTTGCCTTTAACTAGAGTTTGGGGTACTAGAGAGAAAGATGGTCCAAAAAAAGATTTTTTTCCCCTGAGAAAATATCTGAAAAGTTTATATCTTAAATTGGGAACCACAAAGAGGACATTCAAACATAATTGCTTCATAGAAGAGGTTTATTTGATCAGGGTCAGTCTTCACAGTGATGGACAAAGTATACAGAACAAGAGGAAACAGGATGGTGAATTCGGATTATAACTATTAAGTGTTTTCTATTTCAGGGGCATTTTGTATTCTCCATTCTTCAAGAATGATACAGAATTTCAGTTCTGTCTTCATAAGATAACATTTTTTTTGATAAGTGGAAAATCCTCTGATGTTTTTCAGCTTATATCCACTTATTTTTAGCTTTGGCTTAGTGGGAGTCTGTAATTTACATATTTGATAAGTCTGTCATGAAGACTTTCCTTTTTGTCTTGATGAACCATGTAAAATGTAGCTTTTGCCTATGAGATGTCTTAAAATATATTTGACATTAAAGTATATTTTGAGTTTGAATTCTAATTAAAATATAGTTATATCACTTCCTCCTTTCTCTTTCCTTCCTCCAACTCCTTGATGTCCCCCCTCCATTTTACTTTTACCGTGTCACTTTCCCACTTCCTCTTAAATGTATGGCCTCTTTTTCTTTAATTATAATTTTTACATTCTCATATAAATGAATAAATGAATATGTTTAGTGTTGCACTGCATATATGTTCTCATGCCTGACCATTTGGTACTGGATAACCAACTATGGTGCTAATCTCTGGGAAAGACTGATTTTTTTCACTCTCTTAGCAGTCACGAGTTTTCTCTAGGGGTGGGACCTGTGACATTTCCCCTTCCAAGTAATTTCACATCTATTGGTATTGATATACATTTTTTATATATTACTGTTATATATCATTGATATCTATGGTGTACAAGTTGAGACCCCCCAGTACAAACATATGAAATATGAAATCTAACCAATTTTAAAATCCGAGATACATTTCAAGGATCAACATGACGTCATGTTGGAGAATTCTGCAACTAAACAAATGTGATTGGTTGAAATATGACAGATTTCTTGCAAGTTGTGCATGTATGGTATAGCTGTAACAAATTATTTTCCCATTTATACTGTGTCGTCACCCCCAATGCATATCATTACGTATGCTCAAAATACTGCACAATCCAAAACACTTCTGGTTTAAAGCATTTTCACAAGGGAAACTCAATATGCATTAATATCTGTTATCTGTGCATCTACTTACCTGCAATGTCTCAGACATCTGAAGTGTGATATTTCTCTTGTATTTCATAAATACGTCATAGTTTCTGACTGTATGGGGTTATAGCTATACATGAAAGGGGAAGGGAAACATAGTTTGAATTATTTTATAACGTGGTTCTTTGCAATTTTGAAGGAAGAAGCTGGAAAGAACTGCAAAAGATGTTAAGTGCATGTCAACACGTTGCTTTTTGTCAGCCTCACTATCTGTCCTTTTTCTTCCACCTGGAGTTCTGCATTTTTCAGTGCGCAGCTCTTTCCAGTAGACTGGCTTTACACTGCTTTGCAGCCTGGACTCGGCCCCCAAAGAGATAGTAGAACAGTTTAATGGCTTGCTAGTTATACTGAAAGCTGAGGTTACTGAGGCAGAACAGGATACACTTGTCCAGGCTTGTCGCTCGGGGAATGGGGTTGTCGAGAGGCTGTAAGTTTAACTTAACAGCTTTGGCAGTGGCCAAAGGCAATGGGTAAAGCCCGTCTTGGAGTGAGAGAGTCAATGAGCTGCCACTCTGGAGTTCAGATAGAGTTCATTCGCTTGTAGTTTCCATCTTAGGCTTAACTGGCTTGGGATCTTAATTTAGTTTGGGGGCCTACAGAGTTCTGAAAAAGTCACGATAGGTCACTGGTTAACGAACTGTGCATGGAGAGTTGGATGTCCCTGAGCAACAATGCTAGCTGGCTGTGAATGTGATACAGAGCTAGCCTATGTATTCCGAGATATTTTAATGATGTGTTTCAGGCTTTCCCTACCATAAAAAAAAACCACTTGCAACAAATAAATAAGCCTGGAATGTCCGGGAGGAGTTTGCCAGTAAAACTATATGGCTTTGCTTTTCTTTACTATAAATATTTATATTTTAAGGCACACTCCAAACTCCATAATAAAAGATTTAAAAAGCAACCAAGCCCTTAAAGAAATGTGTTTCACAATAGTAGAAAGCATGCCTTAAGCAGACACAAAATTTTGCGTGTTTTGCCTACCTTACCCTTATTTTCCTCATGGTTTTCTGCAAGATCATTAGATAGGTGTGACCGGAATAGCAGAGGCAGGAGACTTACTATTGAAGAGACTCCTTTACCCAACGGTAACACTGCTACTGCAAGAAAAGTTAGGATTTGAAAAATTGATTCATATAATTGAGTATGAGGTATTCTAGAGGCTAGCTATATTGATTGGAGGGGAAAGACCATTTTTGACCCAAATTAGGACTTTTCCTGGGGCCGGTTATCTTACAGATATATTACAGATATATACTATTAATGCTAAAGAGAGCCCAGGCTAGGAGAAGTATTTAGATGAGTTGGGAACGTTTGCCATTTCAACAATGGGAAAATAAATTGTCAAAGCATGCGTGTTCTAACTCACGAATATTACTTTTGATTATGGAGAACTTGTTAAGAAGTTGAGACCACCTCTCCCACTCCCTGCTTTCCTAAATGACTAGAGATCTTTGATGTTGTTGCCTTGTAGCTTTTCCTTGTCCAGTTTTTTTTTAAATTTATTTATTTATTAAAGATTTCTGTCTCTTCCCCGCCACCACCTCCCATTTCCCTCTCCCTCCCCCAGTTAAGTCCTCCCACTCCTCAGCCCGAAAAGCAATCAGGGTTCCCTGTCCTGTGGGAAGTTCAAGGAACCCCCACCTCCATCCAGGTCTAGCAAGTTGAGCATCCAAACTGCCTAGGCTCCCACAAAGCCAGTGCGTGCAGTAGGATCAGAAACCCATTGCCATTGTTCTTGAGTTCTCAGTAGTCCTCATTGTCTGCTATGTTCAGAGAGTCCGGTTTTATCCCAGGCTTTTCCAGACCCAGCCCAGCTGGCCTTGGTGAGTTCCCGATAGAACATCCCCATTGTCTCAGTGTGTGGGTGCACCCCTCGCGGTCCTGAGTTCCTTGCTCGTGCTCTCTCTTCTCCAGAGAGAAACACAAACTGATTGTCCAATAAGCAATGGACAATATGCCTGAAAACATATAGAATTATAACCTTTTTTTTTTTGGTTTTTCGAGGCAGGGTTTCTATGTGGTTTTGGAGCCTGTCCTGGAACTAGCTCTTGTAGACCAGGCTGGTCTCGAACTCACAGAGATCCGCCTGCCTCTGCCTCCCAAGTGCTGGGATTAAAGGCGTGCGCCACCACCGCCCGGCAGAATTATAACCTTTTATGGATTGGTCTCCTTGTATTTAGTAACATATGTATATACAAATTTATGTATCAATATAGCAATGCATGAATAAAGGACATAAACTTGAAAAAAAAAAAGAAGTTGAGACCAACTTTTGCAACAAAATCCAGAAACAATCTTAAGAAGAGGAAGCTTTGTATTTGAAAAGTTTTTATTTCGAAGGATTTCAGAAGTAATTTTAAAAAGTATGTTAATGGCAATACTCCAAGCCTATATCATGATTGTGGTGTGCTTGGGGACACCAACTCGAATCCCAGAATGTTTTTAGGTAAATGATTCTCAATTTGTTCTCCAGGGAAGAGCAGTTTGGTCTGACTATGGCCTTGCCTCTCAGATGGAGCCTCTCATTTACTCTCTCCACTGTGATGGGGAGGAGATATTGACTGGGCTTTGGAAAAGGCAGTTGGGGGAGGACAGACGTGCATGCATACAGACATACAGACCTTCTCAGGTGGTATGGGGACTTCTGACATTTAGAGACACCTTGAGACTTGATAACAAGGCCATACCACTGAAGAGGCTCAACCGACAGCTCCAGATAAAAGTTCCACCGACTTTTAAGGATGTTTCCAAAATCTACGTTTTGAAAATGTCTGTTTTGTGTTTAAGCTCCTCCATCATTTGCCAGGAATGTTCTTTTATGTCTGTGTAAAATGTGGAAATTTACACATAGCTCAGCAACATGTGAACTGTGCAACATTCAGTATAAGAGTGTTCTGAGCTCGGTGTCTTTTACTTCCCATGTATATCCTATTTGTGTATCTGGTTTGTCTCTTGCCTCACTGTGTCCAGTGTTTAGACACATTTAGTTACAGCTTTAAACGCAGATGGAAACTATGTGAGTCTTTAAACATTCAAGGCCTTTGCTGTGGTTTTTAATGTGCCTTTCCCAAGTTGCTAATAATAACTCTTTCTGATCTTTCTGGTAGCAGTGAGGAGCTCCTTGGGTGATTCAGTTGCTCTTTCTAAAAGTGATTTATTGAGTTTTCTTTGGGCGTGATGGCTATTCTTTGTCAGTAAAAGAACTGTAATATACTTGATCCAGGTTGGTATTCTAGTCCTCTTACATTGTTCTGCCTTTGTGTCAGGGCTTAGAGTAGGAAGGGATCATTGTTTTCTGTTGTCTGTTGCTTTAAGGTTTTTTATCAGATTTCTGTAACTTTGATGACAGCTTGAAATAGCAGTGAGCTTTTTTTTTTCTAGTTATGTTTATGCACTTTGGTACCAATCTGTAGTGTTGTTTCCTATGGTTAATATCTGTGGGCTTAGCCTGTGTTCCTCTTGTACATTAGTTAATGCCTAACTAAGCGGTCCTTGGAATCAGTTGAATTGTTTGCTAAATGTTTATTTTAAAATGAAAGGCTGTTAGAATGGTGATGGAATCTTAGAATTTTTTTTTATCTAATCAAATATACCCAGCAAATATACTCAAACTGCCCTTGGACAGCCTGTTCAAAGCCAACATTCTCCTCCATGGGAAGCATTCCATTTGTAAAAGTTCTAGTCAAACCCTGGGCAGAAACCAACCTCATGTGGCGTCTGCTCATTCGTACTAAATGATCTTCTGAAACTGGGTAGAATTTCTCACTCTTGCATGTTTGAAGCTAGTTAGCATGATCCACAAAGTTTTCTTTCCCCTAACACAAGCACACATGGTCAGTTCATATAAAATGTGCTGGGGATCTATTATTAATTTTTTTCAGTCAACAAGTGTTTTTTTCCTGAGGACGATTTGTGTCATAAAATAAGTTTGTAATTAATTACTCTACTTCCCTTTCTCCTAAGAAGCATGTTAAATTAGACTTTTGTCTTGTTTCCATATTTCCAATGGATGCTTTAAGCTTAAATACAGACCTTTGTACTCAGTCATATTTCTTAGATTCAGCATATGAGTTATCAAATCTTGGTCATTCAAACTTTCCTTTTTCATTCATAGCTTTAGATGTGTTATGTGTGTTTTAAGCCAGTTTATTCATAAACTATATTAAAGAGAACTGGGCAGTAACTAAGTTTTAAGAGTATCGTACTCTCTGCTGAACTTTAAAGTACTACAGGATGGAGATGAGTGTTTCTTTTCTTTTTATTTTTTTATTTTATTTTATTTTTTGGTTTTTCAAGACAGGGTTTCTCTGCAGCTTTGGAGCCTGTTCTGGAACTAGCTCCACCTGTCTCTGCCTCCCGAGTGCTGGGATTAAAGGTGTGCACTACCACCGCTCTGCCTAAGATGTGTGTTTCAAAGGCATATTGCTCCAGCTAAAATCTCGTAAGCAATTAGTTTAGGTGAAATACCTTATCCAATGATTCTAGAAGGTCTGCTTGCGTGCATTTTTGCATGCTCGTGCCCAGTCCAGGTCATTTCCAGGAAGTGACATTCTCTTTAGAACAATCTGGTATAGTTTCAGCACCTAATGATCACTAGAGATGCCACGAGAGTCCTTAGGCTTTTGGTTTCCAAATAGGCCCCCAGATAAGGGTTCAACAGAAGAGCCCATTGAACAGGGTCTGGTCAAGAGGTCTTCTGCCTGCAGTAGGTTAAAATGTTAATGACAGGGTTAGAAAGGATAGCAAATATCTTTTGCTTTGGAGAAAAAATGCTAGTTAAGCCTCAGGATGAGTTGAATAGAACTGTTCTGTTTAAAAAATTGACTTCAACCTCAGGGGTCTGAAGATGTCAGAAGTCGAGACACCATCCAACAATACAGCCTTGTTGAATTGACTCAGGGGCATGAATGCTGCTCTCTGAAAACTTAAGAGAGGCCTCAGATAAGCTGTGAAACTTAACTGCTGCAACTACTGGGTTGAGTCTGGAAGAACGGTAGCAGACAGAGGTCCTTGACCTCCGAGCTTTCATCGAGGACTTTCCTCACAAAGTGAGTATTTTTTGAGCTATAGCTGACAGTAAAGGGGCATTTGTTCTATAAAACCCGACGACATTTCTAACTATAGCAGGATTTCACTGTGAGCAAAGATGGCTTGTGGGAATTCCTTTGGAAACAATTTTTGTTTAATTTTTTTTAAAAGAATGTCCTATATGAGTGCTGTGTTTACATCATGTTCACTCCCCTCCAGCCCCTTCCATAGTTGCCACTCTGTCTCAAACTATCCACCTCTTATCCTTCAATTATTATACACACACACACACTCACATGCACCCATACACACACACGTGCACACACACCCCATGCTGAATCCCTGTAGTGTTGCTTAATGTATATTGAGAGATAGGACCTTGTGACATTTCCCCATCTTCATTGATTACCCAAATATGGCTGGCACAGCAGAAAGCAATTGTTACAGTTATTCAGAACAGTCACCTTCAATAGTGAAGGTTGCCATTTTTATAAGAGTTGATCTTATGAAACATTTTGAAAAAGAGGTTTGACTCTCCTGGTTTTAGTGTCTTCAGGTCAACTCTGCAACTCTCTCTCTATCTTCACCATTCCTTACTCTGGGATTCTATGCATGTCTCAGTGTGCTCCCGTCCCCAGCCTACTACTATTAACATAAATTCATAAATCAGCCTTTTTCTAAAGATGTATATTTTGTTTCTCATTCTCTTAGCATCCTCACAGGAGACTGCTTCATTAATTTCCTATAAGGACAATGCATGGGTCATGTGTCTTTATATGTGACTTCACCCTGAGGAGCAATTCACACACAGGAACACACAAAAGTCCCGAAAGCCTAGCTCATGCTTTGTATATACAGCTTCCATATCCTTAGATTTAACCAAGCATGATTTAAGACATGCAGAGTGCTGGGGAATATGGTTTGTTAGTAGAGTAACTGGTTAACTTCACTGGGTCATTGGTTTGATCTCTAACACCACAAGTAAAAGAGAAGAGGAGAGATGATCTTGGGGAGTGAAGCACCTGGAAGGGAACACCTATGTACGTAGCAGAGTGAGTTTGTGTTACATGTAAATGCTATGCCATTCAATGTAAGGGAATTTGGACATCTACAAATTCTGATATTGAGGAGATGTGTCCTGGCACCAATCTCCAGAGATTACCTAGGAATGACCAGATATGCTTGTAGGAGCCAAGAGGTATGGGATGGTGAGTTTCCATAACACTGTCCTACCTACTCTACCTCACTGTTGTAACTAGTCTTCTTCCATGCTCCGGCTCCTAACACAGGGTCACTGATGTTCTTTGAGAAGCTCATGCGTGTTCACCTTAGACATTGCACTTGTTTCTACTTACACTCAGAACGAAGCCTTCCTTGATGATTCTATTTGAAATTTCACCCTCTTTTCAGAGACACACTCCATTTCCTTCCCTTTCTGGTCTTTATTTATCTTCATCTGAAATACCATTGCATGGATAATTGATGGATTGTGTATTGTCTTGTCAGCAATTTTACATTGCATTAAGATAAAAGTTTTGTCTGCTTTGGCCATTTATTTTCCTATGTATAGAATAACACTGGGCAACAAACATACTGTAAGTGTATGCTGAATTGTGAGTAGATTATTATGGAAAAAATCTAGAAATATTTATTCACCTGGGAAATAAACATATTTTCACTTAGCCATCTTGTTGACTCTAGTTGACTTCATTTTTAAAATTTTATTTATTTTGCATTAGTGTAAGAGGATCTTGTGTTCGGGATGTAATATAAGATGCCTGTATTAAGCCAGTGTTTTACAGGTATGATAAGAATGCTTATTTTACACATGAACTCACAATGGTTGGCATTGCATGCACAGAACCTGCACAAGATCAAGGCATCGGATTCCAGCATGGACAGGGAGGTGCTCACAGGAACAGCTATAGTCACTTGGTGGGATGATGGGGAAACAGCATCCTGCATATTTCAGGACTGCCCACATGGCAGTAGGTGATCCTACACTCACATACAGGAGCACTAAGTGGACTCAGTATTGCTGTAGTTTTAAAGAGCACATGAAGTTGCAAAGGAAAATGAAAGTGGGTAGAAGAAGACTTGGAGTAGAGGGAAGGGGGTAGATTTGGTCAAGAAACCTTGTATGAATTTATTAAATTCTCCAACAATAAAATAGATGTAGATGTTTATTGAAATGTTCTTTATGATTAGAAAAAGAAAGAGCTAAAATGTATTACAAATAAATAGAGTGATTGAGTGCCTATTATATGTTATAGTTTAAATATAATTCATATAATATAATTCTACCATGGATATTTTGGTGGGGGAGGATAATGGAAACTGAACGTTGTCCTCATATCTGCTCGACGTGTATATATAAGCATCAATATGTGAGGAATCTATCTATACGCCCTATTACTAACTCTAATTGTGCCAAGCTGATTGAAACACATATAGGAACTAGAAACCGATTTCCTTCACGTAGCTTGTGATGGTAGAGCTGCCAAAAAGAAGCCAGTTCCTCAGGGATTAGCTCACAGCGTTGTTCCTGTGTCATTCTCGTTTCTCATCTGTGTGGAGACACAACATAAGAAACAGTGCCTACACAAAATGGTAACAGTTTCTTTCTTCTAGGAGTTTATAACAATATTTATATTTATTATTTATTAGGAGAAAATAAAATGCCTCCAACACCTTTTATTTAAGAATTTCCTACTGATTTCTGATGTAGAAATTCAGGGTTCTTTGAATGCACACAGGTTGGCATTCTTTACAGAGAGAGCTGCTTGAAGAGGGCTGACCTTTGACAGAATGAAGGATGGGTTGTATTAATTTGTGATTGTTTGTCATGGTTTTTAAACAATGGAGCAGTCTGCCCAACCTGTCTTCCTCTTTGGCATTTCAGTTTTTAAGGGAAACATGTTGTGCCCTGAATATTCTCAACTGAAAAGATTGAAAAAAATATTAGTGACAGGCACTGAGGAGTGTTCTCTTATAATAAAAAGTGACTGTCTCAAGTGTTCTTGGCAGACAGATATACTTCTTTCTTTTATAGTTGTGTCTGTAGTACTAGCAGAAAAAATACAAAAGTCAATGTTTGTTCTTGCTTGCTGGATTGGTATTTACCATAAAGACTACCTACAGAACACACAGTAAATTTCGTAAAGCCAGATGACCTCCTTCTGTTGATTTCCAAGACAGAGTCATTTAGGCCATATTGAGGAGATGTAGATATTGCAAGTCACACAGAACTGAAGTGTGTGACTGAACACTGATCCCCCAGGAAGTGACACAGAGATTAATGGGTGGGTGAAGTTTGAGTTTCTCATAGCATTTTGGGTTTTTAAATGGTGAGCAATGATAGTCACAAGCATGTAAAGGGCTCTTTTATCAACATCTAAATAAACAACAAGATAGAAGCAGCACAACTATAAATAGATGAAAGGATTTTTATTTTGGGGCCAAGATAAAGAACGTAGAAGGGCAGAGTCTCTATTTATAAAGATTGCAGAGTTTAGTTTGGGTTCATAGCCCTTGAGGAGTCTAAGCCAATCTCTGTATTTTCAGATGTCTGCTATAGTACATTTGATTTTCAGCGAAATGCTGTGGGTCAAATCAAAGAGATGCCATATTCTAATCTATGTATATTTTTGACATGAAAAATTTGGTGAACAGGAACATTATCTCATAGTTTTCTTAATGAAATCAATTTTCATTAAAAAATATAAAGTGTTCTTAAGAACTCTGTAAAAAGAGGTGTGCATCACATCCTAAGAAAATTTTAACACAGAAAGTTATAGCCATCGTGACAGATCTTTGAGTCAATCACCAATATATTTCTCTAATTCCAAGAACTGTTAACATATTTTATGTGTTAGATCCGCAGCACATATGAGATAATGAAACTTTGCATTAGCCAGAGTCTTCTAGAGTCTTCTAGGCAACTCCTCAACTAAGGTCAGTAACACATAGGCTATAAAACGTCTGCAAACAAAGAAACAGATAGAATCTTCTCTACATTTCCTCAAAAAGATCTACAAGTCTAAAACATTTTCAATATGTATTTTGACTTGATTCCAAAACTGACTGCCAATCCAAGCCTTTCCCCACTATTCTGTTTTTCTTTCTGATTGGCCACTTGCCCTTATGTATGGACATTAGCAGGTACCAAGATGGAGTGGAGCCACGAAAGGCCTTCCATTTGTCATACAAAAGATTTTTCCAGAGGGAAATTGCCTTTAAATCTTTTTTTTTTATAAATATTTTTTTTTATTGAGAAAAGGAGAAAAGAAAAACAAGTTTCCACCTCCTCCCAGCCTCCCATTTCCCTCCCCCTCCTCCCACCCTTCTCCCCCTCCTCCCACCCTTCTCCCCCTCCCCCCACTCTTTTCCCCCTCCCTCTCCAGTCCAAAGAGCAGTCAGGGTTTTCTGCCCTGTGGTAAGTCCTAGGTCCTCCCCCCTCCGTCCATATCTAGGAAGGTGAACATCCAAACTGGCTAGGCTCCCACCAAGCCAGCACATTAAGCAGGATCAAAACCCCGTGCCATTGTCCTTTGCGTCTCATCAGCCTTCATTGTTCGCCATGTTCAGAGAGTCCAGTTTTAACCCATGCTTTTTCAGTCACAGCCAGCTGGCCTTGGTGAGCTCCCAATAGATCAGATCCACTGTCTCAGTGGGTGGGTGCACCCCTCTTGAGGCAAAGTACAATCTCTTTACTTAATTGGGGCTCCCTCCTAATATACTACTAACTGTAAGTTTAAAATGCATCGAACACACCTACCCTTTTGACTATCATAATTTAGGGTACTCTAACTTAAATGTGCTGACTGTGTTTATGTTAGCATGCAGCTGGGCAAAATCTCCTAACATAAATCCTATTTGTTAACAAAGTGTTGAACGTCTCATATAATTCCTTGAATCCTGCAATTAAAATTAAAAAATAGTTGTATGGGGGGCTGGAGAGATGGCTCAGTGGTTAAGAGCATTGCCTGCTCTTCCAAAGGTCATGAGTTCAATTCCCAGCAACCACATGGTGGCTCACAACCATCTGTAATAAGGTCTGGCGCCCTCTTCTGGCCTTCGGCATACACACAAATAGACTATTGTATACATAATAAATAATAAATAAATATTTAAAATAATAGTTGTATGGATAAACTTCCCCACCTTCAAAAGTTGAACTAGCGCAAGTCAAAGATTTTCTATAAAGTTTTGAGATGTTTCAAAATGTATGTTCTTCACATGACTTATCGGAGAATTAGAATGTTTGTTAGAAAGTGACATCAGCCATCATTACCCTTAAAATTTAACTACTGTGAACAACAACAACAAAAATTCTGGGGTTAGAATGGTATTCATAAGCAGGATAGAGATACACAGCTCCAAGTGAGCTGAAGTCATTTGTTCTGAATGTTCCTAAGTTTGAAGTCCCCATTTGTAACAGATTTTCTTGGACCACCAGGCCCCAAATCATGACATGAGGTCTTATTATTAATTATGAATGCTCAACCTTAGCTTAGGCTTGTTTCCAGCTCACTTACCTCATCTATGTACTGTTCATCCAGCTTTCCTGCCTCCTCTCTGTCTAACTGGCTGGCCCCTGCTGGTTGGCTCTCGGCCCCTGGATGACTGGCTCTGCTTTTCTTTCTGCTTGTCAGTCCTGCATATACCTTTCCTGCCTAGGTATTGGCCATTCGGCTTTTTACTAGACCAATCAGGTGCCTTAGGCAGGCAAGGTGAAACAGCAACACATCTTTACATAGTTAAACAAATTCATCATAAACAAAAGCACCATGCCCTTACATAATTAAGCAAATGTCACATAACAAATGCAGCACATCTTTACAAATATTCTATTCCACAGCATGCATTTACAAGATTTACACTGGTTGAAGTCTGAGTGGCAATTCGGGAGCTCTGTGTTCTTAATTGGTTCTTGCTATTCACAGCTGCCACTTAGAACATTGTTGGGCTTATGCAAAATACCTGTTAGAAACCACTGAGGTAGTATGTTGACTTGTAAAGGAATCTTTAATTCAAAGCTATGGAAATATCTATAGATAAACCAACCTGCATGTGCCCAATTTCATCTGAAAGTATAGAAATAATTTATTCTTTTCTTAAGTTAATAAGGATTTAAACAATTAAAGTCTTATGCAAAATAAATGTTATTTTTGCTTTAATGTTTCAAAATATAATTCTTTAATAATTTTAATAGCTTATTTTTACATAATGGTATTGGGTATGGTAAACCACACTTTATCTACTGCTTTCATATACTTAACTCTAAGTCTCCATATTAGCCTTTTAAAACATGTCTGAAATATTTATCAAAGAATGGGGAAAGAAATTACTTCACATCAAAATTAACTTGTCTAAAGATGCATAGTCTTAACCTAAAACTTGTGACCATAAGTCTCAAATTTCAAATTACTTTCTGTTCTGGTAAATTAACCTATTGCCTTTGGTCCAATCCATGAACATTTACTTTGCACTTTGTTATGACCGGACGGATGCCTGACAAAACAACCTAAGGGGAGATTTATTTTGGTTCATAGTCTGAGAGCACACAGTCAGTATTTGGTGGGTGGGGCTGTGTGGCAGGATTCTGAGATGGCAGCCAGAATCAGGGGATACAGAAAGGTAAGTGCTGGTGCTCAGCTCACTTTCTCTTTTTTCCTTATGCTCAGTCTGTGATCCACATCATGGGACAATACCTGCATCCAGGTGGGTCTTCCCTCCTCAGTTATACCATCTCCCACCTTTAATTCCTCCTCTCCAGCTTCCTCTATGGTTACTACTTGAATAAATTTGGTAAGTCAGGCCTTGGTGATGTTCTTAGTGTAATTTTGTGATTAACTCTGAACTGACCAGGTGGTATCCAGAATGTCTCGATAGCATAGCTGCTTACGCAAGACCTGAACAAGTACAACACCAACAGACAAGTTAACATGTAAGGAAGAACTCTGGGTCTTACCCAGAGATAAAAACATCCAGGAAATTGCTGAGAGTGGGAGAAAATGTCTTCTCCAGGGATGAGACCCCTAGTTGAGTATCCGATACCAAGCGGTCAACCCTGAACTCACATACATGAAAGTAACATTAAATAGATTGACCATGTTCTATTTTCAGATTTAGGCACCTTCCACTTTTGGCATCCTCATTATTCCTCAGTCCATTCCTTTCACAGGTGTCAATATTAGTAAAATTAAGATTTTATTTGCAATTCCAAAAATTAGAATGTCAGCCTTTTATCCCTCTAATTGGACTCTCCTTTCTACTCTGAAGAATACTTTTTCAGATATGTATAATTACACCATTTATAGTCTCTACGCCAAACGAAATCTTGACCAAGCAAATTATGTCTTTGTCTTGGCAAATGGCCCTTGTTATCAGTGTTATTAAAGCGTCAATAAGTCACAGACACACAGACAATTTTGTAGCAACTATCCTGTTTCTCACACTTGCTCTTGGCGAGGTGCATGGTGACACTTTTGCTTTGGTGATCTTCATTTTTCTCTCTCCATGGATGAAATGGAAAGAACTCATGGCTTTTCTGGAAGGGAAAATGAAAGGCTATTTGCCGCTGCTCTGATGTGAACCGAGGACAGGGCTGGATGTGAGCAGCCCAATCCTCCCCACTTTCCAGACTTTGAACTGTGCTGACACGCACAGCACTCATGTGAGGCCAATTTCGTGTCACGAAAACTCATTTTTAAAAAATGCACAGAGATAAATCCATGGAAATAATTATATGGCTCTGATGGCTCATCTTCCCAACAGGGACCAGTCCTCAAGAACAGGCTGCACCAGTCATCGCTGCTTTGCTCTGCCCTGTGCTGGAGTGGCCCCTGGAGCAAGCGTTCCTGATGAGGAATCCACCATTTTTCTTGGCAGCCTTTCCCATTCCCTGTCCATCACGAATTTTTCCAGACAGCACGACTTGTTTTCTGCAGCTGTGTTTGGCTAGATGGCCCCATGGGGTTATCTCCACAGACCCACCCTCATCATACTTGATTATGTGTGGGCTATGAAGCTCTGATCAGAATCAGACTGGGAAGAAAGTAAGAATGTTGTCGGTTCACTTAACAATCCCTGGGGCAGGGCTATAGGTTTACTCTTAGGTAAGTCTCAGCGATCACTGTCACCTGCTTCTTACAAAAGAGAAATAGTGACAGCTAGCTTCACGTTTTGTCAACACTTAACCCCACAATGACAAGCCAGTACTTCCAGGACCCAGTCCTAATTCCTCACCAGCGAGGTTACATCATTTCAGGGTCTTAATGTCACATGTGACATGGCACATTGATTTGATTGTTACACTGAATGTTCTTGGCCTCACTTCCAAGCAGTGATCCATTGGAAAACCATTCATAATTTTCTGGCTGCTATCATTCTCGGGTCTCTGATTTCCAGAGCATCTCATTCCTGTCGAACAGACAGGCTTCTGATTAGTTTTCTCTAGAGGTATTAACTTTTCAGCACTCTGCACAAGGAAACTTTTGAAGTAATGGGAAGAATGGGCCCATCCTTGCTTTGTTCCAGCCAGTTAGTCTTCTTGTACTTTGAAAAAAAGTCTTGGAAGGGATGCAGGAAACTAAACAACAAAGAATTCTCTTACATATTGCTTAAAGCAGACTAAACGCAAGCCTTGGCGTCATGGGGATATCATGATCCATTCTCAGAAGGTAATGATAATCTGGTGTTTTCTTGCACTTATTTTTATTGTCTGTTTTTTTTCCATATATTTTGAGAAACAGACATTTAATTGTAGTAGCACATGCCAGTTCTCTGAAGACCTAAGCCAAGGGTGGATGAGCCCAGTCTAAGTTAACTACAGATAACAGCTTTCTATCCATTTAGCTCTTGCGCATTCAGCTCGTGTAAGTCTGTTGCTAGACTCTGTCTTTGAAAGAGATTTTCTACAGTGCACTTGTCACTCATCTTATGGAAATAAAAGTTGTCTCACAAATCTCTTCAAAGGCTAAGGACATCATAACTACTGACAAGTGAAATTATTTTGATTTCAAAAAATACTGTTTTCTTTTTCACCCTGGGAAAGTACTTGAGAGACCCTACATACACACGGACACATGTAATGCAGAAAGTAAACCACTCTGAGAAGCGTTGAACTGTGACTATACAAAACTTCAGGAGTTTATAGTACAATCTTTGACCTGAAGATTTATACTGGGGTTTGAGGTTTGGCTTTTCCATCGATGTTCAATGTCAAGTTGTGAGAGAAATCACACTGACTCTGTAAGGAAGGCAACCCCACACAAGCAGAAATCCAGGGAAGAAAAAAAGGCTTCTGGCTTCAGGAAAGAGCCTGGTTTCTGACATTACAGAGAATTTGTATAAGTGGCGGAGGGAGGCTAGAGCAGGCAGGGAGTGGGAGAAGATGATCAGAATGTGAGAAGTTTCAACTTCTGATGTGGGAGCTTGCCTATACCCAGTAGGAGATGAAGTGTACAGACTAAGAAAATAATAATAGTGTGCACTTTATAAAAAATACAAATTGCAAGGAAGGCATACTTGGAGAGGCAAGAAATGAGAACCGGAAAATCAGGAAACTGCAGTAGTTAATGTCCCAAGAGAGGCAGTGAGTGGACGAAAAAAGCAGAGATGAACACCAGGCACTGGCTTCTCATTCCCCGATGCCACAAACATGGTGATTCTTGGTGTCATTTATTCATCAAGGATCGAACTCCATCCATGGTACTCTTCTTACTACTATATGGAATGCAAAAGAAACACAACAAGACTTTTTTAATTCAGGAGTTGGCCCCATAACAGATAAGAAATGAGTCTTCTGTGGATTTTACTTTCTGTTTAGTACTGGTATATTCTAAATATCTGTAGATTCTTTTGCAATACTATCTTGTCATCTGGCAATGACACTCATTTCTCGTTTATGTACTTGCTGTGCGTGTGTATGTGTGTGTACGCACTCTATTTGTGTGTGTATGTATGTGTATGCATGTGTGTATGTGCATGTTATTTGTGTGTATACGTGTGTGTGTGTGTGCATGCACATGCACATATGCATATTATTCTATTGCATATTACTGAGGCTCAAATGTGAAATGTCCCACATAGGCTGCTGTGTTTGAACATTTGATCACCAAATGGCGGTGCTACTTTGGAAGGCTGTGGAGTCATGGAGGAATGCACAGGGAACCGGCATCATCAGAGGCATGTCTTGAGGTTTTACAGGCTCACTCCACTTCCTGTCCAGCTCTGCACCCTTACTACAGGTGTGACAGGAGCACCATCCTCTCCTGCCCGCAGCTTCTGCCTCGCATTTCCACTGTCATGCATGCCTCACTTGATTCTACAATGAAAATTATATTAAATTATATCAATTTTGCATTCCTGAAATAAATTTAATTTAGTCCTAATCTATTTTCCTGTTTATAAATTGCTGAATTACATTGTTAAACCACTTATTAGAATTTTTGTGTGTGTTTATGACTTAGAGTAGCCTACAGTCTCCTTTCCTGTAATGTTCTTCAGAAACTTGTGACTAATATTGCAGAATAATGTGTCAAATTTATAAAATTAAATTATTGAATTGGTCTCTGCTTTTTTTTTAAAAAATGTAATATTTTCTGTAAAATAGATAATCACGATTTCCTTGGCTTTTTGGTACAAATTTCTGGTGAAGTCTAGAATTTATTTGCGGTAAATATGGAGAAGATTATTTTTTATGAATTCAGTTTATTTAAATGTCTTAGTATCCAACTTTTCTTGTTTTGATTCAGTTTTGTAAGAGTTTGTAGTTTTTGGAGTTTACTCACTTGGCATTTTTCTAAGCCCTTGGCACAGTTAGTTCAGAATGTGTCCGCCGTAGGCTTTCAGTGACTGTAAGGTACACAGCTACAGGCTTATTCTCACCACTGACATTATTTCCATCTCTCTACTTACTTTTTTTTTTAGTTAGACATGGTAATGCTAACTATGCAGCAGACTCTAACTTGCTGTATTCCTGTCTCAGGTTCCCAGGTGCTGGGCTTCCAGGTGAGAACCACCTGCAGTCACATTCACCAGTATTCTAGGGGCTTCCCTAGAGATGTAGTTTGAGACCCTTGCTTCTTGCACCTAGTATTAATCAACACTGCTAACCTCAGACTATAAAAGGCCTTCAGAAGTAGTCAAGCCCCATCTTCTGACCTCCAACCTACCTGCTATTATTTTAATTTTTTTGTCTAAATAAAAACTGTATTTTCCCTTTTATTGCGATCATTCATTTGTTGAGTAGATCCTAGACTGAATTATTTTTATTAAGAACCTGGACAGTCTCTTACCATGGATTTTTTTTTTTATTTTCTGCTTTTGCATGAAGAAGAAAGCTGTCAGTTAGGTTTTTTTTTCTTCCTTTAAAAGCAATCTTTCAGGAACTGTCTTATTTTTCTTTATTTTGTGTACCTTTTCTGTAATATTTATTTTGCCTATCTTTTTAAAACTACTTGGAACTTGGGAGAATTTTGGTCCTAGAGATGGTCCATCAGTTTTGGTGATGTCTATCTTTGTCTTTTCAGATATTGCTCTGTATGTTTCTGTCTTCTTGTAGGACTCCAACTTCATATAGCCATAGTCTAGTTACTATATTCCCCAAATCACTGAGCATATTCCCTTTTTATCCTCTGTATTTAGTTCTGGGTAGTTCCATTTGACTTTTCATGTCCCTGACTTTCTCTCCAAATATCTGCAGGAGTTACTACCTGGGTAAGAAATGTCAGCCGTCATTTGGACAATATATCCTGATAAGGAATGGCAGATCATTAACCTCACTGTTTGCATCTATTACTAAAGATTTTACTGCAGCTTATACATCAAAGGCTCTCTCCTGGTCTTTCTTCAACACCTTCTTCATTTGGAAACTCTAGATCCAGGTCTCTAGCAAACAAAATTTTCCTGAACTCATATCTGTAATTCCTCCCAGGCATCTTCAACTTCACAGACCGGATACTGAATTTTATGTCTCACCCATATTTTCTGTTCTCATTTCTTCTCATCAGTAAATAACAACTCCGTCAATGTATATATCATACCAAAATCTCTGGTTGCCCTTTCTGTTCCTCGTGCTTGATATTAGCATCTGCCTGTCCCTAAATATAATCTGTTCCACTTTCAAAACTGTCGTCAATCATTTTACTTGTTACCTTCTAAGCTACTCTCGCCCTTCTAGACTAAGCCAATCTTCATCTCCTACTTCTTAGCCTTCTCTACCTCCCTCTTCTCTTGTTCTTTCTTCAGTGTGTCTCTACTCAGAATGCAAAGGCATATTTTAAAAATCCGATCACTCTGACCCATGCAGACTGATTTGAGTATTTTGTTTTCTCATAACATAAAGACAAAGGTCTGTATCGCCTGTGTCTCTTGAGTCTTCTTCACCCTTTCTCCTTCCTTCATACTATTGACTCACTATGCTAGGTCCCTCAAGACAAGTGTACTTCATGAACTTGGCCTTGTCGTCTACCAATTCTTTCATTATCATCCTTGAGCTCTCAGTTTTTTTTTTTTAAATTTATTTATTTATTAAGGATTTCTGCCTCGTCCCCACAACCGCTTCCCATTTCCCTCCCCCTCCCCCGATCAATTCCCCCTCCCTCATCTGCTCGAAGAGCAATCAGGGTTCCCTGACCTGTGGGAAGCCCAAGGACTGCCCACCTCTATCCAGGTCTCGTAAGGTGAGCATCCAAACTGCCTAGGCTCCCACAAAGCCAGTACGTGCAGTAGGATCAAAAACCCACTGCAATTGTTCTTGAATTCTCAGTATTCCTCATTGTCCGCTATGTTCAGCTAGTCCGAATTTATCCCATGTTTTTTCAGACCTAGGCCAGCTGGCCTTGGTGAGATCCCAATAGAACATCCCCATTGTCTTAGTGTGTGGGTGCACCCCTCGTGGTCCTGAGTTCCTTGCTCGTGCTCCGTCTCCTTCTGCTCCTGATTTGGACCTTGAGATTTCTGTCCGGTGCTCCCGTGTGGGTCTCTGTCTCTGTCTCCTTTCATCGCCTGATGAAGGTTAATATTCCTGAGGATGCCTATGTGTTTGTCTTTGGATTCACCTTCTTATTTAGCTTCTCTAGGAACATGAATTATAAGCTCAATGTCCTTTATTTATGGCTAGAAACCAAATATGAGTGAGTACATCCCATGTTCCTCTTTTTGGGTCTGGCTTACCTCACTCAGGATAGTGTTTTCTATTTCCATCCATTTGTATGCAAAATTCAAGAAGTCCTTGTTTTTTACTGCTGAGTAATACTCTAATATGTATATATTCCATACTTTCTTCATCCATTCTTCCGTTGAAGGGCATCTAGGTTGTTTCCAGGTTCTGGCTATTACAAACAATGCTGCCATGAACATAGTTGAGCATATACTTTTGTTGTATGATAGGGCCTCTCTTGGGTATATTCCCAAGAGTGGTATTGCTGGATCCAGGGGTAGGTTGATCCCGAATTTCCTGAGAAACCGAAACACTGCTTTCCAGAGTGGTTGCACAAGTTTGCATTCCCACCAGCAATGGGTGAGTGTACCCCTTTCTCCACAACCTCTCCAGCAAAGGCTATCATTGGTGTTTTTTATTTTCGCCATTCTGACAGGTGTAAGGTGGTATCTTAAAGTTGTCTTGATTTGCATTTCCCTGATTGCTAAGGAAGTTGAGCATGACCTTAAGTGTCTTTTGGCCATTTGAAGTTCTTCTGTTGAGAATTCTCTGTTCAGATCAGTGCCCCACTTTATAAGTGGGTTGATTAGCCTTTTACGGTCTAGTTTCTTGAGTTCTTTATATATTTTGGAGATCAAACCTTTGTCAGTAGCAGGGTTGGTGAAGATCTTCTCCCAGTCAGTGGGTTGTCTTTTTGTCTTAGTGACAGTGTCCTTTGCTTTACAGAAGCTTCTCAGCCTCAGGGAGTCCCATTTATTCAATGATGCCCTTAGTGTCTGTGCTGCTGGGGTTATACATAGGAAGTGGTCTCCTGTGCCCATGTGCTGTAGAGTACTTCCCACTTTCTCTTCTATCAGGTTCAGTGTGTTCGGACTGATATTGAGGTCTTTAATCCATTTGGATTTGAGTTTTGTGCATGGTGATAGATATGGATCTATTTTCATTCTTCTACAGATTGACATCCAGTTTTGCCAGCACCATTTGTTGAAGATGCTCTCTTTTTTCCATTGTATACTTTTAGCTCCTTTATCGAAGATCAGGTGTTCATAGGTTTGTGGGTTAATGTCAGGGTCTTCTATTCGATTCCATTGGTCGACTTCTCTGTTTTTATGCCAATACCAAGCTGTTTTCAATACTGTAGCTCTGTAATAGAGTTTGAAGTCAGGGATGGTAATGCCTCCAGACAATCCTTTATTGTATAAGATTGTTTTGGCTATCCTGGGTTTTTTGTTTTTCCATATAAAGTTGATTATTGTCTTCTCCAGATCTGTGAAGAATTTTGATGGGATTTTGATGGGGAATGCATTGAATCTATAGATTTCTTTTGGTAGAATTGCCATTTTTACTATGTTGATCCTCCCAATCCAAGAGCAAGGGAGGTCTTTCCATTTTCTGGTGTCTTCTTCAATTTCTTTCTTCAAAGACTTATAGTTCTTGTCAAGTAGATCTTTCACTTCCTTGGTCAGGGTTACCCCAAGGTATTTTATGCTATTTGTGGCTATCGTGAAAGGTGATGCTTCTCTGATTTCCCTCTCTGCTTCCTTATCCTTAGTGTATAGGAAGGCAACTGATTTTTTGGAGTTGATCTTGTATCCTGCCACATTACTAAAGCTGTTTATCAGCTGTAGGAGTTCTTTGGTAGAATTTTTGGGGTCGCTTATGTACACTATCATATCATCTGCAAATAACGAAAGCTTAACTTCTTCCTTTCCAATATGAATCCCCTTGATCTCCTTATGTTGTCTTATTGCTATTGCTAGAATTTCAAGCACTATATTGAAGAGGTATGGAGAGAGTGGACATCCTTGTCGTGTTCCTGATTTAAGTGGGATGGCTTTGAGTTTTTCTCCGTTTAATTTAATGTTAGCTGTTGGCTTGCTGTAAATAGCTTTTATTATATTTAGGTAGGACCCTTGTATCCCTATTCTCTCCAAGACCTTTATCATAAAGGGGTGTTGAATTTTGTCGAATGCTTTTTCAGCATCTAGTGAAATGATCATATGGTTTTTTTCTTTCAGTTTATTTATATGGTGGATTACATTGATAGATTTGCGTATCTTGAACCAGCCCTGCATCTCTGGGATGAAGCCTACTTGATCATAATGGATAATTTTTCTTATGTGTTCTTGGATTCGGTTTGCCAGTATTTTATTGAAAATTTTTGCGTCGATGTTCATGAGTGAGATCGGTCTGTAATTCTCTTTCTTGGTTGGGTCTTTTTGTGGTTTTGGTATCAGGGTAACTGTAGCTTCATAAAAGGAATTTGGCAATGACTCTTCTGATTCTATATTGTGAAATACATTAAGGAGTATAGGTATTAGTTCTTCTTGGAAGTTCTGGTAGAATTCTGCATTGAAACCATCTGGTCCTGGGCTTTTTTTCGAAGGGAGATTTTTGATAACCATTTCTAATTCTTCGCGAGAAACCGGTCTATTTAGATCATTCACCTGGTCTTGGTTTAGCTTTGGTATGTGGTACTTATTTAAAAAAATGTCCATTTCTTTTGTATTTTCCAGTTTTGTGGCATACAGGCTTTTGTAGTAAGATCTAATGATTCTCTGAATTTCCTCTGTGTCTGTGGTTATGTCCCCCTTTTCATTTCTGATCTTATTTATTTGCGTGTTCTCTCTCTGTCGTTTAATTAGTTTGGATAGGGGTTTGTCGATCTTGTTGATTTTCTCCAAGAACCAGCTTTTTGTTTCATTGATTCTTTGGACTGTTTTCTGTGTTTCTATTTTGTTGATTTCAGCCCTCAGTTTTATTATTTCCAGTCTTCTACTTCTCCTGGGCGCGTCTGCTTCTTTTTTTTCTAGAGCTTTCAGGTGTGTTGTTAAGTCCCCAATGTATGCATTCTCCGTTTTCTTTAAGTGGGCACTTAGTGCTATGAACTTTCCTCTTAGCACTGCTTTCATTGTGTCCCATAGGTTTGAGTATGTTGTCCCTTTATTTTCATTAAATTCAAGGAAGACTTTAATTTCTTTCTTGATTTCTTCCTTGACCCAGGTGTGGTTCAGTAGTTGACTGTTCAGTTTCCATGAGTTTGTCGGTTTTTTGGGGGCAGCGTGGTTGTTGCCTTCTAATTTTAATCCGTGATGATCTGATAAGACACAGGTGGACACTGATATTTTTTTGTATCTGTGGAGGTTTCCTTTGTTTCCGAGTATGTGGTCAATTTTTGAGAAGGTTCCATGAGCTGCAGAGAAGAAGGTATATTCTTTCCTATTTGGGTGGAATGTTCTATAGATGTCTGTTAAGTCCATTTGCTTCATTACCTCCAATAATTCTCTTAATTCTCTATTAGGTTTCTGTCTGATTGACCTGTCCCTTGGAGAGAGAGGTGTGTTGAAGTCTCCTACTACTAGTGTGTGTGGTTTGATGTCTGCCTTGAGTTCTAGTAATATTTCTTTTACATAAGTAGGTGCTTTTATATTGGGGGCGTATATATTCAGGATTGAGACCTCCTCCTGATGAATTGTTCCTGTTATGAGTATAAAGTGACCGTCTCGGTCTCTTCTGATTGATTTTAGTTTGAAGTCAGTTTTGTTAGAAATTAGTATGGCCACACCTGCTTTTTTCTTAGGACCATTTGCTTGAAACACCTTTTCCCAACCCTTTACTCTGAGTAGGTGCCTGTCTTTGTGGTTGAGATGTGTTTCTTGCAAACAGCAGAATGTTGGATCCTGTTTTCGTATCCAATCTTTTAGCCTGTGCCTTTTTATAGGTGAATTGAGCCCATTAATATTAAGTGATATTAATGACCAGTGGTTGTTTACTCCGGTTATTCTTATTGCTTTTGGTAGTAGAGATTGTCTCCCTTCTTTGAGATGTGCTCGTGAAGGGTCATTAGATGCCTGGGTTATTGTAGGCAGTGTTGGCAGTGTTGGATTCCTTGGGTTGCGATTTTCCTTCTATTACTTTCTGTAGGGCTGGATTTGTGGCTACGTATTGTTTAAATTTGTTCTTATCCTGGAATGTTTTGTTTTCTCCATTGATAATGAATGATAGCTTGGCTGGGTATAGTAGTTTGGGTTTGCATCCATGGTCTCTTAGCTTCTGCAGAACCTCTATCCAGGACCTTCTGGCTTTCATAGTTTCCATCGAGAAGTCAGGTGTAAGTCTGATCGGTTTACCTTTATAAGTTACTTGCCCTTTTTCTTTTGCAGCTCTTAATATTCTTTCTTTAACCTGTATATTTTGTGTTTTGATTATTATATGGCGAGGAGATGTTTTTCTTTGATCCAGTCTGTTTGGTGCTCTGTATGCTTCTTGAATATTTAAATGAATATCTTTCTTTAAGTTGGGAAAGTTTTCTTCCATAATTTTGTTCAAAATATTTTCTGGGCCTTTGAGCTGTGACTCTTCTCCTTCTTCTATTCCTATTATTCTTAGGTTTGGTTTTTTTATTGTGTCCCATAGTTCCTGAATGTTTTGTGTTGAGAATTTGTTGGCTTTGCTGTTTTCTTTGATCTGTTCATTTATTTTCTCTATGGTGTCCTCAGCATCTGAGAGTCTTTCTTCTAGCTCTTGTATTCTATTGATTATGCTTGTTTCTGTAGACTCTGCTCGTTGGCCTAGATTTTCCATATCCAGCTGGTCCTCAGTTTGTATTTTCTTCTTTGCCTTCATTTCAGTTTTCAATTCTTGAACTGTTTCCATTACCTGTTTGATGGTTTTTTCTTGGTTTCCCAGGGTATCATGTACGTATTTACTCATTTCTTCAAACTTTTTGTTATACTTCTCATCCATTTCTATAAGGGCATTTTTTACATGTTGTTTAAGGGACTCTATTATCTTCATAAAGTCGATTTTTTCCATTTCTTCTGTGTTAGGTTGTTCAAATACTTCTGTTGTAAGATCATTGGGTTCTGATGTTTTCATGTTGTTTTTCGGATTATTGGGAGAATTCTTGCCTTGACGCCTGCCCATCTCCTCCTATTGATCCTATCCAATGGGTCCTTTAAAAACCGGATCAGGTTTCCCTGCTGGCCAAGGGCTCCGCTTACAAAATGCCCTCACTCTCTTTCGTGGTTCCTGCTGCAGGCCAAGAACCCTCTCACCCCTCTGAAGGATCTTCAGGACAGGACCAGGCTCCCCTTGTGCCAGTGACCTGGCCAACCAAAGGCCTACCTCTTTGATTCGATTGTAGTAGGGCGATCTGCTCTACTTATTGCACGCCTGTTCCCGCCGCTTGGGTCTGTCTCTGCGCCGGTCCCCGAAAGCCTCTTCCTGTATGCGGTGTTGCTCCGCCGCGTCTGGCCGCCGCCGCTCCGCCGCGTCTGGCCGCCGCCGCTCCGCCGCGTCTGGCCGCCGCCGCCTGAGCTCTCAGTTTATAAAACATTTCCCACAGAGTACTTTCTCAGAACCCAACCTAAAGTAGCAATCTCCAGTAATGTTTTTCCTTATCTCTTCTTTTTATTTACACTATTCCATAAAATTTGTAAATTGTCTTCTCTGCTACACTTTCAGTGCCAAGAGCTTGGTACCCAGCTTTTATTAATTGTAAGTCCCATCGTTGTAAAACTGCACCCTGGTCTGGTGTATAGAGCGCAGACGGAGTTAACTTGTTCTTGAATGAGTGAAGGAGCTCCAACTGGCAAATTCCTCTATTCCAAAACTCGAACTTTCATCCTCTGCTCCCTGCTACACATGCTTTTGTACAATCATACCCTTTCCTCATCTAAGACTGTATATGTATATATGTATATCTGTTCATTAGCAATTCTTGTCAGGTCACAGTTTTTAACAGACTGAATGACTTTGTTTATCCATTACAAATGAATCCTAGGACATTATCATCTTCATAATGCTACCTCTGAAACATTACATTTGCTTTCGTCTTTGAAGCCAGCTGTTTAGTGGGTTCAAGTCACAGGTCCTGGAACCGTCACTTTAAAAATGCAAACAAGAATTCTACAAACTAATGGTTCATTTAATTAATTGACTAATTAAGATGAACTAGATTTTCAGACCAGGGCCTTACACAACTCTATGCATTACTTAAAGATTTTGCAGTTCTTACAATTGTTTTTCATAGTGCACTTTTTCTTTGTCGAAACACAAGGTTCTCCCTCCTTGCCTCCCTCTTACAAGAAGCCAGAAAGAAAGAATCATGAGTCATAGGAAACGAAAAGGCAGTGTCTCCACTATTGGGATGAGATGGCCGCTCTTCTCGTCTAACAGAATTCTCATTTCCTGTCCTGAATCATGTCTTACCGTTGAAATAAAAACAACTGCGCTACTAGCCAAGGGTGTGTTGAGTGTGTGTGCACATGTCGGAGAGGGGTGATGGAAAGGACTAGAAAAATAGACAGGGTGAGCCTCCTGGATAGTCCCTTCATAAATGTATTTCTTAGGTAAGGTTGTAGGAGGGGAGAGGATCCTGGATTCCTGTGGTACTTGTGGTGTTTATGGGGAACATTAATAGATGTTGTGCCAGTGAACATTCTTCTGTAGTGGGAATCACATTATTAAGGACTAGAGGCAACTAGACGTTGGAAACAAGTAAAAGAACCTTGGGCTTTACCTTCTCATCTCAGATGATTCTTCTTTATAGCTACAGTTCTCAGTTTGATGTTTTGGGCTTTCATGTGAAGATGCTAGTTAATTTTGTGAATTTTTTTTATCTGTTTGAACAGAAAGGTAGCAGAGAGATGGAAAGAAAGAGAAAAATTATAGCTAATGAAAGTATCAAAAGTACTAAAATATACATTATCAGAATACTTGCCAGATTTAATTCAAAATATTAACTTATTATTATTCATTAATCGCTATCATTGTTTGAAAAAGAAATCTCTCAAGATAACATTTGAGCAAATGCAAACTGAGACCTAGGGAATCCTCTCTGTTGGTAAAGTGCTTGCTTTGCAAGCCCAAGAAATTGAGTTCAACACCCAGCACTCACATAAATGGCCAAATGTGTTGGTGTGTGCTTATAATTCCAGTACTGGGAAAGCAGAAGCAGGAGGATCCCTGTGGTTCACTGGCTAGCCAGCCTAGCCTCATTGATGGGCTCTGTGATCCAGTGAGAGACCCTGTCTGAAGGAGAATGGCTTCTGAGGAATTGACTTCTGATCTGTATGTATGCGCACTCACACAACCCACTGATCCATTGCAAGATAGTGACCTCTTCTCTTTATAAGGGAAAAAGGCCTGATTACTTTGCTATAGCAATGAAAATTTGAGAATTTACCCTTGTGTAATCTCATCTTTTATATTTGATGGAAGAGATTCTCTAGGATATTAGCCCCTAATAATCCCTAACTACTTCCCTTTCTCCTGAGGGAGCCTAAAGTGTCAGTGAGATTCAGATCTAAAGGACCAGCCCACATTATATTCCTTTACTTTGAGACGACCCTATTAGAAGTAGAATTGTTCATTTTACGAGGTCATGTTAGAGCGTTTTCCCATTAAATATTAAAATATAATGTAACTAAATCTCCATTGGCTGTAGGAAAAAGAATTTTATTCTTGATCACAAAAAGTGAAAAGTGGATGGCTTGAGAATCAATGTCTTGCCCATCAAAGTCTGAGAATCAATGTCCTCCAATTATAGGTCTGGGGAAAGGAACTGAAGGGGGATAGGTTAACAAAGGAAAGATGCTCATGTCTTTTCTAGGACTGGGCCATGATTTTACGAGAAATGGGTGCTGCCTTTTTATCATTCCTTTTACAGTTCTTTCCGAACGTTGTGGCAATTATATATTGCCATGGCACTGGAGAAGGACAATTAGAGAGTAGTCAAAGTTGCAATGAAGTCAGAGATTATCTGCCTGTCCCTATAGTAACTATCTTAATCCTGGTTTTACATAGTTTGCTAAAAGAAGGGCTTCTGGCCTTCAGGCATGCCTATGGACTGGACTATATTCTGAAATGTTTTTATTTTCCATAAAATCTAGCTACAATTCTAGCTCTCTTTGACTTGGTAGGAAAGTATTGTGGTCAGAATTATACATAGAGTATTGCTCAAATCACTTGACTGGGTATTGGAACTGTTATTTCAAACACACATTTACAGAGATCTTTCAATCCAACTAATTTGCAACTTGAGTAGCATCTCTTGTGCATCTGTTCAAATTGTACAGCACTCTCCTGTATAGATGCACTGGATGATTTAATTTAATAATGTCCTGGCATGCTGGATAACTAGGTTATTATCTACTACATAAACACAAAGGATTCTGAGGTTCTTGACACTTCTTATTCACATAAACAAAACAAGTACTGGGATTACTCATGTGAAATACTAATCTCAGGGCTACTTGGTTAACATAGAAGGACTCCTTGTCAACCCCATTTCCTTATCTACTCAATCTGAGTTACTTTTGTTCGTGGACTTGCTGGCTTAGGAGTTCCATTATTGTGATAAAAGTATTGAGGTAATGAACTTTAAATAAGGGAAGTTTGAAGGTGGCTCATGGTTTCAGAGGTTTTACAATGATTTCTTGTATCTATTGCTTTAGAACACTCACAACACAATGTATCATCACCAAACCATATGGCAGAAAGGCCTCTACATTTCATGGCAGCTGAAAAGCAAAGAGGGTGACAAGAAGGGGCTGAAGTTCCAAAGAGATTAAAAGGTATGCTTCAAATGACTGAATTTCCTCCTTCTAGAAGCGAACTCTTAAGGGTTATCAAAGTAGCCTTGCATGAGAGTGAGCACTCCTTCAGAAGTGGTGTCTGGTGTGGGAGGCACTTAAGACCCAAATTACACCTCAAATGTTCAGCACGTCACTACTCACAACAGCAAAGTTATAAAATCAGCTTAGGTGGCACCAGTGCATGACCAGATAAAGAAAATGGGGTATGAATATACACAGTGGGATAATTAGCCACAAATAAGAACAAGATGCTGTTGTTTGACAGAAATGGGTGAAACTCAAGGTCATTATGTCAAGCAAAACAAACCAGCCTCAAAGAAACAAGTGTCAAACGTTTTCTTATGGAGTTTGTACCATAGGTAAATGGCATGACATACTGTAGAGCATGGGTAAGAGCTGAGCGAACAGCCTGAAGGGGAATCAGGGGAGATTCTCTCATGCCATCTGCAGTAATGGGTTTCTAAGCAGCATCTAAGCCAATTATCATTCTGATTAATCAATGATGATGTGTATTATATGAATTCTCCACTTCGTCATTTTGTATTGGTCATGTTGAAAACATTCCATCAACTGCTCTCCCGCATCTCTCTTTTGCATGATGTTAACCATAGAGTCTTTTGTTTTAGGAAATAAATTTAAAAATTATCTCTTATAAAACAACAAAGCTTTCCTTATATATGGTATTACAATGCTTTCTTTTTCATCATTTGTTCCTTTCTGTGTTTACTTTGCCAAAAATAAATCAACTCAGATGCTACTCAAATTTTGCTAAAATATGGCCATTCCTGAAGAAACATGTTTCTCCCAAAATACTGTGAATCCTGAAATCAATATAAATTCAAACCAAGTGCGGAAACAGTGAATAAGCCCCTGTTATCACCATCTGAAATTGAGTAACACCAGACCTCTGCTTTATTTATTGTCTCCATCTAGTTCATATTGAGTTCTATGAGAGAAAGGATCTTACTTTATTGACTCTTGGTATATAGTATCTATAATATTTCATTGCACATATCAAGCTGTTGATAAATGTTGACTAAATACATTCTCTAATCCAAAAAGGGTTTTGAATGAGTGTCTGTGATATGACAAAAAAAATCTAGCCAGAGGCTAGAAAAATGAATGGGCCAAAGTTTATGTGTCTTTGAGATTTAAGTACTTTAAAGTCAGAAGAAAGATAATATACTCTAAAATATGTATATATTTAAGCATATGTGTTGCCTGTTTGATGTTGATAAATGCTAAGAGGAAAAATAAAGCTGCTGGGGAGGTCAGAATGGGGCACAAGGAAAGAGCTCCTCTTTTAGGGAGGGAAGTCTGCGAAAACCTCTTTGAGTGGGTGGATCTGACCACATTCCCACCCCTGTGCACTGTCACCAGGAACATGGAGCAGAGGAAAAGCCGCCAGGTGGTAATAATGACATGTGAAATCTGCTACATTCCACACACAAAACAGGCAGGGATAATGGGATGCCTGCAGTGATGCAGACGCCGTGCTTGGGGAATAGAACATGGCCAAGTTGATTGTTTTTTGTCTTGTTTTGTTTCCAAATGAGGTGTCCAATGGTGGACTGTAGGGAAGTAGATATCGAAGTCTGGGTTTAGGCCAGAAAGACACAGTCAGATTAGCGCCAACACTTGGCTTTGGTCAATAGATGGTGGGAAAGTATCTTCCTTTTCTTTTTCTTTTTCTTTTTTTTATTGAGAAAAGGAAAAAAAAAAGTATCCGCCTCCTCCCAGTTTCCCATTTCCCTCCCCCTCCTCCCACCCTTCTCCCCCTCCTCCAAACTCCTCTCCCCCTCCCTCTCCAGTCCATAGAACAGTCAGGGTTCCCTGCCCTGTGGAAAGTCCAAGGTCTGCCCCCCTCCATCCATGTCTAGGAAGGTGAACATGGCTAGGCTCCCACAAAGCCAGAACATGAAGTAGGGTCAAAACCCCGTGCCATTGTCCTTGGCTTCTCATCAGCCCTCATTATTCGCCATGTTCAGAGAGTCCGGTTTTATCCCATGCTTTTTCAGTCATAGTCCAGCTGGCCTTGGTGAGCTCCCACTAGATGAGCCCCCTTGTCTCAGTGGGTGGGTGCGCCCCTCGTGGTCCCGACTTCCTTGCTCATCTTCTCCCTCCTTCCACTCCTCATTGGGACCTTGGGAGCTCAGACCAGTGCTCAAGTGTGGGTCTCTGTTTCTATTTCCATCCATCACCAGATGAAGGTTCTATGGTGGTATACAAGATATTCGTCAGTATTGCTATAGGATAGGGTCATTTCAGGTTGCCTATCCTCAGCTGCCCAAGGGACTAACTGGGGACATCACCATGGGCTCCTGGGAGCCACTCTAGGGTCAAGTCTCTTGCCAACCATAAAGTGGCACCCTTAAATAAGAATTGTGGTTCCGTGCTCCCCTGTCCAACCTTCCTTTATCCCAATCCTCCTGTTTCCCCAAGTTCCCCCCTCTTCCCTTCTAACTTTTCTCTCCCCATCTCCCCTTACCCCCAACCCACCCCACCACCAAGATCCCAATTTTCTCCCCGGCAATTTTGTCTACTTCCCATAGCCAAGAGGATAACTATATGTTTTCCCTTGAGTTCACCTTCTTATTTAGTTTCTTTAGGTTCACCAATTGTAGTCTCCGTGACCCTTATTTATGGCTAGAAACCAATTATGAGTGAGTACATCCCATGTTCATCTTTTTGGGTCTGGGATACCTCACTCAGGATACTGTTTTCTATTTCCATCCATTTGCATGCAAAATTCGAGAAGTCATTGTTTTTTACTGCAGCGTAGTACTCTAATGTGTATATATTCCATACTTTCTTCATCCATTCTTCCATTGAAGGGCATCCATTGTTTCCAGGTTCTGGCTATTACAAATAATACTGCTATGAACATAGTGGAACAAATGCTTTTGTCATATGATAGGGCATCTCTTGGGTATATTCCCAAGAGTGGTATTGCTGGGTCCAGGTGTATGTTGATCCCGAATTTCCTGAGAAACCGAAACACTGACTTCCACAGTGGTTGCACAAGATTGCATTCCCACCAGCAATGGATGAGGGTAGCCCTTCCTCCACAGCCTCTCCAGCAAAGGCTATCCTTGGTGTTTTTGACATTAGCCATTCTGACAGGTATAAGATGATATCTCAAAGTTATTTTGATTTGCATTTCCCTGATTGCTAAGGAAGTTGAGCATGACCTTAAGTGTCTTTTGGCCATTTGAACTTCTTCTATTGAGAATTCTCTGTTCAGTTCAGTGCCCCATTTTTTAATTGGGTTAATTAGCATTTTAAAGTCTAGTTTGTTGAGTTCTCTATATATTTTGGAGATCAGACCTTTGTCTGTTGCGGGGTTGGTGAAGATCTTCTCCCAGTCAGTAGGTTGCCTTTTTGTCTTAGTGACAATGTCCTTTGCTTTACAGAAGCTTCTCAGTTTTAGTAGGTCCCATTTATTCAATGTTGCCCTTAATGTCTGTGCTGCTGGGGTTATACATAGGAAGCGATCTCCTGTGCCCATCTGTTGTAGGGTACTTCCCACTTTCTCTTCTATCAGGTTCAGTGTGTTCGGGCTGATATTGAGGTCTTTAATCTATTTGGACTTGAGTTTTGTGCATGGTGATAGATATGGGTCTATTTTCATTCTTCTACAGGTTGACATCCAGTTGTGCCAGCACCATTTGTTGAAGATGTTTTCTTTCTTCCATTGTATACTTTTAGCTCCTTTATCAAAAATGAGGAGTTCATAGGTTTGTGGGTTAAAATCGGGGTCTTCTATACGATTCCATTGGAACCATACCTGGATTAAGGAAGAAATAAAGAAAGAAATTAAAGTCTTCCTTGAATTCAATGAAAATTAAGAAACAACATACTCCAACTTATGGGACACTATGAAAGCAGTCCTAAGAGGAAAGTTCATCGCACTAAGTGCCCACTTAAAGAAAACCTAGAAAGCACATATTGGAGACTTAACAGCCCACCTGAAAGCTCTTGAAAAAAAAGAAGCAGACTCACCTAGGAGGAGTAGTAGACTGGAAATAATCAAACTGAGGGCTGAAATCAACAAAATAGAAACACAGAAAACAATCCAAAGAATCAATGAAACAAAAAGCTGGTTCCTGGAGAAAATCAACAAGATTGATAAACCCCTATCCAAACTAATCAAATGGCAGAGAGAGAATACGCAAATTAATAAGATCAGAAATGAAAAGGGGGACATAACCACAGACACAGAGGAAATTCAGAGAATCATCAGATCTTACTACAAAAGCCTGTATAACACAAAACTGGAAAATGTAAAAGAAATGGACACTTTTTTAGATAAATACCATATACCAAAGTTAAACCAGGACCAGGTGAACAATCTAAACAGACCTGTTGGTCGCGAAGAATTAGAAGCTGTTATCAAAAACCTCCCTACCAAAAAAAGCCCAGGACCAGATGGTTTCAATGCAGAATTCTACCAGAACTTCCAAGAAGACCTAATACCTATACTCCTTAATGTATTCCACAATATAGAAACAGAAGGGTCATTACCAAATTCCTTTTATGAAGCTACAGTTACTCTGATACCAAAACCACACAAAGACTCAACCAGGAAAGAAAATTATAGGCCAATTTCACTCATGAACATCGACGCAAAAATCCTCAACAAAATACTGGCAAACCGAATCCAAGAACACATCCGAAAAATTATCCATTATGATCAAGTAGGCTTCATTCCTGAGATGCAGGGCTGGTTCAACATATGAAAATCTATCAATGTAATCCATCATATAAATAAACTGAAAGAGCCGGGCGATGGTGGCGCACGCCTTTAATCCCAGCACTCGGGAGGCAGAGGCAGGCGGATCTCTGTGAGTTCGAGACCAGCCTGGTCTACAGAGCGAGTTCCAGGACAGGCTCCAAAGCCACAGAGAAACCCTGTCTCGAAAAAAAATAAATAAATAAACTGAAAAAAAAACCATATGATCATTTCATTAGATGCTGAAAAAGCATTTGACAAAATTCAACATCCATTTATGATAAAAGTATTGGAGAAATTAGGGATACAAGGGTCATACCTAAATATAATAAAAGCTATATACAGCAAGCCAACAGCTAACATCAAATTAAACGGAGAGAAACTCAAAGCCATCCCGCTAAACTCAGGAACACGGCAAGGCTGTCCACTCTCGCCATACCTCTTCAATATAGTGCCTGAAGTTCTAGCAATAGCAATAAGACAACAAAATGGGATCAAGGGGATTCGAATTGGAAAGGAAGAAGTTAAACTTTCATTATTTGCAGATGATATGATAGTGTACATAAGCGACCCCCAAAACTCCACCAAAGAACTTTTACAGCTGATAAACACCTTTAGTAATGTGGCAGGATACAAGATCAACTCCAAAAAATCGGTCGCCCTCTTATACACAAAGGATATGGAAGCAGAGAGGGAAATCAGAGAAGCTTCACCATTCACAATAGCCACAAACAGCATAAAATATCTTGGGGTAACTCTAACCAAGGAAGTGAAAGATCTATTTGACAAGAACTTTAAGGCATTGAAGAAAGAAATTGAAGAGGATACCAGAAAATGGATGGACCTCCCTTGCTCTTGGATTGGGAGGATCAACATAGTAAAAATGGCAATTCTACCAAAGGTAATTTATAGATTCAATGCAATCCCCATCAAGATCCCATCAAAATTCTTCACAGATCTGGAGAGGACAATAATCAACTTTATATGGAAAAACAAAAAACCCAGGATAGCCAAAACAATCCTATACAATAAAGGATTGTCTGGAGGCATTACCATCCCTGACTTCAAACTCTATTACAGAGCTACAGTGATGAAAACAGTGTGGTACTGGCAGTATCTTACTTTTTAAGCAGAAAAGGGAACACCCTTGTCTCTGTGGCAGAAAAATAGTGTTGGAACCAAAATAGGGATGGGTTACAGGACAGACGAGCGTGTGACACAAGGCTTTGATGTAGATTATGATCAGATACTAGTTGAAGCAACGGACCTTAGTTGGGTAAAATGTTCGTTCCCCAGCTCAAAAATTCTTCCAAATTTGTTAATTTATTTTTGGGCATGATGCATTATTTCTTTAATGCAAAATGTGCCTTAAAACATCACACTATGTTAAGTATTAATTCTGAACAAAAGGTATAATGTTATAGGCAATTTTCTTTTAAAATTATTTTTAATTGAAAATACTTTTAGATCACGAAATCAAGCCACAAGCAAAAGGAGTAAATAAATACCACAGAGCAGTAAAAATAACCAGTCCATATGTTCAGATAAAGAAAAAGGCAAAAGTAGAGATTTCTATTCTGGGGTTTACAGAACAGCCGTCATTGGCACCTGTGCCTCCCTGCGTGGTCCACATTGGTGTCATTTGATACATGTGTTTTCTCCGAGTAGTTTTTTTCTTCCATTCGCAGGACGTGGTGATGATTCACTTTATCCCTTTTGGGCTACTGAAATCTCTGATTTCATTCAGGATATTTTCCAATTTACCAGACAGTGTTAGACATTATTGTCTGGTTGGAATTTGTCTGGGGGAAAGTCCTTGAGTAAATATTTTGGAGCTGCCCATACCACACTCACACACACATTGGACTTAGAATCATCTGAGCTAGATGAGGCATCTGTTCTCTGAGTTCAGTAACAGGTTTTCATGAGCTAAATTATTTAAACAAAAGAAATCTATTCAGTAGAAACTAAAGGTCAAACATAGGCAGGATTGACTCATTCTTTTTTAAACATTTTTTTAGGATTTCATGCATGAGTGCTATGATTGCATCATTTCCACTCTGCAGCTCCTCCTGTGTCTCTCAACTCTCTCTCAAACTGATGGTCACAACTTTTATTATTATTATTTCTCCTTTAAAAACTATTATATATAATATACACATATATGTGTGTGTATAAGTATTGTGTATGTGTATGAAGGTGTGTGTGTGTGTGTGTGTGTGTGTCAAAACCTACTGAGTCCACTTAATGTTGCCCATATCTCTGAATGTGCTCATGACTGGCTACTTAGGACAGGTTACCTAATCTATCAGGGGCTCATCCTAGATATGGTTGATTCTCCCTCTTTCTGCAGCCGCGAATAACCTGTTGCTCTTCACCTAGGGGTAAGACTGTGTAAGATTTCCCCCATTCCTGTTGGCATTGTGTATATCTTGTTTAGGCAACCATATTTTCGAGATATCATAAGCATAGAATCCCTTTTGTATAAAGAAGACACTCTCACAGGAGATAGCTGGGTCCTTTAGCTCTTAAAATCTTTCTACCTTCTCTTTCGCACTATTGACTGTGTTTGAGATATAGGAGTCATATACAGATGTTTCAGCGAGGGTTTGATATCTCATCTTTTTTCTTCTTCTTATATACAAATGTTTCATCTAGGATTTGATACCCCATCCTTTTCTTTTCTTTACCTCTTGAGCAGCTGTGAATTTTTGTAATAGTTGTTACTTGCTATGAAAAGAAACTCATTTGACTTGGGCGTGAGAACTACACTTATCCATGGGCATAAAAACAAAGTATTTAGAATGCAGTTGGAGACTTTACCAGTGTAAGAAGCCTTCTAGCTGAGATGGTATCTTGATATCTGGTATATTTCTATCATCTTTTTTCTCTATCTTTTAAAATGTTTAACCCAGCTCTAGGTCTTCAGTTAGTATTTAAGGTATGTTTATCAAGATATAGTAAAGGTAATATCTTTAGAGATAATAGGTTTGAATATGAACCATAAAACTCCTATTAAGAAAAGTTCACAACGGATTTTACGTCTTTCTTTTTGCCTATTACATCATCTTACAAAAGGCACCGTACAAAAGCCTGAGTTTTATCATCAGTAAAATGTGATATTAGTAAAGTTACCATTATTATAGGGCTGGAGAGATGACTCAGTTGTTAAGAGTTCTTTCTGTTTCTGCAGTTCAGTCCCAGTGCCTACATTAGGTGGGTCACAACTGCGTATAATTCCATGCCTAGAGGATTCAATCCCCTTTTCTGAACTCCACAGTACCTACACACACACACACACACACACACACACACACACACACACAAAATTAAAATTAGAATGAATCTTTTAAAATGTCATAAAGTGATGGAGGAAGGTCATTGGCTAATAAAGGCACTGCCCTGGCCCATTTTATTGGTTAGAGGATAGGTGGGAGGAGTAAACAGAACAAAATGCTGGGAGGAAGAGGAAGTGAGCTCAGAGACTCCACAGCTCTGCTCTCGGGAGCAGACGCCTCAGGGAGACGCCATACTCCCAGCTCCCAGGCAGACACACGCCATGAAGCTTGACCCAGGATGGACTAGGCTAGAATCTTCCTGGTAAGACCGGTGCTCACTGATTATTAGAGATGGGTTGATCGGGATATCAGAATTAGCCAGTAAGGGCTAGGGCAGAAGGGCCAAGCAGTGATTAAATGAATACAGTTTGTGTGTTGTTATTTCGGGCATAAGCTAGCCGGGCAGGCGGCTGGGGTGCCAGGGACGCAGCCCCGCCGCCCTTATTACTTCATATGGCGCCCCATGTGATGGACTAAATCCACTTAAAAAACCTGAGAAGGCTTAAAAATAAGGGAGAGAGAGTTTAACACAGATTTTTGCTGTTTGTTGGTGGCATGCTGTAGAGAGATTTCCTGATTCGGCAACAGTAGCAGAAAAAACGCTGTGTCATTTTTAAAGCGCGACTTCCTGGGGCTGTGCCACCATTGCGATCTCTGTCTGGCTCCTGCGGGAGACAGAGCTTTTGAATAGAGCATTTGAAGTAAAGTGCTACGATTTGTTTGATGGCAACTAGACTCGCTGTGTTCTCAGGTCTGCTCTGCTTGTTAGAGGCAAGCAAGCGCCTCATCTAAGAGAGGCTTCCTGACTCAGCTTTAGCTGCAAAGCCTGCAGCTCATTAAGAGGTCCTGCCACGAAACACTTAAACGGTGTTGACGAAAAGCTGAATGCATGCTTTTCGGTTTTCAGCCGTAGCAGGAAAAAAGCTGCGCCGTTTAAAAATGCCGGCTTTCTGGGCTGTCCTGCCAGGACAAACTCTGACTCTTTTACGCAGGCGGTTTGTGCGGTTTGCAAGCACAGGCTGCTGAAGCTTGCTTGCTGGCTACAGCCAGTACCTCAGCCTTGAGGTTGGAAAACTAAGGAATGGGTTGGATCTAGCCGGCAAAGCCACGCCTTTAATCCTACTGATATTGCTTGGTAAATTAAAGACTCGTGTGGTCGGAAAAAGAGAGATATACAGTAAAGAGAGATTCAAAGACAGAGAAAATTTCTGAATGGTTTAAAGTGTGTTAAAAATATATGCAGACTAAAAGTTGAAGTTCTTAAAGTAAAAAACAAAAAAAAGGAAGAGAGTTGTGTGTGGTAGCACACACCTTTAATCCCAGTGCCTAAAAGGCAGAGACAAACAGATCTCTGTGAGTTCAAGGTGTAGTAGCAAACACCTTTAATCCCACTGCCTGAGAGGCAGAGACAGGCGGATCTCTGAGAGTTCAAAGACAGCCTGGTCTACAGAGATATTCCAGGTCAAAGATATATGCTCAAAAAGCAAAAAGTTAACCTAGGAATGTCACAGCTTAGATTCTTAAGCGCCTAGTGATTTAAAGGCGCAAATCAAAAGTGCCCCTGGATAGTAAAAAATTGCAGATTCACAATAGGACAGATTCAGACCACTAAATGAGTCACACTGTGGATGAATGTACGTAGGCTTGGGAGAGAGAAGAAAAAGAATATAGAGAATAAAGTTAATGGTTTAAAAAAGTAAAAGTAAAGTCTTTAAAGAGACAGAGTACAGATAGTTAAGAGATTAAAAGAAATAAAGAAAAATAAGCCACGTAAAAATGGAAAATTCACAGAGAGTCTGGATTATGTACATTGTGTTTTCTTTAAAATTTTTGACTGTGAAGGAGCTAAGTACAGAGAGACATTTCATTATATGGGCTGCCAAGTGGAACCAGAACGGATATCATGAGGGTATGATTTCAGAATTTGGATCTAAGGATATGATACTTTGGAAAAGAGATTCTTCTTTTGTTTTCACAGAGGATCAGACCTTGTGGATTGCATTTATCCCGATTTGGTATGATGGACCACGCCCTCCTGAAGGGTTGGTGTGAACGCCTTCAAAAAATTGCTTCGCTCAACTGCCAACTGAGATGAAACTAGCACACAGGTTATACCATGAAAGACCTAATTAACGACGCCCCCATTCAGCAGGAAGCAGTTTGGAGAGAAATAACTGCGCCCATATTCCCAAAAAATGTTTATAAATGTTCTTTTACATTTAAAGGGGGATATGATATAGGTATGAATAATTTGCATTAGTATAGATTTTGCTTTATTGATAGAGATTTAGGGTCAATTTTGTTATATGTATAAGTGTTTCTGATTTTGATTAAGGTATTGTGATTGTGTAGTTCATTTAAATATGTACTGTATAATTAAGAAATATAGGTTGTTAATGGATAATCATCGATAATAGTAAAGCTTGTAGTCATGTTAGTTAATATTTTCTAGATGTGCGTAGATATATTTTAGATAGACATTCTTCATGTCTTTCAAAGATTACAGAATAGGACATTCAATGTTTTAATAACTGAGGACTTTTCATGAGACACTCTGCTCCTGGCAGCACCAATCTACTTCAAGAGGAAGATGGGCATCGAAGAGGCACCTTATGGAGTTTGATAGCCATTTGGGCAAGAAACTGCTCTTGCCTGGACTATTGCATAAACTGGACACAGAGAACCCGCAGAGAGAGGACTACTGAACTTGCCTAAGGTGAGATGATCTTTCGGGGTTCCTGATTCATGAAAGAGTCTGAGAGACATTCTGCAGGACACAACAGATAGTGACTGAACTGACTTTGAATTTTCCTGCTTTATGGAAATGTCTGCTGGATACCATGGGCCTGAAGGCTTGAAGATGGATGCCCCAACGGTACAAAAGAACTTTGGGTGACTGTCCAGGCAGCGAGATGTCTTTGTCATTTCTAGAGTTTGAAGTTTCTTAGTTCTTGTTTACTTAGGTAATATATCTTTCTGGAGTCTTTGATGGAGTTAAGAATAGTTAGTTGTAGTTTTCCTTAGTTATGATAAAGATTATTGTAACTTTTACTTGATAACTGTTTTGTTATATGTAATTTTGCTATGTTAAAGCCTTTTTTTGTTTAAACCGAAAAAGGGGAAATGATGGAGGAAGGTCATTGGCTAATAAAGGCACTGCCCTGGCCCATTTTATTGGTTAGAGGATAGGTGGGAGGAGTAAACAGAACAAAATGCTGGGAGGAAGAGGAAGTGAGCTCAGAGACTCCACAGCTCTGCTCTCGGGAGCAGACGCCTCAGGGAGACGCCATACTCCCAGCTCCCAGGCAGACACACGCCATGAAGCTTGACCCAGGATGGACTAGGCTAGAATCTTCCTGGTAAGACCGGTGCTCACCGATTATTAGAGATGGGTTGATCGGGATATCAGAATTAGCCAGTAAGGGCTAGGGCAGAAGGGCCAAGCAGTGATTAAATGAATACAGTTTGTGTGTTGTTATTTCGGGCATAAACTAGCCGGGCAGGCGGCTGGGGTGCCAGGGACGCAGCCCCGCCGCCCTTATTACTTCAATAAAGTACCCATGAAGGCTAAGTAAAGTGAAATAATAAAGCATATACATGGCCAGCACATGACTCGGTCATAGGCGACTTAGCGTTGACTCCTCCTCTCAATATTCTCAAACTCAGAACGTGTCTTTTATTACTGTCAAATGGAAGTTGGTGAACTTCAGAGAATGAGCCGAGAAGATAAGTACTCACTTAGTTCATGCCTCCACTAAGTGCTTTTCAGTGATGGCACAACCTTGCATTTAGGTAACAAGTTATTGCTTTATATATCCTCAAAAGGATCCCATTGTGCTTCTGCAATTTACTTCATCATTTCTCATTATTATGGAGGAGATTGCTTATCATATGCCGAGCAATTCAATTAAAGATGACAAAACCTTTCAGACCTTTTAGAATCAGTTGTATAAGTTCCAGGATTAGGGCAGTATTGCTGAACTCATGACTCACAAGGAAGCAATGCTAGCTTTAACTCTGCGGAAAGACAGATTCATGTTGGAGGCCAGTCTACAGAATAATTCATCCGTGTCCTTAAAAAACGCCCATGTCAAGAAAAGCACTATAGAAAATCCATTTAGAATAAGCTGGCTTGACAAGTGAATACAATATATTGTTTTGGAATTAGAAATTTAATTATGAAAAAAAGGAAAATATATTTGCTGCAACAAGTAATATTAGGACAATAGACAGCATCTGGCATGGGACTTTGGTTGATAATGCTACATCAATGTCAGAGCTTTGGAATTTTCATTTCTATTACATTTCTCATTTATGAAATGTTCATATATTAAACTTAGTTCCTATATTAAACTTTAAACAGCAGAGAGTTTTCACAGGTGGAACTCATGGGGAAGAAGTGAATAATCAACCCCTTAAGGGAAGTGAGGAAGCAGTATTGAGTATTGGCATAGTTCTGTCATGCCCAGAAAATAATCTCCTGGCAGCAGGATCTTTGGAGCTGGGATGATCTGAATTTGGGGTAAGTGGGGCACTAGCTAGTCACATGGTGTGTGCTGAGCCAGGAGAGAAAGAAGCACGAGTTCCATCAAGGTGTTTTTCCTCAGCCAGTGACCATGTCCAGAAAGAGAGGCAGTCACAGGATGAAAACTGCACAGATGGGGACAATTGGTGGGCCTGTCCTGAAGGGAAAGAGAGTATAGATACTGTACCATAGCCTGCACTTTAGTTACAGTGTCTCTTGTTTACTGTTAAACCATGACAGGAGATTTAAACTGAATCAAGAATGCAAATAAGGAAGAAAGAAATTGCTTAGACGGGCAAACCCATTAACGTCTGCTTCATCTGATGGAAGAGGAAGTGGTTCTCAATCTTCCTATAACTGACTTTTTAAACTAAAAAGTGAAATGATTAACATAGTAAAAATGGCAGTTTTACCAAAGCAATCTAAGGATTGAATGCAATGCCCATCAAAATCCCAACAAAATTCTTCACAGACCTTAAAACAAAAATACTTAGCTTCATATAGAAAAACCAAAAACCCAGGATAGCCAAAACAATTCTGTACAACAAAGGAAGTTCTGGAGGCATCACCATCCCTGATTTCAAACTCTACTACAGAGCTACAGTACTGAAAACAGCCTGGTATTGGCATAAAAACCAACAGGAGGACCAATGGAATCTGATTGAAGACACAGCTATTAACCCACACACCTACGAACACTTGATTTTTGACAAGCAAAATATGGAAAATGGAAAAAAGAATGCATATTTAACAAATGCTACTTTGTTCTCTGCAAGTTTCTGTATTAAAAGTCATTTATTTCACATGTGTTGCAAGCCAAGAATGTTCTATATCAAGTTAGTATAAGAATTGTGGGCCTGGCTGTGGTGGTGCATGCCTTTAATCCCAGTACTCAGGGAGGCAGAGGCAGGTGGATCTCTGTGAGTTCAAGGTTAGTATGGTCTAAAGAGCAAGTTTCGGACAGCCAGAGCTACACAGAGAAACACTGTTGGTCATTTTAGTCCCAATATTTAAGTAATAAAATAGTGTTGTGGGGCTGGAGAGATGGCTCAATGACGAAGATGACTGGCTGCTCTTCCAGAGGACCCAGGTACAATTCCCAGCGCCCCCATGGGGGTTAACAATCACCTGTAACTCTAGTTCCAAGAACCCTACTCCCTTTTTAGGTCTCTGCAGGCATTACACACACATAGTACATATATTTTTATGTCAGCCAAATACCCATACATAGAAACAGACATTAAATAGTGTTGTGATAGATAGGTAAAAAGCAAATCTTTTACCCATGTCAAAAACTAAAGGAAAATGCAAGAGGTTTAGATCTTTAATTGTGAAATCTTCTCTGGCATATTTCTTTATTATGAAAGAGTTTTACTGTCTTGCTTAACTCTAACAGAGGGGTTAAAAGTGATCAATATTTAGCCAGGCAGTGGTGGCACACATGTTTAATCCCAGCACTCGAAAGGAAGAGGCAGAGGCCTCTCTGTGAGGTTGAGGCCAGCTTGGTCTACAAGAGCTAGTTCCAGGGCAGGCTCCAAAGCTATAGAGAAACCCTGTCTCAAAGAAACAAAGAAACAAAACAAGAAAGATGAATATCTGCCTGTCATTTCATACTCACCCTCTTACCTCATTGAACCACGATACTGGTCCCAAAGCCCTCCTGACTTGGACTTGATGGTGTACATGTCTTCCCACTCCGTTTCCAAGGTTAAATTGAAATGTCCCCATTAATTAATTTAGATTAATTAACCGTTTCCAAGGTTAAATTGAAATGTCCCCATTAATTAATCAAATTAATTTAGAGAGATATTTACTTATGAAACATTTATTCCTTTCTAACAGCAATCTTGCTGAGCTGAGCAGGGGCATCTCTTTGGAGGCTCTGATGTCGGAGGTGTGAATCTGAACACTAGTTGTTACACATGGGTGCTTCCTTTGTAAGCCACTTATTTGATGCTTATCTTGATTTTTCCCCATCTACACAAGGCACTGTTGATAGTGCCCACATTATTAAATATGCAGAGGGTCTTAGCCAGTGAATGTATTACAGTATGGAGAACAAACACCATTTGTTAAATGCTAAGCATGATTGCTGCCACATGTGTAGGCATCGACACTCTACGTTAGAGCCTCCTATTTCAAGTTATTATTTTATAGACTCCGTAGCAATTAAGAGGAAGGTTAAGTAAATTTTAAGGTGGATTCCCAAGACCAACCTGCTAGTAAGAAGGAATGTTGGAATTCAAACTTCAAGACTTATCCTAACTCCACTGTTGTCACTGAATTCCCTGTGTCAGTGAATGCTACAGTTTTCATGGTTCTACTGTCCACAGATGAACAAGAGATTACTGTTTAGAAAGTGCTAACTGGCCCAGCTACCTCCAGGGTGCTTCACCATGTAGCCCTAGGTGTTGCAGGTAATAACACGAGTATTGCCTTCCTATCAGATTATAAAGTATTGAGAGAACAGTCTACCCATTATTCCTACTGGTTTTTTTTTTTTATACAATATCGAGTCAATGTCTTAAAGGCAGCAGCTGTTCTGGGATTTATTGTCAAAAATGTTCCTGAATGAAAGTACTGATTTTGTGTGTATGAGTGCATACCTGAACCGAGTATATGTGTGTTCGTGTGCATATGCGCCTCTATGCTTATCTGAAGGCCAGAGGCCAATCTCGGGTAGTGTTCCTCAGGATTGCCATCTACCTTGTTTTTGAGACAAGCTCTCTGTCTCTCTCTGTCTCTGTCTCTCTCTCTCTCTCTCTCTCTCTCTCTCTCTCTCTCTCTCTGTCTCTGAAACCAAGGCCTTGCCAATTAATCTAGATTGACTATTAGTGAGTGAGTCCCAAGCCTTCTCCAGTCTTTGTCTCTCCAGTACTAGGATTAGGTGTGCCTCCTGCCATGGTGCCTTATTTGGGCATGGGGAAGTTGAATTCAAGTTATGGTTAGGGACAGTGATAGAAATTATCTGGTTTGATCAATTAAAAGACAATTTAAAAAAAAACATTAAAGAAAAGAGCATAAACTAAGTTCAGGATGGGAGTTTTAAGGGCTATTATGAAATATCTTTCTGGGTACACTATGTGTCCTTTGCCATGAGTTATATTGTGTTTAGTTGGCAGGGTCATTACAAGAACTCTGTTAGAAGTGATGATTTACATACTGAATCTAACCACTTTTATTTACAATTGGCTCTTGATTAAAACTACACTGTTACACAGAGGAAAGACAGAGAAAGCAAATAAGGAAGCAAATAAAGTAACTAAAGGAACCGCACAGAGAAGCAGCAGCCATGAACAACCCAATCCTGGAGGAGAAAAAAGAGGCCAAAGTCCTCAGAGCAATGCTTGGTCTTTCTTTTTCAAAAGGCATTTACAGCAAGTGTGACTTTGTTGTGATTCGTGTCCAGGGAGAAACGCAGGCTTCCCAGACATTGATTCTGAGAATCACGAATCTCCTTTTCTGTTTCCTGTCATAATAATTTTTCATTCTGCAGTCCTGGATTTGGCGTTCATGTTAATTTGTTGTGATAATATTCTGTATTTGAACTCACATGAGTTTAAAGTAAAACCTAGGTCTGTGAGCCCAGGAAGTATTTTTTTCCCCAAATAACTTAGAGGCTTTAAGATTTTACTTACAAATTTTGTGCTATAGTAGAGAAAGAACAATAAAATGGGTTGATTCTGTCTTCAATCTTTCATAATAGTATTGAAAGCCAAAATAAGGCAAAGTCCATATGGAATCATCGAAAAATTAAAACATCATGTAATCTAAGATGGTAGTTTTAATATTTAGCCAGTGATTCTGGTAGTTTGCTATAACTACAGCATTTATATTTTTAGTCCTAAATATATTTGTTAGGATTATGGTGACAAAGACATAATCGTGTTGGCAAAGGAACTATAGCTGCTTCTAGAGCTGCATCTCTAAAGACAACTGTTTCTGGGAAGAATACACGGGTGTCACTTGGCTGGTTTTGTCTGTAAAAAGTAACATTCTTATTGGGTCTGTAGCAACATGGTCTGATTAAAGCTAATCTACCTGATGCAGCAACAGCTACTTTGAGATTTTGCACTTTGTGCTGTAGTGGAGAAAGAACAATAGAATATGGTGACACAGTCTTGCCATTTATCTACTGAGCATTTGGATTTTCCTGTGCTGTGTTTTGTAGAGAAACACAGCAAAGTTGGGAGGTGTGCTACTTAAATTGGCAGTTTACAGCCTTGTCATATAAAGTCCATTTGTTGAACCTTGTTTGAACCCTTTTCTTTATTTCTAGGTTGTTTTCATATGCACTAAAATTTCTTACCCAGGGTAAGCATCCAGCCCATTAAAATCCCGTAGTTGGTACCCGAGATATTTCTTTGGTCTTTATTGATCAGTAGTTTCTGATGATTAGCACTCTATTGTTTTAAATTTGAAGTAGTTGTTTTAAATATTTGTTATAGGGTAAGCACATTCAGGGTGCCAGTCAAATGATATTCTAGGAATATCACTAAATTTATTGGATATTATTTCAAAGTTAAACTTATTTTCTAAACTCCTATAGGCAGAACTATATGTTTTATTTTATTCTATGCCAAGAGCACCATGTTTTATATATAAAATACAACTATTTACCCAAAACATGTAAAGGATTTATTAGAAATCATTACATACTTATATAAATCTAATAATAGTTACATGAAATACAGTGAAAGTTATTTAATTATACAAAGAAAAAAACTAAAATATGTATCTTGAGCTTGTGATGGTTGAATGAAGTAAATAATTTCAGATATTTGCCTAGCAGAATGAGATCGAATTAGATTAACATCTATGGAAATATTATTAGATTTTATTTCTTTCTATATACATGATTGAAATTCTGCTTCTTCTCAAAGATGCTGAAAGAATAAATATGTATGCAAGAATATACATTTTCTCCTCTCATATTTAAAATTGCTATTTTTTCATATTGTCCAAGAATTTCTGGTATCAAATGTGATAGAAGACCTAGAATATACACTAGGTACTTGTTAAGTGTTTGTATTAGCCAGTCTGAAAATTTAAGTTATTAGGATAATAGACAGAGCAAACGAGAGGAAAACAATGCCACAAATAGCTGCCGCAAAAGCCAGAGTAGGAGAAAAACTTGCCCTGACTTTCTTTCCTTCCTTGCTCTTATTCCCAACTCTCAGTCTCCCATACAGCATAGTTTCACCACAGGGGTGCCCTGCCGAGTTCTTTTATTTAAACCTTAGATTGCTTAGTTCATGAACTTAAATTACAAGTGAGTGTAATTGAATGCTTGTGAGTTAAATGTCATGGAAGGTATTGTAATGTTGATTAAAATCTGTCCTGTCCTCAACTTGGCCTATTTTCCCATTATGTTTTAAAGTCCGGTGAAACCTTGGTTTCAATGAACTTTCACCCGAATGCTTCGGAAGGAAATGAGGTATGAAGTATTGAATGACAGCCAGCTCAGAATTATGTCATTTCTCTGGCACATGATTTGAGGTAGGGGGAGCTTAATCTTAGTGTGACCTTAGTCATAATTATAACGACTCCATTCACCATGTGTAAGTAAGTGCATCATTGCATGAATGCGAACATTGCTTTGGCCAGCCTTTGCCCCGCATAGTAGGGGATATCCTCTTTGACTGCAGTGTATTTTTCTGGGACCTAATTGTGATGTCTCTTGGAATTTGGCGTGACTACAAGAATTCAGGTTAGTTTCTGAGGATAGAAAACACAGAAATCCCACTTGGATTCTCTGGCGTCCAGTTGTAAACCTTATGTTGGTGGATGATATTGTAACAGCGTAATCCATTAAGATTCAAATGTACACATTAAAATGGAAAGTTAAGATGTCTTGACTATCCAACTTCTGGCTTAGCAGGTTTGACTGATGGCAAATGTATTGAGTGCTGACTAATATGTCTGTGAGGTTGGCTGGCCCTATTGTGCAGTTAATGAGGCATGGTAATTAATCTTAGCATAATGGGGTTACAGCAAATTGGAAGAGTCAAAAATGGAGTGGTCAATATTGTTACTTTAGAGACTGATACATATTACATCTCCTCAAATTCAAAGGAACTTGTAACCATGGTCTGAAATTTTAGAGAAGTTTTAAGAAGAATTGAAAAACCCATCCATACTCTGTATTTTGAGTTCATAGAAATAAGTAAAAAACCCTTGTCTGGGGCTGGGCTTGTAACCGTGTGGTAGAGGGATATCGTACAATGTCTAAGGCGCTGAATTTGAGTCTTAGCACTAACTACAAATAATATGAATAAATAAGTAAAAACTTCATGTCACTTTTCATATTTCTTTACTTTGGTTTATTAAAGCTCCCAAAAGAGACCATTGTTGTTAGCAACCACGGTGTCCTCCTGGGGGAGCATGGACTCATGGATACCAGTTGTCTAATTCATTTAGGGGAACATCTATCACCTCATAAATCACTCTCTACCCAACTCTTTCAACAATGAACTACTCTTCAGAAAGGAATGTGAAGACATGATATGCAAAGTGAGTAAATATCACCATGTTGGTTCCATTATCTAACAAGATAGTTATTAATGAGTCAATTTAGATTTCATAACTGTAAACTATGGACTTGATCTTCTAGTGCAGAGTGGAGGCAGCTGCTCAATTTTGTTAATCCCTGGATCACATTACAGTCCGGTGTTTTGCTTCTCTTCTTCATATCTAACAAAGTGAATATGACATTGTTCCCTTTTTTGTTAGATTCTGAGTCACAGGAACAACTTTATCGCACTGATGAGAGGAAAGAGCAGGAAACAGCTGGATAAGAGAAACTTGGAGATCCGGCAGTGACAGGCTTGGCACTGGCCTGTGAGTCGCCCTGTCTTTCCTCTTGCTGTGTCCCTAAGCCACTGCTCACTCAGAGTAGGTTAGAAAATCTGAGCTAACATCTCTACTGGCCAAGCCTCCATGGTGGTTCTCACTGGAGACCCTTCTGTCTCTTCAGATTATAGGTCCACTCAGTTCAGTTGTCCTGGAAGAGGATGGTGGATTTTTCTGCAGAAAAGCTCTTATGTTTTCCTGTTAAATAAATACGTGGAAAAGAAGGAATTGATGCTTAATAGGGCGATATGGGAGGGTAAATAGTCTGCCCAGATGAATTCTTTCATTCCACCCTAGCACAACTTTTATAAAACTAATCTTACTTAGCACATGTTTTCATTTCTCCAACCAAAGCATAATACCAATAATTTTCTGCATATATTTTGCTTAAATTTTCTCCATAAAGCTTTTACTGAAATGATTTCCTTAATATAATAAATACTAGATGCAGTTAGCTCACTGTGCATAGAAACCTAATATTTATTTGATTAACACTAAAATGGCAATACCTCAGGTACTATCAAATCACATGGATCTCTATAGAGCAATATAAATACTCTTCCAATCTTGTGGGGAAAAAAAGCAACTTACAGAGAAATTATGATGGATTTAGTTTATGGTAAAGTTGGATCTTTTTAGCAAATTGTAATTAAAGAACAGTTTTCTAGATTAGTAAAGAAAAGTTAAAAATCGATACGGTATCCAGTAATTTGTCTTCTTTGTGTTAACCCCCCTCCCCACACCAGAAACCTAAATTTTTCTGTGTTTTTAAAGCACATTTAGTTTTTAACCATGCAGTTATCTGAAAGATAGCTGTGAAGATGTTGGAAAACTGAGGGCCAAGACATGAACCAAGATGGATTTGGTACCTAACAGAATGAGTTAGACCTTTCCTGAATTGTTGCCTTCTTAAAACATTTGTGTTTCAAATTAAAATGCTCAGGTTAAATGAAATCAGATGACCTAGGAATTTTAACTTTCAGAACACCTTTACATGAATTGGAAGCAGAATATGCAAGGCCAAGCAGAGGCAACAGGGTGAATACATGAGCTTTCTTTGGCTCATAGCAGGATGTGGACAGCCAGGTGCCTGGATGTTCTGCAGGTATACATTCATGCAAAGCCTTGTGTGAATGTCAGGTGCCAGGCCGGTGATGATGTTGTATTAAAAATCACCAGTAGGTGGTAACACAAACCTCAGCTCCTTGTAAAATAAGCTTACATGTTATTCTTGGTAGGCACTTGCACTAGGTTGAATAGCTAATGAGACCCAGAGCTGTTTATTGGTTAGTGCTGAGGACCCGGATGAAGTAGCTCAGTCATGCTGAGATGCTGCCTGGGTGGTAAGACAAACTGATCAAGCGGTAGTGGTGCCCATTCTGTCCTACAGTGTAGGGGTACTTCCGTGAGCAAGAATTGATCTTTTTGCTTGTCTGCGTAAGAGATGCATTCATGGAAATCAGTGAGGGTTGTGCCTTCCCTTCCCTTATCACATTTTGTTGGCTAGGGAGAAAGGGGAACATCCTGGGGTAGCTGGATGACTTTCGGTCAGTGGCAGATAGGAAAAGAAGGTGTTTGTGGAACGGTCTCAGCCAGATTGCAGAGGGCTGTACTGGAGGCGGAAAGATAAGCAAACTGAACAAGTGCAGGGAGAGGAAACAGCACTTCCTCTAGGCAATTCTCAGGGCAGTTTGAAAGCTGTTTGCTTCCTATTTTGATACCTAGAGCAACGTGAAACAAGGTTTCCACCAGCATTCCTGTGGCCTTGTCCTGAGTTTGTTATCCGCTCTCTCTGTCAGGAAGCAATTGTGATAAGACTCCGGGCTCTGCTGTGAAATTCCCATTTCCTGTGTAGCTTTTGATTGATGGTGCTGTACAGAGGGCTCGTATCCACGAAGTGATTTATTAACAAGGTTCAAAGAACTTCCACTCTTTATGAGACTATCTTTCCATTTTTTTAAGGAGAAAAACATCATTTCATCTTAAGCTGAGGACACTTTCCAGGTCTCAATAACTAAAAGGGATGGAGTGGCTTCGTGTCTAGACATCAGCGCTCCCACAGCTAGATGTAACACGTATGTGCACACTTGACATCATAGTTTGTTGTCCTGGAGTGGATCTGTTTTCTCCCCAGGGAAAGTAGAAGTCCTTAAAGAAAAGCCTGGCTTGGAGAAGTAAATCTTAAGAATCCAGATTTATTCCACGAGTTTCTATTACTCTGTCACACTTTAAGGGGATCCCTTCTTTCTTCACTCGGAAACCACTTCCCCTTCTACAGCCCTCACTCTGCAAGGGCCTCTGAGTGATACCATGTTTATTTTGAGTCATTGGTTTGGTGTTGGCCTCCGTCTGCATTTGGGTTCTGCCTACTTTGGACTGGGAATTTGATTTATTTGGCCCTGTTTCAAAAATTGTCAACACCCCGTGCATTTAGGTGGTGATTATTTCTATAAAAATATGAAATAATAACCACAACTTTATGAGATGAAAACAGCACCTTAACCACACTCCTTCTCCGTGGGCAGCAGCAACTTTCACACGGAAGAGATAGTCAGTATTAAACAGTTTTGGATCTCCATGCCGCTTCTGCTGAAACTGACAGAATGAGAAATGGAATAATCCCATTTCTTTGTGTTTTGAGACACTGTAAACAAAACAAGCACTTTTCCAAATAGAAATAAATGGGATATATATTTTTGCTCTGCTTACATCTAAGGATCAAGCTATATAGTGTTTGAAAGTATCACTCATCATGGTTGTTTGGTTGGTTTTTTTTTTGTTTGTTTGTTTTTTAACCCTTATGTACTTGACAAATAACTGGGGAATTGGGAGAGCAGAATATTAAGGTGTTGGTTTCTCAAAAAGGAAAAGAAATTTGACCATCACAAAATCCAGAGCTGCAGCGGTTTTTGGGAAGTGCCATCTCAAATTCTGAGGACTCACTGGATAAAGCAGAGGTGACACACCTGATCACACAAACAAATTGTGTGTTTGGGACTGCCGTTCAAGAGTAATGCGGCCACATTCGGTGAGCTCTGTTTATGAAGTTAAGTAGTTAGTGGCTAAATGAGGCCATAAATCTAAGTTGCAAACATCACTACTGTATTATACACTTAATTCCCTACTGTCTATAATAAAGTGGGACACAGGAATACGTTTTTTCTGAAAACTATTTCTAAAATGCGAACGTTCTCTGTTAATAAAGTTAAGTATCTTTTATTAAACGCTTGTTAGAATAATTAGTCATGCATCTTGCGTCATTGTGACCTGACCAAAGAAAAGAAAAACAGAGAATTCTAGTGTTGTTGCCCCACGATTTCTTCGGTCCTGGTTCCAACCCGCTGGCGTAGTTTTCCCTTGTTAGGAATATGACAAAGCTGGACTAGGCCAGCATGACTGCTCAGTTAGCATCTACTCAGCACCAGACCCACAAATGAAGAAGCAGGGTTAAAACACAGATTCTTAGGTCGACATGGGCTTCCTTTGAATTCTAATTTTGAGTTAAGGCTTAAAACGGGTATCTGTAGCCCTGAAAGTATCTCTTATACAAGTGACAGTTTAAGAGTTACACCATGGGACCAACGGCTCTCTCGGGCCCCTTTCTGTCCTTCAGTCTTTTGATCTCATTTTTGTTTCCTGGAATACACAAGGTCTCTCTCCTTGAATGAATGAAGACAGTTCAAGGGTATTTTGTTAGCTTTGCTTCTTCCACCTCCCCGCCTTTTGGCGATAAAACGCTTCGGAACCACAGTTCTTTTCATTTGACAGCGTCGCCTATACTAAGCAGATAAAGGAAATCCAGTGGCCATGGGAGAACTTCTAAGGTTTGATCACACCAATGTCTTTGCACTACACTTCCTCACAGTCACTTTCGGAGCCATTGTCCTTTCTTTCTCTCCGTGGGCGAAGGTCCAGCCTGTACTGAGCCTCATGAAGCCAAGTGACTCAGCTCTTTGCCAGGCTTCCGTTCAAGGAGAACTCACTTGTTCCTTGACTCCTGCAGACTAAACATTCGAATTACAAGCCACATAAAACCATTTGGTGGGGATCGCAGCTAGGGAAAGTCAGTTCACGATCTGACACCTCATAAAGTCTTATTTTTAGAATTTGTGGGGCTTGGTGTATATAATTTATTCCTTTGGTCTTAGGCAAGCACCTGGGTGTGGATTTTTCTCTTTCTGGCTGACCAAACAAAATAGGGTCCAATTAATTTCTCCCCTTTAAAGACTTTATGATCCTTGCCTCATTTTTTTTTTAAACTGGGTGAGTTAGGATCATTGCAAACATAAAGTCACAGGAGGAGTGGGACACTCGAGTTTCTGTTCTCCAACATTTACAGAGGTTGTTCTCGAACAAGGGGAGTTTGCTACTATATGGGTCATTTGACAGAGAGTGGATTCAGACTCGCTCCTCAGGACGGAGGCTGTGCTGTTGGTGCTGCTGAGGGTGCCTCCTGCAGCCTGTGCTCCATCCCTTCACAGTAGCCCATGTTAAAGTAGCTATCATTTTTTAAAAATAAAAAAATAAAACAAAAGAAAAACCAAAAAAAAACAAAGCCAAACACAAAAACAAAACACAAAATCTTGTTTCCCTAACTCATTTTAACCACCCTTCCTTCAATTTACAAATAGCTATTAAACATTTCCTCATTACAGATACTGTTCAAAGTTATAGGGATGTATCAGTGAGGAAAAACGACACAGGGAACAGTGAAATGGAGTTACCTGCCCTCTGCCATGTGCATCCAAACACTGTTGCCTTTGGTTCTCACAGTTCCTTGTTCATGGGGTAGAGAACATTTCGATTCTGGCCAAGGTCTGGGCATCAACAGTTAATATGCTACCAACGTTTATATTCCTACATTGCAATAATAAAATATGAGCTTGAGAGTCTTCCTAAGGACATCGTGTTTGGTGTTACAGACTGAATTATGACCCCTTAAAATTCATGTGTCTAAGTATTAATCTCCTAGAACCTCAACTTAATGACTCTCTATAGAGACAGGGCATGCAAAAAATACATAAAATGAAGTCATATGGATTGGCTGCCATCCAGTGTGACTGGTGTCCTTCTAAGAGGAGGGGATACACTGGGAAAGGGCATACACAGAGGAAAGACCTCATGAGAAGATAGGGAGAAAACAAAATCTACAAGTCAAGGAGATCTCAGGCTTAGGGAGAAATCAGTGTGCCTACTTTGACCTTGACCTTCTAAGCTCTACACAGAAAGGATAAAGCGAGCTTCTGCTATTGACATGCCTGGCTTGTGACAGCAATTCTCGCAAGCACAAGTCACAGTAAAGATTACCACTGAGCAGTCCATGCTTTCAAAGTCCCTCATCATGTAGATTTCAGACTCAAAGGCCCCAGCATGCTTTTGCCTTCACCCAGGCTTTACTACTACTAACATTAGGACAAACTCCCAGGAGATCTCTGCCCATCAGTTTCCACCTTCCAGGGGCTGGCCCTGCATGTCTACACAACATATTCTTTCAAGAGAGAGAAGAGCTAGGTGAAAAATAACTGATTCTTCTTCTTAGCCTTCTGTTGAGAGGTACGCCACTGAGGAGGGCACAAAGGAGAAATCTCTTTCTCCATGGTAAGTGTGCCTCAGTCTGTAGAACGTAAAACCTGGTCCTGGATCTACTCAGATACAAAGCCAAAGTAAAGACTTTCCTTCCCCAGACTGAGTGCAGGAGTTCTATTGACTTGTCTGACTGACATGGGCTAGCTGATAGAGTCAGGCTTGCCTACAGCATCAGAGTGTGACCTGTGATGTGTGTGTGTGTGGGGGGGGGAGTGGCTTTGGAAAGACCAGCCTCTTGTAGACATTATCCATGTCTGGCTGTAGCTGGCTGTACATCTGCAGTGATTCAGACAGAAAACCCAGCAGCCTTGTCTTGTGTAAGCCCCAGTACCACCAGCACTCACCTTGGGAGCCTGCTAGAGGGGGCATAGCTATTGCACCAGCCCTGGGAAGGACTCTGCTGAGTATATTCTAGATAAAAGGAGCAGATTTTTTTTTTTGTCCAAATAGCTGCATTTAGGAAACATTTTCAGGCTGGCTGTGCTAGGCCAAAGTTTCCTGTGAATGAGGCATGACAAGGCAACCCTTGAACAAATTAAGAAGAGCCAATTGGACAGACCACAACAATTTCACAGCTCTACCCTGTTTGACTAAACGATCTACCCTATAAAAAATAATAATGGTAAAATTTACATACTGTTTGCACAGACCGAGGCTCTAGGTGATTCACAAAACTAAAGGATTAATCTCAAGGAGTCTTCTGAGATGATTGACTTAGGCAGAACTCTAAAATATCCCTAAAACTGTTGTCACTGCTACTCTTTGAGCTTATAAAGCTTATGGATGTAAAGACCATTCCTGTGTTATTGTTTTTCTGTAAGATGAAAAAGAAAAGGCAGGAAATATCTATACGACATCCATAAATATATAGCTCTGAGTTAATCAATACCTCCTGTGTGGGCCCGATCTAAACAAGTACACCGTTAAAAGTGACCGGGATGATCATGAAAGAAGAGACTTGGAGAATACTAAGGACTCTCTTCCTGGCCTTGATGTGGCAAGTTGGTACGCTGTGATGAACACCTGTCAAGGAGAGGCCTTAGCACCTAAGGGTTCAAAATGAAACCTTCGTTTGCAACCTACAGGAAAGCAAACCCCACAGTTACTCAAGGACAAGGAAATGAACCAGGCGCTCAGAAGCAGATCTATGTGCCAAGAGTCCCAATCAGAACACACCTGCTCAGCACCTTGGTATCTGCCTGTGAAAACCTAACTGGTACCCGATTCGAAGAAACTGCAAGACAATGGTGTTCTTTAAAGCCACAAACCATCCATCCGGATTGCTGCTGCTCCATTTCTGTCACTAAAATAGAAAACTAACAGGCAGAGGCTATCATTACTTCTATTATTTTATAATGGGGAAACCAGGTGGAAGAAGTTCACTTGTGTTTCGTTATAAAGTTAGCACTGATTTGAACTTCATCTCTTGAGCATAAAGGTGCTGTTTAACCACTGTATCAGTCTAAGCTCCTACCGTTTGCCTTGTGTTTTCCTCTCTTCTCAGGGTCTACACATAGACAGTTGCAAGACCACTTCCTCTCGGATAGTTGGTCTGAAAATCCATTTTGGAAGCTGTTAACTCTATAAATCGTTGGTCTCCCAGCAGTCCCCTCCTCCACAGTAACTTTATTTTTTTCATAGATGGGGGGGGGGGAAGAACCCTGCAGTATTTAAATTATAGCTCTGTGGTTAAGGGAAAATGACATTTACTGGGGAAGCAACTTGTTATGGTCTTAGGTACTCTGCCAACTGCCGTGAAAAGGGGGCTTTTAAATGTCTTTTATACATTAAGAAAGATTTAAAAAGATACTACAAAATACACCTAGTTGGCATTGCCAACATCTGCAGGTGTTTTATCCACAGGTATGTGAGGCTAAAAATTGAGTCATTGTTTTGATGGATTAACAGAGTATATTCTAAACGGTGCCAAGCCTGAATCAAAATGTTTTAAAAAATCATAGTTCATTTCAGAACATTCACTGAGACCCACCAGATCTGAAGAGACACAAAATATCCATCTAAAAAAGATGAAGGCCCTATTGCCTAGAAAGTCTCTTTTGGAAACACACGCAAAATAGAGAGAGCTTAACTTGATGGGTTTTGTTAAACTTTCTGAAGAAAAAATTTTCTAAAACTCAAACAGAACCTTTATTGACTTAAAGAACAGAGGCCTGAGACCCAACTCATAATAATGGCTTGGATCAGATGGTGCCCAGGCAAGTTACGCATTGGCTATACTCAGAAACTCTGGTGAGTTATATACTGAGCATCCACTGTGCTTAGTTTGGTCTCATTCATGTAAAGGACATTTGGAATAAGCTTGTTAATTTTTCCAAATAATGCTGACAGAGAGATACAACTGTAATGCATTCAGCCCTACTGATTCATTTCTCTGATGGCCATGAACACTTCAGCAACGCCCGTCCTTGTTAGCTCATTTCTGCCCCTCACTCTTCCCCTGTGGCGTGCTCCTCAGAGCTCCTCCTCCATTAACCTTCAAATATCCCAGACTCTGCTTCCGCTCAGCTCATCGTGCCCTTTACCTTTGCCTTGGCAGCGTTTCAAAAGTCAGACACACTTTGCTTTCCAAAGTTGCTGGAACACAACGAGGCATTAAACTGAAAACGTGGTCCTGATAAAAGGGGCATGAGAGTCTCGGTATCACCACACCATTTACATCGAGTTATTTTTCTTTCCAGTGATAAATTTGGAGCAGATTGTTTAATGCATTTTAATCTTATGATACAGAGCATGTGTGGTAAGCCATTTAGCAGAGTCAGTATGCTCGGAAATGGATTCACTTCAAGTCATATTTTTTTTTTAAGAAAAGGATAAAAGACATTTCACAAAGGTTACTGTTGGATTAATAAGCTTTCAAAGAAAATTTTAAATGATTTTAAGATCTGGATATTATTTGAAATCATTGGTATAGAATGGAGTTGGCATCCTATACTATACCTAGTACCACAGTATGCTCTCTTGAGGGTAGCTTCTTCTATTCAGAATTGGTGATAGGCTTAAGAGAAAATGTGAGATTGTACTCAATGTAATACCTGGCAACTGGGAGTTATTCAAATAATAATAAGCCCTAGCATAAAACTCAAATGAAAGATTATTGTGAGTGCCTGTAGAATGACTAAGAGCAAATATAAAATATTCACCTTTTAGTGAATAAGCATGGATCTTCTTGCTGGGACTATATTTCTTTTTATTCAGTTTAATTGCTTAAGAGAGATCTTTCTATCAATATTTAGGGTCTTGAGGTGACCAAATTTCCTACAATAGACAGAAAATCGCAGAGATAACTTGTTGAAGGCCATTTGAAGGATCACTAGAAACTTAATTCAGTAGACGCTTCCTAAAATATATTCATATATAAAGGTGATCTAAATAAAATTCCCAAATGGACAACTCTTGTCAACAAATGACGCTTTCAGTACCAGGAATGGGTTACATATAATCAAGTTCTTGGTCAAAGAGGTCTCATGAGAATCCCAAAACAACGTGGCCCTCCAAAAAACTGATGATGGCAAGGGCCTATTGCTGAAAACATCTACACAACTCATTGAACATGGAGAAGTCAAGCTGGTGCCTAAACAGAGCCTTCACCCCTAGGCACTAGTGGAAGGTATCCTGCAGGCTACCAAAGGAGAAAAGAAAATATGACTCCAGCTACAAACCCTTTGATCTACAGTGGTCACCTGCCTGCAAGGTCCACTGGTGCAATCGTGGCACAAACCTTGTAAGAGCATCTCACCAACTCCTTATTTGGGTCAAGGCCCACGCCATGACGTGGGACCCAAAACCAATGCTGCTTTAAGACGGCCAAGGACCTGAGACTAGGTAGGCCCAGGAAACTAGACAAAAACCAAGCACAACTATTATGCTAAAAAAAAACATAGGAATAAAATGACTCCTGAAATTTTCTGTTGTGCTCAGATCTGTGCCTTGCTCAGACATCATCAGAAGTTTCAGAGACCCACAACCAGACAGTGTGTGCAGGGTCAACCAGAGAATGGGCAGAGGGTGGGAGATGTCAGAACCCTTAGCCCTCAAAAGGAATATTTTCATCAAATCTCTACCATCAGGTGCAGAAACTCTACAAAAGATGGGGAAAGATTGTAAGAGCCTGAGTCGGTGGAGGAATAAAGGTCTTTAGATGCAATAGAGCCGGTGCACAAAGGAGCTTCCAGAGACTTAGGCAGCTTGCAAACAGCCTTCATGGGTCTGCAACAGAAGCAGGTCCTAGAGCTGAAAGGAGAAGTGGACGAACACACCTATCCCTAACCCAGAAGCTATCTCCAATTGATAACAAAAATTGGTTTTCTTCAAGGGAGTGTCCCTGAGGAAGCAAACCACTCTTAAGGGTAAGCACCACACCCAACAGTAGATAGCAAACATAAAATGAACTCAATGGCATCTTTGGAGGTTCTTTGTCTCATAATGTTAAGACAGGACATTTTTTTCTTTTCTTTTTGCACATTACAGGTCCATTGCATATATATTCAGTTTTATGTTTTTATGAGATTTATCTATGTGAGAACATGTGTGTTTCTGTGTCTCTATGAATTCCTTGTACTTTAGTTTTGTGACTCTTTGTTCTGTTTGGCTGTTTTGCCTGTCCTATTTCAATTTGTTTGTTTTTGTTTTATCTTATTTTATTATTATTTCTTGGATGCCTGTTTGTTTTCTAAGAAGAAGAAGGGATGTGGATCCGGATGGAAGAGAAGGTGGGGAGGAACTGAGATGATTAGAGAGAAGGAGAACCATAATCAGAATATTTTATATGAAAAGAATCTATTTCCAATAAAAGAGATAAAAAAGCTCATACCAGGAAAAAATATTAAACCAAATGACACATAGTCTATGTAATTCTCATAGAGAATTCAATCTATCTATCCAAGCATGGCTTATTATTACAAGAATTATTCATTCTTTTCAGAAATTCACTGATAAATGTCAAACACTATAAATTTAAGACAATATGAACAATAAAGTGTTCTGCCTTTAAATATGTCATATTTATTGCTATAAATTCTACAACCAGTTTTTCACAGCCTTATAAACCACAGTATAAGGCTGTAGTCCTTCTGGAACTGTGAAACCTCTGTTACTCTGTGATCTCATTCAGAGCTAATAAAGCTTGGATACATTGGTTTGAGTAAATGGATAACTCACACTATAGATATCTGTGTGTGTATATGTGTGTGTGCATGCATGTGTGTGTGTGTGTGTGTGTGTGTGTGCATATGGGACCCCCCTTAATTATCAGCATGCATGTCAAGATAGCCATAAAGGTACTGGTGGCACACACATGTCGGTATCAACTAACAACCAGACAATTGGATTGAAAGACCATTCAACTCAACGGGAAGGAAATCATGCCTGGTACTGGGGGCCTAACCAGCTTCCCAGGGCTAGTGAGGTCACAGACCTTAGAGAATAATCTACTAGTCCTACTCGGCTAGACCAACGTAACCCTTACTACTTTCTAACTTTCATCCTTGTACCACAGATGAGTGTAACTACCAGTCCTCATTAGAGAAGCCTCGCTACAGCTGATGGAGACCAGCACAGAAAGCACAGCTGGAAACAAGGCAGAGATCAACAGATTGTTGGGAGTATAGCCACAGTGGATACATCTACAGCACAAGTCCTGCATTTATAACTCAGCAAACATCATAGGAGAGTAGACAGCAGTAAAAAACAATGACTTCTTGAATTTTGCATGCAAATGGATGGAAATAGGAAACACAATCCTGAGTGAGGTAAGCCAGACCCAAAAAGAGGAACATGGGATGTACTCACTCATATTTGGTTTCTAGCCAGAAATAAAAGACATTGAGCCTATAATTCGTGATCCTAGAGAAGCTAAATAAGAAGGTGAACCCAAAGAAAGACATATAGTCATCCTCCTGGAGATTAACTTCCATCGGGCAATGAAAGCAGGCAGAGACAGAGACCCAAATTGGAACACCAGACTGAAATCCCAAGGTCCAAATCAGGAGCAGAAGGAGAGAGAGCACGAGCAAGGAACTCAGGACCGCGAGGGGTGCACCCACATACTGAGACATTGGGGATGATCTATCGGGAACTCAACAAGGCCAGCTGGAGTGGGTCTGAAAAAGCATGGGATAAAACCAGACTCGCTGAATATAGCGGACAATGAGGATTGCTGAGAAGTCAAGAACAATGACACCGGGTTTTAATCCTACTGCACGTACTGGCTTTGTAGGAGCCTAGGCAGTTTGGATGCTCACCTTACTAGACCTGGATGGAGGTGGGTGGTCCTTGGACTTCCCACAAGGCAGGGAACCTGGACTGCTCTTCGGGCTGATGAGGGAGGGGGACTTGATTGGGGGAGGGGGAGGGATATGGGAGGTGGTGGAGGGGAGGAGGCAGAAATCTTTAATAAATAAATAAATAAGAGGAGAGTAGAAAGACTGCAGGAGTCAGAATACCAGGAAGTCTGCTGTGAAACCCTTTCTTCTAGAAATGGCTGCATAAACAAGATTGGAACAAAGGCAAAATCAATAGGTATGTTAATGTGGAAGGGGGTAAATTTCACAGGGTCCCACGCCTAAAATAGGAAGTACAGGTAATTAATAACTGCTAGGAGAAAGTATTAGCCTCTCTCTCTCTCTCTCTCTCTCTCTCTCTCTCTCTCTCTCTCTCTCGAGCACCCTTATTGGCTGTTCAGTGAAGTGTGGCCAGCCTTGGAATTCCACCAACAAAAACATACTCAGCAGGTTTTATATATATATGTATGTGTGTGTGTAAGCACATATATGTAACAATAATAACATACACACACATATATATGTAACAATAATAACCAAAGATAAAGAGGCTATCCACTTGAGAGTCAGGGACATGAGATGGGTTTAAAGGAGGCAGCTGGGATGGAAGTAAAGGAGACGGAGTGGGAAAAGCGATATAATTCTATTTCAATTAAAAATTGGTTGCTGAGGAATCCCATCAGGACGGGTGAGTGTGTGCTATCCAGGGGCGGCTATCCCGGAAGAGAGCACAAACCCCCTCCCCCAGCTCCTTCTGCAGGGCTGTCTTTCTTTCGCATGACCCAGCACCCCTCCCCAACCCTGCCCTGCTGTATGCTAGGACCAGTGCTCAACTTTAGTTTTAAGCTCCTAAACTAAGGCGACCCACCCAGAGCGGTGAGTGCCTGCCTACCGGGCAGGCCTCAGGGTCCCCTGTAAGGGAGCCGGGCACCTTCAGCTCCAGCGCCAGGCTTCCTGCGCGCTCCTGGATACCACCCCCCCCACCCCCCACTTGCTCCATTCATCCTGTTGGCCCTGGATCATTGGGCTACCAGCAGCCCTGTTTAGTTGCTGAGGAATCCCATCAGGACGGTTGCTGAGGAATCCCATCTGGACAGGAACAGTTCCTGCTTCTACACTGAAGAGATATACCCTGAGAGTCAATCACAGCAAAGACTGGACCAAGAGACCAGGCCTCTCCTGGCTCCATTTGAAGGAAGAGATGGGAAGGCGCCAATACAAGAATTCCTCCAACAATCTGAAAGGCAACATGACACCACCAGAAACCAGGGATCCCGAAATAAGAAGAATTGTACACCCTACTCCTGAAGAAATAGAAGAAATCGACTCAAAAGTGAACTATATGAAAATAATAGAGGACCTTAAACAGGAGGTGAAAAACTGCCATAAACAATTAGAGATTACAAACAAAAAGGTAGAGGAAATGAATAAATCGCTCAAAGACACGCAAGAAAACCAAGAGAAACAAGAAAAAGCAATCAAACAGGTTAGGGAAGCGGTTCAAGACATGAAGAATGAAATGGAAGCAATGAAGAAAGCACAAACCAAGGGAAGAATGGAGATGGAAAATCTGGGTAAATGAACAGGAATGACAGAAACAAGTACTAACAACAGATTACAAGAGATAGAAGAGAGACTATCAGACACTGAAGATACCATAGAGAAAATAAACACACTGATCAAAGAAAACAGCAAAACCAACAAATTCTCATCACAAAACATTCAGGAAATTTGGGACACAATAAAAAGACCAAACCTAAGAATAATTGGAGTAGAAGAAGGAGAAGAAGTGCAGCTCAACGGTACAGAAAATATACTTAATAAAATTATAGAAGAAAACTTTCCCAACCTGAAGAAAGAGGTACCTATGAAGGTTCAAGAAGCATACAGAAGACCAAATAGGCTGGATCAAAAAAAAAAAACATCCCCTCGCCATATAATAATCAAAACACAAAATATACAGAATAAAGAAAGAATATTAAGAGCCGCAAAGGAAAAAGGCCAAGTTACTTATAAAGGTAAACCTATCAGACTTACAACTGACTTCTCTATGGAAACCATGAAAGCCAGAAGGTCCTGGATAGATGTACTGCAAAAACTAAGAGATCATGGATGCAAGCCCAGACTACTATATCCAGCCAAGCTTTCGTTCACTATAAATGGAGAAAACAAAATTTTCCAGGATAAAAACAAATTCAAACAATACGTAGCCACAAATCCAGCCTTACAGAAAATTATAGAAGGAAAATCACTAACCAAGGAGTCCAACAATTCCCACAATAACTCAGTCATCTAGAGACCTTTCACCAGCGCAACTCAAAGAAGGGAAACACACAAACCCTACTACTAAAAAAGTGACCGGAGTTAACAACCACTGGTCATTAATATCACTTAATGTCAATGGGCTCAACTCACCTATAAAAAGGCACAGGCTAAGGGATTGGATACGAAAACAGGATCCAACGTTCTGCTGTCTACAAGAAACACACCTCAACCACAAAGACAGGCACCTACTCAGAGTAAAGGGCTGGGAAAAGGCTTATCAAGCAAATGGACCTAAGAAACAAGCAGGTGTGGCCATACTAATTTCTAACAAAGTTGACTTCAAACTTAAATCAATCAGAAGAGATGGAGAGGGACATTTTATACTCATAACAGGAACAATTCATCAGGATGCAGTCTCAATCCTAAATATCTATGCCCCGAATATAAAAGCACCCACGTATGTAAAAGAAACATTACTAAAACTCAAGGCAGCCATCAAACCACACACACTAATAGTAGGAGACTTCAACACTCCTCTCTCACCAATGGACAGGTCAATCAAACAGAAACCTAACAGAGAAATTAGAGAATTAATGGAGGTAATGAAGCAAATGGACTTAACAGACATCTATAGATTATACCAACCGAAGAGGAAAGAATATACCTTCTTCTCTGCAGCTCATGGAACCTTCTCGAAAATTGACCACATACTCGGTAACAAAGCTAACTTACACAGTTACAAAAAAATATTAGTAACCACCTGTGTCTTATCAGATCACCATGGATTAAAGTTAGAATTCAACAACAATGCTACCCCCAGAAAGCCTACAAACTCATGGAAACTGAACAGTCAACTTCTGAACCATACCTGGATTAAGGAAGAAATAAAGAAAGAAATTAAAGTCTTCCTTGAATTCAATGAAAATAAAGAAACAACATACTCGAACTTATGGGACACTATGAAAGCAGTGCTAAGAGGAAAGTTCATCGCACTAAGTGCCCACTTAAAGAAAACAGAGAAAGCACATATTGAAGACTTAACAGCCCACCTGAAAGCTCTAGAAAAAAAAGAAGCAGACTCACCTAGGAGGAGTAGAAGATTGGAAATAATCAAACTGAGGGCTGAAATCAACAAAATAGAAACACAGAAAACAATCCAAAGAATCAATGAAACAAAAAGCTGGTTCCTGGAGAAAATCAACAAGATTGATAAACCCCTATCCAAACTAATCAAACGGCAGAGAGAGAATACGCAAATTAATAAGATCAGAAATGAAAAGGGGGACATAACCACAGACACAGAGGAAATTCAGAGAATCATCAGATCATATTACAAAAGCCTGTATAACACAAAACTGGAAAATGTAAAAGAAATGGACACTTTTTTAGATAAATACCATATACCAAAGTTACACCAGGACCAGGTGAACAATCTAAACAGACCTGTTGGTCGCGAAGAATTAGAAGCTGTTATCAAAAACCTCCCTACCAAAAAAAGCCCAGGACCAGATGGTTTCAATGCGGAATTCTACCAGAACTTCCAAGAAGAGCTAATACCCATACTCCTTAATGTATTCCACAATATAGAAACATAAGGGTCATTACCTAATTCCTTTTATGAAGCTACAGTTACTCTGATACCAAAACCACACAAAGACTCAACCAGGAAAGAGAATTACAGGCCAATCTCACTCATGAACATCGACGCAAAAATCCTCAACAAAATACTGGCAAACCGAATCCAAGAACACATCCGAAAAATTATCCATTATGATCAAGTAGGCTTCATTCCTGAGATGCAGGGCTGGTTCAACATATGAAAATCTATCAATGTAATCCAGCATATAAATAAACTGAAAGAAAATAACCATATGATCATCTCATTAGATGCTGAAAAAGCATTCGACAAAATTCAACATCCATTTATGTTAAAAGTCTTGGAGAGATTAGGGATACAAGGGTCATACCTAAATATAATAAAAGCTATATACAGCAAGCCGACAGCTAACATCAAATTAAACGGAGAGAAACTCAAAGCCATCCCGCTTAACTCAGGAACACAACAAGGATGTCCACTCTCTCCATATCTCTTCAATATAGTACTTGAAGTTCTAGCAATAGCAATAAGACAACATAATGGGATCAAGGGGATTCGAATTGGAAAGGAAGAAGTTAAACTTTCGTTATTCGCAGATGATATGATAGTGTACATAAGCGACCCCCAAAACTCCACCAAAGAACTTTTACAGCTGATAAACACCTTTAGTAATGTGGCAGGATACAAGATCAACTCCAAAAAATCAGTCGCCCTCTTATACACAAAGGATAGGGAAGCAGAGAGGGAAATCAGAGAAGCTTCACCATTCACGATAGCCACAAACAGCATTAAATATCTTGGGGTAAATCTAACCAAGGAAGTGAAAGATCTATTTGACAAGAACTTTAAGGCATTGAAGAAAGAAATTGAAGAGGATACCAAAAAATGGATGGATCTACCTTGCTCTTGGATTGGGAGGATCAACATAGTAAAAATGGCAATTCTACCTAAGGCAATTTATAGATTCAATGCAATCCCCATCAAGATCCCATCAAAATTCTTCACAGATCTGGAGAGGACAATAATCAACTTTATATGGAAAAACAAAAAACCCAGGATAGCCAAATAATCCTATACAATAAAGGATCTTCTGGAGGCATTACCATCCCTGACTTCAAACTCTATTACAGAGCTACAGTAATGAAAACAGTGTGGTACTGGCATAAAAACAGAGAAGTCGACCAATGGAATCGTATAGAAGACCCGGATTTTAACCCACAAACCTATGAACACCTCATTTTTGATAAAGGAGCTAAAAGTATACAATGGAAGAAAGAAAGCATCTTCAACAAATGGTGCTGGCACAACTGGATGTCAACCTGTAGAAGAATGAAAATAGACCCACATCTTTCACCGTGCACAAAACTCAAGTCCAAATGGATTAAAGACCTCAATATCATCCCGAACACACTGAAAAGGATAGAAGAGAAAGTGGGAAATACCCTACAACAGATGGGCACAGGAGATCGCTTCCTATGTATAACCCCAGAAGCACAGACATTAAGAGCAATATTGAATAAATGGGACCTACTAAAACTGAGAATCTTCTGCAAAGCAAAGGACACTGTCACTAAGACACAAAGGCAACCTACTGACTGGGAGAAGATCTTCACCAACCCCTCAACAGACAAAGGTCTGATCTCCAAAATATATAGAGAACTCAAGAAACTAGACTTTAAAATGCTAATTAACCCAATTAAAAAATGGGGCACTGATCTGAACAGAGAATTCTCAACAGAAGAAGTTCAAATGGCCAAAAGACACTTAAGGTCATGCTCAACTTCCTTAGCAATCAGGGAAATGCAAATCAAAATAACTTTGAGATATCATCTTACACCTGTGAGAATGGCTAAAGTCAAAAACACCAACGATAACCTTTGCTGGAGAGGTTGTGGAGGAAGGGGTACCCTCATCCATTGCTGGTGGGAATGCAATCTTGTGCAACCACTATGGAAGTCAGTGTTTAGGTTTCTTAGGAAATTCGGGATCAACCTACCCCTGGACCCAGCAATACCACTCTTGGGAATATACCCAAGAGATGCCCTATCATATGACAAAAGCATTTGTTCAACTATGTTCATAGCAGTATTATTTGTAATAGCCAGAACCTGGAAACAACCTAGATGCCCTTCAATGGAAGAATGGATGAAGAAAGTATGGAATATATTCACATTAGAGTACTACGCTGCGGTAAAAAACAATGACTTCTCGAATTTTGCATGCAAATGGATGGAAATAGAAAACACTATCCTGAGTGAGGTATCCCAGACCCAAAAAGATGAACATGGGATGTACTCACTCATAATTGGTTTCTAACCATAAATAAGGGTCACGGAGTCTACAATAGGTGAATCTAAAGAAGCTAAGTAAGAAGGGGAACCCAAGGAAAAACATATAGTTATCCTCTTGGCTAAGGGAAGTAGACAAAATTGCTGGGGAGAAAATTGGGATCTTGGGGTGGGGTGGGTTGGAGGTAAGGGGAGATGGGGAGAGAAAAGTTAGAAGGGAAGGAGGTCGGGCCTTGGGAAAGCAGGAGGATTGGGATAAAGGAAGGTTGGACAGGGGAGCACGGAACCACAATTCTTAGTTAAGGGAACCACTTTAGGGTTGGCAAGAGACCTGACCCTAGAGGGTCTCCCAGGTGCCCAATCTGAGGTCCCCAGTTAGTTCCTTGGGCAGTTGAGAATAGGGAACCTGAAATGACCCTATCCTTGAGCAATACTGACGAATATCTTGCATATCATCATAGAACCTTCATCTGGTGATGGATGGAGATAGAGACAGAGACCCACACTGGAGCACTGGACTGAGCTCCCAAAGTCCCAATGAGGAGCAGAAGGAGGGAGAACATGAGCAAAGAAGTCGGGACCACGAGGGATGCACCCACCCACTGAGACAGTGGAGCTGATCTATTGGGAGCTCACCAAGACCGGCTGGACTGTGACTGAAAAAGCATGGGATAAAACTGGACTCTCTGAACATGGCGAACAATGAGGGCTGATGAGACGCAAAGGACAATGGCACGGGGGTTTGATCCTATGTAATGTGATGGCTTTGTGGGAGCCCAGCCAGTTTGGATGTTCACCTTCCTAGATATGGACGGAGGTGGGAGGTCCTAGGTCTTACCACAGGGCAGAAAACCCTGATTGCTCTTTGGACTGGAGAGGGAGGGGGAAAGGAGTGGGGGGAGGGGGAGAAGGGTGGGAGGAGGGGGCGTAGGGGGGGAGGAGGGGGAGGGAAATGGGAGGCTGGGAGGAGGTGGAAACTTGTTTTTTTTCTCCTTTTCTCAATAAAAAAAGAAAAGAAAAAAAATAGACCTATACATCTCTTTAAGATTGCATTTGTGTGTGTGTTTCTGTACATATATAGCCTGAGGGGAGTTGGTCCTTTGCTGCAAGTATTTCTACACACTGTTTCATCTCACAGGCACTCTACCACTTTAGACCATCTTTCCCTGTCTTGTTCTTATCATTTATCTACCATTACTTGTATCTCTGTTTGCCTTATGTGTTCTAAGAATTAAGGCCCATCACAAGGCTATGGACTTGTAAGTCACATCCCTGGAACACATAACTTGAATAAATTCTAAGCCCTGTCAGCCAAAGACTGAAGCAATCCCAGAATTCAGTGTGTCTGCCAATGTCTGTTACTTGAGAAAAGATGGATCGGTTTCTGATGTGATCATTCCCTATTGGCAAGAAGGACCTGTTGTGAGACTCAGTTCTAGGAAACAAACAATATGTTCAGTTTCAAGTCAGAAATTCCAGAACTCCTGTATCAGGAGTGACTAGGTTTTGAATTTAAGATGAAAACCATATTGAAATGGACACGGGGTTTTTATAGTCGTCTTTGGCTAAAGCATCTTGGCCATCCTATCGAAAAATGATCCCAAGATACAGAGTGGACCAAATCAAAGGAAAGCCAGAAGCAAGTGAAGGCAGTCTAGTCATTCCTGTTCTGCTGGGCAGGCTCAGGATTCACCTCATCTTTGCCTTGGAAAGTAATGCATGTGAGCCCTGAGGAATCTGAAAGAACAGAATACATTTAGCTATGCTAGGTGAGGCATGTGTGTAAAGAGGATTCTTGGCCACCATTGGTTAAGAATGTATAGGGACATTGGCAGGGGATGCTTGTTCATTTCCTGGACACCCAGACCCAAAATAGTTATACAGAAAACTATATTAATTAAATCACTGCTTAGCCTCTATGCGTCTTTCTAGCTAGCTCTTATATCTTAAATTAATCCATTTCTATTAATATGTGCATCACCACAAGTTCATGGAAAGATTCCTCTGGTGGCTACATGGCATCTCACTGACTCCACCTACCTTCTCCTAGCATTCAGTTTAGTTTTCCCGCCTAGCTCTATTCTGCCTTATCACAGGCCAAAGCAGATTCTTTATTCATTAACCAATAAAAGCAACACATATACAGAAGGGAATCCCACATTACAGGGGTGAGGCATGTATAGGGGTGAAGCATGTATGAGGGTGAAGCATGCATGGAGGTGAAATATGTATGGGGTGAAGCATGTTTCGGGTGAGGCATGTATGGGGTGAGGCATGTATGGGGTGAAGCATGTTTGGGGTGAGGCATGTATGGGGTGAGGCATGTATGGGGTGAAGCATGTTTGGGGTGAGGCATGTACGGGGTGAGGCAGGTATGGGGTGAAGCATTATGGGGTGAGGCATGTACGGGGTGAGGCATGTACGGGGTGAGACATGTATGGGGTGAGGCATGTATGGGGTGAGGCATGTATGGGGTGAGACACGTATGGGGCTGCCAGCTTTGTTGTTCTGTAGATGGCAGAGAGCTGGTAACTTTGTTCAGAACCAAAGGCTGTGTCTGTGTATGTTGAAACTTTCAGTGGAAAATTAGTGTAATTTTTGTTTTTATAAAACCCTGGAATTTCCATGCTATTTCCTTATGAAACCATGTCATTTGTGATTTTACAGATTTATCATTTATAAACTACAATCAGCAGCTGGTGGTGCCTATCCCTGGGTTAATAAAGTATGAATGGCAACGGTAAAGGATGCTTTTCTACTCAATTTCTTTCTTATTAAAGTCTAAACTTAAAGTGTGAAAGCAAGACTATTACTGAGTACATGCCTAAGCTTTTACATTCACCACATCTACCAAAGGTTGCCTACTTGTCCCTTTCTGAATATTAACACCGCCAATCAGGGCCCTAATGTCTCTTGTTGTCTTGGAACATCATTGGAGCCAGCCAGCTGTCTACTGCAGACAAATGAGAGGGATGAGAAGAATGATAACGAGAACAGGTACAGAGGGGTACAGAGAGTAGGCTCTAATTACATAGAAGAGTGTTTCAAGAACTTGGCTTCTGGAATGCCTTATTTGACCATAAATTCTTCAGGATAGAAGGCGACACCATATCCCTGGAAGACTGGGAAGAAAATCATTTCCAAGGGCTTCCATTGATGCTTTGGAGGTTTTTAAATGGCTTCTTGAGAGGAAGCCAAACCCAAAGAGAAGACACCACATTGTAATGTGGAAAGAGCTCTGAGGAAAATACTGCCCTGCTAATCCGAGACATCAACTACCTAAATCACCTCTCCAAGCATGGCTCCCACCACTTCTGCAGAAGCTTGCCGTTACTAAGCCGTACACAGCTCCTCAAAGTTCCCTAAACCTCACATCCATCACCTTTGTACTTGATGCTTTCTCTGCTTAGAAGTGCCTCCTCTTTTGAAGCTCTGTCAACCTCCTACTTATTTCCCAAGTATCATGTCGAGCATCTTCTCTGCCAGGAAACTCTCCCCACGTTCTGCAAAGTTTTGCTTTTTTGTGTGGCACGAGTTGCATTGCCAAAAGTGAAGCATTGCTCTCCATGTCTGTTCAAGGGTCTTTGTTTATAGACTATTTAAAAACAGGTTCAAATTGTCATAGTCATCTTTGAAATATGCTTCATTCACAGTAAGGGTTCGATATAATCTTGTTCAATGAATGAATGGATATTGCGTCTCGCGGTTTCAGAAAGACTCGACTCTTTCTCATAAGACTGAGAACAGGATAAAGAGCTACAGTTTCAGTTAAATACCAGGGAATTTGTAGTTAGTTGTAGCCTTCGCCAATCTCGAATGACAGCAGCAATCTAAGAAAACAACCAGCACACACTACTAAAAGACTTCATATTAAATTTAACTCTATCCTACAAAATCAGTGACTTAAAATTCATAACAAATAAAGTTGATTAATTGCATTTGTTCAACCCTGGATAGCTTTTAAAGTCCAGCAATTCCCAAGGAATGCCACAGTCCTGATTCATCAGTCAATAAGCTCATTTTGCGGATTACTACTGTTTTTGAATGTTGAGTTATTAGGCTTTGATTCTAGAGGTTAGAAATGCCTAGTTCAATAAAGGAGAAAGAGGGGAAGAAGATAAAAAGAGAGGGAGGGAGGAGAAGAGAGAGGGAGGGAGAAGAGAGGGGGTAGAAAAGAAAGCAAGTGAGTGAGCTTGACTTGGCCCAGAGAAGCGTCACTTGCCCCTTTTGTTTCCTCCTTAACTATCTGAGCAACAGAAATTTGTTAAAAATTCCACGTCTCAATGTTCAGATTTTATTTAGTGTATTTTTGTTAAGTTAGACACAAGACAGAATTTCTTCATTTTTTAGATGCCTCTCAGAGCCCAACAGGAAATGTTAGCAGATGAAAATAATAATCAACCCTTACATTGCTGAGAACAGTCAGACTCTCGGAAAATATGCAAGTTCTTTCATTTGAGAAGCTACCGTTGGAAAACAAAGAAAAGGAAACCGGGCTCTCATGTGGTCCTGTTGGCCTAAAATGTAGACAAAGCCATTAATTCTGAGGTCTGGTAGACTTGCCATCTCAACTCTGTTTACTCTGTGCCACTCAGAGGAACCCAGTGTCTGGATCTACAGACTGGTTTATCCAAACGGCAATGAGTACAATAAAGGAAGTGTGATTTATTCAGACTTTTAGAGCAAATGAGAACCTTACATACTATCTGACTGGTCATCAGAAGAACTTTGAAATCACAGATTTCGCATCCTTATCCTCTGACCTGGAAGAACCTACACACATGTTTAGGAAGAGAGTCATAGGAAAAGAACAGCACAGTGGAATAGAACTATGCTTCTGGTAAATGCAAAGTTTCTTAAACATGTGGGAGGCAAAGATGAATTTCCTCGAGGGGAATAATCTAGGCATGAGAATTGCAGAGTAGATGGGTTAGCACTAGACAAAGACAGCAAGTAAGACCTACTGCAAGGAAAAGATGGGAAAAGGTGTGAAGTTCTGAGAACCATGAAAGTCATGACAGTGTCAGAGGCTGATGTAGACCGAGAGGTGCTAGTGTTAGGGAAGAAAAACCCAAAGGAGGAGTGGAATCAAGAGGATCATGATAAGATCTGGATGGTAGCAAGAGTGTGGCAATGTTGCTATGTTGAAGGGAAATAGAATGGAGAAGGAACCAAGGCAGGATGGCTTATAAGTAATTATAATCATAATTGAAGAGAATACAAAGCTTGTATGCTCTCCCTAACTAGGTTCTATAGTGTACCACATACTGCGACAGAAAAGCCAGTGTTCTCAAAGAAAGCAAGCACAATAGAGAAGACAAGGTCAGCTAAGGGAAGTTATTCAGAGAGCAAGGGAAGACAATTTGATGCCCAATGAGTGAAGATGGGAGCAGTAATATGCACTACTTCCCGGGAGTAAGCTACATGCTTCTGCACCTGAAGCTGCAGCTGTCAGTTGAGGAATAAGTCGAGGAGATGCACAAATAACATTCTCAGACTTCTAAACTCTCCATAGGTTTTCGTGTAGTTGGATACAGGTTGAAAGAGGTTGAAGGTTATAGATTAAGAGAGTCTATAGCTGCTGCTGGGTAATTTTAGCTTCATGGGGCAGTGGTGCCTGGGAAGGAATTCCTATGAGCCCTGAAGCCCTTTGAAGACAGGAAAACTGACAAAGGACAGGGGTTGGTTTGCCAGCCTGCCACTCCCCCCCCCCCCCCCACTCCATAGTGTGAGAAAAGGTTATGGGTCCTGGGCTCAAGGATTTTTCTCAGGGAAATCATTCCCTTTGTTCTCTTTATGCCACAAGCACAGAGGAAGAAAAGCGCTTGATACCCCGGGTCTAGAGCAGCGAATCCACAGCCGCAGCCCACGGGTCATGCAGTGAGCCAGCCTGGTATCAGGACCTAGTGATAGGAAAGGGGGAAGGTTTTAAATGTTTAAACCTGGAGGTCTTTGTTGCTGTTGATCAGAAAATGCATACCTTCCCATAGACTGTGCTCGCTTTCTAACATGAAATCAGCCAGGGAGGGAGCGGAACTAGGAGCTTCCCTGTGTGGAGGAAATCCTGTTCCGCTCTGTGACTTTCTGTGGAAATGAATTGCAGGAATGAGTGGCCAATGAGGGTGTGAAAAGAAGGCCGGCCGTGATGGTGCTGCCTGCTGACTAAATTTCCCCCGAAGAGAACGCTGTTGCTCTCACTACATGTCAGAGGACAAACCATGGTAATGAACACAAGCAAGTTAAAATATTATTTCTTGTGCATGTATTTTCTAATAAAGAGTGGGCTCGAGTCACAGAATAGAAGGGTTGGCAAGGTTCAATGCATTATTATTGTTGCCTATCTCAGGTTTATATGACTATTTTCAGACAAAAATAAATGGTTAGAAGGTTGCCTCAGACTATAAAGGGTATAAAGAGACACAAGCTTGAGGACCCAGATTCACACTTAATCCCCAGGACCAGCGTAAAGGGCAAGGCCTGCTTTTACACTTGTAATATCAGCACAGGAAAGATGGAACAGGAGAATACCCAGGGTTCACAGGCCAGTCAGCATAGTCTCTCTCTCTCCGTCTCTCTCTCTGTATCTCTCTCTCTCTGTCTCTGTCTGTGTGTCTCTCTCTGTCTCTCTGTTTCTCTCTGTCTCTGTGTGTGTCTCTCTCTGTCTGTCTCTCTCTCTGTTTCTCTCTGTCTCTGTGTGTGTCTCTCTCTGTATGTCTCTCTCTCTTTCTCTCTGTCTGTCTGTCTCTGTCTGTCTCTCTCTGTCTCTCTCTCTCTCTCCTCTCTCTCAGCCAGGATTAAAGGCATGTGACAACACCATCCAGCTCATTTATCTTTTTATCCCCCACATTTCTCTTTTAAAATTTCAGTTACATTTATTCATTTATTGTAAATGTGTGCATGGAGAGGTATCATTACACACATACAGCAGTCAGAGATCAGCTTCCGGGAGTCAGCTCTCTCCTTCCATCTTATAGGTCCCTTGGGTGACTAGATTTCATGGCAAGCTCCTTTACCTACCCAGACATCTCTCTGGCCTTTCTAGTTTTTAAAAGTTCGATTTCTTTGTGAATTTTCCCTCTGACCCTTTTCCTCTGTGTTGCTGACTTTCCTCTGAGGTCCTATATTTAACTCATCTGTTTGTACCCTCTCTGATGTCATCGATCATGTTTACCCATAAGCTTTTGTCCGCCTCCATCTGGCATTTTACCTTTGAGTAAAATTACCTTTGAGTTCGGTCGTTAAGGAATTCCCCAGCATCTGGCTGTGTCCTGCACTCTGAGGAGGGGCGGGTTCCCCCTCAGCAGGGGCTGCCACAGGCTAAACGGAGGCTGCCTGACCTTGGTTGTTCCCTGTTCTCGGTACCCTAGTCTAGGTCAGTGTTCAAAGATAGTTCCTTTCTCAACTTGACACCTGGTCACTTCCTTCATACATTAAGCATGCAATTCTGTTCCCCTGTGACCAGTCCGCTGGAGGCACCACTTTACGTCAAAACCTGCAACTAAATTTGAAGTTTGTGAAGGCTGTGAACCTGTCCCTGAGGGTAGTCCTGTCAGGTTCCGCACCACAGCCGTCAGAGCTGCGTTGTTAGTGATGTATCCATTTCCCTGTTCCTTACCAGGGGTCACGTAGCAGGAGTTGCGGCCGGGCAGTGGTGGCGCACGCCTTTAATCCCATCACTCAAGAGGCAGAGGCAGGCGGATCTCTGTGAGTTCGGGGGCAGCCAGGTCTACAAGAGCTAGTTCCCAAACTACAGAGAAACCTGGTCTCAAAAAATAAAAACCATAGCCGGAGTTGTGTTCTGCTTGCCTAATTTCAGCCGGGTGCTCGTCTTCCAGGCACTTTTCATCTTCGTGTTTCTGCTCTTCTATCGCTGTTGTTCCAAAATTTCCAAACCGCTTCCACTTCTTCTAACTGCCCTCTGCTCCGACCCTCCTCAGCTCCATCAAAAATGCTGTCGGTGCTGCTCTTCTTATACCTTCCAATGCACGCGTTCTTGAGGAAACAGGTTATACAGCGCATCACATGTGAGACTCAGTTCTCAAAATTATATCCCTCAGTGAGAGAAAGCCAGGTTGGAAGGAGAAATAGTGAAAGGAGCCATCGAAGAGAAGGAAAATGAGAGTGGACACTTAAGAGAGGCTTGGCTACCCATGTTTACAGTCTGGAGAAAGCCATAGCCCACACATGGTACATATTCTTCAGTGGACTATAGCGGGAAGAAAAGCCAGGAGGCACACACGTGAAGAAGACTGAATACCGCTGACTCTTAGTAAACCCTACTAGGTCAGGAAGACAAGCAGCTCTAGCTCTAAGCGAATTAAGGACAAAAATAAACAAATATTATCACCAAACTCAAAATCCTGTAGCAGAGATCTTGAGAGTACATGTCAAGAAGGGCTGGGTGAAGAAAGGGGGCAATCCTGAGAGAGGCCAGTCCTCTGAAGAGCTCAGATCAGCATAGGTCAGAGGAGGGGTTGCTTAGGAAACAGGAAGTGTGGGGGCTGCTTGTTTTGTTTTGTAGGTGCTGTAGTCGGAACGAACCTCGGAGATAATTTAACTCGGCCCCCTTCTTTTGGAATCTAAGTCAATGTGCTGAGAATATCAGATTTCTCTAGCAGATGGCCCTCCAGCTGCAAGTAAAGATAGGGAACGCCTTTAAGTTATTTCATTTTTCCATAGTTAAAACTAATACCAGGATATTGCATTAAAAAAGGATAACAGCTTGCATTGGTATGGAACCGTGCTTATAAAATTCTGGGATTTTGCATTATCAGCGAGTGCATGCCGTTTCTGCCTCTGTGACGTGGAACACACTGAGGCCATGTAATTTATTAGCTGAACTGTGGCACTTAGGAAGAGAAGAGGGAAGGCTATTAATAACCACTTGGGAACAATAGGCACCCACTGGCAGCATTCCCGTTACCCCAGGCTGCATGACCATTCCCCTTTTACCCAATTACAAACTTCCCAAGGCTGAAATCCAGGTGAGGTTTCGGTGTGAAAGTTTATGAGTTACAGCGCGGGTCAATGGGATGAAAGTCACGGGCAGCAGTGCTCAGAATGAGACCTGGGCCTTGTCTTCCACCTTCGCAGTTCACACCTGTTTCCACCCACGTGTGATGCCTGGTGTTAACCCGTTCATTCAGCAAGGCTTGAGAGGCAGGGAGGCAAACTGTTGGTGAAGAATGTCATTGAGGACAAGTCACCCAGGATGGATATATATATATATATATATATATATAATTTATAATAACTCTATCATAAATTAGCTCCTCATGGAACTAATCTACCACCCCACCCCAGCTAGGCCTGACCTACTGTAGAGAAACACAGTTAATCCCTTGGTGAAGGCGGAGTGAACATTACCTGCTTAGCCTTCATGAAGGCCCTCCTCTTCAAGGCTATAGTATCTTTATATAATTTCAGGTGTGATCTCTGGATGTGACAATGTCTTTTTCATGTCCCCAGCTCCTACAGAAAGCCAAAGCTCCCAGACATTATTAAAATGGCTTCCTTTGTTTTCCTTTCCTATAGAAAGATAAAGGTTCCCTGTTCCTACCACCCTGGGGATTCCTTCATGGCCCCTTCTTCAAACCTCCCAATACTCACAATGGATCTAAAAATAGTTCCCTAAAGTTTGATACCTCTGCCTCTATCCTGCTTCTTCTAAGCACTCGACATATATTAACTCTCTAATCCATGTAACAGTTCTCTAAGGAAGACACTGTTTTTTCCTCTATTTATTTTAGAAATGAAGAAACCAAAATAGATAGAGAATAACTAACTTGCCCAGAAGTCCAAGCAGATGTAGTGGCCTGTAAACAGGGCGGCCACGTTCCAGGGCCTAACCTCTTCACCCCTAAATCATAGAATCTCTCATCAGAATCATGTCATTCACCCTTGAGTCTAAACATCTCTAACTGGAGAATTCTTCCCTCAACTCTGAGCTCGGGGTCACCGGTGCCCTGCCAAGTGTCTCTGGTGATGTTTCTATTTTTAGTAGGGCAAATGGCCGAGGGGAGGCTCACATTACCCTCCATGAACTCTGGGGTCCTTTTTTCTTTCCCTTGTTCATGTCTTGCCCTCTCCGTTGCCTCTCTAGGCTTTCTAGCATATTCTCCTGCACTGAGTTTTCTTGGTTCTATTTGGTGTACTCGGTGTTACTAGAGGTACTCCCCCCCCCCCATTTTAGTTTTGTTCTCTGGCTCTTTTCTCATTTTCTAGTTGGTTCAGGGCAGATGAGAGGCACCAAGCATTGGTTTTTCTAGTGATGAATTGAATACTTGCCAGAGGAGATCTGCTATCTTTTCCGATATAACATTTTTATAAATGCACACTGGATTTCACTTGAGATTCTGTGGGTACAATTATATGTTTAGCTCTGTATTTTTAATCTACTGTCTTCAATTTTATTTTAGATGTATTTCCTTTCCTTCCATCTTGGTAGAAAACCTTTTCATTTCTGAAAGGCAAGATAAAGCTTAGATGATATCTTTTCTAGGGATTTTTCCTTGACCCCTCTCCCTATCTCTGTATTCCAAATAGAATAAACCTCCCCCGACCTTTTGCTACCATATAAACTCATTTATACCACTGGTTTCTTTCTCGGTGTGCATCTAGCTGTCTATCATGGAGGATGTGAATCTGAATCGGCCATCTTTTGTAGCCAGGTAAGACTTCCAGTGGTGGGACTGGGTTACACTCTTTTAATCTGTTGGCTGAGGAGGTCCTGGAGATCCCTAAACCACCCAGGCTGATGCTAGGACCGAAGGTTTCTTTCTGAAAACTGACAGTGGGACTTCATTGCCAAGGACAACTTACATACATTCACTGAATGCGGAGAGGTCAAGCTGGTGCTGGCCAGCAGCCTTCACTCCAACATTCCAGTGTCTGTCCTGAGAAGGTACTCTGCAGGCCACGGAAAGAGAGACTTGGATACCAACTCAGCCACAAATCCCTCAACCTACAAATTGTCCTGCCTGCAAGATGGGCTGGAGCAAAGGTGGTACAGAACTTGGGGGAGTGGCCAACCAATATTTGGCTTAACTGGAGGCCCATGCCACAAGAGGGAGCCCAGGTCCTTCATTGCTTGCATGGTCAGAAACCGGAGACTGGATAACTCAGGGACCTAGGATAGAACCAAACATGACTGGCCCCCCACCCACAACAAAAGTCAATGAAAAGATTCTTAACGATGATCTGCTACACTTACAGACTGATTCGGTCATCATCTGAGAAGCAGATCTGAGCAGCTGCTGAGACCCACAACTGGCACTATACTGGGAGAATGTCTAAACTGGAGGTCTCCTTCAGGTCTCTCACCTTGGAGACGGGGAACCCCGAGGAACAGGAAAAGGACAGACCTGTAGGAGCCAGAGAGGATGGAGGACGCCAGGAAGACATGGCCCCCCAAATCAACTAAGCAGGGCTCACGTGTGCTCAGGGCTATTGAAGCAACAAGCACCGAACCTGCAGGGGTCTGCCTTGGGTCTTCTTCTGCGTATTTGTTATGGCTGTTAGTTTGGTGTTTTGGGGGGACTCCTAACAGACAGAGCAGGCGTAGCTCTCTGATTCTTTTGCCTGCTTTTAGGGCTCATTGCCTCCCATTGGGTTTCTTCGCCCCACCTCCATAAAAGGGCGTTTGCCCTTGCCGTATTGTGTCTTGTTTCGTCCTGTCTGGCTGCTGTTTCTTGTAGACCTGCCTTTTTCATGAAGAAGACATTGAGGAGGAATGTTTCTGGGAAGAGGAGGATAAAAGGGGAACTAGAAGGGGTGGAGGAAAGAGAGACCATGCTCGGGATATAGGGTATGAGAGAAGAATCAATTTCAATAAAAATTTTAAAAACAGTTTTACACATTTTTTTCAATGTATTTTGCTCATGTTTTTGTTACATTACTTCATTACCCTCCTTCAATAGTACCCTAACCCTTCTAACCCCATGTCCTGCTATTATTTTATATTGTTTTTTACAATACCCTGAGACCAATTAGTGCTGCCCTCGTGCACATGGGTGTATGCATGAACAGCCACTTCGATGTCTCACAGGAGTGCTCAGGGCAAAGTCCGCAGGGCAATGACACTTGGTTTAGCTGTAGCTTCATTTTTAGCTTTTTGTAGCTCTTACTTAGTTTGGGTGTAAGATGAAGAAACTTGATTTCTTTTTTCCCAACTGAGACTGTCTATTTTTAGGTTGAATTTATCTTTCTTATTCTAAAATTTGAATTTTGACTCTATCTAAGTTTTTTAATTACTTAAATGTGAGTTAACATCTTGAAGACTACTATTTAAAAACACAGGCAGTTTTCCCCTTACTTCATTCCCTGGAACTGCAATGTAGTTAATTATGTAACAACCCTGCATGTACTTTGTGCCTTGCTTTCTGAGACACATATGTTATAAACATGGCAAGACAAAACAGCCAACTTCGATTAGGAAGACCCATGTCTTAAAGCAATTAATTAGAGTAGCAAAGCTATCTTCCACATCACCGAGTTCTTTGGTGTTGTTAACAATCTCTGTGATTAAACTGCCCTTCCTTTACTAATTGCTGGTTATTTAACACAAAATTGTAAAAAATAATTTCTTATCGCATTTTCTTCAGTTGACTTTCACAATAGGTCTGGTTTTTGTTGTTTTGTTTTTATCCTCATGATATAACTGAAGCCATTTGAGGCATTTCCATTCCCTGGGTACCTTTCCTCCCATTACAAATACTTAAATGTAAATAAGGCCGGAAGTCCTATTTGACAAATGGGAAAAGAACCTAAGATTGAAGCAAATGTATAATATGAAAGAAATTTTTTTCTAATGATTGATAAATAGAAAATCATCAGCCATAAATGTGCTTATTAAAACACTGGTTTAAACTAACTTCAGGGATCTGAGGAGGTGGCTTGGCTGGTAAAACTCTTGCCACACAAGCACGGGGACCTGAGTTCGGATCGTCAGCATCCGTCCCTGCAGTGGAATACAGAGGCAGCAGCTCCTTCAACTTCACAGTCTAGTTGAGGCAGTGACCTCCAGATTCAGTGAGAGACCCTGTCTTAAAAATAAAGTGGCATAGCCAGTTGCTGGTGGCACACGATCCAATCCAAGCACTTATGTGGCAGAGGCAGGTGGAGCTCTGTGAGTTCAAGGCCAGGCTGGCCTACAGAGCAAGTTTCAGGGCAGCCAGGTCTGTTACACAGAGAAACCCTGTACCAATAAATGAACAAACAAATAAATAAAGTGCCATAAGATGTCTAGTTGGGACATTTTCTCCCTCATTTTATGGTGACTCCATTTAAATTCTTTCCACATATGCATATATCAGTAATGGGCTTCCATATGGCTTTTCAAATGATCTCTAGTGTTCGTTGTCATCCCCACATTGTCTCCTTTGCCACGCCCTCTCATCCCTTTCCCCATTTAGTCCTCCTATTCCAGTTTCTCCTTTATAGCACCATGTTCTGCTTCCCTTTTTTAGAAGATTCCCTCCTCTCCTCTGGTCCCCTACTATCTATCTAACCTAAGTGGTTATTCAGATTGAAGTTAACAAAAATAAGAGAAAACATACTATATTTATCCTTTGGGTTCTGGATTACCTTACTCAGGATGATTGTTTCTAGCTCTAACCAAATTTCATAATTTCATTTTTCTTAGCAGATGAATGATACACCATTGTATAAAAGTACCACATTTTCATCATCCATTCATCAGTTGGTAGGCTTAGTGAGATTTTTGTTTTGTTTTGATAATTTTTGTCTTTTTGTTGTAGCTTGTTTTCATTTTCATCTCTTGTTTTGGAGAGAGAAAAGGAACATGTATGAAGTTGGGTGGGTAGATAGAAGGGTCTGGAAGTTGAGGGAGATGAAGATATGATAATGACACATTGTATGGAAAAAAATTAAGGATAAAATATTAAAATGTAAAACAACCCTGCCATCTTTGGCTTCCACACTTGTGTATGCATCTCTCTCTCTCTCTCTCTCTCTCTCTCTCTCTCTCTCTCTCTCTCTCATGCACACACACACGCACGCACTCTTACACACATAACTTTAAAAGTCTAGTAATATAGCTGAATGGTTGAATTCTTGTCATGGGTGTGACCCTATCTCCAATTTCCAGCACTGCCAAGCAACAACAAAGGAATGTGTTCTTATTTGTCTTTGCATTTTAAGAAATCATGCTACAGAGTAGAAACAAAACATTTTTCCCACAGTTTCTTTGTGTGTTACTGCTTTCTGACATGGATGTGGAAACCCAGACATTTAACATGAGCGCTAAAATTAAGCATGCAATATTGATAGCATATGGCTTTAAGCCTGACTGGTCAGAAATTCAACTGCCTTGGATGTTTTTATTGAGTTAATTAGGTGTCCAGCTGCAGAGCACTTACTGATAGCAGAGAGACGCTGACTGTCCGGTTCTCCTCAGTCTGGGGGTTTCTTTCTGAGAAATGGTGATAACATCTTGGGATGGAATGAAGAATTGCACAGCTTTAGCAGAAAGAGTCCATTTAGGGAAAACTACCTGTGGCTGGCCATGTCAGAGATGCAGCAGGTGGCAATTGAAGTTCAAGGTGTCAGTCCACCAGAAGGAATCCCTCTGATGGATCAATCTTGGTTAGGCAAGTCTCTCCCCTGGACTAAGACTACAGACGCCAAGATGTCTTTTGTTTCTGTTGTGCCTTTACATGTTTGCTGCCTCTATCTTTCTCTGGCATGATGTAATGTAGTGTGTTTATATCACGGAGATAGCATTTTTATCTGTGAATTGAAGGCGATTCTTCCCTAAACTGTACTGTCTGCTGATAATAATAATGTTAGCTTTTACAGAGTATTGATGAACAAAAATAAACACAAGGAAATGCCACACAACCAGGGCCCATGAAATTCATCTAAGGAGTTGCATAGCCCATAGCAAGGGTTAACGATGAAGAAAAACAGTTGAGTCCCAGAAGCTACTGTAGCTCATATTCCTTTCATCTTAATGCTGAAAGTCACAGGTTTCAGTGTGCATCATTAGCTGAAACAAAGATTTGAAATAACCTCAAGGTACATCAGATGCCTTGGGAATAGCTTTAAGATGAATAACCCCGGAAAACAATCTAAAGTTTACAAGGATACACAGCTGAGGTCAAAAATACAAAGCAGCCCAATTGTTACTAGTTGACATACTTTCCTTGCTAGGGTTGGTTGGTGATCAAAGCTGATTAATTCCTTCTGTACATTTTCCCCTCAATCTCCTGATATAAGAAACTATTGATGAGTGGGTATGTACCCCAGAGATTTAAAGTAGAGCTGACTGATTCTTTTTTATATATAAAAGTTTAGGTTTTTGATTCCTTTAAGAGATAAGCAATAAAGTAACTGGCCCTTTCTTTGTAACTGCAAAAGGAAACCTGGCAGTAAAAGACCTAACTAAGGAAAATATCTCACTTGCCCACATGGTTAACCTAAAACAAGTTGCTTGGGTATGAATGTATGTGGGCTCTTGTACACCTGTAATATGTAAAATGTTTAATCATGAAAGGTATATGAAAATCATGCTGTTTTATACTGTTTGTATTTATTGTTATCGTTCCCTTGAAAAACAGAATGGAACCACATTGTAATTCCTATATTGCCTGAAAAAATTTACTGAGGTATATAAGCAGTAGGGAAAAAAAGTATATAGTAGAAAGAATGCAGAAAAATAGAGAATAAAGAAAAGGATGCCATCAAGACAGAGTGTGAGTCTTTTTCCCTAACCCTCTCATATAGAAAAGTCCAATATTCGCCAGCACTGTGGACTCCTTTTGAGCCCTGTGTTGTCTGAAGAGCTGCACACACACACACACACACACACACACATACACACACACCCCAGGCAGTGACAGAAAACACTGCTAGAAAAAGGGAATTAGGAACACTAATGCATTAGTGAACATTATGTCAGTGTGACAAAGAAACCTCCCTACTACATTTACCTTCTAAAAGGAAAGATGAATTCTGACTCAGTTTTGCAGGATGTGGCTCACGATTCCTTGATCCTGTTGCCTTCAAGAAAATACCAAGGGGGAAGCATCTGCACTGTAAGCAAGGAGTGACTGATGGAGAAGGGCTGCTTGCTTTCTGGCAGCCCAGAAAGAGAAGTAGGAGGAGACAAATAAGGAAGGGGGTATGAATCACAGTCTAAAGATCTCTTTCCATGGCATCCCCAATGTCCTGACTTCCTCCACCTCAGCGCTACCTGTGAAAGTTTTCACTACCACCCCTCAATGGTATCATGGGCTGGGAACTATACATAAAACACAGAATTATCTCAGATCCAAACCATAGCAATTAGTTTCCTAAACACTCAGTACATACCGAAGACTATGAGTCATTGTACGGTGCTATTGTTCTGTTGCTATATTTTCCTATAAAGCTGAAAAAGTATATAACTCATTTAATTTTAGTCAATGTATAAAGGCAGCTTAATGTTTTTTCCAGCATGAACATGTTGCCTAATATTAGATAGTTCTTTCCCTTGGTTATAAAAATAATTCCCACCTCATTAGAGTTGATTTTGTAAAACCACCAGTTGGTTTTTAACTATTGCATTAATTTCTTACATATACACCCCATTCATTGGGTCATTTATGAGTATTCAAAACATATTAAAATGTTCATGCATGAATTTATTTATCCCCCTTGAAAATTCTCAAATTCTTGCCACTAAAACACCAAATTAGTATTTTATATTATTTGTTTAAGAGCTTTCTCGACTATTACATATGTTAATATAACTCACCAATCATCTCTTACATCCATGCAAAAGGTTACTATATTGATTTTGAGCACCAAACTTGTCCATTTTAATGGATATATAATTACTTTCATGAAAATGATTTTTAAGTGTAGAAATGCTAATATTTCAGTGTTTATCATACAAGCAGAACAGTGCTGAATGCTTTACTATCTTACAACACACATAATCTAAACACAAGTATAAAAATTAGGACATTCACTTATGGGTAGTGAATAAAGGTAGAAAGAAGCATTCTGTCCATTCATTTATTTTTCATAGGACTAAATAGACTGGGTACCGTCAGAGATTCATCAGAGCTGTGAGGTAAGTAAGTCAGTGTTGAACTGTTCATACTCGTAAAATAATGGCGCTATTGAATGTTAATGCACTGCAGCTCTCTGACACACCTTGCAATGTAAGCCTAGTCTTCTCCAGCAGCAACAGCTACAGATGGACGTACGTTAGGAGAGTGTAATGTGACACCTCGTATAAGACAAAATCTAAACTTTAGGAATCTTCAACTAGAGTCAAGTGAATGTTTTTGAATCAACGCTATGCAGGAAGAGCTCAGAGCTAAAACGCTGTCTGCACTTCTGAGACTAACCTTGGTTTATGAAAGGCATCAACTGATGCTCTCTAGGGGCTGATGATCTGTGAAAGTAAAGGGGCAGAGATGATAGAGGCATTCGGGAGCACACATTTTCCACCATAAAGACAAGAGAGGCATTCAAGAGCACACACATTTTCCATGAGAAAGACGATAAAGACATTCCAGAGCACATATTTTCCATCAGAAAGTCAAAGTTTCCTGCATTGAACTCTGTAGAAAGCACAGTCTTTTCAGGGATTACTTTTTAATACCCTAGATACTGGATTTAATAGTAGAATTGCATATAATTTTAGTTTCAACATTCTTCCCTAAGTGTTGACAAAAAGAACCCTCTCAGATACTAAACAGATGTTCCGTTTCTTCAGCATACTTAATTTCTTATTTTGAAACCACCCCTTGGTTTGTATACAACTTAATTATGATAATGCATCATTTTGAATTGGCAATCAAGTATTCCTTGAGTTGAACCTTGGCTTCTGCTTCCTTTGCAAAGGCAGTCAAAGCATACTATACTTTGGATCCAACTCTTAAAACTTAATGTCTTCATTTTTCACATTAGTTCTTAATCCTGTTGGCTCTTCAATGGTGTACCTGTTACAGTGGTATCTCAAGTGTTCGTCAAGTAGGTCATCACTCCCAGCTCTTGGCAGAACTGGTCTCATCTCGCTGGCCTTTTAATAAGCATTCACTTGAGGACGTTGTTTATATGCTTTTCTTTCTTCTCCCCACCTACTATCTAACTCTTGATTCGGTGAAACTAGTATATGCGTATCCTTGTGGTACCATTCAGATCATGTGGGACTGGGGACTGTTGTGGATTCAGATCTATAAAATTAGAGTGGGATTCAAAGAAGTCTCTGGAGACGATTCGTTCATATCTTGAAGATGTCATACCTTATGAAGAAGCTACTGCAAAGCTCACTTCAATAATTCTCGTTGTTATTTAAAATCTTTAAAATCTCTGTGGTATACTACAATGAAATCTTACTTCAAGTTCACATATATCAGTGCAGATTTCAAGGGCTTTGGGTTACACCTTCCAGAAGCCAGACTTTCTCCACCTTGAAGTTGTATCTCTCTCATTGTTTGGGGCATTATCCAGTCAGTGTTAGAGTTCATGTGATGCTCTGTGCTGAGCCAAGAAGTGAACACAGCTCTTCCTTTGAATTTATCTTGTTTGTAACTCTGCCATGTGGTTGTTTCGAACTTCAGAGGAGAGTGGTAAGTATATTCCAGTTGTGTGACTAGGAACAAGGTACGAATATAGATAATGTTGCCAGAGTACATTGTGAGCATGTTACTTATAATATTCCAGACCTAAGCTCTAAAATTGTTGAGCATGTCCAAACATAATACATCACTCTTTGGCACAGATGGATAATTAATGAATAACAATCAGTGTTCTGCTGGTTAAATCTTCACTTACCCAATCTGAGGGGAAATAGCAACATGATCTTGTTCAATATGCAAAACCCTTTGAGAACAAAAGTGATTTAAAAATTGATTTAATGAAACCGTATTTTTCATGTTTCTTTAAAAATATTTTATTACTTCTTTGAGAACTTCATGCAATGCATTTTTTTTATAGTCACCCTCCACTATTTCCCCAACTTCTCCCAAAGTACCTCAATTCCTTACCCCCCATTTCATCTCCTCCTCCTCTAATAAAAATGTCTTTTAAAAATTAACTTTCATTATTCAGTGCTTTGATACCTAGTTGGGAGGCACACAATTTTTGTTATAATTTTTCTAGCATCTCTAGCAGCTACTTTCTGAGTTGCAAATGCCCCCCTCCCCCCCGAAGATGCCTGTGCTGGCAGACTAGGAGGGTCGCTGCATTCCAGGAACAGCTGCGGAGAGTAATCATGAACATGGACCCATGCCTGTAAAACTCGAAGAGCCCGAAACTTCAGAAAAATGCTGTTAAAAGCTGGATAGAACATGTGGATAATTTACAAAGGAGGAAGATTCCTGTTAATTAGGCTTCTCGTCTGAAGGCTGGGAGCCACATAGAAACAGCCCTTTCCACAAGGGCCTCGGAGGAAAGAACAACTCAAGAGTCTTTAATGTTTCTCATAAACACGTGAAGGGACATATATTTCAGCAAAGAAATGACATGAGAAAAGTCCTACGAAGAGCAACAAGACAAGACAATCATCAAGATAAGTGCAAGCCAAGAAAGAGTAAACAATGTTGAACAAAGTGTTTTAAACACAAGCAACGAAATATGGCATGTCAGCTCAGCAAAGCACAGAGGGGCAAAGAAAGGTAATGTAATATCTGTCATAATTTCTCATCAGAGAAAAATACAAATCACCAGCAAATGCATAGGTTATATTCAGAAATGACAAATGGACTGAGAAAGAAATCAAAGAATAATACTTTTCACAATAGCCTCTAAACAGGCAAATGAAAAATTTGCATGATAAAACTTTAATACACTGAAGAAAGAAATGAAAGAAAGTATTGGGAGATGGAAAGATTTCCCATGCTCATGGATTAGTAGGATTTATATAGTGAAAAGAGCTAGCCTACCGAAAGCAACCCACAGATTCAATACAATTTCCATCAAAATTTCAACACAATTCTTTATAGGCCTTAAAAGACAATTTTCAGCCTCATGTGGAAACACACATATACACAACACACACATACACCTACACACACACAGAGAGAGAGAGAGAGAGAGAGAGAGAGAGAGAGAGAGAGAGAGAGGGGAGAGAGAGGAGAGAGAGAGAAGAGAGAGAGAGAGGGAGAGAGAGAGAGAAGAGAAGAGAGAGAGAGAGAGAGAGAGAGAGAAGAGAGAGAGAGAGAAGAGAGAGAGAGAGAGAGAGAGGAGAGAGAGAGAGAGAGAGAGAGAGAGAGAGAGAGAGCGCCTCACAGGGTAGCTTAGAAAATGCCAAACAATAAAAGTGACATGAAAGTTGTAGGAATAACCAACTACTCTTCATTGGATTTAAGGCCAAGTCCATGAGGTAGAACCCATGACTGACACTGCTCTGGTAACTCCAAACCCGAGATAAGACAGGCCATTGACTTAGTGGAAAACCAAATGCTACTGTTCCATTGAAGGAATGCAGTGATTAAATGACTTATAATGACGTTCTTCTATACTCACAGATCAGTGTCTTGCTCTGCGATTGTCAGAGAAGCTTCCTTCTGCAGTAGATGGGAACAGAGACAGAGACCCACAGTCGGAACACATGCAGTGCAGAGTGATAGATCTTGAAGCACTCTTTCCTAAATGAGATATCTCCATCGAGGGGAACTCTGCAAAAGAGGAAGTATAAACATTGTAATAGCCAGTAGAGATGGGAGACATCAAGAAACAAGACCTTCTAACAGGGCTGATACGCATGTGAAATCACAAAGACTGTGGCAGCATGCACGGGGCCTGCACAGGTCGAAGTCAGGCTGGGCTCTAGTGTTGAGGAGCAAGTTGACACAAGCTTTTATCCCTAGCCCACAAGGTATTTCCAGTTAATACCCACTCTCAATGGAAAGATTAGTTAGCTCCAAGGGAGCCTCACTGAGTATCCAAACCAAACTCTAGGGCAGGCCCCATGTCCAACAGTAAATGCCAACACAAAACAATGCAGGTGGTCTTGGAGGGTTTCTTTTCTTTTTTTTGTTGTTTTGTTTTTTGTTTTGTTTTGTTTTATTTCTTGTCTCATAATGATTTGTCTGGATATTTTTACCTATATCACATGATTTTTAATCTTGTGTTTTATGTGTGTGCAAATGTGTGTGTCTCTGCATCTGTATATTTTCCTTATGGTTTTTTGGCCTCTTTTATTCCTGTTTTATTCTGGTCTTGTTTGTTTGTTTTCATTTTATCTTATTTTATTTACTTATTTTTTAGATCTCTGCTTGTTTTCTAATAAGAAAGAGAGCACAAAAGGATGTGGATTTGGATGGTTAGGAAGGTGGGAGGACCTGGGAGGTATTGGAGGAGGGTATTTATGACCAGAATATATAGTATGGAAAAAGTATTTTCCAATAAAAGGGAATAAATAAAAATATTCCACATCCTTAGCCATAAGGAAAATGCTATACTTATTCCAGGTATGTACATGAGGAACTCCATGACAGCCTACTACCAAGAAACTTAGATGCCCATGTTTATTGTGACACTATTCATAATAGCCAAGATATGGAACCATTCCTAATGACAGAGCTAGAATGGGAAGAGAAAGGAGCCGAAAAATTCAATGAAATAGTAACTGGTTATTTTGAAAGATATTGATCTACATATCTGGGAAGTCCCAACTAACTTCAATACAGAGGAATCCATTCTATCTTAGGTGACAATACTAAAGACCCTGTTTGCCTTTACTCCATATTTAGTTAATTTTCTTGTCACTGTGATGGACACCTGAAAGAATTAACTTTAGGGAAGAAATATTTATGGGGGAGCATGGTATAGAGAGTATAGTCTACTTGGTGGGAAAGGTTGACAATAGGAGCCAGTAGGTGATGAGAGGAGCTCTCAGAGATTAACCCCATCACTGTACCATCAGGCCAGAGGTGGGGCTGACCTACAGTCCTAAAGTCTTATCCAGAATGACCTATGTCAGCTCATAAGGTCGCAAGTGTAATGGATTCCTAATCTCACAAAACAGAATCACACCAGAATACACGCCAGTCATGGCCTGAGATTTTCATACTGAGATGGGTAGATCCATGACACCTTTAAACTGCTATGCTCCATCAGCTGAGCTTCCAAGAGGTGGCATTACATAGAAAACTCATTTCCCTTATTTCCAGTGCCAGAGTCATGGATCAAGGATTTTCTCCCAGGAGAGGGAAAGATGAAGCAGATAGGACAAGTGGCTCCGAATATTACCCAATAGCATGTGATTGACACACTACAGTAAATATCCTGAAAGCCAAGGGACAGAGATATCAGCAAAAGAAAGAGCCCATAAGACCAGCAGCTCACTTCTCTTCAGAGAGAGCTATTGAGCAGAAGGTTGGTATAGTGGCATTTTCAAAGTGCTGAATGGAAAGGGATGGAATAACTAGCTGTCTACTAAGAATTCTATTTATAGCAGAACTATTACTAACAATGAAAGCATAAAGACTTTCTCAGATAAGCAAAAATTGAGGAAACAAATTAACCTGGGGGCAGGCATTCAAATACAGACAAAAAATGAAGAACATATGGCACAAGTATAATCATGTGACACTGTATGTGAGGGTTTTATTGCTATGAAGAGAACCCATGACCATAACAACTCTTATAAAAGAAAACATTTATTCGAGGCTGGTTCACAGTTCCAAAGTTTAGTCCATTGTTGTCATCGCAGTAAGTAGGTAGACACAGTGCTGGAGAGTTAGCTGAGAGTTCTACATCTGGATCCACAGGCAGTGGGGAGTAACAATGACACACTAGCCAGGTTTGAGCTTCTGAGAACTCAGAGCCCACGCCCTAGTGACACACCTCCTCCAACAAAGCCAAACCCACTCCTACAAGGCCACACCTTCTAATAGTGCCACTCCCTTTGGGTCAATAGGTGTCAATTTTATTTAAACCACCACAGTATGTAAAGGCATATTTATTCTCATAAAACTGATGAGAATAAAATACATAAAAGATATAAATATACATATAGAGTTACATTGATCGGTGATCGAGAAATGCAGTGCATCTGCTAATAACTCCATAGAGGCGACTCCTGGGGCAAAATCGTATTGGGATAAGAAAGAATTCCCAGTGGGGATAGCAACCCACAGAAGCACACAGATATGCATGAAAATAAGAATAGCAATAGCTGCAAACCTATAAGTGTGCATTTGCTACCATTACTTTTCTAAAATTATTTAAATGATAATATTACGAAGTTTAAAAAGACAAGATTTTGTAAAGTAATAATGATAATGACTTGTTTAGGATATTTGGGGGGGGAACACTTACATACATAACACAAGCAGCAGATACACCACAAAACAGAAACTAGGAATAGAATTTCACATTCTCGTGTGCTAGAGGTACATGAATTAAGTTAATATAAATACGATGCTGGTTCTGGTTAGTTAAAATTTCATTATTATGAGCCATAGAGCAAATATCAACAAAGTAATGATAATGTGGACAAACATATGAAAGTGAACTACTGAACTGCTATACAGGAAATACCACTTTGACACAAAAAAGGAGTCTGAACAAGAACATAGGACCAAAGGAGACAAGAGCCATGGAAGCAAAAGCAAAATAACAGAAACACAACCACATCACTTACAGCAAAATATGGAGGATTTTATAATGTCAATCAAAAGACAGTCTGTCAAGCTAAATTTTCAAAAGCATCTGATCATATGCAGCCTACTAGGAAAAAGTCTACTTTATATAAAGGGATGAAAAAGTATTACAATGCAACAGTCACAAGAAGAAAGCAACACACACCCTAGACATTTATCCTTGAATCGGTTACATTCACTATATAGCTGCGCAGCCTGTAAGTTAGTCACTAATCTTTTAATCTATTCCTTCAGCCAAACTTAACTGCTATTGCTCAGTCAGCTCATGAGGATCTCTAGACCAGTTCTAGTACGTGAGATAGCATGAGACTCTGAAACACATTCAGTCGTATTAGCTACTTCTTTATCAGCCTGCTGTGCCAGCACACCCTGGAGCTCAGAACTCAGGGGATCAAGGAAAGAGGACACACAGTTCAAAGATGGCCTGGTTACATAGCAAGACCTGCTCTGAGAAGACCAGAACAGCAAAATCAGTCTTCTCAGTACTCTTTAGATTATTTTTTAGCATCTCCCTTGTTCAGTCACAGTATTATCTTCAGTGTTAGCAAACGCCTTGAAGGCGAGGAACTATGGAAGCTGGAAGAGAAGCTTGTCAATGGTGATGATAAAAACAGAATGGCATTGAAACGTATCCAGCACCGATGCCAAAGTATGAGGGTTGTGTGCTTGTTGCTACCCCAACTCCACGGTGATAGAAATAGAGATGCCTGAAGAATTCCATGAGGCTGATGGCAGGTGACAAATTGCCATGACCTCTCTTTGCTCATTAGTTAGTCCTCCAGAAGGGTAAGAACGGTTGAATCTGAAGCAGAAACATTTGTTCTTTAAGGCACTCACACTTTCTCTTAGTTGTCAAAACATATTGTGCAAAATTGGATTTCCTTGGGAAGACAATAACACAACAAAAAGGACAAAGACAGGCACCCTGAGGCTCTCATAGTGAGTGAGCAAAGAACAAGAATAGTATCTGAAGCTAAAAGGCAGGGTCAATTTTTGTGGTAGAGTGATTTGGAAGAAACATCTCTCCTGCCATCATCCTTAGAAGGAGAGAATCAGGAGCGATGGGGGAAAACACATCACTTTAAAACTCTTCAGTAATATCTAGCCTTAGAATTCAGTAGACATAACTTTGGAAGAGGGCCGAAGGAAAAGCCAATATCTCAGCTGACCTCATCAGCTCACGGAGAAAGCCAGGATTTATCAAACAAGTTGCTCGTCAGATGATTTTAATCTCCTCAGCTCGTTATATTGGTTTTATACATTTAGGCTCCTCTCAAATGCATGCAGGCATGAATAATTTGTTGTCTTATCCCCTTTAATCAACCCATCATTGATTCCAGGACAAGGAATGAATTGGAAAATGAGTATAAATTAGTTGCAGACTGTGAAAAGGCATTTTATTTTATTTTATTGAGAAAAGGAAAAAAACGTTTCCCCCTCCTCCCAACCTCCCATTTCCCTCCCCCTCCTCCCACCCTTCTCACCCTTCCCCCACTCCTCTCCCCCTCCCTCTCCAGTCCAAAGAGCAGTCAGGGTTCCCTGCCCTGTGGAAAGTCCAAGGTCCTCCCCCCTCCGTCCATGTCTAGGAAGGTGAACATCCAAACTCGCTAGGCTCCCACAAAGCCAGAACATGAAGTAGGATCAAAACCCCATGCCATTGTCCTTGGCTTCTCATCAGCCCTCATTGTTCGCCATGTTCAGAGAGTTCGGTTTTATCCCATGCTTTTTCAGTCATAGTCCAGCTGGCCTTGGTGAGCTCCCAATAGATCAGCCCCACTGTCTCAGTGGGTGGGTGCACCCCTCGTGGTCCTGACTTCCTTGCTCATGTTCTGCCTCCTTCTGCTCCTCATTGGGACTTTGGGAGCTCAGTCCAGTGCTCCAGTGTGGGTCTCTGTCTCTATCTCCATCCATCACCAGATGAAGGTTCTATGGTGATATGCAAGATATTCGTCAGTATTGCTATAGGATAGGGTCGTTTCAGGTTCCCTATCCTCAGCTGCCCAATGAACTAACTGGGGAGAACGCCTTGGGCTCCTGGGAGCCATTCTAGGTTCAAGTCTCTTGCCAGCCCTAAGGTGGCTCCCTTAACTAAGAATTGTGCTTCCGTGCTCCCCTATCCAGCCTTCCTTTATCCCACTCATCCTGTTTCCCCAAGTTCCCCCCATCCTCCCCTTCTCCCTTTTCTCTCCCCATCTTCCCTTACCCCCAACCCACCCCACCCCCAAGATCCCACTTTTCTCCCCGGCAATTTTGTCTACTTCCCATAGGCAAGAGGATAACTATATGTTTTTCCTTGGGTTCACCTTCTTATTTAGCTTCTTTAGGTTCACCAATTGTAGACTCCGTGACCCTTATTTATGGCTAGAAACCAATTATGAGTGAGTACATCCCATGTTCCTCTTTTTGGGTCTGGGTTACCTCACTCAGGATAGTGTTTTCTATTTCCATCCATTTGCATGCAAAATTCGAGAAGTCATTGTTTTTTACTGCAGCGTAGTACTCTAATGTGTATATATTCCACACTTTCTTCATCCATTCTTCCATTGAAGGACATCTAGGTTGTTTCCAGGTTCTGGCTATTACAAATAATACTGCTATGAACACCTCATTTTCGATAATGGAGCTAAAAGTATACAATGGAAGAAAGAAAGCATCTTCAACAAATGGTGCTGGCACAACTGGATGTCAACCTGTAGAAGAACGAAAATAGACCCATATCTATCAGCATGCACAAAACTCAAGTCCAAATGGATTAAAGACCTCAATATCAGTCCGAACACACTGAACCTGATAAAAGAGAAAGTGAGAAGTACCCTACAACAGATGGGCACAGGGGATCGCTTCCTAGATATAACCCCAGCAGCACAGACATTAAGGGCAACATTGAATAAATGGGACCTACTTAAACTGAGAAGCTTCTGTAAAGCAAAGGACATTGTCACTAAGACAAAAAGGCAACCTACTGACTAGGAGAAGATCTTCACCAACCCCGCAACAGACAAAGGTCTGATCTCCAAAATATATAGAGAACTCAACAAACTAGACTTTAAAATGCTAATTAACCCAATTAAAAAATGGGGCACTGAACTGAACAGAGAATTCTCAACAGAAGAAGTTCAAGTGGCTAAAAGACACTTAAGGTCATGCTCAACTTCCTTAGCAATCAGGGAAATGCAAATCAAAACAACTTTGAGATATCATCTTACACCTGTCAGAATGGCTAAAATCAAAAACACCAAGGATAGCCTTTGCTGGAGAGGATGTGGAGGAAGGGGTACACTCATCCATTGCTGGTGGGAATGCAATCTTGTGCAACCACTTTGGAAATCAGTGTTTCGGTTTCTCAGGAAATTCGGGATCAACCTACCCCTGGACCCAGCAATACCACTCTTGAGAATATACCCAAGAGATGCCCGATCATGTGAAAAGGCATTTTATGAATGCTAATCGATCAGGCAGCTCTGCAAATCAAGAAGAAAGCCCTCATAGGAAACTCACTATATTGTATTGTGACCTCAGACTTCCTGCCTGAGCTGCAAGAAATACATTTCTGTTCTTTATGCCATCTATTCTATATATTTTTTTTTGAGGACATCTTAAGTAGACTTAACAAAATTGTCAGAATGAAACCATGATAGCATTTGAGCTTTGACTGGGAGGTTTAAAGTAAAATCCAAGAGAGCAGAGATTTTTTGAAAAGTGGATATTTTTAGAAAGAGGGGATGGTTTTCTGTTTCAGCAAATAGAGGAGGAGAGCATGAGAGGTAACTCATTCATAAGAAGCAGCAGTCAAGAGTAGCCCGGGGATATCAATGGTTGGCGTTTTGTAGTGACAGCTTTTGTAAAATTATGAAGTGGCTTTGATTCTTTCCTCTTAGTTGTTTGTATTCCTCATCTGATGTTTGTATCGTATGAGATTGTGTATGTCCAACAGTGGACAGGTATGAGCACATGGCCAAGTTTTTAGTCACAGCAAAGTGCAGCTATGGATGTTTCTATGTAGCTGGAGGTTTCTCTCTCACCCATCAGTTCCAGAAAATCCACTCTGAGGCTTAATATTAATTACAAACTATTTGGCCAGTCACTCAGGCTTATTACTAACTAGCTTCTACAATTTAAATTAACCCATAATTTTTATCTATGTTTAGCCATGTCTCTTGGTACTGTTTCTCAATAAGGCATTCTCATCTTGCTTCCTCTGGTTCTGGCTTGCAACTATGTCTCTGCCTTTCCACTTCCTAGAATTTTCTTAGTCTGGTCACCCCACCTATATTTTCTGCCAGAATACTGGCCAATCAGCATTTTTATTAAACCAATACAAGTGGCAAAGTTTTACAGTATGTAAGAGCATTATCTCAAAGTATCTCTCCCCTTCCTCCTCCTTACCCCTCCTCTTACTTGTCCTTTTCTTTTCTAACTAACTAGGAAATTTTCTAGATAATTTGGTATAATTCTAGATAATTTTTTCTAGGTAATTTGGAAGAATAGTATTAGGAAAAAATGTATTAGAAGAATCATCTATAATGTCTATTTTTGTTATAATTAAAGTATTTTCAAGTTCAATTCATCTACAAGCAAGTGATGAATGCTTAAGATCATAGAAAGATAATCTTAAATTTTTACTATAAAAATTTAAACATCTAAATTTCCTATTTATTTGATATTTGTACTTTGCTAAGGAGGTGCCCACTCTGTGCTGAATTAATTGCAATTTTTAAAAAAGCCACCTGCCTACATCAGAATGTATATTCTTTAAATTACTGAGCTAAACTTTGTATTTCCTTGGATCTTTCATACTTTGGCTCTATTCGCACATATGGGATAATAAAGAGCACAATTTACTGCTTTTAACAGGGAAAGTATTATGATTAAGAAAAAGAAAGCCACAGCTTATGCAAAGTGCAATTTTTCTCCAAAAGCTCCAAATAGACAATCTCAAAAACATTTATTAAAAAATCTATATAAAACTGGAACAAAATAAACATTCACAACTTACATAGAATTGAAGCCTCCATTATTTCTGTTAGTTACTCGGTGTCTTTCCTCATTCCTTTTTGTAATTAGCTTTCTCCGGTTTCCATTTTACTTGTAACTGTCAAACTGGATGAGTGTTTTAGCATATCACAAATACTAGTTTCAACAGAAACTAATAATGCAGTTTCACAGAACATTTTATCATAAGACCCTGTGAATATCTATATCAGATACTCAGCCTTGAGCCAGTTCAAATTTGAGGGTGAATGAACTTGATTAGATTAGGTCAGCCTGTAAAATTTTCCCTTACAGTGAATTTTCAGTCTATTTTTGTGTATTTGTAGGCAAAGGCTAGAACTAAATTCATAACAAGCCCTAATTCCACATTCAAATAAGTATTTAAATATGGGCCCACATTAAAGCAAAGGTTGTAATGGCTTCCAAATGTTAAAAAGAAAAGAAAACAATAAATAAAATAAAAATAATCATAAGAAATCCCTGTGCACAAGAAAACTTCTCAGCTAATTCATGGATTGCTAGATAACATGATCATATTAATAGGTCTGGTAATAAATGTTGGTAAGGCTGTAAGGAAATAGCCCAGTGAATATACTGCTACGGGAAGTGTGCTTCAGTATAGGTTTTATGCAGATCAATTTGGCAATATATGTAAAATTGAAATTCTCACCAAGAGAAACTAAATAAAATAGACTCTTAGGGTGAAAACTATATTTAAAACATAAGAAAATGCTTCGTGTACTGGAAAGTGAAAACTTACAAACCTTACTCCTAAGTAAAAATCCATTTCCTCAGCCCCCTCCCTCGTAAAAACCAGCCTTTGCTACACCGACAGAAGAGGGCACCATTTAACTAAAAATTTCGTAAGCTACTATGAATAAACAAGTTGGATTATAGAAAAGTGAATGTACCTATGTGAAAGGTATTATAAAATAACAAAACCAGAATCAAAATACTTCACCTAATAGAAAGTTCTCCCTAGAACGCATCATAAAAACAGAAGAAAAGGCATACACAATTCCCCATACCTGATTTAGAATTCTTGAACAAGTTTTTGCAGAGGTGAAAACGAGAGACAAACAGAAAGCAGTGACTCTCAGTAGGGATTTACTCAGCTCAGAAAAGAGACAAGAGGGACAGTATCAGGACAAGAAGACTAGATTACCAAATCCCCAGGAGGCAACAAACTCAAATGATAATATTATGGCCAATCAAACAGAAAAGATTAGGAAAAGCAACAAAGAACTGTGTCAAAAGAAACAGAAAGAAAATGGTTAAAATGGAGGATAAGCAATAAAGAAAAACAAATCCTACATCAAAGTCCAAGGACATGGCTAATATTTAAATGACAAAGAAAACTTTAAAAATAAAAATACCTGAATCTATAGTCATAAAAGTTAGTGAACCCAGAAAAATGGACCTGCAACAGCTAGGGTAGAGAAGTATCCAAGGAGAAGGTTGTAGGTTTCAAAGTCTGCGAAACAATTTTTCTCAAAAATATCCAATGAATTACAAGTAAAAAAAAAACAGACTGTCATGAAACTACTTAAAACATATAAAATACAAAAGAAAGAACAGCTATGTAAATATTAAGAAACAAATCTAGGAAAAAATTAAGAACAATAAATTTTTGTATCCAGATCTTAAAACAATGCAAAAATAATCTACTCAAGGATGGGCTTTGTTAAAATAATGCAGGGCTTTAAAAACCTTACCAATGGGACTGGTGATAACATTCAATGTAGATTATTATATACACGAGATTAAAACAAATATGAGTACAAGGATGGAAAACTAGAAACATTTGCATGTTCTGACAATGTAGAGATTATGTAAAACAAGCCAATAAATGAGAATCAAAATGCCTAACCAACTCCATAAGGAGCCTCTTTGATGCCCACCTTCCTCTTGAAGTAATTGGTGCTGCCAGGAGCACATGTGTCTCACTGTCATGAAAAGTCCTAAGTTATTAAAACATTTTTAATGCCATATTCTGTAGTCTTTGAAAGGTTTGAAGAATGCCTATCCATCTGAAATACATCTCTATACATCTAGAAAATCTAACATGACTATAAGACTGACTATTATAAATGATTATCTATTAACTGTATTTCTAATTACACATGACATTTTAAAATGAGCTGCACACAGTATCTTAATCAAGAGCAGAAATATACAAAGAGCAAAATTGACCTTAAATTTGTATCAATAAAGCAAGATCCATACCAATGTAAATCTCTATAGTATATCCCGCTTTGAATATAAACAAACATTTATAAACAATATTTGGGAATTTGGGCATAGTCCTCTAGAATACTTCCTGCTGATTGGGGTCACTGTTAATCAGGTCTTTCATGATGTACCCTGTGTGCTAGGTTCATCTCAGTCAGCAGCTGGGTGAAGTAATTTTTGGGCGGGTGTTCACAGTGACCTTTCAGGGGATTATGGTCTATCAAACTACATTAGTCTGGAATGAATCCACTGGTTCCCATCTTCTGTGGAAACAAAAGCAGAACCTCTTTTCCAAAGCAACAAATCCTTAGACCCAAATTTTGGAATCAAGATTATATATATATATATATATATATATATATATATATATATATATATATATACAATGAAATGTCTCTCTGTACTTAGCTCCTTCACAGTCAAAAAATTCAAAGAAAACACAATAATATACATAGTGCAGACTCTCTATGTATATTGTATCTTTATGCAGCTTAATCTTTTCTTTACTCCCTTTAATCTATGACTGTTTGTACTGTCTCTTTAAAAACTACCTCTATTTTCGTAAATTATTTACTTCTTTTTATAACTCTCTATATTCCTTTTCTTCTCTCTTCCAAGCCTACATACATTTTCCAACACTATGACTCATGTAGAGGTCTTTTATGTCTGATCTGTCTTATTGTGTATATGAGCAAGGCAGCATCAAGATCATGATGGGGAAATCTACAGAGACAGCCAAAACAAGCTTGTGGGCACTCACAAACTCTAGACCAACAGTGTAGAGCCTGCGTGAGAATGAACTAGGACCTCTGCATGTGGGAGACAGTTGTGTAGCTTGGTCTATTTGAAGAGCCACTAGCAGTGGGACCAGGATCTACCCCTAGTACATGAGCTATGTTTTTGGAGTCCATTTCCTTGGACGGGATGCCTTGCTCAGGCTTGGTCCTGCCTCAACTTAATGTACCAGATTTTGTTGATTCCCCATGGGAGGCCTTACTCTTTGGGAGGAGTGGATGGGGTGGGATGGGAGAGAGGCGAGCAGGGGCAGGAGGAAGGTGGTTTAAAGAACTGTGGTTGGAATGTAAAATGGATAAAAAATAAAATAAAAATAATCATAATAAAAGTTCACCTTGGCCCAAAGACCTCAGCAGAAGCTGGAATTTCTAATAGATGTCAATATAAAAGAGATCTTTTGGTGCCAGTTGGTCCTCATGCCAACTCGATGCCAACTAAAAAGTTGTAAGTTAATGAAACACAGCAGGCCTGGAGTGTATGGGGGGCTCTGTTATTTGCTACAGTGTAACTACGCTTCATATTATTCAAATCAATGAAATTCTCTGACTCATTTTAATCACCATAAAAAGTTATACTATATTTATGCTCTAATAATTATAAAATATAAATTTTATGGTTTTATAATTACAGAAATATGCTAGAATAAATATTGCCTTGCAATAAGCCACTGAAGGCTACAAGCACTCTCTGTATTAAACCTTGCCTTGATTTTTTTTTTAAAGACTGTTTCCAATAAATGGATCGAGAAAGAAATCAGAGAAGCATCACCCTTTACAATAGCCACAAATAACAAAAACTTTGGGATAACTCTAACCAAACAAGTATGACAAGCACTTTAAATCTTTAAAGAAAGAAATTGAAGAAGATATAAGAAAAGGAAAAGATCTCCTATGCTCTTGGATAGGTAAGATCAGGATAGTAAAAATGGCAATCCTATAAAAGCAATCACTCTATCCATTCAATGCAATGCCCATCAAAATCCCAGCAAAATTCTTTTCAGACTTGAAAGAACAATACTTGATTTCATATGGAAAAACAAAAAATCCAAGAGAGCCAAAACAATCCTATACAACAAACAAACTTCTGGAGTCAACACCACCTCAGACTTCAAACTCTACTATAGAACTACAGTAATGAAAACAGCTTGATATTGGCATAAAAACAGACAGAAGGACCAATGGAACTGAATTGGGGACCCAGACAGGGTATCAATCCACACGCCTACGAACACTTGATTTTTGACAAAGAAGCTAAAAATATACAATGAAAGAAAGTAAACGTCTTCAACAAATGATGCTGGCATAACTGGATGTCAACATGTAGAAGAATGGAAATAGATCCATACCTATCACCTTGTACTCAAGTCGAAATGGATCAAAGACCTCAACATAAAACCAACCATACTGAACCTCATAGAAGAGAGAAAGGGAAGTAGTTTTAAATGAATTGGCACAAAAGACCACTTCCTAAATATAACTCCAGTAGCATAGTCAGTGAGAGCAACAATGAATAAATAACTAATAAATGAATGATTAATTAATTAAAAATTAATAAACAATTAATAAAACTGAGAAGCTTTTGTAAAGCAAAGGACATGGTCAACAATAGAAAATGGCAGCCTACAGAATGGAAAAAGATCTTCATCAACCCCATAACTGACAGAGGACTGATCTCCAAAATATGCAAAGAGTTCTAGAAAATAGATATCAAAATATCAAACAATCCGATTAAAAATGGGGTACAGATCTAAACTGAAAATTCTTAACAGAGGAATCTCAAATGGCCAAAAGACACTTAAGGAAATGCTCAACTTCCATAGCCATCAGAGAAATGCAAATCAAAATGACTCTGAGATTCCATCTTATACTTAACAGAATAGCTAAATTAAAAAGAGTAATGGCAGCTGATGCTGGCAAGGATGCAAAGTAAGAGGAGCTGGTGGGAGTGCAAACTGGTACAGCCACTTTGGAAATCAGTATGACTGTTTCTCAGAAAATTAGGAATCAGTTTACCCCAAGACCCAGCAATACCACTATTGGGCATACACCCAAAGGATTTTAATTGTACCACAAGGACATTTGCTCAACTATGTTCATAGCAGCATTATTCATAATAGCCAGAACCTGGAAACAACCTAGATGACCCTCAACCAAAGAATGGATAAGGGAAATGTGATACATTTACACAATGAAATACTGTTCAGTGGTTAAAAAATAATAATAATAATGATATCTTCTGTGTGACAATGGTCTTTTATCCTGCCACTTGTATTATCTTTAATAAAATGCTGATTGGCCAGTAGTCAGGCAGGAAGTAAAGATGGGACACCAAGAATGCTGGGAAGAGGAAAGCACAGTCTGCAGTCATGACCCAGCCACAGAGGAAGTAAGATGTGATTGCCTCATTGAGAATGGTACCAAGCCAAGTGTCTAACATAGATAAGAAATATGGGCTAATATAAGTTATAAGAATTAGTTACTAAGAAGAGCCTGAGATACTGGGCCAATCAGTTTATAATTAATGTAGACCGCTGTGTTATTTCTTTGGGACTTAATGACTCCAGGAACCACGCAGGACAGAAAACTCAGTTAACAGACATCTTGAAATTTGCAAGCAAATGGATGAAATTAGAAAAAAAAACATACTGAGTGAGGTAACTGAAACCCAGAAAGACAACTATAATATGCATTCATTTATAAGTGGATAATAGACATAAAGCAAAGGATAACCAACCTGCAGTCCAGAATCCCAGAGAACCTAGACAACAAAGAGGAACCTAAGCGAGACATACATTGATTTACTTAGGAAGGAGGAAAAGACAAGATCTTCTGAGTAATTTGGGAGTGTAGTGGGCAGGGGAAAGGTAGTATGGGGGAGGGGAGGAAGGAAGGGAAGTGGGAAAAAATGTAAAGTTCAATATAAATAAATAAATAAATAGACTATTTTCAAGATAGCTTCAAAAAGAAACTAGTCAAAAGTTTCAGAAATTCTTACACTTTCATTTTACAGGTGAAATGATATTTATTTAACATTATGCTCAATGTTTTGAAGTATATACACATTGTATAATATGTAATTTTGCATGATAAATGCACATATCTCCTCATGCAGCTATCATTTATGTGGGGAGAATATTTTAACTCTTAGACCTATTTTTCCCATCTAAACAAAGTCATGTTTTGTAGTAAACATCTTCCCAAACAGCCCAAAAAGTCCTGGTAACAATCATTCTATTCTTTTTTCCTGTGAAGTCAACTATCCAACATTCCGTGTACAAAGGGGAATCATCAGCACTTGTGACTTACTGCTTTTCATTAGCATAATGTCCTGTAAATTCACCTCAGGTGCTACATTGTAGCAGGGTCCTGGCAGGGGAAAGAGAAATGTAGGCATGAAGCCAATGGTTCAGGCACCAGGAACAGGTCAAAACAACAAGCTCAGTTTATTTTAAAAAGGGGTAAGCCTTATATATGTCCCCCTACTTGGGGAGGGGGAGATCCTCTGAGTTGGCACCCGCTATAGTGATGTGGTCACTTTCCACAGGTCCACGTCATCTCTTATCAGACTCAGCTGCTGTTGTCAAGGCCCTCTGGAAGACCCAGGCTGGCTTTTAGGAAATATCTCCTGTGCATGGTCTTAATCTTGCTCTAGGCTGGTTGGTTCTCAGAAGCATTAAAACTCAATCATCCCATACTTCATGTCTAGATTTCCTCTCCTTGTGAGCATGACTATTTATGATATATATATATATATATATATATATATATATATATCACATTTTTCTTATCATCGATCCATCCATTCATGAATTCCCAGCTAACTCCTCAAGTTCCCAGAAACTTAGCCGACCTAATTTGACCCCAGTTAAGTAAGAGCCAATTATTAAACAATTCATAAATCTAAAATCTAATCCCTACCCGTAGTTCCCACTATGGGTTTTTGGTATTTTTCCACAATGGCAGTTTCATTACGTCAGTCCTATCCCTTATCACTTTTATCTGCGTAATTACTAATTGTAGAAAGGCTGTATTGCATTCATACAAAGTTGTTTTGTTTATTTTCACTTTTGAGAGTTTTTTTGTGGTTTTTTTGTCGTTGTTGTTGTTGTTTGTTGAGACAATGTTTCTGTAGGCCAGGCTGGCCTCAAATATTCTTGATATTCCTGCCTTATCCTCCCAGGGTTGAGAAGGTTGAGACTGTAGGTTTGTTTTGTTTGTTTGTTTTTACTGTGCCTACCCAGTGAAAAAGAGTATTCTTAAACATGATAGTCACTGTGAGCTGCAGTTAGATCATGAAATCCTTCTGCTCACAACTCATTAGCATCTTCCCATCTCACCAAGTTGAAAGCCCAAGGCTTCACTATGATCTTCTTCCTTGTGCCAATGCCATTCTAACATCACTTCCTCCTCTGCTATTTTGAAAAGATCTCACCCACACTGATTCCCTAGTACCTGCCCCCACACACCTGGTATCTTAGTTTCTTTTCCACTTCTGTGACAAAACACCATGACCAAGACATCTTATAAAAGAAAGCACTTAATTTATGACCCACAGTTCCAAAGAGTCAGGGTCCATGACCATCATGACAGGGAAAATGGCATCAGACAGAAAGGCATGGCCCTGGAGCAGTAAACGAGAACTTACATCTTGCACGAGTCAAGGGGAGCTATTAGGAATAGTATAGTCTTTGAAATCTCAAAGCCCACCCTAGACACATCTCCTTCAACAAGTCCACATCTCCTTATCCTTTCCAAATAGTTCCAGCTACTTGGGAACCCAGCATTCAAGTATACGAGTCTATGGAGGCATTTCATTTAAACTGCTACACTCGGTGTCAGGGACAGTATTCAGGTTTTTGCACGTGCTAGGCAAGTGTTCTGAGCTATATCTCCAGCTTCTCTAGGGCTTGATTATTGTCTCAGATTATAGTCCCTTCAGATGTCCATATCACTCACCTATTTTTAATTCTGCACTGTGTCCCTTTATTGGGTTTTTCCCCCTACTGAGCACCTTATGTATCTTTCTCCTGTTATGGTTGTTCTCTTATCCTATTCAAGTCATCTATCCCCGAATAGCAAACAAACTCAGAGGCTGACACCAGTATGCATGTACGGTCTCAGTCTCTGTGGATCAGTTCAGAACCTATAATGAAGTCTCCAGCAGGAAGTTGGCAGAGATAGCAGTATCAGAAGACTTGAGTGGGGGAGATGATCCACTTCTAGAGGAATACCCCTGGAGCATTCCTTGTAGTTCGTGGCTACCAGGCTCAGTTTATCTCTATTTAGAATGTCTCATGACAGCTAGGCTTATTTCAGAATGCCTGACTCCAAGAAGCAGAAGGGGATTTGCTACAAAACTCACTTCTTCAATACAGGTCATTCCTGTTCAGTGTGTGCAGGTAGGGACAGAACTGGACTCCGGAACAGCATGGATTACAATGCTGACTACTAAATCCTCCTTATTTTATTTGTCCAAACAGCTCGTGGTTTTTAATAAACTATTATACTTTTAATTTGTAACTTGTGATAATGTTTGTGATAGAATTTAGCGCACCTGAGGATACAGGCTTACCTGGATATCTAACACATGAAAATATGTAAAATGAATAACTGGGCATTACCAACACCACATTCATATCCTTGCCTGTAAACAATTATCTGCAGCTGGGTAAATTTGTGAGCGGTGTAACAAAAGTGTTCCTTAAGACAAGTTATTCATGCCACCTATGCCTGATAGCCCCTAAGGAATCTAAGCTAGGGATTCAGCAGAGAGCTAATATAGAGTTATAAATCATCACAAATAGACTGGCAATGACTTTCATCAATCTCCATATCTTACACTCCCAATTCCTTACCTTGGAATAGCCTATTCTGCCCATTAACCAAGGCATCTGATTTTTCATGCTTTCCCCATTAATGTGGGCTCTTCCTCTACTGATAGGATTGGTCTGAGGGTTGCTCCAGAAAAGCGCTGTGAACGGTAGGAGACGGCTGAGTGTCTACTGTGCTTTCGCCTTCCTTGAAGACGGTGGCCTCACTTTTGGTGTTTAGGGTTATGTCTGTTTGTTTGGTTTTGGTAACTGTCACACAGCTGGCTGGCTGACACAAATTAAAAAATGTAGGCACATTGAGGTTTTTTGATAAGTCCAGACTGGAATCCTAGCCAAGTAAGGACACAGGTCATGAATGGAACCCTTATAGTCCTTCTGTGACCGAGAGTCATGGCTTCCTCGGGGAGTGTGCTAAAATCTCCCGAAGGGTTTTACTGACCACACTCTCCAGATGAATCTGAGCTAGATGGCATTTCAGCTCCATTGCAACAGTAAGGTCTCTGTTCCCTACTAGGAATCAGAGGTTTCGTGTGATCCAAGATTTTCTGACTTTGATGTTTCTATAAAGACGTTTTTCCTGGTAAGCATGCATAAAAGAATTGGTAGGGGTTTTTTTTGTTTTGTTTAGAATAATAATAGTAATAGCAATAACAATAAGAAGAAGGAGGAGGAAGAGTAGATGAAGGAGGAGAAGAAGAAATACACACATACTTGGAGGTACCTTGTGTACTGTGAGGTATCTGCTTTAGATGATATGATTCTGCCTTCCTGCTGCATAGGAAGCACCATCTGCGCCACTTTTCTTGTTTTAACCAGTGCAAAGAAATGAACATGACTAACTCTAGGCATCAACGCGTGTTTAATACATTGATTGTACCAAGTCTAAAAGCATTAAGTGAAGAAATGTTCTGATATTCCTCTTATTGGGAATCATGTCACTGTGACCCACTCCCATCACCATAGCAAAGTCTTCAGGGGCAGGAGGCGTTCCTACATTAGCAAACTCCCACCAAATCAGTTGTACATTATGCTTAAGATATTTTCCTGCAGAAATATCTTAACTAGGGCTAACTCACCGTGTCTCTTGGCTTGAGGATCTGGGACCCAGCAAAAATATTTCCTTTAGCAGCTGTATTCTCCAGGATAGCAGGTAGTAGAGCGCCTTAAGGGGGCACAAACGAAACGGTACAGACTGAGAGAGTCTCAGGGTGGCGGCCACTGCGAAGCTAGAACGTGGGCCATTGACACTGCTTCAAAACGCATGTTAGTGTGTTGGTTCGTGTCAAAGATAAGTTTGCATTTGAAAAAGCTCTGCCCTCCCAGTGCATAGGCTCGAAGAGATGCGTCTGAAAGGCCTGACTCCAGGACTTGGGCACTCCTAAATGAAGGGGCCTGTTTAGTTAATTATGGGGCCAACTTGTGGATGTGTTGCTGGAGTCTGCAAATGAATACAGCCCCTTGTGCTAAGGAACCAAGAGATGATGGTTTCAGACAACCCCAGCCCTGTGTATAAGAGCCCACACTTCCCTCGGATAAGCTGCCCAACTGTTCCGTCTATTTGATAATTAGAGAAGCCACATGTTGGTCAGGGCTGACGGGGAGAGTAAGGAGTAAGAGAGGCATGTTTTTCTCATCCTTCCGACCAGGAATGTTGATGAGCATCTGTAGGTTCTGGGTTGGGAGCCAGACTCATGTTCTGAGGCATTGGAGACTCCTACTCTAGAATCTCTGGAATTACTTTATGGTTCCTAATATGCCATTCTTAGTCTGTTATGCTTAGAAATGTTTAAAAGAAATTTTTTAAAAAATCAAAATTTGTATAATAATTGATATGTTCTAGAAACCAGCATCCAGAGTCATGATGCAATGGATTAATGCCTGTAGTCAATCCTTCCTCCTTCCACCCTTCCTCAACCTTTCTTTCCTTCTTATTAATTCATTTATTTTTACTTAATGCTCAGTCCTTTTGGAAAACTAAAGCAAATACCACAAACTATATGATGCATAAATTTATTTCTCAAAGCCCAGGAGGCAGAAAAGTCCAAAATCAAGATAGTGACATATTGACAGCTTTAGTGTCTGGCAAGAACCCACACTCGAGTCCACAGACGATGCCTCCTAGCTATGTCTTCACTTGGAGGGATAGGTAAGGCTGTTCCTTGGGACCTCTTATGGAAGAGCACCACCCCATTCTTTATTCCTCTGTCCTCGTGACCTAATCACTTCCCTACAGGCTGTTTCCAGGATGTTAATGGTAAGGATTTAACAGATGGATTTAGAGAAACAAACATTCAAACCATAGCAACAGTTAGGTGTGGCAGAAATCTTTATTGGTTTTATATTCAATTCCAACTCCTGCTGATTGCTTCCTTAGGTCAAAAATACAAACCGTGGAATCAGATTTAAGCCCCGATTGATGAGATAGATCCTTCTCTGGCACCATTATCGTGCCAAGAAACTACAGCTCAGCTGGTCATGGACCCTATAGGAGAACCTATCACTATTATTTGGCTTAAATGGGCATAGTATTAAACTGATTAAATCAAAATCAAAGCACCCTGTATGGAATTCTCAAGGAACTAATAAACAGCATCTTAAAATATAAAGATTATGTGTCAGCAGCATTTGTAACACTTAAAGTAAACTTTAAGCAAAAAAGAGAAAAGAAAAGAAACAGCTATACATATTAATTCATAGTTTCCTATTCCCTTACTCATCTCTGCTTCATAGCAGCCTCTAATATGTTTTCTGGAAATTTTACATAAACAGACTCATATGGCATGAGTGCTTTCAATATATGGCTTGTTCCCTTAAGTATAATACTTTGCAATTTTATCTATCTATGTTGTAATATGCTACAGTATTCATTCATATACGTGTGTGTGTGTCTGTGTATTCCATGTATAGATTACATTTTATCCATACACTGGTGAACATTGGTTTCTTTCCACTTTAAACAGTACAGTCATTAAAATTTGTATACGAATATTTACATGCAGACTGGCCTTTATCTACTTTAGATATTTATATGCTAAGTGTGTGTTTTTCCTCTGAAATTATGCACTCTGAATTTTACAAAGACATTAAACATTTTTAAATTAATTTATTTATTGGTGTGGTAGGTGCACATGCCAGAAGCTAACATGTGGGAGTTGGTTCCCCACCATCACCTCCACCATGTGGGTCCGAAGGCCAAACTCGGATGGCTAGGCTTGGTGACAAGTGGCTAAAAAAAGTCATTTTTGATGTATGGTTATAGTAAATATTACTGAATTTAAACCAATTTAGCCAGATTTCATGAGTACCTCATTAGTATTTCAGTGTTTCAGTGGGAGCCTATTCATTTCTTAGAACTAATCCAAAATAATAAATTATTTCTTATTCAAATATTTGTGCTCCTTAGACAGAGCTTCTGTCTCGTTTGAGATTAACTACGCTGTGTAAACATATTAACCTTGAAGTAACATTTTTGTTTTTTCTCTTTTTTCCCCTCCACATATTAGTACAGGCTAGCAGAAGCTATCTGAGCCACATAGCTGTGTAGAGTCCCAGCAGACTAAACACCTCAATCCAGTAACTGGGTGATTTGTTCGTTCCAAGAGGTGAATGAATGAAGAGCCCATGCCCCCCACTGTTTTTCATGTCTCTGAAGTGTTGGAATTCATTCTGCTCATAGTCCGTTCGGGAAAACTCACTCATATACACCCATCTAAATGCCGTAATTCTGTGATCTGTGTGGAGTTCCTGGCTGGCCAGGGAGCAAACTAGAATGGCTAGGCTTGTTGACAAGAGTCTAAAGAAGGGTAAAACTATTTCGATAGCTGTTATAGTAGAATCCATAATTATGCATGATATAGCATGCAACTTTTGGGTGGCAAAGCTGCATTATGTCTTTGAATAACCTTAAGGTCCATTTTAGCCAGTTATTGTGAATAAAAAGTATGCCTCCAAAGTCAACCATCTCCTAAAAGACCACACAAGAATAAGTCACCATATTGACGGTAGGCCAACAAGATGGCTCGTGGGAAGGGTGCTTGGGTGCTTGCTGACAATTCTGATGACCTGAGTTTAATTCCCAGAACCCACAAACTGGAAGGAGAGAACTGATTCCCACAAGTTATTCTCTGATCTCTACATAGCCATGTGTGTCTGTGTGTTTTATATGCAGACACACACACAAACACACACACACACATAATTTCAAAAATAAAAGGTGGCTACAATCCTCGTGGTCATTTCTCAAATTACTTTTATCAAGAAAGGTACCTTGCCGGGCGATGGTGGCGCACGCCTTTAATCCCAGTACTCAGGAGGCAGAGGCAGGCGGATCTCTGTGAGTTCGAGACCAGCCTGGTCTACAGAGCTAGTTCCAGGACAGGCTCCAAAGCTGCAGAGAAACCCTGTCTCGAAAAACAAAAACAAAAACAAAAACAAAAAAAAAAAACAAAACAAAAAAAAAACAAAAAAAAAAAAGAAAGGTACCTTGAAGTCCTTCATAGACATTCATGTGAACCAATCCAAATCACAGAATCTTTTTATGTCCCAGTCTCATCTCTTGACACCTGGTCACACTCATTGTGATAATCAGTTTCTTGGAACTCCCTGTGCTGACCTCTCTGCATCTCTCTCAGCTTACTTACGGTTCCAGATCCCTGCAGCATCCTGTTCCATCTGCACTGACGTTTCCAGCTTTAACCCATCTTTTCAAGCCTATGTGATCTTCATCCTTCTGGCAACTCACCACCCTGCTGTCAATGGGCTTAAATTTATTCCTCAATGCTCTGAGACACTAAGTATAAAACTTCACAGATTTTTAAAAAACTGTATGGGAATTTTCTCTTTACTTGGTGGCATATGTCAGACCTGAATCCCTTGAGATATCAGCTAACCATCCTATGTATCGGAATGTTCCCTAAATACTAGGCATTTAGTGTGATTATGAAGCATAATTAAGAACCATGTTGTTTCCTATTTACTCTTCATCACCCACTTGCCTCAAGCTTGTTATAAACACTCCTCTCCTCTTTCCTATTTTCTTCTGGGGAAATAATGATCATATTTTTAAGAAATGATAACTGAACCATGATTTGTGTCTTCTTGTTTTGAAAAGTAAACACTCACTTGGAAAATGAGTTCCTGTTGATCCCAACTGCAAGTTCCAAGAAGTTAAAAATAGAACTACATAAACCAGTGAGAGAATGAATATCTGACTTTGTGTTTTCTGATAGCTCAATTGCCATGGAAACAGCTCTCCTCCAGTGTTTGTTCATTAAGGTTGTTTCCCCTAAATAATTTGGAGAGCAGCCATGGTCCACAGTAGATTGTTGCATGGGAAAGATCATTCTTGACGTGTCTTTCCTTATGCTAAGCTATGCACCAGAGAGGAATTTTCTGCAATATAATATAACATATCATCAATTTTGATGATTGTAGCAAGAAATCAATTTAATTAAAAAAGAAAGGCATGGCTTATAATTTTAGTTCATATATGTGTTCCTTCTCTTTTAATTAGAAAAAGCAATATTCCGTCACTTGGAAGTAAAGAGAATAAATGATAAGTCTTTTCTGTAGATGTAGTGATGTTATCAGGTAATTTGGGGGTAGATTCTGGCCCCTATGAATTCTCAAAATGCCGCAAGTGCTATGGTTTGCTTTTTTACTACTGGTAAACACTGTGGCCAAAGGCAACTTGTGAAAGAAAGGTCTATTTGGTTTATAAGTCCTGACCACAGTCCATCAGGAAGGGGAGTTAGGCGGGACTTGGAGGCAGGAACTGAAGCAGAGGCCTACTTGGGCTACTTTCTTCCATGATCTAGAACCACCTGCTCAGGGCGGTACTGCCCACAGTGAACTAGGTCCTCCCATATCTACCATCAATAAATAAAATATCCCTACAGCTTGATAGATAGACAATAATAGAGGGGTTTTTTTTCTCAATTGAGATTTCCTCTTCCCAGATGTCTCTGGTTTATGTCAAGTTGATAAAAAAAAAAAAATCAACCCAAGAGGTCATAGGAGTAGGTTATAAATTCCCACTTGATTCTGTTGGGGCCAACATGGTGGTGCATTCATCTCAGAGCAAACTATTTCAACAGAGATCTCTGGACTAGCACAGCTCTGCAACTGGATTGCTTAGAAGAGGAATTTGAAGTCTTTACTCACCTATGTTTCAAAATATTTATTTATTTACTTATTTTGTATCCAGACTGCAATTTCCCACTCTCCTCCCACTCCTTCTCCCCATTCTCCCCTCCAGCCCCCCATCTACTCCTCCTCCTTTCTACTCAGAAGTGGGCAGGACTCCTATGGATATTGACAAAACATGGCCTATCAAGTTACAGTAAGACCAAGCACCTTCCCTTGTATGAGACTGGGCAAGGCAACCCAGCATAAGGAGTAGGATCCCAAAAATCAACCAAAGAGACAGAGATATCCCTGTTCCCACTGTTAGTTGTCCCACAAGAAGACCAAGCTACGCAACTGTCGCATATATGCAGAGGGCCCGGGTCAGTCCCATGCAGGCTCCCTGGCTGTCGGATCAGGCTCTGTGAGCCCCTCTGAGCCCAGGTTAGTTTACCTATCTGCTTTTATGGGAAAGACATCAATCAAATGTCAAACCCAGGTGACTTAAAACATGACCACTTGACTTAGAAGAGAGCCAACATTACATAAAGAAGCTTGGTGATGTGGTGCAGTAACACCTCCTCCTTATATCGTTTTCAGTAATTAGTGCTCCCTCATTTATTTGTTAAATTTTGTGACTTTTTTTTATAGAAAGTATCTGAAGTTCCAAACAGGAACTCACAAAGGCAGAATGATGGCTATAGAAGTTTTAATAAAAAGAAGAATTTAGTTCGAAACTGACACGGACTTTAGGCAGGAATGAATAAATGACTACATTCTGGTTTGGCTGGCATCCATAATTGTGCTTCTAAATTGTAGTGTGGTAGAGACATTTTACCACCCCAAATTCATCACTCCAATTCTTTATAAAATGTGTCAGCCTCTGCAGACAGCGATTCGGGTTGAGGCCAGAGGCTCTAAAGCAGCAGGGATCTGTGGGGTACACAGGAATGACTGACTTGCCTTCAACAAATAAATATATGGGGAAATCATCAATTTGAAATTGCATATTTTCTTTGAACTTATTATGGCCAGTGCATGATAAATGTTTGATTAAGCAGGAAAGACCATCAATTAGCAAGTGGAGGATAGAAACAGAAAGCATGTTCAATCGATGGCAGCATGCTATGCCAAAAAGTATTGAGTCCATTATCCATCTTCAGTTATGGATCCCTGAGATGAGTTACACTAAGCCATTTAATACAACTGGTTGCACAGGTTAGGTACAGGCTATCCTCGTCTCAACTTAATTATGATAATACCTAGTTAATCTTTCTTTCTGTTTCCACTGTTGCTCCTCGGTCCAGGTTTTCATCTCACCTTTCTGGATTGTTTCTGATGCATTTGTCACTTTTTGCATTACTTATGATACTCTGATAGCTATTAGAAATCAACCCAAAATGTACAGTGTTCTCGGTGCAAGTTTATTTCCTGTTCATGTGACTATCCCATTATAAAGAGGTAGATAGGAGAGGGGAGATGGCTCAGCCGCTGAAGAGGAACCCTGAGTTTGATTTCCAGCACATGCATCACAAACACCTGTAGCCTCAGCTTCAATGTGCCTGCACTCTTCTCTGACCTCTGCAAGAACACATGTGCATGTCACACACACTGAATCTAAAACCCCGCCTTTAAAAAGTGAGCGATGGTAAGCGAATGGCAATCGTTCCAAGTCCCAGACTGAAGGAAAGTCTTCTGTCTTTCATACTTAGCTTCCCACAGAGCCCTGTGGCTACCTCCCTCCAGCCAGCTGCCCAAGAAGAAGAGTATGGAAGAGGCTGAAAGAAAAATGGTGGTAAAATAGAACTGGTAGTGGTGTCCAGCATCTCTACCCACATTTAATTAGTTTGAAATCAATCCTGTGGTGAAGCACAGATGAACAGAAGCCTAAGAGGTAGCAGTGCTAGCCAAGAGGATAGGAAAACACAAATATTTCTAAGAACCTTAGCCTCTCTGTTAACCCGGAAGTTATTTTAATGTGCTCCAATCTAGAATTATTAGTCCTGAAAACTCAATGTGAGATTATCTAACCACATATAAAAAGCTATATGGTCGTGGTTGGCCAAAGGTTTAAGATAAAATTTAGCCTAAGTACTTGATCTTCACAGCAACGGCTTCTGTTTTCGCCTCCAACTAACCCTTGAAGCCCAGGTGAATTTAGGACTTTGATTTCTGCAGGAATTGATCCCATCATATCAAATGAGAGCAATGCAGAGGTTACATACAGTCTGAGGGAGAGAGAGAAGGCATTCACCACCAAGCAAACAGCTCAATAAATCTCCAGCATACGTTTTCATTCTCTCCTACCGGAAGACCCAGGTTCCTCCCAGTAACTGTTGTACTTATACCAACGGTCTCCATCCATTCTCTATCTGATAACAGACCAAATATACTTGATGGAGGAAGGTCATTGGCTAATAAAGGCACTGCCCTGGCCCATTTTATTGGTTAGAGGATAGGTGGGAGGAGTAAACAGAACAAAATGCTGGGAGGAAGAGGAAGTGAGCTCAGAGTCTCGACAGCTCTCCTCGTGGGAGCAGACGCCTGAGAGAGACGCCTGAGAGAGACGCCATGCCCTGCTCCCGGGATGAAGCTCGGACCCAGGATGGACTAGGCTAGAATCTCCCCAGTAAGCGCACCTTGGGGTGCTACACACAGATGATTAGGAATGGGCTAAATTAATATGTGAGAATTAGCCTAGAAGAGAATGGGCCAAGCAGTGATTAAAAGAATACAGTTTGTGCGTTGTTATTTCGGGCATAAGCTAGCCGATCAGGCGGCTGGGGTGCTGGGAACGCAGCCCCGTCGCCCTTATTATTACATATACTGAACATGCATCCCCCCGCCATCACTGTATTTAGGGGAAAGAATGAAGGCCCTTCAGTTGCTGATTTAACCATCCTTACACAACAGTGAGGGATGATAAAACACGTCTTGTGCCCATATTACAAGTTATGCGAAGAACCCTCGGGTTTGCTTATTTCCACGTTATTCATTTTCTCTATGATTGCCCTTCTCCATTCTCCCTCCTATTCTCAATCCTTCTGGGTGTCCCACTCTTTCCTTCCCATTTCTAGGCCCTAGGTTCAGACTACAGCCCCTATTCAGAATTCCCGGTGCCAGACTCTCATAAACCCCATGCAACAGCTCCAATATTGTCTACAGTGAAGTCTGAGTTGCTCTTCTCAGACCATCCCTGCCTTCATGGGGTTTCCTGGTCTTTCTTCTGTGCTTTTGAGTAACTCTATGCACACCTGTGTTTGGGGCTTATTAGCATGTTTCATGTGCTGTTCAAAATTTTTGTTGTCTAGAACAAAAAGGCCTAGTCATTTGTCAGTCATGGTATCTAAAAGTGGCTCTGAACAAAATTTTTCAGATGTTTGCTGATAAAACAAAACAAAACAAAACTTCCCTGAGAGTTGGTAAGCTAGCCAAGAGAGAGGCTCTCAGTTCAACCAAAGGTTGAGTAACTTCAGAACACAGAGCATGCCTACGAGACAGCCTGCAGAATAACTTTAATTTTCCCCTCAAAGTGAAGGGGGGGCAAACATTTTTTTGAGCACTTTTATATGCTAGTTTCGAACAGGTTCTTAAATATCACTTTCTATGAAGAGAAAACTGAAAAGAGGAGAGGAGAGTAGTAAAAAGTGAACCCAGAGCCAGAGGCTAAGAGCATTCCCGAAATGCTGAGAGCGGAAACTTGTAACTTGCCCCCTCACTTCCTGAGTTTACGTGCGTTCAATACCATTTGCCCTGCTGAACTCAGCTTGGGTTTCCCTGTGGATTCTGCCTCTTTCAGGCCAAACTATCTGTCAACCAAAGCAGATACATGAATAATAATATATGTCCTAACAGGTCAATGACTATTGGTGAATTAATCCATTCAATAAATTTAAGTTTGCTAGTGCAATTAAAGGGCAATTCATATACCGCAAATCTGCATGGGAAACTTGTAGTTAATAAGAACCTTCTTATCATTGCGGCCTTGATAAAATGACATCTTAGGACCCTACAGAGCAATTAGAGTGTGTCTTCTGGTAAATTAAATGGGAGAAGAATGCACAGAGCCTCCTTGCACTGATTAAAATGGCAGCTGGTCAGTGTACTTAAGGTAGCTATGGCTGCTAAATGCAAATACATCTTAAATCTCAGTGGCTTAACAGAAAAAGATGTTTTTTCCCCTATTTGGGGTAATTTTTACTTTTATTTATTTATTTATTTATTTATTTTGGCCTCTGATGATTGTCCAGGGCTTGTCTCCATCCCAGACATCAACAAAGCGCAAGAGCACAGAGGCTTGTTGGTGGAAGGATTTTGTGGGAAGAGTCTGGGAAGAGTGTAGGCTGCTGCTGAGTTCATGTCTTTGGCAAACAGCTGCTCATACGAGCATGCCCAACTCCAAGGAAAACCATGAGCATAGTCAAGATACTTCAATGAGAAGAAAATTTCTCCGATAGACAAAAATAAAATAAACATGGCTGAAAAAGGAATTTTAAAAATTAGTCTTTATTATTCCTAAATTCCATCTTGGTTAATTTGCCAACTCAGTAAAATCCATTGCTCTCGATTCTTGTAGCGTTCTCACAGTCATCTGTGGGCACACAGAGACCAGTAAAAGAGAAAAAAGAATAACCTCATGAGAGTGCCCTCAGCTCCCAGCTGAGGTTAGGTCCTGGAATATTATTCCTGTTTTTCCCTCATAAAGTCACCTGTGCTTTTCATACTCAATCAGTTTTGTGATACATTTTCCATATATTTGTGCTTTTATGTTGCTGATTTCACCCTTTAAAACAGTCATCAGGCTAAGGTGGCTGTGCTGAATAGTGTTCATAAGTAGAAAAGGTTGTGAGAGATAGATTAGAGAGTAGATAGGTGAGTGATAGATTGATAGATAGATAGTAGATAGGTAGACTATAGATGATAGATGATGATGATAGATAGATAGATAGATAGATAGATATAAAGATAGATGATAGATTGTTAGATGGATAGATATAAGATAGATAGATAGATAGATAGATGTAGATAATGGATATTTTTGATAAGCAAAGCCTAGTTACAAGTTGAACATTAATTAATCAAGAATATATATATTATTGCATCTATGAATCTAGAATGTGTACAAAATTGCAGCACCTATTTGAACAGAAATATATATAAAGCAAAGCTGTGTGTTGTTTGGTCGAAAAAATGTATGAGAGGTTTATTAGACATTAACTCCACACTTCTCTCAGGAGCAGTATTTCAGCATTGTCTAATTCTGTGTTCCTACTGAATTCATTGGATGCAAGTACCATAAAAATACTTTTCCAATCATATTTAATTTATTTTTATTCTTAGATTTTTTTTATAATTATGTGTGTTTGCATGTGTCGGGGGTTATATACTTGTGACCATAAGTGTCGATGGTCAGAAGAGAGCACAGGATTCCCTAGAGCTGAAGTGACAGGCTGGTATCTGTTATTAGTCGAGTCCCCCAAGGTGAGTTCTGGGAAGTCAACCCAGTTTTCCAACAAGAGTAGTATTCATGTCTACCTGCTAAGATTTCTTTAGTTCCCCCCAATACACAAACCATTATTTTTTATCTGCCTGCTCTGTCACCTACTACTTGCTGTCTATCTGGAAAAGTATGCTCTGCTTTCTCCTAATATTTTCACTTTGCATATCAACAAAACTCATTGTCCTGCCATCACGCACTAAATCTTCATCTCAGGTCATGGCAATGGATATTTTTTTTATGACTGTAGATATGGATAACATCTGGAACGAAATAAGACTATAATGTTAAATGGAGACAAGTTTAAAGAGTTTAGGTAGCAAGGGCTAAGGAGACGGAATAGTTGGTCAAATATTTGCCTAGGGCAGAGGTGTCGTGTACCTATTCCGTCAGGTAGAAGAAGATGTGAGGATCCTAGGAGCTTGTTAGACAACCAGTCTCCCTGGACAGGTGGACTCTGGACTCAGCAAGTGACCCTTGTCTCACAAGTAAAATGGAATGTAAGAAAGTGGAAGGCACCTGCTATTGACATCTGATCTCCACAGGTAAACAACCACAACTATGATTTCGCAAGCACATGTGCACAGACACATACTCTGCACGCACACACATGAAAGAGTTTATGTGCTTATTGCATGATATTTTCATTGTGTTCTTACATATAAAGCTTGCTTGGAGTCAGAGGGTAGAGCTAGCCATAAGTTAAGCATAGAGGTCTGGAAATCTGTAGAGAGAGGAGACAGGAAGTGATAAGGCAGGGTGAAGACAGAATCTTGGCCTTTTTGGACTGAGGAATGGGAGAGGTAGGAAGGGACTGGTGGCTGCTCCCTGCTTCTCTGAGCCTTCAGGTTTGTCATAACACAAACAAAAAAATCACATAACATGTCTTAAAGCCAGTATATGAAGTTTATACCATAAACCAGTAGTTCTAGCTAGCGTGTTATTAACTTCACCTTGATAAGTATCACCTCTCCAGCAGAGTTGCATCGTAGCCGACTGTCACACGCTATTATAACACTATTATAATTGTTACGCGCATTTTCTTTATTTTGAATTTTTACTCAGATAAGAGATATATTGTGAATTATCATATTTTCCATAGGAAAATGTTGTTATGTGCACTTTATTTGAGTGTCTGTATCTTAGAGATTGTTCTTACACCTATGATAGATATGCATTTCAGGTACTGAAATGAAACCCTTGTTTTCTGTGTATTAAGAGCAGAGAGCCTTATGGAATCCTCAGGTCAATTTATAAAGGGAACATTGCTTAAATGTGCTGCCAGAGGGCTTAACAGTCAGAAACTCTGGGTGTGACTCCCAGAAGGACAGGCAGCAAAGCAAAAATGGGATTCCATCACACTGAAAAGTCTTTGCCAGCAAGGAAAACAATAAAATGGTAAGGTGTGACCCATAAACTGGGAGAAAATACATGTGATCAATTCTTACATAGGGTATATATAACCAAAAATGCAAAAATACAAACAAGAGTTAATGAGGCATATTCTGATCCCAGTTGTGTGGTAGAGACTCAGGGACAGGGCTTGCCACAGGCTGCCTATCAGTTTCTACTCATGACACAGAGAAAGTTTGCTTCAGGCAATTTTCTGGATCTGGGGCTGTACTCTGTACATACTGTAATGAGGGAGGGAGAGAGAAAGTTTACAGATGCATTTGTTCAAGGATTTTATCCCTCTTAAGCAGTTTGCTCAGTGAGTTTTGGCACGGTCTGGTCGGGAAGAGCCAGGCTCGCCTTGGTACTTGAAGTATTTGGAAGGAAAGGCACTATGCAAATTGAATCGATGCTATTTATGACTGCTTTGGTTTTCCTCAAAGTGTCGGGAATGTCTACTGAGAGATTACCAACTTGAGGGCTCAGAAGGCATGCCCAAGAGGCCTTGCCACAAGCGGTCACTCGATCAATATCCAGCTGTGACAAACAGCAAGATTCTGCAGCTATTGAAAGAGAAATTAGAAATAGAAAACTATTTGTGTTGTATAAAAGGGTGGCCCAAGGTCATCACATTAGCCTTGCTAAATGCTCCGCAGCCTGTGGCTTTCCTCCTTTGTTGATGCAGTGTCTCTTTTGGTGACATTCATTAGTGAAGGATAAAGTTCAAACTTTTCAACTGGAATTCGGGGTCCTCTGTAACCTTCCTATTCACCCTTCCTCGTTAGTATTTTTTTGTTCACTCTTCCTCAGAGATAATCCTCTCCCTTTCTTCATCATGCCAAAATTCTATATCATCTATTTAAATCCTACATATCCTTTAAAAGCAATATAAATTTCGTATCTCCATGGGAACAACTTCAGAGAGACTCTGAATAGCCTTTTGCTTATTAACACGGTTTGTGTTCTTGACTTAGATTGTGTTTTCTATTTTTTTTATGGTTCTAGATTTGAAACCCCTAAAGGACAGGAGCTGGCCTTCTAACTGCGCACACATCCCAGAGCCCTGTGCAATTAGAAACGGAGAATAAGGCTTTAATGACGCTGATGTTGTGGGGCTAAATAGAGGACTGTGGTGAGGGGAACACTTGATTGATTGTTTACTCTTCGAAACTGCTCTGTAATTTACAAGAAAAAGTTCATGTTGGCCTCCATTCCTCTGAAGGATTTTTTATAAATGTGTAAACTTTTTATTTATTAGTATACCTCATCAATAGTGGCTGTGGGGATGTGAAACTAGTTTGGGCCAGCTAAATGGGATTCTCAGGCTTTTATGATCTTTCCACTGGCCAAAGAAAAATGAACTTTTATTTTGAGACAGGGTTTCTCTATAGCTTTGAAGCCTGTCCTAGAACTAGCTCTTGTGGACCAGGTTGGCCTCAAACTCATAGAGATCTGGCTGCCTCTGCCTCCCGGGTGCTGGGATTAAAGGTGTGTGCCACCACCGCCCAGCTTGAAAAATGTACCTCTTGAAGCAAAGATTACATTTCCATAAATGCCTAGTCTTTCTGGAAAGCCAAGGATTGTAGTAATAGGGGCGGCAGGGCTGAGTTCTCAGCACCCCTGGCCGCCTGCCCGGCTAGCTTATGCCCAAAATAATTACACAGACACTGTATTCTTTTAATCACTGCTTGGCCCATTCTCTTCTAGGCTAATTCTCACATATTAATTTAGCCCATTCCTAATCATCTGTGTGTAGCACCCCAAGGTGCGCTTACCGGGGAGATTCTAGCCTAGTCCATCCTGGGTCCGAGCTTCATCACGTGTGTCTGCCAGGGAGCAGGGCATGGCGTCTCTCTCAGGCGTCTGCTCCCTAGAGAGCTGTGGAGTCTCTGACCTCACTTCCTCTTCCTCCCCGTGTTCTGTCCTGTTTTCTCCTCCCACCTATCCTCTAACCAATAAAATGGGCCAGGGCAGTGCCTTTATTAGCCAATGACCTTCCTCCATCATTTCCCCTTTTTCGGTTTAAACAAAAAAAAAAAGGCTTTAACATAGCAAAATTACATATAACAAACCAGTTATCAAGTAAAAGTTACAATAATCTTTATCATAACTAAGGAAAACTATAACTATAACTAACTATTCTTAACTCCATCAAAGACTCCAGAAAGATATAATATTACCTAAGTAAACAAGAACTAAGAAACTTCAAACTCTAGAAATGACAGAGACATCTCGCTGCCTGGATAGTCACCCAAAGTTCCTCTGTACCATTGGGGCATCCATCTTCAGCCTTCAGGCCCATGGTATCCAGCAGACATTTCCATAAAGCAGGAAAATTCAAAGTCAGTTCAGTCACTATCTGTTGTGTCCTGCAGAATGTCTCGCAGACTCTTTCATGAATCAGGAACCCCGAAAGATCATCTCACCTTAGGCAAGTTCAGTAGTCCTCTCTCTGCGGGTTCTCTGTGTCCAGTTTATGCAATAGACCAGGCAAGAGCAGTTTTTTGCCCAAATGGTTATCAAACTCCATAAGGTGCCTCTTCGATGCCCATCTTCCTCTTGAAGTACATTGGTGCTGCCAGGAGCAGAGTGTCTCATTGTCATGAAAAGTCCTCAGTTATTAAAACATTTAAATGTCCTATTCTGTAATCTTTGAAAGACATGAAGAATGTCTAACTAAAATATATCTCTATATATCTAGAAAATCTAACTAACATGACTACAAGCTTTACTATTATCGATGATTATCCATTAACAACCTATATTTCTTAATTATACAGTACATATTTAAATGAACTACACAATCACAATACCTTAATCAAAATCAGAAACACTTATACATATAACAAAATTGACCTTAAATCTCTATCAATAAAGCAAAACTATACTAATGTAAATTATTCATATCTATATCATATCCCCCTTTAAATGTAAAGGAACATTTATAAACCATATTTGGGAACATGGGCGCAGTTTTTTCTCTCCAAACTGCTTCCTGCTGAATGGGGGCGTCGTTAATTAGGTCTTTCATGGTATAACCTGTGTGTTAGCTTCATCTCAGTTGGCAGTTGAGCGAAGCAATTTTTTGAAGGCGTTCACACCAACCCTTCAGGAGGGCGTGGTCCATCATACCAAATCGGAATAGAAGAAATGAACAGCGTCTCATCCTCTGTGAAAACAAAAGAAGAATCTCTTTTCCAAAGTATCATATCCTTAAATCCAAATTCTGAAATCATACCCTCATGATATCCGTTCTGGTTCCACTTGGCAGCCCATATAATGAAATGTCTCTCTGTACTTAGCTCCTTCACAGTCAAAAATTTTAAAGAAAACACAATGTACATAATCCAGACTCTCTGTGAATTTTTCATTTTTACGCGGCTTATTTTTACTCTATCACTTTACTTTATTCTGTGTCTTTAAAGACTTTACCTTTTTTTTTAAACCATTAACTTTATTGTCTATATTCTTTTTCTTCTCTCTCCCAAGCCTACGTACATTCATCCAACAGTGTGACTCATTTAGTGGTCTGAATCTGTCCTATTGTGAATCTGCAATTTTTTACTATCCAGGAGCACTTTTGATTTGCGCCTTTAAATCACTAGGCGCTTAAGAATCTAAGCTGTGACATTCCTAGGTTAACTTTTTGCTTTTTGAGCGTATATCTTTGACCTGGAACAATTCTGTAGACCAGGCTGTCTTTGAACTCTCGGAGATCCGCCTGTCTCTGCCTCCCAGGCATTGGGATTAAAGGTGTTTGCTAGTACACCTTGAACTCACAGAGATCTGTTTGTCTCTGCCTTTTAGGCACTGGGATTAAAGGCATGTGCTACCATACCCAACTACTCTTTCTTCCTTATTTTTGTTTTTACTTTAAGAACTTGAACTTTTAGTCTGCATGTATTTTTAACACACTTAAACCATTTAGAAATTTTCTTTGTCTTTGAATCTCTCTTTACTGTATATCTCTCTTTTTCTGACCACATGAGTCTTTAATTTACCAAGCAATATCAGTAGGATTAAAGGCGTGGCTTTGCCAGCTGGATCCAGCCCATTCCTTAGCTTTCCAGCCTCATGGCTGAGGTACTGGCTGTAGCCAGCAAGCGAGCTTCAGCAGCCTATGCTTGCAAACCGCACAAACCGCCTGCGTAAAAGAGTCAGAGTTTGTCCTGGCAGGACAGCCCAGAAAGCCGGCATTTTTAAACTGCGCAGCTTTTTTCCTGCTAAGGCTGAAAATCGAAAAGCATACGTTCAGCTTTTTGTCAGCACCATTTAAGTGTTTCGTGGCAGGACCTCTTAATGAGCTGCAGGGTTTTGCAGCTAAAGCTGAGTCAGGAAGCCTCTCTTAGATGAGGCGCTTGCTTGCCTCTAGCAAGCAGAGTAGACCCGAGAACACAGCGAGTCTAGTTGCCATCAAACAAATCATAGCACTTTACTCCAAATGGTCTATTCAAAAGCTCTGTCTCCCGCAGGAGCCAGACAGAGATCGCAATGGCGGCACAGCCCCAGGAAGTCGCGCTTTAAATTGACACAGCCTTTTTTCTGCTACTGTTGCTGAATCAGGAAATCTCTCTACAGCACGCCACCAACAAACAGCAAAAATCTGTGTTAAACTCTCTTTCCCTTATTTTTAAGCCTTCTCAGGTTTTTTAAGTGGGTTTAGTTGTTCACACGTCTGGGCGCCAAATGTAGTAATTGGGGCGGCAGGGCTGAGTTCTCAGCACCCCTGGCCGCCTGCCCGGCTAGCTTATGCCCAAAATAATTACACAGACACTGTATTCTTTTAATCACTGCTTGGCCCATTCTCTTCTAGGCTAATTCTCACATATTAATTTAGCCCATTCCTAATCATCTGTGTGTAGCACCCCAAGGTGCGCTTACCGGGGAGATTCTAGCCTAGTCCATCCTGGGTCCGAGCTTCATCACGTGTGTCTGCCAGGGAGCAGGGCATGGCGTCTCTCTCAGGCGTCTGCTCCCTAGAGAGCTGTGGAGTCTCTGACCTCATTTCCTCTTCCTCCCCGTGTTCTGTCCTGTTTTCTCCTCCCACCTATCCTCTAACCAATAAAATGGGCCAGGGCAGTGCCTTTATTAGCCAATGACCTTCCTCCATCAAAGGATAAGAGAAAATGTTTCTGTTTACCTGTCCAATGGTATGGTTTGCTATTTATCTAAACAACTATCACCACACCATAAAGGTCATTATTGGCCATGATGATCTAGCTTTCATTCAGCAGAAAAGCATCACCCCATCAACATCAGGACCATTGTGTGCTAGGGATTGTCCAATCAAAGTGTCATTAATCATTTCATCATTGAAGATGCCTTAAATGAACAAGGAAAATCCAGGAGGAGTTGAGGAAGAAGAGAGAATATGATCAAATAAATTGTATGAGAAAATTAAATAAAAATCTAATTTAAAAAAAACACACTAGCCGGGCGGTGGTGTGTTCACATGGGGAATCTCCTGGTGAATAATGCTGTTACCTTTCCTGGATCTTTCCCAGTTAAGTCTTTGTAAAACATTCTGAATGTGAATGTTTGCCTTGTTACCAAAACAGGGCTCTGATTTGGGTTGGAGAATTGCAGTTTCACAAGGATCAACTGAAGGTGCATTTCTGGAAGAAAAAATGTTTCTGGTCATGGTAAATGACAGTAAACAGCACCAGTGTTAGGCCTAGGGGCATCTACAAAACTGTGATAATTTTCTGTATTTTAGGTTCTTGATATTTGAAACTAGGTTCTCTGACTCAGTGCCATGCTTTCATAACAACAATAATGACTTTTATTGTATTTATAGGTGTTCTTGGCCATACCCACTAATATTTGGAATATTTCTATTGAAGGTGTGTAAAGAATCTAACTTGTGTGTTGAGAATAAAAACTTGGATGCAATTATATTACATTTTCTTCTCAGATTTAGGGACTATACAAGTTGAAAAGGATTTATATAATCATATATACGTATATATAAAATATATGTAATTTGCTAAGAATATAGTTTTATTATTCATTTATTTATTTATTTGGTTTACTTGAAAGCAATGTCTTAAAACTTTGGATGAAGACATGACTAGTTTCCTGGTGGGGTAAGGGGAGGCACGTGAACATAAATAATTATATAGGTTAATGTTATAACATACCAGGAAATTATGGTAAGAAATATGCTCTCCTAATAATTTTTTGACATAATTTATACCGAAATAATTCTGATGGAAAAATATAATGACAATATGAAGAAGTACTTCTCACCCAAGTTTTTCAACTATCCACATTAAACTATATTTATTTGGGTTTTGTCTAGCTTTGCCGATAATAACAACACATGTCTTTATAAGCAAATGAACCCATCCAGAGAAGCAGTGTCAGGACACAACTGCCCAGTCAACAGAGCACATCAGATTCATCAGCTATATTAACTGTGTCCCTTTTGCACTGTATTCCAACTTCCAAAGGAAAACATGAATCTTATTTTGTAGTCAAATCTTTCAAAGTCATTTATTTTCAACCCCAAACAATCACTGAATTGTTCTGTAGCATCCGTGAGACCTGATTCCTTTCCATGGAGGATGTTTAGAAATGAGTATCTCTAGTTTGATTTGGTCATTGCTATTGGAGTGTTGCTAGTGACATATTCATTCAACAGTCAAAGAAAGGAAAAGTATCTTACAGATGTGTGTGTGTGTGTGTGTGTATTTTAAAATAACCAAGAATTTCTACCAAAATCCTAATAATCTTAATTAAAAATCCAGCACCTAGAAACAACATTTGTCTAATAATGCTTTTTAACACAACCCCCCCTTTCTATATTTATAGATACATTCTGTCATAGTGAAGTCTGGCATAGATTGCTCTCAAGGTATTTTCTAGCATGCTTAACTCCCACTGCAAAGGGTCCCTTTCTTTTTCCCCTCACTCCCAACCATGTCACTTTCTCAGTGTCCACTCATTGTTTTTCTTCCAGCCTCCCTTTCCTTGTGCAGGTTGCCATGTCAACCCTCACAGGATCACTGTCACCTCCCAACAGGTGCCACTCTTTGTTCCAAAGGGACAACGGGAAGAGAATAGAAATGAAGACTTGGACTAGCACAACTTGTTAGAATTACATCTAAACCATGATGTTAAGAAAGTATTGAATTATGTTAATATCCTAAGGTACTTCAGGCGTTTCTCTTAAATATCTAAGATCTTAATCCCAAACCAAAATTTTCCTAGTGATTCTCCTTGAGTTTTAGACAGTATCTGGAATCACACCTATCATCACTCCATTGGATAAAATCGTTCTTCTCCTAGCTTTCATAAAATAGTAATGTTTCGTCTTCCAGTCAGCTAACAGTTTCTTCTCTGCCTTGACATCTCCCTCTCCCAGGGTGCTAACTGAAATATTCTGCCCTCCACACAGTCTTCTTCAGAAATCTTCCTCTCACTGGAACTATGATCTACAAAAAACAAATTCCCCTCACTCACACTTATACTCCTACTTTTTCGAATTTCTGTCCTAGCTCATCATTTATTTTAAAAGCCTGAGCTATCACGAGATATAGTTAGCGTAAGAGTCACACCTTCAATTTTATCAAAGGAAATACTATTCTTCACTATAAGGAGGGGGAAATTGTAGATTAGAGACCCAAGATGCAATCTCCTATTTCTCTGAGCATAAAATAGAATATCAGGTACAAGGCTATGGAGAGAGAATGGATGAGTGTGGAAAGTCAAGGAGCAAAATATTGAACAGTAGGTGGAGATCAAGTAAAGCTCATGAACACTGATTGGACTCTGGGTTCATAAATTAGGGTACTTAGCAGCACAGTAGAGGAGAAAGGGGGTTCTCTTGGGACATGAAATGCAGAGGAGAGGGAAGCACGAGGAATACTATAGAATCTGACTCTCTACAGAAGCATGGCTTCAGATGAAAGACCTGTGACTTGTTCCCTTCATCTCCTCGCTTGCTCACTGGTGCCATGTTGAGGAACCATCCTAAGACAGGGGAGATATTTTTATATCATGAGTCACAATGGCTTCTCCACTTCACTGTCTAATTGAGTTATCATTCTGAGACTCAATCAGTGTCCAGGAAACTGGTTATAAATTAGATGCACATTCACAGATTTCTGTCTATATGGTGAAAATGGCAGGCTATGTTATGCGTGGAGTATGGAAGATGCTTCCATGTGGGAACAGCAGCGAGACCTGAGCGAGGACATAAGCAGGTCTAAGAGTGATGGCTGGACAGGGAGGACTGCTCAGTGCCCAATGCAGACTGTTCTTTTTGGAACATCTCTGCTCTCAGAACCCCAGAGGCTTTGGGTAGAAACAACTAGTGTGGCTGTGGCTGTTGCTTGACATTGCCCGTACCTATCAGTCACTGTCAGAGGGCCTCTTTAGCAAAGGGCCATTCAACTGGGCGGTCTTCAGGCTTGGGCAGAATGAGGAGTCTGAGGAGATCTGCATTTATAGCATTAGTGTGTGTGTGTGTGTGTGTGTGTGTGTGTGTGTGTGTGTGTGTGTGTAGATTATTGGCATAATTTCATCCTGACAGAAATCTGTTGCGGGAGGTCCTCCCACTCCTCCAGCCTATCACCGCTGAGGTACCAGCCCATTGGGGCGTGGTTTCTCTCCCTTTAAAAAAGCGGCCACTTCCCTCTCCTCTCTCTCTTCACTTCCTGCTCCGCCTGCGACTAGACTCCTTTCCTGGTTGCGTAGAGGGCTGTTGCCTGGGACAGTGATCTGTAAGTTTTTCCCCCTTTTAATAAATACCACCCTATTAATCATAATCCCAAATTGGTGTGGCATTGTTTGTGACTTACGCCTTCAGAAATCCTCTTCTTAACTAATGCCTAAGGGTGGGGATGGCAAAGAAAGGAAAGGCATTCATATAGCTGTTTCCGGGCTGACCTGTCTGTGCCTTTCACAATTCTCTACTCCCTCCCATTGAGCCTCGGAGACTGAGAATCTCGGAAGAAAAGAAAAAGGAAGCACCCATATTCTCCATCTTCTTGGCAAAAATAAATTATAGACGTTTGTTTCAAGTCCCTTTGTTTTGCATTTGCCTTGTTTTCTTACACCTTAACCTTGTATATTTCTGCTCTCCTCTTGAATTTTCTCCCCCTTTTCTTTTCCCTGTGCCCATTTCCACTCTACTATAAATACACCTCCTCTTAGTAATTTTGTTTATTAGTTCAGTATATAATGTCTAAGCACCTTCAGTTTTTCTTGTACATTGGGAATATTGTTGTTATTTACTATCTATTTTGTTTTGCTTTGCCCTGTTTAAATATAATTTGTTTTATGATGTTTATCATTGCAATATAATTTCTTCCTTCTGAAAGTGGGGTTTGAGATAGTTCTCAAGTTCACTAAGTCCCCTATATAAAACCAGAAGAGACATACTTAGAATTTCAAGATAACATATCTTTCCACTCTCATGTGAGGTTTCACTTTTAAGAGCCCTAATTTCTGCATTCAATTTACGACTGGTTAAATGACGTGGCAATTTAAAAATAATATTTGCCAGTATAAAAATGCCAGATTGGAGATGAATAAATCAAACTCAGCATATCTCCACTGAAGATCTATCACAACAACTCTGGTGTCCAGATGAAATGTTAACACAGGTTGTCCTTTTAACCAGCCTACAGTGTTCTCGAGGTAATGAAATATATACAGTGCTTATTTGAGAGAGTTAAAACCTTCAGTGGAATTATTTTTTAAAAGAACAAAATAACTGAATGATTTAATTAAGCAGAAATTTTAAGATAAATGCTCCTGAAAAAAAAATGAGGATGTAGGAATGCTAACTGAAGTATAAAGTGGTCTTAAAATAATCTTAACCCCAGAAGATTCCTACCTCAATTGTCAGTTTCATTGGGGATGTCTGAGAGACTTTGAAGATGGTAGTTACCATTTTTAAAGAATGCTAGTAACTTTAATATTTGCAGTTGTTTTAGAAATAGGTATTGTCAACTTGCAAAGTTTTTCTTCATGCAAATACTCTGAGTCTTTCTGTTTCAACTACATAATTTCAAATGCACTTTCAGCCCCTCTGCCTGGCAAAGCTAGGCTTAATTGGATTAGCAAATGCAAGTCTAGAATTTTAAATACCAAATATGTGCACATTCTTGGCGTTCTAAATTCATTGGAGGCTCTTTGGAATGCTTCAACATCTCCAAAGGATCCAGACTTACCAGTCTAACCACGAAGGCAAAATTTTCAACCTAACAGGAGAATGCATTTTGATTTTTAAAATGTTTTCTGATTTCTCAGTTTACCACACTATGTACTCACAAACCTGTGTGCAACACAGAAATACCTCCCCTATGCATCAAGGAAATACCTCCCATGTGCATCACAGAAATGATTCCCATGTGCATCACAGAAATGATTCCCGTGTGCATCACAGAAATACCTCCCCTGTGCATCACAGAAATGCTTCCCGTGTGCATCACAGAAATACCTCCCCTGTGCATCACAGAAATGCCTCCCATGTGCATCACAGACATGCTTCCCATGTGCATCACAAAAATACCTCCCCTGTGCATCACAGAAATGCCTCCCATGTGTGATGTGGGAGGTGATGTATGCTGTGAATATGTCTTATTGCCATTGGTTAATGAAGAAGCTGCTTTTTTGGCCAATGACTTAACAGAGTAAAGTCAGGCTGAAATAGATATAGAAAGAGAGAAGGCAGAGTCAGGGAGATGCCATGTAGCCACAGCTGGAGGAGACAGACATGGAAACTTTGCCTGGTAAGCCACAGCCATGTGGCAATACACAGATTAATAGAAATAGGTTAATTTCAGTTATAAGAGCTAGCTAGTAATATGCTTAAGTGATTGGCCAAGCAGTGATTTAAATAATATAGTTTCTGTCTGGGCAGCTGGGAAATGAACGAACAGCCACAGTCAGCACATGTGCACCACGGAAATGCCTCTCTTTTCTCCTGTGGTCCTGGGGCAACCACTTACCATTTTTCGTGTGGTGAGTGGATTTGTCTGCAGATCATTAAGTTACTTAGATTTTTCCCATAGAAAGGTGAGAGAATGGTTCTGCCACTTTCTCCTGCCTTCATCCCCAAAATCTTGGGTGTTAACTCATTTGCACTCATGAAGTCTAACTCTGTTGATTCCATTCTAGTGATGTTTCACAAAACAAGAAGGAACATCAACATACTGGCTTACTCTTTTGAAGTCTTCAATAAATGTAGTCTTACAAGTGAGTTCCATATCAGCAGTCAAGAAAGCTAGATTCACACTATCCTTATACTAGTTATGTCCAATCTGTGGTCTCGGGACCCCATTTTCCCCAAAATAGTTTTCAATATGACCCAACACATTTGTAGATGATAGTGTCATAACATAGCAGTAAATATCACTTATCAAGCATATAACTCAATAACTAAAGACATTATATCCATAAATTCCAGGAATTTGGGGATGAAATAGTTGGATAATTAGTCCCTGTGATGGAAGTATTTTTCACTCTCAAAAATCTAGTCACCGCTTGAATTTGTTTTAGAGCACTGTATATGTTTTTCTACCATTCAACATAAATGTTATAAGAGCACTTATTGCTCCCACAGTAACTAGCATTAGCTAAATGCTCACTCACTGATGCACTGTGTCTTTGATATTTCCTACTAGAACTTCCTGAGGTCTCTTTATTGGTTTCTAAGGCTACCATAGCAAGTCATCAAAACTTGGTGGCTTAAAACAGTAAACTGTTTCTCCAGATCTGGATCACATAAATGGAGATGTCTTCAGAATGAGATGCCCTCTGATTAGGATCTTTCCTTGCTTCTTCTAGCCTCCCCTGAATCTGGGTGACCCTTGTAAAAATTAAATGATTCCATCTATCTTCTGTCTACACATGGCTTTGTCTATAGTACCCTTTTCTTCTCTGTTACTCTCATATCCACACAAGTTTCAAGGCCCTCAGAAAATCTAGGATTATTTCTCAAAATCCTTAGTTCTATATGTAAGAATATGTTTTCCACATGGGGTCACATTCACAAGTGCTAGGCATGGGATCTGGGATATAGATACCAGAGAGTCATGGAAGTCCTTTAAGATCATTTTATGAACTATGAAACCAAGATTTGAAGAACTTAAATATCTATACTGACACTAGGCAAGGAGGATTGAATCTTCAGAAATTTATTTCTCTTTTCTTCCTATTTCTATCTCCCTATCTGTTGTGTTAAGAAATATTCTTTCTCTGGTTATGTGTAGCTCTTAAGTAAAGTTGGAAATTTGTAGTTGGTGAATCTTATTCTTCTCTTGATAACCTGTGCTCCCACCCTAGTGCCTATCTGGATAAGCCTATATCCTTGGCAAAAGAGATGCCTGTGGAGCCCTTCTTTAAAATGTGTCTCAGTTTCAACCATAGCTATCTCAGTTATGCCATATTAAAATGCTGACAAGGAGCAGCAGCCTTCCAAAGCACCATCACACTGCTATAAAAACAGTGTTTATGCTGATCTCTTTAGCATGAACAGAGAGGCAGATGGCGCAAGCCATGCGTTTGGGTTATCAGCAGGACAAAAGTTTCCACAGAGAAACATAAACAGTACTCTTTCAGAACATGATTTTATGGGGTGTTTTATTTTGGGTAACTGTTTATCATGAAAATTCACAGGACATCTTTCATTTGATATATATGACATATTGACCTAGACCAGATGTACTGAACTCACAGACCAAAAGCTTTGGCTTTTAGCTTCAATGGCCATTTTTTTGACCTCTCAAATGGAAGTATTTCATAACAAGAACTTATTTTGTTTCAGTGTCCCAGGAATGGCAGTTTTTCACTGTTTCTTTTACTTTTTGAGGTTATAAGGGCATTATTTACCCTTTCTCTTTCCCCCTCCAAGTCCTCTCTCTTATATACCCCTCCTTGCTCAATTTTAAATTCATGGCCTCCTTTTCTATTAATTTAAGTATATATCATAGGTTTATTATTTTCTTTCTAGTTTTTTTCAACTCTTTCCTTCAGCAGTGGGAACAAAATATCTTTTCAGTGAGGCTGTCCTGGACATTCCCAAAATAAAAATGAATTCAGTGATGTGTGTCCTTAATGGTTATAACCTGAATTTCATTTCCTAGCTAAGGAAGTGGCTTCAGAGGCAAAGATGCTTTCATTGTAGCAGGTATCATCAGAGAGTTGCTAACCATTGTTCTTAAGACAGTGTCTGAATTTCTTCTGTCAAATATTGCTCTAAGGAAGACAGTCTCTAGTTTTATAGCTAGTACATTTTCCTGGTCTTTCGGTTGTAATTTCTTTTATCATTTGTGTAGAATTTAGTGGTGGTTTAACAATTATATTTTCCTTGATTTTAAGACTTTTGTAGCCATTATCTGGAAAATAGAACTTTTAAACATTGATGATCATGCTGACAGCATTGAGAATACTTCTGAAAAGACTTTCTTAACTTGCCATGTGACCCAGCAATTCGTCCTTTAGACATTTACCCATGAGAAGCAAAAACTTACATCTACAAAGGGGTACATATTTGAATAGCAGTTTCACAGTAACCAAAAACTAGACTCAGCCCAGGTAATGATGGGTTATGTTAGATGACTGAATAAACAAATTCTATCATAAAATCAAATACTACCCAGCAATAACAGATGATGGGGTCTCGCAATTATTATGCTAACAGTGAAGAAAACTCATCTGAAATACCCTGCTTTTATAAAGTCCTAGAACAAGCAAAACCAATCTTTAATGACAGCAAATGAGCATGCCTCAACCTGATCAGATAATAGGAGAAGAAAGGCAGAAGACTAGACAAGGATTCTAACAGACCTCACCAACAGATGGTAATGCTCTCTATCATGGTTAGAGTGCAGATTACAAATGCATAGCTATGTCAAAGTTCATTTGAACTTACAGGGATCCCAATCTACTTACCTCCAAAATGAACACTCTGGCCTCCACACACATACCACAACAAGTGTGTTCCCACATGTATTTTTGAGCAAATAAATAAATGTAATTGAATTTTTTAACTTAGAAATTTTCATATCTCGCCTTATACTTAGAGCTGTTTCAAACCCAACTTTAACTTTCCTCATTTCTTCATTTTCCTCCTCTGGATTCTTGCATATGCTATCCCTACTGCTTGATGATCTTTTAACTCCTTCACCTTAATGATGCTTCCTTGAGGGGATCCCTGAGTTGATTGTTTTTCCCCCTGTTCCCCAGCACAGTGTTCAACTCAGGACATACCACACCTTATTGCTTCTTCTGTATCTGACTATCTTAATTCCTGTAAAACTGTCACATCCCCACATACCTGAATTTAGCTCTGTCATGGCCTGCCATGGCCTATGTTTGTAGGAACACATAACAGTTTGTTGAATGAGTGAACAGGGGAACCAATAACAAACAAACACCCTCACACACAAGCCTCCAGAGACCCTCGGGAACATTCTCTGCGATTTCTGTGTAAGTTCTACTTAGCTGGTAAAAGTAAGGGCTTCCCCCTGTATGAGAATGTTATTTTTGGTATGGCATCACAGATTTTATTGTAGGTATTTTCTTTTAAATTGTATTTCTCAGAAGTCACCATTTTTGTAGGAGCTAGTGAGTCACTAAAATGCAATTCTTGGCCATGCCTTCTTCCACTATCCCGTCCCCCCAGCAAGCCAGACCAAACATTCCATATTAGCTGTGTTTTTGATTGTCTAATGGGTTTCTGTCTGATTTAGATTGTTCATTAAATTTCTTTGTTCTCTTCTCCCACTAGGAAAATTGCAAATTATTCTTCCCATCGTATTATACTTTTTACCTTTTTGGAAATGCTTTTGAAAAGTTATGTTCATGCACATATGTACATATTAATGTTATGTATGTATATGCATATATGTATATATGGTGACAGAGAAAAGTGGAGAGAGAGAAGCCATATAGACGAAGACTAAGAAAATAGTTCTTATTTACTCTGGCACCATTTCTTGTGTAATTTCCTCTGTTTCTTATTTACATCTATTTTTAAAGGCTTATAGGAAAATTATGTTGTTATTCATTAGCCTGTTAATTCAGAGGATCAAAGAGAAGTAATGGAATCCTCTCTCCTCTGAACTTAGAACTACACTGGCCACTGTGTATTCTGTGACACAGCAAAAACAAGTACCTAGGGCACTAAAAGAATAAACTATATACTCCATATGTAGTTGCTACAGAAAGCTTTAAATGTGTCATTCATAGTTTCAATTTATAAATAATGTGAATAATCCAAAATATGGCAATGTTTTTGAGGTCAGACAACTGTTAGATCTCGAATCTAAGCCTTGCCAAAGTCTTTAAGCTGAAAGACTCTCATATGCCCCCACAATACCCCTCCCTATTATTTGAGGAGAGAAGAAAGAAGAGTCAAGAATTATTCAGTTTTTCATTTGGGCACACTGTATAGTAAGTGTCATCCTATTTAATATATTCTAATAGTAGAGGGAGTTAGGATGTACTTGAGATGTTTGAAGACCAGTGTTTGGTGATGCTAAGACAGAAATGTCCACAGACATGTCAACTACAAGTGAGGAGGAGAGCACGGAACCAACACTACAAGTCTGGACTGTAGATGAAGGTGTGAATGCCATCAGCCCCCATGTTGCCATTGATCTTGGATATGTATTGAATTATTCAGTTATGTACAGATTGAGAAGATGGTGAAACTTGTATTTTTAGTTCATTGGCTTCTAGATTCTTCCCATACCTTATATTAGAATGCAGTGCTTGGACTCATTGATTTAACAAACATAGTTAGTTGGCCTTCCTTCCACATATGTAGATAAAAACACTAGGGGTGAATGTAGCTGTATTGAACATATTTATGTTGAGGCCTTAAAGTTAGTCCCTATACAATATACTACAATGACTAGTCACACAGAATTTATACTGTAATTGATACAATAATTTGGAATTAAACTATATGGGAAAATATATACACAGATTAGATGAAAATGCTATATCATGTCATAGAGGGTAATTTGGCATCTGTGAATTTGAATATTCATGAGAGGACTTTCCAACCCAACCCTGATAGATACTGAAAAATGACAACCATTGTGAAGCACTGGTTCAGGAGCCTCAGATTTATGGGGGAAGAACGAAAATATCATGACATACCTCTCTCTAGAAAGTTCATAGCCTGGTTCATAGGAGAGTGTGGGGAGTACCGGGAGTGGTACTTACATGTTCTAGGCTGTGGACAGACTGACATGTGTTATATTTCTGCATATGTTTCAGTGAGGATTGAGATGTATCATAGCAAATCACAAACACTGTAAAAGTAAAATATAATACAGATGCTACTGGCAGTTGTCTACCCTCCTTCTTTGGAAGCTAGCAATCATTTAAATAATAAGAATGATGATGAAATGAGTTTACTTTCTCCAGCATTGTTTAAATGCCAATGGATGTAGCAGTGTTGCAGAAAATTTGAACATGGAGTCATGGAACTGTAGGGAAACCAACACAAGACCCCATTCTATCCCCCATCCTGTTTCTCACTGCATGCTTGGCTCATTCTTTCTTCTGAAGATTCTCTCTGTTCCAAAAGGTGCCTTACAAAATACAACCACCCAGAGCAGAGTTCCACCAGTGCATTTTCTTGGTCTTAAATCTCTCTCAATTTTCCCCTCTCCCCAAGACTGCAATTATTATTCCTGCATCACCCGGGGACAAAGTGTGGCTGAGCAAGATTGCTCCACCAATACCCATCACTGTCACCTGTGGGAAACTGGGAGACAAAACGGCAGGATCCCTGTCCTTAATAGCCTGGTGGCAAAGAGTTGCTGGTCATTCTAGATGAAAATGTGAACTGCCTGTGGCAGAACTCCGTGGACAGTGCCATAATAAGCTTGTTAATGTGGAGTTAGAGTAACACAAAGAATATTTCCTGGGGAAGCAGGGGCACCGCTAGAAAAGAACATTTGAACAGAAGTAGGTATTGTTCTCCAGGTACTGGGTGTGGGTGGGTGACAGTCCAATCAGGAGACATCCCAGTCAGGTGACATCCCACAGCTGAAATACCAGTGTAGTGGTGGAGGTATAGAAGTAGTTATTACAAACAGGAAAAAAATAGCATTTCTCTTGCCCACAACTGAGTCGAACAACCGTGCTGTGATGCTGAAGCTCACAGTAGACCCTGCAGAAGTGACTGAAGATCATTTCCTCCACCTTAACCAGGGTAAGAGAACACATGAGAACAACCACAGTATAATGCTTGGTCTCTCTCTTGCTCTTAACTTTCCCCTCACTCCTTCTCTTGCTTGTCCCCACACCCCAACCACTGTATAAATCAGCACAGAAAACAATGTGGGCTTTGGCAGGAAGTACTGTTAGCTTTGAGTGGTGAACACATACCAGACTTGGGCAATACAGAAGCTACTTGTGTGGTACATTCTACTCCTTGCAGATTATGCCCAAGTATATTTATGTTGTCTCCATCTTAGGGCTCTTATTATTCAGAATTTTCTATAAATTTTGGGTTATCCCGTTAAAAAATATGCCTTTGAATTCTACACAGGCTCTTATGAAGATACAAGTTACCAAACTGTATTTAGTTTTGTTCAGGAATAAGTCTGATCTGTAGGTGCCCCTGTCCACAGAGTCATTGAAAAACCTGTCTAGTATTCTATAACGGAAACCATAGCAGCTTTAATGCTTAGAAGACGCATTCCCTTGAAACCAATGTACCCTCAGCATTGCTTAAATCAAAACCTTATCTACTAAACAATTAAAAAATAATAAAAGAGGCTTCATTCAACAGCAGATGGGGGCAGTTGCAGAGACCTACAGCCAAACATTAGACAAAGTTCAAGGAATCTCACTGAAGAGGGGGAGGAAGAAGATAGGAGCTAGAATGTCAAGGGCACAAGGAGAACAAGCCTACAGCATCAACTAAGCAAGCAGAGCTCAAAGGGGTTCACAGAGACTGAAGCACCAGTAGTGCAGCCTGTATGGTCTGCACTAGGTCCTTTGCATATATATTGGGTTGTAAGTTTGATGTTCCTGTGTGACTCCTAACAGTGGGAGCAGGGGTATATCTGACTCTTTTACTTGCTCTTGGGACCCTTTTTCTCCTAGTGGGTTGCCTCATTCAGTCTTGATATGAGGGTTTGTATCTAGTCTTATTCTATGTTTTTATGATGTGGAAATCCCCTCTGTATGCTGTGAATACCATTGGTTAATAAAAGACTGTCTTGGGCCTGCGCAGGGAATAGAGGTAGGTGGGGAAAACTAAACTGGAAGAAAGGAGGCAGAGTCAGGAAGAAGCCATGGAGTGGCTGCTGAAGACAGACATGCTGAAACTTTGCTGGTGGGCCACAACCTCGTGGTGGTGTACAGATTAACGGAAATGGCTTAAATTAAGATGTAAGAGTTAGCCAATAAGAAGCTAGAGCTAATGGGCCAAGCAGTTATTTAAATAATATAGTTTCTGTGTGATTATTTTGGTTCTGGGTGGCCAGGACGAACAAGCAGCCTCCCTCAACGTTTTTATGCCATGTTCAGGGAATACCTGTGGGAAGGCCTGCTCTTTTCTGAAGGAAAACAAAGAAGTGGATCTTGGAAAGAAGGGAGAATGGAGGGTGACTGGAAAGAGTAGAGGGAGGAGAAACTGTTGTCAGGATGTAATGTATTAGAGATGAATATGTTTTAATTTTCAAAGTAATAAAAGTGACTTGAAACATTACGTTTATCTTTCATTGGGTTTACACATCTGTGAAGTTGTTCTTTGGTCTAAGATTTGGGGAAGATAGGTTTGTGTTTATAAGCGATGCTGCTTCAACTGAGCATTCATCAGGAAGACAATTCACCTCAAATATCTTTCCCCTAAGTCACTTCTTCAAAGATGAGGCAATAGCCTCATCTTTATTTGAACTTCAGGGAAAGGTCTTTCTGATCCTAGAAATAAAAATAAATATACGAAAATGCCTCATTTTGTCTAAGATATCTTAATGTGATGGTTCCAGAAGTACTCAGATGAAAACAAGCAGTTTTAATCATTTTTAATTTTTATACATTATTTTGATCATATTCTTTCCCTTTCCCCCAGTCCTCCCAGATACTCCCTACCTCCATAACCACTCAACTTCATATTCATTCTCTCTCAGAATAACATGAAAAAAATCAAGAAAACAAAAAGAAAAAGACAGAAAACACCAAACCATATGAAAAAAAAAAACATATAAAAGACAAGGAGCCCATTTTGTGTTGGTCAGCTGCTCCTGATCATGAGTGTGATGGTATGTTACTCCATTGTAGAAAACTGGTTGTCTCTCTCCCAGCACATAATCATTGCAAATAGTGCCCTCTTCCCTTCCCAGTACTTGGATTTTGTCTTGTTGAGTTTACCCAAGTTTTACACATGCTGTCACAGCCCTTGAGGATTCACGTGTGCATCAGACCTGTTGTGACGCTGTTTCCTCAGAGTTGTTGACCACCTCTGCCTCTTACAACCTTCCTCCTCCTCTTCCACAGAGATCCAAGGTCTCTCTCTACCTGAACATTGTCCGGTTGTGGATAAGCTTGATCATTCCTGTCTACTGCAAAAACATATCACCACACTCATGACCAGGAGCAGATGACCAACACAAAATAGACTCCATGTCTTTGATGGGTTTGGTTTTTTTTCATCATTGGAGTAACCAACTGCTTTTTAAAAATCAAATTAAGATCCATTCCACAAGATGGAATCTACACCTGACATTGCTTTGTTGTTGGGTTTTTTTTTTTGCTTTTTCTTCTTTTTCCTCTCCTCCTCTTCCTCCTCCTCCTCCTCCTCCTCCTCCTCCTCCTCCTCCTCCTCCTCTTCCTCCTCCTCCTCCTCCCCCTCTTAGTTTCATTTTGGTTTTTCAAGACACAGTTAACTCTGTGTAACCTTAAATGTCCTGGAACTTACTCTGAAGACCAGGCTGGCCTCAAATTCACAGAGATCCATTTGATTCACCTGCCTCCACCTCCTGAGCTGGAATTAAAGGCATGCACCACCACCACCACTCAGCAACACCTGACATTCTTAATGAAGCCAAGAACCTGCGACTGGGTAGGTCATGGGCCAAAGGGGAAATCCTACTACTATTACTCTGCTAAATAAACACAAATGTTCATTTTGCCTTTCTTTTTTATTTATTATATCTTAGAGTTACCATATGTTAGCCCTTATAAATATGTTTCATTTCATTTAGTTTTCCCTAGCAATCCACTACTTCATCATACCATAGCTTATGTTCCAGATCTTAACATGAAATAATAAATTCCTATTATTTCCAGTAAGTTTCTAATACAGATGCATTTAAGTGGTATTCTACCTAGGACTATTTATCGGGTGAATTGGAGGAATAAGGATGTGTCGGGTAGAGTCATATATATTTTAGTCCACGTCCAGGAATGAATAGAAGTTTTATAGTCTAACTCAGCTGTCTGTCTCTTGGTTCTCTCAAATGGGTTCCCTAGCAGAAGCACTGAGGCACATTTCACGTCTATGTTCCTGTAAGCACTCCGAATGCCACCTTTCTAGCCTATGTGCTCCATCAGTCCTTAAACATGGATCAAACCAAACATCTTCCTTCTTAGCTGCCTCAGCTAAGCTGTGGAAGGTTAAGAGGAAAATGGGTGCATCTTGACTCTACTGTTATTCTGTGCTTCTGAGATCCTCTAGGTACTCTGTGCTAATCACATATCCTTTTAGTTAAAACTAATTCATTGCCCCCACCCCACTCTATTGCCAAAACTGAGCATTTAGTCCCCATTCACAAACTTCTTGTCCTCCTTGTGCCCTCCTCCTCTCTCTGTCTTAACTCTTAGTCAATGGCTTGCTTCCCTCCTTTTTAGAGACAGACACCTGACAAAGAGTAATTCTCTTACTTTCCACTTTTATCTTCAAATTTTCTACATGAAGTTCTCAGCCTCAAAACTACTTCTACCGCATATCCCTTATTCCACTCCTCTTAACTGATTTTTTTTTCATGGCAGCTAGTATACAAACTTAAAAAGAAGTCTGTCCTCTACCTTCCACTCTCAATATGTGATTGCTTCTCCTTCCTTCCTGAATATTGTTCTTTTGTGTGTATACATCTGCATGTCTGTTTATGTGCATGTATGAGTGTGTGAGAATTAGAATATGCATGCCCACGTGTGTGCATGTCTGTAGAGGCCAGAGTGCAGTTTTCAATCCTTTCCCTGCTTATCATGACAGGGGCTCTCCCTGAACCTGGAGTTCACTGATAGGTTAGACTGGTTTGCAGCAGCCTGAGAGCTCTGCCTAGCTCCAGCTCCCCAAGGCTGAGATTACGAACACTCCTCACCTGGTCCATAGTCTCATGTGGGCAGTAGAGAACCAAACTGAGAGCCTCACGCTTTTGTGGCAAGCATTTTATTGGCTAAGCCATCTCCCCATAAGCACTATTCTTATGAAAATAACCTAAAGCATACATGTCTCTTCCTTCCCAATCTGTTGTCCACTTGCTAGAGACAACAGCCCTTATACCCCAATCAACAATAAACCCAAAACTGTCACATTGCTAATGTTTCCGAGAAGACTTAGGCATTACCATACCCAATTTTCTCTAGTGTTGGTTGTAATTAATCCACCTTCAATTGAACACTTTTCATACAACACTCTAGAGGAGCTTTCATTGGACTCTGTTTTCCCCTTTCTTCATTTTAAAAGCTGTCCTTATGTCCTTCTTATTTTGGGCTTAGAAGGTCTTAGTTGCCTGGAGTAGGTGGAGGTTTTCTTCTCACTTTATTCTTCTCATGGATTGCCTCATTCTCTCTGTTTTCAGCAGTCGTCTATGTATTGATGACTCCCAGGGCCTGTCCAAGCCTTTCCCCCAATACGTGTGTCATCTCCCCAATAAAGCCCTTCTCTGTATTGACTCAGAGACACTTGAAACGTAACACACCCCAAATTGAAGTCAATGCTCCGTTCCCCACCCCACTTTCCAAGGCTGTCCTTCCTCCCCATCATCCACCCAGTGGTCCTAGTCCAGGAATCTTTAGGTCATCCTTTCCTCTTGCTTTCTCCACTTGTAACCACACCTAATCACTTGCTAAGAGTCTGTTGGGGTGCATTTAAAAAAACACTACTAAATGTTGTTTGAGTTTATCCCTTTGTTTCTGTTCCCATGTGATTGTCATGGTCATATCCTTTATTATTTCTTACTGTTTTATCTCAATTATCTATTTGGACTTCTCTTCATATACTTCCAATTATTCCACTACACTTTCTAAATTGTTTGTCTTTGTATGCTTGCTTCATGGCTGAAAATTTCTTGCTGCATCTTTATTGCCTTTTGAATCAGCTTGAACCACTTAAGAAAGCTTACTTCTTTCTTCTCCAGGTTTATCACCTCTGGCTCTTGAACCATGCTATATGCTAGAATCTTTAAAAACTGCCCACCATGGCCTCGAGAACCCTTTCATTTTTATCCCTGAATTGTTGCTGGTGTCTCTCTCTCTCTCTCTTTTTTTTTTTGGCCTGCTTTCCTTCTGTCCCCCAGAGTATCTACTGTTCTTTCAAATTCAGATCAAATACTTTTGCCGCTATGTTTCTGCAGAACTTTTTAAGTCACTGAATGTTTTTAAAATTCATTTATAGATTTTCTCCATCCGACTATAAATTTTTCCTTGGAAATGTCTGCACTTTGCTCATCTGTGTATTTGTAACATCTTTTTACAGATCCTTCCAGTGAGAAGACACTCAAAAAATATTCCTTACCTGGTGCCCAGTGTGTGGTTCTTACTCCTCTTATTTTACTACTAAGTTGGTTTTACTAAAATCCATACCTTAATGAGTAATTATTCCAAATTTTATAAAGTACTCTGTTCACTTAGAAAATATGTCAAACAGTCCTTGGTATAGTATCTAAACTCATTACAAACCATTCTAAATCAGAGCTCACTTACACCCCAGTAGCCATACATAGCTCTGTACCTGCTTCCTAGTCCTCAACACCTTCTGTGCATCTCCCCTGTTAGTTACCACATGGGACATGATCTCCGAGACAGATTACCTCTCCCCCTTTTCATTTTATACAATCTCATTTATTCTTCGTGATTCAGTCTAGATACACACTCCTCCATAGTGATCAGTACCGTTCTGGTCTCTGTCATACCATTGCTTCGATATGCTTATCGGGGTTTGGTGCATTCAACATTTTTTATTTACTATAGGGCAAGGGGATTTCAATAATAGATGAAATTTTGCTTTTATGTAGCTCAACTGTGACTTGTCAATAATGCTTTGAGATGGGGACCGAAGTCTCAAAAGTGTTTGCTGAATAAATCACAGTATCCCCACCATTGCTCTGGACCATTATCCTTCTTGGGTTTTTTTTCTCTCAAATTTAGTATGATAACTTATACAATCCTTGATTTAACTTGTGTATAATTTTAGGGATATTTAAGTTTAAAGGACATTTTTCTTATATTAACCATTTGTTACTACCATTAATTTTTAGTTCTGTGCTTTCACGCCTGGTGCTCTTTACTCCTGAGAAAGCATCAATTTTTAGCTTCCCACTGAAATCACCTTTCTGTGTATTAAGCTAAAACCATGACTTTCAAAGTCATGATTTTAAAAAAAGAAGAACGCAGAATAGTTATCCTGGGTAATAAGTAAATCTCAAGCGATTGAGCTTCTTGTTTTGTATTAGCTTGTTTGGTTTGGTTTGGTTTGGTTTGGTTTGGTTTGGTTTGGATCAATAAAAATGTGGCTTTTAAAAATAAAGAATATAACAGACAGAATGACTGAGCTTTGGCTCAGTGGCAGAGCTCTTGCCTCGCATGTGAAAGGTCCTAGCACAGCGAGCAAATAGGCAGAGGAGAAAGAAAGGGAGGAAGAGGAAGAGGAGGGCGGAGGTAAAGAAAGAGGAAGAGAAGGGTGAAGAGAGAGAAGGAGGGAGAGAAGGAAGGGAGGGAGGAAGGAGAGAGAAAGTTACTTCTTACATATCACAAAATATGAAGGAAACACATGGCCCCCAAATGTGATACAGCAGAACCCCAGGTTCTTGCTGTCCTAAACCACAGGTCCCGTTTACATGCTACCCTCACTGACATTTTTTGTCGTTATTACTGGTAGTGTGTATGTATGTGTTATGCATGTGCAAGAGTGCAGGTGTACACACACAACAGATGCCTATGGAATCAGAAGACAATCACCAGGTGCACACGCACAACAGTATGCCTATGGAATCAGAAGACAATCACCCTACAGGAACCAGTGCTCTCCTTCCACCTTGTTTTAAGGCAGCATTTCTCTTCTTTCTGGTATTTTTACACAGGTAATCCAGACAAGATAGGCCAATAGCTTCTGGTAGATTCTCCTCCTATCTCCACCTTTCCACTCCTCTTACAAGGCCATGCCTCGAGATCCATGGCTGTGATGATGGCTGTGCTTACTTTTTCTTTCTCTGTTTCAGCCTCTGGAAACACAGCTCCAATTCACAGCAGCAGTAAGGTATTTGGGTGCTAACTTCATTATTATTACTTGTTCTATTTTTCTCAAATGACTGAAATAGGCAGTTTTCAAAAGAATTAATTCATCAGCTATTCCTCAACCTCAAGTTTGTTCTCGAAGTCCATGCCTACCCTTAACTTCTTTTCAAACTTGCTACACCTCAGCGCTCACTTCTGTTCTCTTTGCAAGAGGCAGCCACTTTAACAAATGAAATTACACATTTAAACCAGATGAGGTTGGCTTGGTGATTGGCCCTGTGCAGAGTCTACAATTTGGGTCAGACTTATGAAAAGTTTGGTGAATTTGGCAATGTCTTTGAGGAGTTGTCTTAAACCTCCTGAGAGAGAGAGAGACCTTCAAGATCTCAGACATTCCTTCTTTTGTGGGCTCTCAGAAAAGGCCACCCTCAGCTGGCATAGGAGAGAAGGCTCATTTTTAAACTATTTAAGTCATGTTGCGACCAGAGGTTGAAGTCTGGTGCAAAAATCATGAAAACCAAAGAAACAATTTGCTCTGGTCCTGCAATACGTTCTGCATATTGGTTCTACAGTGCGGAGACTTGATTGCACAGGCTAGGGAGATAATAGCCCTGCCTTTAAAGGGCAACTATATGGAAGAGCTTAAATCATCTGTATGCCATCAGACGATTATCACTTTTGAAATGTGAGAGAACAATAAATCTGCTAGTTTGTGGGGGAAGATAGTGATCTAGCAGTATTTACCAAAGAAAAGGAATCTATAGGTTCCAAAGAGGGGTGCCCTCTAAACTCTTCCTTTTGTGCTCCAGCAGGAATGAGGCTTCAATTAAGATCTAAGTACTAAGGTCTAAGCATTTTTCCAACCCAAGGTTTTTAAAGAATCATAAAACAGCTTGACAGAAAGCTTCATTCTCTCACCCAGAAACCTCCACTGAAAAATTAAACAGCTGAAACCATGACTGAGTATGATTAATGAAGATGCATTATAATAATTTATTATACTGTTTTTGGAGGGCTGTTTTTCCTCCATTTTTTCTCATCTGTCTCCTCTATTAATTCTCCTGCTACACTGGAGACTGCGAAAAATGCAGATGTTAAGAGCATAAAGATATCAAAGAGTTAGTTTTGGCTGACTTAGCAGTGACCACATTACAGATCTCAGATTTTCCCTCCTTTCATGTGGCTTTTTTGTTGGTTGGACAATAAATCTACTATATGAATTTACTACATATTTGATCCACATTGCAGTGGATAAAAATGGAGTCATCGGGAGGGAGGCTGAGAATTTTGAGATCAAACTCAGGTATGGGTAAAGGATCCTAGACTTTAAATAGAATGTTCAAGTATGACAAACACATTGTTTAAGACATTTAGAAAGTCCTTCAGTAACAGAAACTGATCCTGAACATATTAATTTAGGAAGTCACATAAAGTAACTACCTAATGCTGGTTTTATGACTCTGAATATGCCTCTACCTTTGTTGTGGATTCCCTCTTCAACATTAGAGACATCTTGTGACTTCAGCGTCTGTGTGTTGCTTTACAGTAATGGAACGTGGTAAATTGCACATAGACCGTCCAGATCTGCCCACACACTGATACGATGGTGACCTGCTCTTTTCACATGTCAAGATTATTGCCTAGCAAATAAGAGCCCCTTCATTTTGTGTTATTATCTATAATGTGTATTTAGAGCAATGAATCTCAACTTTGCACGTTATAATTGCCCAAGAAACTTTGGAAAATGCTAATGTTCAGGTGTTTCACCATCCGCTCACTTGAGAATGTTAGGGCACTCCCTTGGGCTGTTGAGGTGATTTCAATATGCAATCACAATTGATAATTAAACTATTTCAGTGAAAGGGGCAAGAGTTGTAGAGGAAACCTGTTCTTAGTTGTCAAATTCATATTCATTATTTCATTCATTCAAATATAACTGACCAATAAAAATAAAATATCTTCTACCTGACAGAGTGCCCAATATGGAAGTAATGATGTCAACTAATAAAAGTATTCATGGACAACACTGTGTACAAATGTTATTAACTACAAAAGGCTCTGTTTTAAGTGAGGTGCTATGGTTGAAGGTTAAATTGTTTTCTGTATTTATAAAGATGAGAAGACCAAATAGACACATCATCCACCTGTAAGTGAGTCTTTTTTTAACACTTTGTATTCCCTTCAAAGTGATTATTTCATTTCCATTTAATATTATATACATAGTACCTTTCACAGTACACCTGCATGTGAACGTGCTATTTTTTCTTACTTACTCTGACACACAATTTTCTTCACCATACTAGTGCAGAACTTGTTTTCTGAAATTAATATTATAAGTAGATTGTGTTGCATTGGTTTGTCGGGAGTTTTTAGATCAAATACACAACACTGAAAGAATTATAAATAAGTGTGTTTTGAAGGGGAGGGAGGGAGGGAGGGAGAGAGAGAGAGAGAGAGAGAGAGAGAGAATATGGAAGCACAAAAAAAAAAAACATCTTTGGTTGAGTTTGTTCCTTGGCCCATGGCATTTTGTAGCAGGCATTTTCCAGACGATGTCAGAAAACTGGTCTTGTGGGTGGTCTGCCATACTGTATTTTGAATCTAAGATCTCGGCTCCTCAGCCCTCATCCCCATCATGCCAATAGACTTTACAGTCCATCAACGCCTAATTGCTTCCTACTAGCTTGAACCCACAATCTTTTCTGGTCTGGTACCAGGATCAACTTCAAAAAACACTGAAGAAAGAATGTCTGGAATTGGGAACCTAAATATGTGTACTTGGGGGTGGGTGGGAGGGGTTGCCTGGTTAGAAGAATGCCCACTATCCACAATGTCCTTGCAGTAGACAACTCTGAGGAGCAAAGTCTTGCTAACCTCATGGCAACCACCATTGTCTTCCCAAGCTTCATTCAGTCTTGATTGCTTTGTGTTTTACTAACTACTCTTAGCAAAAATTTGGAGTAAAAACGAGTTCATTAAGAAGCAGTGGTCATTTTATCTATTAACTGTCTGAACTCCTAACCACACTGTCTGAAACTGTTCTTGTGCCTCACGCTTCCAGAGCTGAATCTATGAACAAGCCTCAACTACTTGTTGAAAACCCAAACCAAGGACGGGAAAATTATGTTTTAATGCCATGAAGACACAGCTTTTAAAAGTGGTGAATACAACATTCATGGTGTTTTCCTTGGTCCAGCAAATTTATATTCATGTAGAACATGCCATAAAAATGGCTAGTTGAAATTAGTGACTATAAATGGCCTTAAATTATTTTATTAAAAGGAAAACAATCTTCACTAGTTTAACATCCTAATCATCACTACTGCCAGAACACCCACAGAAGCAAATGCCATGCAAATCTGTTTAGCAGGCAGAAACAGAAAATTAGCCATTGTAGAAGGCAGCTTTTTCCTTTTCTACATTTTGGTTACCAGCAGAGGAGCTGACTGAATTTCTTCTGATAGATAAAATTATGGAGATTGTGCTTAATGGTGTAGGTGTCATGACATATCTCAGCACTCAGGAGGCAGAGGCAAAATCAGTTGTTCAAGACCAACCTTGGCTTCTTAGAAAGTTCAAAGCCAGCCGAGGCTACATGACTAGCAGACAGAAAAGAAACATGCACTTTGCAGCAATGTGAATGGATATCGAAGAATGATGCTATACCAGAGCTAAGTTCTAGCCTGTGCCAGTTCCGAGTATACTTGAGCATTATCCAGTGAAGTTCATTTAAACTGTTCCTTTCTGTTTTATGGATTTTTTTTAAAAAAATATTTATCTTAGTTCTGATTATGTGTAGGTCTGTATCTTTGTGTGGTTACGTGCACATGAGTGCTGGTGGCCAAGGAGGCCAGAGGCATCTGATCCCTTGGAGCTAAAGCTACAGGTGGTTCTGAGCCATCAAAGGTGGGTACTGGGAAAGGGCTCAGGTCTTCTGTGAGAACAGTGTTAGCTTTCACAATAGAACCACCTTTCCAGCCCCCATTTATGTTTGTTTGTTTGTTTGCTTAGTTTTGTGTGTGTTTGTTGTCATTACTTTGACTGTTTATTTCATTGGCTTTTTTGTTTTTCGTTTGTTTGTTTTGAGATGGGGTGTCATGTAACCAAAAATGGCTTCAAACTCACAGTGATCCTCCTGCTTCAACCCCACGAGTGCTAGAATTGCAGGCTTAAACTGCTATTCCAACTTCTAAACTGTTCCTTTTAAGTGGACTCTTACATCTAGGTCAAGGAACACAGGTAATTAATAACTCATACTTAATACTTAATTGCACAAATGTTGCCAATTTCAGGATGTTAAAGAGTAGGACAATATAGAAAAGAAAAGAGGTATGAAGAATCCATGTCACAGATCCTTAATATTTGCATACATCCGAAATCCGGAGTCATCCTTTATCTAGTGGTTTCTCATAAGTGACCTTACCCAAGGAAAGAAGAGCTAAAAGTCATCTGAGGAAAACAAACAGTGCCTTGCTATCTCCCATCTTTGTCCCAACCTCTCTGTGACCACCCAGTGTGGCGATCTGTCAGGCATCCCAAATTCCTGAACTTTCTTACCCTCTCTTAGTTCATTTTTCTCTTCTCATCTTTGGAGATTGAAATACACCTTCTCGACTTGTGAGTACTTTGCATTTTTCTGTGGTCGACCAAAGATCGTGTCATTGATTCACTCACAATCAAATGTACTGCACCCCCTTATACCAATTTTTGATTAAAAGAAAAACCTTGTTTCACACTCTGGATGAAGAGGACAGTCTTCCTAACTGAGCAGTTTTAAGTTAGAACATCTATTTTGACATTTTGCCAAAAAATCTATTTTTGAAAACCACATTTTTGAAAATTAAATACAATAATGCAATTAATTAGCTATAAAACAAAATTTATGCCACTAATGATGTTCCAGTTTTCTCTAAAAGAGCTTTCTGTTAAGGAAACTATAGAAGATGATTTCTTCAGACAGGACCACATGTAGTCCAGGCTAGCCTCCATCTCACTTCAGACAGGACCACATGTAGTCCAGGCTAACCTCCACCTCACTTATGATGACCTTAAACTTCTGATCTTTCTGTCCCCACCTTCCAAATCCTGAGGTTGCAGGCATGCCCAGCTGGGGAGAATGCTTTTTAAAAATCTTTTACAGTTTGCATCTGTTAGTTCTACAAAGCAGTTTGATATTTTCATGTACGTATATATTTTGGTCCTACTCACCTGCATAATTCTTCCTTGTGTCCTTCCACTGCCACAGATCCCCTTCCTCCTAGTCCCCTCCTGCTTTCATATCTTTTGAGTGTGTCAGCTTGTGACTCACTTAGTTTAATTAGGGTTGCTTACCAAAGCGTGAGCAACTTAGCAGTAGTTACACCACTGAGGAAAATGCCTCTCCTCCTGCAGTGACTATTTACTGCATATACACACTCAGAGAGTCTCCTCATGCTACAATTTCCTATGAACTATTTGCTCGCAATTGTTCAAGTCTTCCCAAATTGTCATCATTTTTGGCTATAGTCAGGTTTCTTTCTTGGTGTATATTTTTATTCTTTATTTTATTTATTTTCTTTATTTTATTTTAAGTCAAAAGTCTTATCATTTGCTCTTAGAGACTAACAGAAATCCATCTCTCCTAGTACTTATACACTTCATATTTACATTTGGATCTCTGATACTGTAATGGATTGTATTAAGATTGTCCTTTGGCCTTCCTCTAGATTTTCTGGTGTATATTTGCAATTATAATCCTTTGCTCACCCCATTTTTCTCTCAGATTCAATAACTGAGATGGAGAGTCTTTGTAATAGCACCAAGGTGGCATTGGCCATAAGGAACACTCTTTTCTCACCCCCCAACAAGAGCCCTCCTAACATGGCTGCCCTGTTGACAACAGTCTTCCCTGCCTTCTGCTCTGTAACTCAGGTCATTTAGGGGCAGTGGCTGGGACAGCTGCAGCATCCATAAGCCAAGTCCTATTTTCCAGCGTCAAATCTTTTTGTAATGGGGGTTTCAAGCTGAGCTTCTCACTGTTTGTACGAAAGCAACATGTAGCTGACCCAAAGGCATTCTAATAACAGATCCTGGGAGGGACAACTGGCCAAAATCATCACCGGTGTTCATCATGTTCCTGAGTTTAAAGAGAGAAAAGCAAATCACACCTTCTCTGCGGTGCCATAAGTAGCTTTCTTTGGTCAATTATGAAGTGTGCACTGGATTTTAATATGTTGCTTTTAGACGTTGGGGATTGAGATATTTTACAATCAGCCAATCATCTGATTTACTTCCAGTATAATCATTTAATTAAGGTACGTAAATTTAATGAAGGCAACATGGAAAATATTAATATTAATACGTAGCAGTTAATGAATGCCAGCATTGCCCTGGGAATCCAAATCCAACAAAGTACAAATTAAGCCAGCCGGTTAGCCTAACACATATCAGCCAACACTAGTTTTAAGCTAATATTACTCCTAATAAAGACCCAGGGTGTGTCTTTATAGGTTCTGTGGGATGGAGCTTGGGTACCAGATTTGGTTGCTCTCCTTCATCAAAACCCATTTGCATTCATCTATTTTAGTAGTCCCTGGCTTAACAAATGTGCCAAGATGGTACTGGCATCTTCCTGTCAAATAGCACATAATAGCTGGCTAAATAACCCTGTCTTCACTATCTTCACATAACCCTCAAAAAAAATAATAGGAGCTGGTGAAAGGAAAGATTGTGTCTTACCCCGTAAATCTCTTGATGTGAGGAAAAGCTGTAGGTTGTTGTACTTTTCTTAGCCACGGTGTTTGAGCAATGGGTTGGTTCTGAGTTCTGTAAAAGTTTCACTGACCGTTTATGCCATGGGGGTTAAGCCAGCAATGGTTCTATCTGCCCTCTAGTCCTCTTCCACATTTGTGTCTAACACAATCGGAAACATTAAAAGCTTCATTTTATTTGTATGTAATCTTCTTCCCCATCACATAAAATATATTCCATAAATCCCAGGAGCACTATTGTTTTGTGTATATCTGTGGTGTCAATCCTTGGACAGGAGACACACCTGGCACCTGAATCTGACTCTGGCGCTTTTGTCTTGAAAGTTCCTCTCAGATGAAGAGAAAGAAGTGTTTGTCTATCAATCTCAGCAGCCTAGAACCCAGCTGAATCAGTTTCTCTGTGCCGTCAACATTTGTTTGGAATATGTCATGGTCAAATACAGTTCTTTGTAAGCCATAGTAGATTATGGAAGCCAAGTAAGATTTTAAACCCCATGGTTTTGGCAGGTCACTTTGCCAGTAATTAAATATGCCCCGTAGATCACAACTGTTTTTATTTTCAGCATATTCATATTGGGCACCTCTCTCTGTGTCTCTGTCTCTGTCTCTGTCTCTCTCTCTCTCTCTCTGTGTGTGTGTGTGTGTGTGTGTGTGTGTGTCTGTGTGTGGTGCATATGTGTAAGTGTACAGATAAACATTCATGAAAAGGCAGACAGGCAAGGGTGCCTGGTGTCTTTCCCTATATTTTTTACTTTGAAGCAGGGTCTTACATTGAACTGAAAGCTTGCTGTTTAGGCGAAGCTGGTATACCAGTAAGCGCTTGTGACCTACCTGTTTCCACCCTGCAATACTAAGGTTACAGGTATTTGTAGCCACGTCTGACTTTTCACATGGATGCTGGGGATTTGAACTTGGTCCTCATGCTTATGAAACAAGCATTCTTACCCATTGAGCCATTGCCCCAGTCCCTTCTTAAGACCAGAATATAGTCTCTTCCTTCATTCATGTCCATAGACTCATAAATCTATTGAAATTTTAAAAAAGATCTTCAAAGACACTCTGCAAATGCCTTTCTGCTAATAGAATTAGGTTTTTTTTTCATACCTCAGAAAATTTGTTGTTCATAAAAATCACAACACTTTGATGTCTGATTAATTTTCAGAACACTAGCTTGCTTTCAATAAAGTGACTATCTGAAGTGGTTAAAGTAGAACATTAGGGCACAATAGTATATAGCTATTTCAGAAAAGGCTTAGTTTCAAAATAGTTTAAGAAATATTTGTCTAGACATGTCTTCCTTGCTTCATGTGAAATGAATAGCTTACAAAGAAATCTGTGAAGAGTTTCAAACACAAACTTTGAAATTATTGAATAACTTCATAAGGATGCATTTCATTCTTGGTTTACCAAATATGATTTTGGAAAATATTTCCAACAGGCAAGATGGTTTCTATAATGGAGAATGCCATATTATGTAATAATAATAATATTGGCGCTCGGACTGGAAGCTGTGGATGTTCTTTAAGACATTGATTGCACAAGCCGTGGCTTTCGGATTGAAGCGCTAAGATCAGCAAGTATCGACAAAGTTCATGAGTGAAAATATTTCCTAATACAGAAAATATTCTAAGTCAAAGACAGGGTCCAAGTGATCCCCCTACTGGTAAGAAGAACCATCCACCAAAGCAAACTGATCAAATAGCATTGGCCCATGCAAAGTGGGAGCACATCTGTTGAAGAGTGAACTCCTCATTGAAACTTCACACAACTAGCTTAGGTATTTTTGAAGTCTTTCTGATTTGGTCCTTAGAAATAGCTTTGATAAATGGATATGATCCTCTAGATACTGACAGTCGAGAAGCTCAGTATAAGAGATTCAGGGACACAGAGCCAAAGTGGAAATTGAGCTCAAGTTTTATGACTCTATGACCAATGTTCTTCTCATTAAGGTTACTGATATCATGAGTTTGACCAACCATCTGAAAGGCGAAAGTCTTTTTTCAAAATCCCTTAACTGACAAGTATCACCCCAAGGGAGGTGCCCCATACATAGGCAGCTAGCACTGCACTCTGTATCAGGAGAGAAGAAGAAGAAGTACATAAAGCTGGAAGGAGAATGTTGTGGCAGTGGCATGAAAAATGGAGTGGTGGAGAGGGGTTGCTTGTTCGTCTCAGCTGCCCAGAACAGAAATAATCACACAGAAACTATATTAATTAAATCACTGCTTGTCCCATTAGCTCTAGTTTCTAATTGGTTAACTCTTACATATTAATTTAACTCATTTTTTTTTGAATCTGTGTATCAACATGTAGCAGTGCCTTACCGGCAAAGTTTTGGCATGTCTGACTCTGGCGACAGATCCATGGCTTTTCTCTGACTACGCCCTTCTTCCTCACAGCATACAGCCTACCTTTCCCTGCCTCGTTCTGTTCTTCCCTGCCATAGGCTCAAAGCAGTTCTTTATTCATTAACCAATAAAAGCAACACATAGACAGAAGGACCTCCCACACCAAGGGACAAAGAGCAGGGAGGAAAAGGGAATTAAGAAAGTGGAAAAGGAAAGGAAAATGAGAAACTACAGGAAGGGAAGGGATGGTGAGCAGATATTGTGGCAGAATGTTTGCAATATACTTCATTCTCTGAGTCTAGCATTATCCACTAAATATATAAACATCATGTGGTTGATGTATTTGGTTTCCTGAAGAAGTGGACATGGGAAAAAATGTTTTACATTAGGTTTATGTAAGACATTTATTACAGTTGAGTCACATGGGCTATTAAATGAAAACAGAAGATAACTAGAGAGCTATTAGACATTTTCAGGCCACTGGTAGGTGCCTACAGAGGTAGTATGAGAACAGCATATACCTCAGACCTAGGGATACCAACCATGTTGATTCTGGGAATCAAATTTAGCACCCCTGCAAGAGCAGCAAATGCTCTTAACTACTGATCCATCTCTCCAATCCCAGTTTTGTACTTTTGACTTTCTTTATCGATACCATAAATAGTCATTCTACTACTTCAGTCTTTTTTTTTTTTTTTTTTTGGTTTTTCGAGACAGGGTTTCTCTGTGGTTTTGGAGCCTCTCCTGGAACTAGCTCTTGTAGACCAGGCTGGTCTCGAACTCACAGAGATCCGCCTGCCTCTGCCTCCCGAGTGCTGGGATTAAAGGCGTGCGCCACCACCGCCCGGCTTACTACTTCAGTCTTAATTAGACTAAAGTGATCGATATTAGGTAATTGCTATTTTATTACTGCTAACTTTTAAAATTTAAAAATCTGTTTTTAACTGGAAAGTGTATGAATTACAAGGTTCCCTAACTATAGCGTGATTTCTGAATTAAAGTTCTAGTTCAAAACCTTGGGCCACCAATGGGTGCAACAGCAGCATGGTTGCTATGGGGGCAATTCATTACTTTCTGATTGGATTTAAGGCCGAATCCACAGGAGGAAATGAATCCCTGGTATTGCAAATCGAGCCAAGAACCCATAGTTGGGAATATCATAGGTCTTAGAGGTCAAACTATCACTGTTATTTTATGGACATGTGTCCTTTATTTTACAGCTAATATCCTCAACATATGTAATAGTTTACTGGGAACTCTAGTCACCCCACTGTGTAACAGAACACTAGAATTTATTACTTCTGTGTTTTGTTACCTATTACCCAACCTCCACTCATCCCTCTTCCTCTCATCCACCATATGTTCTGGTGATGACTGTCACACATTCTGATCCACCTTTTGAAATACACATCTGAAAAATAGCATGTGGTATTTGTCTTTCTGTCTCCAATTTATTCTGTTTAATATAATGTACAACTCCATAAATTTTCATGCAGAAAACAGAATACCATTCTTTTGTGTTGAATAACAATCCTTTCTGTATGTGTGTGTCATTCTCTATTCATCCATAGAAAGACATCAAGTTTGATATCAATGTCTTAACTGTTATGAATCATGCAGTAGTATATGTGGGTCACTTTGATATGCTAAACTCATTTCCTTGTAATATATACTCAAGAGTGAGACAGCTGGATCATGTAATAAATCTACTTTTAGTTGTTTTTTTTTAAAAAAAAAAACCTCCATACTATTCTCCATAAGGACTGGACTAACATTGCTACCATTGGCCTCTAATTTTCTTTCCCTTTATATCTTCTCTCTCCTAAGGAAACAAACAGGCACCACAGTCCAGGACAGGCACCATGCCAAGGAGTAGTTAGCTGACACAAAATGAAGTCCATGTTTTGGGCTGTGTGTGTGAGTATGTTCAAACATGAATTTTTGTTTAGTCTTGTCTTGCTTTGGCATTTTTGTCTTATTGATCTTTCGCTTATTTATTTGTTCTGATTTTCATTCTTTTTAATTTTATTTATTTATTTGCTACTTTAGTTTTTCTTTTTTATTTATTTATTTTTAAAATAGTCTTTTCTCATTTTACATAACAATCCCAGTTCCCCCTCTCTCCCCTCTATCTCCCCTCCTCCTGCTCATCCCACCCTCCCCCACCCTCCCCCACCCCACCCACATCCACTCCTCAGAGAGGGTGAAGTTTCCCATGAGGAGTCAACAAAGTCTGGTACATCCCTTCGAGGCAGGACCAAGGCCCTCCTCCCTATACCTAGGAGCAAGGTATCCCTACAAAGAGAATAGGCTCCAAAAAGCCAGTTCACACCACTTTCCCCTGTGACCTCAGCAACTCTCTGGGACACAGACTGTGACTGCCTTATTTTTGGTTTTTCAAGACAGGGTTTCTCTGTGTATCCCTGGCTGTCCTGAAACTTACTCTGTAGACCAGGCTGGCCTTGAACTCAGAGAGCTGCTGGCCTTGGCCTTCTAAGTTCTGTGATTTAAGTCATGTGTCACCATACCCAGCTTTTTTTTTCTTTTTGAGAGAGAGAGAGAACATAAAGTGGGTGGGTGAGGAGGGGTGGATGTTCTGGGGGGAACTGGGGGAGGGGGCAAACATGCTCAAAACATATTGTGAGAAAAAATTTAAATAAAAAATACAAAAAATAAAGAATATTGCTGTTCATTTCATGTTTTCATGGAAGAGAAGGTTTTTTTTTTATTTTTATTTTGAAAAAGAATGAACTTCCAAGGGACCTTACTTGGGGTAAAACTTTATATTCCGGAGCATAATCATGAAATGTGGAATTTTAGGTGTCAGTGAGCCTCTGAGAAAGGCGTTCATCACTTCCTTGTTTCTTTAGCTGGAAATGGAATTACTAACTAAAGACTGCTGCATTCTTTCCTCAGAGGAATCCTCAGTGGGTTCCCCTCTGCTGCGATTGGCTGTAACTGAGTATTCATTCACCAAGTGTTAGCTTATAGCAGCTTGTTGATATCTGTTTAATACAGGAGAGGACAGAAAGTCACAAATATTCCTCAACAGCTAGGTCACTTTGCTGGCCTCCAGACTGATAGAGCCTTAACATACCTTATAGCTTTTTAAGATCTTGTATATTAAAACCTTTAAAAAAAATAGAGTGGGAATATAGACAGGGACTTGCTTTGACTGAGCATTTGCCAGGACCTCATAAAACATACAATCCTCATACAGTTCAGTGTTTCTGGACATTCTCTCATAGTTTGTGAACTCTGTTCTGCACTTCTGGCTCAGATTTCAGCAATGATGTCGTATAGTTTCTTCTGAGAATAAACATTTTTCCAACAACATTTCAGAAACTCTAATGAGGTTTTTGCCTAGTTTTGTTATGAAAGGGGCATGGCTGTGGTTTTCCTAGCTTCCAATGACATCTTTTTATTTTTATTTTATTGAAATTTACATTTTTCTCTGCTCTCCTCCCTGCCTCTTCCTTCCCCTCCAATCCTCTCTCAAAGTCCCCATGTTCCCAATTTACTTAGAAGAGCTTGTCTTCTTCTACTTATCATGTAGATTAGACCCATGTATGACTCTCTTAGTGTCCTCTTTGCTGTCTAGGTTCTCTGGGATTGTGATTTATAGGCTGGTTTTCTTTGCTTTATGTCTAAAAACCACTTATGAGTGAGTACATAGATCTGTCTTTCTGGGTCTGGATTACCTCACACAATATGATGCTTTCTAGATCCATCCATTTGCCTGCAATTTCAAGATGTCATTATTTTTTTTTCTGCTGTGTAGTACTCCATTGTGTAAATGTACCACATTTTCCTTACCCATTCTTCGTTCGAGAATCATTTAGGTTGTTTCCAGGTTCTGGCTATAAAAAAATGGGGTACAGACCTAAACAGACACTCTCAAAAGAGGAATGTAAAATGGCTGAAAGACCCCATCTATGACAGAGTTTTGTCTGCCTTGAGCTGGCACAGGTCTTGCCTATACTTTCACAACCACTAGGAGTTCATATGTGCAACCGGCCTGCTATGTCTGGAAAATGTGGTTGCTTCTTTGTAGTCAGACTCTACCATCTTTCCTCTCCCTCTTCTGCAGCAATCCTTCAGCCTTGGGAGAATGGGATGGGATATATTTGTCTAATTTTGGACTGAGTCTTCCACAGTCTTTTATTCTCTTCACCTTGGCTCATTGTGGATGTCTGTATTAATCATCAACTATTGAGATGTACTATTGGTGTCGAGATCTCATTAATAATTGAATGCTATGCCCATTTAGCAGAGCTTCTGCCCTGTGACCTATGGCCTGTCTAGCCACAGGTTCTTGGTCCTGATATTGCTGCCAGGTACAAGTATCAACTTGGAGAAAAGGAATTAAATCTAACCAGAGAGAGCTTGGTTACTCCTATGACATATATGCCACTGTCCCACCAATGGGCTTGTCTTACCAAACGTGTCATTATTGTAGCCTTCAGAGTTCACAGCTGGGTAAGACTGACAATTGCTTTTATCCTCTAATAACATGCATAGCACCTTCTAGCAGTTTGACCTCTGTGTTCTGTGCTCAAGTATGTGATGTCTTCGGTAATAATACCTTAGTGTCTAATTCAGGAGGATAACCAAGAACAGGAAACAGTTTACAATATTGGTGACTCTACTGGAACCTCGCTAGTCAACAACTCTGAAATAGGTAATCCATTCCTAGCACTGAGATTTATGTTTGTTAGCCTATGATATAAAATCTATCACAAAAGTCAAACACACACACACATACATTATATATATATGCATATATATAATATAACCTTATGATATATGAGCAGATATAAAGAGGTACTGAAGACAATTTTTATTTAATTAGAATGATTTTTTTCTCATTTTGAAAATCCATACTACATAACTCTAAGAGAAAAGTATATACATATATTTAACATATTAATGTTTGAGCCTTCCCATGTAGCATGAAAAAGCTCTTTAGAAGTAATTAGTTAATTAATTGATTGTGAAACATTATAAAGGCTACATAGCCATACTTCCTTAAGATGGTCACATCGGTAAGTCATTGAATATAGGTACCAGTTTATACTTGGTATTAAATGTTAACCGTAAATTATCATTTCTAAAATTTATAAATTTACTTACTTCCATTTACTATAGTTTCATGTTGATAAATGTATATACTAAGTAAATCAAGTATATCAAATAAATAAAAACAAACACAAGCCAATTGGCAAACCCTAAAAATTCATACATTGTTAAATAACAATTCTGTATCTCCTTCAAACCCTTGACGACAATCGTCAGATGAGCAGAAAAGTTGATTATCTAATTTCCAACAGCTTTTAAAGCTACAAACTGGTACCTAGAGCCCACGAGTGCTAACTGGGGTTACAGGAGAAAGGTTAAGAGCAAACAGGCAAAAGCTGTCAGGACCTGCTATGCCAAATACATCATTCCAGGCTGTTTTCAGCGATTCTTTTCTATTAGAATAGATTCTTTTGGTTGAAGTCACATGACTGAAGGCAGAAAAGTACCTCAAGACTTTGGAATGACAGTCCAAATATTGACAGTTACCAGTGTGTCTCCCTAGGCCGCCTACTAAAGGTTCCCTCTAGGAATGATGTACACTCAGGCAGCCCCAGGGTTTGGCAGCTAAGACTCTCTGGATCTAGAGTCTTCAGCACCTGTAGGTCCTTAGATCTACAAGCTCTCTCTTGCAGCATTTAGCCTCCTCCTCACCATCAAATGCTATCCAATTACTGAGCGCTGCTAAGGGAGGGCCTGGAGAAACGCTAGAAGGAAACACAGCTGAGGGCCACTGTGGCTTGACAGCTCTCCAGCAACTTTGAAAATATTTTGGCAAAAACAAGGTTTGAAGCAAAACTGTTTCCTTTGGTAGCATACCCAAAACTGCAGGTTTTACATTTTCAAGACTGTGATTTGGGCCCAAGATGGTGTATGGGGGTGGTGTTTTAAGGAGGAAGAGAGACCCTAAAGAAGAGTAGCTACAACTGCAGGAGATGCAGCGACGAGGGCAGAAAGGAAATAAGGGAATCCAAGCAAGGTCGGCATTCTCTCCTCACTTCTTGTTTTCTTTGCTAAGGAATTTGCCCCATCAAAGCCGTGTTCTCATCTGCCCTGTGATGTCCTATAAAAGACCTCCAGGGAAGGTAAAGCTAGGATGGACTATTGCTTGCTATGAGATAATGACTAGCAATAGTTGTGGGTCACAGCATGTGGGTGCTTTGTTTCAGACTAGCTCATATATTAGCAGTCATGACAGAGAATGAATGGATTTCACAGCCCCTAGCTGGTTCTTGAAGAGTATATTATGTCCTTCTAATTACAGTCATACACAAACTCGCACTGTTGTTTAAAGGCCACTCTGTGCTACAGTCTTGGAAATACTCTTTTCTCTACCCAGAATGTTCTGCCACCAACTCCCACCATTCTTTTTCTAGAGAGCCTTCCCTTGTCCTCCAAATGGTGTGCACTTCTCAGAGCATTGTCTTAGCCACTGTCTCAGTGGCTGTCTATTCATATACTTTACAGTGATCCAAATTCTACCAGAGTTCAACTGTTATCACATCCCCAGACTCATGCTTTGAGTAGAAATGGCTCCCATAGGCTCATATATTTGAATGCTTAGATACCAAGGAGTGGAACTGTTTGAAAAGATTAGGAGATGTGACTGTTGGTGTGGTCTCGTTAGAGGAACTGTGTTATTAGGGGTGACACATGAAGCCCAGTTTCTCCTCTCTGTCTCTCTCTCGATGATAATGTACTAAACCTCAGAAACTTTAAGTAGGCCCTCCAATTAAGTGATTTCTCTTGTGAGAGCTACCTTGATCGTGGTGTTTCATCACAGCGATGGAACAGTGACTAAACCCCTTCCTTATTATTTCCCCCTTTGAAATCCATTCATTCTGTCTCTATGTCCCTCTGACTCTCTGTGTCTCTGTCTGTCTCTCTATGCTTATCTCTCTCCCACTCTCTCTCCCTCTCTTTCTGTCTCCCTCTTTTCTCCATAACTAGTCTGCAACCAACAAGGGCTTGTAGGAAACATACTCTAAACTAATACTACAGGCTACTTCCAAGATTAACATCCTCTCCCTATTGTTATCTGCCTTAGTTAGGGTTTCTATTGCTGCAATGACACAGCGTGACTGAAAAGTAAGCAGGGAAGGAAAGGGTCTGTTTGACTTATGCACTATTGCTGTTCAGCATTGAAGGAAGTCAGGACAGAAATTCAAACACGGCAGAAACCTGGGGGCAGGAGCTGATGCAGAGGCCTTGGAGGGGTGCTGCTTGTTGACTTACTTCCCATGGCTTGCTCATAACCCAGGACCTATAGGCTTGGCATCATCCACAGTGGGCTGGGCTCTCCTCCATCAATCACTAATTAATAAAATACCTACAGCTGAATCTTCTGGAGGCATTTTCTCAATCGAGGTTCCCTCCTTTCAGATAACTCTAGTCTGTGTCAAGTTGACCTAAGACTAGCCAACACAATATCTGTATGCAAGAACAGTTGCAATCAGTTCTTCAGGGTCATACATTAGTTGGAAACACAACTAATATGGAGCCTTTGTAATATTGACCCAGTGTTTAGTCTTTCTCCATTGTCACTCTGTGCAAAATATTAGAAGACAGTGACGGCCTGTGAAAATAACAGTTCTTTCTACGCAACTCAAGTTCTCTGTGCAATAATTTGGAATCAGTTGGAGAATAGACTACTTTCTGGATCATTTCCAAATAATTGCTCTTACAATATTAAAAGATGGGGCTCTACTCAAACTTCTCTTTGATTCAAAGAAATCCATCTATGTTAGTATGATAAAGGACCATAGATAATAGGATTTCTCAATTCTCATCGGAGAAACTTCTTTTTATAGTGGATAGTGGTTAATACAGACCACAATAAGCCAAGGAAGCGAGAACAAGAGGTTGCAGATGCTCAGCCCTAAATAGGACTCTATATTATATCCCCCTCCTCCCAAGGCTGAGGTATCACCTCAGGAGACGGGCAAAAATATTGTAAGAGCAAGAGGTGGTAGCTGTCTACAAAGAAACAGTGTTTCCCAGTAACAGCAGGGCAATGCACATAGGAACTCACAGCAGTTGAGACAGCGTGTACAAGACCTGAGCAAGCTCAAGCTATACAAAATCCCATCGTGGAGAAGGGAGATGGACAACAAGCCCCACCCCTAGCTATGGAGCTATTGACAACTGGGAGATGCCAGGAGAAGGGTAAATCAATTCTCTTTCAGGCTGAGACTCCTAGTGAGTTGACTAATCTCCAGAAGAAGGCCATATATTTCAAAATACAATACCAACTGTAATTGACTTTTTTTTAATAAAAGGACACGAAGGTAGGGGGTGGATCTAGTTGATATGATCAAAGCATTTGGTACCAAATTCTCGAAGAACTAGTTTAAAAATGAGGGAAAGAAATCAAATCAAATCTACCTGCTTTTAATTTAAAATCTCCGTGATAATTGAACATCTATCCTCTCCAAGAGTCGTATTCAAACTTAGCTGTCACTGTAACAATGTTAAGGGTAACAAAGACTCCTCTCATGGGTCGGTTGATGCCATTCTCAAAGCGCGAGTTGATTTCCCTCTTCCTCTCGCTTCCTAGCACAAAATGGACTGCAGTGGTTAGTTTGTAAAACCCATGGCATTCACCAAACATTGAGTATAAATTCTGTGCAACAGACTAAAACTCTAAGTGTTAGATGGTAGAAGTTTTATCAGGCAATTTTTAAAACTACCCTTGTTAAATACAGAATAAACACTCATTAGATAAATCCAAATATGGCCTTGCTGGCACAGTTAATAACAAGCTTAGACAGATTTCACACTCAAGTTTCAGAACAATCCTTCACGAAGCTGGAGAAGAAATCCTCCCCAGGCACAGACTGACCTTTTGACTTAACTGTACAGTGTAAGCGACTTTTTCCATGATCCCTGAGGTCTCTAACAACTAACTGAGATGACCTTGATTTGTAGTGGGATTTCTTTGTCTCTACATTCTTGAATTGAGGATTGATGAACTCTTTCATGTAGAGCACTCCATGACATTGTTAACTGTTTAGAAGCCTTGGCCTTCACTCTCTGTAATCACATACATTTCCTAGCACTTCGAGCTACTGCTGTCCTCGTAAGTGTTTTGGTGGCAGCGGCGTGGTGGTGGTGGTGGTGGTGGTGGTGGTGGTGGTGGTGGTAGCTTTTATGTCCCTAGGGACTGAACCTCTGGCTTCTCACACACAGATAAGTCCATAACCACTGTGCCATATCTCTAGTACCTCTTTGTTTTGATGGGCAAAAATGTCTCCAGACATTGCCAAATGTTCTGCAAGAGAAACCATCGCCTCCTTTTTGAGAGATCCAAAACACATCCAGTTACTCAAGAATGACATCTGTAGGTGTGACCACACAAATCAAGTGTAAGGAAACTGGAGTTGGAATTGTCTTTCTTGTTTCTGAAGGCAGTCTCCTAAGGAGCTTGGTGACTGGTGTCTTGGTTTTGTTTTGTTGCTTTTTTTCTCCTGTCAGTATGAAGGCTTTATTTACTTAATACATATACCAGCTAGTGAGATTGTTTGATCATAATATTTTGAGGGAATTCTATACCTTCCCACAACAGCAATTCTAACTTACAATCTCATAAAAAGGGTGTATCAGTTTTCCTCTTTTGTTTCCTGACCCTTGCCAACACTTGCTATTTGTTGTCTTGTTAACAGCTGTTCTCACAGGTGTGAGGGAATACCACAATTTCATTTTAATTTATATTTTCCTGACAATTAATAGTCTTAAATATATGTAATATGCCCTTTGGCCATTTGAGTGTCTTATTTAATTTTTATTACTTATTTGGGGATTTCATTCAATGTATTTTGATCTTTTCACACTCTCCCCTAACTCCTTCCAGATACCTAACTAAGGGTGGGACTTCACACCTACATCCTTGCTGCATGTTGGCATTTTGTCTGGTTTGAGCTTGTGCAAGACTTGTGCACACTGTCACAACTGTTATGAGTTTATACACACAACTGCTCTGTCACGTCTGGGAAACACTAAGTCACAGGAAGTAACAACAAGAAAACAGTGTTTCCTGGCTCAGTTTTTTTTTTTTTTTAAGCAACTGAAGTAGGTGCACTACAAGCTCAGCTTGGCATACAGCTATTGAGGTTCTCTGAATTGGGCTCCTCTTGTTGCTCACAAACTCATTTCAGTTTTCTCATCAATGAGTTTTCACACTTTGCAGACAAAACTACCGAAGGGATTCATGATTCTGCCATCCGGCATCTCACTGTCACGGGGCCTAGGCCAGTGCTTCCTGCTTGAGAGGTTCTGACATTTCAGTCATTCTTCTTATTTGGAGCACTTTAACCCTTCCAGCTCCGCTGTCGTCAGAATAAATCAAACAAAAAAGCTAAAGTGTCACTTTCTGAGGAACCAGAACACCCTGTCTAAAAAGTGGTCAGAAGTAGAGAAAACCCAGCCTGAAAACCATCCGCAATCAAACGCTTCCAAGTAAAATTACCAATTTGCCACAAGGCATGGCACAGTGAGGCTCGCTAGCAAGTGTGCCAGAAGTTTCTCTTTCTGTTGTTCTCTTTATCTTCGAAAGCGAGTTCCACAAAGTATCGATCTTTTCATTCCTTGAGGATTACAAACGTGGCCCCACCAGGACAGCTGCCAGTCTCCGTCACCACAAATAATGAACCCCACCATGAAGTATCTGAAATATGCGAAGGTTAAAAGATCATGAAAACGAGACCATATGTCCAAACATACCACGTGTGCTTTGGCAAAGGAAATGTACATGTTAAGACAAATCTTAGCCAGCCTGTCAGGGAACTAGACCAAAATCAAGCAAAAAAATAAAAATTCTTTTCATACAAGCTGGGTATTTTCCCCGCACTACCCTGAGGTTAGCTGAGATGGTGTAAGCCAACCTCCCATAAGTGTCTGGCAAAGCCATTTACCTTGATGACAGAAAAAAGAGTAGAAAGGGTGGGAAGGCCTGTGTTGGGGGAACTAAACCACTTTGGTCTAAATTTTACATCCATACATGGCTGTCAGCATCTCAGCACGCCAACAATATACTTAGCCTCTCTGTGTTTCGATTCTCCCATCTGTAAAATAAAAAAAAAAAATGATCATTTTCTTCTGGATTCTTTTGGGGATGAAACAAGAGAAAGTGAAAGTGATTGGAATTTCTCCTGGCACATAATCAGAGTTATTGTTCTTATGAAGAACGAAGATTCACATTCAGTTTCCCTGGAAATGTTCACTTCCGATTTTACTGGAAGAAAGTACAGGGTCTCAAAAGTTGTATTTGGTTCTGCCAGGAGGCCTCACCACCAAGGTCAGGCTGTCCCTCCAATAGACATGAGGAAGAAGATGTATACCTGAAGCTGGTTGCCTACAAGCCTGTGTACTTCTTGGATGGGCCATCTGCACTGGTGAATTTATCTCTCTGATGGGAAACAGAATTCTTCTTGACTCTCAGCCCAGGGTGAGCTGTAAACTCTGGAGACGCTGTCGTGTTTAGGCAGCAGCGCTATAGGGTGTACCCAGTTATCTGTGTTACTCGGTATTTCCACTTATGTTGTTGGGTGAGTATATTGTACTAATGTCAGAAACAAGAAAAAATTACTTTGTTTATTTCATCTTGTTTTGTTTAATGCAGAAATTTGCTAAATAGCCCAGGCTGGCTCCAAACTAGTGGTAATGATTTTGTCGCAGCCTCCTAAATACTAAGGATTACAAGACAACAACACCCTTCCCAGCTCAAGAAATTAATTTTAAGACAACCAGAATATGAGATATCTATGTCGCATCTCCTTGAAAATTGACTGCCTAACATTAAGCATATTAGCACAGGACGAAATTATTAGTACTGATATATTAGTATTATTATTAACAACAGAGACAATTATTACAGCAGAAAATTAAAATTCATCTGATTTTTAGCTAAGTAAACAAATATTAGTTTATATGAGCCTCGGGCGGGGGTGGTTTAGGTTTTCATCTTCTAAACTAGTCAAGGCTTACAAAAACACATAAGCAATCATGTAAGAAATGTTTCCAACCAAACTTTTGGGGGGTTCTGCCTTGAATCTGGGGGTTCAGATCCACCTGCAAGCCTCTAGTGTAGAGATTGATGGGCACCATCAGGCAGCTGGTCACTTGGCAGTTGTTCCCATCTAGGGAGCTGGGGGGATGCTCAGTGGTTAGAGTCTAAGCGCTAATTTCCAGCGTCAACCTTGGACTACCACATGCTCGGCGTTCATGTACACACCTACACGTTTTTGCTTTTTTAATTATGAGTTTATGTATTTGATTGTTTTGGTACCATGTATGTCTGTGCATCTCTTGCATGTTTGGTGCCCGTGGAGGCTGCCAAAGGATCTGGAACAGGAATTAGAGATGACTGCGAGCTGCCATACAGTTCCTGGGAACTGAATCTGTGTCCTCTGGAAGAGCAACCAGTGCTCTTTACTGTTGAGCCATCTCCCCAGCCCCCAACCTATACTTATTTAAAGACCTGTGAGCTATTTCATTCAGTTCTCTGTGCTTCTGATTAGAAGCTATTTTGCTTTGTCTTCATGCTATCTCCTTTAATTTTAAAATCAGAATACCTCATTAATATGAGTTAGAAAAAAAATTATTTGATTTATGTAGCGGTCTCTGTCTCCACTGTTAAGAGCTGAATATAAAGATAAAATGTTCAAGGATATCTTGGTAGGCATTCAGAATCATTGCAGCCCACGAGTCCCCACATGCATTAGTTACATTTTGCCCAGTTCTAACCCTCATACCCAAGAGAACAACTTAAAAAAGCATATTTAGCCCACCTTTGTAGGGCTCATGATGCTTTATTATGCTGCACCGCATATATCACCATACAAGTTTTGAAGAGCTGCCAGCCAGAGGCGGGGTGACTTACTCTGAGGTTGTTTAAGTGCATGGGCCTCTGCTGACTACATAAGAAAAGCCTAATGCATTTGCAGCACTGCTTGGTCCATAGTAGCTATCCCATGCATCTGCCATTCACTGTCAGAAAGACATGCTCAAAACTGAGCCTCTAGCGTGCACGGTACTATTTTCTAAATCTAGGCTGGAGATAGACATTACATTACACTTTCAAATGATTTATACAAACATAATACCTTAATCAAGATCAGAAATACATATACACAGTATAACAAAATTGACCTTAAATTTATATCAATAAAGCAAGCTCCGTATCAATGCAAAGTATCCGTCTCTATAACATATCCCCCTTTAAATGTAAAGAAACATTTATAAATAATATTTGGGAATATGGGTGTGGTTTCTGCAAACTGCTTACTGCTGTTTTTAGGGCCAAGTATTTCTTTATGGGGCTGTTTGTGAGGGGTGTTTAAGGCAACCTTTCAGGAGGTCTTGGTTCATGAAACCATATTGGTCTGGAATGAATCCACAGGTTCTCATCTTCTTTGAAAACAAAAGAAGAACCTCTTCTCCAAAGCAACATATCCTTAGACTCAAATTTTGGAATAAAGATACCTTTATGTTGGTTTAACTTAGCAGTCCATACAATGAAATGTCTCTCTGTACTAAGCTCCTTCATAGTCAAAAAATTCAAAGATAACACAATATACATAATCTAGACTCTCTGTGAATTTTTCATTTTTACGTGGCTTATTTTTTTATTCCTTTTAATCTATGACTATATGTACTCTGTCTCTTTAAAGACTTTACCCGCTTTTTTTTTTAAGGATTAGCTTTATTTTATGACTCTCTATACTCTTTTCTTTCCTCTCTCTCTTTTAAACCTATGTACATTTATCCAACACTATGACTCATCTTGGTTTGTCTTTATTACATATCTGAAATTATTTTTTGACCAGGAGCGCTTTTTAAAATGGTAAGTGCTTCTTAAAGCTTAAGCTACGCCCTTATTATGGTAAATATGGTACTTCCTGTTTACCCTGCACAGTCCAGCATGGTAGAGGCACCTGAGCCTCAAAGCACACATAAAAAGAAAATTAATCCACTTTAAGGGTAAACTTTCTGTTTATTGGCCCCTTTGCCTTTGTTGTTAGAAATAGATTCCAGGATGATTCATTAAGACAAGTTCACTTATCAGACACTTAGGACATGGGAGGAGGGCAGACGTTCTCAGGTAATAAAAACATGGGCACCCAAAGCCTGGTGGTTGTCTGCACTTAAGAAAACAAAAACAAAACACAATTACTGCAAACTATTGCAGCACAATTTGCTGAGTCATTGGACTGAGATAATATTTAATGACATGTTTATTTCAAGAGGACTGTTGATTGTTAATATAGGGACGTTCCAATTTGGGTCAAAGTAGGAGACAAATCAAAGCTTTGGCTGTGTCAAAATGCAATTGGCTGTCACACAGAAAGGAAGCCTGATGAAGAAATGCAATACTTAAGGGAGCTCGGGGCTCCATCAGGGACCCTTAGATGAAGGGAACGCGTACTGAGAACATTGCAAAGGAGTTTGAAACTTAAGCCCTTCAACCCACTGAGACGCTGTGTGATTTGGGCTCATGGCTAAATGTTTCCTATCTTCAGTTTTCTCATCTGGGAAATAAAAAATGAAAATGGATGTCCTTGTATCGTTGTTAGTCATTGTTGAGAGGCAAAGTGAGATCATGTCTGGGAAAATACTGTAAAATTATCAGCTGCTTTTCTGACCAAAGAAGAATGTGCTCTGTCTCTGGAATGACCCCAGACTCCTTAGAATGTTAAGACACCTAAAAACTGAACTTAGCTGTCTTGGTCCAAAGAGATTTGGGTTTTCTTCAAGAAACTCACAACATTAGCACTTACCCTGAAAACAAAAACTAATTTTCAGGTCGTTGGTGGCCAGAGGTGTTTCCTTTTTCTGAATAACTATAAGCAACATCTGCTCCTAGAAATCATCCCAGCATCTCAGACATAATGCCTGCAGCTTTTTTATTTTCTGCGTTTTTTGTCATCTCTTGATCTATTGATTTAGATGTTGGCTTCTCAATCTCCCTGCTGGTGAATCTGCCTTGTCCAAATCACAGGCTTGGTAGTTACTATCCTGTTTAGTTTTCTTTTTGGAGGATAAGCTAGACTTTCTGAGCCCCAGCATTCCATTAACCAGCGCTACTCCAGCCTCATAACAATATAATTGGTGAGGTTTTAAAGACCAAATTCTGTCATGTGGTCTGAATCATACGATAGCATCAAAACTGACTTCACAATCATATTCTTTATTGGTTCACAATATCTTAAGAGTACATGCCTCTTATCTAGTCAAATATTTTGTTGAACACCAAATGTAAAATAGAATCTGTTGAGGCTGCCATGAATGGAGTAAGAGCTATAGGATGCATGCATCACACTGCCTGTTTGTTCAGATGGGTCAAAGATCCCTCTGGGATGTCTAAAAATGACTTGGGACAGCCCAGCTTCCACTCTGTGGTGCTTTAGTCCCATCTGTAATGACCAGTCATGATGGTGGTGGGTCTGTTTTCCAGCATGGCCCATGATGCTCCTCCTCCCAAAGTCCACCTTTATGAGAAGCTAAACTGTTGATTTAGGAAGTCCATTTTTTATCTTTTGAGATTCCCTTGCAAGCTCTCTTTGTTGATACTGAAAACTAACCAGACTATGTTCTGTTCCATGTAAGTATTTGAATCAATGATCATATTCCTCTGAAAACATTTTCTTACAGCTCGGCATTCTTGACTGTTTCTTCAGCATCCTCATAATATGAGAATGTGTGGACCTAATTGCTTGATTCTAATTGTCCTGTTTGGGGCTTTAGTTTTTCCATTTCAGAATGCATTTGTGCCCCAGAACTGTAAACAGCAATTCCTACACTGACTGCCAAGCATCAAAGCTCTCCCTTAGAACCTTCTGTTCCATTAATGTAGCCTCTAAATGCATTGATCCTGGGGGGATGTGTAGCTCTTAATCAACTAATCCTCAATCATTATTGAACACACCACTCTAGAACCACAGCTACCATATTATGAACTTGTGAAATTGTTTTCATTGCTTCGTGTGGTCATTCTCCTTTGCCTTGGCACATGGAGTCAGCCACACAGTTCTATTAGAGAGATCTCCAGGTCCTTATCATTTATAGACCCTGGACTATAGGATCTGGTGGATCGATGTCTTTATAGTTATTTGCTTTTTATTCTTCCCATCACGAAGAAACCCTCTTCGTCATAATTCTTGGGAGTCATATTAATATAAGGTGCATGGGAGGGTGGTTGATTACTCTGTATTCAAACTAGGTAATAATGGGTTCTCTTTTATACCTAACATGACAAACTTCCTTCGAACTGCATTTTTGAGGTCATCAGAGAATTCTCTAGAAGCCAGAGAGAATAGAAATTCTGGTGAGCTGGTTTATATACCTGCCCTCAAATCTCCTCCCAAACCAGAATCTTTATCTGTAGTTAAAGGAGTGAATTTTTAGGCATTAGGCTGTATGTCTAAATTTTCATACTTCCCTAGAAATTTTCTCAAGTTTGTGGATTTCAGCCAGATACTCTGCCTTCCTTGAACATATTTTCATGTGGTTTCATAATATTTATTCAACATTATTTTCCATTAGTTCTCTAATTTTAATTGTTGGTAACCATTTCAGCGTGCCGCTATTACATGGTGCAGAACTGACTTATCCACATTAGCGTCTGAGACCATGACCCACTTTTATTTGCTGCGTGGTCGGCTCCGGTATTCATGGCAGGTTTTCTGAATATTTCTGACAAAGCTGTTAATCACATGTGATCCTGAAAACACATTCCCATTCAGTAAGACTTACACAGGATGGTAAGCCCAATATGGCAGAAGGTTTCTAAAAAATTCCATAAACATTAAGCATATTTATGTCACGGCATTAAGTTTGGTCCATTTGAAACGTACTGTATTGTAGTATAAGAGGCATTTTGTTTGCTTGTGTTGACTTTCCCAGGAGTAAATGCGTTTTGGTTAACCACAATGGCAAACTTAGTCAAGACATTTATGTCAACAAACCCTACTGCTCAACAAAGTCACATTCTTAGTTTCTAGGACAGCAGACTGGATTCTAAGTAATAAGGTGTTTACAAGGTGTGCTGTAAATCTGGGTCTATAAACATGTCTACTTTCTGTTAACCCCGCTGCTGTGCATGAGGCACAATCAGTTCTCTCTTTGGTTTTATGGTAGCCAGTATGTTGGGTTGCCAGTCATGATCACTGTTGATTCTACTGTTCCTAAAGCCTCCTGCCAAGCTCTTGACCCAAGTCATGCTCCCTGGTGATGTCATAACGCCACTAAGAATTTGCTCATTCACCAGACCTGCTGGGATGCCCCAAAAGCCACATACCTTCTCTGTTAGTCATACGCTCCTTGGAGAATAACACCTTGAAAAAGGCAGAGGCACTCCCTTGCTCTCCTTTCCCCAATTTCAAAACTAATACATTTTTAAATCTTTAATAATGAGCTTATGGATATAGTAAGATGATTATTACATTTATGAAATTCATTTTTAATGCGATTTCTTTCTCCAAAGTTAATAGTACTAATTTTGTTGCTTGGACAAAAACATGATATTTTTTGATTTATAAACAAAATTTATTTTTAATTTGATACACATTTACCAAACACAGTACCGGTACTTAAAACTCTCACCATAGTTACTGATGCCAAACATCTGGATGAAAAAGGAGAGACTAGTAACTGATCAAAATATTTTATTGCATGCTAAATATATTGATTTGGGGAAAACTTATCAGTTTTAAGCTTTTCACCTCTTACCCAAAGATTAGACATTCGTGTAGCTATATCTTGTTTCTTGCTTGCAGAGCATAGAGGATTTTAAACACCGTCCGACTATTCCACATGATGTAATCATGGTAAACACATGACAGTGTGCATTTGTTAAAACTCACAGAATGTCCATCACCCCAATGTGATCCAGGGATAGTCATGGATCAGTGTAAGCTCACCACTCCAACGCAGGACTTTGATAGTAAGAAAGGTTGTGCAAATACAGCATAGGGAATTAGGGAAACCCTCTATATCTACTCTTCGATTTTTCTATGAACCTAAAGCTTTTCTAAACAATAATGTTTTGTAATAAAAATCATCAAGAACAATTCATCAAACCTCCTACACTGAGCCCCTACTATGTGGCAGGAACCTTTGTAGATGCGTACGGTAGGGAGAGAGGAAGTAAAGGAATTAAAGGGACAAGAAGGGAAGTTTACAAGGTTTACACCCTCGGCACCTAGATTAGAGATGAGAAAACAAGGCACAGGAAAAATAAGCCAAGTATCCAACCTCACTGTGCTTCCAACCCAGGATAGGTGACATTTACTTGTGGCATGTGATTTGGAATTTCATTTGGTAACCTCTAAAGCATTAAATTACAAAGATGATATAACCAATATCGTACACAGTGGGTTAAAAGGTGAAGGCTGGAGGGGCCAGGAAGATTACAGACGCGAGTAAAGCAGAAAACAGCACCTGGACTTAGGGAACCACTACGGGGTTAAGGAGGTGAGGGAGAGAGAATTGTGGTCGGACAAGCATGCATGTAAGCCCTGCCCAAAATAATTCAAATTCATATTAAAAGCCAAATCAAACTAAAACAAAACAAAAATTGAAAGCTCAAACCTGCTGAGCAAAGCCAGTCTTTGCCAAATGTGTTCTCTGTCTTACACTGCATTCCTTAAAGATTGGGCCACCGATCAATTAAGCAATACAGAATTGGCAAATACTAGCTTGGGATAACTCACAGAGGAGTGAACCTGATATGTGAGCCTGAGATTAAGGGTAATAAAAATCCTGTGTGCTCTTTCAAAAAACTGAAGCGGGGGGGGGGTATCTGGAAGCATACATAAGAGGGAACTTTCTTGGGTGTTATTTGTTTCCCCAACATTCACCAAGTATCCATTAAGGCATCCAAGAATATCCCTGCCCAAGAAGACGTATCCAGACAGAGCTTTTGTCCTGACTAGTGGATACACAGGGGTGCTCCTGATCTCCTGATAAGTTATGGGCATTTCAGAGTAGGAAGGAAGGGAGGAATTTTCCCCAGTTCCCAGTCCACAAGAAAAGTGTTCTGACTACAACATATCCCATTTTAGCAATTTCATCAAGTTCCAGGAACAATCTCCTGTGGCTTGGCTGTTTACTTGGAGGAAGGAGGCATAGGAAGATTCTTCAGTACTCTTGGGTGCAAGTGGAGCAGGAGAAAGCAAAGAAATGAAATGTACTATAAGGGGAAATAAAGAGGACCCAGACTGGGGAGAAATAGTATCTGTACCTTGCCTTGTGCATCTTGGGCGAGAGGTCTACCCCTGAGCTGCACCCCCAGCCCCACTGTTACATCCTTCCTTTAGCTCCATTGCTTTTCTCTTTCCTGTCACCTGCTTTCTCTACGCCTCCTGCTCCATTAACCCCACAGCACTCAGAAGCATGAGCACCAGAAGTAGGCTGTAAAGGAAGAGGGGGATTAGATTGCTAGGCAGACAAGGGAAATTGTTAGGGGAAAGGAATGCATCTTTTGCCACTCAGTTTCCACCTGGAGTTGGTTAGTGTACATGGTGGGCACCTGCCTTCCCATCTTTGGTCCTCGCCAGCCATGTTTCTCTGACTTAAAACATGAGTCCTTTCTTTCCACTTCTGTGAAAGTTCGAGTGAACATAGCATAGAATTGCCTTCAATAGACAAATTTTCTGGGCAACAACGGAACTAATTCCTATTTAATATTCTATTTATATAGAATTTAACCCACTCATCAAGACTGTCTTTTTCTTAGAGCAATTGATAAGGAAAGTATAGTGTGTGTTGCTGTGTGTGTGTATATGTGTGTCTGTGTATCTGTGTGTTTGTGTCGGTGTGTCTGGGAGTGGAGGAGTAAGGTTTTGTTCTTTTATTTCTTCTGCCGCCCTAACTCTGTAACTTTTGGAGACAGGGAAAAGATGGAGAAGGGAGGAGGGAGGCAGTGACAGTACTCTAGTGATTCCTTGTGTATATTTGGGGGGGGGGATGAAGAAAGGAGAAAATGAGAATCAAACTGGAGGTTTGAATGATGAATGAATGCTCCCATAGTCTTGGGCATTTGAACACTTGGTCCCCAGGTGGTGATGCTCTTTGAGAAGGTTTAGAGTGGGGTACAGTCTTGCTGGAGGAAGTATGCCACTAGGGGTGGCTGGTGAGGGGGGGAAGGCCCCACGCCATTTCCAGTTTGCTATCTTTGCTTCATGATCACAGTTAAAAAGCAAATTCTCATCTCCCCTCTCAGGCATCCTGTCCACCACTTGCTGCCATCCTTCCTCTGCCGTGAAGAATTAACTCTCTGGAGCCACTAGGCCAAATGAACCCTTTCTCCTGTAAGTCGCTTTGGTCAGAGTGTTCTATCATAGTAATAGAAAAGGAGCAAATACAGACTTTATATAGTTTAAGTTAAAGACAGAGTTCCCAGCCAAGAAGAGTCTGAGGAAACATGACGAGTAAGAGTAACGTGGTTTCCTGGACCATATCCTAAAACAGAAAAGACAGCCACTAGGAGGAAACTAAGGAAGGAGACCTTGAACACAAACTTCAGTTAACCTCAATGTGTCAGCAGTGGGTCATTATCTGTAACAAATGTGTCTTCCTAACAATAGGAATCACTTACAGGTGGAATTCAGTGAGATATTGGTATTTTGCAACCTGACACTATCTTTAAAAAAAATTTTAAGCCAGGCAGTAGTGATGCAGACCTTTAATCCCAGCACTTGGGAGGCAGAGGCAGGCGGATCTCTGTGAGTTCAAGGCCAGCCTGGTCTACAGAGTGAGTTCCTGGTCAGCCAGGGCTATACAGAGAAACCCTATTCCCATCCTCCCCCTCCCCAAATCAAGATTTTATTTAAATGAGTTAACAACTTAATAGGGAAGTAAATTTGGTTCACAGACTAGAGTTTTTAACTTGAGTATATACTGGTGAAGTATAGCTGCCTAAAGACATAGGACAACAAAGTCAATATATCCTGTTGCTACATAGTTGATAGCATTAAAATCATATGCGAAAGTCTATTGAAATGCAGTTGTCAGAGTCATAGGAAATAGCAACCAGTGTGTTGTTATTACCACACCAGATACAGAATTAGCTGGCCGGTCTGCTGGGTTCTGTGATATGGAAGCAGAGTAAGTTTAAGGAGAGATTCCAGGTACCTATACCTACTGCAAAATAACAAGATATATTTTATCTCTATCACTGAAAGGATACAAATTCTGTTAGTTCTCTTGTGGTTTGTAATGCTGTGAGGAAAATTGAAGTTTCAGTTAGAAGTCGTTAAAATAAAAAGTGGTCAATTTTTCCCATTTGGGTTCATAAACATCACGTCCACTTCTGTCGCCACCACCATTCTGCCCTCAGTCCCAGAGCTAAGAACACTGGACTGAAAAAAATACATGGACTCACACTTCCTCTAAGGCATATAGTTACTTGGAGTCTATGAAACCCATGGTCTTAGAGCCTCTGAGAGTGAAGAAACTTTTGCACAAATCCTGTAAGTAGCGAGCACTCCATGTAGGCAAATGCCATGCGTGTTGTGTCTCTCTGCGACATGCACAGCCTCACCTTTGCCTGGTGTCTGCTCCTCACCTCATCTGGTGACTTTGACTCTCTGGCTGAAGAACTGGAGATGAATCTGCGTTCACTGCCTCTTTGTTGTGTGCAACACAGATCGCAGGCTCCCTACAATTTTGTCTATGTTTGCCTCCTGGGTGGAGTAACAAGTCCAATAAACAGGAGCTGGCAGGAGCATTAGATGGCAGAGCTTCCTCCATGACTGACTTCTCCACCCACCCGCTCTCCAGCAGTGAAAACCACCACACAGTCAAATTGTGTTTCTAAAGAACTTACTTGTAGAAATACCATCAACCTGTGGCTGGTTTACACCTTATCAATCATGAATACTTCAATAAGCCCCTAAGAAGTGGCTTCTAAATTTCTTTCTGATGCCATATCCTCTTACCACGGAAAGAGAAAATCTGTATGTCCACGCTATACCATCCAAAAAAAAAAAATGCATAGCACCCAGGCCCAAAATACTTCCTGACTAGCAGTTTGGCAGTGCCAAGTAAAATTCTGTAGGTAAACACTCAGGGGTATTCCCATAACAGCTCTGAGTCTTTGCACACACTTACCTGTTGACGGTATCTGTCAGGGCCTCCCTCCCAGCAGGGCAGTGCCAGCCCCACAAATCAGAATTTCTATTTACTGAGAACCAAGCCTGGCAACCCAGCAACCACAAGTAATCTAAAAACATTTACCTGTCTAAACCGATCTTCCTCTTGACAAACCAGCAGGGGTATTGCCAAACGTGGAAACATTCAATCTGCAGCGATTAAAGTCTGATGAGATCTCCTCAAGCCATCCTTAATGTTGTTCTTTCATGAGCAACTTTGCATAAGCTATTTAATATCATCAAATCTGAATTAGACTGGATGAATTCTTGGGAGCTGGTTCACACAAGTCTAGTTGATCCTGACCAAATACTTTAGACTAATTACTAATGCCTGCAAACACAATCACGTTAAAATATAGATATGGGGGCTTATAAAAGTAAAAGTTACATTTCCCCCCTCTTCAAATAGAAGTATGCCTGGGCTTGCCAATCATCGGTATACTTGGAAAAACTCACTGTTTTTGCTGCCTTTACCCTAAAATATGAAAATAATATCTATGGTTAGCTTTTCTTACTTTTCTGTGATCCAGGCTGGTGGGGGCGGGGGTGGTAAAAGAACACAACATCAACAAAATTAATTAGCTCCTCTTGGCAAGTTTTCCATCAGCAGCAGAAGCATCCTTCTGCATGGCTTGCTGCCTGTCTTCTTTGTAACGGTTTCAGAGCTGGGACGTACTCACGTAAAGCAAACGAGAGACATGAAATCAGTTTGGCTTATATCAGCTCCCACCCCAAAAGGAATCAACTTTTTCGCTGCTCCCAAAAGTAACCGAGAAGCACTATACTTGCCAGTGTTCGCGAGATTAGAATTATCCACGCTCTGGGAAGCCATGTAGGAATTTACAAGGAAGAGGCAAAGCCAAGGGCTGCATGAAACAGCCTAAAGGCTGCGCCTTCAAATCCCTTGAGCTTTTGGGAGCTTTGGGACCCCTGGCCAGCAGCAGACTTCAGTGATGTGAGCGCTTGGGCAGATTATTTTCCTCTTCTTCCAAAAGAAAGAAAAGAAGCTTAAAATATGCATTTTTAAATGAGCTTTCTTTTATAGTTCATCTTAGAGCCAAGAGTCCTTATCTCATTGGCCAAACCAAACGTGATTGACAGCCCCATACCTACTTTGAAATTTTCCAAGTTCAAAGCATGTTTTCTAAAATCATTATTCTCTGGCATTATTTTCAGTTGATTCAAAATAGAAGGATCTTATATGTTCAAAAAGGGTAAGAAAGAAGATAATCTAAAAGTAAGGAATAGATAATTTTAGTAAGTGTAGTTCATGCATTCCTAGTGGGCTTGAGCTGTCACCTGAGGAGGAAGTCCCAACTGAGGGACTGCCAAGGTCAAATCAGCCTGTAACTGTTTGTGGGGATTGCCTTGATCATCAGTTGATGTGGGAGGGCTCAGCCCACTACGGGCAGTACTAGCCCTCAACAAAGTGCCCAAGGCTACATACAAAAAAAAAAATAGTAAAGCGTCTTAGGGAAGGCCAGCAAAGACATATCTACATGGTTTCTTCTTCAAGTTCCTTCTTCAGTGCCTGCCTGGGCTCCCCTCAGTTACGGACTGTGACCTAGATAGAAGCCAAAATAAGACTTTTCCTCCCACACATTGCTTTGGGTCATGGTGTTTGTGACAGCAACAGATAGGCGACTGGAACAACCAACCTGTTAGTCAGGTTTCTGTCACTGTACTAAAATACCTGAGGGAAAAACGTGGACAAGCTCATTTGAACTCATGATGCCAGGGGCTCTGTCCATATTCTGTTGGCTTTGTTGTTTCGGGGGTAGTGGTGAGACAGAATTTATGACAAGAAGCATGCAACAGAGTGTGAGTAGGCAGTTTAATGTCAAGAGAGTAAAGACCAGTCTCAACCAACCTCTGACAAGGCTCCACCTCTGATAGGTTCTGCCAGCTCCCAGAGCACCCCAGGTTCATAACTTTGCATTTAACATACAAAATTTGTGGATCACCTTCCATCTAAACAGTTGATGATGGGAGTCACAAAATAATCCCACACCAGTTCAGAATTATGAATAATAAACGGATTATTTATTTAAGGGGAAACTTACAGACCACTGTCCTAGATAACAGTCCTCTGTGTGGACAGGAACAGAGTCTAGCAGCTGGAAGTGGGAGCTGGAAGAACTGCTTTTATAATAGAAGAGACCACACCCAAGTGGGCTGGTATCTTGAAGGCTATTGGCTGAAGGAGCAGAATATGCTCCCACAGCAAACAGTAATGTCTCAGCTCACCTTTATGTCCTTCCCTGTTTGCTCTAGACATCTCACTAGCTCTTCTACTTCTGGAGATCTGTTTGATGGACTTCACACAAAACCTTCTAACACTTCATTTGTTTGATCCTTGACCTGATGCTTTGCTTTGCCTTTAGTCTCCATAGAGATTCAGTTTCCTTTCTGGAAAAGAGAGTTTTGCCCACACTAAAGCTAACTGTTAATACTGGTTGCCTTGTTCAGTCCCAATTTATGCTTGCTTACCCAACGTAATTAATATTAGCACCTGCTTTTGGTTGCAAAGTGTACATTTAAATGATAAATTGTATGAAACCTTGCCTAGAAGATCAACAACCAGGATGATGAAGTGTGTACAGTTAGCGTTCCTTACCACATCAGGGCTCTGAGTATATTTTTATTAGAGTTCATTCCCTGCTTATTTATGTATAAAGTTCCTAATTGAAAGTTCAATTCAAGGCAAACGCAGCCATTATACTTTAATTACAAATCTGTTCCAAACTAGAGCCTCTGACAGCTGTGCTCTTCCTTCTCGAGAACAAATGTGCTCCCTGTATCCCAAAGATTCATGATGTTTTATCTGCAACTCGGTAAGCAATGGGTTTCATTCCTGGAAAGAGTGTCCAAAGGGTAAATAAAATATTTCATTTGATGCCACCCCCAAATGTTCCAAAATTAAAATGTAGATTCCTGCCCTTTGAAGGAGGAGGGAGAAGTAGCTTTTTTATTCATGACTAAGGGATGCAATGCCACAAGCGGGGTGAGGGGGGGCACAACCTTTGCTTTCTGTACATTTATGTCTTTGAGAAGCCATTTGAGTCTGGCTGAGTGTTTTGAGAACCTGATGACTTATTATTATAGCTTGCACGAGATGGAAACTCACTATTCACCAAACCCTCTGGGTTTCAGTTCACAGGGCAGTTTTGTCTCATGGAAATGCAGTTCCATGTACAAATGTTTCTCTCAGCCCAGCACTTGTAAACAAGGGCCTCAAAGTTGCTCTTCTGATGAGTATCTTTCTGTTTTGTAAGATACAACTTAGAGACTCATCAGCCTTGTGCGTCTCCACTAAGAAAAACAGACACAAGCTTTGGAGACTCAGGAATTAGCATTCAATGTTACGCTGGGCATGAGAACACCTTCTCCTGCCTCATCAGTGTTAAATGGGGCAAATCTGTGGCATCAACCTAACAGAAACACAGTCTGCGTGGGGATGGGTACAGGACACGGTCGCCCATGCTTCTGCCATTTATTAATGTGTTGCCTCGGGCCTGTTTCCTAACTACTCTTGGCTTCAGTTTTTCTTTTCCTTTTTTTCTTTTTTTATTGTGCTATACATTTTTCACCACTCTCCTCCCTTTCTCTCCCCTCCCCTTCTCCCCTCTCCCATGACCCCCATGCTTCCAATTTTCTCAGGAGATGTTGTCTTTTTCTACCTTCCTATGTAGATACAAGAATGTCTCTCTTAGGGTCCTCTTTGTTGTCTAGGTTGTCTGGGGTTGTGGCCTGTAGACTGGCTTTTCTTTGCTGTATATCTAAAAGTCACTTATGAGTGAATACATATTATATTTGACTTTCTGGGTCTGGGTTAACTGACTCAGTAGGGTTTATTTCTAGATATATCTATTTGTCTGCAAATTTCAAGGTGTCATTATTTTTTTACTGCTGTGTAGTCTGCCACTGAGTAAAGTTTTAGCTGGAGCAATAAGATGACAAAAGGAGATCAAGGGGAGACAAATTGAAAAAGAAGAAATCAAACTCTCACTATTTGCAGATGATATGATAGTTTAAATAAGTGACTTCAAAAATTCTACAAGGGAACTCCTACAACTCATAAACACCTTCAGTAATATAGCAGGATACAAGATTAACTCAAAAAAATCAGTAGCCCTCCTTTATACAGATGATAAGCGGGCCAAGAGAGAAATCAGAGAAACATCACCCTTCACAATAGTCATTTGTAACATAAAATACCTTGAAGTAACACTAACCAAACAAATAAAACACCCGTATGCCAAGAACTTTAAAACTTTGAAGAAAGAAGTTGCAGAAGAAACCAGAAAATGGAAAGATCTCCCACATTCTTGGGTAGCTAGAATTAACATAGTAAAAATAGCAATCTTACAAAAAGTAATCTGAAGATTCAATGCAATGCCCATCAAAATCCCAGCAAAATTCTTCACAGACCTCGAAAGAACAGTACTCAACTTCATATGAAAAAGCAAAACATCCAGGATAGCCAAAACAATCCTGTACAACAAAAGCACTTCTGGAGGCATCACAGGCTGTACTTCAATTTTTTTAATATCCAAAATGAGTGATAATAGTCTCTGCCCCATAGAATTGTAGAAAGCAGAAGGTCTTGTCTGTTATAAGGCATATATGGCACATTATAGAAACACAAACGTCACCATCAGACACTTGAGTGTTTCACTGTTTCTTTTCTCACTCTGCTCTTCCTGTAGCCGGGGTGGATGGACACCCTTATTTTGAGCTTTTCTTGCCCTTTTAAATCATATGTCTTAGTGTTTTTTTTTCATGCATTTCTTCTTTTAAAGTAACACATCATTTTCGGTAGCTAGCCAATCCATGTCCCACAACAGCCATTGACTGTCTAGGTTTCTTTTCCTGTGATATAATCAAGTTCTTGACAAGAAACAGCCTACAGCAGAAAAAGGTTTGTTTCAGCTCACAGTTTGAGTGGATACAGTCACCCATGGAGGGAAATGCTTGGTGGCAGGCAGCTCCATGGCGGCAGGAGTGTGCTGCTCTCTTTATTCATGGTGGAACAGGAAACCATTAACAGGCAGGAAGTGGGCTAGATATAAAACTTCAAGGCTTACCCCCAACCCCAGTGACCCACTTCCTCCACCAAGGCTCCCTAAGGTTCCTCAGCCCTCAAAGTCAGTGCCACCAGCTGGGGACCAAGTATTTAAACACATGAGTGTCTTGGGAGACATTTCACATTCCAACTACATCAATGATAATAGTGACATCGAATGTCACATACATTTGAGCCTTACACACGGTTCATTAAATTTTTTAACATTTGTTTTAGATACCTCTTAGGAGAGAGAATATTATCTAACTCTATAGGCCATGGTCACAGTAGTCTTTATTCTGTCACTGGTCTTGCAGTTCTTGACTCTCAGCCAACCAGAAACATAAATCAAATCCCAGGCATGAGGAGCTTCTAACCTTTCCCACATCCCCTTAATTTTCTCTCTCTTTCTAGTCTCTTCAATTACCAGTACCTACAAGGCAGCTCACAACTGTCTGGTAATTAATTATTTTTTTAGAAAATTTTTAATTTACTTTTTTGAATTGTCTTGATCATTTTTCCAAGAATTAGTTGGCCCTGGGTGGGGGTATTTCTGATTCTTTTAGTCAGTTTCATTGTTCTGTTTATTGATATTGATGCCAGTAACACTGTCTTGAATAACTTCAGCACTGTGTCAAGTCACAAAGTCTTGTAAAAACATTTTTCAACTCTGTTCTTTTTTTCAACATTGTAAGGTTATTCTACATCCTCTGTATTTTCATATACATTGTGGAATTTGATTCTCTATTTCTATAAGCATGCCTGCTGGGGATTTGATGAAGATTGTTTTAAATGTATACAATAGCATAAATTATTAGTAATTATATTCTTAATTCATAACCAAAACAGATTTCTCCCCAGTTTGGAATTATTATGGCTTTTAATGTACAGATCTTGTACATCTCTTATCAGATTTATCCTTCAATTTCCATACTTTATCATAACACAAATTGTATTTATTTCTATTTTATTTGCTTCTAGTACAAAGAAATAAAATTGACTAGTGAATGTTGTCTTCATATCATTAAATCTTGCTAAAAATATGATAGATTTATTAATATTAGTATTTATTAATAAGAAAACCTTGTCTTATTTGTCCTGTCATTACTGTCCCTTTCTTCACTAGTGAAGGGATTAACTAACAACATCAGTCACCAATAGCTCCCCAAGTACCAGTCAGTTAGATGCTGATAGAGAGTCCAAAAAGCTACACATACGAAGCAGACATTTGCTTCAGCATTTCAGCTGATGAGAGAGCCACAGACACACGAATTTCCCCACCTTTACTTTCTCTTTACAACGCCATTGTGTCCCTCACTGATAGCCACTTAGCAATTTCTCTTCTAGTCTCTACCCTCCAAGTTGACCCTCTTTTACATACTTGACCCTTTTGCAATAATTAGGAGATGTTTTAACAAAAGTCCCTCCTACCCCTTTAATGACTCTGCTTATTTTCCAGACTTGCCTGTGAGTTATGTGTTACTCCCTGATAAACAACAGGATAAACTGCCTTATTCCCATAAAGAGGCGGGTATCTAATCCACAGCCAAGTAACGGAAGGAAGATGTCAGAACTTGTATGGCAGTATTTCTTATTAAAAGTAATAAGCTAAAAATAATGACTTAACTATAAATAGCTCACAGATTTATTCTACAAGGCAAAGTCACACTCATAATTACCTGCCCTTCAACCAGCATTTATCAGTACTGGCCTTTGCACAGTGACTTAAAAGTTCACAGTGACTTAAAACCTTAGCATCTCACAAAGCTGGAGCAGTTGCTCATAGGTAACCTCTCCAAGAGACAGCTAAAAGGGTTCAAAATGTGAAAAACACTTCCGTGCATTGATCTGTGGTCTCAAGAAAAGGAAGAGCATTGTCTTAGATTATGGTACAGGTAGGTGGGGTGGCCCATGTTGTCACAGATCCTTCACGAACATAAAGACTAAGCTGAGGTAATAAAGTATACAGTATATTGATCACATGTGATCTAATCAAGACTGGTTCTCATTCTCTGACTGTAGCATCTTTATCTGTAGTTCTTTCCTTTCCGGGATGCCTTGGAAAGCCTTCTATAGGAGAATAGAGATTGAGTTTCATACACAACTCTCATTTTCAACCTGCATACTTCTCGTCCTTGGTGGGAAGAAAGTATCCAGTTGCCTAGCTTATTTTTGATTCATCTTTAGATCTCCATGTTTAAAATAAACAGTTCAGCTCTGCCCTCAGTTTCTGTTTATCCTATGCCTTGGGAAACTACTGCTCAGTGGGTTGCTTTTGAGGCGACAGAAACACGCTGGCTCCAAGGACTTGCACGTTACATATGGAATTATTTTGAAGACATCTTACAAGCTCCTCTTCTCTTAAAACAAACAGTTCTAAATTATCTGTCAGGCTGCAAAATCTCAAGAGCTTCAGTAAGTGCAAACACACTCGATTTATGGAAAGACTCTAGTTCAATATTTTCTTTTTGTGTTTTTCCCCCCAGCACTAGGGTGTTCTTCCCCCTGACAGTTTCCAAGACGTGAGGGACTTTTAGTTCTTTGTTCAAAACACAAATAAAATAGATTTTTGGAAGTAGTAATTTTTGTTAATCAACTACTGAGCTCTAGGGCTCTAGCTAACCCTTTTTTCAGATGAGTTTGTAAACAACTGACTGCAAGTATATGAAAGCCCCTTTCGCTTGAACGGGGCTCTTTTGTTTGTTATTTTTGTTGTTGTTTTCTATTTAAAATATCAGAATCCTTTTTATTATTCTTTGTCTTTCCCTCAATAATTCCATTTTATTCTTTTTCCTTGGGGATAGCCATCTTTTATCTCTTGGCTGCAGCAATACTCTAGGAAAGTGCTCATGGAGGAAGAGATCCTACATAATCTTTTTTTTGATCTCCTAGAGACCAAATTGAAGCAAATTCACTAAGCAAATTCACAGCAGTCTTTCAAATATGATGGAAATAAAATTATTAATGACCTCTTAGATTGCTTTAAGAAGCAATAAAGACAACGTTTTAAAAGGCGTTTGGGAGGACTGTCCCAAAGTCTGCAGGCTAGACTTTGCATTATATTGGTTTTGCAGGGATAAAGACTGCATGTGAGGTTGTTTATCATATATAATAAATATGTATGTATTAAATAAATATGTAGCTACCACTGAGCTGCATCTCTAATAATAGAGAGATGAGAGGTGGTGCACAGCAGGGTTTAACAGTACTAAAAATAATCACTATGATATTGATCACGGTGACTCTATGGCATCACACATTTCAAAAGACACAGAGCTTGCAAATCAAAGAAAGAATAATATAAACCATGGACTTTAGTTGATAATAATATACCAATACCTGCTCCTCAGCTGTGATTGGGGCGTGCCGTCCGCTAATAATGGGGGGAAGTGGGAGGCCGTGGGTGGAGAAGGTAATGTGAAGAGAGGGGATGCACAGGCCAAACTAGTGGGGACACCTTCTCAACGGAGGTTTCCTCTTCTAAAGTGACTCTGACTTACATCAAGTTGCCATAAAACTAGCCAGTCCAGTGGCCCTTTGGCTCATGTGATCACTTTTGTTGTTTGTTTGCTTATCTTTCTGACCGAGTCTGTTGCAGGTGCCTGCTCATTCTCTTCTTTGTCATAGAGATCAGCATGTCACCTCACATCTGAGTCTGCCTGGAGTGTGTGTCCCTGATTAGAACTGTTCATCCAGTTGCTTGAGGTATTTAAAATGATTGTTGGATAAAGACATTAATAGAAACCAAGAAGACAAGATTGAGGCAAAGACCTGATGAGGAAAATCTTTATATGGTATGCTAGATCTTATCTTAGGAAAGATGACAAGCTACTGAAGTGGATCATCAGGACAATGACATGATCTGATTAGTGTTCTAGACATATTCATTTGGTAATAATGCATAGGGTGAATCAGAGATAATAAAAGCAAGATTTGTGGAGCTGTCATTGAATACTTACGAGGTGCCTACCATGTAACAGGCACTCTTTAAACCTAAGAGAAGAGTGAGCAAGACAAGCTAGAATTCCTCTTGTAATGTTTACACTAAAATGAAAGATGTTAAACAAAATTTATTTTAATTTACCCAAGAGTCAATAGTTCAAAATAAGAGCATATATAAAACCTACTAATGGAAACAGTGTGCAAGTGAAAGATTAAATAAGAAAAGCATGGTTCTATGTCTTTGATTCAATGTTATTTTTATTCAGATGAAATGAGAAGTCTAGCAACAAATCATGTTTTCTGAATTAAGTGTTGCTCTCCTGTATTTATTCTTTCGCTGCAACCTTTTTGTGTAGTTTCTGCTTTGTTCTCTGGTCACTTTATTCTACATCCCAGCCTCATGCCTTTGGTACACTCAGCCTGGGTCATCTAGGAGTAGCGCTCAATTCCAAATGGACCAATTACGTAAAACAAGCAACAGATCCTCTAAATTTGATGAAACAAGTCCACTTTCACTGCTTCTAACTAGATAGCCATAATGTTGTGCTTTTTCTAGTGTCTCAGGAGCCAGATCCTCCAAAGATTGACAGGGTTTTCAAATACCTACTAGACGGAATGCCCCATGCTGGTGCTCTACTCAAATACATACTATGGTGACAATGGGGGTGGGATCCACATCCCAAGTCAGAATTACTTTAAAGATAGCCAGTGGTGAGTCACGTGTTTATTTCATAAGGAAAATATGGATTCCATAGGGTTTATTTACTTTTGAAAAGAGAGAAATAAAGAAGCATTATTGCATATATATATATATATATATATATATATATAGAGAGAGAGAGAGAGAGAGAGAGAGAGAGAGAGAGAGAATCTTTCTTTCGAATATCTCATGCTAATTTGGGTACCATCTGACAGTGACCTGAGAAACCCGGTATTGCAGGAGTTTGTAGGAAGCAGGTATGACCATTTCTACTTCACTCTGGGTGATTACCCAGCTTTCCATTACTGGATTTCTGGCTGTCTTCATTCTCTTCCAAATACCTGCTTAGGGTCCATCTTATTGTTCATTAGCAACTCTCTCAGAACGTAGATGGGAAACAACGGTGAACAGGCTTACATCATCCAATGCATTTGCACTTTTCAGACTCATAAGACCTTTTTGAAAGGGAAGGGCCCTGAAATAACTGTAAAATGAAGTTTGAAGCCCTCGAGGAAGTATAATAGAATATCCTAACCTTAACACATAGCTGCTCACTGAGTTGACTGCTTTGATTGTAAGCACCACTCTTCGGCTCTGTAAGGAAAGCCCAATGTGCTACAAAACACATGAGAATTTTGAATACACAGTTACCTCACCATATAGACAGGTTCCAGAGCTACAGATTCAACCACCGAGGGGCTGGAGATGTAGGTAGGTCTACAAAGCTTCCACCTGTATCAAACATGTAAGGATTTTTCTCATTGTTGTCTAAACAATAGAGAATATTAACTGGAAAGAGAAATTGTCCACAGTGCTCAATTCTTGTGCCCATCAGTTTGCTGTGTGAACACTGCTCAGTGTAAAAACTGTAAGTGTTCGATATTGTATATGCTTTAAGCATGAAGATGACAGATTATACGTAAATAATACCTCATTTTATGTAGAAAGCTTGGGCATAGTCTCACTTTGGTAATGAGAATAGGTCTGAAACCAGTCCCCCACAAATACTGAAAGACAACTATAAATACTTTTTCTAAGCATTGAGGATTGACCCATAATAAAGAAAAAAAATGGATCACTGATCCAGGCTGTGCTTGGTTCTCCCTGGTGTATTTATTCTTTGTGATGGAGTGGATCACAGATCCAGGCTGTACTGGGTTCTCCCTAGTGTATTTATTCATTGTGACGGAATGAATCACAGATCCAGGTTGTACTGGGTTCTCCCTGGTGTATTTAGTCATTGTGATGAACTTCCAGATGTAGGCTTCTAACTGAGCAGTGTTCACACAGCAAACTGATGGGCACAAGAATTGAGCACTGTGGACAATTTCTCTTTCAGTGTGATTTCCAGGGTTCAGTTTATTTTTTGGCTTCTTCCTTGATGGTCTTTATTGTATGGATTCCTGTCCTCTTTCTCTCCCACAGCAGGCAGCAAGGAACTTTGTTTTCCCCCATAATCTCTGTAGTCAACACACACACTTGTGATGACCAAGTGCCCCCAACTGATCCTCTTATGCAGAGGAGGTGCCTCACATTGTAGAAGTCAGAGAAGTGGAAAGATGCCTGCTACACCCCATATTCAGAGCTCACTGAAAATACATTGTGCATTTTTTTTTTGAAAATTGTGGAAGCCCACAGTAGCAGTTCTGTTTCACCTTGAGTAAAGGTCAGAGAGTTTAGGCCTAGTCTTGATCCTTTAAGGTTATTGACAGGAGATTTAAGTTAAGATGTGACTACTAACAAAGACATCTTGACCTAAGGTGTGGTTACTTGGTGTTTTGGGTTTTAATATGGTAATCACTTTTTGCTCCTTATTATCATGATAAAAACAAAGTCTTTTGCTTTCTTCCCCTCTTTTGGGTTGGGTCTTTTAAAGATCATGAGAAATAAACATGGGTACATGTTATCACTGAATTGCCCTCCCAGTACTGTTCTATGTCCCTGAATCTCTTTTGTATCTCTGTTTATTCTGTCTAACATTTCTAATTCACACACCCCTACCCTAAAATGTACAAAAGCATTGAGGCTGGGTGCCCACAGATGGCCCCCAAGATGGGGCTAAAACAGGAAATCGCAACACCTTTCACACATCAGAACAGGACTTGCCCTGATAACACATGACAACATCTCCTGGAGAAGGAGACTGTACTTCCTGATGGACTGGACGCCTTGGGAAAAACCATGGCCCTGGCTCCTACATTGCTGAGACTCCCTTTTCCATCAATACCATTTGTGTCCAAGAGAAGGTGATGACAATGGAGATCGTAGAAAAGTCTTGCTTGATACATCTCCACCATGGCGTGAGCATACTTGCTCCTTTGGCTTGACTGAATAAACAGTCTCCAGCAACCAAGGAAACTATTTTGCTTCCAGAGTCAATAAGGATGGAGCCTTGCAGTCTGGGATAAGATGGGGCTGGCTATTCATCTGAAGGCCCTTCCTTCTGGCTGCTCAGCCTATAAACAGGCCTCCCTGCAGCCCTCTTATCTTCAGTTTGTAGCGAGCATTCTCAAGCTAAGAGAAACACTGCTGCTCCTTTCTCCAGGCACCTTCTTCTGTTTCCATTGTCTCTAATCAACTGCGATATGGTCCTAAGGTTGTGATTTTAGACAGCAGTGGGCTCGGATATTCTCTCTGCACCAAGGCCAGAAGTTATCCAAACAGCCAATGGGCAAAGACAAGTACTGCTCAAATGAGAAATGAGAAATACTAATGATTAAAATCAATACTTCCCTAGCCATTGGAGAGCTGTGTTGACTGATCTCACATCACAGAAATGGCTATTACGGGGAAAGGAATTCTTACAGCATGTGCCTGGTATATTTGTTCACTTTCCTGATCACCTACAATTCTAGACAGCATTTTTTTCCTCTTCCCCTCAAGTCCTCTACTTCTCCAGCTTTCCCATCATGCTCAGTGGAGGCTGAGAGCTAATAGGAATCACCATCATTCTCTTTCTACTAATAAAGCCATCATTGGCCTGCATTCAGCCCCCATATTCTTCGTGTCTGAAGTTACACTGAGTTTAACTCGATCCACCTGCATCCCTATCTCTCTCCTCCATAGATGCTTTGTTTCTGCTCTTACTCACTCTCTAACAAGTAGTACTTTATAATATGACTCTAATGTTCCACATCTGGAAAACAGAACATAGCATCTGTTCCCTATAGATTCTTCCATGGCCTCTGTCTGGGACCCCATTCTTCCTCAATTCTCTCTCGCACATCCGCTACCCTACTGGGTATAATACAAACCACAGTTGTAAATGTAATGCCTGCTTTTGCCAAGTGCCTACTTATTAGCTGATAGACACAATGTTCTTCCGAAAGTGTTACCAGAAAATGGAAAAATGCAAGCAGTTAGGTCTTGCTTTGTTTTCTCTGTCGCTTTTTTAAAGATTTATTTGTGTGTGTGTGCGCACACACAACATGGGAGCATATGCAATCTCATATGAGTGTCTGAAGAGGACACCTTCCTAAGAAGCCATAGTCACCCCAGAAGCATCACTATTTCAAATTCTTTACTTGAGTTTCCATGAAGATGGAACTAGATATGTTATTAATTCTATGTCAAATAAGATAATAAACTGTGTCTGGGTGGAGGGGATACTGCCAGTGTTCTGTTTCTCATTTCCAGCCTCTGTGTACTGTTGCTCACAGGTATTCCTTTCTTCAATGTGTACAGAGTGTTCCTGAGCCTCACTCACTGTTTCGGATAGCTGACACAAGCTAGAATCAATTTACTAGAGGGAAACTTCAAGGAAAAAAAAAAAAGTCCTGCTAGACTGGCCAGTGGGCAAGCCTGTAGTGCATTTTCTTGATTGATGATTGATGTGGTGGGTTCAGGTCACTATGGAGGAGATTCCCACCCCTGGGCTGGAGGTCCTGGGTGCTATAAGACAGCAGACTGAAAAATTCATGAGGGGTAAGCCAGTAAGCAGGATTCATCCATGGCCTCTGCTTCAGCTCCTGCCTCCAGGTTCCAGCTCCGGTTCAAATTACTGCCCTGACTTCCCTTAATGATGGACCATAATGTGGAAGGGTAAGATGAAACAAACCCTTTTCTCACCACATTGCTTTTAGCTATTTAAGAGTCTCCTTTTTAAGAAGTAATATTATCGCTCTTTTCCATCTTCCTCTCGGAGAGGCAGCTTTGCTTCTACCTCTCTCCCCACTTCTCTGCTTCCCCCTTCTCTGTCTCTTTCTCCTCTTCTCTCTCTCTCTCCCTCTCTCTCTGTCCCCCCCTTCACCCTTCCTCCTCCATAACCCCCTGAATAAACATTCAACCTCAAAAAAAAAGAAGTAATATTATCTACTTAATCTTTGTGTATTTCATACACACATACGATGTATTTGATCATATTCACCTCCTTCTTCCTCACTACAATGCCTCCAAAATAAGAATCTCTTTTTAAAGGAGCTATGCTCTCCTTTGATGATACAAACCATGGATAGTCAGTTAGATACAGTTTTAAATTTATATATTGTATATAATTTATAAAAAAGTAAATAATATTAAAATGTCATATAATTACACATACACAACAGTTTTCTCTTCCTGGGCGAGTTCAGTCTCTTTTTGTCACTGGGGCTGCTGTACCTGACACCCCTATTACTGCTGCATCTCCCAGGAGACGTCTATGCTTCTAATTTTAACCTTGGGTCCAGCACTCTATCTTTGCACCGTGTGCCTCTCCTGCACAGTGATGCCTCTGGCGCCTCTGATAATAGGAAATGCTAGTCCCTTCGTGACTGGGTTTGGCAGTCTTCTCTTTCAATCATGGTTACAAGCTCTGCTGACTCATACATTAAGCAAGGCTTTGGGAGGCACGCCTTTCTCTTTGATAGCTTCTTGGCATCTGAATGCCAGGTGGAGCATCCACTGAAGTAGCAGCTTCCAGAAAATACAGAAGGTAAGTCAGAACATAGTGCAGAGTTCAGAAAGAAAGGGTGATAAATAGCATGCTGATATTTTTTATTATTGATTCGAGCACTATGGGCAGGGATGCAATCAAGCAGGTTTTGCTGTATTCTCGTCATGTTGCTCTCAGAAATGTTCACATTTGCAAGGTGCACCAGCTCCCCTCAGATCTAATCTCCTGCCTCTACACGTCCCAAGGGTATTTCTTTTCTCTCTTTTATTTTCCTTGGGGTTATTTCCATCATTTCTTCCCAATAGTAAACTGCATTCCAGTTCTCTAAGTCAGAGGGATGTTTTAACATGCACCCTGACATCAAGATTGCTACGTTACTCCTGTTCTTGCCTGGAGATTGGATGTCTTCAGAGATTAGCATAAAACATCTCAAAAATCTTATAAGCATGGAGCAATGAGGACAGGTGATGACTGAAAATGGTTTCTGAGCATCTTGAATAGACAGGAATAATTCTTGCCCAAGAAATGAGCACTTCTCACAGCTTTCACATCTGAAGAGGACACAGGCCCAGTTAAAAATAATTTAAATGGAAAAGAAAACCATCCCAATGGTGAACACTGATGCTTGTATAGGATGAATATGACTTTAAATACTGAGTATTTTTACTTTTTCTAGGAAGATGTTAAAATTGAACAAACTGGGGATGTCCCATGATAAAGGGCTTCCATGACCTGCCTCGGATTTGCAAATCACACTACTTTCATACAACTTCAAGATCTCCACCATCAGCGCTCTAAAACAATTCAAAGTAAAACGCTTTAGCTGAATGGGCATTGTCCTTGTGTGGTACTCCATAGCATGATTCTTTTAAAATAAGTGGAAGTAAATTGTTTATTTTATAAAAATTAAAGTAAAAAAAACTGGGAAAGGTTATGTATTATCTATATGGAAGTTTGAGAAAATATTTATACCTTAAGAAAACTTACTAAAAAGTCAATATAAAACCAAAGGATTATGAAATTGTTGGCAATAAAATAGTCCTTAAATTTTTGTTTTTCTTTGGCTCTTCTGACATGAGACAGAGATTTTGAGGTTTTCTTTAACAAGAATGCTTGGGTTTAGAGAAGGAGAGAGCCATACTCCATCTCCAAAGCCAGCTTTGATTCTTAATTGGACTGGGACTAAAAAAAGACAATTTTCATTCTATGTCTGTAGAGAATAACAGAAGTAAACATTTAGGAAGCTTTATAAGATCTTATTCTGTTGAAATTGTGATATACCAAAAGGCCAATTTACTCTTTTCCTTGGGACATTTTTTATGGATGATTTGTCCTTTTTCTTCAGATGTCTCATTTGTTCAGTGGTCTTCAGATTCCTTACCTAGATGGCTTTATTCTCCTGAAAAGACAGAAACAAAATCCCTTCCCAACCCTAATTTGGGGGGAGGTTCCCTTTTGGCAAGTTATAGCTGAACAAATGAGAAGCATTTGTTAGGTTTTTAGGTTAGTTTAGATTAAATGGCAGTGCTGCTTAAATAACTATCATCTCTTCTAATTAACAAGTCTCTCTTGTTCAGATTGAATCTTGATTAATTTTGATGGTATCCATAGTTTCTCTTCTCTTTTGGAAACGAAAGCAAAACCCCTTCCCCAACATAGCACATGTTCTGGTTTCCATTCTGAGGTCAACACATCTTTAAAGTATATCAGGCTGATTTAAGTCTGCAGTATTTTCTATTATCCAATGTCTTTTGGAAGTTGCTGTTCCTTTCTCATTAGCATTTAGAAAATTTCATGTTAGTAAAGCATTATGCAGTCTATTTCTAGGGGTCTTTATTACCCCTTTCTGTTTGTTTAGCATATCCTTTAGTGATCAACTTGATCTTTCTATGACTGCCTGCCCTGTAAGATTGTGTAGTATTTCTGTAATATGTTTCATATTATAATAAGCAAAAATCTGTTTTATTTTCTTAGAGACATATGCTGGATCTTTGTCTATCTTTATTTGTACAGTTATACCCATGATGGTCATAACTTTTAGCAAATTGTGATTATCAAATAAGCCTTTCCCAAACTCAAAGGAGTTGCCTGCCCATGGAAAACCTGAATAGGTATCAATAGTATGATGTACACATTTTAGTTTCCAAAATTCCACAAAATGGAACATATCCAACTGCCATATTTTATTCCTTTGAGTACTTTTTGGGTTATTTCTTACAGGTTTGGTTGTATAAAAAACAAGTAGGACATTTCTGTATAATTTCCTTGGCTTATTGCCATGTGATGGAAGTCTTTTATTAAACATTTGCTCTTAACATGTTTTTTAATGAAATTCTAATGCCTCTACTCCAGAACATTTCCAATCAATAGTTGATCAATTTCTGCTTTACCTTGTTCTGGAGGGCCTGACAGACCCATATGGGATCAGATATGTGTTATATAAATATGGGATAATTCCTATTCCAGCTGAATAAATAATAAAGTCAATTCTGTATCATCTGGTATAAATTCAGTGATTTTAATATGCAAAACAACTCTTTCTGCATATTGTAAATCAGTAACTATGTTGACAGATTCTGCAAAATCTATTAATACCATGAGAATAACATATAATTCTGACTTTTGGACAGAATCATAAGGGCTTAGATTCACTTTCCTTAAATTTTCTGATTTGTATCTGGCCTTTCATGATTTTTTTTTTGCATCAGTATAGAATGTAGGGGCTCCAGATATTGGTGTTTCCCGTACAATGTGGGGGAAGGATCCAGTTAGTTTTTTTTATAAGTTGAATTCTCTTGTTTTTGGAATATTTGTTGTTAATCTGTCCCAAAAAAATTTACAGCAAACTCTTTGCCAGGGTTCACTGTCTGCCCATAATTTGTCAATTTCATCATTATTAAAAGTTACTATAATTTATACTGGGTCTCTTCCTCCTAATTGATGAAGTCTCAGTATTCCTTTTAGAATTAACTTGGAGACAGCTTCCACATAAATTTTTAAATTTTTACTCTGTTTCTGTGGCAAAAGGATCCATTCTGAGATAATAGCTTCCTTCTGCTTTAAAATTCCTGTAGGGGAATGCTGAGAGGGTCATATGACCAGAATGCAGTTAAGCTTTGGATCCACATGATCCGCAGGAGCATTCTGTAGTGTCTCTTCCACCAAAGCCAATTCTCTCTCAGCTCCAGCTGATAATTTCCTGGGACTTCATAAGTCCTTGTCATCATCTAAGGCTTTGAACAGATTTCTCAATTCATCGGGTTTTATCCCAATAGTGGGCCATAGATAGGAAATGTCTCCTAGCAATTTTTGAAAGTCATTGAGAGTCTACAATGAAGCGTTCCTAATTTGCACCTTTTGGAGTCTAAATTTTTATAAACCTATTTTATAACCTAAATAATTATCAGAATCTCCCCTTTGCATTTTTTTCCAGGAGCAATTTGTAAGCCCCAATAAGGTAAAATTTTTCTTTACTTCTTCAAACATTCTTTCTAAAGTATCTACATTTGAATCAGCTAATAATATGTCTTCCATGTAATGGTAAACTATAGATTGAGGAAATTGCTTACGTATTATTTCCAATAGCTGATGTACAAAATATTGGCACAGGGTAAGGCTATTTAACATTCCCTATGGGAGAATCTTCTGTTGATATCTCTTAGCAGGCTGAGAATTGTTATAAGTATGCAGAGTAAAGGCAAACTTTTCTCAGTCTTTTTCTTCTAAAGGTATGGTGAAGAAACAATCTCTTAAATCATTAACTGTAAGAAGCCGTACTTTAGGCAAAGGAATGCCAGACTGTAAAGAGCCCATTGGCTGAATCACCTTACTAACAGCTCTTCGATCTGTTACCATTATCCATTTTCCAGATTTCTTTTTAATAACAAATATAGGAGAATTCCAATGGCTGGGTAATTCTTCAGTATGCTGAGCATTTAACTGCTCCTGTTCCAGCTGTTCTAAGACCTGGAGTTTCTCTGTTGTTAAAGGCCATTGCTCAACTCATACAGGTTAAATTATTAAAATCAACCATTTTAAAGGTGTTGGTGCCTTTGAAAGAGCAGCAGCTGTTGTGCCCTGTTCTTGTACAACCTGAATGGGCAGCGACTATTCTTTATAATACCTTCTAACAGTTTTCCCAGAAACATATGTTAATATATGGTTTGTTTCTGAGATTGGAGGAATGTTAATCTGAGTATTCCATTGCTGTAACAAATCACGTCTCAACAAATTCATTGCTATGTTAGCCACATATGACTTTAATTTTCCCCTCTGTCCTTCTGGCTCTATACATTCAACCCATCCCATGCTATGTTTTATATGAAATCAAGTTTCAATCCCTAAAAACTGAACATTTACCTTCTAAAGAGACCAATTTAGATGCCAAGATTGTGGTGCAATTATTGTTACATCTGTGAAAAGTCCCTAAAACATTGCTTGTTACAGCCCGTTAAGGTGAACTGAAACCAAGGTTGTGTGTATTTGCTCAAAATTCAATTATATTTTGATACCTCTCGGGATAAAATTAGTACACACCTTCTAAAATTTAAAAGAGCACTTGCTATCAAATGATTTTTAAAATAATTAAGGACATAAATATCTAACATCACACAGGGATAAAATTATCTAGGTGCAATTGGGCATGTTTAGGGTGGTATGGCCACAGCACATTAGACCTGAATAAGTTTAAACTAGAAGGGGACCTAACACTGAGATGGGAAATTATTGAACATGGGGTTCCATCCCTAACCTCCAAAATATATTTGCAATTTTTACCTATTGGGAATATCAATTTTCCCCAATAGAGGTCACAGGGTATATCAACTACACTCTAGGGAAGATCCCATGCCCAAATACACAAAATGTATTCCATGGGTTTGTTTTTTAATTTTGCTTGTTGTTATTGATTTATGAATTTTTGTTTCATTCTGTCTTGACTGTTTTTGTCTTATTGGCTTTTGGTTTGTTTTGATTTTCATTTGTGTGGGGTTTTTTTTTTTTGAGAGAGAGAGAGAGAGAGAGAGAGAGAGAGAGAACACTAGGTTGAGTGGAAAGGAGGTAGCAAGGACCTGGGAGGAGTTGCAGGAGGGGAAAAGCATGATCCAATTATATTATATGAAAACTGTTTTAAGTTAAAAAAAATTACTACTCAGAAGGTCCACCTTTGTATTCTTTCAGACCACACCATCAAAAGAACATCCAGCATAACATGCAGCAAGTGTGTGTGTTTGTGTGTGCATGTGTTCGGTCACATGTGCACATGTATTTCACAGTAGAAGCGACCCTCCTCCCAAAGAAAACAGAGGCTGGGAAAGAAAAAAGAAGAGACTGGAGCTGAGGTTATAATGAGAAAAGACAGTGCAAAAATAACATTGTGGCTTCTGTGGGATCCCATATTTATCCTCTCAGATTCTTCCAGAGCAAACACAGTCCATTTATAAATGAAAGGGAGACTTTGCTGTCAACCTGGAAGCTCCACCTGAGATCCTGGGAGGAAAGACCCCACCCTGGAACTTTTAGTGTCTTACCTCATTGCCTGGAGCAAACACCTCCGCCCCTGAAAATCAGTCTTGGTGTCTGGAGGCATCTGTGCTCATCTTCGCAGTACAGAAGAGGAAATGTCAGTCCTAACACCTTCTTCAGAGGGATGCTTCAATATCATTGCTCTTCCAACTGCAACAATTCCATCTGACAGGAGATGAGGCTGGAATCAAAGACTGAGTTTTCATGGACTCAAGGCTTGTGACTGAGAACAAAGACTCTACCTGCACTATGAACAAGTTACCTGAGGACTGCAGAGGTAAAAAGGGGAAGTCAATAGGTAGGGAGGAGATATGCCCCCACCCTAACCTCCAGAGGTAGAATACAGGAAAAAGACAAGGTTAATAGAATCCTGTCTTTGCAAGAGGATCTTATGAACGAATTCCAAAACCTTCGGACGCCAAGGCTTCCACCTTTATAGAGTTGATACTTGCTCCTCCCTTCAGAGAAAGATATTTATGACAAAGTGAGAACGATTGTGAGGGACGACCTAACACGGGACCAGGCTCGTGGTGCACAATGAAGAATATTCAAACACATTTTTCAGTCCCGCCAATCGCTCTAAACATCTCCGCTCTGAGATCTATCCCTGGCCCTCCCTTTCTGCAGTGCAGGGCACATGATCCTGGAGGCAGGCCACCATCTCTAGGCTTCCATGTCCCCAAGGTTCGAGCTGGTTTTCGCCCTCTTGGGAAGCGCTATGTTAGCTTGGAAGGAGATGGTTCAGGGGGATTCCAAATCGTGTTTCCTACCCCTCAACCTTTGGTGGTTACTCAGGCAGCCTCTGAAGATTCCACTGCCTAGCAAACATGCCGCCATGACCACAGACGGTCAGGTGATCTCGGCCCTCTAGGCTCAGTTAGTATCAGTACCTCCTTCCAGGTGAATTCTGGAATGGTTCCCCTCTGGGCTAGCTCACTGGTCCCAGTGTCATGAGGGTCCACTCTCTGCTGCACTAACTGCACGGCTAGTTCCCTGCATCGAAGTCCTTGCTATAAATACTCAAGATGGATTCAGTTCCCTCTGTTTGGGCCCTGACTAATGGAGTGAGCTCTTTTCTTTTCTTTTTCACAAAAAGTTGAAGAAGCAAAGTCTGAGAGTGGTGGTTCTCATCCTTTCTAACGCTGCGACCCTTTAATACAGTTCCTCATGTTGTGGCGACCCCCAATCATGAAATTATTTTCGTTGCTACTTCACAACTGTAATTTTGCTACTGTTATGAATCATAATGCAAATATCTGTGTTTTCCAATGAGCTTAGGCGAACGCTGTGAAAAGGTCTTTTAACCCCCTGGAGGGGGTTATGACCCACAGATTAGACCGAAAGCTTTAGATCATTTGATCCCAGCAAGCCTTGCACTCTAGTCTTTAGCTCTTAGTGCAGTTACCCCTGGTTTGGACAAACCCATCACACTCTCCCTCTAAGTGATAATCATGATCTATGATCTACCGCTGCCAAAACTGGTGGCTTGAAAGATTGCCAGCAAACTTAAGAGCACGTCAGCTAAGCTGTCTGGTGGCCTAGAGACTTTCCAAAGGGCGAAATGACTGATAAACAGCAGGCTAGAAGTGTCCTGATGTCTAGAGGAGGTGGACACAGTTATTGGTATGAAGTTGCCAGTGAGAAGCCTTTTGAATGGCCTTCCATGCCCTTCACTAAGTCATCATGGTAACACCCAGAAAAGTGCCATCACCCCCAGTGCTGCTTTCTTTTGTGGCACCCTGACACATGAGTGCTGATTTCATATCATATATTTATTCTTTTGTCATCTGTCACTGCCTGGCATGCAGGAACTCAAGGGCTCTGTGTCACTCATCACCGACAGTCAATAATCTAGTCCTGCATGTAACAAATAGTGGGCGCTCAGGGCTCTGGACTTCTTGAACAAGTGAATCTAAGCACACAGACACTTCCTGCCTCAGTCAAGAATGTCTGTTACTGACTTCTTATAAATCCCAAGTCAGTCACCAAGAAGCCTTTCCCACACTCAGACAGAAAATGTATAATCAGGTCTTTTTTTTTTTCAAACGATGGGATGTTACCACTTATAAGAAATAATTTTCTTCATCTTTTTTTTTCACCTTTATTGAGAGAAAATTCACATTCTAGGACAGCCACTCTTTTGCGCAGGTCAGTGGATTCTTAGTATGCTCATGAATGGTGAAAACCTTCACCATCATCCCCTTCCATCCTCCAGATGCAGCTCCACAGTGACCCCCAGCCCCTCCTTCCCAGACCTCATAGCCTTGGGCACCCACTCGCTCTCTTCCTATGCCCCAGGACTGACGACTCGGCACATTTTCCACAAGTAAAGTCATCATGCAGCCTTTTATAGCTACCTCTGTGAACTCAACAGGGTTCTGAAGGCTAATCCCTTTTACAGCGTGTGTCAGCATTTCTTTTTATTGCCAAATAGTATTTTATTGCATAAATACAAATTATTTCATCAGTCGCTAGACAATTGGGCTGTTTCCATGTGTCAGCTACCATGAATAATGCTACCACGAACATCTGTGAACAATGCCTTGTGCAGACATGTATATTCTCGACGGCTGCCCCTAGTTCCAGTAAAGTATGATGGTCAAGTGGGAAAACATATACATTGCACGTAGAATGTGATGTTTTGCTGTTTGCTTATTGCGCTTCATCTTGGTTTGTTACTTAAGTTCTTCTCAAGTTTGTTTTGCTCGTTTTCATTTTGCTTGCTTTTGTTTGTGTTCCCTGAATAGCTCCCTGGAGCTTGTCGCTTGCCTTGCATCTCCATTTGCCCAGTACCCTCCTAGTCTCTAACTTAAGCAAGATGGATTCAGTTCCTTCTGTTTGGACCCTGACTAATAGAGCTCTTTTTCCTTGTTAAGTTAGCCATGAAGCCAAGAGCACATTTTGCCTTCTCACTGTTGATCAGACTGTTAGCAACAAATTTCTTGGGCCTCACTTTCCTGAATTAGCCTTTCTCGTGTACACCCATGATTCAGAGAAAGAAAAACAAAGGAAAAGAAAAAGGAAGACAGAAGAGAAAATGACAGATAATGGCTCAGGAGTTAAATACACTTGCTACTGAGTTTGACAGCCTGGGTGGAGGGTGGAGGAGAGAACTGACTCCCACGAGTTGTCCTCTGATGTCCTACACACGCCATGGTACATGTGTGCATTGCATGTGCATACACATGCAAGTAAATGTTTAATTTCTTTCAGTTATTAAGAAAATATTTATTGTTTAGTTGTGGGTTGAATTTTACTCAAAGTGCCTTTAATTCTAGATTTGTTTGAGTTGGTAACATAGTGTGTAACCCTGAAGGGAAGTTATTTGACCTTGTGGTCTAGCTCACGCCAAAGTAACTGTGCTGATGCTGAATAGCGCATTCCAGGAGGAGCCTTTAATCCTGGACTGATAAATAATAAGTAAAATTAGCCCTGCTAATCCCTGCTTGCTGCAGGCATAGGCGACACATTCCTGTTACTCAAGTCATGCCCTTTTCAATTCTACCACACTTAGGATCGACGTCAGTGGGTTCCCTCCAGAACTGGGCTAGCGGACCCTCGGTAGGATGGAAAAATCTGTGAGTCAGGAAGGCAGGGTTTCAGTTCCAGCTCTGACACTCATTGATGGCTCTGTGACTTTTGGAATTTCACCTCTCATGTTCCTGCAGCCTTCGTTTCCAAATGAAGTTTGGGGCTTTTGATTCCACCCAAAACTACCTCAAGCTTTGAGATCATACACAACCCAGAAAAGAAATAGATGTGCTTATGTGTTGTGGGGGGGGGGGTGTTGGAGGGGGAGCAGGGAGGCTTTGTCAAAATGACAATGAAAGCATTTTTTTTTTATTAAAACCAGATAAGAACTGGAATCCTGGAACTGGATTCCCAATAAGCCCCCAGGTTTGTGGTTTCAATTCCTTACCCACACGTGTGAGAGTTTGAACAAGATCATCTCTGACTTTCCCTCTGTTTGGCGGTTTCCCAGGCAGGCATGCTTCTGTGGCTATAGAAGCTCTCTATGCCTGGAATATACTTTGGACAAATTTTCACATTTTGAAACTAGACAGCCACATGGTGGTACACGGAATTTTAGCAAGCAAGGTATGAAACCCCTCGGCCATTGGTAAGAGCTTTTCTACCTAGCATATTCAAGGAAAAGAAAGCTTGTCATTTTGTTATTTATAATGTGACAGATAATATACAATAAAGGAGATTAGTTAATATACTCATGTCAGCTGCTGTGGCTGCTGGGTCGGGCATCCTATTTCATCTCTAATGGGAAATTATCCTGATGAACTCTCCATTTTATTTTCTACATTTTCAAATAGCCTCCAACCCCCAGAACTTGATCTACTAGAGTAAATAACTCTAAAATTGATTAAAGAGATTTTAATGGAACTTTGTTGCAAAATATATTAATCAAAATGATATTAAGGACAAAAAGTGCTTAGAAGCTATGCTTCAAGTTGCTACTGTTCTTCCAAAAGGGCAAATGGTGCTGGGAAGGGGGAGGAAAGAAAGGGGATGGGTGGGTTTCATATTTTTAAAAGATAAGTGAGTGAATATTATCGCTTGCCTTAAAGGCTGCCATGATGGGAACACTATAGAAGAGGAAGAGTGCCTGGGACAAACGGGACATCTGGCAGTGTGAGCCCGCCTCCCTTCCCTTCTCCACTCCACAGAAATACTCCTAGACAGCCTTCAAGATCACCTTGAATCCTGCAACTTCAGAGCCCTCTCCACGCTATGTGACACTTAATGATCCCAATTAATATTTTATAATAAAAGGAAGGATCTGGATGTTAACTAAAGGAGATTCCCTTGTAGAGTAATACTGAATTTCATTAAAAAGAACTCTCTCTATAATTCACTATGTCTCTCCTGCTTTGCCGGATAGAGTCTGATCCCTCTGTGCCTCACAAGCCCTCAGGCTGTTCTCTTTACTTCTGCTAGCGTCTAGAAAGGCAGACTCCTGGCTGTGCAGAGTCAAGATGCAGCATGCCTTAACTGGTCTGCTTTACGGGGCGAGGGGGAGGGGTATTTTGAAGCTTCAAGCTCTGAGGATACAATGTACGTAGAAGCGATGCGTGTTGCCTTTCCCGGCTCGGGACCTTTCCCCTCTCCTTCTAGGATGATGATGGTCCAAATATGTGGGTGGAGGAGGAGGTCACTATTCTCCGTGGGGCATATCTACACCTACAAAAGCTGCTGCTGGGCCACTGGGTTTTAGCACGGATTTGGCAGGTTCGCCATGTTTCCAGCGTCCTCCTACATGCCAGCTACAACTCAGATTATTGACATTATCTCTATTCCATTTTCTCCTTCATCTCCAAGGAGATTATCTCCATCACAGGTAAATGCTGTACTAGTTGTTTTTAATAGTAACTAAAAGTGTCCAAGAAGGTTTTAATAGATAGATAAATGATAGATCTTGATTTATGAAGATGACATGATCTATTTAGTTTGCTTATTTATAAACTCCATTTGATCATTAAAGACTGGAATAGCTTTTTATCAAAATACATGATAATTTAAAAGACAGAAACCAGAGCCAAGGAAAGGGATCCCTGCCACCAGAGTCCATGTGCTGGTGGTAACTAGGCCTCTTGTTTCATTGTGAGCCCTCTGGTAGCCAGCACCATAATTCTCATCAAAAGAAGAGATAGATAGATGGATAGGTAGATAGATAGATAGATAGATAGATAGATAGATGATAGATAGATAGATAGATAGATAGAGATAGATAGAGATATAGATATATAGATATAGATATACCAGAAGTATTCTAAAAATTATCTCTGGAAAACAAATAAAGCTATATTTAGCTTTATTTAGAATTTAGCACTAAATTCTAAACAAACTACAAAATGACGTATGCACAAAAGTTTACAGTGGGTTCCAGATTTAAGGTTTCATCACAACTCACAGTCAAATGCTCAGAATGTAAAATTAAAGAACACCTTTGAATCCAGGAGGTATTTTAAATGCTGAGGCCAAATCTGGAATGCTGCTGATTCACAAGAAGAAGTGGGGTGCTTGGAAAAGAGAGCATCATTTCTCATTGCTCACATATTGGCTGCTGGAAGATCATATAAAAATTATACATCCAGAGGCTGGGGTATATAGCTCAGGGGTGGGGGACTTGACTAGCAGTCACTGGGATCTAGGTTAATTCATTACTACTGTCTGAACCATTCACACTTTAAGATGAAGGCACTGTCTAAATCACACTTCTAGACATGAGGAACTGTATAAAGCTCACAGCATTAGGAAGGTTGAGAACCACTGATATAAAGGGTCAGGAGAAATCTCTGTGTCAGGCTGGGCTTCTACCGTATGAATTGTAGACAGACTTTTCTTTCCCACCTGCCAATTCCCAATTAACCAACTCGAAGACTCAATATTAATTATAAATGCTCATCCAATAGCTCAGACTTATTGCTATCTAACTCTTACAACTTAAATTAGCCCATTTATATTCATCTACACTCTGCCACATGGGATTACCTCTCTTTCATCTTGTACCTCCTGTTTCCTCTCCGTGTCTTGCTGGTGACTCCTCTGCCTCTACCCATCTTCTTTCTAGAGTTTTTAGTCTGATTTTCCCACCTAACCTTATCCTGTCCAACTATTGACCAGACGGCTTCTTTATTAAACCAATCACAGAATAATTTACACAGTGTACAGAAGGATTATTCCACAGCAACGAATGAACACAAAGTTTTGGAAATCAGAGAAACAAGAACCCATGCATTAGGAATCCCCTCTTGTTCCACCCTCTCTTGATACCATACCATCTCCACAGGGAATTTGACTATACATATGGGAGCACTGTATTACTATAATCACATTAAGTTGACTGTATTTGACAAAACTAGACACACTAAGGCATTAGACATGGTTTTGCCTTGCTTTGTTTTTAGCTGGGCTTTCTACACACCTTTCCATCCAAGCTACTTGAGTAGGGCTTCTCCTGACCCTCTATATCAGAGGTTCTCAACCTTCCTAATGCTGTGACCCTTTAATACAGTTCCTCATGTTGTGGTGACCCCCAGTCATAAAATTACATTCATTGCTACTACATAACTGTAATTTTGCTACTCTATTTTTTTCCAAGGCAGGGTTTCTCTGTGTAACAGTCCTAGATGTCCTGGAACTAGTTCTTGTAGACCAGGTTGACCTAGAATTCACAGAAATCTGCCTGTCTCTGCCTCCTGAGTGCTGGGGTTAAAGGCGTGTGCCACCACCACCCAGCTCTAATTTTGCTACTCTTATGAATCATAATGTAAATATAGGTGCTTTCCAATGCTCTTAGGTGACTTCTGTGAAAGGGTCATTCGACCCCAGGGGTTATGACCCAGTGAGAAACACTGCTTAGTAAGCAGTAGCTCGAGCTTATTGCTCAATATCCTTCCATCATAACCAGGTAGTTCATATTTTTTTCTTCCCTCCAAATAAGAGTTGCAAGAAATACATCTTCTTCATCACTTCTGTCTAGAATAGCACCTGGTTTAAAAATCCATTCCCAAGCCTACTTGATAATTATTAGATATAAATGTAATACTATTTTTCAATGTTTCTTTGTAACTATTTCATAAATGACCTTGTTATTGGTCAGGAGTAAGCTTATGCAGTATTATGCTAGATATAATAGATATGACACCATTTAATCTATAAAACCACCCAGAGACAAATATGAGCAAAGTACAAATATATACATATACTTAAACAGCATAGAAAGTTTGTTATGTTCTATGCTTACTAAAACCTTAATTTACAAAGCCTATGAAAATAGGATTGTTAGCACCAATAGGATTGTTGGCTCATGGGAAGACTGAGACATTGTACTAAAAGGTAAATTCCCAGGATGGGCTACTGGTAAATAATAAAGCCACAGTTAAACCTCAGATAGCCTGGTTATGCCAATTGATGTAGGTTCTATAATCAAACTGCCTTAGGGGTCTTAATAATTTCACTCCTTCCGCCAAGCATAGTGGCTCACACCTTTAGTCCCAGCACTTGGCAGGCAGAAACAGGTGGATCTTTGAGTTCAAGGTCAGCCTGGTCTACAAAGCAAGTTCCAAGACAGCCAAGACTACATAGAGAAGCCTTCTCTTAAAATATGACACAAAATGATAATAATTTCACCCCCTCACAGAATCCCCATCTCAGGAAATACTTTACTTTTAGTATTTATTCTAATCTACATCTCTCTCTCCTTCTCTCTCTCTCTCTCTCTCTCTCTCTCTCTCTTTCCCTGTCTATGTGTCTGTCTGTGTGTCTGTGTGTCTGTGTCTGTGTGTCTGTGTGTGTGTGTGGCCATGAACACTTGTGAGCTCACCAATTAGCAGACATGTTGGTCAGTGAGCTCCAGCTATCCCTTGTCTCTGCCCTCCTCCTCTCCTCTATCCCTAGCACTAGGGCTACAGACATGAAACCATTAAGACAGGCTTTTCATGAGTGCTGGGCATGGAAAGTCAAGTCCTCAAGTCTGCACAGCAAGCTCACCCTCTGAGCCATTTCCCTGGGCCCTAATCTGCCTTTCTTTGATAAGAAGCTGTAGTTGAATATTGCTTCATTGATTTTTTTTTTAATTTTGGAGGGAGGTAATTAAAATGTGTGTTTTAATCAATGGGAAAGACGTGGGGACAGGACCAAGAAATAGACCAACAGGCCTGGTTAGCTCTACTGACCAAAAACGTCCCCATAGAGAGTCAGAAGCAACACCACCATCCCTGTCCTCGTCAGCATTGGCTGATTCTCCAGCCAGATACCTTCAGGGGAAAGGGTGGGTCCATACTGCTGTCAAGACAATGGAAGAAACCTAGAAATATAAAAGCAGCTTATCTATTTTCTAATTTTACCATCAACCTAGTTTTAGTTTCTGAGTTACGATAACTGCTATCTGTTGTCACAAAATAGTTTTATACAGTGTATTGTGTATAATGCACTCATTTTCTTAATACTACAATAATTTGCACAGTTGTTTATTCTGTGCCCTTCATGGCTCGCCTAGGGAGAGGATGCCTATCCCAATGGCCTTGCAATTGTTCAAATATTTTTGGTAAGTCTCCTTCGCATTGCCTTTAGAATCAGCTAATGGGCCAGGCGGTGGTGGCACATGCCTGTATCCCCAGCACTTGGGAGGCAGAGTCAGGAGAATCTCTGTGAGTTCGAGGCCAGCCTGGTCTACAAGAGCTAGTTCCAGGACAGGCGCTGAAGCCACAGAGAAACCCTGTCTTGAAAACCAAAAAAAAAAAAAAAAAAAAAAAAATCAGCTAATGGATTAATGGATTCTTGTAAAAAAAAATCAATTTTAACATACCCTGTTAATCTTCTTATTCCATTTAGTCAGCTTTTTGCATGTATAGAGACAGTCAATGAATACTTTCTGAATTCAACATAATGGAATTAAATTCCCAAGTTCTAAATTACCCTCGGGATGAGGATTCGTCACCACTAAGTACTCTGCTGTACAAAACTCAAGGAGAAAAAAAGATGATCAGAAAGAAGCCTTTTAAGTGAATTCTATATTTTATATATATTTGGCATTAGCAATGCTTATGCTAGGTCTAACTATAAATATAAACTAGAAGAACAAGAACACCAAAACTTGAAGTATGAATACATGTTCATTTTAAATTAAGAAAACTTTCATTTTCCTTTAACTACACCTACCATTGTACCAAATAATGCCATTTTGGAAATGTGTGTACAACTTTCAAAAGTGATGATTTTGAAAGGGATGACACAGATTTAGATGAGTGTACATTTTGTAATGTTTGTCTTCAGGAATCCACTACTTTATAGTCATGCTTCTATTTTAGTTATTTTGTGACTATAAGTCATGGCATGCATCCTATGAGAGACATGATTTTAAAAATACGAGAAATAAACAGATGACACTCCGGGTCAGGGGGTGCGGCCAGCTAGCTACCTGGGGAATAGTCTCCAAGACTGAGCCTTGCTCTTGTTCCGTGAAACCGAGCAACAACAGGGTGATAAACACCATGGACCTTTACCCTGATGGGTCCTTAGAGCCTGAGAAGGTGCGTTGTTGTTCCAATCTTACGGAGGCATCAAATCCTGGAGGTTTCAGTAATTTACCTCCATAGGCAGTGGAACCAGGGCCTGTTGAACTTTCAGACCCGAGCACGGAGAGGGCACACACAGGGGACCCGCATCATTACACATATATTTCTGTCAACTCCATAACCAACTCAAACAGCCACACCCTCAACACAAACTGCCCGTAACCCAAGGGCTAATTAAACACAAACAGCGTTGTTATCACTCACGGCTGGATGGAGTGGTGTATGCAAAGGGTGTTCTGAGCAAGAGTGTCCTATCAATAATGAGGCTTTCTATGAAAGGAACTTTCTGGAACCTGTTGATGGAAGAACGGGAGGGAGAAGGCTGCGGTGGCAGCTGAGACCTATATGCCATTCGAGATTTATGTTGAAGGCCCTTTTAGCAGCTCCTTCCCAGGCTGGGCTGAGTGGCTGCAACGTTCTCTGTGGCTGAGTAGGGATGGGACTGCGAAGGAGGTGGGGACAGTGGCCAGCCAGCGCTGGTTCCTTCTCCCGCTGGAGAGGAGAAGCGTGCAGCCCGTCGTAAAAAGAAAACATTGTAAAGTGCCTGTTTATGTGCTGAAGTAATTTCTAATTAGTGGAGGCAGGGAACGTGGTCCGCTGCGGTTAAAGGAGGGGGCGTTGCACCCGGACAGTGGCCACGCTGTTCCCTCTCTCCAGCCTCCTCCTGGGACTGGCTGAGGAGTCACCTCGCCTCCTCCCCCAGGGAGCTGCCAGCTATAGGATTTGGGTAAAATTCCCCATTCATTCATCCTGAGCACCTGGCATTCATTCTCCTGCCCTTTAATATTTGGGCTAATTAATAGCATCCCTTTGAGGCTGAAAATTATTCCGAAGACGATGATGCTTTTAGCTGAGGGTGATGGGAGGCACACACAGAGCTGAGGTGATTTCCCTCCTGGGGCTGGAATCCCTAAGTGTGGGTAGAAGCTAATCATGGCCTATCTCCACTCAACCCCACACCCTCCCAGACCACACCAGCGAGCTCGCGGGGTGCTCTGAGGATAAAGGACTGTTTATTCAGCTTTGGGGACAACTCAGATTAGGTGTTAAAGAAATACAAAGCATTACTAATACAGACGGGGCCTTTGTTTTCTCACATCCACACTCATATTCCTGAACCCTCAGCTCCCTGGGTACAGCTACGTCCTGGCAATCTCTCCGTGGAATTCTGTCCTAAGAACAGGCAGGCTTCTGGAGCCAGGATGAATTACCACCGCTTCATTTTATTCCTTATTTTTTTTTTCTGGAAAAAAAAGAAAACTACAATACGCTCCTTTTAAACAAATCTTAAATAATCAAGAAGAAAAGTGGGAAAGAATTTAAAAATATACAACCACGTCCCTCCAGCAAAATTTAGTCTATGCCCACCCCTGGGGTCCCCCAGCCAAATTCACCAACACTGCCCGATTCCTTCTAAGAAATCAAACAAGTAATGACCAATTTGTGAGAAGGCAAAAAGCCACGATGCTCACAGTTGCATGATGTGTCCGTGTTCTTTAAGGTCCCCACCCTTTCGGCTCCCTCATCCTACCTCAGACAGATACCGTGATGTTTAAATAAGATGCCTGCTGTGTTCAGTTGAAGGGAGAATAGTCACTGTTTCTAGGAATATGGATGTGTATCGCTAAATTTTACAAAGTACGGCCATTCTAAGCGTGACTCTTACCCAGTGCCTACTTTCACCCAACCTTCTGCCCAGGCTCAATGTCTTTCCACACTAGCTTGCAAATACGAATTGATGCTCAGAATACTAACAACCAGCTCGACCTCCTTCCTAAGAGGTCACAAAAGAGTGTGCTGGACAGTAAGAGTGCAAACGGAATCAGCAGAGGGCATGGGGTTTTGAGCGCTGAGGAAGACAGGAAGATTTGCCCTGTCAAGGACATCAGCTCATATTGACCTCTTTATGCTAGTCCTGCCTTCACACTTCTAAATAAAATAGTTGGACAGAAATAGAAACAGCAGGGGTGTGGGGGCAGCTGAACATCAACAGAGCCCCTTCTCCCTTTTTAGGGTGCTTTATCATTTTAGCGGTGCTTTAAGAGGCTTGCATATATTTTTGTCACTGATTTCTTGCTTAATTGCTTTGTGTCAGGGGACACACTGTGTACGGCTTTTCTGATCTGGTGTCAATCAAACATTACTTTGACCCAGTGCGTGATTGAGCTTGTTGTAACGCTCTCTGTGTGATTTTGTTGAAGTTGTTCTCCCTTGGGGAGGTTGTTTCTTAAATCTCACAGGGTTGTTTAACTTAATGCATATTTAACAGATTAAAAAGCACATGGTGTCTAGCGTTTCGCGGATTTATTGCTTGAATTGAAACGGAGATTCACCGCTAACTTTTTTTCTTTTTAAAGAGATCAACAGAAAAAGAGGTACCTAGTGGGAAAGGTCATGGAATAAACTAGACTGGTAAATATTTTGACAATAGTCAATGAAAGACTTGGGTCTGAGACCTTAAACTGGGTAATAAACAAAGAGAAAACCTATTTCACAAGAAGCCAAGTCTTTAAATTGCTGGACACTGCGCTATCCTCTGTGCGAAGACAGTAAATACAGTCATTTCTCCTTTAATGAAATCACAGGATCTGGGACTAATGCCAACATTGTAGACTAATAGTGGTTCTCAAGGTATTGAGTTATATATATCCTATGGATTTTGCAAAAACTGTTTTATATGTGTCATCTAGCTGCCTTAATTCTTACCTTTATACACTTACAAGTCATTTTTAGTCTTGCCTTAGGTATTTAATATATTGGTTCTGTGAAAGTACTCAGTATAAATTTAAGATGGAGCCTTAAATTTATCCTTTCCTTCTTTACTAACTTTTGAGTTATTTTCACTCACTTTAGGTGGATAAAATAGCAAAGCGGATTGGCCTGAGGTCACTAATAGAAGAAATAGGGAACTGCCAGCAGTTTAATCGTTTCCACTGGACGGCGTCTTGCTCTGTTTGTCTAATAGTAGCATCTGCAGTCTTTCAAGATAGCGAAACTCAGTCCCTGACGCTGTTCATATTTTCTTTTCTCACTACCTTGTGATCGGCTGGATCACAATGCGTGCGTGAGAGCACCCTGGAGCTGAGATCTCCGAAGTTAGAGAGTTATCTTTGAGGACATTTGGAAACGGCTGTGGTATCTCAGAAGAAAGTGTCTTTTTTATCTCTGAGGGGCCTCCTTTAGTCCCGGGAGAAATCCCTGTCAAGCAGATGGAAGGCAGGGAGGAATAAACAGCTCTTTGGGAACCCTGTGCAAGTGGAACATTAAGAACTTGGCTCCAGCTTGTCGAGTGAGCCATTAACAAGTCCAGAAGTTCAAAAGTGCTAATAGTTTTTTATGTGTGCATTACCTTATGTTGAAAAACCACTTGAAACACTAACTACATCATCTCACAAATACATGCACAGGGGTCAAGAAAACGAAAAAGATTGATTGTCTTTCCCATTGCCCTAAGCGGATTGTAGGACTTTCACTCCAGGTGCGGGATACACTGGCTGACATGATTTCACAAGGTATTGATAAGGGCTTGGTAACTCTTACCAGACTTCGGTAACATGGTTATGTGAGTCGTTAGAGTTTAGATCTGAAAACTTCCGGAAGCATCTGTAAGTAAACCATGAAGCTAAATAGCAATACTGACGAATATCTTGCATATCATCATAGAAACTTCATCTGGTGATGGATGGAGATAGAGACAGAGACCCACACTGGAGCACTGGACTGAGCTCCCAAGGTCCCAATGAGGAGCAGAAGGAGGGAGAACATGAGCAAAGAAGTCGGGACCACGAGGGGTGCACCCACCCACTGAGACAGTGGAGCTGATCTATTGGGAGCTCACCAAGGCCAGCTGGACTGTGACTGAAAAAGCATGGGATAAAACTGGACTCTCTGAGCATGGCGAACAATGAGGGCTGATGAGAAGCCAAGGACAATGGCACGGGGTTTTGAACCTACGTAATGTGCTGGCTTTGTGGGAGCCTAGCCAGTTTGGATGTTCACCTTCCTAGAAATGGACGGAGAGGGGAGGACCTAGGACTTACCACAGGGCAGGGAACCCTGACTGCTCTTTGGACTGGAGAGGGAGGGGGAGAGGAGTGGGGGGAGGGGGAGAAGGGTGGGAGGAGGGAGAGAAGGGTGGGAGGAGGGGGAGGGAAATGGGAGGCTAGGAGGAGGTGGAAACTTGTTTTTTTTTTCTCCTTTTCTCAATAAAAAAATGGAAAAAAAAATGGGTCACTAAGATCCTAGGAGGAGGCCTGGCCATGTGTATACATCATCATGTGATTTTTATTTGCAAAGGTATGATGCTTCCATATTCTTGTCCTTGGACATGGTCTCCAAACTATACAAACATCACTCTCTACAAAATCCAAATCTGTCCTGGTTCCAAAAACACTCACGTTGTTCTTTTGTTTCCTCCAAGCCTGCAGTATAGTTCTGTTGACTATCACAGTCTCAGCTTTGTTACTGTCTTAGAAGGTTAAAATAGACTGAGTCCATGCTCAGCATGGCCAAGTCACGATAATTTCCTGCAGCGGCTGGTTTGGGGCTGCAGTGCCTGACCAGTGGAAGGTGGAACAGAAAGCTGAATCAACCACAGCTTTGGAAAGGGAGATGTGGGTCCATACAGAAGGACATCAGACCACACATCTTCCTCTTGGAAGACGATCCTTAATGAAACAATGTGGGCGGAGGCAATGGAAGCTGGAGCCATTGTGAGATTAGCAGGACTAAAGGGGGAAAAGATGAAGCAGCTACGTTCATTGAGCAAGAGTGTGAAACTCGCAGAGCACACAGGGATGCTGCTCAGGGCTCCCTGCATTCACTACCAGTTCCCATCATCCTGAGAGTGTTCCACAAGAGCCAGGAGTTCCCATCACAGAAAACTGAGCAAAAGTCGGAAGGAAAAGGCAACTTTAGTCTTATGTTTAGTCCTTATTGAGGACCTGCTCGCGTGAGAGGTTGATGGCTGCCCAGAGTTATTGTCAGAGCAAGAATTATCAAAGGGGGTTGGGGAGTCAAGGCTGTATCACTCTCCATAACCATCTGATTCAGTCAGAAAAATGCAGATGAGAACAAAACCAACCTGTGGTGACCGAAATCAGAAAACGATTGAGGAAGGGCTGGGGATCTGATGAGAAAGGAGCCACAGGAGAACTTCTTTGATTCTTCATTAGCCCTGTTCATCAAACAACACCTGAGAACTGTGTTTCACTGTATACTAACTAATACTCTATTAAAAATAAATAAGGGTAATCAAAATACTCCTATAAATAAAACATCAACTAAATGCAAACTATTACCCTGTGGAAACATTCATAGATTCTCGAGTTGATTCAAGGAGGTAAGACTTTTTCCCATGGGATATAAAAGTGTTTCCCTTAATACTCAGTACCACAGGCCTGTCTCCCTTCTCTCATTATCAGTGAGGAAGAATGCTGTTGGCAGACTTAGGGATATTATCAGGGAAACAATAATATTATTACTAGAAAAACTAGTCATTGTTTTCAGCAAAATCTATCACTGACCACAAAGTCACATTGCCTTTCCCTGTACCCTCTGAGACCGTAGGCCATCTGTTACAGGGTTGTTCTTCCTACAAAGTGACCCCATGATTTTAGGAACTGTGTGTTCCAGTTCTCAGTGCTATGCTTCAGCGTAATCACTCCTGGGTAAATTAAATGTGGAACTATCTTCTCCCATGTTGTCCTGAAACTTTTATAGTAAGAACTTTCCTGACTTATTGTAGAACCCACTCCTATGGATAACCCCACACCCACGTGCTTAACTGCAGCACCAATTGGACTTAGTGAGAGGCCTGCATATGCGTATATAAGTTGTGGGAGAGAGAAGGGGGTGGATATAATCAAATTGTGTACATGCATAAAATTATCAAAGAGTAAATAAATAAAGTGAAATTTTAAAAGTATATGTGTAAATTCGCATAAAGGAAATGGATGGCCGGGGCAAAGTGATATCATTCTGGAGATAACCTTCATATTTTTCTTTTGTGTTGTCCCGTAGCTGAGATCATGCTGTAAACCCTGTTTTATGTACTTTTTCCTGATGTCAGATCTACTTTCTAACATAGGCTTGATAATTAGTTCACCTTTTTAATTATTTTTAATCAATTTTTAATTTTTTTTAATTTTTAAAACAATCTCAGTCTATATACCAATCCCAGTTTCCTCTCCTTCCCATCCTTCCACTTCCCCTCCCATTTTCTCCCCACCCTAACCCCCATCTACTCCTCAGAGGGGTTGAGGGCTTCCATAGGGAGCCAATAAAGTCTGTCACATGCCTTGAGGCAGGATCAAGGCCTTTTCCCCTGTATCTAGGCTGAGCAAGGTATCCTCCCTAGGGAATGGGCTCCAAAGAGCCAGTTCAAGCACTAGGGATAAATACTGGCTCCCCTGCTAGAGGCCCCACAAACTGCCCAAGCAGCACAACTGTCACCCACATTGATTAGAGAGGAAGGCCCATTCAGGTGCCCTCTCCACTATTGCTTAGATTTTTAGCTGAGGTCATTATTGTGGATTCCTGGGAATTTCCCTAGTACCTGGTTTCTTGTTAACCCCAAAACGGCTCCTTCTTCAAGGTATCTCTTTCCTTTATCTCCCTCTCTGTCTTTCCCCCAATTCAACCTTCCCAATCCCTCATGTTCCCCTCCCTGCTTCCTTTCTCCCCTCCCCACTCCCCTACCACCCTTCCCACTCCCCCCACACTGCAATTTATTAAGGAGATCTTGTCTACTTCCCCTTCTCGGGGGATCCTTGTATGTTCCCCTTAGTGTTCTCCTTGTTTCCAGTCTTCTCTGGAGTTGTGGACTGTAAGCTGGTTGTCCTTTGCTTTATGTCTAATATCCACTTATGAGTGAGTACATACCGTGTTTGTCTTTGTGTGTCTGGGTTATCTCACTCAAGATGGTTTCTTCTAGTTCCATCCATTTGCCAGCAAATTTCAAGATGTCATTATTTTTTACTGCTGAGTAGTACTCCATTGTGTAAATGCATCATTTTCCTTATCCATTCTTCTGTCGGGAGGCATCTAGGTTGTTTCCAGTTCTGGCTATTACTAATAATGCTGCTATAAACATTGTTGAGCAAATGTTCTTCTAGTATGATTGAGCATCTTTTGGGTATATGCCAAAGAGTAATATTGCTGAGTCTTGAGGTAGATTGACTCCCAGTTTTCTGAGAAACCACCATACTGATTTCCAAAGTGGCTGTACAAGTTTGCACTGCCACCAGCAAAGGGGGAGTGTTCTCCTTACCCCACATCCTCTTCAGTATAAGTTGTCATCAATGTTTTTGATCTTAGCTATTCTGACAGATCTAAGATGGTGACTCAGAGTTGTTTTGGTTTGCTAAGGATGTTGAACAGTTTCTTAAGTGCTTTTCAGCCATTTTAGATTCCTCTGTTGAGAATTTTCAGTTTAGATCTGTACCCCATTTTTAATTAGATTATTTGATATTTTGATATCTAGTTTCTAGAGTTTTTTGTATATGTTGGAAATCAGCCCTCTGTCAGATGTGGTGTTGGTGAAGACCATTTTCCATTCTGTAAGTTGCCATTTTGTTTTGTTCTTTCAAGATCTGTGAAGAATTGTGCTGAGATTTTGATAGGGATTGCATTAAATCTTTAGATTGTTTTTGGTAAGATTGCCTTGCCATCTTCTATATTAATTCTATCTCTCCAAGAATTTCCATTTTCTGGTATCTTCTTCAATTTCTTTCTTTAAAGAATTAACTAAAGTTCTTGTCATACGGGTCTTTCACTTTTTAGTTAGAATTACCACAAAGTATTTTATGTTGTTTGTGGCTACTGTGAAGGTTGATATTTCTCTGATTTCTTTCTCAGCCCATTTATCACCTGTATATAGGAGGGTTACTGATTTTTTTTTTAGTTAATCTGTTTACTGTCAAATTACTAAAGGTGTTTATCAGCTATAGAAGTTCTCTGGTAGGATTTGTCAGGTCACTTATATAAATTATCATATCATCTGAAAATAGTGAAAGCTTGATTTCTTCCTTTCTAATTTGTATCCCTTTGATCTCCTCTTGTTGTCTTATTGCTCTAGCTAGAAATTTGAGTACTATATTAAATAGATAAGGAGAGTGGACAGCCTTGTCTTATTCCTGATTTTAGTGGAATTCCTTGAGTTTCTTTCCATTTAGTTTAATGTTGGCTGTTGGCTTGCTGTATATTGCTTTTATTATGTTTAGGTGTGTTCCTTGTATCCCTGATCTCTCCACGACCTTTATCATGAAGAGTTATTGGATTTTGTCAAAGTATTATTCCACATCTAATGAGATGATCATGTGGGATTTTTTTTCTTTTAGTTTGTTTATTTGGCGGCGGATTTTCGTATGTTGAACCATCCCAAATCTCTGGGATGAAGCATACTTGATTATGGTGGATGGTTTTTCAGATATGTTCTTGGATTCAATTTGCCAGTATTTTACTAAGTACCACTGTTCATGAGGAAGAGTGGTCTGTGATATTCATTCTTAGTTGCATCTTTGTGTGATTTGGGTACCAGGGTAACTGTCACCTCGTAAAAAACATTTGGCAATGTCCTTTCTGTTTCTATTGTGTGGAACAATTTGAGAAATATTGGCATTAGCTTTTCTTTGAAATTCTGGTAGAATTCTGTGCTGAAACCACCTGGCTCTGGGTGTTTATTGTTTTGTTTTGTTTTGTTTTGTTTTGTTTTTGGCGGGAGGGGAGAGAGTTTTGATGACTGCTTTTATTTTCTTAGGTGTTATAGGTCTACTTAAATTATTTATTTTTGGTTTTGGTGGTGGTGGTGATGTTGTGTGTGTGTTTTCCTTCTTTGGGTTTTGTTGGTGTGGGATTATCTATTGCAGGAGGGGCCTGTGGTTTAAATGGTTGCTCTTTTCCAGGGGCAGGTGGGCCCCTGCTTCTGGTGAAGGCTGCTAAGGCTCTGAAGCTCCTCCAGGTGTAGGCAGGACCAAGGCTCCAGTGATAGCAGATTCCGTGGGAAATAGTTAGGGGTGTGGGTAGGCTGCTCCCAGCTCTCTGGAGCTTCACTGGGTAAGGGTAGGGTGCTGAGTGTGCCTCCAGAGGCTAGGGCCTAAAGAGTAGGGTCCTCCAGTTGGGGACTCAGACTCACCTCTCCAGGCATATTCAGAGCCAAGGTTCTAGTGCTCACAAATGCTGTGGGAGATGGTTGGGATGTGGGGAGGCTGCTCCCAGGTCTCCGGGCCTTCTCTGGGTGGGGGTGCAGCATGGGATGTGTCTCCAGGCTCTAGGACTTAGAGGGTAGGGCCCTCCAGCTGGGAACCCAGACACTCATCTCTCCAGGTAGGGGCGAGACCAAGGCTCTAAATAGTCACAGATGCCATGAGGGGAGGTGGTTGAGGTATGGGGAAGCTGCTCCCAGGTCTCTGGTGCTCCGGTGGGTGGGGCTGGGGCATGGGATGTGCCTCAGGGAACTATGAACTACGGCCTAGAGAGTAGCTTTACCTTTTTTGTTTGTTTTTTTGTTTTTTTTTTTGGGGGGGGGGTGGTTTTGTTTGTTTGGTTGGTTTTTCCAGACGGGGTTTCTATGTAGCTTTGGAGCCTGTCCTGGGCCTAGCTCTTGTAGACCTTTATTTTTAATACAACATTTAAAGCATTGCACGTATAGCTAGCAAATATAGTGAGGTACTATGGTTTGGATGTTAAGTGTCTTCCAAAGGTTTCTATGTTAAACGCTTAATCCCATAGTAATATTGTCAGAATATGGAACCTTAGGAGATAGAGTGTGAATTTGTCTCAAACTAAAAAAAAAAAAAAACAGCTAAAAATGAAGATGGGAGTGGTGGAACTCTGTTTCTGTCGAGCATGTGCAAGGAAGGCTTTGAGTTCAATTCCTAGTTCTGAAAATTGAGGAGATTGGCACCAGCTAGTTTGAAGACTTATAAAACTGTAATGATTAAGATCAAATTATGTTGATACCAAAATAGAAAAAGAGATCAATAAAACAGAATAGGCAGCCCAGTATAAACCCAAACACAGTTGGTCAGTTAGGAACATGTTCTTTAAATTCACTCTATTTGAAGGGTAGAGATTTCTTCATACCTCCTTGATGTGCATCCAGAGAAACTAGGGAAGTGTCTGGGTATGTTTTATGTTTTGAGAACTTCTTGTATGAGCACTGTATCTACGCCATACACATACCTCTCTTGTTCCTTCTCACACCTCAAATTCTCCCTTGCCTAAATTCGTGGTCTTTTCTTCAATTATTATTGTTCTATGAAAAGAAAATGACCAACAAAAAGCGCTGGACAGTGAAAGATGTCCTGGCTCTAGGGAAGAGGCTTCAGGGGTAAAGCATTTGCTATGTAATCATGGGACCTGAGATTGATTTCCCAGAACTCATATAAAGCAGGGCAAGGACCACACATCTGCAGTCCCGATGCCCCTGTGGTGATGTAGGAAGCTGCTGACACAAGAGTATCCCCAGAAGGTAGAGGGTCAGGTAGCCTGCTGTTTGTAGAGACCAACAACATCAACAAAATGGAGACCTTGTCTCAGACAAAGCAAAATGTCAGGATCAGTACTCAAGGCTGCCCTCTGACCTCTACATAGACGAGATGACACTTGTGTGCCTGCGCTCACACACACTTATGCTCACACTTCGTATATACACACACATACACACACAAGCAGCTATCCTAAGAAGAACTTTGACCTGCATCTCCCGCAGTGGACAGTCGCTCAAAATGAAGCACAAATCTATGATAAAGCCCAAAGCTATAAAACTTCTAAAAGGAAAATATTTTATCAGGCAGTGATTGCTCAAGTCACTTAAGCATAATTTCAGCAAGATATATAAAATATCTATCTAAATACATATACATATATATATACATATATTATATGGCATTTGAAACTTTAAAATAGACCTCTTCAAAGTGTTTCTTGAAATAATGAAGAAAATTAAAGGAGAAACTATAAACTGAGCAAAAATATTTATAAGTATTTGTACTTCGTAAATGGCTTGCATTCCATTATTCATTCTATCATTTTTAATTTTAGGGAGGGTCAGCATGTGCTATAGCACATGTGTGGAGGTCAGAGGCCAACCTGTGGGTGGTTGCTGGCTCTTTCCTTCCACCAGCTGATGCCCAGGAATCAAATTGAAATCGTTCAGGTCTGATGACTTAGCCACTGAACCATCTCATCAATTCCATGAAGAGGTCTGAATTCAATAATAAGTCAACTTCATAAAGATGTGGAGAGAATTGAACACTGACATCAAAAGAAGAAGCAAGTGACCAATAAAGCCTAGTTAAAGATTCTTTACACCATTGATCACCAGAAATACAAAATAGAGTGTCATAGAAACCTACTAGAATGGTTAAAATTAGAACCACTGACAATGACAAGTGCTGACAGGATGGAGAGCAACTCCTGTTCTCAAAAGTTTGGAAACATAACTCTGCTTTCGAAAACTGCTTATCAGTTTTGTATCATATTTTCCCAAATCACATCTGCCCTCCCAAGAAACTTTTAAGCTAATGTCACTGAAGCCTTTTTCATAATAACCCAAACTAAAAAATGCCCAAATATCACAAGCTGCTATGTGAATAAACCAACTGGTAAAGATGTTAATCATCTTGTTTACCAGCAAATAAAAGAAATGAATTGTTAATACATATAGCAATATGGGTAGTTCTCAAATTTACATAAACTATACCAATCATCTGATTCGTTTATCTGAAGTTCTAAAATCGGTAAGACTATGGTGTTCTAAAACAAAGTGCGGCTTCCCTGAGGATGTGTCAAGTGCACTGACCAAGGTACAGAGAGGATGCTTTGTAATGATGGAAACAGTTGATGTTTTGATTATAGCTGTAGATTACATAATTTTATATAATTAAATGTATGTAGATTATATAATAGTTGATATCTTAATTATGGTCATAGGTTATATAATTTGATGTAATTGCCAACATTTACCTCAAATTATTAACTTCCACTTAGTTCTGCTAAAGGATCCTATTGTAAGTTATCGCCTTTATAGGCAGGGGGGATGATTAATCTTAATTATCAATGTGATTTTATTAAGAAAGGTTTAGGTGACATAATATGCAAAAAGTGGGAGACCCTGGAACACCCAACTCTAAACAGGATGTCTCCATCAAATCGGTGGAAGAGAAGGAGGGAAGAACGTAGGAGCCAGCAGGGATAGAGGACACCAAGGAAATAAGACCTCTTAAACAAACAGGACTGACAGACATAGGAACTCACAGGGACTGGAGCAGCATGCATGGGGGCCACAAAGGTCTGTACCAGATGGGGTCCTAGAGCTGAGGAGTGGACATATGGCCCGTCCATGCCCCAGAAGATATCTCCAATTGACAGCCACTTACAATTAATTTTATTTTTTCCAAGGGAGTCGCCCTGGGGAAACAAGATACCTTGAAGGTTTGACTCCATGTCCTGCAGTAAATGGCCAACAGAAAACAAACTTGTTGGAATCGTCAAAGGCTCCTGGTCTCACAGTGTCATATCAGGACTTTAACTTTTTTAATTTTTTTCAATATTATCTTTTTAAATTTTATTTGTTTTTTTCCATTTTATATCCTACAAATCCTTTGCATATATATTATGGCTTCCAGTTTTATACTTTTATGGAATTCCTGAGTGTGTGGACAAGTGGGTTTTTGCATCTATATCAGTTTCTTGGGCCTTTTCTTCCTGTTCATTTTTCACTGCTGTCTATTCCAATACGTTAACTTTTGTTTTGCCTTACGATATTTTGTTCTATTTTATTATCCCTTAGGAGCCTGTTCGTTTTCTAATGAAAGACAGAAAGTGGGTCTGGTTGGGAGGAGAGGTGGGAGGATAGAGGGAGGGGAAACACAGTCAGAATATAGATAAAAAAAAATCTATTTTCAATAGAAGAAAAAAGGAGAAGTGTCCGGGAGATAAAGCAGAGCACTCTGTGTGTATGCTAGTTGCTTCAACAGTCCATGCAGGGATGGCGGAACTATGGCAAGCGGGGCCTAGCTGGAGGCTTTATCTTTCTCTGGGCCTTCCTGTCTGCTATCCAGTGATCTGTTCTGGCACACTCTCCATCAAAGATTAACTCAGACCTTTGAAATTGTCCACCCAGAAATCCATCCTCTTAGGATTTTTTGCTAGGCATTCTGTCACAGTGCTGATAAAGCCGACAAACACAGAGAGTAGGGAAGCCTGCTTTTCAAGGCAAAGATAGTGGCTACACCATTGGAACAGGATTCAAAGGGGGTGGCTTTTGCTTTTTATCTTATATATTTCAAAATTATTTGAAACTTAGTTCAGCAAACATGCTATCCTTCGTGTTACCAAAAATCAAATCAATGATTTTGCAGAGTAAAATTTTAAGTTCTCGGTGCCGAGGGGGCAGTTTGTCAAAAGTTTGATCAGTTATTTCTCAGAGAGGTGTTGAAGAAGCTGTAGGAGGGGAGAGGGAAGGAGAGCTTCCCCAGAACTCTGCCATCTCCTTTCCATGATCAGAACACAAACATGATCAGACCATGACTACAAATGTGGGCACTGTCAGAGTGCATGGTGTTATTTATTTAAATGTTCTTCAATTCTAGAATTTATAGGTTCAGTTCAAACCGTATTTGCTAGCCAGGCACCATGCACCCAACCTTACGTGCACCTAACCTTAGGTGCACCCAACCTTACCTTAGATGGTATAAGGAGCTCAAAGAGGAAGTCTAAGTCAACACTGAAACATTTAGAACTGCTGTATTCAACTCTGCTAAGCTTTGAGATGTGGCTATTAACCAGAACTCTCAGCTTCCAGTTCTACTAATGATCCCTCCAGAAGGAAAATAGCTAAGTTCCTTTTCAAAACCCCAGCCTAGCAGAAGTTAATCCTTAACCCAACCTGTGAGTTTTTTAAGGTCAGAATGAAATCAAACCACTCAAAATACATAGGGAGTACAAGATCCAGGCCCGCAGATGCTGGAGATGAATCAAGGCTGTTTATGAAAGCCTGGGTAAGGGGACCAAACTCGCAGCTTTATTTGACTCTCTCCATCATTTTTAGGAGGGAGTCCATCAGTCCTAACTCTCTGTACCTACACAACTCAAAGATGTTTGTGCTGAAACCAGTGTGTCTCAGAACATGACTGCAGACAGCAGGTAAAAAGTAAAGCACTTATAACAAATAGAGGTGTAGATCATCACACGCTCACCAAGAGACGTACACACTGAGAGACATACCCACATACACATATATTCACACATACACACACTCACACAGAGACATACACACCGAGAGACACACTCACACACAGACACACACACACACACATATATAGTCGCACATACACACACACTCATACAGACATACACACAAACTCAGACATATACTCACCTGCACACACAGAGAGAGAATATACTCACATACACAAACACAGAGACATACACATGGACACACCCACATACACATATACTCACACATACACACACACTCACACAGACATATACACACATATAAACACAGAGACACACAGAGACTATACTCACATAAACACACACACAGAGACCTACACACGGAGACACACCCAGATACACATATACTCACACATACACACACACTCACACAGACATACACACAGAGAGACATACACACACACTCACACACACACACACGCACGCACACACACGCACAAACACAATGCTCCAGCAGCCCTCCCCTGTACCTATGGCTCATGGGTTATCCTCAGAGAACCACTGGTATCCACGGAAGCCTGAGTGAATTACTAAAAACAAATGTTTTACTTCATAAATGGCGATCTAGACTACTGAAATAAAAGCTAGCCTTAATTTAGAACTCGTCCCATTTTCTTTTTTTAATTTTTGGGTCTGACACCTATCAAAAAGATCGTTAATGACTTGAGTAAGCTAGAGGTCTTTGGAACTACCTAGGGGAAAATCTCTACAGAGGCCAAGAACGCCTGCTTAAGACGTTTTTGTCTCGTACTTTTTACTCCAAGGGCCATTTGTTATCTGTTGCCCTGAGTCCCTACTTAGTCTGTGGGATCGAATCGCATCGTGAAAACCCACATAGCTCGTTTGTCTCAAGGCCAATGAAGTTTTTCTTTTCTTATAGAGAAAGAAAATTGTCGCTATACTCTTGATTTCAGAAGTAATGATTTAATGGCACTTGATTCTTACAGATCAAAGAGCATGAAGCCAGATTTCACCAAGAACTTTTTCCTGTGTGTTCAAGAGAGCACATAAACATGAAGACATAAAACTCCCTGGATGAGTCCTCCAAAGGGTGTGCGGATTCCCACCTCCCTCCCGTCCCCGCTTAGCGTGCTCCGCCCAGCGTGCCCCCCCCAACCCCCCATGTTCTGGATCTCTTCCCAAACAGAAAAATAGTAACTAAAAGTGGAAAGAACAATAATATATGTGCAGGAAATAAAAAAGTGCATGAGTAAAATCAAAGACATCATGACTAGAAATGAAACAGAGAGGCAAGGCGACAAATCATGCAATCATTCACTCCCAGACAACTGAGCATCTTGGGCTGTGCAGTGCCTCTTTCTCCCTGCATCCAGGTGGTGGCGCTAGTGCTCTTTCTGCCTTCCCCTGCGGGCGGCGTTCAAGCTTGTACTCCCTAAAACAGCAGGCACGCCTAAGGAAAAGGTGAGGGACACTTGACTGCTTGGAGCTGGTTCTGTTCAAACAAACCTCCTAAAAAACACCGTTCAGATACTGGGCAGAGCTTCCGCAGTGTTTTTATGATGGTCTTAAAGATGGGTGAACTGGACAATGTATATCTGAAACTATACAGTCTGTAGCCACTATCATATAAGTCGGTTCTAAAGTTAACAAGGCCTTGTAGAGCCTCAAGGTCTTTGCAAATTTCCCCATTTTGCTATTCTACACAGTGCCAGATTTTAAACGTGCAAAGAGGCCTGCTGACTGGCCCAAGGTCATCTGTCCAGGTTGGTGACAAAGTTATCTGTCTTCTGTTGAACAAAGACATCAAATGATAAAGACACAGCTGCATAGTTGTGCCAAATTTCCACGATATTTTTTACTTGGTTTAGCTACGGAATTTTCTAACCATGTTCCAGGGGATTTGGAGTACATAATTCACAAGTATACAGTTTCTTATGTGCTTATAACCCTCAATACTCAAACAGAAACGAATCCAAGTTGCAAACAGAACATCGCATGCACTGAAGAGCTCCTGGAGAATAAGTACTCACATTGTTCATCACTCTAATGGAGCTGCATCACAATTCATAAATAAGTGACGTTTGAATCCTTTTTCTCTTTTATGTTCCTCAGTAAAGCCAAATATTACCAAGGACCCTGTGGTGGCACATGTAAAACGTTAGTGATGGATTGATGTCTGGTGCCCCATCACAATGTGACTGGGAGCCAAAGCCACACATCTTCCTGCACCCCTCGCTTCTGCTTCCGTAAAACAGATGAATTCAGTTGGGTTGATCTCTACATCCCGTCCATCCTATTTAGATCCAATGTGAGTTAGTGTTCCTCAGCCTGAAATTCCTTCTGGCTAGAGCAGAATTCATTGCAAGGCCAAACTACAATGAGAATACCCCAGGGCGGGGGATGCAGCTTGGTAGGGAAGTGCTTGCTACAGGAATGAAAACGTTTAGTGTGGTGGTGTGTGCCTGTCCTGCTGTCATTAGGAGGTGGGGGACAGGAGGGTTCCTGGAACTCATGGTCAGCCAGCCAGATCCTCAAGCTCCATGTTCAGTAAGAGTTCAAAAAATAAGAGAAAATGATTGACAAGATGCCATCCCTCTGGCCTCTACATAGACATTCAATACCCTCACACACACACACACACACACACACACACACACAGGAATATACACAAACCACCACCACCCCACAGATCATGTTCACATACAAACACCACCTAGACACACACACAAACACACACTCAAAACAAAGTTGTTAGTTTTTTTAAGCCTCCCAAAGAAGTCTGTCACCTTTGACTCTCTCTGTGCCTTTTCCCACAGTATTTCCAGCAATAACACATTACTGGAATAATAGACAGACCTTAGGCCTCACCAATAGCACCCATGGGGCTTCCGTATTTATATACACATTTTATTTAATACCAGCCGTCTTAGCGTTTCTCTGAAACCCTACTATCAACTCTTCAGGCAAGAGAAGAAACATGGATTTGTGGTAGGCCATTGTGGGTGTGAATGTCATAAGAGAGCCAACTGCTCAGTCTAGTATGATCAGAACTCACAGGGAAAGTGACGAGACAAGCAGATCGGCAAGAAGAGAGACTCTGAGAGACTCTGCATTCTTGGGTCCTGAGCACCACCTACCCCCGTGCTGTTAATGCAAGCTGCCTTCCACAGATGTGCCCTTGCTATGGAAGAGAGTATCCCTGCAAAGGATGTGGGCCATTGACTAAACAGATCTCACTCATACATCAAAGGTGTGTCCATCCTGGGTACTTGAGGAACACCTTATTCTTGACCACACATCCACATCCTCTTGCTAAGTGATTTGGTGCTCCCTAATGGTTATTAGATCACTCCCTCACATTAGTTAATGTTCATCCTACCTATGTCTTCCCATCTAGTGAAAAAAATTGAAAACGTGAAAAGATTTATTAGAAGTCCATGTTTAGCCAAAATACAATTCAGTCCCAAGAAGGTTAGCTATTTATCTGAAAATTTGACCAAGCAAATGGACACAAACCAAGCAAGCCCCATCAACAGCTGTCTGAATTTATCATACCTCCTCTCTTACGAGCATTCTAACAAAAAAAGGTTGTTTTCAAATTCTTAAACACACATTGATAAAGCTGAGCCGAAGAGATAAGAGATACCGTTATCACTTGGCTAATGGGTTCACCCCAGGTTTCTCAGAATGCACACACCAACACTGTCCTCCTCTAACTTCCCTTTCTGTCCCCTTTCCACATTTTATAAAACAAACCACTTTCCGTTCAGATAAACGCTATGGATGGAAGGTTTGCGGGCCTCTGGCCATTTTCAGTTCCCTGCAACCCTAATAGGAGAGCTGGTGACTACAGCGTTGAAACGGGTTGTGGCCAAGAGAGTTTGGTTTTGTGAGACTATAGACATGCAAGTGAGGCCAGGCGACTTGTTCCTGCAGCTACCATTCCTAAGCATTTTCTCTCTCCGGGACCACTCTGGTTAGAATGGGAAAAATAATTGAGGCAGATTACTGTATTCTGCACCACAGGGGTGGCACCCGAATGTTCTCTCCCCTCAGGTCGAATTCCCATTCAAATTCAAACCCTCAGAAAACAATGTCCCTGCTCCTGGCACCCTTCGGTGCCCAGTGGATAAAGCAGTTTGTTTAAAATGATTTCCAGAATGTTGGTAGGAGTACAGAAGCCTGCCATGTGGCCTTCCCGCTTCTCCCCACCACTCCGCTGCTGCCCCGTGATGGGGCTTCCTGGACCCTTCGGAGAAGTACAGCTCAGCTTGAACATCACCATGCTGGTCACGTATGATGGCTCCACCTCTAAGCCTAGAACTCAGGAGGCTGAGTCTAATGTACCTCGAGCACAGGACATTTAAGCACTGCCTGACCACCCCCCTCCCCTCCAACCGCCAAATGAGCTATTTGGCAGGATCTGAGGGGGGAAAAAAATGAAAGCAGAAAATGCTTAGGTGATAAATCTCCTTGAATAACTCCTCTGTAGTTTTGAGCAATATCCAGATATTCCCCTCCCAGGAGAAGCCATTATGACGATGGTGCGCGGTGGATGTGTGGACATCTGGGAGAACCTTGTCTAAGCAGATCTTGTCATGCCGTCTTCCCTCACACTTTCCCTATCTCCGCTGAGTTCATTCTCTTCAGCCAAGTATTCAAAATGGCCATTCTAGGGGGAGGGAAGGACCTGGGCAGGCAGGAGTGGTGGTAGTGGAAAGTGTGGTCGATGCAACATATGTAAAAAATAATTTTTTAAAAAAATTAAAAGGCAATCTAAATATTCACTGGTCTCCACCATGCAAAGGCTTCACAAAGTCCCCTGCAAGTTAAGTTCACCCTCTCCCTGGGGGTTTGATTGGCAGACCCCTGAACATGAGTGCTCCCTTCATGGTCTATCTGCTTCAGCTCTCCTCGATAGCCTTTCTCAGTTCATCGAAACTCTTCTTCCAGGAAGCTCTTTAGAGAACAGATCCCCAGCACCCACGTGAATGCTGAGCAGCCCTGCACCCCACCTGTGGTGCCATCACTCGGGGGGGGCAGGGACAAAGGACACCCCTGTCAGATCTGGGTTCAAGAGAGAGAGGCCCTGTCTGGATAAAGATAGTGATAAAGACATCTGACGTCAGCCTCCGGTTTTCTCATACAAACACAGATACATGTATGTGAATTTGTGTGTGGGTACACACACATGTGAAAAAACACACAGGCACATGTGCGCACACACACACACACACACACACACACAAGAGTGGGATTTCGAGCTCTGTATCAGACTGCCAATTGCAAGCTGCATTTTAGCAAGATCTTGGGAGAATTGTATCTAAGTTAAAGTTTGAAAGGCCCTGCTATCATTGTGCTCTAAGCTTCTTTAGAACTCTTTCCACTGCCTTGTAGCTTCTCCTGGTTTACTGCATGGAATTATTCCATCTTTTAAATGTGGCATTACATTTTACAATGATGCATTGTTTCTTTGCAATTCTTCACAGTTTCTTTGCAAATACGAGAGTCAATTAATAAATAGAACTAGTACATCTGTATTTAAGAACTTAAAATCCGAATTTTTTCACAAGCTGGAAAAGATACAAAAAGGTATATCCACCTGACATTCAAACTGCCCTTTAGAGAGAGAAAGCAGAAGGACTGTCCACCTTCTGATCCACTAGCAGAAACATTTGTACTAAGCGAAGAAGACCCATGGTAGGAAAGTGTGTGTGTGTGTGTGTGTGTGTGTGTGTGTGTGTGTCGGGGGGTAAGCAGGACCTAAGTTCAGAGTCCCAGCAAATTCTTAACAAACAGCACATTCACTGACAGTTTTCTGTGGCTCCGAGCGACAGCCTCTACTCTCCAGATTCATGTTTTCTGATGTCATAGGAGTTGTAGCCTCCAGAGGAAGAAATGGGAAGCAACAGAAAAGATCCATGTTCCTTAATGTCTTAGAGGAAGTGAGAAGGATTGGATATCAATAACATTCTTTAAGTAGCTAGGAGTGAGGGCTGGGTGGGAGAGAATGGAGAAGTCATACGGTGGAGGCAACAACACTCAGGACGAATCGCCTTCCATCTGTGTGTCTGTGTGTATGTGGATGTGTCTGTCTATCTATTTCTCTTTGTCTCTTGTGTCTGTCTGTTTCTCTGTCTGTCTCCCTATCCCTGTCTCTGTTTCTCTGTGTTTGTCTGTCTGCCTGTCTGTCTCTGTGTCTCTCTCTCTCTGTCTCTGTGTCTTTGTCTCTCTGTCTCTTTCTATCACTGTCTCTGTCTCTCTGTATCTGTCTCTGTCTCACTGTGTGTGTCTGTCTCTCTCTGTGTATTTGTCTGTGAATGTGTGTGTGTGTGTGTGTTTATGAGTGTGTGTTCATCAATGTCTGTATGTGTATGTGCTTCTATCAACTTTAAATTTCAAATATTTAGAAAAGCTGCATGGACCTGTCATTAACATATTGTCACTATCTCCTTTATCTTAAATGTCTGTTTTCTGTTTCCTTTCCTCCCTCTCTTCCCTTTCCCTTTCTCTGTAACTATGGCTACCTGTCTATGTGCCCGTAACTATCTGATTATTTTTAACCATTTGAAAGTAAGCCGTGTGTGTCTTATATCTTTATCTCAGTATTTCAGTGTGCATTTTTTCTGAGATAGGGTCTAACTGCACAGTCCAGGCCGCCCTTAAAGTCACAATCCTCCTGCTTCAGTCTCCAAAACAGTGTTGGACTACAGGTGGGTTCCACCACACCCAGCTTCAGCGTGTATTTGTGTTCCATAATCATGTTTTTTATAGTTTGAAACTTGCTAACTTCCAGAGCTTTCTTGCGGTGACTCCACCTATCCTGGCACATTTTCAAGATTAAGTTAAGTACATCCCCTTGATTCATAAGTTCAACTTGTTCTCCTGTTCTGACCCTTCAGCATTTTCAATGTGATTTTTCTCTTGTGGGTGACAAATTCAGTATTACATCATAGTTTTCCCCGACCAGCTCTTGGCTGCACAGTGTTCCCATCATTCCCTCCAGCAGACTGCTCCTACTGACCAGGCTATGATAATGCAGAGCCAAGGGTGGTCCCTGAAAGTTCTCACTTCATGGAGTCAGTTGAAGTGCTTGGTCTGCAATCTATTCCATCACCCTTAGAGAAAAATCAGAAAGTATATTTGAAAACCTAAAGCCAGTTTTATTATGTGCTAATTGTGTTCAAACCCTCTTGTAAAGTCTAAACTCATACACACAAAATGGGACTTGGGACAAGTAAGAATTCTCCCCACCACCCGCCCTACTACACAGTGTATGAAATGACCTGTATTAAGTCAAGACTATACACAAACCATTCATACATGTCTGTTTCTCATTTTCACAAGTGAACATGTATATATGATATGACTGTTTACATGTGTGGATGTGTGTAGGCACACATCTTGCCCAGAGTTTCATGAGTTCTGGGGATCTCCGGTCCTCACATTTCTCCAGCAAGCACTTTAACCCACTGAACCATCTTCCTGACCCCTAATACTTGCTTTAACAAGGCTTAGCCCTTAACAGTGTTTTTCAGAAACATCTCTGCTTGCTTCTTGGGGATCACCTGTGATGATACATCATCACAGAAGCACAGCAAATGTAATACCAGCAGACACACTGCAAGAAGTTCCCAAGAAGTCCCTTGGCCTCCTCTTCTGCTCAGTGTCCCCATGATTCCATGGGATCACCCTCCAAATAAATGATTGTATGTATTTTACAAGAAGGTATTGATTGTCAACTATTAAAAAATAGTCAAAGGGTGAATCCTTCTAATGGGGACTTTTCCAGTCTGTCAAAGTCTGCTTCAATAGGAATCAAAAGAAATCAGTCCTTTCATCAGGTTACCAGGTCAGGAATCAGGTTTGTCTCTTCTAGTTTGTAGTTCTGCTGCAACGGACAATTGACTTCACCCCTCTTAATTGTAATACTTTTTATCAGAAAAATAATAACAACTACTTCTAGTGCAATTATTGTAGAGATTAAATAACAAGTTATGCAAAGAATAAACATGGTGCCTGGAACATTGTAAACAAATGATTAGTAAATATTCCATTATCGACACCCTTTCTCTCTGCAGACCACTTGAATTTACTTATTGTCTCTGGAACATCCTTCTGTTTTATTTCTTTATAAAACATGCACCCCAGCATCTGCAGCAGTGTTCCTCAACCCTGCTAGCTTCATTCCTATAAGCAAAAAGGTTTACCCCGTTTTTGTGATCTGCTACCATCAACATCACTAAAAATACTCTTAGCGAATGAAGTATTTAATTTGAATTTTCATTTGGCTTTACCTTGTCTAGCTGGCAGAATGGAATTCATCTTTCTTTTCCTCCAGGCCTCTAGAGCTCAGCAGTTCTATCCCATATTGTGACAGCCAATATTGCACTGTTTTTCCTGTCCTCGGAGGGACACAGATGAGTCAGTCACCGCAACATCACTTTCAAAATGCCTCAAAGGCAATAGAAGAATAAAGAAGGGTATCACAAGCATGATACCCTTGGGAGAGAGGATGCATGCCTGACTCTCTCTGACTTCATAGGAAGCATCTTCTATTGGTCAGCCCTTCCACTCACTTGAAAACTGTCCTATGCTCATCATAAGGACCCCACACCAAACCCTTCATCGTTTCATCTTCCCCATTAAAACTCCCATTAGCTTAAAACCAAGATTTCAATGAGTATTTATTTTTAAGAATAAAGACTAGGTCAAATGAATCCATGTCTAGAATAAGAAATGAGTGCTGACTGGAAGATTGGCTCATTCTCTTTCTAGTTCCTGTTTCTTCTATCCCGTTCGTTCTGGTTTAGTAATAAAAGCATGGAAGAATGTATCAAGAGCATCCAGTGTCCTCCTAGAAGACCTCCGCTAAACTCTTGAGCTACTTATCCCTAAGGCTACATTCTCCAGGGTGGAATTTCAGTGTGACCGGCTCATGTGTATGCGTGTTTGGAGTGGAGGAAAGTAGGGTGTTTGCCTGGATGTGAACAATTGCTCCTTACATAGCTCTTTGGAAAGTATGAATTATGTTTTGCATATTAAGCAGTCTTAGAGTAGACCCTACCTATGCAGAGAAAATCTCAAACCTGATATATTGGTGAGACATATAATGGTCCTTTGCAATTCTCTAAGTGTCCTTTTTACAGTGGTAGCTTATGTATTGAGGAGACATAATTTAGAATGAAATGTAGACATATTAGATGGTTATGAAGCTTCAACACAGAGTCTTATGCTATCGGCATCTTTGAGAAATAAAGTTTAATCCAAGATGATTGGAGAAGATGAATCAGAGAACACGAAATAAATACTTCTGCTGTCTAAAATGAAATTGTTTTTGGGCATTCCTCCATCTGTGGAGAAGCAGGAGACAAGATTAATGTTTGTTTGACATTCTAGCCATTAGGTATAAAGTTTAGTCTTCGGTGAGAAAAGGGGATCACTTGTACCTTCAAAAATGGGGGACAAAAAAAGCCTTCAGCTAAGGAAGGAAAAGTTTAGACAAGATATTAGGAAAAAGAATGATTTTATGAACAAGACCAACAGGGTATTCATGGAGGTGCCCAGAAGAGGTCAAAAGAGCTGCTATGTAAAAAACAAAAGGGGGGGGGGGTCTCATTAAGATATCACAGAAGTAAAATCAACGTCTTGAACATGCAAACAGAGACAAGATCTGTTTCAGATCCTCTGAAAACTGAGCCCAAAACTGCACCACTTTATAACAAACCACATACAAAGCCACAGGTAAGAGGAGTAAACCCTGGAAGATTGTCATAGTTTCAGCTGTGGATACAAACATAGAGTCTCCTGGGAAGAATAAACATCAGTGAAAGAATTAGCCCCCATCAAATTGGCCTATGGGCATGTCTGTGGGAGTATCTCCTTGAATGCTGATATATATAAGAGGAAGCTGGTGGGCAGTACCATCCCTATACAGATGGACCTGAGCTGTATAAAGCAGAAAGGTGAATATGAGTCTGAGAAGTCAGTGAGCAGTGATCCTTGTGTCCTCCCCTTCAGTTCCCACCTTCATGATCCTGCCCTGGCTTTCCTCAGAGATAGACCACAACCTAAAATATGAAGGAAACGCTTTGCTGTCCAAGATGCTTTGTTCGAGCGTTTGTCATGGCAACAGAATATAAACTAGAACAAGGACTCTCCTCCTTCATCCTGACATCTCAAAGGCTTTTGGAAATACGCTAAGAAAAGCATGTTACAGAAGAGTGGGAAGGAGATCTAAAATTTCAAGCACATGAGCACATATTTTGAATTCCTTGAAGCCTTGTAGGAGAGCAAGAGTTTGTGAACTGGAAAATCACTTCACAGGAAGGTCAAAGATTAGACATGCACAACAGACCTAGAACTCACTCTGTTGACCAGGCTGGCCTCCAGCTCACAGAGAAGTGCCTGCCTCTGCCTCCCAAGTGCTGGGATTAAAGGAAGACGCCACCAAGCCCAGCTAGCAGGTCCGCTTTTCAATTGAAAGACAATTGAAATGCCAGTTTATAATTGTACAGTGACACTTTCTGTCGTAGGTCCTTTAAAGTTAGCAGAACTTTTTCCAGATTATACTTTTGAAAATATATACCTTTGAAAGAAACAATTAAACTTGGATTCTGTCCTTGGGCCAGTCGGGGGCGGGGGGGGGGGGTGGAGAGAAAGAGAGAGAGTCTTGTGATTTGGAGCTTTAAATTTAATCGTTTAATTTAATCCTTCAAGCATGCTATGCATTAGCCCAATGATCCACTCTAAAATAAAAATTCAGTCATTAGTCATTTGTGTGGACACAGCAGCTAACATGCTATTTGGCTTTGTTTGACTGAACAATCATTTTCACGTTGCTCTGCAGTAGCTTTGCAAAATAGTTGTAGACGACGGCCCTTCTGTCTCAGACGTCCCTTTCCCCATTGGCAGACAGAGTGACTGGCTGGCTTTATCTGGCTGGCTAGGACCATGACATTTTCCTTTCTCCCTTCTCTATATAGCTCCCTTCTACTCTCAATGAGAATGAGCATCCCTGAATTCAGAAAACCTTTTAGAATTTGAAGAAATCTCAATGTTCTAGTTAGCCTGGTTGTATTACAAATCATTCCAAAATTTAGTGACTTAAAAATACAACAATTTCTTATTTCTTACACGTTCTGCAGCTCTGAGGCCATACATGCTCAGAGTCTTTCAGGAGGCTTATGAACTCTGGAAGATCTACTTCCATGGGTAGCTTGCTCACTTTAGTGCCAAAATAGTGCTGACCTTTGCCTCTGGTTCCAATTTCTCTTCATATTGAAGTTTACACAGGCCTTCTTCAATATCCTCAGAGCATCATAGCCAGATTCCACCAGAGCAAGTGACCCAAGACTTTTGAATCATCTCTGCTATATTCCATTGGTCACACCAGACCATCTCTGATTCAGTGAGGAGCTATAAGAACCACATGAATAGCAAGAAGCAAAGAGTAAAGGGATCCACATCAGTAGCATTCTCAATGGTGAACAAGATGCCAATATTACATTTCTAGATAGTTATTCATCGAATCCAAAGTTGCCATAGCACCTAAGTTATTTGATTTTCTACAGTTTTGTGTAAACACTCAAGGTCTTTCTTCCTCCTGGTTTTAGAGATCTTTCCATTGCTATGGCTGTTGATGTTGTAAGTGCCTATATTTACATCCAGAAAGGCATCATTTGGAGGTTATAGATGTCATAGCACTATAGTTAGCCCCTGGTGGATTTATTTATTGAACAAACATTTCTTAGATGCTTGCAGCATCCTGGGGATACAATAATGAAGTAGACAAAGAAGATCTTTAGTCAAATAAGCAGATCACAGTGAAGGAAAACAGCCACAAGAGACAAACAAATAGGGAAATGTCATATCACTACAAGTTCTAGAATGAGGACCGAGGATGTGGCAGTGTACGTTTCTAGATAAACAATGCTCTAAGTTCAAACTCCAGCACCATTCCTTAAGAAAAGCAATGAAGGAAGGAATGGAGGGGAAGAAGGAGGGAGGTAAGACTTAAATACAGGATAGGTGGGAAAGAGCTAGGAATTGTGGTTTATTTGGGCTGAAAAGTTAAGTGCATTTTCTCTAAGAAGATGGTGGCCAAATCCTGTGTGAACAGAATGCATTTGATGAGAGAGCACTCTAGGCAGAATGAGCAGTAAACGGAAGATCATGAAGGGAGTACAAGCTTGGTGCTTGTTCAGAACAGAAAAGATCTGAAAGGTGAGAAGAGTTGTCAAGAATGAGGGATGACGTTACATGGACAGGAGCCAGGCTTAAGCATATCTATCAACCAGGCAATTAGTCTTATCCTAAGATGGACTGGAAACATTCCAGGGTCCTTTACCTGATGATAAACATTCAGCTTTCCCCCTCCATTTCTTCTCTGCTTTCGTGAAGTTTGTACTGGACTCTTGTAGCTCTTCCCTTACACACAGATTCCATTCCCTATCCCCTAGAAGGCAGATTAGGTCATGTGACTCAGCATTGAATGGTAGACTATGAAGAGACTGACAAGGACCGAAGTCTCTGTTGATGCAAGACCTTAAAATCGCTCTTCTTCTGTTATAGCAACCAAGGTTACATGGCCAGATGACAGTCAGATGTCACGATGCTGAAAGCCTTCTTCAGCCTTGGCTCTTGAGTACAAAGCAAGTTCAAGAAACAAAACTGTTTGTGTCTGACTCACGGAGATGCTGGGCTGTTCATAGAACGCTCCCTAGCTTCCTCTGATTAATATGTCTCCAAAATGTTCTTTGTTGAAAAATAAGTTCTAAAGTGAGTGGCTGCCAGTTCATGCAAATCACTTTTAAATCCCCTGATGATCGCTCCTCCAATATAAATTCAATCGATATTCCTTCAGATCTTTGATTTCTCAAATATTTTCTTTGTTCTCATTTCTCTTCCCAACTTGAGTCACTAGGAGACACAAAGCCTTGTCACCACTTGCTAATAAATCAAGAAACTCACATAAAGTTCATGTATTCTTGTTCAGAAAGAATGCAGTTCATCATTTCTAGTTTTAAAGGCAGAGTAATGTCTTGCTCATTGACTGCCGCCATACTGACTGGAGGAAGGATTTCACAAGGGGAGCAGGTCATAGAGACACCAACTCCCCTTCTGTACTCCAAACAACTCCTAACCAAGGAGTTCCTTCCAAGGGAAGAAGTGACCTTGCTTACCTTTTACATTTCCCTTCTCAATCCATCTGTGACGATCTACATGTAGTTTTTGCCAACTCCCTCCTAAGCTTGTCACACTCATCATATCTGTCTGCAAACCCCGGGAATAAAGAAAACCTTCTCCACCTCTGCTCTATGGGAAGCCTCTGCCAGGAGGAGATTGTAAATGGGAGTTCCACGCGAGACAAGTAAGCTTAGCAAAACTTAATTTCTTTCAAATGTCCTTCTTGAATTGCACCACTTCTAGGCACAGCATTCTCTAAGCCATTTCCAATTCCTCTGATCAAACAGGCTCACTAATACCTGGGGGCTTGGGTCCTCCAAGAGAGCTGCTTTTCCCAACCATCTGTTAAAACCCCAAGGCCCTTTATACTTAGTGAGACCCGCATGTCATATGGTATACATTTTCAACCTCTGAACCACATCTCAGAAATCTTACTGGAGCAACTTACCGCAATCACACGTGATATTTTCAAACACATTTTCCTTTTTTGAGAATTGAGAGTCTCATGTTGTAATACAACTGTCTAAAAAGTTATATATCTAGGAAACAGACATAAAACAAGAGTCTTACTTAGAGTTTAATGTCCTAAGTCAGACTGATGAATATCTTAAATGTCACCATAGAACCTTCATCTTGCAAATGATGGAAACAGAGGCAGAGATCTGCATCAGAGCACTGGACAGAGCTCCCAATGTCCAGTTGAAGAGTGGGAGGAGTGAGAATATGAACAAAGTGGTCAAGACTGTGAAGGGTACACCCCACTGAAACAGTCTACCTGAGCTAATGGGAACTCACCAACTCCAGCCGGACTGGGAAGGAACAAGCATAGGACCAAACTAGTCCCTCTGAATGTGGTTGACAGTTGCCTGGCTGGGGCAGACTGAGGGATTTATCTCTACTGCTTGTACTGGCTTTTTGGGATCCTGTTCTCTTTGGATGGATACCTTGCTCAGCCTAGGTATGGTAGGAAGGGCCTTGGACCTTCCCCAAGGCAATGTGCCTTACCCATTTCTGAGGAGTGGATGGGGTGGGGTGGGGAGGGTAAGTGGTGAGAATGGGAGGAGGGGAGGGAGTGGGAACTTGGATTGGGTACATATAATGAAAAAAAGATAGTTTGTTTTCTTTTGAAAAACTAAAAAATAAAAGAAAAAGAAAAAAGAAACTGGTTGTACTATCACCTTGATACTAGACTACCTCCCAAAATTGTAAGAAAGGAAGAAATTCCTTTTGCCAGCCTCTCGTATATTGTTAGGGTAACCTTTGCAGACTAATAGACATTAACTCAAAATGGATCAGTGACCAAACATAAGAACTAAAACCATAAAATTATTTTTTGTTTGTTGTTGTGGTAGTTGATATTGTTTTGGAGACAAAGTCTCATGGAGCCCAAGCTGGCTCATGAGCTCAATATGTATCTAAAGAGGACCTCAGCCTCCTGATCTTCCTGCCTCTAACTCTTGGCAATGAGGACTACAGGCAGACATCCCAAAGGCCAACAAAATGAACTGTGAAGTTCTGAAAACAATAAGAATAAATCTTCATGGCCTTGAGTTTCAAAATGATTTCATAACTATGACAATAAAAGTACAAGTAGAGAAAAATAATAATAATAATACAATAAATTGGATTTCATCAAAATTTTAAAAATTGTACCAATTAATGCTGTTAAGAAAACAGCTATTAAGAAGCCACAAAACAAGCAAAGTTATGAGTCCAAATTACTTGTTAAGGCACTAGTTTCCATATTATGGAAAGTATGAATTCTCTGATTAGAGTTCTACCCACTTGAAATTTCTAGCTTCAGTTTCCTTGAAGGGAAAATTCACATGCTGATTTCATCTATCTTGTGTGGACTTTCCACTCTTTGGGAAGCTGTCTTGCCTACACAATTTAACTAATTATCTTGTCGCTCTATCTCCACCTACTTTTTCATTTTGCAGTTCTCTTTTCTCCTTCTTCCTATTTCATCAGCTGACAGAGTGTTTAGCTCGTGTCATTCCAACAGCACTTAAGACTGAACCGAGTGAGCTGCTCCGCAGGCTTCAGAGGGGAGCTGATTGCACACTGAGATACAGCCTGTCCCGAATCTTGGTACCAGACAATAGACCTTCCCAGGGTATGGAAAAAGAGGTTAATAAGGAGAAAGGACTAGAAGGACCAGTTAACAGAGTTTCGTGTGTGTGTGTGTGTGTGTGTGTGTGTGTGTGTACTTATGAACATTTCTTTAGAGTGGCAGGTTCTCTTCTGGCTCAGAGTTCGGGGGTACAGTTCATCATGGCAGTGGGTGAAGCCTGCTGCTTGTGGGGACAGGAGCATGAGGCACTGGCCTATATCTCTATAGAGCAATGCCAGTGCTCATCTGGCCTTCTCATTTTGAACTTTGTCTTTGTTATTAGTATATATTAATTCATTTTAATAATGAGTTTCATTATATTTTATACATGTATATAATGTGTTTTGATGATATTCCCCTCCCATAATTCTCCGCTTCTCTCTCTCTCCCTTTCTTTCTTTCTCTCTTTCTCTCTCTCTCTCTCTCTCTCTCTCTCTCTCTCTCTCTCTCTTATTCCTGGTGATTATTTTAGAAAATCTCAAGTCAACTTGCTTCCAGATCACAGTGGGAAGCAACATCATCTGAAATGATGCGGCGAAAGTGCCGTGGCATGATTGACATTAGAACATGACAGATGCTCACGGTATGTGACAGTCTCTGGTTCTACTTTGAAAAGTGTTGAGGAACAAGCAGGATATGGTTTGAGAAGGCTCACTAGCCTAGCAGCTTGTCCTGAGCGGCCATCCCAAGTGAAAATCCAAAACAAAACAAAAAAAGACCCAAAATAGCTTGAGTATGTCAAGCTAGTCCTCACACTCCACCAAGTCCAGTTTGATCTACTTCTAATTCCAAAAGGAGATGGCGGCTGGCTGGCTTGCTCTTTGACCCATATCCCTGGCTGTCTCTTCGGGTCTCCCCAAGCTATGATGAATCATTTTTTCTACCTTCCAGCCTTTGCTTTCCCAGCATCTCCACAGGAAGACATCCAGGCTCCAAATAGTTCCCACTTTGCCGCCTGGATCTCAGTGGGACACTCTCCCACGCCAAGCTTGGAGGCTATAGTGAAGACTGCATTAGGGACAGTTGCCTGCCCGCTAGCCAGTGGCCTCTGCTCTGACCTGAACTCACAGAGGGCATAGTCACTCAACAGCGTAATCAATGAACCCCTTTGGCTTCAGGGTGGCAGGGGCCAAGAGCTCCGTCAAAGGAGCCTATGTACTTTCAGCAACTCAGAAGATTCCGGTTGTCTTCAGCGGGCCTGAGAGATTAAAATAAACAAATAAGAAAATGTCAGGTTGCCCTCACATTTCTTCGGAGACCTGGTGCCAGCCAGGGCCACTGCCGACAAGCTGTCCCCAAAGAGACTGTGGTGGTGCCCATGAGGCCAAGCCATGCAACCGGAGCTCTCCCTGCGCTAAGGGCCTGCCCCCTCTCCTCACCCCTCTCTGCATTTCAAATAATTCATAAACTACCCATGGCTGTATAATTACCAACTGCATGAAAAGTCCTCTGAGCCATCTCTCCTGGCACAAAGCTCAGCTCCGTTGAGGCAGCCATTGGCAGCCCTTGAGGGCATCAACACTTTTCAGAGTGTTTGGAACAAAACCTGGCTTGCAAAGTCCAGAGGTTGTTTGTAGTCGAAACTGTCAAGCGTTGTGGATTTGCCTGTGTGGCAGCAAATGCCAGGCCTAAACACGAGTGGAATCTCCATGATGGCAATTCTGGGTAAACACACAACCTCTCTGCATGCCCTAGGTCTTCATGCCTTTGTGGGGCTTTTGAAAAAGCTGGTAAACATGCCTAACTGACAGACAGCTTGCAGAAGACACTGGGTGACATCCCACCTAAGGGCTCTCCTTACAGAACCCTGGGCAAATGTTTTAGGTCTCTCTTTCAGGTGTACAGATCTTCTGGATCACAACGGGGAATAGAAAGATTTTTAATGCTCTTTGCTTAGATTTTGATGCCAGCTTTTCAACTCTGAATATAACAGCATTATAGATCTCTTTGGAGTAGAGTAAGAAGAAAATAAGTGTGCTTTGATACCAGTTCTGCCATGTGCCTGCACTGAACATGTGTTAATTCCCAAGTACATAACCGTTGGGGGTGGGAAGTGGCTACATCAGGACATTCCTATCAAAGAAGAAAAATCTCCACTGTACTAATTAGCCTGTGCTAATAGAGACTCTCGGAGGTCACCAGTCAGTTCCTATCTGCCAAATGCAATGGCCACTTCTCAGCTCTCAACCTCCGTGATGTCCTGCCTGCTTTTCTTCCTGATTCTATGAAAAGCAGAGAAGACCCTGTGCCTCCACTCCAGACACACGGTCCCTACCTCCACCCAGGTACCCTGGCATTCTGAACAAATGCACTCCCCATGAATATGGCCAAAACCTCAGCTCTCTATCCCTCTCTCTTCATTCTCTCTGGGGACACCCTTCCAAGGCTACAAAGCTTGCCACTATGAGAAAGACTTCAAAGTCATCTTTGCTGGCCCTAACTTCACATCTGGCACCCCGAATGTCCTGTGGGACTCTTTCCTTCTCCCCTCCCTCTACCACTGTGCTGGTTAAACTCCTGCTCTTCTCACCAAGCAGATTACTCAGACTTAAGGTATCATAGCTCTTTTCCCTCTGTCTTCTGCTCCATGTCATGTATTACACTCCAATGCATCATCCCTTAAAGCTTGTGTTCCATTATCCTACACGATGAGAACCAATGGCTACACTAAACAAGGACCAAACAAGTTTAAAGTTGAAATCACTTCACATGTCTTCTGCTCCATGTCATGTATTACACTCCAATGCATCATCCCTTAAAGCTTGTGTTCCATTATCCTACACGATGAGAACCAATGGCTACACTAAACAAGGACCAAACAAGTTTAAAGTTGAAATCACTTCACAGTCTACTGTAACTAGTCTACTGGTTGTCCATTGTTAAGCTAAATGGAACCACCCCGATATTATCTGTAAATATCCCCCCACTAATTTTTATGGATTTCTTCATGCTGCCCCACCATTTGGACTTTCCCACTCAACCTGCCGTGATGTGGGTAGTATCTAAGTGTATTCTCCACCTTTCTCCCCACTTTTGGAGATCCTCCTATGGAAACCTTGTCCCCAATATAAAGATAGTGAAAGGCAACAGGACCTTTAAGAAGTGGGGCTTAGGAGCTGGAGAATTGGCTCAGAGGTTAAGAGCACTAGCTGCTCTTCCAGAGGTCCTGAGTTCAATTCCCAGCAACCACATGGTGACTCACAACCATCTGTAATGAGATCTTGTGCCCTCTTCTGGAAGGCAGATATACATGCTGACAAAACACTGTATACATAATAAATAAATCTTAAAAAAAAAAGAAGAAGAAGTGGGGCCTAGTGGACAGTGGTCTGGTCATGGGGGTTCTACTCCATGAGGGACTGATATTCTCTTACGGGTCTGGAATGTGTCTTAAAAGAATGGGCTTTGACAAGGCAGGCTGACCTTCCTTGGCTTGCTCCCCTCTTCCTTCCTCCATAACTGCTCCCAACTCTTGTCATTTGATGACAAGAGTTGGGAGCACCTTGGAATTCTTCCATCAAGGACAACACCAGATGTGGCCTCTCTACCTTGAATTAGAACTTCGAGCTGAAGTAAACCTTTTTTCTTTTCAACGTAGCCTGTCTGTGGTACTGTTAATAATAAGAGAACATGGACCAAAGCAGTGTCTGCCTGTGGTGGACCAAATGTGTATAACCTCCTGAAGTGCGTGTGTTGACATATTAATCCCCGTATGCTGTTATTGGGAATTAGGACCTCTGGTGGCAGTTGAGTGGAACCCACAGATAGGATTGGTATTGATAAACTACCGCTGCCCCTCTGGCTCTCCCTGACTCTGTCTCTCTCTCTGTGTCTCTCTCTGTCTCTCTCTCTCTCTCTCTCTCTCTCTCTCTCTCTTTTCAGGTATGCACACAGATTCACAGGAGAAAATGGAAGAGACAGCTATTTGAAAGCCCGAAAAAAAGGTCCTTCCCTAGAACATGACCAAGCTGAGATGCTGAGATGTGAATTTCACTTTCTTAGGACGCACAGTCTATGGCATTTTGTGGTAGCCTGAGCCACCAAGGAAGACAGCCATTTTATACACCCACTGTTTATCCAGCGTCTGACACATCTCAGAAATTTCCAAGTATTGTTCAAATGAAAGGATGAGTATGTGAAGAGGAGGATTCAAAACTGACTTTGCTCAAATAAAGACAATGAGTTCCACCATGGACAGGACCCACCAGTCTAGTTACCCCAGATGCTGAACTTCTCTGGAACCCTGATTCCCCTCTCCAGTTTCACCTTAGCCTAGGTAGTGCAATCTCATGCCTCCTGTTTAGGTGGAGGTGGAAAATGGTGAGCCACAGGCCAGATGTTGCACACACCTTTTTTTTTTTTGCTAATTTTACAGTGTTTTTCAAAATATCAGTAAGTGGCTATCATTTAAAAATTGGATAATATATACACATGTGTGTGAGAGAGACAGAAAGACAGACGGCAACAGAAAGACAGTGTGTGTGTGTGTGTGCGTGTGTGTGTGTGTGTGTGTTGTATTGTGTTTGACACAAAGTCTTGCTTTGTAGCTCAGGCTGGTCTGGAACTATCTATGTTGTCCAGGCAAGACTTGAACTCAAAATCTACCTGCCTCAGCTTCTCAAGTGCCAGGATTGCAGGCATATTTCACCATACTTGACTTTCCACTAATTCTTTTTTAAAATTGATTTTTATTGAGCTCTACATTTTTCTCTGCTCCCCTCCGTGCCTCTCTCCTGCCCCTTCAACCCTCCACAAAAGACTTCCACTAATTCATGAAGAGAAAGTCATGGACCAGGAGTGGCATCAGCATCTTGGAACTTTTCAGAAATGTAAGCCCTTGATCCATGCTTGACTTACTAAATCAAGTGCACAGATGGGACTCGGTCGTCTGTGTTGTAACAAGCCTCTCAGATGATGCCATTGTGTGAATAAAATAGGCAATAATGACATGATGACATCACCAACCTCTTGAGAGAAGAGCCCATATTACTTCCTGCATTGTACTGATTCCAAGCCAGGTGTATACTATTTAATATAGAACCACCGAAGATAAATGGGGGATATTTGGATTTGGAGGATTTTTCTTAAAATGGATTTTAATGAATAGAGAGGGAAAAGAAAAAAAATAATTTTTCCCATTGGGCAATGGATTTGTTTATCTTACTCAATTGAAGTCAGAGTCAATAATATTTTTTTAAAGAGCTTGACAAAAGTTTGGCATCTAAGTGAAGTAGACAAATACTCCCTTGAACATACACATCTTGGAGATCATAATGCTGAAATTAGCCTTCAATACGAACATTCTGTTTACACATTTTACAAATGATAAAATCCAAGTTTCAGAGTGGCAAGCTGATCTACCAGGAATCACCCAGCCGCTTTACCTCACATTAATGGTAGAAAAAGGGTTGTTATGTCCAACCCAGAACTGCCTGATGCTTGGGTACCTGTCACAACTAGGCCATTAGTGACAGAGTAAACGGGAAGCACCTGCTCTACTTAGAGTGTCTCCTGATTGCTTTACTGTTGGGTCATTCTTTCCTCTCTTCCCTCCCTTCTACTGGCTTCTTAAATTTCAGAACACATTTCCATTTTTAAGTGAGGGCCTCCATGGTCTTCCCTCTTTTTGTTTGTTCTCTTCTCTTCTATTTATTTATTTATTTATTTAATTTAGATTAGGTCTCGTGTGTCTAAAGTTATCATCAAACTGGCCTCAGACTCGATCTGTAGCTGAGGATGACGTTGAATTTCTGGTCTCCCTCCCTCCACCTCCCCAAGGGAATGAAAAGCACTCACCACCACACTCGTTTGTTAGAAAAGCCCTCTTTTGTCTGAACTGCATCCTCAGACCTTCCTCCGTGGCCCCCGATCTCCTAGTGTCCATTTCTGACCTCTCAGGTGGGCATTTCATGACAGGAATACAGAGGTGCAGACGGGCTGAAGTCGATGACCAGTTCTCCCCGCTTGGGAGGAAGATGAGTCTTGCTTGTAGGTGGCCCTGCTCAGCGCGAGGCTGCCTATCAACACACCTGGTTCTCGTTTGCAACACCAAAAGCATTTCACGCTTATTAAGCCTCATCTGTTCTCAATTTTTAAACCCCAAGTTTGGCTTGGTTTGCTTTTAATAAGTGGTTACAACAGAGTCCACCTTTGCAGTGTGATGCTGTCTCCAAACCCCATCTATTGGCATCTTGTAGATTTAGATTAATATGACTGCTTTAGGATTTTAGTGCCATGAGGGACATAAATCCTGACATTTCTGACTTTCTCATGCAACATAGATTTATTTCCAACACATGTATCAGAAAACCGTGGCAGTCATGTTTAAAGAAAATCATGTACAGCCCTTATCTTTGCATGGTTCTTATATATCTGCTTTGCTGCCTAAATTTTTTTTAATTTAAAAACGTCTTAAACTTTATGCAGAATTAGTTTGGGGGATAAAAATCAATATAATCCCTCATTGTTACTCAATCTCTATTTCTCGGTATTTTGAAATTGGTCTCACTTGGGGTTTTGACAGCCAGTAGTGGCATTTTGTCACTACCGTTGGCCAAGAAAGCAGATTTAAGACATTCATCTTCTTTTAAAGATGAGAGAGTCAAGAGTCTGTTTGTTCCAAGTTAAATATAATCAAAAGTCACAAGTTTTAAAAAAAGATATGTAACTGATAGTTAAATTTTAACAAGACTTTCCAAGTTCCTTTATAATGCATTTAAAAATATTAATTGCCTGGTATTAAACACATATAACCATCCATGTATTACCCAGGGATATTTTCCTCCTGTTTCTGGGCAGGATACTTTAATTTTAGCCTGTTAAATTCTTTGATGTTGGCTCGGTGTCACAGGTTTGAGCCAGCATGGCAACAGTGGACAACCATCCCAATGCTCTTCCTTTAAATTAAAGACCAACCTGAACTGATGGACGTGTTTATTTTTCTTCTAAAATGAGTATAATGATGCTTCCAATTTTGCCGACCTTCTAGAGAAACAGTCCTCCTATGAGAGACCAACAACACTCTAAACCCTCTTCCTGTGTGATTTCAAAACAAATCCCCTTTCATGGGTGTTCTTAAAAGCCCAAGGACATGATTCTGTATTTCACAGCTCTGCCATTCCAAAGCATTTGCCCTCTCTATTGCTCCAGTCTCATTGTCCCTTAGCTCTAAGCTATGCATAGTAGGAGTTCTTTCTGACTTCTTCACCACTGTCTCCTTAAGACCTGGAAGAGGGCCTGGTGTATGATAAATACTAGATTTAATTCTTGGGTGACAGGGTGAATAAGGGAACAAACGAATGGGTGCCAAGATGATGAATGGCTACATCATAAATAAATCTATTATGATCTGTCTTCAAAGTTCAAAATCTAGATTTTTTTTATGGGAATGATAGAAAAGCAGGTGAATTATAATCCTAAATTTCTGTTATTGATAAGAAAATCTCAAAGCCAAAGTGACTTTTCTGTAGTTATCATTTCATTGATCAAATTTATTAATTGGATTATATTCTTTGATTACCATTGAAGTAATTAAGATATTACAGAATTTATGCTTTTTTTTGCTTCAGCGTTCATGAACTGCTTTGTTGTGTGGCTCATAATTGACCTTATATTTTCTCATACCAAAGTAAAAATTGCATTTTGTGTTTCCAATAAGATTACACAGATTAATGAAGACATGTGATAGTTTTCCTTTGGATGGCCTGCTTACGTTTGGATTCCCTTTAGACGAGGCTGACTTAGTGGCTAATAAAAACTACAGTGAATCTTTTTATGTCTGTTTGTCTTCTCACAATTCAAGATTCCAGGTTAACACATCAACAGCAACTATCTTGACACCATGCAAAAGATCTGTCCAAACTCAAGTCAGAGAATCTCAGCTTGGAGGAAGAGAAGTGGCCATGAAGTCCCACCCCCTAGCTGAGGAGCTATTGGCCTTGGATTGCTCTCAGGAGAGGGAAGTCAATGTTCTTTAATGCTTTAACAGCTGGTATATTGACCATACTCTAGGTGAGGTACCATGTGCTGGAGTAGTCAGCCAGCACAAACTGGGCTCAATGGATCTGAGAAAGAGGTGAGGGGAATCATGGAGTTGAGTGGATAGAGAGGTGGGGAGAGTTAAAGGGGGAGGGTGGATATGTTTACAATACATCACGTGAAATTCTCAAAGAATTAATAAAACATTATTTTAAAAATAAGAAACCATTTTCACTGGTAAAGACCATACCCTGTGATGGATACCTCTGTTGTTGCTGACAATAAATTGCCCTACAGCCTGCCTCAAACTCTTAAATTTTAAAATAAAATGATTCTACCAATATTATCTTCTACTTTCAGATATTGGTGTTCAATCATTTCCTTTTTAATATATTTCTGTTTATTCTTTGAGAAGTGTGACTGTGTATACCCCTCCCAAGTTTGCCTCCAACTTTTCCTAGGCCTCCTACCACTACACCTCCCTCCCAATTCTATGTCCTCTTTCTTTTAACCCACTGAGTTCACTTAACGCTGCCCATGTATGAATGTGTGTAGGGTCATCTGCTGGAACTCAGGCAGCCTACCAGGGCCAAACCCTTTAAGAGAAGGGAGTCTCCTTCTGTCAACAGCCGTTAAATTGCCAATAGCTTCTCAGCTAGGGACAGGGCTCCATGAGCTGCTCCTCTGTCCATGCTGGAATTCCTATCGTCTTGACTTTCATATGTCTTGTGCAGGCAATCACAGTTACTGTGAGTTCACAAGTGCAAAGACCTTGTCATATCTAGAGACACTATAGTTCTGAGTGGTCAGCGTTGTATGCCTGCCCATCCAACTCATAAAGAGAAACTCGGTCCCAGGAAGTGCTGTGGTTTTCCCAAGATCACAGAGAACGTGAGCATGGCCCCACAGAACAGGCTTCTGGCTTGAGTCAGCACTCTTTCTAAATATGGCCTTGTGAATCACCTCTCAAACTTTTCTGGTCACTCAAGAATTTAAAATATACTGCCCACACACCTTTTGAAGAAAGCTACAAGAGGATGTGCCCCATCAGTGTGTAGGAACTACTAAGGAAAAGGATGGATTCAAGACAAGGATAGGGATCCAACCTAATGGAAAGTCAAGCCAATTCCAAGAGCAGCTTACTGTACCACCAACAGGAGGAGCTGTAGGAAGGGGCCCAATAGGGTCGACTAATGTACAAGCAGTATGTGTGGCTATTAAACAATTTCTTCTAATTCATAAGAGATGGCTATTAAATCATTGGAGACTTGAAATTTTTCTTAGCGGAAGTATTTACACTCCAGAAATCAGTAAGTCAGTGAAGACGTGCCCTTCTCTGTACAAAGAGTTAGTTTATACACAGAATGCCAATTACAGATGAAAGCCATTGTTTGTAGCTTGTTATTGTGTCCTCCTTCATGTGCATATGGCTGGTGGATAGTTCAAATGTAACATTATTCTTCAATGGGTTCATTGTGTTAGTTACTTTCCTGTTGCTGTGCAGAGATACCATGACCAAGGCAACGCACAGAGTTTAATTTGGTGCATGTTTACAGCTTCAGAGAGTTCGTCCATGATCATCATGGCAGGGAGTGCAGTGGCAGGCAAGCAGACGGGTATGGGCTGGAGCAGTAGCTGAGAGCCGATATCTGATCCGTGAGCATGTGGAAGAGAGAGAAAGAAACTGGGGCCTGGCATGGGTTTGGAAACTTCCAGGCCCAACCCAAGTGAGACACTTTCGCCAACAAGGTCATACCTCCTCATCCTTCTCCCAAAAGTTCCACCCACCAGGGACCAAGCATTCAAATATATGAGCCTATCTGGGGCATCTTCATTCAAACCACCACAATCATGAACTTCTTGAGACGTAAGACTCTGTAATTACACCCAACATTCTCCAGTGCCTACCGCATTGATGCAGCTGATATTCAATTCCAAACTGTTTGAATGTATGACTAGAAATCATGCTTGTTTTTATGGGATTGGGCCAAGCACTGGGAGGGTGCTAGTACTAGTTGAAAATGGATAACACTTTTACATCAGATACTTTTTGAAAGAGGTTTCCTGTTTGGTGTATTAAAGATAGACGACCCTTCCCTGAGAGATTTCTATCAGTCAGGTTCCACTCTGCATGCCATAAGTATACGGACAGGAATTATTTTCCTCATGCCACAGATAAGAAAAAGAAGATGTCCCAGAACTGTGTCATGTGCCCCATCACAGAGTGAAATTCAAACACAATAAATTCCATATGCTTAACCCCATCCTTACCTTACAAGAGAAAAAATTATCTGTGGATATACAATAAGAATGAAAATCGTGGAATGAAGCTGTTCCACCTAAGGCATGAGAAAGGAATGGAGGCTGTAGCAAAATCAGCAGGTGTGGGCCCATCTACAGGCAATACGCTTCTGATACGAGAAACTGTGTTTGCAGAAGCTAGGGCCCTGGGTTCTTTTTAAGAGATTCTGGGATCCTGAAACGAAATGGTTGCAAGCACTTCTGATTGAAATAGCAAGACTGTAGAGACAAATCATCTATAAATGGGCCATCTGCCTGCAGGCGCTGTGGAGCCTCCTTCCTAAGACACACTTTGAGTACCAGGAGGGCAGCAGGAGGGGTCACTAGAAGAGAATAGATACAGGACTTTGTTTGCATTCCCTCTCAGCTTTGTCCCCCCTGCAGATGCAAGGAGGGAAGCAGAGGAGGAGGAGGACAGGCAAGGATCCACTCCTGGTGCACATTCCTTCTTCTCCAGGCATCCCCAGGGAGGGCACATTCCTCATCATCAAAAGAGCAGAGCTGTTGATTTAAAAGATTCTTAGGATATTCTATTCAACACCCCAGAGGGTTTAACTCTCTTTGGAAACAATATAGCTGTGTCATGCCTTAGGCTGCGAGGACTCTATGAGCACAAGTTTTGGGGGCCGGAGAGATGGCTCAACTGTCAAAGATCAGCTAGGCTCACAACCAAACAGACAACAGAGTGAGCGAAACCAATACCCTGACCCCTAGAGCCCTAGGTAAAGATTCCCCAGGCCTGACAAGTATTTTCAGGCCCCTCCATGATTTCCACTTCCTTTTGCCAGAGAATTGTGCTGGCCACACTAACTCACAAGTTAGCACTCTCTCTGTCTCTCTTATGCACTCTCTCTCTCTCTCTCTCTCTCTCATAAATTTTAGTTTCTGTAGAAAACTGGAAGACTGAATTATGTCATAGAGCAAACCTGTACTTCATTCTCAATGAGGTTTTAAGATATCGGCAAAGTGCTCAAAATTACCTCTCAGACCATACACGATCATGAAAGCCACCCTCCTTAAATCCTGCAGGCTCTGCGAGGCTGACTGGAGAGTTTAAGCCTAACACTCATGAGGTAACTCAAGAGAGAGTCTATACAAATCAAAAAATGAGATAGGATCACATGATTCAGAGGTGTGCGCAGGAGTTATGAAGGGAAAGGCAAAGCCTCAGTGTGATCAATGGTCTATCTCAGTGAGGGACCAGGTACCGAAGTACATCTGGACAGCGGCTGACATTTAATATATATCTATACATTGAAAAAGCCCCTCTGTTTCTGATAGTCTTTCCCCTTGAATGACCAATTGATAACCATGAAGCAAAAGAGAAACAAGAAAGGTCCATATGAGACAGCAGACTGTGAGTGGGCCCGACTGGACACAAACTGAGCAAGCTCTCTTTGGGGAAGATGTGAGAAGATCTTGCTGTTTGCTGCACCCTCTGCACCCTGGCTGTGACTGGTTCTGCTCCGAGGCCATGAACACAGTACTTTATTAAGCTCTGCTCTGGGATGGTGACCTGGGGTTGTGACCCTAATTTCTTTTTAACATTCTCGACTCAGTAGTTCTTTCAGATTAAAAGTAGCTCAGAGACGTTGGGCTGCTAACTCAGTGGGAGAGAATGGGGGTGGGGGGGGAGTAAGGGGTTGAAGTTCTGCTAAATTCGTTATGCATTGATATTGATGCCCTCCAGTCCATGAGTCTAGCAGGAATAGCACAGACACGCACACGCCAACCCCCTCCATTTTTCTAGCGACCTTCTCACGATATCCCACCTTCCACCTCTTGTGTCTTCCAGACAACAGCCAGCCAGCCAGTCCATGACTGCCTGTCCCTGTCTCCCACTCCCGAGTCCGCCATCTCGCGGCAGCAGCGGAAGTGAGTTGTTCTAACTCTCAGCTTTTTCGTTTCTGCACCTCATCCTCACACCAGTCCCGGGATAGCAAGGCTGCATTTGTACTACCGCTGAGCTAAAGGTCAAGAAACGAAGAGAGTCAAGTGTTGGAGGTTCAAGAGCCAGGAGGCAGCTCCGGGTCTCCGTGCAGTCGGCATGGTAGCCTCAGCTACAGCACAGGCTGTGGCTTCAGCTGTGTGCCTCCCTGCTCAGGTGCATCTCCGGGTCGATATCAAGCCAGCTCTTTTTAATATGTAGTGAAGCTCCCTCGAATCTCCTCTGTGCTGCTTCTTGCTCAGTTACCTAAGTAAAATTTCTTCAGTGTACGCCTGAATTGTTCTGTTTGTTGGTTCTAGATATGGAAGGTAATAATGGGCATGTTCCTGTCAAAGGGGAGAATAAACATGCTTTTCCAAGTGAAAATCAGCAGCATACAGACGCCCTCTGCAAAGCGTACGGTCCTTCCCGCATTCCATTCTAGCGCAGCAGAACAACGCATTTACTTTCTCCCCCAAGCTGATTTTCCCCTTAATCATTAGCACGAAATACAAGTTTTCTTTGAGATTCTTTTCATTCAATTATAGAATTTTTATATCCATTTTTCATAGCCCTTCCTTCCTCGTCCTGTTCCTCCTCCTCACTCAGCCCCATTGCCCCATTGCATAGCATGAAGGAGGTGGGAGAATGAAAGACAACCTAGGGATGAGACAGCCATGAGCCCAGATCTCATCTGCAACCTGCTGACTTTTCTGCATTAATGGTGTTAGGGAGCTATCCTTAGGAAGTCACTATGGTCACAGACACACCTTTACAAAGGTCTTCCTTCCGAAGGAACTCCTCAGCACCACGTTTTGATTAGCTTCATGTTCAAGGCCTGGTTATTGCTCCCTTGGTGTGGCCTCGGGCCGCAAGATGATTCCCTGTGAATGAAGCAGTTATTGCTCTCACCAAAAGAACCCAGCACTGTGGGCTCACGTTTGCCTCCGTCTCTTCCCCCACTCAGTAGCTTATGTTTTACATGGAGTGACTACATACAAGCAAATTAAACAAGTTAAAGGCAAAGTCTGTACAGGCAAAAGTGCTGCAGAAAGACAAAATGGAATACTTTGTCATGGTACATACGTGTAATCCCAGCAGTCAAGGGGCTGAAGCAGGAAGACAGCAAGCTGGCAGTCACCCCAGACTATGTAAAGAGTGAGAGAATCTGGGTCTGTGGGATGACAGCTGACAGTGACCTGGGGAAAGGTAGAGATTTTAGGTTAGTCTGTCTGAAGCCCGGTAGGTGTATTAGTCTGTTCAAGCTGCTGCGACAAAATATCACAGGATGAATGGCCTCAAAAGCAGAAAAGTATCCTCTCCACAGTTCTGGAGGCTACAAGTACCAGAGCAATTGTGTCAGCTGTTTCCAGTCCTGGTGAAGGCCCTCTTTCTAACTAGAAGAAGACTGCCTTCCTGTACTCTGTGCTCATATGGCTTTTCCTTGTTACCATCAAGAGGAGAGAGAAAGGAGGGGGAAAGGGAGGGGAGGGAGAAAGAGAGAAAGGAGAGAGAGAGAGAGAGAGAGAGAGGGAGAGAGAGAGAGAGAGAGAGAGAGATCGTTGTCCTGGCATCTCTTCTAACAGAGACACTAATCTTATTACAGTGTTGCTTCTTATGACTTTATTTAACCTTAAATATTCCTTTAAGAGCCTCATGTGCAAAACAGATACAATATGACTCACAGCTTCAACATACAAATCTGGGAAAGAAACATTTATCACATTGGGTTATAGCCAAGGAGTGTGAGGGAGAGGGGTTCTGAGAGAAAATGAGGAGAAAAGTCTGTGTGTGTGTGTGAGAGAGTGTGCATGTGAGTGTGTGTGCATGCGTGCGTGTGAGAGAGGGAGAGAGAGAGAGAGAGAATATGTCTGTGTGTGTTTCTGTTTGTCTATGTGTGTGGCTGTATGCATATAAACTCACACAAGAAAACACTAATTATTCCTACAAAAGTTATTTACTAAACACCACTCTGAGGCAAGCACATAGATACTTCAGTGCACAAAACAGACAAGTGACCGCTCTTGGGAAGTCGATGTTCTAGCAAACAGAAGCACAGTAACAGCAGTGGATGCTTAGTGAAGGTTGTTGACCGTGTGAAAACAGCCAGCACTGTGGAAATAAAAAGAAGGGAGAGCAGGCCAGTGTCAGGAGGGGGAAAGGGGGAGGAAGAGTAGAGTGGGGAGAGGAGAGACTGAGCCTGGCGAGGGACACAGGCTGATGAGAAGAGACCTGTGCTGAAGGTGAGATGGGAGTGTCAGAAAAGCACTCCAGGCAGAGATGAAATAAAGCAGAGAGCTAAAAGACAGGAAAACCTTTGCTGCCAAGGACTGAAGAGGCTAATGTGGACTGAGATGGAGGGGGCATCTGAGTGGCCACAGAGAAGCCCAGTTGCTATTCTGCAAGCATCGTGAGGTGTTGAGAGTTTGAGCACATCCATACATCATCTTAAAGAGGTGCCCAGCTAATGTGTGGGGCGCGGCACCTGAGTAGTCACGGTGTTCATTGCAATAATCCAGGGAAGACTGCAAGGTACTAGGGCTGGGGAACGGGGACATGAAACCATGGCCGGTTCTAGATGGTCGTTAATGTAGAACTAAAACGGTTTACTGATAGACAGAGGAAGAAGCAGGGGAGGCAAATAAAGAAAATTGGGGTTTGTAACCTTGACTGATCATTTCAAGGTCATTGGAGCACATCTCTCTTCTCTGCCCTGGCACACTTTAGGAAGCAAGAAACTCAGAAGCAAGAAGACTCGGGATCTCAGGGGATGCAGTCTCTGTGGTTAAAGGGCAACACCCAAGCCTCTTTGCATTGGTTTATTGCCACCTAACTAATGACATATAGGCAATTCTGACCACTCAGAAAAGATGCAAGCCCCCTCTCCTGACATCCTTTTCTTAGTTCATTATCCAGCTGCCAACATCGCACACAATGTAGATTTTATTTATGTGTGGTATGGATTGTCTGTCTTTTCCCACTAGAATATAAGCAGCATTTTCCTTAGTCTCTTAACTGGGTATCTCTTCTTGATATACAATAAGTATTTGGTAAATATGTATAAAACTAATGCACAAATATACCAAAAAAGAGGAAGAAGCAGAAGAGAAGGCCGGGTCCATCCAGCTGGGAGCTTCATCCAGAAGGAACCATTTTCCTCTGTTCAATTTCTCAGGTATAAATCAGTAAATCAGTCTCTCTGAAGATCGCTAAAAAACCTGACCTTCCCTAGTCTCCTCCTCGGCTGTACTAGCCACGCCCAATAAAGTCCACTCTTGTGTGGACGCTGCTTGAACTGGAAGGTTAACCGAGGAATCCAAAGGATGTCAGGGTCCAATAGTAACAGCTGTCAAAATGGTTAACGTAGGAAAAAGGGCCTTGAGCTGCGACAAAATGAATCATGGCAGCAAAGGAGACAGGGGAGCATGTCCGTGCCTGATGTGGATTTCGTTCTTTGATAAACATTCCTGTCCCATCAGGTTGGCTGTGGAAAGTCGTTACTGTAGGTTGCTGTCTCCTTTAGATTCTGCTGAGATGACGCCTGGAAAAAGTGCCGGCATTTGATCCCGGTGCACAAGCTTGAGGCGAGCTGAAATATTCTTCTTCCAAACCTGACGTTTTCCCGAAGTTAGACAAAGACCTCGGGTTTGTTTTAGACTATTAAAGTGTCAGGCTCTTGGTGCTGTAAAACAGGACCCCCCCAACCACCCGCCCGCCCTCGCCCCCACACCTGCCTCCTATTTCCCAGACACGTGCCCTTGGGCTTTCCCCACTGGCCACAGAAAATTAAAGATAAAACTTCATGGGAACAGTTCGCTCTCTTCTTGGGAGTAAAATGAGAACACCGAAGGGAAGGGAGAGCAGTTTTGGCCAAGGAGAGGCCCCAGGAGGGGTCAGGGGTGAGAAAGAACTCAATTTGTCCAAGCCGTTGCTGTGGACTGACGATACCCGGCCCCACAGTGTGCATTTGGCTGGTTTCCCAGGGGCATCTATGCTCCGGATTCCCTGTCATCTATCAAGAGCTGCAACTCGGGATGTTCCCCATGCTCCCTTCCCCTCGAGGGGCATTCTTGCCCTTGGATGCTTTCTCGGCTTCTTTGAGAGAGAGGCCTTAAAAAATACACGCAGCGCTTGGCTCAGGACGTCACCCCACCCTGAGCGCCCTGTTCTTTCTGTATCTGACGATCTACAGGAACGAGTCTTCTCATCTGTTCCTTCGCTCCTGAAGCCTTGGAGGATTGTGTTTGTTCCGGATCGAAAGCTTAGAGGACTTAAACAGGTGGAATCAGCCAGCGCATTCAAAACCACAATCCAAGGTGATTATTGCTAAGAGATTTGGAAGCCGGTGCATTGAGAACATTTTTCAGCAGTTTCGTCCTCCACTGAATTAAGGACTCATGTCGGTGGTTTGCCTTTGCAGAGCTCAGTTCTTTCCAAGGAAACTATTTTACTCTGTCCTGTCACGTGGACACTGCCAGAAAGCCTGCGTCTTACCTCATTGTATTCATTCTCTTCCTCTTATAATCATAATCTTGAATAAGACTTGAATCGTAGTCTGCACCTCAGAAAAATTACTGGATGATTTCTCCAAAGCACCAAGACATCTCACATTAGACTCGTGGGATTCCGGTCAAGAGGTCTTCACAGCGAATCTTACACACACTGCTGAAGACGTAAACTCAACCGCCAGCCTCCCAAACAGACGGTTCATGGAAAACAGGAAGGAGAGGCAGCTTGGTGTTCTTTCAGTTAACTGTCTGAAGGCATAAACACAGGAACCCTACTTCCTTATCAATTCAGTAATCTCCAGCGACCCAGCAGAGACCTAAAGATGTTAATGCAGCTGGGCAACAAGGTTGCGGAGGACAAAAGCAGCTCCCATCTCCGAGAACAATTCTGGAGAAACTTCCAGGAGTTGGCATTTTGTTGTAAACAGTTGACTTCCAATGCCCCAGAGACCGATGGGCTGGAAGAAGGAATGCCCTCATCAGCCTTCAACTTGACGTCAGAAACTACCGTTGCCCACTCTTCCCACGTCATGCCCTGAGCCTTTGGTGAGTCCATTTCCCATTCCTGTCACCGAAACCCCCGATGTTTAGATGTCAGTGCCTCGCTAAAGGGCCCCCAGCCCTGCTGACCAGGAAGATGGAGAGCAAACAGATCTTTATCTGCATGGCCAGAGGAACACAGTGCTCCTGGGCCCGAAGCTGGCCAAGGCTATGCCAGGCTTTTAGGATGCCTCCTGGAAGGAGGCCATGGCTCAGCCCTCCCCCAGGCCTGGCACCCTGAAAGAGCTCATTCACTGCACGGGGTGAGCTCTTTTCTCTCCAGTGGCTACTCACCAATGGCAGACCCAATCACACACAAGAATGACGGTTCTGCCTGGGGTGCTGAAATTTCCTTCATGAAGCTTTGAGGTTTCTTTTCTTTTCTTTTTCCTTTTTGTTAAAAAAAAAAAAAATGAAACTCACCGGACACAACTCTGATACAAATGATGGGATGTTTTTTTTTGAAGTGGAGACCAAAAGGAAAACGAGAAAGCTGCATAAAGTACCTCAGAAGCTCTGGCTTCTGTCCTTCCCCCTACACTCACATACACATACTCATGCCTGTACACACATGTATACTGGTGTGCTTGCACACCCACACACTTTCACACACACACACTCACTGACTTCTGTACCTTTCTCTCACGCCCTCATACACGCACAAGCACACATACATGCATCCAGTCACAACACTGGATTCCACGCCTACACTTCCACAGAAGCACACATGCACACTCTTATATGTATAGACAAACACTGACTCCCTCCTACCCCCACACCTTCACGCGCGCGTGCATGCATAATGTACACAGGCACAAACCCATGCACACATAAAGCACGCACACTGGCTTACGTACCTCCTCCTGTACTCACGCATTGCACACAAACACACACGCACGCGCGCACATACATTCACATACACTGACTTCCACAACTCCCTCTGATATCCCCCCCCCAACAGTTACACACACTGTTCCATACTTTCTTCTATACCCGTCCCTACACACACACACACACACACACAATGTGTATATTCACATATATTGACTCTATACTTCCCTCCTACAGCCTACTACACACATACACTCACACACACACTGGCTTTCATTCCTCCTTCCTCCATGTAAACACACACACACAACAATGTACTACAGACGGGCAATAATTCTCAGAGCCAAGAATCGACGTTGCTTTCTTCTAGTGTGGGAAAAGCCATAAACTCTCCTGGGGACCTCTGTGGACATTCTCTCCCTTCCTGGCTGGATTCCTGCAGCCTGAGCTAAAACCTAAAAGGAGGCGTTTTCCTTCTTCCTACTTTATCTAGAGTAATTTCTTCATGAAGCTGTGTTGTGTCTTCCCCTGAGGCCTCTGAATTTTATCTACTTGCATTTTTCTCGCAGTGACTACATAGTTTATGAGTCCTAGCATGAACATAAACACGTGGGTTCCTGTCGAAAACAACAGCGAAGGTTTTTCTCCTGCTGGGGTTCCCTCTTTAGTGTATGAAGGTGTTGTGTGTTTTATCTTGGGAGCATTGGGGAACTCCAAATGGAAACCCTCATAGGTGTCTGGGCCCTCACCCAGCAATATAGGGTCACAGTCTGGACCTCACACTATCCTGCACATACTCCCATGCCCCCAGGAGAGGCAGACGATAAGAGCAGAGAGGGAGGCAGCGCACCCACATGAGAGCAGTAACAGGATTGAGAACACAGTGGGTCAAGGTTGCAACCCTTGTGCCCAGCCTCTGTTCCCACCAGACTCACTACATAGCACAAACTCCAGAATGGCAACCACAGCACATTGGACCTCAATATGAAGCCCATCTCAGAGCACAGGGGGGTGGGGGGGAGGCTTGCACAACTAGCACTGGTGGCCCTGTGTAACACTAGTTTTGTTTGCCTCTACTGCAGAATTTATTTGAGCATAAAACAATCAGGACATTTGAATGACTCAGCTGGCAAAGATACTTGCTGCTCGCTATGAGAATTTGAACTGATCCCTTGGACTCACATGGCGGAAAGAACCAACTCCTACAAGCTGTGCTCTGACCTGCACATGTGCATACATGCACAATACAAACACAAGGAATAAATGCTTAAGAATACAAGGGTTTTCTCAAAAACATGTATAGGTTTAGCGAAACAGATGGACATGCATAAGAACAGTTAGCTGTATGTAATGGGATCTTGTGTTTTTAGGCTCCTTGTTCCGATGAAGGATTACTGGAGCAAAGGTGGAAACATCCTCAGGACTCTTGATGGATGCTAACAGAATGCTTTCTCAAAGACATGACTTCCATAGCCACTAGGAAATCCCAACAAGACACGTAGACCACAGCTCTGTAAATGCTGCTACTCCTCACAGCTTATTGCTATACCCATAGATCAGAGCATTGCTCAGCCCACATCAGAGAAGTTTCTTCTTGCAGTAGAGGATAGAGATCTACAACAGGACAACATAACGGGCAGAGAGTGAGACTATCACACCTCTTTCCAGGGCTCAGGGATCTATGCCAAAGAAGAGGCAGAAAGATTAGAGCCTGGGATGCTGGACAACTCCCGGGAAGCTGAATCTTCCAAATACAAGGCTGGTGCACATTTGAGCTCCCAGAGACGGTGACAGCGGGGACAGGACCTGCACTAATTCAATCCAGACAAAATCTCAGCCTGGAGAAAGGCAGGTGGGCACACGCTCCTACCCCTCATCCTACCCCCAATCAAGAAGCTATTTGCAATTGGTAACTGCTGGAAAATAACTTCAATGGGCATATCGGTCACACTTGAGGGCGAAACCTCACGCTCAGAATTAATGGCCAACAAACAGATTCCATGAGATTTTGTTAATGTGTGCTTTTCTGGTGTTTGTTTGGTTAGCTTTGTTTGTTTCCTTGTCTTTTTAAGAGAGAGAGAGAGAGAGAGAGAGAGAGAGAGGTGAAGTTGGAAGAGTATCTAGAAAGAGTTCAGGAGAGAGGAAATAGTATTATCAAAATGTATAAAATGTTTTAAAAAAACAGAGAAAGTTTTCTGTATTTTATCTGAAAATAAGCATCTAAAATGAAAAGTTATTTTACTTTAGGCTAAAATACGACTTTATATACTTTTAGTATGTCTGAAATATTTTGCAGCTTATAAAGAATTTCTAAAATGTTAGGTATATTGTTTAATAGTGTCATGCCTGGGGCAGTATTTTAAAATGTGACCTTTAAGGTTGATCTTAATGGAAAGGTCCATATTCATAAAGAAAGAAGAGAAAATGAGAGTTCTCATCTTGGCAAATATAGATTTAAAGTATGCAGCATATTGTATGTTTATAAATATGAAATAGTGCAAAATTAATAACACCTTATTACATTTTTTAATTGAATGCAATTTACTTCCTTTTTTCTTTTAGAGGTCACTTTACTTTTTGTTGTTGTTGTTGTTGTTGTTGTTGTTGTTGTTGCTGTTGTTTGACAGGGTCTCTAACTTTGAACTCCTTCTGTAACCAAGGATGACTTTGTACTGACCCTCAGGCTCCACCACCCGAGTTCTGAGATTATAGGCAAATATCACCCTCCCCAGTTTATGCAGTGCTGGGAATATAACTCAGGGCTTTGCCCATGCTAGACAAACACTCTGCCAACTAAGCCGCGACCCTAGTCCCAAGGCTGACTTTAATATGACCCATCAAACCCTCTTGCCAGCTGTGTCATATCCTTGAACTTCTTAGCACAGGAGACAGCGTTCTGAAGAGAACACCATTAGCACAGGCTGTGAGATCAGCAATTAATGAATAGGAGCTCATGAAACTGAGAATTTTCTGCACAGCAAAAGACACCATCATTCAGACAAAGCAGCAGCCTACAGAATGGAAAAAGATTTTTAGCAGCTACACATCTGATAGGGGGCTAATATCTAATATATATAAAGAACTCAAGAAACTGGGTTTCAAATAATCCAATTTAAAAATGAGGTACAGATATAAACAGAATTCTCAATAGAGAAATCTCAAATGGCAGAGAAACACTTAAGAAATGTTCAGCATTCTTAGCCGGCGGGGAGATGCGAATGAAAACTACTTTGAGATTCCATCTTATACCTCTCAGAATGGCTGAGATCAATAACACAAGTGACACCTCATGCTGGTTCGGATATGGAGTAAGGGGAATGCACTTCCATTGCTGCTGGGAGTGCAAACTCTTACAGCCACTTTGGATATCTAACTACATTTTCATTCCGAGTGGTTATCAATCGGAGACAGCTTCTGGGTTAGGGATGGGAGCATGTGTCCACTTCTCTTCTCTGCTCTAGGACTGGATCTAGTGAGGCCCTGTGCATGCTGCCCCAGTCTGTGTGAGTTCACTGGGCACTGGCCCTGTTGTGCTTAGAAGCTTGCCTCCTTGGTGTTCTCCATCCCTCTGTACGTTCAGTCTTAATCAGATTTAATCTCTTTGCAGTTAAAGCCAGCAAAGGCAGAGAGGCATGGCCGCTCTAGATACGGAGAAGAAGTGACAGTCACGTGCCCAGTAGTATCTTCATACCACTGTCCCTAAGGCTCCAGGGACAATGAGCAGGATGGGGTGGAAAGAATGGATGAGCCTGCAGATAAGAAAGAAGAGCTGTGAGGTGCTATCCTTTGGCATGACGTAACCAGGGCAATCATGGTGTCATGATAACAGTGACTGCCAGCAGCACCTGCACAAGACTGGTCCTGTTGATAGCCAATCATAGATCAAGGAGCAGCCCAGTTGCCCCTACTCCTTCCTACTAAAATGCAAACCATTGATGGATTCCGTGGGAGGGGCAGATGTTCACAGAAGCCACTGGCTCATTAGATAATATAACTAAAGTGATTACTAGGAATTTGAGTCTCAGTTCGGGAACTTTATTTCATGATGGAGTCTATTCCGTTTGTACATTGTAGTCAGTGGTATTCCCAAGTATAAGCTACCTGAAATCTGTCAATGTATCCTGATTAGTTATCAAGGGTTTGTTGTTCGAAGAGACTTAACCAATGAGCCACGAGGAGAACAGGGAGGTTCAGTGTCAAAGGCATGTTCTCTAACCGAAGCAGAAGTCAGCAGCAAGTGGCTCATTCTGACCTGGCTTCACTGCCCTCCCATCCTCTGCAAAACAGTGCAAGTCACAGCCAAGACAAGTGCGCCCCTGTTAGAAAGAAGCCAGCAAAGCACACAGAAAAGACATCATCTCTAAACTCACTCTGCTTTCATCTCCCAAACAACATGTTCTTTTTCTCTGGTTCTTTCGGTGTTTCTAACGGAAGTGAAATTCTTCTCTGGCGTCCAAGAAAGATTTATTACTGAAACAGAGCAGATTTTACCTGGCAGTAAGTGCAGGCAGGACGTGTCCTCTCATACCAGGCCCAATTGCTCTTTATTTTGCAGATACTAATATTAGGCCCGGTTAATCATCACACATTCCTTTTATTAGGTGAGGAGTTACATTCTTGAAACCGCTCTCAGGAAAATAATCCTTTCCTTCCAGACCACCCTGAGCTGTAGACTTGGGGTTTCGGCAGTGGTAACATGGCTGGGCCATGTGGCAGACGTCTGAGCAGCCTGAAGACATCTGCTCTTCAGCCTCAAGCCCTTGGAAGTGGTTGGGGAACTTCCTCTTGTTTTGTTCAGTTGGCCCAAGGTCATTCCCACTACAAACACCGTGAAAGTGTTGGTACCACCAGAGTACCAGTCTTTATTGCTTCTCTCCCTCTTCACGGAGCCACCTGGGAGGGCAAAGCCGACAAAATAGGATGCATTCAATAAATTTTATTGGAAGGCACTGATTCAGGCAAGTTAGAGCAGCCGAGTTTTGTACAAAATACTAAATTGTTAGGATACACTAAATTTCACTCAAAATGTATCTTGTTCTAATAGATCTTCTATAGGTTGGTTGCTAATATCCAATTTGCCATAGAAACATTGTGGTCATATTGTGAGCCTGTCGCCTGATGCCTTTTCAACTCCTGCTGTGCCTGGAGGATAGGACTACACCAAGAACAACAGGAAACCTCTCAGTTTTTCAACTTTGCTTTAGAACAAAGTCACCCAAGTTACAGATCAGACCTTCAGAGTGCAGTGGCTCGGGTTTCTGTTCATTGATTCTCATCCAGCTGTGGTGGGCATTGGCAGGACTCCCAACAAAAAAGGGGGGTTACCAGAGGTAGCATGGAGACTCTAGGGGAGATGGCAAGTGAGGGAATGACAGAAAGCCAGGTCTTCGGTGACTGTGGGAAACAATGACAGGTGCTCACACATTCCGTGATGGTTCCAGTCCCTGCTGGATGACAATGGTGGATAAGGACAGGGTGAGGAGACAGGAGGAAATAAAGGTGGTCTGCCTTCAGAAGCCGTGATGACCAAAGCCTCTGACTTGGTCACGATCCACCAAAAGGAAAGAAAAAAAAACTTGAGAGTCTTGAAATAGCAGGTGGGAAAGGGGCAGCTGGGGTTCTAGCCCTACTAGGAGCTCAGGACTCCCTTGGAAGTAAATTCTTCATTAAGAAATTCCCTCTGGGTGCACCCACACACTGAGACAATGGGGATGTTCTTTCGGGAACTCACCAAGGCCAGCTGGCCTGGGTCTGAAAAAGCATGGGATAAAACCGGACTCTCTGAACATAGCAGACAATGAGGACTGCTGAGAAGTCAAGAACAATGGCAATGGGTTTTTGATCCTACTGCATGTACTGGCTTTGTGGGAGCCTAGGCTGTTTGGATGCTCACCTTACTAGACCTGGATGGAGGTGGGTGGTCCTTGGACTTCCCACAGGGCAGGGAACCCTGATTGCTCTTCGGGCAGATGAGGGAGGGGGAGTTGATTGGGGGAGGGAGAGGGATATGGGAGGCGGTGGCGGGGAAGAGACAGAAATATTTAATAAATAAATAAATAATAAAAAAAGAAATTCCCTCTGCTTCTATTGTGGATTCGGAAAAGGAAAGAGGAAAAAGAAGAGAAGAGAAAAAAAGAGGGAAGGAAAGAGGAGGAGATGAAAAGAGAGGAGGGAAGGAAAGGGGAGAAGATGGAAGAGAGGAGAGGAGGAGAAAGGAGGAGGGGAGAGGAGAAGGGAAGGGAAGAGGAGAGGAAGAGAGGAAACAGGAAAAGAAGGGAGAGGAGGAAAGGAAAGGAGAGGAAAGGAGAGAAGAAGGGGAGGGGTAGAGAAGGGAACAGGAAAGGAGGGGGAGGGGAGGGGAAGGGAGGGAAAAGAGCACATTTCCCATGTCATAATCACAATGAAACAAAGAGACAAATAACATGTGGCCAGCAAATCCTTACAGGATCAGTTTCACCAAAGAAACTGAGATAATCTGTACATCAATCTGAGACCTAAAAGATGGCACCATGTTTGAAAACCACCCGAGTCTAGTACCTGATGCTCTGCCAACCCTAGACTCTAACTAGACCACAACTAGCAACTGTTTGACCAGCTCTTACTTTATGCCATGCCCAAACTTAGGTGTGTGATATTGGTGCAACCCACAGATCATGAATGGTGTGGATCAGAAAAAAACTTGTTCCCCCACGTGGAGCCTCTGGGAGCTCGCTTTCCTCCTACTCATCCAACCTAGCTGAGATGTGCTTCAGCTGATCAGTCCTCAGAAGGAGCTCCTGGGTGCTGAGCTCTCAGAATCCCCCTCTCATCCTCACCCCCAAGCCAGGCAGAGATCTCTCCTGCCCCAGGACACCATGCCAGTCTCAGCCCCAGACTGAGAACAGGACTGAGATGCCTGTCCCTGACTGACTTCTGACTTCCAGAGAGAGAAGAAAAGGGAAGATGAGAGAGAGGGAGGGAAAGAGAGGGGGAGGGATTCTAATTCAAATTGCTTCCCTCCCTCCTTCCGTTCCTCCTTCCCTCCTCCTTCCTTCCCTCCCTCCATCTTCCCTCTATCCCCCTCCCTCCGTCCTTCTGTCCTCCCTCTGCCCCTCCTCCCTCCCTCGCTTTCATCTGTCCTTTCTTTTCTTTTTCCTTCTTCCATCTTTTGCTTTCCTTTCTTCTCAGTTTTCCTTCCTTTCCTTTTTCAAAAATGTCTGAAAATCGTGTGCATTCTCTCAAGCAAGTCAGAGAGGGACACTATATGTAGCAATTCCAGCATGCAGAGGGTCGCATACTCTAAGCTTGCAGACACTGAAAACTGCAGTCTGGCATTCCCAGCATACTGCTTGGGAAGGAATCCTTACAGACAGTGGTGAATGGTTCCGGCTCCAGCTCCGGCCCCGGCCTCTTAAGCTCCGTTTACATTTCATAGTTTTTCCTGAATTTCCTTCAACTGTGTCTCCAAACATACTTCTCTAGTCCATAAACTGTTTCGGTGAAACTTGGATGACATTTGATTTGATTCCTGTAACTGCGAGAATCTGAGACAACCATTCATTTCGAAGCAACCCTTTCTATTTGAAAACCTTCCTATGCCAAGTCTCTGTCAGGGTTCTCAATCATAGCACCCTGGTGCCCTCTGCTAATCATGGTGGCCTGCATCTTCCAAAAATAGCAGCTGCTGAGACCCTGCTTGTGGCTACTTGGTTTCATTACTCCTTAATAAACCCTTGTTCATTGAACAAGCCAACATGAATCTCCTACAGCCGAATCTGAGATGAAGGCTAGTAACAGTGGAGAGTCCCCGCCTTCCCTGACTATTCTTTTTAATAATGCTTTATTTGTTTTTTTTTCTTTTTTAATATTGTTTGGAAAATTATGATATAATCACACCATTTCAATCTTCCCTTTTCTCCCTCTAAATCCTTCCATGGCCCTTCCCCCTCCCCATCGTGATCTTGCATATTTGTGGCCTCTTTATGTTGTTACATTTGTGTGTAACATTTGTGTGTTACATTTATGTTGTTACACACGTGTGTGTGTGCGTATGTGTGTGTGTGTATCTCCCTAAATATATAAATACAACCTGCTCAGTTTGTATAATGGTACTTTTATGTGTGTTTTCAAGGCTGACTATTTGGTATTGGATAACCGATTGCTCTCCCCTAGAGAAGATTATGTCTCTTATTCTCAGCATTCCTTAGTTGCCTGTAGCTCTTCATATAGAGCTGGGGCCCCTTGAGCTTGTCCAGTCCATGCAAGCCTGCTTTTGGCAACAACTTTGTTCAGCCCATGTTTAGGCAGCCATGTCGGTGGGACTTCATGGGTGTAGCTTCTAAGAGACACAATGTCACAGCTAACTCAAAGTTCCTCTGGCGCTTACTAGACTTAGCAATAACTTCGTGTGTGTGTGTGTGTGTGTGTGTGTGTGTGTGCGCGCGCATGCGCGCGCGCGTGCGAACCTGTATGCACACACAGTGAGTGTGAAGATCAAAGTACACCCTCAAATGTTGGTCCTGCTTCTGCTGCTTGTACCCCGATCTTGCCATTGCTGGTATTATATGTGCAGGCCACTGTATCCAGGCTTTTGTGGGGGTTGTAAAACCAAACTTAGGTTGTATGCTTGCAAGACAACTAACTGCTTTACGAACCATGCTGTCTCCCCAGCCTTGGCGTTTACTTGGTGCTGAGTGTGGAATTTCATGAAGGGAGCATCAAGGCAATGTTTGAATGCTCTTGTCTCATAATATTACGACATCTGCTAACAATTGTGAGTCCGACCACTCTCAGAATCCTGAGGAATTGTTCACTGGCTCACTGCTTCCTAGAGTTTCGCTTTGGAAATGATGGGAATGTAACCAGGATGTAGTCGCACCTGTGGGAACACCTAACACAGGGTGTTGCCCCGGGAGGAAAGGAAATGAGTAGCTCTCGTCTCTTTTGGAGTGAGAAGGTATTACAAAGGCCCTGGAAGCCACCTCCAAGATACAGTCTTTCTCTTAGGCATTGAGCCAAGGCGAAGAACATTCTGTGAATCATTACTCCTTGTCAGCTTGGCCAAAGCACGGCTGTGGGCTAGAGGAGTGTTTTCTGTTTTGTTTGGTTTGTATCTGGGTGGGCACAGGCTCCACAAATCTCATGACACCAGCAACCAGTTTGCAATCCTGGGTGGTTTCTCTGGAGCAGAAACTCTCCAACCTGTCCGTGCAAACTTCCAGTAAAGTCTGTTTCATCTCAAACTTAATCAGTTGGCCTTTGTAACCAGCCTCTCAGTTGGTTGAAAAAGAATCCTCTATACCTCTCTTCAGAACTCATAAGGTGGCTGTGGTGAGCAGATTTTTCATGAGCACCTTGTGCCCAAACTGTAATCGTTGGTCAGTGAGCGAGCGCGGGTGCATTCCTCTGAGGTCTCCCCTCCCACCCTGGACTCAGGAGTCCAACAGTGACATCGGGGCCTCCTGCTTCTCTTCCGGAAGATAACATCTTCAAACAGTAACCTTGTTTAACTTAAACAAGCCTTCTGCCCTCAGCAAAGGGAAAAGTTCAGTAGGAAATCCGCATTTGCTGTTGGGGAGGGCAGATAGGGACTAGATGACTCTAATTCTCAAGGCTGCTTATGAAGCCTGAGCCAAGTTTTCATAGAGGGGGAGTATCGCTAGCAACTTGATTCCCTCGGGTCAGTAACGAGTGTTGGTGTTTTGTTTCCTGAGATGACTTGGAAAATAGGAACAGCTTCCACTCCTCTCAAGCAGAGCCCTCCAGCAAGCTGGACTAGTGAGGACTACCTTGATTCTTTTAATAAAAAAAAAAAAAGCCTGAGGCCAAATCATTCTATAACACTTTTCAGGTATTTGTCTGGCTAATGCACACCAAAAAATTCTTATATATAAAATAAGACACACACATATAATATAAACTATATAGTTATAATATATATTGCATACATAACCCAAGCACAAGTATTTGCCTGAAACAATTCACCCTTACTACATGCTATTAATTTTGCTTTATTTATCCTATTCCATTCTATTAAATCATATTCCTGTCCTATAAAAGCACCAGTGTTGAGTTGGGGGGTGTGTGGTTTGGTGGTTGAGAGCCTGTCTGGCACGTGCCAGGCCCTGGATTCAGCCAGAACAACCACAACAAAAGCCACAGCTTGTGACCCACAGAATTGATGTTCTTATCCACGACCTAACATATGAAAAACACTCTGGAAGGGGGAAAGGGTACATGTAAAACACAAATCCTACAAACCTCCCACTTCTGGGACATCAAATACAGCTAAGGATGTCGTTTTTGTCAAAAAACATTCTCATTAAATAAACTCTATCTATGAGATAAATATTTATGAGTGCCAGCATGGTGTGTGACGTTGCATCTGGCATGTCGTGTATTCCACCCAGTGCAGAGAGGCGAGGAGAGTGGATGACAGTGGATGCGGGAAGGGGTGATGAGCTAAAGCTCTCAGGAAAGGGTGGTCGGTGCTCCGAGTCTGAGGCTTTGGTCCCGTTCCCATATGGAAGTGGGGCACATTCAGGCTGAAGGTTTCCTCAGCCCACCCAGGGATCCAAGCTGTCCCTTCCCATTCCTTGTAGCCAAGGCAGGAACAGAAATTGCCCTGGACAAGGGAGAACCTCGGGGTGGCCTATGTGGATGCAGTCCCACCTCCTTCCTTCTGTGACCCTGCTCCACATGCTGGAATGTTCCTCAGATTTCTCTTACTTCTGCTTTCCCTCTACTTGGCCATTTATATTTTAAATTCTACTTTAAGAACTCTCCCATTTTGAGCTCTCTCCCCCCTCTCCCCAGGACTATAGAAGAGAAGGACTATAGAAACCTTACCAGGGCTCCTATTAGAATTCTCACATAGATCTTTCCGGTTGTATAGACAGCCTCTCTCCAGCCGGAAGCACACATCACAGAGCAGGGGAGACTTAAGCAGCTGAGGACCGTGACCATGAGCTGTGCAGACAATAGTCTGGAGTAAGAGATTAAAACCCCCCAGAGAGAAGGACCACCCAAAGAGACACTGGTGAGACTTGGGACGGAGTAGAGAAACCCTAGGCAAGGCTGTTGTGTCTTTTGTCCCACTTATCCCTAAACCTCAGTGGATTCCCTTCCCTTCCCTCAGACTAGTCGTTCTTGCATTCAGAGAGCCAGTAAATAGTTCCCCTTTGCCTTTTGCCTAATTCCAGCTGGGTTTCTGTAAATTGGAAAAAAAAAAAAAAAAAAAAAAAAAAAAAAAAAAAAAACTCCTGACTAATACAACCCTTAATTGTTCCTAAACCAGATAGTCATGTCCTATAAATTTGCATGTTTTGTTTTATAACTCAAAGGTGGGGTCTTCCATTTGCTGCTGGGGAATAGGTCTTGTTTAACCTAACTCCTGGTTCTGGAATGCCTGATCACCGATTTGCATACACCGTTGTCAGTCGTGGGGAGAAAACATGACTTTAGTCAATTTTTGGAAACAGCTAGTTTCTCCATGGCAAGGAAGAGAATTGCAGTGACCAGATCTCATTCAGAAAAAAAAAACCTGATTTTTAAATTTTAAGAAACTGACTCACATTCTTTTGAGTAAATTACCAATCCTTTGGAGAACTTCAGGCCTTCTTCTCCTGAATATTAACTGGCTAAAAGTGTGGGCTGATTGAGACCTCAGGAAGAGCAAAAGAGAGCTCCAAATCTAAGTGACCTTGTCTGGTTAATGCTGGCCTATTCCCTGGGGCTATGTCCCTGATGTCCACGCGGCCCTAGACGCCTCTTCTGGAAGCACGCAGGCTTCGCACTGTCAGCCACGGCTGGACTCAAGAATCCAGCCATTTGCCTCAGCACAAACTCACTACACGCTGTCAGGAAACCAAAACAAATCCGGCCTTAGTAACTATTCAAAATATTCTTGTAAAAGAGGAAAGAGACATGCCAATGATCAGAATGCTGGCATTAGTCCTCCTGCACAGTTCAGAACTTAGGCCAAGGGTTTTCTTCTATAAAGAGAAGTGAACAAGGCTGAAAAGACCTGGGGATGTGGATGTGTGGTGGGGGTCGAGTCGGGTGGTAGCCAAGACAATCAGAGCACACTCACCCCACAGCCAGATGATTGTGGGGGGAGGGGGATGACTTTTAATGCTTCTTCTGACAGACGCAGGTCAAAGTTCAGAAACCTAGGGCTAGGAAAGAACCCTCAGTAGGATTATCAAGTGTCATGCTCTAATTCATCAGAGGACACACAGGTTGGCTCATTATGGCCAAAGAGGAGCTTGGAGAGTCTGTCTGTGGCCCTGTGCTCAGTGAACAGACAGTGTGCACGACTCTTAACCTGAGCCATAAGGGGCAGGGTGCTCCTTACCCAAGAACTTCTTCACAGTACAGAAGAGGGGCAGACTTGTAAAACAACCTTGTTTTCTGAAATCACAGGACTCTCCAAACCTCGCTTCTGACTCCAGGAGCTGTCTGCATCTGTGTGCCTCCCCTGGATCACATGGGAATTCCCAGGTTTGGAGATCCGTGAGGTCACAGGGATGGTAGGAGTGGCACCTGGTACTCTTGATCTGCCTCCCTGGAAGTGATGCGCCATGTTGGAAACTGCAGATGTGACCAGTGTCGAAACGCATCTGTGACATTTGCTAGTTACTCCCAGCTCCATGCGAAGAAACAAGTCCACCAGTCCAAGTGCAGCCATCTAGATAGAGCTACAGCCCTAAAATTTTATCTCAGTTGGGTCTCTAAATCTCACTCCCATATCCTGCTCCGACTTCTTCCTCCTTTCCACTGCCCATTGGCATTTCAGTGGTAAGCTTCCCCTCCTTGACACAGGTTTCTGTGTATCATAACCAAGTTCTCTTTTCCTTGTTACTTATACTGAAACTCTGTAATTTAAATTATATTGATAAACAGGTACTCATATCATCTCCTCTAAGGCTTAGGGAACATTTTGGAACAGACGACAGGGAGAAAGACCATGAACCACTATCTTCTGCACGGCACAGCCTCCTCGTTCATAGCTCCCAGCAGCTGCAATTGGCTGCACCTGCCCTGCAGAGGACCTCCTCTCAATAATCAGTGATGGATCGGGGAGGGGCTCAAAGGGCCGTGCCCCTCCCTATGGGAACTGTCGGCTATCGATGCACTGAAGAGTCTACTAGACTCCAGGAAATAGTTCCACACCCTGGTCATATAGACTATCCTGGTTAAACTTACACACAGACACACAGACACACACACAAAGCCATGAACATACATAGAAAAGGGAGTTGTAGAAAGGAAGAGAGATCACAAGGGTGGCAGTAAGATAAAAAAAAAAGGATAGCTGGGAATAATCAAAATGCATTATATAACTACATAAAGCTTTGAAAAAATAGGATATTTTAATTTTTTTAAATTTTGAAATCATAATAATTACATCACTCCCCTTTTTCTTTTCCTCCCTCCAGATCTTCCCATGTGCCTCCACCCAAATGTCTTTGAAATGTATGATTTATGACATCTTTTTCTTTCATTGTTGTTATGTACATGTTATGTGTACATATATTCCCAAATACATAAATATGACCTTCTCAGTCCATATAACGTTACCTGTATGTAGTAATAGCAGCGGGCTGCATCCCCGGCACCGGGCCGCCCCCACAGCTAGCTTTACTCGAAATAATTACGCGGACACTGTAGTCTTTTAAACACTGCTTGGCCCTTTAGCTCTAGCCCTTACTGGCTAATTCTGATATCCGGATCAACCCATCTCTAATAATCTGTGAGCACGGTTTTACCAGGAAGATTCTAGCCTATGTCCATCCTGGGTCAGAGCTTCATCGCGTGCGTCTGCCTGGGAGCTGGGAGCATGGCATCTCTCTGAGGCGTCTGCTCCCGAGAGGAGAGCTGTGGAGTCTGAGCTCACTTCCTCCCAGCATTCTGTTCTGTTTACTCCTCCCACCTATCTTCTAACCAATGAGGGCCAAGCAGTTTCTTTTTATTTAACCAATGACCTTCCTCCATCACCTGTATGTCTAGGTTTTCAGGGCCAACCACTGGTATTGAATAGCTAACTGGCGGGTTCTTCCCTAGGGAAGATTATTTCTCTAGCATTCCTTTTAAGTGCCTTTAGTTCTTCTTCTAGAGTTAAACACATAAAAACAAGGAAGCAATTTCTATTCAGCTAAAACATATTTATGCGCAAAAGCCTAAAGAACAGAAGAAAAAACCTCTCAGAAGCAACAAAGTGTGACACAAAAGTAAAGACAAACAAACAAAAAACCAAACAAAGAACGGTTCTGAAGGGCTGAGGATGAAGCTCAGCTGGTGGACGGGTTTCTGAGCTAGGAGTGAGGGCTATGCCTGGAATCCCAGCACATGGGAAGGAGAGGCAGAAATACTGGAAGTTCAAGATCATCCTCCACTACAAAGGCGGTCAAGGCCAGTTTGGACTAGCGGAGGGAGGCAAGCAGGGGCTGAAAGGTTAGAGAATCAATTCTCTCACCAAACTCTATCTTTTGCAAAAATTTCCATTTAGAATATAAAAGTCAGCCATTGTCTTTTTGCACGTCTAGTCTAATAGTTCTGCTTTCCTCTAAAAACGAATGAATGCTTTTGGCTCAACAGAAGTACTCACACAGAGAGAAGTTCAACTCCAAAGTCACCTTGCTGTATTTCAGAATTTCTATATCCTTCACATTAGTAGTGAAATAAAACTCGGGCTAACTGAGCACCCAAATGACTTGCTAATACTCTGATTACATTTATTCAAAAATTTGAACTATTTGCCTATTGAATCCTCGTCATAGGATGGCTGACTAAGGATGGAAGACAGAGTTCTGAGAGGCAGCACTAGGAATATACTTTCAACCTAACGGTGACCCACAGTGAAAATATCACCTGCTGGAACTTAACTCCGGTGAGAGAATTCAGTCCTTTGTCGGGGCCCCATGGACAGATCCTAAAGCAATTGCCCATGAGCCTCGTCTTTTAGCATCTGGATCCTCGCATCGTCTTCTCTCCTTGGGTTTTGGTGTTGCCTAAATCTGGCTTCTATGGAGCGTTGCTGTGTCTCTCCCATAGTTAAGTTGGGAAAGACTCCGTCTCCCCAAGGGCTTGCTCCTTCTCTGACTCTGAAGAAGGAAGTGGCATGTTATGAAATCTAGATGGCAAGGATGTGAAGGTGACCTCTAGCCAACAGCAAGGAGGAAACTAAGGGCACTCAGTTTTACAGCCACTAGGAAATACTCTCTGCCAACAACGTGAGTAAGCCTGGAAGAGGATCCTCTACCATCAAGATGAAAATACAGCCCAGCTGCTACTCTGATTGCTGCATCTTGAATCCAGAGACCATGGACAAGTTTTGAGCAGACTTCTAAACCTCAGAAATCACAAGATACAAACATATATTGTTTTAAGATACCGTGTTTGTGGCAATTATTGCATAGTAATGAGTACTAATACAGGGGCATGTCGTAAAAGAACACACTGTCCAGACATGTGTGTGTTCTTACCCCTGTGACATAGTATGCTGGATCACGTCTCAGCTGAGCTGAGATCCGGGCAAATCCCATGGAGCAGTTTCATGTCCAGTGATGCCCTTTGCTTCTCTGCACCTAAATTTCCTCACCTGTTAAATGAGGGGTTTGTGACTGGAAATACCAAGGAACTTGTCAGGTCAAGAGGGTTCTCTGCTTCCAAAGGAAAATGAGACCCTTGATAGCTAGCAGGGAATTAGCCTGAAAGTGATGGAAGAGAAATGAATGAGAACCGAAGATTCACACAAATGTCTGTTCTGGAGAGACAGTCAGAGGACGCACACAGGGGCAGCCCTTAGAAACCAGGGAAACAGCCACAGGCCCATATTAGCCTATCATCCAAGTGGTCAGAGGGGGTGCCAGCACTTCCAAGCTTCTTTTGTAGACAACATTCTCAAGAAACCTTTTGTTGGAGGACGTCTAACTCAAGTTTTGGGGTTTGGGTTTTTTTTTTTTTTCTAGCGAAATTTTTAAAAAGCTGCCCTCAGTCCAATTCTGAGAAAATGAGCGTGGAATCCCACTTCACACACACACCCCTTCCCTAATGACAGGCATGGCTTCATTATTAGACCGCTGTCCTGCCTTCTGGCTGGCAGGAAGAGCAGAACCAATGTTCTTAGAAGTAAGCCGGAGCAGCACACTCCTGCGAAATAGTTTTGTGGGTCTCCTTTTCCTGATGCTGCATAAAGAAAGGCTTTCAATGGAGCTGTGGTAAGAGGGTTGTAAGATTTCAAAGTTGGTGGGGGACATAAATGACAGCATAAATTCTCAAACCATAGTGCACTGAATGTTGGAAATAGAGACGTGTTCTTTGCAGTGTGAGAGGGAAAAAAAAACCTGCTCATTAGGTCCTCAGAATGAATCTACTCTTACAAGCCTAATCCATGAATAAACTAAGAAATAGAACTCTGCTGAAAAATTCCTCATGGATTTACAAGTTGCTATAAGTCCCTGAGGAGCAGAATTTGACCTATAAAGCCGCCTGGGGTACACAGGTCTGTACAGTGCAGAGTGAGTTTGGGATCTGACATCTCTCCACAACAAAGAGTCTACTGATACCAAATCTGGCTTTCTGTTCCCTGTGTTAAATAGCACTTAGGGTGGATTTAAGAGTAACTTGATGGCTGATGGCTTAAGAAAAGGGAATTTTAAGAGACTGCTGGAAATGAAGAAACAGAAAAGGCAATCTTGAGTTCTTAAAACCCTGGGATTTAAAAATTATTGAACCGAATTTCTCCTCATCTGAAATTTATAATTATTTGCAACTACTCTATAAATATCCAAATTATTAATTACTTAGAAATATAAAAGATATATAAATATAAATATATATATATGCCTTTTCCCCTCTCGTCAAATGAAAAAAAAACTGTCAAAAGGCCACTCAATAAGAGGGTTTACTAAATGTACCTTTAATTTAATCTCCCACTCTCTTCTTCATTCAAGTGACACATAGGAAGATTGTGTCAACTCTTTGCCAACTCTTGGATTTTGTAATTAACTCAGTTAAATGCTGAATGCATTGTTTAGGTTTAACATGTCAAAACACAATAGCAAAACTTAGCTTCCATCACCTTTAAAAAGGTCAGGATTGGGTTCATTATAGTTTTGGTCACAGTGAAAAATATTTTCCCTATCAACACTATACTGAACTGTCATCTAACGTGCCTTTGTTTTGTGCTTTAATGATGGTGGGATATTTTTTCAAGCAATTCTCAAATGCGAGCACATAACATTCACAGGTTCAGCTGCCTCAGTGGGGTGCATAATTTTGAGAACAGCTTCCCTCCTCACGTGACCAAATAGTGTCACAGGCTCATACTAATTTATTTTCAGAAGACAACAAGTTTCAAGATCAGGAGCATTTGGCTGTATTTGACTGAACTATTTGCTTGTTTTAGTCAAGCGTGTGTGACCCACTGTGATGCCTAAAAGCTCTCTCCCAATAAAATAAAATTACCATCGATCATGAGTCTACACTCACCCTGTACTTTCTGTGTTGACCAGCAGGTACTGAGGAAATAGAGGAATGTACTAAAAGTATGATTGTCGTGGTTTAGAGCTACACAGAGGAAAAGCACACAGAACTGACTGGAAACGCCAGACAACCAGAGGCATGCCTCTCTCTCCTTCCTTAGGAATTCCTTTTTTTTTTTTTTTTTTTTTTTTGGTTTTTCGAGACAGGGTTTCTCTGTAGTTTTGGAGCCTGTCCTGGAACTAGTTCTTGTAGACCAGGCTGATCTCGAACTCACAGAGATCCGCCTGCCTCTGCCTCCCGAGTGCTGGGATTAAAGGCGTGCGCCACCACCGCCCGGCTCTTCCTTAGGAATTCTATGTTGCTGACGGGAACATGAAGTCGCCAAACTAAACATACCACATTTTGATTTGATGTCAAATGCAAACAAAATCAGATAAGCAAAAAAGTTATTTGATATGAAAATGTTTGTAGTCATTCCTTAAAGACCCTAAAAATGGCCTTTGTGTACCCCAAACTAAGCTAGCTACCCCAGCAGGAGTGATGAGCTCAGGGTCTAACCTGGGGAGATGAAAACCGTGGCATATGATTCTCCAAAGGACGTGGAGATGAAGTGGGCTTCCCCTCGCTGGGGATGCTAATAAGAGGCGTGTAAGGACGGCTCAGCGGCTTATGCAATGAAACCAGGCGGAATTCGGTGATGAATGTTAGCTGAGTGGCAGTGTTGGGGGAGAACCAAGCTCGAATATTCTGCATGCTTTCTGCTCCTGAGCAGAAAAATTTTAATTTGTCAAAATGCCTTTGCAACCTGAGTACGACTTGAACCTCACACTGCCTTTGAAAGTAGAACAGGGGTCCCACGGGTGACTAATTGGATTACTTGTACACAGCCAGGGATCATATGGAGACATGTGAGAATACTCTCACTACCTCCCACTCACTCAGATGCCCACCTTCGAAACAATAATAGAAGCAACGAGCCGTAAGAACGTGGAAAGCCTGGCGTTTTTGTGTGTTGTCTGAGAGACGGAGAAGGTTCAGCCTCTAGAGACCACAGAGAGGAGTTGTCCTGAAAATGTCTGACGTAGAACTGCTCCGTGACCCTATAGCGACCTTATAGCGATCCTATTGTTGAGAATACATCCCGAGAACTGAAGTGAAAGAGTCTGGGAGCTGTAAGTGCACCTGTGTTCACAGTTGCATCGTTCATGCCAACCCAGAGATGGACTAGCTCAGATACCAAGCAAAAGATAAGAGTGAGAAGAATTGGGGGTTTATATGTGTACATATATGTATTTGTATATATATGAAGATTAATCACTTTGGAAAGAAGACAGTCTGTCAGTTACTGCCCCGTGGATTAATTTTTTGAGCATTGTGGCAGTTAAAGTCAGGCATAAAAGGACATGTGCAGCCTGATTCCACTTAGATAGATATTGAAACGAGAGAAAATCGGCCAGGATATCTCTTATGGATGACATCTTGCTCCCTGCTGGGAACCAGCCCCAGATTTCTATCCCTGATGGGGGAAATACAGAGGGATTACCTTGATGCTTCTCCTAGCCACTTTTATCTTTTGGAAAGTGTGGCTCCTTTAAGCCCCAGTGACACTTTCTAGAGAGCCCTGGTGCCCTCCAGCACTGGCAGCGTCTGGTGACCTACAAATATTCAAATCTCCTCAACTGGTCCAGACCCAGAAAGTTTAGAAGTAAATCTTCTGCTCTCCTTGCCGATACCAAATTATTCTAGATTCTAGAATCCATAGTCTAGAATCTACTTTGCAATTAAAAGAAGCTTCCTGTCAAGTCTTGGATGTTCCTTCTGAAATATCACTTAATTCTTCCTTTTAGAAGGAAGGAGTTGGGCTTTTATTGAAACAAACTATAATTTCTTTCCTCCAAGAAATCTCAAGAGTGGTAGTTTGGGTCATGGTTGTGTCAAGCCTGGGGCCAGCAAGCTGGAAGAATTGGAAGTCTCATGAAATGACAGCAAACCATTGCTAAGTCAGGGAACTGGTACACATGCAAGGGGAAAAGAGCCCATGCTAAGTGCAAAACAGAGTTCCTTATCGGTGGCATTCATCCTCCTGAAGCAAAGAATTCCATGTTTCCCTGAGAGGGTAAAGAGGAGAAGGGCAGTTAGACCGAGGTGACTCACCGCAATGCCCTCAGAGGCTCCTCTGAGTTCACCGGGAGACCCTCGCTGACATTCGTGGCTGTGAATTATGGTCATTCCTCAAAGGTAACAAGAGAGGGTCTGTCAGCTGTGCAATTCCTTTGCTTTGGCAGGACACTTTGGAGTCAAGAAAACATTGGCTGGAGTTCAAGGCCAAGATTTTGGACCAGCTGCCACCGTAATTTTTCAGAAATGTGATGACTATTCCTCAAGAAATAGTTTCCTAAGGAGGCTGCAGGAATGCCCCCCCGAACATGCCCGGCTGCAGGAATGCCCCCCAAACATGACTGGCTGCAGGAATGCCCCCCAACATGCCCAGCTGCAGGAATGCCCCCCGGATATGCTTGGCTGCAGGATTACCCCCCGAATGAACATGCCTGGCTGTGGGAATGCCCCCCAAACATGCCCGGCTGCAGGAATGTACCCCGAACATGACTGGCTGCAGGAATGCCCCACAGAACATGCCTAGCTGCAGGAATACCCCCTTCCAAAAATGCCCGGCTGCAGGAATGTCCCCCCCCCCGGATATGCTTGGCTGCAGAAACACCCCCTGAACATGCATGGTTGCGGGAATACTCCCCAAACACGCCCAGGCGCAGGAATGCCCTCCAAACATGCCCAAGGGGGACTTAAAGAATGAACCTCCAAGCTAAACGGGAGAGAGCTCCAGGTCATATGTGGAACCTGCCTCATCGAACAAAGTGATTGTTTCGAGACACAGGCATGTGCTCTTTATCTTCTAAAGGACGGACGAGCACAGCTGTGTAAAACCCTCCGTATGTTATCTGTATCGGCCTTCTCTTAAAGGCAAGCTCCGTACTAAGTGTAACAAGCTAAGCTTCCTATACTGTCCAGTAAGGTGTATATGTAAGGCTAGGAGAAGCGTGTGAACATGTGAATGGCAAGCCAAAGTGCCTGATGGTTAGTGAGATCCAGGGTGGAGTCTTCTCACTTTCTTAACTAATCCTGGACTTGCATGTGTGTACCGAAAAGCATTTTCATACTTTATAATTTGGGGAATCATTGAAATTTGAACGCCTAAGTCTATGGCTTGGCAAACAGCACAATCTCAGTCCTTTTTTAAATGCAGTGTAACACAGTATCTAGACAAACACCAAAGCCATGCCAAGGTTGTCGAAAGAAAGATTTACAGTGTGCCCGAGTTGCTCAAGCAGAGAAGATAGGGTTTGAGCGGTGAGAAGCTGGGTTTTAAATACAGTGTACTGAGTCAGAAATACCATCATGGAGGCATATATGCAGAACAGTATCTGTGATGAGTAGGGAGGATCAACCATCTACAGAAGGCAGTGGAGCATGTGTATGAAGAGAGACACGACAGCACTATTTTGCTCACTGAAAAGGTGTGGAAGGACCATTAGCCTACATCTCTTTAATAATACTAACAAAAATGCCAAGGTTTTGAGGACATTAGTTACACTACAAAATAATAACCTAAAAATATGAGGTAAATCATTAATTTGTTAACAATTATATTCATTTTACTAATCTAATAGAAATAAAAGTAAGTATCTTAAAATATTTCTGCTCTTTGAGAAAGGTTGATAGTGGCTGGTTAATTCACAAGTTTCCAGATGGAAGCTAATGCTGAAGTGTTTTGTTTTAAAGAAATCATTACCCTTAATTTCAGGGAAGCCTGTAAAAAGAAGTCTCTGCTCAACAATGCACTTATATTCATGATATATTATAAACATAATATTTAAAATATCCAACAGTAATGCTCAAGTGGTAAGGACTAAGGCTTTACTTGGAAGGCCTACTATGCTTCAATCATTCTGAATCTTTATTTTCCTATATTTTTATCACATTTACAACCATACTTTATATGTGGGGTGTTGGCTATCAGATGGGAATCATTAGATTGAGGAAGAGGTAGGAGATCTAAATGATTCCACAGTGGCATTCCAATTGTCATTTTCCAGGTAAGCTCGGGTTACTCTCCTTCTTATCCAACAAGGGCTTCTGCCAAGACAAAAGTTTGGGACTCTTAACTGAGGCCATAAAAGCATTTGGGTGTTTAAAGATATCTGTTTAGAGAATCAAAATTTCGGATGTCTTGGCAAAGCCCTATAACAAAACTCCCTTTAGAGCGATTGCAGAACGAGGACATTCCTTCTGACTTTGAAGATTCTTTTCCGAGTTGGAAGAACCTCTCATTCCTCAGCTCACTGAGCAGAAGACGGACTTTGAAGCTCTGTGGCGGAGACCTGATTTACTGCTTCCCAGATGAAAGCCTATGAACAAATCACTCAACATCAAAGTCCACAGCTTTCCTCGTCTCTGAAAGATGGATGTCATTGGCATGCAGAGTCAAGCTGGTAACAGGAGGAGGAGGATGGACGGAAGTAATGCTAATCCCCCCATGATCAGGTGTGAAGGGAATGCCATGATTTTCAATGCGGATTCCTGTGGTATAAATAGTGATATGATGGCCATTTTAGAGATAACAAGGTGATACTGCTGGCATGGAGTTGGGAGGAGATGTACTGTCATTTAGTATTCCTACCGTAGATATTGGTAGATGGGACTCTTTCATACAGCAAATGTAATAGAAAAATGGAAATTAGAAGGCAATGTGTTTTGAATTTTTATTACCTTAGTTTTTCACAAAACTTATTTAATTATAGGTATTATTTCAATACTAACCAGCTCACAAAATTCCTAAGATTATAATCATTTGTACTCATAAGGCAGTATGATCCAAACCAACAAATTCTCAAAGAAATTCTGAAAAAATAACTTGGAAACACAACTTTCTTGGATGTGAGAAGGTTGGATGGGTAGAAATGAGGAGAAAACGCAAAAAGCATCCACTCCGATATGCAGGGAATTAGAATCAGGGACTTTCTTTTTGACTCTTAAGCCAAGGAGCCAAGTTTAGAAATGTGTCCATCTGTTCTGTGGTTTGAAAAAACCTGCAAAGTAGAGATGGCTGATGTATCTTACTTAGTGCTATCATTCAAATGAGCTCATTCATGATCAGTTCTGTTACAGAATCTGCTTAGAAGTTCTGGCTAAAATGTCAGTGTTTGGGCTGGTGAGATGGTTCAGTTAATGAGGAGCTGCTTTGAAAGCACAGGGACCTAAGTTCGGATCCCTAGAACACACAAAAAGCCAAGCATGGTGGCATATATAATCCTAGCCCAGGGACAACAGAGACAGAAGGATTCCCCGGGGCTCACTGGTCAACTGTTCTCGCCAAGTCGGTAAGCTCTGGGTTCAATAAGAGACTCTGCCTCAGAAAAGAAGGAGGTGGGGAGAGGCTGGTGAGATGACGCGTTCAACATTGGCTCTTTCACGCTGATGGGAGAACCCATGTTTGGATGAAAGCGTTCTATCCCTCTCAAAGTGTCTCGTTATCACAGTCTCCCCTTTCAGTTCTTTCCCATGCCTCCTTCAGAGGTTCATCGCATCCATCAAGACCCAGAGGCCACTTGTCACCAAACCAGACTGAAAAGAAGGGAAACTGACGGTGACTTTTACCAGAAAGGACCCTCCTGGCCTTGAAAGCCTTCCAGATTACTGCTGCTTCACCTAATGTCATGGAAACAGACAGATATAATAATTTTGCTGAATGTCTTACAGGATGCCAGGCAGGTGTCTTAGTCCAAAGTCACCTACCTGGTGTCAGCATTGTTCTCATTTTTCCCACAAGATCACACAGCTCAGAGATCTGAGCCAGGCTGTGAAGCAGGAAGGACATGAGTGACCCAGAAGCCAACAACAGCTCTAGCACAGAGCGCGTTGTACACAGGTCTTTGCTCACACCCACTTCTGGTCTTCCTCTTCTCTGATGCTTAGGAGTTTCCACCTCTGGTGACTGGGAGAGTTACAGTAGGCCTGAAAAGGCGATTCTTTTCCTTGGCTCTATTCTGATGCTAAGAGATGATTCGGAAAGACGCTCCTTCTTAAAGGTGTGCCACCCTTGGTACTTGTCACATTAATAGTTGCTACTTAAGTCAACACTAGATGCTCGTGGTTTAGGGTTGGGTCACAGTCCTAAAACAGTGGTGTTTAGCTCCCCTTGGGGCTCCTTAATAAGACATAACTCCATGGTCCCAAGAAGGCATGCTTGGTCTATCTAGAGTTGCTGTCTGCGTATGATGTTTAGAGAGGAGTGAGTGGTAGGAATACAGGGAAAGAGTCCAAGAATCCAGGGCCCCAAAGTAACAGGAATAATCCCTGCTTCCTAGAGAACTTCTCCAGGCTTGCACTTCACTCCTACCACGTCTTTCCACACTACCTCACTCCAACCAACATCCTGCTACAGCATTACCTCAAATGCACTGCCAGTGTGAGTAGCGTCTGTGGTACCATTCGGGGACCTCACTGGCCATGGTATCAGAACCAAAGAGACACTGTTCCAGTCATGCCAATCACTATGGTGACTTCCCAGAGGCTGAGATAGCCCTTTTTCAGCCCAGATGAAGCTAGAGACACCAAAGGGTGGTCACTCTGCCTGGTACACTGGACCTAAGAGCCCTTTGGACAACAGAATTGAAGGTCTCTGTGGGTGATGGGCATATAACATGAACCCGTGACATCAGTTGGAACACATGATGTCTCACGATGAGCATGGTTATTCTCCATGCCACCTTCTTCCTGTACCTACGGAGTCTATGTATTCAGGGTTTGGCACTCTGATGCCATGCTATCTCTGTGAGTTTCCTTTTGTGGGGCAGAAATTCTTGAGCCCTTTCATGAATGTCATTCAAACATTATAATCCATCATAGCCATTAGTTGGTCTTTTACTTCAGCTCATTCAAGAAAACAGGAAATTCTCAGAAAACTTGTATATATGCAATATATGTTAGTCAAATTATAGACAGGCAACTGTTTCTGTAGAGTATATTTTTAATGAGAACATATTATTATATTTGGAATATGTGGTATTCTTGCTCAGTAGAAACATTTACAAGAACACATACACATTTATATCCAAACCCCAAATGAAGTAGATTGTTTAAATGACCAGTTCTGCACCAGAAATAAAATATATTATACAAAACAGGGCTATGTCCACAGTCATTAATTCTCATTTTCTACACAAAACAACAATAAATTAAATCACATTATATGCAGATAGTCCTACTTACATTAGATAGTAAGCTGTATGTGACTAGTGCAGCTATCTACCAGACTCATGGTAGGTTTGTATTGTTTGGTGGTCCTGTATTTAAATTAGCCATGACTGACATGGCATAAAAGACACGGGCTCCGGGATTAACCTTCTGCAATGCCTGGCTCGTGACCCCCTGGTTTCAACTATGCACAGGGCCCAAAGCTCTTATTCTCAGAAACACAGCACCTCCGGCCTGTTGCGGGCACTTCATTGCTAACTTATGCACACCACACTGAACATTTTCAGACACAAGCACCAAATCCTGAATAAGATACTTCATGTCAAAATCCACATTTGCTTGTTTCTTTGCAGAAATAACTTTCTCTACCTGATATTTGCTGTATACTATGACAGCTTTGTTCTAGAAAATAAAGAAATGAATTTGGTAGGCTGTTATGATTCATGCTTGGTAAATAGACCTCTTTGTTCCTGTGCATATAAATTTATGTCTTTAACTATGAATAAATGTAACATGTTTTTATTAACTCTGAAGTCTACGTGTTCAAATCTCTCCACTAAGAGCCATCTCACACCTGATACACCAAGAATTTTTATAACATATGGATTTTTAACCTCTGAGATACAGCTCTCAGTGAAATCCTTTTCATTGTGTTTAAAGTGGTTTAAAACATAAACACCAACATCAGCTGGTTCTGAATGCTCTAGGTTTCACATGAATTAACATTCGTGGTTAATGAGAGATTTGAACAACCTCCAACCCAGCACCTTTTGAATGACTTTCATCCCACAGGCCTGCAGGATGCATCTGAAAAATCTGTATGCTGAGAACCAAAGCCAGGCTTGTTAGTGTGCAAGGCTTGAACTGTCCAAGGGCACCATGGCCAAGTTACTGTAAGACTTTCTGATTAGAAGCCAGCTACCTCCTTACAGCCAGGGCTATTTTGTCTCTTTCTCTGAGTAGGTGTGGAGGCTCCCTCACCAATTCCAACCTGCAGGGGAAAGATGCCCACACACCTGTGGAGCCATGACTGACAGTAGGTGGGGCTCAGGGAAGAAAGGTAGTAGAGACAGCAGGGAAGTTCTTCCCATAGTCGCCTTGGGAGAAATAAGCTCCTGGTTCTTTTCACTGGGCATGCCCATCATTTCTTGTTGAGACTGGCTACTGCAGAAGGTCTAAACTGTTCATTATTCTTCAGTTCTAAAGACCAACTGGATGAGAGACAGGTCCCTCTGGTGCCACCAACTCATTCTCCCTATTTCTATGCTGCCCCTAAGTATCCTGGGTTTCTAGACCATTTTTTTTATTCCACTGAATGAGAAACTCAGCTCATTACCAGCTTCCTTCTGAAGTCCTGAACCACAGGGTGTAACTAAACAAAACCTGTGACATGTAGGTAGAGGGGCCAAATTTCTATCGCCATTTGCCTTCCTAGCTGCATCCAGTAGGGATCTGAGTCCTTTGTGTCTCAAAGAAACATAGGCACTAGTATATTCCAATTTATAAACACTATTCTTTCTCTTTGTGTGTGTGTGTGTGTGTGTGTGTGTGTGTGTGTGTGTGTAAGAACTGCACAAGTCACTCAGCTTCAAGAAAGCAATGGTGTCACTAGAATTGGCTTCTGAGCCCACTCACTGTCTGTCTCAGGTATACAAGGCCTCCCCTTTTACACCCACCGCCTGCCTTCCATCCCTACACCCAGCCAGTCCCAATCAGAAGAAAAGAGGTAAGCTAGGGACAGAAAGGGTGCATGTGCCTTCGGGCACAGCACAGGAAGCTGGTAAGCAGAGCAGGAAGTTACTTGGCATTCCAGAGCTTTTCTCTCAAGGGAGAGAGGAAACAAGGCCACCTGCTCTCCTTCCTTAGGATTCTCCCTTTCCTCCACGAGTTAGTTCTGAGGGGTAAAGAACTATTTTAAGGTCTGTGGAACTAACTATATCTGTGGTTCAGGAAAAGCCGTGCTGGTGGCTCATAAAAACAATATAACATTGAAGGGATTCCCTGTGAAACCTCTGTTTGCGAGGAAGGGGCATGACTCCACACAGAATGGACTCCGTCTTCTCTCCCAACTCTAAGACAATAATATCGACTAAAAAAAAATTGTGTTTATTTCCAATAACATAACTATATGCTTATTTTAGCTTGTTATGAACTCACATTTTGACTAGATGAGAAAAATACTAATAAGATATCCTCTTTGAAATCTTAATCATTAGATTTAGGAGTAAAAATGTATAGAATGGCTTAAGAACTAAAGTCCCATTGAACTTATTATGTAATAGTTGGCTCCTGGCAGATTAAAAATGACCAAATGTCAAAGCTGTGGCTTAGTAGTTAGGAATTTAAGTCCCACAATACAATACGGAGAGTGCTTACCCCAGGGCCACCACAGAACTAACATCTATACATTCAGCAGAGGTTTACCAGCTCAGTGGTATTTTCAAAACTTAATGTCATTTGGGCAACTCATATGAAGATTTTTTTTTTCTGGCACAGGGTCTCACTGTGTAAACACAGCTGATCTAAAACTCACTATATAGACCATGCTGGCCCGAAACCACAAACATCTACCTACCCTGCCTCCCAAGTGCTGGGATTGAGAACACCTTGCCTAGCCATGTGAAGATGTTTAAGGAAGGAAAACTACATAGCAGACATGTAAATGACCTTAATCATACTAGAATTGCTTTATCATGATAAGAAATGACACCATCTTCTGGAGAAGACAAAAGTCACCCATTTTTCAAAGGCTAACTCCCTCCTCATCTTTAACATCCTACCTGGGGAAACGCTATTAAACTTGGAACAATTCCTCCAGCTGAAGTAGAAAGAAAAGGTATTTTCTGTAACAACACTGCCATTAATGCACCACTATATAAATGTCAAGAACGGTCAGAAATATTTACACCAAATAGAATATAGCCATGTAGAGGACTTTCCCCAACACCCCCTCTCCTGTAACTAACACGCAGGTTCAAAAAATAAACCTTAGAAAATGAATATCTCTGAAATATATGGAAAAGATTATTGAGAAAGTAAGAGAGGGAATCGAGCTCTCAGGTTCAGATAACTGAAGCAGTTGTAGTCTGTGCACTCAGTTTCCGTCATGTGAGTTCCCAACCATCGGCCACCGCTTTCCTGCGTTCTACCTCACAAACTCTAGTCCTGCATTAGAATTTTGAGATCTACCTTTCTTGCCTACTATTTCCACTCTTTTTGAAGTCGGCAATTTTCCTTTAGCCGCCTAAATGCAGAACCACAACGGAGCTGCTCCTGTTGTTCACAGCTGATTCTTTTCGTCACGTGGTTTGTATCCCGTTTCCTGAGCCATAAGAAAGAAGTGAGCCTCACACAGAAAAAGCCGGTTCACTTTGACGTGGAATGCAACCAGCTATGACACCGTCCTTCCCGGGGAAGCAAGCAGGAGCAGCTTCCAGAACTTTGCCCCCACTCAGCTTTCCTCTTCAGCAGACCTGAGCGAATGTGGCCTCCAAGGAATTATGCTATTTCTCCCCTCTAAACGGTGTTTGAGGAACTCAAAATGTTACCAAGAGAGGCATGATTACCAGATGGTACCCTTGCTCTCTCCTCAAACGGTAAAGTGGGAACCCACATTTAATCCTCAGCAGACAGGACTGAGTGCGAATCGGATACCCAGCAAAAGCTGGCTCGCTCGGTCGTTCCCAGAATGCACTTGTCTGTCCTACCGCGCTGTGGGTAATTTGTGGTGGCTGCAAAACTCTCTGGGTTCAGGGAACAGAGCGGATATCAACACTCCCTCTTCCAACCACGTTTCGATAAACTGCACTCCTTTTAATTTATCATTTCTGTGTTTCGCTGTCAAATTCTCGCCCTCGGTTTCTTCTGGAGGGAAAGATTGGCATGTCTGGGTATCCTCCGCTATACTCCACTGCCTTCCCTCCCTGGATTTTGAAGGGCAATCAGTTGGCCACAATTTAGAAGGGGTGCAGCCCTCCAGAATTTAAAACCATTCACAATGAAAAACGGCTTAAAAATCAATGTGTCCCTTTAGAGTTTGCAAGCTGAACGTATTCCTAGACGTCTGCAGTCAAAGCGGCCATTAGCAGTTAGTGTTTGACCACAGCCGTGGGAAAGAGGACAGCAGAGAAAGAGGCCATCCCTTTGCCACCATGGGTTTGTCACACACTTTCTCCGTGCTTTTAGAGTACAAGTGAAATTTAATCTTCAAAATGAAAAAATAGACACATTTCTAATACCAAAATATAAGATTAAAATACTTAAAAATAAAATGTTAGCAGGAAGTAGGGCTTTTTTTTACATCATAAAAGAAACATTTAGACTCGCTTTTCTTATATAAATCCTCCTAACTCACTAATATTTACAATTTCCAGAGTAGTTTTTCTGAGACACTGAAAGGGACAGGGAGGATCATTCTGGAGACACAAGGTCAGACCTGACCGTGGACACCGATCGCAGCCCTTGTCTACCACAAACCTGTCCACTGGCTCCAGAGAGCAGCCCTGCATTCCGAGGCTTGAGATTTTTTTCATTCTATTGTCCTCTTATTGGGTGTTAAATTCTTTCCAGGAATATTCTACTTGTAAAAAGTGTTTTATTCTAGCTACAAAACATTTAATTTCAGAAAAACCACATCTTTCCTTGTGTGAAAGGCTCCCAAAGCCATCAAGATACGGAAACGCTGGATTTTTCGAAACATAAATTTAATCCTATGCCCTTCCAGCGGTCAGAACACCTAATAGAATGGCGTTATATCCTCAGATTTGTTTGCCATGAGATGAAAGGCCGGGAGGCAGATAGTGATTAATAATCATTCCTGAGCTTCTAAAGGAAATGGAGAGTGAATGACTACGGCCTAAAACAAAGACTTCTCCACGAGCGTCCTTTCTGCTCCCCTGATGTCTTTCCTTCCATCTATCTCTCAAGCAGACGAAAGTGGGGGATCTTCTAAGCCACCGAAAAGTGAGATCTGATGGAGTCTTCGCGTAACTCTCGATGTTTCCCAATGTTCCTCTCTTCTTGCTGATTTCGCCTCTCAATGGTTATTCTGTATTTCTTCCTATGTAAAAGCAGAATAAATGCAACAATAAAACCTCACTTGATGGCAAAATACTACAGTTCCTCTTACAAAAAATGCCTTCCAGGGACATCTGGGTTAGGTCTGATAAATTAGAAGTGACACAATATGAAACCGTGGTCAGAGATTAAAGTAGTGTGCCCCGAGGCATCGTGTCCTTATTCAAGGAGGAAAATTGGCAAGCTTTCCGATGTACTGTAGAACAAGCCTTCCCCTTCTTCCCTGGAACCGTGTGGGTTCAGTCTTATCTCTTCTGCCCCAGAAGCTCTGCTTGACTCCCAGGATATGCCCCCAGATAAAGATCAGATTAAGTGTACTGTGACCAAAGGGACAGGGACACAATTGTTCCCACAGAGAGCTACACACACCCAGACTTACATCTCCATGTGAAAATGAAGAAACCTTAGAAATAAGCCCTGAATTCAGCCTTTGAAGATTACTAAAGAATGGACCACCACTGCAACAAACGACCAAAACCTTGAGCACATGTACATAGCACCAGCTTATGAGCCTGGAGGTTGAGCCATAGCAACAGCTAAGCAAGCACGTGACTTCTTCAAATACAGAACACATTCAGCAGCCTGAATGGGAGGTCACTGGGCGCTCCCTCCAGCCCTTCAAGGTGAACATGGCCACTTATTTCTGAATTGAAGGAAGTTTGAGAATAGGTTCATTCTTTGTCCAGATTTCCTCTTCGTGTTTACATTTGGTAGGTAGAAGGGATTCTCATGAATGGATCTGTGGTCCAGAGATCCCAGCAACTCTCTGGCCCATGGTGGCCAGAGTACAGTAGAAATCCATAACCCAAGATGACCACCAGACCCAAGATCGCACCAAAGAATGGCTTTGATATTTTAACCACCATCCTTCTCTCAGAGAAGGGTGTGGGCAAATCACAGGGAGTATTATGCAAAGACAGGAGACAAAAGCCAAAAATGCAGAGTGAATTTTAGCATCTTGAATGGTCCCTACCTGAAGAAGTAGAAGGCCATTAGCAAACCAGCACCAAGTAGGGCCCCCACCACAATTCCTGTCACTGCTGATTCTTCTAGGCCACCTGCTTGAAAAAGAGACATCACTGGTCAGAGCTCATTTGGGAAAATAAGTAGAAATACTTTGATTTGTGTTCATCTCCCAGTTGAAACATTTTTTTTCCTCTGTGAAATACATACATATATATATGCATGCTTTTCAGAAAGCACTAGACAAATGCATTGTCACGTGACAGTGAAGAGAACAGCAGCAAAACAAGTTTTAATTTGAGACTGGGACAAATGGCGTCATCCTGGCATTTGGGAAGATGAGCAGGAGGATCACAAGTTTGAGGCAGCCTGAACTACACAGCAAGATCTATAACAGGAAAGGAAGAGGAAGAAGAAGAGGGAGGAAAGGAAGGTTAGAAAGAATCACAGACAAAGAAAGAAGCACAGATTCGAGCAGGATTTGATGAGGCTGGAAGCTGGAGATTTCAAACACATCCACACTCTGCTTGAGCTGAAAGTCAAGGAAAGCAGCGTGGATGGACAAAGGCTTCTGTTTCAGCTCTTCTGTTTCTCACGGGGGATGGTGACACTCCTAAGTGCTAGAAGGTCTGGGGAATTGTACTGGGTCAGTATTCTGTTTTTAGATGTTCTCTCACCAAAGCCAGAGTCCCTTCTCCAAATGGCCTACATAGCTTTGTGAAAAAGCAAACCGTTTGGATCACTCCATTAAGGACTCAGTTCTAGAAAAATCAGCCTCTCCTGTCCTTGCAGAGTTTATAGTAAGCCTGCAGGTCACGGCCTCATGGGCTCCTCAGACCAAAGCTGGGTATATTTTACTTTACATGTGGGGAAAGGGAGGCTTGGTGAGTTGAAGGAACTCTCCTAGCCCAAAAAAGCAAGAAGCAAAGTAAGACTTTGGATCCATGCCCAGAGGCTATGTGGTCAATACACTTCTCCATTAATTCTTTCTCATAACTAGTGTATAGTATAAATTCCTCAACATTAAAAGATGGTCCTGAGACACAATGACCATATATAGTCACCTAGAATCACCAACTGGCCTGCAAGATTGATACCACTTGTTCTTCCTCTTCAGAAGCCCCTCAGAGACAATCACTTAAAAAAAATGTTCCTGTCTCTGAGGAAGATACACCTGCTTCTCTTTCTCCATCCAGAAATGGGCTATAAATAATATGTTCAATGCTTATTTGCCTCTTTGTAAGTTGCCAGGTATTTAAGAACATTATCTGTCCCATCTTGAAGATCTGGAGGTCAACTGTAAACTTTAAAATCAATAATGAGATTTGTTACAGTAGATGAATAAGAGACAGTTAATAATATTATTTTTCCTCAAAGTAGAAACCTCTAATAACTAAGAGATTGTAGAAAGAGATATAAATCCAGATAGAATATACTATCATCTGGAAGAAAAGAATAAAGGGAAGAAAGATGGACACTTCTGGTAAGGGAAGAGGGATGGCTATTTTTGAGTTGTTCCCATGGGTTTGAAGACATCAGAAAAAGACATGGGAGCTTTCTGAACACGAGTCCTTGAGAGCAACATGTGCTGGCCCCATGTGACTGGAGAAGAGGAGGAAAAGTGAATTAAGTCTCTGAACTTACATGATTTGCAAGGCGAGCTATTGGTATGCTCCACAATTCTGGTTTCATCTATTCTCAGTTTCAAAGGGCCCCAGGGGTACTTGACATTGGATCGCATTTTGAACCGGCCTTCTTTTCCAAAGTAATCACCAATAACCTACAGAGAGGCAAAAGTCAGACATAAAAAGGGAAAAGCCAAAGTTACCTGTTCCCTGTAAGCAGAGGCTGCTCGTTTGTTTTCTGGCTGCTCAGACCTGGAAAATTATATCAATTACAGCACTCTGGCCAATGGCTCAAGCATATTTCTAGCTAGCTCCATTGTGTATGGCCACAGTGCTGAGGCTTACCAGGTAGAGTTCCAGGTGTCTGTCTCCTTTGGCAGCTACATGGCATCTCTCTGACTCCACCTACTCCATATATATATATATCCCTTCCAGCCTGGCTATATTCTTCCCTGCCATAGGCCAAAGCAGCTTTATTCATTCCACATCAGTTCCCAAAGGAGGCACAAAGCTCGTAGTCTTGCATGAGCTCCCCAAAACACAGCCTGATCTACACAGGCTACCTCTACACATCATCACCAGCAGGAAGTGACAGCAAGAGCTTCAGAAAAGCATGAGAAACGGGAGGGGTCAGGGGCTCTCCTGTTGTGCACGCGGACTATCACAGTGGCTCCTCAAGGCAGCAAAGGAATCAGGGTCACGTAGACTTGAAAAGGTATGGACACGACAGAGACAGTGCCTGGTGAGGCCTGTCTACACTGGAGGCTGCACCCTACCAATGCTGTCCCTGCAGGTATCCAGCAGCTGCTACTGCATAGTGGGAAGGGTGGATTCTTTTCACTTCCCTATGAAACAATAGTCTACAGATTCACACCTTTTCCCTGGCTCATTCCACAGGGCCCCTATCTGGGCTTCAGCCACTAAGGAGTCCACACTGTCAGTCATGTGTGAGGCCTTTTCCCTTGGGGATGTGCGACAGAAACCAATGTCACTGCATACCTGCTCAGGTTAAGCATGTGACAGATACACAGTCCCCCTCACCCTCCAGTCAGATCGACATACAATTATAATACTAAAGAATATAATTTAGAGTGATAGAAAGATGGCTTCAGAGGTAAAGGCCCTTGCCAACAAGCCTTAAGACCTAAATTGGATACCCAGGACCCACATGTTGGAATGAAATAACCAATACCCATTGTCCTCTGACCTACACATACACAATAGATAGATGATAGATAGATAGATAGATAGATAGATAGATAGATAGATAGATAGATATAGATTGATAGTGACAGACAGACAGATAGATGTAATTTAAAAAATTGTATCTTTGAAGAACTTTTTGGTTGACCTTTTGGCCAGTGCTATGTCCTTAGGGGTCACATTCATCTCTGATGAACTCACTTCTTGTGCTCTCCCATTATCAGACTGAACTCTGTTTCAGCTGTCACCTTAGACCACTGGATGATATAATTGCAGGGTCACACTCCAGTTAAATGACTTATATCAGTCACATGAGCCAATCTGGCAGTGCCTCCTCACACAGCTCCTAGGGGTTCTCCACTTTTGCCTGGGCACAGACTTGTGCCTCCTGGGTGGCCTGTGATATTTCTCATCCCTCCTCACTGAGGGACAGCAGCCTCTCCCAGGCTATATCAGCTCAGGGTCAAAACCAGTTCTAGGTCCTCATGAAATATGACAGTGGCTGCTGTGTCGAGTCTATCCCAAGTGCTTTGCATGTGCAGCCTCACAAAGAGATGGGATGAACCATCACTCCCCAACTCTCCAGAGGAGGAAGTCAGACTGCAGACAAGCTCTAGGTCTGGGGCGATATGAAAATCATTTGGTGAACACAGCCAGAGGGCTCCTGCTCCCTCACGTCCCATACAAAGACTAGGTGTACCCCACAGAGAGGAGAGGTATCGTATGCCAGCGCCCACGAAAGCAACAGGAGTGATGCTGATCTTCAGAGTGGGAGAGCTGTGTCTGCTACTCAGCAGCTGCAGCACTCAGGGGAGTGGCCCATGCATCTTGCCTGGGCAGCACAGTAGAGCACTGTGGTGTAGGTGTGGGTAAGCCTACTGGTCTACCCTGAGAGCATGAAAGCAGGAGAACCGGCTCCACCCCTTGTTCATTGCCGCATAGGGTGAACTAGATAGAGCAAGTCTGAGAGCTAACCCTGGTGATGAAATGGGAGGGGGAGTTGGCGGGCTGAACAAACCTGCAAGCATCCAAACCCAGAACCAGAGCTATGAGTTGACCAACCCCAACAACCACCCCATCTATGATCTGCTGGAGCACATGAAGGGCCACATCCTGCAGATTCAAAGCCGCAGGACCTCCGTGACACAGGGCAGCAACAGGATAGCCAAGAGGAGCCCCAGTGAGGTCCCAGCAATGACCAGAGACCTCAAACCAGACCAATGACTCTTTTCAATGAACACTTGCAAGTAAAGATATATGGACAAAGGATTTACTGTGTGACTCACTGTGCCACACTGCAGCTCCCATGACAAGATTGTTCTCTCTCTCTCTCTCTCTCTCTCTCTCTCTCTCTCTCTCTCAAACTTTATTACGTTTCATTTTATTTTACTGGGGGGAGTAAAAGGGCAGAGGGTAGATAGAAAGGGAAAAGGAGATGAATGAAATTGAGATGCATGATGTGAAAAACACAAAGGATAAATAAAAAGGTTTTTTTTAAAAAAAAAAAAAAGAGTGATGGCCTTGACCTTGCAAGGAAAAAGGGCAATCATCATCTGTTGAAAAACTATTTTTCAGTAGAACATGTGTTATTTTTCTAGGTTTCACCTCATATGGTTCTAATGATGTCATGAGGCCAGCAAGAAAAATATTAGAATTCACACGGTGGTGTGTTCTGCCTTCCACCTCAGTGAATAGTGAGCTTTGCCTACCCAGAAGGCTCATTTGTGTTTGAAGGGTGCATTGGACACCAGGACAAATACACCCTCAGAGTCCCCACTTGCCAGAGTGACCAATGTAGAAGTGTCCTTTCCTCACCTCTTGGGTGCCGGCTTCAATGTCTGTCATGGCAACCACGGAGAAGTCCCCATACCGGTCCCCGTTGGCATCTATGGACACCTGCCCAGCGATACCTGCAGGAGAGGCAAAGAACTCTACATTAGTAACTTACGGTACCTCTGCCTGCCAAGAAAATGAATTGATGGGATTTTTTAAAACAAATTCATGCCACAGGGAATCACATCAGACTGGAAGCATTTTTGTTGGCATTTGGAAAGACATTGTAATTTCATCTGTGTCTGCATTCCTAAATTCTTAACATTTCTCCATTTAAAAAAGAAAAAGAAATGATCTTTGGAGAATACTTCTGGAAAAAAAAAGAACAGAAGAAGGTTAATGCTGAAGGCCATGTGCTTACTCTAGAGTTTTGATTTTTTATTTTCTAAAAAGTAGCAAAAAGGTAAAGATGTCTTATCACACATAGGTCTGGGTCCTCATTGGACAATTCTCATAAGGAAAATCACTCCGACCCAGGATTCAGTAGTATGCTCCATACAGGCTGCAAGAGCGCTGGGGGTCTGATTGCTGGGTCCCTGGGGCCAGTGTCTAAAGAGCAAGTCTTCATTGCCCAATGATGTGTCTTCATTCATTGCTTATGCAAACACTATCCGGAAGATTCCTGGGTGCTGAGTTAGCACTGCAGGGAAGGCTGAGTTAGAGTAGCTCAGGAGGGGCCTGGACTCAAGGAGGGGCCTGCACTGTGGAGTCAGCTTTTCCTAGTAGAATCAGACAAACAGGTTGGGGCCAGAGAAGTAGGTGAGTGTGCTTGACACCAAGCTGAACATAGGTCATGTAGGTTTGAACTCTGGGACCCACACAGTAGAAGGAGCAAACTGATTCCCAGAAGTTATCCTCCGACTAACACACACACACACACACATGCACGCAAGCACACATGCACTAAATAAATAAATAAATGGAATTTTAAAGTGCGATTTTGTGTTGTTTTTCTTTTCTTTTTTTATTGAAGAATACTGAATTGCCATTTTGTCTTTTCCCACCTCTGCCACCGTGGCCAAAGCATTGGTCCCCTGAATCTCAGCCTCTACAACCAGCGTAAACAAGCATAAGATCATATTCCTACCAAGAAGCAGCAGAGCTGAGATAAAACACGTGGGGCATCACCAACAGATGTTTAAGCAACGCCAGCTGTTTTCCTCTATCTGTCGCTACTGCTGTTATTATTCCTACAGGTTGAGTAGCCCTTAGCCAAAGGATGTAGGGCCAGATGTGTTTCAGATTTCAGGTGTTTTCATCTATGGTGTCATTTTGACATGTAAAATGTTCCAATGTGGGAGCATTTTGAGCTTGAGATCTGGGGCTGGAGGATGCTATTATAAAGTTCTCCTTATCATTACTGTGCCTGTAGTATCACAGAGCGTACTTGACCACGATCTACCATTCAAAGCACGACTCAGCACAAGTTAAAATGCAGCCAAAAAGAAAGAAAAAGCAGGGATTATGGGATTATAAAATCCCATACACAGGAGGAAATCTGTGATTCAAAACACAATCAAGAGTGTAAGTTACTGACCTGGTTTAATTTACAAAGACCCTAAGGCCAGAAAGAACCAGAGAACCGTGAAGTTTCCGATGAAGTGTTTATGAACAGAGCCAGTGAGATGGGAGGCTGGAACAGAGCAGCCAAGGCACAGAGGACCCAGCCACTTTGACAAGCAGTGATGGGTGCTCCCTGCAGCTAATCCCCAAAGGCCACCAGAGAACAGAGGCTGGTGCTGAACAGCCTGTATTTGCATCTTGGTTCACTAAGTAGCAGGATGTGTGCACCAGCCCTGTTCTAATCAGCACAAGCCATTCGTTTCCTTCACGGGAGAATTCTGTGCTGTTCTTCCTTGGTGTTGCTATCCATTTGCCTCTCCGCAGACAGAGTGACCGCCTCAGGGAAATGTCCCCTGAGGAGCATCCCAAGGGAAAGTTCCATCCTCTCGTGTGGTTTGGAGAGGGCAGGCATTTGGGTTTACTGTCCTTTGGGCTGTGGTTTGAAGGCCCACTGATTTTTCCAGACTTTGGGTTACTTTGCTGGAAACAGAATGGAGTTACCATTCATCTTGGGGTTTGTTTGTTTTTTTTTTTTTTTTTGTCTTCTTAATACAGGCAGGTTACAAAGGATGCGCCTATCATGAACTTGTGCATCCTTGAGAGGCTATAAAACTTTAAATTATATACATATAGTGTGTATATATGTGTAAATGTGCATATGCATATATGTGTATATATACATATACATGTGTGTGTACATATACATATTCACTCTCCAAACACTGTGGCTATCTGAGGTCACTTGTCAATCTGTCCAGCGGCGTTAGGGAAGTGTGCCCTGAGTGATTTACACTGTATTTTATCTGATGCAGTGGTCCTGGGAATCCTGCACCTCATTACACCTTTAAGCGATTGCAATTCTGCCAAGAAGTGGGGTGAGAACTCTCAGGGTGGCTGCTTTGCAAAGTGAGACTTCACCTGAGAGTATCGAGCAGAAGGTGAACTTGTTAGGGTGACAGCAGAATTTTCCTGTGTATCAGCAATGAGTCCTTCTAACCCCGTTTCTATTTGCCCAGGCCTGAGCCACACACAGTCCTGTTTACCTTGCCCCTCTAACCTCTCACACAGAGGAAACACGGCCTCTCCTTGGACCGTTTATTGGAAGTCTTGAGAGTTGATCATAGGTTTCACGGCAGTAAAATCCAATTTTGTCAAATAACATCCAGGGTATTTTTTTCTCCTGACAACTTAATGGTCACTTACAGCAACCACTAAAATTAAAATTGTTTTTAATGTGAGGGAGATTTGAGTTTTTCTTCAGCTCTTTGAGGGGCTGCCTTCAAATGGACTGCTGCTTAGGAAATAACATGGGCTCTCTGAACCATTCAAACTCACCTGGGCATCGGTCTTTACATTTCAGACACATAAGATCCTAATTTTAGACTCAACTATACTATTCTTTATACTCTTGGTACATACTGACCGCGTAGACCTGACCCTAAAATGGAACCATGAAAATGGCGTCTGAGAATAGTTAGTGCCTGTCTCAGCTCTAAATCAAGCTGTGTCCCAGCCATTGTGGACACCTGCCCTTCGCTCGCCAACCTCTCTCAGAGCTGCCTTTGAGCATCCCCAACTCTGGCTCCTGTCCCGCTGTCAGAAGACCAAGAACAAATGACCACACCGTGCGGTGAGTAATAGCTAAGAAAGGGATGTGCCTGACCAAGGTTGTGTCCCCACACACCAGTTTCTCGGTGCATTGTGCACAGATTCTGGGAAATTTGACTTTGTCCTAATATGCCCCCTGAATTACCCTATTTGATTCCTGCCCCTTAGCTGAAGCAGGAAGAGCCAAAACAAGTTCATCCAGGGAGCTTGTTTACCCCCAAACAACTACTTGTCTAAAATGGAAGCTGTCACTTTTGTCTAAGGTAAAACATGGTGTTCACTGAAACCACTGTAGAGAAAAGAAACTGACCTGGGCTGCCATATCTGCTACCCAGACAACCCTAGCTGGAGCACCACTCCTCCCTTCTGTCCTTCCCTTTTAATATCTGAGGACAAGCTGAGGCCATGAAACGTAGAGGGAACCATCCCATACTCCTCTCTCAAAGCTTGACTCGGCTTTGCTCTTGGCATTAAGAAGTCTCACTCATGTAAACACAAGTACAGGCATACTCCAATCCGCAGAAGAGCTCACAGGACAAGTTGGCACAATGAAGAACTGGAAAGGCCCTTTTCAGTTAGCTTACCCAGTCTCCTTACACAGCAAATTGGGTACTAAAGGTTGCGGGCTCCTGCTTCCCACATCCCCAGTCTGCACGCTGTGTTAATGGTTCTCAGAAGATGCTCGCCAGCACGCTACAGGTTATGTGCTACAGAGCAGCCGTAAGGCACACCGTCTCCACGGAAACTATGTCAGCAGTTTCCAGGCCCATGGGTCTGGTCCCACTGCATCTTGAGCTTTGGGCCCTATCACACTGTCCCTTATATTCAGTCGCCAGCCACATAGACCCCCCACCTCCTCAGGGAACAATCTCCTACTGCATACACCCAGACTTCACTGCAGTGGCTGCCATCTCTGTGGCATAGTCACCCATATACAATGTCTTCTGTCGCCGTCAGGTCCCAGTCAGCTGCCATGTCCAGAGGCCTTTTCTTGACTGCTCTAACCCAGCAGTTCTCTCCCACCGCTTTCTATCTTCCTACCCTGTTTTATTTGACACCTCCTGGCGTGGGAGAGGGGTGTTTATTGCCTACTCACATCTGCACATAAGAGAAACTGATTATGGACAGCATCTTTTGTTCTTGGCTTCATCCTCGGCTCCTTGGACAGTACCTGGTCTATCACGGAAGCCTGGTGAATGCACTGGATGAGTGAACAGAAGCGCTGATGCCTGCTCTAGGAACCAGCCATGCCAGCTTGGCGTCCTGGTGAGGAAGCCACGGCTCTTACATACACTACTGACAAAAATATAGATTCACAGAATTTTTTATGAGATGTTTGGCAAATAGCCCTGAAAACATACTTACAACTAACATTATACCGACTGAACAGAAATATACATGAGTGTATACATATAGGTACATAGATATAATTAATAATTGGTGGGAAATAAAAGAGGCTATGAATATGAAGGAGAGCAGAAAGAAGAATATATGAGGGTTTGAAGGAAAGGAAGAAAGAAAAAGGAGAAATGGAATTAAATTCCCAAAAAATTTTAAAAGAAACCATTTTGGTGGTAAATGAACCAGCACAACCTATCAAAAGAAAAAAGACTGGTGATATTCCATGCATTGTATAAAGCATCCACATACCTAGAGACCTAAATCCCTCACCATTGCAAATGTTCTCTGTGAAAAACAGTCTCTGGCCTGTGACACGGTGTTGCAGAATAACAAAAACTGTAACTAACTGAAGCCTCCACCAATCAAAGGTAGATTAGAAGCTGGGGATGGTAGAACCTGCATTCCAAGTACTCAGGAGGCAGAGACAGGAGCATCTCATGTTTAAGTCTGGTCTGGTCTGGTCTGTATAAGCAAGTTTCAGGCCAGTCAGGACTACATAGTAAGTCCCTTCCTCAAAACAAATAAACAAAATTATGGAAAATAATTTTAAAAAATTAAGGAAATTATTATACAACAGAATCACACTTAACTCTCATTTCAAAATATGTTAGATCTACTCATATGGAATTTTCTGGCATACAAAAAAGTGAAATCTATAAATGGAACTAAAATGAAAAATGGTGTTTGCAATGAATCCGGCTTTCTAAACGTTTTACATTGTTTGCTTTGTTTTGTGTGCTATCAGAAAGCATAGCACACTCTGGAGTCATCTGGAAAATTGCTGACAGTGATTGCATTGGGGAATGGCGACGGCAGTGAGAACAAAGGCTTCACTTTTTATTTTGTACATCTTTATACCATTTAAGCTTTCAAGCCAAGAATAGTCTCATTTTTAAATGTCAATGTCAGTTGCTGGGATGATGACATAATATGTTTTTTGTTGACTTTTCTGTTTGTTTTGTCTTGTTTTCTTGTTTTTTTTTTTAAGCAACTAATATTCACTACTTTGAAAGTCAAATAAAAACAGAGGGTGTGGACCTGCTAAGCAGCTCTAACCACCAGGTTGGATATGATGGCTAACATCTGCATTTCACTGAAACCAACCTGGTGTGGGTGTGGGGATGTACAGCTGGATTAACACACCTTTAAGCCTGCCTGCAGATCTTCCACACTGGTTGTTCTGTGGTGAATATAGCTTGTGTTTAGTGTGTGTGTGTGTGTGTGTGTGTGTGTGTGTGTGTGTGTGTGTAAGTACACAGGGCTAGGGAGGTGGGTTTGTGGATAAACTGCTGACTGTACAGGCACGATGACCCCAGTTCTGACTCTCAGCCCCCTGTGGAAAGCTGAGCAGTCACTCAGATCTGTAATCCATGTACTGACAGAGGCCGAAACAGGCAGGTCTCAGGGGCTCGCTGCCCAGCCAATCTAGTCAAAACAGTGAGCTCCAGAATCGATGAGAGACCACCTCAAGAACTAAGTTGAGGAACAATAAAACCTGACCTGAAACCCTAGCTTACACACACACACACACACACACACACACACACATATGTATACATATATATACATATATATATATATAAAGTGTTATATAAATAAGCAAGGAGCAGGATGGTTCTTAATGAAGTAGAATCTGCTCAACGCCATGTTCGCATGCATTGCATTGTTCGATCTTATTTTTATAAGCCAGTGAGGTGAGTTGGCTTATTCTCCATACTTTCAAACTGAAATAAAATCAAGTCTATTGTTGCAGTAGATAGCAACTACAGAAGCAGTGACTCACTTGGCTGCAGTGCCGCTGCCATGGAAACTGAATCCCTACCTTCAAAAGTCCTGTTCCAGGTCTGCTGGATGATTCTCCCCCCGTCCTTCTTGCTGTAGCCAGCTCTGAGAACTTCATGTAAAGCCAGAACGTAGAGGAGGATGGCATCATGGAACCCTTCAACAAACATGTTCACCTGCAAAGAAAACCCACTGAGTGAGCCTGAGAACCTGATGATTGATGTTCCTCCATGATGCAAGCAAACAAAACGGTCCAACCTGGGTCTGTAGATGTGAGATCAAGGGAGGAAGTGGGCAGAATTATCAAAAGTAACTACCAAGAGTCTTATCATGTGTTCCTGGCACTAAGTAGGAAAAACACTTCCTGAGAATTTACAGAGCAAACAAGACATTGCAGAAGTCAAAGAAACCATTCTGTTGTTCAGGCTAATTATTCCCGGAACTTTGACCCTCTTTTCATGCAATTACCCTTCTGCCCACATCTTCCATCAGCCTCAATGCAGCATGAGTCCAACACTCCAGTGAAGTCTGCTCCAGATTCCACTACCCATGTAATCCCTTTACATTCTGAGTGTAGGGCACACAAATGGAACAGTAGTAACTGGGCAAGCTGGGGCAGAGAAGTGAAGGGCTTGAGGCCAGCCTACACTACATGGCAAGACCTCATCTCAAAAGATCAAGATGAAACAAAAATGTAGGTATCCATTTGTTCGAGCTCAACAAAACTGTTACCAACTGCAGACACATAACAAAGATACAAAGAATGGACACAGGACTTTCTTCCTGCCTTGGGAGGGGGCAGCAGTGTTTGCTCCTGCACTGACAACAAACATCTGTCTCTCTTTCCATCCCCTGCCAAGCTCCAGGGACAGAAATTGATTCAGTCTTGACAGCTTATACATTTTATTTGATCTCTGGCTCAGGAAAGGTTTCACAAATGCACACACTGGCCACTAAACTTAGGGAAGTTATTTCATCGTGTTGAGTTTTGTTCTTTCATCTGTACCCATGTAGGTGGTGTAGAACCTTCTTTAAGGGTGATTGCAAGAATCACATAGCAACACAGCATAAAGTGTCTAGTGAGTATCAAGTATTCAGCAACTTGTTTTATGGGCCATAGGATGCTCTTGGTACTGTCCTGGAGTCTTATTCAGATACAGTAAATAGAGCAGTTAGTGTTATAGACTGGGGGAGAATAATAAAGAGAAGCTCAAGAGTGGTGGCAAAAGTTGACCTGAATTCTGAAATTGAACAGATGTGTGGAAGGAAGGAAGTCTGGAGAAAGCACTCTGGGTAGAATAACGCGGCAAAGACATACCCTGACCACTACTGCATTAAAAATAACACTTCTGCTCAGCTGAAGCGAGAGAAACACGGCAGCATGGACAACCAGCAGAAACTTGGGAAATATTTTGTGCCTTCAATACAGAGTTTGTAAATTACCCAGTGTTCCAAAATGGCATTTTCTCATTTTTTTTTCAAGAGTCTGAGTCAATGGCAGAAAGCCAAGGCAACAGGAAGAACTGGGTGTAGTAATAGGCGCAGCAGGGCTGCATCCCCAGCACCCCGGCCGCCTGCTCGGCTAGCTTGATAACTGTTTTGTTATTTGTAATTTTGCTATGTTAAAGTTAAAGCCTTCCTTTTTTTGTTTAAACAGAAAAAGGGGAAGTGATGTAGGAGTGTCATATATCAATCTGTTGATTTCATTGGTTAAGTAGTAAAGAAACTGCTTGGCTGGCCCTCATAGGTTAAAACATAGGTGGGGGGAGTAAACAGAACAGAATGCTGGGAGGAAGAGGAAGTGAGCTCAGACTCGACAGCTCTCCTCTCCGGAGCAGACGCCTCAGAGAGACACCATGCTCCCCGCTCCCGGGAAGATGCACGATGAAGCTCCGACCCAGGATGGACATAGGCTAGAATCTTCCCGGTAAGACCAGTGCTACATAGATGATTAGAAATGGGCTAGTCCAGGTGCTAGAGTTAGCCGAGAAGAGGCTAGATAGAAATGGGCCAAGCAGTGTTTAAATGAATACAGTTTGTGTGTTGTTATTTCGGGTAAAGCTAGCCGTGCAGGCGGCGGGGTTCCAGGGACACAGCCCGCCGCTCTTATTACTACAACTGGGGATTCCTGGGAGGATGCCGGCCAGTGCTTGTGTGCAGACTGCCTGCCCTGTCCCTCTACCGAGAAAGAGTGCCTCCACTGATCTTCTGTATGGCCCTAATCAAGGGCGTATGGTGTCACAAATGGTGTCTCCCAGTTCAAAGACACACACACAAATAGCATCACGTGTTTCAAGGGAACACTCACAGAGGGCGGCAACACCAGCTTCATTTGTCCCAGTCCCAACCCTCGCTGAGTCCTGTTTTGCATTATGGGAACAAGTATTTCAGATTTGCCAAAACTGGAATCTGGGTGGCTCCAGTTCTGCTTTCTCTAGCTGTGCTCCTACCTCCTTCTGGCCCTTGGATTCCTCATCTAGAAAGTGAAGGAAATGACAGTGTCTTCCTCCTCAGGTTGCTATCGGGTTTTCTCTGAATTGAGAAGTGTAAAGGACTTCACACAGCTTCTGCCACCATCATCCCTTGACAGCTGTTGTTGTCACAACTTTCCAGAGATGAGGGGTTACAAACCCAGCAGTTCTGCATAGCTTCTAATTCTGAATAGCAACATCCAACAAGCGAGCTATCTTATTGACCCATTTTATACCTGATGGAAAGCAGAGCTCCTCGTTCACACTCTGATGCCCCAGGCAGATCTCTTACACCATCACGGTCCTAACAACGCCTAGTAGACTAGCACTGTCCAGACTGGGCTATCCCACTAACCCTCAGGGAAAGGCAGACTATAGGATAGATTCAAGTTCACAGAGATCTTGTACTTAGCACCTAGTTCGATCCATAGTCCACACCTAACCCAGATACCTCAGTCTCTTAGCCTTCCAAGTCTTCATTTGTAAAGACTCGCCACAGCACTGGGCCACCTCACAGAGATTTTTCTGGGGTTTAAATGAATTAAAACATTAAACCGTGAAAGCCTTGGTTCTTACTTTTAGCTGTTAAACTTAAGTCTCAAAAACACTGTTTTCTTAGGCAAAGGATGCTATAGAAATAACATCTACCAGTCAAAGATAATTTTCGCCTGCCTTGAATATGCTAATTTAATTTTCCAAAGGAATACAAATTTTTCACTTAGACCGATGAAGTCATCATGATTCGAGAAAGCATGCATGCTGATGAATTTTAATAAGTATACTTTAGCTGTTAGGTTTAATTCTCAATACATGATCATTTTCCCCCACAAGTTTATCTTCTCTTTCATAACTTTATAGAAACCATCTTGGTCTCCACTACAGTGGAAAGTCATGGAATCAGAGCTGTGACATGTGGAGGATGTGGGTGACTTCAGGAAGCACTAGGGTACCCATATTTCCCTGAGGCTACAAATTTGTTGGCTTCAGGAGAAGGAGTCATTTTCTCCAATGGCATAACCACTGTCCAGTTACCCATGTTCCAGTAAATAATGTCCTTCTCATGCTCATGAAATAACCCTAATGAAATGTAATGGCTTACAAGCTTTAAAAGATGTGGAATTAGAAAAGGAACTTATTGGGTAAAACGGGAGTTTAGCATCCATGGGAGAGAAATAAGAGGGGGTAACAATGTAGTTGAAAGTGGCCAAAATACATTAAATATATGCATAAAATTGTTGGACTGATAAACCCTGAAAAGGGGAGACCATTTTTTTTGCTCAGTCTTCCTGAATTTTGTTCGTGCATGCCATGCTCTGTAAATGCATGCTTCCTAGAGCATCTGCTTAAAATACGACATGAGCCCCTGGGCCTCATCCTTCTTACTTTGTGTATGTCATCATCTTCCTCCTGCTCTTTCATCGTCCTCCTCTCTAAATCCTCACCCAGGGACCCCATACTGATGTAGCCATTCAGAGTACTGGTCATGCTACCAGGCACCATGCCTTAACTGGCCCTTCCCATTCCTTCCTTCTTGATGCATCCTCTCTTGCCCACAACAGGAAGAACAATTGTCTACCCAAGAGGATGAACTTGGATTGCTTTTGTCCTACAAGTTTGGTGCCAAAACAGGTCAGACAGGCTCTGGACATAAACTCTGGTCTGAAATCTCCTACTATCTCAATTTGCAAGTGAATCACAACAGTTACCTCCTGCCCTGTCAGAGTGGCTGAGTATCTCCCTCTCCCTCTGGAGGAGGATGCCGACCCGGCTGAAGCTGCGGCACCCTGGCCTGCTGCGGAGGAGGTTTCGGAGGAGGTTTCATTGCACCTACCTCATAGGCAAAACCCCAGAGAGTGTCTTTTCTCGAGAGAACATTCTCACTCTCGCACCTGTCTTTTTTTAATGGGAGGGAAGCCCGTTAGGACATTACAACCGCTGTAAATTGGAAGTGCAAAGTAAGGAGAAAAAAAAGGAGAGGGGGGAGAACAGTATTAAGTTGTATCAGGAACAGTTTTCTTTGGACCTCCAGAAAGAAGGAGCCAGCTCACTTGTTCTGCCTTTCTGTCTCTGGACAGAACAACCCTTGGACCTCCAGGCCCTGGTTGTGACACATCACACTGTTGTTATCAATCACAGGAAGTGGGACTCCCTTGCCTAAGCAACCCGTTTGGGTGTTCATCATCTGTTTTAGTTACTTAAATTCCCTGACAAAAGCAACTGAGGGGAGGAAGTTTTTATTTTGTTTCAGAATTGAAAAAAATCAGTTAGTTTATCATGGAGGCCAAGTCCTGGTAGCAGCAACTTGAGGCTGTTAGTCACATTACAGATCCCCAGGAAGCAGAAAGCAATGGGTGCTTGTGTTTAGCTAGCTTCTTCCTTTGGATGTAACCCAGAGCCCAAGTCCGGGGAGGCTGACACTCTCCTTTAGTGTGGCTTTGCCCACCTCGATGAGATAATCCTTCACGGGCATGTCCAGAGACTGGCCTAATCTAAATCATCTCTCCCGGGTGTGCCCCGAAGCTTGTCTTTTGGGAGATTCCAGCTCCACTCAAGCTGACAATCAAAACCCAACATCATGGCGTCCTTTTAGCCAGAAAACCCTCCCTTAACATCACTTGCTGAGGTCTTAAATTCCTAAATGCAGCCACTCCCGGGCTAGATAATGAACAAGTTGGATTAAGAAAACATGACCGTTCACCATCTCCACCAGACAGAATCACGGTCCCCCGCAGAGAGGCTGTACGCATGGAAGTCAAGACAGGGCCTCCTCTCTGCCAGCGCTGCTAGCCACATTCCCTCATGGAGAAAGCTGAATGGAAGTGATCATGTTTGTCTGTTTTCAGATGAGCATAGATAGACTTGGCATTCATAACACGACCCCCTCTGTTATAAGGCATACCATCTTCCCTGTTTCTCTCTGGGGAGGCAAATTCGTGGACAGGTGAACTCCTGGATGCTTACAAGTAAGTAAAGCATGCCCTCTGCCTCAAACACTGAGAGAGGTCTGTGAAAACAGAGTGCCTGAGCCAGGCGGTAGTGCCGCACACCTTTAATCTCAGCACTCAGGAGGCAGAAGCATGTGGATCTCTGTGAGTTTGAGACCAGCCTAGTCTACAGTGAGAGTTCCAGGACAGCCAAGGGTGCTACACACGGATAAACCCTGTCTCAGAAGAAAAAAAAAGTGTCTGGACATGAAGCAAGCCCGTAAAGCTCTCAGGTGGAGACAGCTGGAAGAAGGCTCCCAAAGGGGAGCGCAAGCTAGACTGTCCTGGGGTTTGGCTTGTGGCATTCGCCTGAACTCAAGCGTGCCACACGGTGGTTCTGTCTTCCTTACCACAAACCATTGGTTCCCAATGCAAATGAGGAAAGCCATGGGTGCTAATTTCTCTGGAAAAAGAGATGCCTTCTCACCTCTCAGTCGCTGAAGATCACATGGGGGAAAGTGGAATTTGGAAGGAGAACAAGTAAGAGGTCAGCCATGGACTGTTCTTCCCCCTTATCTATAGCAAGGACAGCACCACCTAGTCGAAAGTAAATTCTAGGAAGGCCCTGAAAGTGGATCTTGTCCAATGCCCACGTACCACTGATACGGCAGACATCGGGAGTGGCTTGGGAATGCTACGTGTGTAGCTCAAAGGCCAAAGATAATTCTACATTTGAGAAACACTTAATACATACATCACTCCGTTTTACTTTATCTACACTTTGCATTTCAAAAATGAATTACCTAGGGCTGAGAAGATGACTCAGGGGATAAAGTGTGTGCTGTGAGACATGAGGACTGGAGTCTGGATCTGCAGACCCCACAGGAATGCTGAGCAAGCATGGTGGCTCCCCTGCAATCCCAGTGCTCAGAAGACGGAAGCAGGAACCCTGGCCAGTCGGCTGCCCTCACTGTTGAGGCAAGCTCTGGGTTTAATGGAGAAACTCTGCCTCAGAGAATAAAGTAGGGAGCGACTAAGGGAGACTTCCTGCCATCATGCACACAATGTGTTTAGAGAGAAAAGACCCCAAAGAAGAAACTTGCAAAGTAGCAATATTAGTGGAGCAAATAATAATAAAAAAAATCATCAAGAAGACTTGACACACAGATCTTCTTAGAAAACTTGCACACCGTACAGTTTGGGCAGCCAGGGCAGAAGAAAATTCCCAAACGAGAGAGCTATCTTTCCCAATGACTCTTCTGAGGACGCCCTCCACTAGAACAGTTGTCATTGTCCCTGGCCATGGCTAATGCATCTCTGCCTCCAACTTTGTGTTCCTTTTGTCTCAGTTAAAAGGCTCATGGGTCCTCACCCATGAAAAGCCACCTGCACAGGTGCTGGGCTGTCCTCAGAGGATCTAGAACAATACTGTGTCTCAAGGAGGAGTTAAGTAAGTGCTTGAGGGTGTTCACGGAGGCTCAGTCAACAAACATCTCAACTCCATACGCCTGGTGGCACACAGGTCAAGCGGTCAGTCAGTGCAAAGGTACACGCACTCAGAGGGCGCCCAGTAAATAAGACAGCCCTCAGTCTGGCCAATTCAAGGAGGGGGCAGATGGCTGTCAAAATATATGTCACCTCTGAGTACAGAAAAGGAGAAATGCCCAAAGATTAAGATGAATGAGGTCTATACTAGTAAACGGCTTAAATTAAAATGTTGATATGATCCAGGACTTCTAAATAAATAATTCCAGTCTCTCTAAGATCTTCAGGCAAGAATAGAAGCACAGATATCTGACTTCACTTCCCACAGAGATGGCAAAGTGGAAGAGGTAATTGATAAAGTTCTCAAATTAAAGCCAAAGTCAAATTACTATACCAAAAATAAAAATCCCTACCTCTAAATCACAGCCATGGGACCAACATTTTTAGAACATGATCAAATGAAACGAGCTTACTTTGATGGGGGGACGAGGACATACAGACTAACTCATAGTAATCCTATGGCTCAACCCGGTGTCTAATGGCAAGCTGGTTAAGAGGGTTGACTCTTCAGTAGTATGGTGTTCTTTTCTTCCTGTTTAACAATTTGCTGGATCTCAGGAAAGATGTCACTTAAAACAGCCCCTACATGCTGCTTGCAGGGCCCAGGATGTTCTCCTTGCAGCTGCTAGGCTGTTTCCTTTGGACACCCTCACTCAGTGCACTTAAAGTTATAAAATCCCTTTCCAATCATGTTCCATAACTTCCGAGAGTAATTTATTATGATTTTATCCATTTAACAGATTAAAGTCTCTGGCACACAGGTGCCCTTATGTCATTGGCTGTGTTCATGCCATTGTCTTAATTTCATTTCTGTTACTGTAATAAAAAAAAATACATGGATCTAATCTACATGGGAAGTAGAAGAAGACAAGATCTCCCAAGTAAATTGGGAGCATGGGGACCTTGGGAGAGGGTAGAAGAGGAGGGGAGAGAAAGGGAGGGGAGCAGAGAAAAATGTATAGCTCAATAAAATCAATAAAAAAAGAAAAAGAAGAAGGCAAATGACAATAGAAAAAAAATATCCTAACAAAAGCAAAATGGGGGGGGGGGGGGACTGTTAAATGCAGAATTCCAGATTGTGGTCCACCAGGATCCAATGGTTCATCAGATTCAGGGATGTCACAGTGGCTGGAGCTTAAGAAAACTGGTCATGTTCCGTCCATAGTCAAAAGAGAGCAATGGATACATGCACGGTTGTGCTCAGCTCAGCTCAGCTTCCTCCCTTAGCTAGACAGTCAGGATCTAGGGGATGGTGCTGCCCACTTTCAGGCTGGCTCTTCCCACATCAAATGACACAGTTAAGACAATCCCTCAGAGGCATGCCCATAGGCCAATCCAACCTAGACAATTCCTCACTGGATCTCCCTTCTCAAGTAGGTCTACCTTGTGTCAAAATAGCAATTAAAAATGGCCATCACGCCCATCAACTAACTTCTCAAAGTTATTTCTTTTGTTTTTTGAGATTATAATATATTCCATCATCCCATGTACCCCCTGCTCTTTTTCAATTCCAGGGCTTCAGTTTGTATTAATTGTTGTTACACATATATGTATGTATGTATTCCTAAATACATAATTACAACCCAATTGGTGTGTATAATGTTACTTGTATGCATGTTTTTAGGTCTGACCATTTGGTATTGAAAAGCCAATTGGTTTGCTCTTCCCTAGGGAAGACTATTTCTCCCACTCTCCCCATTCCTTAGTAGCCTATAACCCTTTGTATAGGGTTGAGATTCCTAGATTTCCCCCAACCTCTTCCATGTCAACATGGTTCAGGGATCATCGTGGAAGAAGGGGCAGAGAGATTGTAAGAGCCAGAGACACTGGGAGTTTGCTGCGAGACTGTGTCTCCTAGGAGCTACTCGCATAAAGTCTCACAAACATGATGATCTAAACAGGAGTTGAACAAGGTCAACCAACATTATGGAACCACAACCGTGGGCTCCCCCACTACATGTATCCATGCAGACACCAGCATCAATGGTTAGGCCTCATGAGCCAGCTCTTTGGCCTATCGCTACAAACCCTGTGAATGCTGTCAGCATCCAATATCAGAGTCTTCTGTTAGGCAAGTGGCCAAAGAAGTTGGATGTGGCCTGTCAAATTGAAAGTCTGAACGTATGGCATTCCGCATTCCCTGCTAGCTCCTGCCAGATAATTTGAGGTGCAGAGTTATTTTTGCTGTGACACTGAGTAGAAAATGCCACATTCCTCTTGCCATTGGGTAGCTCTACAAGTAGTTCACTCCCATAAGGGAGAAGCCCTGACATTCAAAGAACATCACGATACCACCTCTGAATTCATTCGCCTCAGACCTTCCTTTTCCAGACCCCCCCCCCTTTAAAGGCAGTCTCCTGGAGAAGCTAATCTACAGCCCTGACATCTGGTGTAAAGGAATCCTCACCAAGTGAAGAAGGGTTAAAGACCCTGAAGTACACAAAAGTCTTTAGAAAAGATGGGAAATGCAGGAAAAAAGAAACAAGCTGAGCTTCATCCTCTAATATTTCTCTCCAAGTCTTCCCACACTCAGTTCCTCAGGTTGACACACTTCTTCCTACAGGTCAACTCGTCTTGGGTCCACAGAATGGGTTTGAGGTGATCAGACTTCTTTAAAAAGAATTAACATTGTATTTCAGCTGTGAGGAAGTTGTCCAGATGAGCTGGCATACACTTCTAAAAGAAGAAACTCCTTAGCCCTATTCAGGCGTGAATAGTTTTGTACACCACAATGTTATTTCACTTGAGCCTTTCAGTTGCAAGTGGTTTCGCACACCTTGATGCTAATCCATTTCTGAATATTTGAGGGTGGTGTCACCATTGCTACAAGATGTCTTTGAGGCTGAAGTTAGTTGAATCACCACACATACTAACAACAACACAAAACAGAGATTGCCCTTCAAAGGGATGAAATGGGATTTTGGCTTGGAAGTCCTTTTGCATAAGCCCCATGCCTCTTTGCTAAACATTTTCAGAGTATGCTAGATCAATAGCCTTTTACAGTTAGAAAGCCACCGATGTGTAATAATCACAATAAAATGAATTCTTATTTATACTCAAAAACACTACAATCCAGATATTCCAATTTCTTCAAATAGTCTATTAGTGTTATTCAATGATATTTCAAAGCTGACCAGATAATTTAAAGCAATTTTTTAAGAAAATGAAAGTGATTTTTTTAAAGTTCAATATATCTTCATTTAAAGGCTTTGAAGGCCAACCAATATTTCTTTAGCTAGAGAGAACCCCTCACAATGCCTCCACCCTCCTGATTACATTTCCCTAATAAGATTAATCTTATTAAAATGGTGGCATGCAGACTCATCATTCTTATACTGTTAAAAAAAAAAAACTTGAGGTTTGATTTTATTCTCACAAATAAAATTAGCAAGGCCCTCTTGTGTCTGAAAAGGCCTTTTCACTGGGACAAACTATTACCTGGCTGACTGTGGAGAAAGGGGTGAGAGCAAGGGAAGAGGGCACCCCCTACTAGGGCACCCCGTCTAGTCCAATGCAACCTTGCAGATAGGCTTGAGTGCGCAGAGCACTGCCAGAAGTGGGGCAGATATATCTTGCATCGGCTGCATTTTTTTCTCTTTCATGCGTTTGGCTGAGGACCTAACTTTTTAAATCTTCAATCTAATTAAGTGATGTGAGACAAGAGGCCAGTTTGAAATGTCTCGTCAAGATTTTTTAACGTTCTGATAAATTTTCAGCTAAGGTCCCTTCCTGCACAGCTTCTGTGTGAAATCAATGTCAAAACACAACTTAGGTCAAATACTACAGTGGCTAGGCCTTCCCCTCAGAGAAATTGTGGAACTTTTTTCAACATCCTGGAAGTCCCAATATGTCATACCTAGCCTCTTTAAACAATTATTTATTAAGTTCTGCCTCTTTCAAACCCTGTGGCTAGATAAGCTTCCCATTCTCCAGCCCCACAATGCATTTGTGAGCACCAGAGGGAGACCTGGGGTAGGAAGCATGCTCCAGTACACCCCACCCCACTCCACCCCAACCCAAAACACTGCCAAGCATCAGACTTGCTTGCAGTGTTTGTTTAGTTAGCCAAATTTTCAACTTTTAAATAAGTGCATCACTTGCCTTGCAAGCATACGGACTTGGGTTTAATCCCAAGAATCCACTTAAAAGAGCCAAGCATGACCCAGAAGACAAATCCCTAGGGCTTTCTGGCTAGCAGGTCTAGCCCACTTGGCCAGTTCCAGGCCAGTGAGGGACCCTGCCTCCAAATACCAGGTGGATGGTACCTAAAGAATGATATCACAGGTTTGCCTCTGGCTTTACATGCAGCTGTGCACATATACTGCATCTGCGCGCGCGCGCGCGCGCGCACACACACACACACACACACACACACAGAGTCAGATCCTTCCCCAAGTTTACACAGGGAAGAAACTGTTCCTCCCCATCCTGGCAGAAGACAGGTGTGTCACTGATGAAGACACAGGCGTGGGAGAGTGTGCTGGAGCAGATGGAGGCTGGGGAAGGACAAAGCTGAGAATGATGTTAAAAGTTGTTCAGTATGGGATCTTAGGTGACACTCCTTCCTGGCTCCCAGAAGGTAATATGGCCCAATGACTTTCCAAAGGGGCTCAGAAGAGAATTCTTTTAATGAAATTGACTGACCTGAGAGAAAATGTACCCAGAGTGGTAACATTTGGGATAATTTTTTGGACTAGCTAAGCTATTCCAGGGAACTACAATACAGTCCACTGTTATACAGGTTGATAGATATTTACATCACATCCTGGGGAGTGATGAAGGAGGTACTCAGAAATAGAAGCAGAACAGCATCTAAGAAATGCTTCTGATATGGAAGACAAAAAGATAAATGTTTAATATGATGACAACAGATTAGAACCTAAAAGAAATAGGCAATATAAGGTTACTAAAACAATGAAAAGAACGGGAAGAATCCCATCTCAACAAATGTAAAACACTATCAGTTATCAGAAAGAATGTCATAGTACTCAGGGAGGCAGAGGCCGGTGGATCTCTGTGAGTTCTGGGCCAGCCTGGTCTAGAGAGTGAGTTCCAGAAAAGCCAGATCTACATAGAGAAACCCTGTTTCAAAAAACCAAAAGCAAGAATGTCATTTAATATGTTTATCTAGATTACCTACTAAATTATGACAGACCATCAATTACAAAATAAGTCCCATCTTTAGACAACTAAATAAATAAAACACATGCTCTAGAATCAATGGAAGGGATAGGGATTCTAGGGAGATGAGCTTGGCTATCCAAGAATCAAAGTCAAGGCGCTGTTTTGAATCCGAGAGTCACTCAGAAGACAAGAGAAAAGAATGGATGCTTTTGCCAGTACAACTAGGACAGATGTTAGCCATCCATGTTTTCTCCTAGCAACCTGCCTTCTCAGCTCCCTCAAGAAACAGATGCCTGAGTCTCTATGGTGACAGTTAACTGAATGCTTCTCCACCCTCACTTCCTGCTGAGTGTGAGCCCACTGACTCCTGTCTCCCCCTCCCCACATAATCCCTTGTCAGCAGGAAGAAGTCAAACTTGAACCCACACCCCTATACCCTAGGAGTCTGGGATGTTTAGGTGGAAGTTCTATTGGCATCCATATCTGACCAAAAACGTTGGGATGTGTGGGATCTCCAGCATGACCCGTTATGGATCCCACCCTCAGGGTGCTAAGCAGTGGGCCCCTCCCAGAAGTTGCCTCAGTCCAGACTCTGCCCCTGAAAAAGCCCACCATCAGTGGCTCCACCTTAGAGGGTATTAAAAGCCCCCACCTTGTGGGTTCCCCTCATGGTTCTCTCATCTTCCCCTGGAATGCTTTGTTCAGATTAAACCTGGATTTATTAATTCGATTTGATTGGCTTGTTACATTAGCAGTGGCAGATTCCCAATAGCCAGAGATTCAATTTAACAGTTTGTCTTTCTTTTTTCTAATTTTTTTCTTCTTCTTCTTGAAGACAGTGTCTTTTACCACAGTCTTGGTTGGCCCAGAACTCACTACGTTATCCAGGCTGACCTGGAACTTATAGTGATCCTCCTGTTTGGTTTCTCAAATCCTAGGATCATGGAACTGCACCACCATACCCACCTAGAATACCCTTGAAAATCAAAAATATAGCAGACATTTTAGAATCCAGTAGTTTGGCAGATAAAATTTAGGTAACCCCTCAGAAAGGAAAAGGAAGAATTGGAAAATAACACTTGCTTTGACAGTTTATGTACTAGAAGATGAGAGAGAATACAGAACCAGCTAAAGATGGCTAACACTTGGTTCTATGAGGTACAGAGGAGGGAGCTAAAGACACAGAAGCAAGATTTTAAAATACCCACACCAAGCCCAGCATGGTGGCTCACACCTCTAACCCCAGAACTCAGAGGGATAAGATGGTAAGCTTGCTACAAATTCCAAACCAGTCTAAGCTTCATAGAGAGTTCCAGCCCAGTTGAGGATATAATGCCAGACTCTGTCCCCAAACAACAAAATATAAAACAGCAATAGATAAACAAACAAGCTCACCCCAAAATTTATCATTGTAAATTTCCAGATCACCCATCAGTCCGGTTTTCTGTTTGTCTGTTCTCAAATTCACTTCCCTTCCTCCCTCTGCTTGACTTTGCTCTACACCATAGAGAGATGACTCCTTACGGCTGCATTTCACTGTCATATGGCTCCAGTTACCTCAGTCAACATGGAACACAGGCAGGAGAACAGAACCAGGAGGAAGAAGAAAGCCGGGACATGTCTCCCTCACTCTTTCTTTGCCTGGAGTAATACCTCTGTCAAAGACTGCATTTATTCCATCCTAGCTTTTGTAGGCAGTCCTAACTTTGAGAACCTACTAAAAGTCTCTCTTCCTTGGTCCTTCTAGTCACTAGGGATTCTAGTGACTTTTCCTATTTCTAATCTCTGACTTGCTTTTCTATTCCATTTGGAATATCAGCTCTTCTAATGCCTTAAACTCTGTTCCTTCTATTCAACTCCTGCTAAATTGCCTGACATAGGCTCTGTTTTCCTAACTAGATCCTCACTGATACAATCAATCACTCAGAGAAAATACTAAAAGCCTCTAAGGAGAAGAAGAAAATAGCATTGAAAAAAAAAGAATCAGAACGGTAACAATAAGAGCTAGAAAACAACAGAATGATTGCATCAAAGTCTTGTGGGAAAAATAATCTTCAAACTATTATTTTATACCCAGCTAAACTGTCAATTAAATGATGCATTATTATTGTTATTATAACACAAAACGTTTTGTGATGTGAAATGTATCAAAATTTTTTACCATTAATGCCCTCTTTCTTCAAAACAAAAAAGAATCTTAAGAACAAGAAAGAAGATGTGATATCTAAGAAAACGATCACACAATGCAAGAGAGAACTGAAGAACAGCTCCAAACTGACATTTAAAAAAATTATTACAAACTGGAACAGAAAAATAAGGTTAAAAGTTTAATATCATTACATAAAATCTCTTACTGAAGCAATAAAAATAAAATAGTGAGAACTCTATGAGAACAAATAAGAAAACTGTCATTAGGCGTAGTGGCGCACGCCTTTAATCCCAGCACTCGGGAGGCAGAGGCAGGCGGATCTCTGTGAGTTCGAGGCCAGCCTGGTCTAGAAAAGCTAGTTCCAGGACAGGAACCAAAAAGCTACGGAGAAACCCTGTCTCGAAAAACCAAAAAAAAGAAAAAAAGAAAAAGAAAACTGTCATTAAACTCCGGGGAAGGTACTGGAGAAGCAGCAGGTGCTCATAAACACATATGATTATGTTGTAAGTATTTATATGGACTTAATGAAAAAAAGCCTCTGAATAACGTTTTTTTAGCTTTTCTTCAAACTTTATTTTGTGAAAACCTCTTTAACAAGAAACTGAATCATAAAATATTGGGAGTATAGAAGGAAAAGGAAATACTAGCAGAGAAAGAGTATGTCAAATAACTTAATCTTTTCTCCATTTCAGGAATCAAAATATAAGAAGAAAAATTTAACGTCAAGAACAACATAATCTATTTTAAAAGCATGCAGGCAACATTACAAAAACATTAACAATAATCATCTCTGTGTAATCAAAAGCACAGAAGGGAGGAACAATGGGGGGAATTTTTGTATGTCTGTAATTCTTAAGGTATTATAAATTATCTTTAATTAAATGCACTACTTTTTTCATTTGTTGTATCATGTCCTACCAATCTGGAAAGCTACATGTCATTTTTATTTAAACAGCAGCATCAGGGAAAGAAGGGGAAGTTCACCCAAGGAGAAAGCCAACTGTTAAAGGGCCAGCGGGTGAATAGGTCTCAAAAGTGCCAAACACAATAGGAAGAATGGATTGAGGCCAGGAGTGGGATTTACAGGAAGGAGAACCCAGGGACGCTGCCAGGGCCAAAGAAGCGTCTGCAGCTCTGGCTCACACCATCCTAAGAAACAGTAGTGAGAGCGGCTGTCTTGGAAGGCAGCTGACTCAGGAGTCCAGAATGAATGAAGAGTAAGTGAGGAATGAGTGAGCATCTCATCTCAGAAACAAAACCAGGGATTTCTCCAATAGAATAGTGCTTGAGCATTTTCTCCACTTTTCTTCTGGGAAAATGACTTTTATTTCAGTGTAACCCTGCACAAACATTCTTCTTATTATCCATTTGAATAAACAGGGCTCAGGACAAATGGTATACTGACCAGCCATAGCCACCATCTGGCCCAGTCATTTTTCACCTTTTTTCTACCCGGATCCCATTGATGTAACACTGACTCCTCTCTCCGAATGTATACCCTGTTCACTTCCAAAGTCAGATACGCAACTGCCAAAGGTTAAAACACAGGAAGGCAGGAAACCGTCATCTCTTTAATGTGCGTATGGAAACCTGAGAGCCTGTGACAGGGCGCACGGTTACAGTTGTTCTTCTGGGAAAGGCTGTCCAGCCCGCTGCAAGTTACATCAGTATGTCCCAGTGCTACGGTGCATGACATTTGTTGTGTACTGACACAAGGCGGTATCTCTTCTGGGAACTCCAGAGCTCAAGGCTCTGGATATTTTATTCTCGCTCATGAATTGTTAGAGGGTCGGGATTCCATCTGGGAGCACTCATTTTTCAGGATCAGGGTCACGGTTGTGCTCCCCAGAGAACTCAATAAACAGCCTCTGATGATCGAGAAAATGATGGTTTACATTTCAGAAAAAAAAAGTGGGGGGGGGGGGTGACTGCAGCTGAAGAGGGTACCGAATGGTAGCCACACTTTGTCAAACGTGAAAGAGTAAAGAAAATTGATAGGTTAAAAGTGTGTGCTTTGGATTGTGGGTGCAGAGAGAAGAAGGCAATGCTTCAGCCTGTGGGCCCGGGCAGGCTCTCACAGAGGGCCTGATACACTTAATCTTTGAGTCATAAGTTTGCCTCCTTATTGGGCACAGCGTTGTTAAAAGGATCAGACTGATGTAGTGGAAAAAGAAAGTCACTGGCCCAGGAGGCAGGGGACACAACTAATCTCTGCTTGGCCACCACACAGCGCATTCTAAAACCAAATACCAGCACTCTGGAATTGGAACCACTCCTAGAGCAGAGACCAGGCAGCTCCATTAAAATGCCCTTGAGTGAGAGCCACTGCACACATAGGTGACCCAACACAAACCAATGGAAAGGCCAGGCAGGAGCTTGGAAAAACCTTGTCTGAGCAAGGCCTTGAGCCACAAAGGCTTCTCCAATGGGACGTTACTTGTCATTCTGGGTTACCAATGAACCCAAGGAGTCTTCAGAACGCCTTTGGTGGACCCTTTTACCACCCTGACACCATCTCCTGCAGTATTAGTGAAGCTTTGTATTCCTAAGGAGGTCAATACACAGAACCATTGCTGATGAGCACTGCTGTTCTAATATATATAGTGGGAAAGGCTAACGCACCTCCCTGAGACTTGGTATCAGCCATTTGAATGAGAAGAGATTGGGGTTGATGTCTTCCAAGTTCAGTAATAATAAAAATGGCAAGCATTATACAGGTTGAGTATCTTTTACCTAAAATGTTTAGGACCATAAGTATTTGGAGTTTCAGTGGGTTTTTTTTTTCAGTTTTGGTAAATAGATATATTTTTGCATGGGCAGCCCATATATGGCAATTCTGTTGAACTTGTCCATGTTGGGTTTCATGGTCTAAGTTGATGAGGATGACTGACCAGATCTCTTCCTCAAGAGGGCACCAGATCTCATTACAGATGGTTGTGGGCCAAAAAATGTGGTTGTTGGGAATTGAACTTGGAAGAGCAAGCAGTGCCCTTAACCCCTAAAACAAACAAACACACACACACACTATTTGGGAAATGGAATCCAAGCATGCTTCTTCTCAACTGTATGTCTTTTTTTATAACCCACTGCATCCAGTTATGGCTGCCTGCACATATATGCCCTCCAATGGATCATGGGAAACCTACTTTGGGCCACATCCTCAACAGGAAATAACTCTCTTTCCCCTGTTTTTCTTACTTAGACTGTTAATATTTTTAAGAGGGAGCAAGCAATAGAGATGAAGACCAATTTTACAAAAACAAAGTTGTATTAGTTGGAGCTATGGAGATGACTCATTTGATGGAATTCTTACTGCAAAAGCTTTAGGACCTAAGTCCATCCTCCAGCCCCCATGTAAAAATCCAGCCACAGGTACCTATAATCCCAGATTACAGAAGGCAGAGACAGAAAGACCCCTGGGAGTTACTGACCAGCCAGTCTAGTTGAATCAACAAGCAACAGGTTCCGTGATAAATGCTGTCTCGATGACATAAGATGGAAAGTAAGGAACACATCCCACATTAACCACTGACCTCAACATACATGTATACATACAGGCACACATGCTTGAACACACATATGTCCACACATACACATAAAAAAATGAACTTACCCACCTAAGTTTAGTAAACAAAAATATAAATCATTGTACCATTAAAATAGTCCAATCATTTTACTGTTAAAAGATCATTGTTATTCTGTCCTTCCAATGTTGAAGTACAGCTTGTCTAAAAAAAAATTTAATCTCATACATTTCCATTTTTGAAAAGAGCATAACTTTTACAGGGGCTCTGGCAACATGATAATATGAATGTGACTCTAATAAACACAAAATTGGATCAGGGATTTTATTCAGCTTCCAATGCTGAGACAAAACTTCAAAGGCACAAGTCCTTTCCTCACGCCGGACAGTGCAATCCTTAACGCTAGTGCCATTTTCTGCCTCAGTTGTCCTAAGAAAGTGTGTCATTTAAGAAAAGCAGAAAATTGCTACAAAAGAAAAATGAAAGAGAATTTCTCGGTCTAGATACCTTCTCAACCCCCAATAGTAAGCACCTTGCTTTGCGCATCCGCCGGACAAAGAGATGCCATTTGTAGCAACACAGATAAAAATCTGTTGCGTGCTCTTTCATTATAGCTGTTCAGACAACTTAGGACCATGTTGGGATCCTCGCCAGTGCCATAGAACTTATAATTTAATATATTTTATTTTCATTCACCATGCTTAATTTAATAATTTAATTCGACTAAATACAATTTTAATTCAGCCGTGGACACATTAGCATAAACATTAAGTAATGGAAGCACTGAAAGGAAACAAATCAGACCCTGCTCAGAGAACACGTGATTGTCGGTTGGGGGTGGGGGGAATGCATGGCGCAGATGAGAACTAATGGGTTCACCAAGCCACGTGATTGTGGGGGTAAGCATAGCTCAGAAGAGAGCTAATGGGGCCACCAAACTTGCTAGGTAAGAGATAAAGACAGAGCTGCAGAGCCCATGCTAGGCTCTGTGAAGTGAGGCTCTGAACACACAGATAGCATAGCCCACGAATGCAAATATGAGAAGCTGAAGGAAAGCTGGGTCTGCCTGATGCCTTCAGACAGATGAGGCGTCTCCCACGGCACTGGTCTAGAGTCCTTGAGGGCCCAGGCTCCTAACTCTGCTTCTTTTGCTCTCTCCCACAACTTAATCTTAGAAGCAACTAGTGCTCAAAAGCACTACATGAAAAAGGAAAGTGGAGGGGTGGGTGGTGGAACACACACACGCACACACGCACACACACACACACACCACACACGCATACACACACACACACCACACACGCACACACATACACACACACACACACACACGCATACAAACCCTGGGTTTGACTCAGAAAAAAAAAAGAAAAGGAAAATGTATCTTCAAAGTTAGAATAAACTATTATAATTATCTCAATTTCTACTTAATTATAAATTGTATTTATTTTAAAAGTTAAATACAGCATGGAGAGGCAGTACTATAATTCACAGATGCAAACGCTTTAGAAAACCCTAGAATCAGGCTTGAAAATATGAAGGATTGCTGCGGTACCAATGTCTCCTTAATGAGATTTTGCTTGGACTATAATTGAAATGAGGTTTAGTTTTCTGACCAAGCGTAAGTGACAATCCAGAATATCCAAGAGGAGTATTGAGAAGCCAACCGTTGTCCAATGAGTCTCATTATTGTCAGATGGCATATGATGAAATAATTGAACTTTAACAACTTCAGGGAGAAATCCAGACAAAACGACACTGTCACTGAGTTTTCAAATCGTAAAGCTAATATGGACCATTAGGTAAAATAACACAGAGGCGAACATAAAATACCTTTATGTTTTCATTATTGGCAGGGAAGACAGACCAGCACACACACCCTAGCCCACTAACTCGAAAACCTGCTATTCATTTTGTCCCAAGAAAGGAAGGGTTCGCCATTACGACACTGTGGACAGCTCAGAAACATAGTTAAAAGTGCCAAAGGCTGCCTGAACAATAGCACCCAGAGAGGGGCTTGACCCTTAGCCTAGGACTTGGCTTCTTTAAAATGAATTAGCAACATGAGCCCTACTGGAGTGGGAAGACCTAGAACTCCCAAGTAGGAAACAGCTTGCCACAGACGAAAAACCCCAGTGCCCTGAAAGAGACAGGAGCAGACCAACCAAGAAGAGGACATGGATTGTCAAAAGAAAGAGCCTCCAAAACCTAAAATATCTCTACCACCAAGGTTTGGACAAATTAGGCGTGCAAAACTTGGGCATGCCTTCAACTGCCTCCTCCCAATACCCTCCTTGCTTAGTAAATGCCGGGAGTCTACAGACACCCCGCTCTGCGTTACAGGTTCCCAGGAAAAGGCAGTTTTCCATCCTGCAGCTGTTGCAAAGAAGAAGTGTAAGTGAATGGCAGGAATGATGATGGGATGGGGGTGGGGGAGAGGAGAAGCGGCCAGGAAAACACACACACACACACACACATGAGGCAACAGTGACATTCAGACTTGAACTTGGAATTTCTGAATGGCTCAGAATGGGATACTTTGTCGCCTCTGGTTTAATTGGAAGCCTGTTTTCAGGATGCTGAAGGGCGAGGCTCATAATCAAGCACTTACGTAATCCTCCTCATTGAGCCCTTGTTTCTCAACAGAACTTTTCACCTCCATGGAAAACTTCTCAAACTCAGGTTTCACGGTCCTCAGTAGGGTGACTGTCTGGAGGGATGAGTACGCCTGCTTAGCTTCAAAGTCGTGTTTGTCTCCTCGCCTCCACGAGCCATCTCCTACGGGGGAAATGAAAATATTTATAATTCCAAGCCAGTCACCATAAAGAGACCATTCTCTCTCTTCTACTGCGATGTGTCCCTATGTGGTACTTTGGACAGCTGAGGCAAGAGGCATTGTCATAGTTTCGCACTTAGGTCTAATGTGACAACGTCGAAATCATTAAAGGAGAAGAAGTCCCTTTGGACACATGTTCCTTTGAAATGTGAGAGAGACAGACGAGCTCAGTTGATGCAATTGTCTTAGAATAACCATGGAACTGCAATTGTCACCGTGCCCCCGGAACTGTGGCCCTGCAGAAGCAAAGGGAAGTTCTTGTTCCTTTCCATGCATACTTACATTCAATCCCCACCCTCCACTATGGGGGTGAGCCAAGTCTATTTGTTATGCTACTCAGGCCTAAAATGGCAGGTTGCAGTAAGGCATGGGGATGGACTCCATGCAGACTAAGTTAGCATGGTTAAAAGTTGAAGGCTACTGATCCTTCCTTCCTGTCTCCAGGATGAAAGTGGTTTACATGGACTTGAGGGCTTATATCTGTGTTGTATTGGCAGCATCATCAAAATTACTCATTTAAAACAATGCTAAATCAGTATGTAAAGTGTAATGAGTATTTTGAGTATAAATAACAAAAAATAGATGATATATACATACATACATACATACATACATACATAGATGATGGATGGATAATAGATATCTTAAACACTTGTTATTTATAAACTCAATCATCATATTATCCTTTCTATTTGACCGGTAAGGAAACGGAGGCACAGAGACACTGAGCAGCCTTCTGCTTCACAGCCCCTGCCTCACATAGTAAATGTCAATCATCTAGGAAGGTATCATTGTCTTTTATTGATTTCATCTTTACAGCTTGAAGATGAAGTGGGCCTCTGTCTTATGATAATAAGCTGCATTTCAAAGGAATCCTCATTATTAACCTTGCATCTGAACTATGTGCACGGTACATGCACAACTCTACAATAGCCATAGAGAACACTGGAAATGTCTTCAACAGTCTAGACCAAATTTGAGAAAGAGATTTAAACCATGTAAACACCCATAGGGATGGAGTACAGAAAAACAAAGCAGAGGAAAGAGGCAACGAACTCCAATCAGAAGCCATCACATGTGGAGACAAGGTATTAGTCTGGTCCTAAATGTGTAAATAGGATTTTAATAGGTGGAGAAGAAGGTGGAAAGGCGGATCTGGCAGAACTCACACCACTGGGCAAAGGTGCAAACGTGTATAGTATCCAGCAGGAAGATGGATCTCAGTCTGGAAGATGAGGAAAGGCAGAAGTGGAGAATGTGTTTGTGGAAGCCATCTGTTTCATCAGAATCCTAATAATAGCAGCCATTATTAATTGCTTACTATGCCCAGGGAGCTACTAAAGATAAATAAAACAGAGCTGAGAACATAGTTTGTCAAAGACCAAATCTATGCTCAATGACCACAAAATTAAAATTTCAAACTACCAAACAAAATTTGACAAAAGTCATCCTCCTCTTCCTCCTCTACTTCCTCCTCCTCTTCCTCTTCTGTGACCTCTCAAATCCTTAGGTGACCATAGCCTAAGAGAAGTCAGGCCTGGCTCTAGAGCCAGTGACCTGTGCTTCTGTCAAATGCTGGGGAACCCAGACAGGTTCTCAGTCCCCAAGACCCAGAGAGCACAGCAGTCGCCAGCCATGGAAGACCCTCAAGTCCAAGAGTCCCCGTGGAGAAACTTGCTTCCTACAGACATACAAGTAGCATTTATTAAACAATTTTCTTGTTTTCAGTTTTATTTCCTTTTAATTATGGGCATGTGTACATACACCCATGCCTGAAGACACCAAAAGAAGGCACTGGTCTCCTCAAACTGGAGCGACAGGGGATTGTTGAACTGCCAAATATGGATGCTGGGACCCTAACTCAGATCCTCCGCAAGAGTAGGACACAGTCTTAACTGCTAATGCTACTTCCCTACCATACCTTAGTGCCTGAATTTGACCCCCACACTAGGTTTAAGAGGGCTAAGTAGGAGTGCTTATAAGAACTGATTTTTCTAGGCAAAGAGAATTAGAGTTTTTCATCAATGGATAAGAGTTCAATTTTCTCTAGGGACTTAAGAAGGGAAATCATTAACCTTGTGGGGCCTTATGCTATGATAGAAAAGATATGTAAACTATAACAACAATTATCACAGCAAATGAAACAGGAAGAACATGTTTCACACAGTCTAATAATGCCATCAAACAGGATCTAAAATTAATAACTTTAGAGTTTCGTTTTCTAAAATAAAGCAATAGAAATTACAATGCTGAATAAATTCAAACCAACCTAAGTAGGTATCTGCTCACAACCGTTAACTTCTCGAGTGAGTTCTTCTCCCACACCCTGAGTAAAGCAAAGATCGATGTGGTGTGCTGTTCCATCAGTGGGAACAAATTTGATTCAGCAGACAACTAGGTGCCTCTGGAGATTTACGAGCGGAACAGAGAAGGACAGGATGAGGACCGTGCCTTAGGAAATAGCAGCGGATTAGAGTGGGGAGACACAGCTTTCGCAGCCACAGTAGACCAAGCAAAAGGGTAAGAGAGGTCGTGTGTGGCAGGTCACATGCTAGAAACACAAAACATGCCTCCAGGAGGTCAAGCTCACAAGAAGTTTCCTTTTCTTATATCTTTTTATTTTATTTTATTAACTTTCTGGCATTTTTGATAAAATAGTAAATTTTTTCCAAAAATAAATATTTTTCTGCTTTTATAATCACAAAAAGAAATAGAACCCAGGAGAATGAAAAGAAGACAACTGTACTAGAGGAATCCCAAACTCTACAGTGGTGAGGGAGGGGAGGTCAACAGAGAGGAAACTGTATCTCAAAGGATGCCAAGGGAAGAAGAGAGACAGTGACAGTCCTTAGAAGAGAAGCATGGGAAGAAACGACGGTGTTAATGTCACTGCAGATCCAAGCTGACTGCAGAATGCCTACGGGATACTGCCAGGCTAAGGCTAGAAACAAGTCTGAAGCCAGAGGGAGTACAGGCTAGAAAAAGCATTGGGTGTCATGTCTCCCCAGATCAGGGTTGGAGCCCAGGGGCTGTCTACCCTAAAGAAGAAGTGTAGGAGGAAAAGGAGAGGGCTGAGCACAACCTGTTGTTAGTGAACAGAAATAGTTAGGGATAAAGAGGCACTAACAGAACCAGAAAGTAAACAGTGGTCTCAAAGCCGGGAGCATAAGATTTCCAGAAAGGAGTAGTTAGAAACCACCCGAGGCTGTGCTAGAGCTACATCATCCCACGGAGCAGCCACCGGCTGTGCGTGTTACCATTTAAACCCAAATTAACTGAAAAGTCAATTCCTTCATAGCATGTGCCCCATTTCAAGTGTTCAATAGTCAGCCAGGTGTGGCATGTGACCAGCGACTACCCAGGCCACACAAAACAACATCGCAAGCCCATGTGGAGGTGCATACCTATATACCTCTTCTGTCTGCTGGGACTCAGACAGGCGCTAGAAGATGGCAGGTCTCAGGCCATTCTGGGCAACTAAGCAACACCGTGTACCAAAGAGGGGGATTGGGACATGACAGGAAAGGAAAGAGGGGAAGAGAAGAAGAAAAGAACAGAGGGAGGGGAGGAAAAGGGATGGGAGGGGAGGGAAGGGAGAGGAAGGGAAGAAGGACAGATTTTGATATTACAGAAACTCAAGCTTGCACTGAGTGAAGAAAATCCAGAACATGTATGAAAGGGAAGACAGTCTGTGTTTAGCAAGTCTGTGACATCCTGCAGCTCCCAGCACCTCCAAGGACTGAGCACACAGTAGGCCTTCAACGTATGTCATCTGACATGAAGGAATATCTGGGAACCATAATCTGTCCAAGAAACCCTTGCCTGTCATTCATCTACCCTGCCTGCCAACCGCTGTAGCTCTTCAGCTCCAGTGACCGTAAGTGAAAGCAAAGCACCCATCATGCCTCACCTTACCCAGTCTACACAGGCCCAGTGTCCCACAGTGCCAGAGGCTAGGCTCCCAGACACCGCCAACTGCATGGTCCACATCCGGTACAGCTGCGTTGCCTGTAGCATTGCGCTCTCCTATTCTCACAGCAACCCTATGGAAAACCTTGAGTGGTGATCCCTTCCAGATGAGGAAACCAAGGAACTAGGAGATCAATCACAGAAGCAGGAGCAAATGCAAACCAGGCCCAGATCCCTGTCCCATCTAGGCTCGGCTCCTCAAAGCTGAGGCACTCCAAGATTTAAGACTGCATCTGTAGTGCACAACACATGGGTTCAAAGGAAAATGGTAGCCCAGGAAAAAGAGAAGACGTCCTGAGATGCTGCCAGGCAACCACTCCAGCCAAGGGATTATATGAGAATCCCTGTCTTTTCCCTCTGCTCCAAGTTCACTTTCGTGTGCATATATCATGTTTGTGGCAAAGCGTTATAAATTCAATCCCTCCTCTTATGTCTGTGTTTGACTCTCCGCCTCACCTGAATTCCTGCTGTCTGAGTTCTCAGGAAGGCGAGGTGAGTGCGGCCACAGTTGCGGATGGGATTGTGCAAGTAGCTTCCCACTCTACCCCTTTGGAGACGGTGGTGAAGAGGGTAATAGGACTAGAGAGAAATGCCAGTAGATGCCATGAAAACATCTGTAGGGCAGTACAACTGCTTACTCTCTAGGGTTTTTTTTGAAGTTCAGTTTTAAAAAATCCCTTCAAATACTTTCATTCCCCCATGTTGTATTATGCGCTGAACTCTTGTGGCCATAAAATTTGGGCAAGACTGGGGATAATTCTGAGGGCTCAGCGAGACTGAGACTTTTAATAAGAGAAGAGACACGCTGTCAACTATGTTTTCTAAAAGTACCAGTGAAAACAGATGCCAGGGATGCTGGGCCTCTAGAGGTTCTCAACATGTGTGTCTCAACCCCTCTGCCAGTCACATATTAGATAGCTATCTGCAAATTAGATACTTGCATTACGATTCATAAGAGTAGCAAATTTACAGTTACAAAGTAGCGATGAAACAATGTTATGGTTGGAGGTCCCCCACAGCATGAGGAACAGTATTAAAGGGTTGCTGCTGAGGAAGATGCAGAACCCCTTTTCTAGAACTGTTATACAGTCTGTGTGAGGGGATGTCTGTAAAGCCGGATGGTAGAAACTTTTGGAATTACAACTCTGATTATGGGGGGTTAAATTATCAAAGAAGACCCTCATAATGATACTCTGGAATGCTGGTTCAGGTGAGTCTGTCCACTGTATGTTTCCATTGGTCGCTCATGCTCTGAGGTAGAAGACACTTCAGGGTCTGTGGAAGACACAGAAAGGCGCCACACAACACCCACCATCCCTCCCCACTTCCAGAATCTCACACTGGTTTTGATATTGGGGAGTCCAACTGAAAACGCAGTTTTTGACCTGGTTTTTTATCCAGGGGTAGCTATTCTCAAACAACAGGAAGCTATTCCGGTTGTTTGGGATTGGCTACCCCTGGATAAAAAACCAACAAAGAGAGCAGAGTCACCTGGAAGGATCTCACATCTGCTGTCCTTGACCTAGCTTGACTAGCATTAAGCCACGCCCCTGCAGCCCCGGCCACAATCTTCCATAATTGAAAAGGGACACAGGAAACGTAAGAAGCTTTTAACAGTAATGACCTTCTTGACAGATCCCTAGCATGAACCTCCCTCCTCCAGAGCTCTTTCAGGTCAAAGAATCCTCTACATCTGTGCCACTCCAGTTGAGGGACTAATCGCTCGCAGGTGTGATTCATAATGCATGCAGCCCCGTAGGGTGGATGAACTGAGAGTGGGTGGCCGCAGCAGCAGAATGTATCACATGAAATAAAACTAGCATCAGAGAAAAGTTCAAAAGCTGTACAGTTTTTAAAGTCCCATGCGCAGTGGTCCAAGCGAACTAAGACTAACAATCAGAGTGGCAAATATTTGTTTAATAGTCATTATGCTTCCAAGATGGGGGACATTTAACATATATTCTCTCCTGTGTTGACTTGTTCCTCAGCCTGGTGTATCATTCGAACAGACTAAGGCTGCAAGGGAGGGCAGGTTAACTCACTGTTCAAAGATCAAGTTAAGCTGTTGACTCTTAAGTCTTAGTAGAAAGACAGTATAGGGGTCAGTCTCTCAGGCTGACTGAGATCAGAACTCAAAGTCTGAGCAAATGTACGGTAAAATGTAAAATAATGCAGATTTAATCAGAAACATCGAGAATTCATTGTGATTTGTGTGAAATCATTTTGCAATTAAAGAAGGCAAAACTGGAGGTAAAGAGATGGCAGTGAAGAGCACTGGCTGCTCTTGCGGAGGACCTGAGCTTGGCTCGCAGCACCACAGGGTGGCTCACAACCAGATGCCTTCTGCCCTCTGTGGGCACCTGCACACGTACCAGGCACACACCCGCACACATAACATTAAAGACGTGAATCTGAAACAAAAAAAATTAAAGAGATAACAAAAACTTGAATCCACAGACTAAGGTTTTAATGTATAAATATGTAATTTAAATATAAAGATATGCATGACGTCTATGATTTTTGCAAGTTTTCTCTAAGTCTAAAAGTCACTAGTTGCTCAAGCTAAAGCAGTCAGTTTGCCCAGGCATAGTATCATACACTTTAATGCAGCACCTGGGAGAGAGTCAGCGGATCTCTGTGGGTTCAAGGCCAGCCTGCTCTACATAGAGAGTTCCAGGATAACCAGGGATACTTGAGAGACTCTGTCTCAAAAAAATAAGTCCCCAGAACACACACAAGGAGAAACAACTCCATAAAACTGTCTTCTGAGCTCCACATGCACACCACAGCACGTGCACACACACACACACACCACAGCACGTGTACACACACACCCCACAGCACATGCACACACACACACCACAGCACGTGTACACACACACCACAGCACGTGTACACACACACACACCACAGCACGTGTACACACACACCACAGCACGTGTACACACACACACCACAGCACGTGTACACACACACCACAGCACGTGTACACACACACCTCAGCACGTGTACACACACACACCACAGCACGTGTACACACACACACCACAGCACGTGTACACACACACACCACAGCACGTGTACACACACACCACAGCACGTGTACACACACACACACCACAGCACGTGTACACACACCACAGCACGTGTACACACACACACCACAGCACGTGTACACACACACCACAGCACGTGTACACACACACCACAGCACGTGTACACACACACCCCACAGCACGTGTATACACACACCCCACAGCAAGTGCACACACACACCACAGCACGTGTACACACACACCACAGCAAGTGTATACACACACACCACAGCACGTGTACACGCACACACCACAGCACGTGTACACACACACCACAGCACGTGTACACACACACCCCACAGCAAGTGCACACACACACCACAGCACGTGTACACACACACCCCACAGCACATGCACACACACACACCACAGCACGTGTACACACACACCACAGCACGTGTACACACACACACACCACAGCACGTGTACACACACACCATAGCACGTGTACACACACACCACAGCACGTGTACACACACACCACAGCACATGCACACATACCACAGCACGTGTACACACACACCACAGCACGTGTACACACACACCACAGCACGTGTACACACACACCCCACAGCAAGTGCACACACACACCACAGCACGTGTACACACACACCACAGCACGTGTACACACACCACAGCACGTGTACACACACACCACAGCACGTGTACACACACACACACCACAGCACGTGCACACACACACACCACAGCACGTGTACACACACACACCACAGCAAGTGTATACACACACATACAACAGCATGTGTACACACACACACACTTAGAATAATAGATTAAAAATTAAACTACAGAAACTTTGCTTATGAACAAAAATATAAATTCTGATGAAGATATTCTTGCAAAATTGATAAAGGATATACCAGTACAGAAAATTTCATCATAATCCAAAACTATATATAAATTGATAAAACCTCTGTATGAGGAAATTTGCCAATTCCTATCAATGTTTACATATAACAACTGAGCCAGCATTTGCACTTCTAGGAATTTATACTATATAATATATATGTCTAACTGTGTGACTATTAGTGTATATACGTATCAGACTGTTCAATGTGCTGTTCTTAATAACAAGAGGCTGGGGTAGTGTTAAGAAATAGAGATTAATTGAAGATATACTAGGTAGTTGTACCATAATATGATCATTTTATTGAAAAATATTCTTGCGAAATATACATACATATAATAGACAAAAATATGTATTTTCTTTTTCTTTCTAAGAAATTGCAATTTAACTTTTTATCTGAGTGGTAGAATTTTAGCTTATTTTCTTCCAGTTGTTTTTATAGATTTTCCAAAGTTTCAGCAATGCTCACTTATTATAATAACAGAGGAAAGCAGCAAAGTTTTATCCGTAGATAAAGGAATCCTAGTAGTAGCTTTTATTATTAGAACTGTGTGCATAATGCATGTAAATGTGCTTGTCTGTTTATAGCATGCATTCTTACACATCACCTTAAATTCCATTTTTCATCTTGTAAGACAGAGTAGATGTTTTCCCTTTAACCTGTTTTGACCCCTGTGTTAAAGAACTCAATGTTGCAGTCCCTGGTATTATGACATTCTAGACTTAAGTCAGTAAGTGAGAACAACATCCTGCTTAACAGAAAAGAGGGACGGAAAGACTATAACGGTAGCGTGTAGCATGAAATACTGCATTTATCCGGCAAACACCACATGGCCGGGGCTATTCATTACAGGAAGCAGCAGATAGTTCTGTTTCTATCAACTTTTCTTTATTCCCCAGAAGTGTGTTATATTATCTGTATATACACAATGATCACTGCTTAAGTAAGCCAGGAAATGGGGGCAGGAAACCACAGTGAATGTTTAAAGGCTTGGATCCTATCTAAATAACTATACATCATCAGCAAGCTCTCAGAAGAGCTGTGTGGCCTTGAGAAGTCAGTGTATATGTTTGTAAAAAAAAAAAAATCCTCAAGTGTCAACTTCCGAGACTGTCCTAACTACAGTGGGAGGAAAGGGCTTTGTATTTGTGCTCATAATGGGCCCCTTAAGCTTCCTTCCATTACGTGGGGGCTGGGGACATGACTCAGTGGTTAAGAGCCCTGGCTGCTCTTCCAGAGGAGCCAGATTCAAAACCCAGCATCCGCGTGACTTACAAGGGTTTGTAACGCTAGTTCCCAGGGTATCCAATGCCCTCTGTTGGCCTCTTTGAGTACTGCACACATGTGATGCACAGACTGCATGCAGGCAAAACACCAAGATACAGATAAACACTTTATTTAAAAAAATTAATCCTCTATTACACAGCCCTTGGGAGTTTCCCTAAATCCATTATAAGGAATCGAAGATATCTTCACCCTATATGTCAGTGACTCATGAAATTCTACTTAAGAAAGGATTAACATGCAGTAAGCTACAAGAAGGGAGGGTTAGGAACAAAGACTTCCAAATGCTTTTGTCTCAACTTGCAGATTTCATTATTCTATTTCCTATTGTAGCCTATAAGAAACACACACATAATATGAATAAACAATATATTTACATATTATTTTATTACTAAAATTTTATGACGCAATAACTATGTGCTATGTGCTAACTATAGCACACCTTGGCATATTCTAGTCTATAGCCTATAGGATAGAATTCATATCCTATAGGTCTAATCTGTTCCTGCTACCTAAAATTCTATCCCAAATCACACCTAAATTATTCTGGCAATCTGTCCTGACAAGAACATCTGGTGCCGGCATGTATGTTCCTGTGGAGTTAGGAATGGACTATGCTGACCCACACAAAATTTCCTTGACACCCTCGGTACAAGGTGACTTTTGCTCCCACTGGGTTCTTGGAAAAATATGAAAAGCTTGAGAAACTATGAGGCACTGTGGAAGTGCTCAGGATCATGAAGTTTCAAAATCAAATACGGTTCCCATGGTAACTGAAATCACATCTACGGACCTCACTAAAGCTTTTGACTCTTCCTCACTCCTCTTTCTGTCACTTGAGCAGAGCTGGAGAAGCGAGAAGCGGTTACCGTAGGAAGAACTGTTGAAGAGCTCGATGTTGAAGAAGGCGTAATCTCCGCTCGTCATGCCGTGTCTGTGCACCGCCAACATGATACTCCGGATGGTGTCGCCGCTGGCACACATGATAACCACTGGGCAGAGAAACAATGTGTGAGTCACCCAAACACAACAGGCTGACAACAGGCCAAGACAACCAGGCGACCGCAGATGCAGACTGGGCGGTCTATATAGTCTTGAATATCTCCTTGTAAACTACCTAATTCATGGTCACCACTTATCCACAGGAGTTACATCCCAGATCCCAAAGCATTCCCAAAAGTTGGGTAGAAAAACATACCATGTTTTTTTTTCCTAAATATACAAACTTATGATAAAACTTAACTTCTAAGTTAGACACTGTGACAGATGGACAATAGTAATAATAATAAAACAGAACAATTATAACAATATACTACAACAAAAGTAACTTAAAACTTAAGAACTGGGGGCTGGAGAGATGGCTCTGAGGGTAAGAGCATTGCCTGCTCTTCCAGAGTTCCTGAGTTCAATTCCCAGCAACCACATGGTGGCTCACAACCATCTGTAATGAGGTCTGGTGCCCTCTTCTGGCCTGCAGACATACACACAGACGGAATATTGTATACATAATAAATAAATAAATAAATAAATATTAAAAAAAAAACTTAAGAACTGTTTGCTTGCAGAAATTTTCATTTAAAGTTTTCAAACCACATGGCTATGGGTAGCTAAATTCCAAGATGAAACCGTGGGTAAAAGGGAAAGGCACAATAATTTTAACTTAGCGAAACTTAGCAAACAACACCCCAACCAAGCGATAGGAAGCAGAATCACTTTGAGGACATAGACACAGCAGCCTCCTGATGGAACACACAGAAGGCCAGAAATATACAAACGGGTAAAGTGCATGTGGTCAGGAGGAAGCAGCGACAGATCCAACCCAGGTGATGGTGGGATGCGTGACCCACCCACGCTCCTTAAAATACAACTCTTCTGTAAGGTGACATTTCACTTCAGGTCTGTAGTTAGATAGCAGGATGTGTTTGCATTAAGACTCTTGTCTACTACTGCAGTTGTTTATGTAAACACCCTTGTTCTTAAATGTTTTGAGGAAGCTGGGGATATGAGTCTGTCTGTAGAGTCTTTGCCTAGCGTGCCCACAGCCATTGCTTTGCTCCTCAGCTCCACACAAAACTGGGTACAGCGTGTACACCGGTAAGCTCAGCACTGTGTGGGCCATCCTCGAAATCTGAGTCCAGACTGTGTTCAATGAGACTTTGTCTCAAAAAAAAGAAATGAGTTTAGTGATACAGAGCATGGTCTGTTAAATTGTTCTCAAATGTTTCATAACATAATCTTTGTATTGCCTTTGTAATTTTGTACGTATGTATGTTTACACAAACACATCTCAATAGTGTTCAATCCCAGACACTCAAAGGTCGAAGAATCAAGTCTACCTTGGGCTATATAAGAGGACCTTATCTGAAAATCAAATAGATATAGATCGACAAGGGATGGATGGGTAGAAGGATGGTTTATTGATTATTAATACATGCATATGTACATACATACATTGGAAATCAGAAGAGATAGGAAAGAGAGGGGAAGTATATGAAATGTTAAGAGAAAAAGACAACGTATCAACAATTGGTGAAATCTAAGTAAAGGCTATACAGCAGGAAGAGCTGGGCATGGTGGTTTGTGCCTATAAGTCCAGTGCATGGGAGACTGAGGCAGGAGGATTGCCATAAGTTTCAGGGCAGCCTGGGCTACATAGTGAGCTCTAGGCCACCTGAGCTGCATTGTGAAACCCTGCCTAAAAAACAGACAAATGAAAACAGACAGGGGACAATGATGACTGCTTCTCTTTCTTAATAACACAGTAAACACCTTCTCCGGGAAAAGCAGTGGATGGGATCAGAGAGAACATTCCTCTGGCAAATCATCCATGAGTACACACCTTCTTCTGTGTTCATTTACAAACATTATTTTGAAGGAGGCCCAACACACAGGGGAACAGAGACTAAGATCCCAGCGCACACACACATTCGCTTTTCATGGTCGTACAGTTTGCACTCACGCTGTCGAATATAAGCGGCTTTACACAGCTTTAAGAGATGGTTGCCTGTGACCTAAGGGTGACACGGGCTACAGTGGAATGGGGACTTGGCCACTGCCCAGCCAATCCTCCCCCTGACCAGGAGAACTGTATTTGCCTCTTACACAGACTGCGAGGAGAACCTCAGAAGCCTGGGCACTGTAAAAAACCGCCTTCTCGTGATGCGTGCCAGCCCTCTGAGATATGTGTGCTCTTTGTAAAAGCTGAGGTGCTAAAAGACATAAAACAAGCTGCAGGCTGTGCACAAACAGCCTTGCCATTCTGCATGGCAGCCTGGACTCCTGTTGATACGCCGTTCACTAGGCGCGTTAGCTCAGGGTGTCAGGCTATGATGGACATTTCTAACTACAGAAAGGCTTCGTGCACAGGGTAGCAGCACCTTAGGAAACATGGTTTGGGGACACAGCAAAATTCCTGAACCCCATAACAGTAGGCGTTGCTTCTTTTGGAAATAATTATACATTTGGGATTTTAGAAAAATCCCAAGATGTCTCAATAAAGAAGCTCTCAAAGAAACTCCTAATTACTAACTTGAGCCCTCATTGTAGATCAAGCCCCTTCAATGGGAAAAATCACAGGCCGAGTATCTCGTAAAATAGCCAACAAGAGGCGAAGGCTGGGCAAGTTTGAAGAGCCTGGATTCCAAGAATGGGTATCTCCAGGGGGGTCCATGGAGCTCTGATTGGCTGTCTACTAAGGATCCCTTATCAATCTGTATCCAGTGTTTAGAGTTCAGTGTATCTCAATAGCCATATGTAGCAACTGGATTCTGCTAGCACATTGGGCACCTAGCCTACAAGTTGTTATAAACAGATTGTCAGATCTGTGGTTTGCTTAAGTTCCATAGGGGACCAGAATGGTCACGAATACACTTGTGTGGATATCTCCTGCATCTAGGCATGCTAACTGGGAAGCCAAATTATAAGCAATCGGATGCTACAAAGGAGGTAATAAGAATCGGAGAAGCGGGGGTGGGGGGATTCAAGCATCCAAAGGTACTGGATGTTGACCCAAAGCATCCTTTTTAGAGCCATCCCTGCCCTAGGATAAAAGAGACTGCACCCTGAGGCCAAAAAATTAGCACCCCAAAGTCCCGGATGACCTGGTTTTCACGGTCCTTATGCTTTTACATTCCTGCTTTGCCTCTTTATCTTGCTTCTCCCCCTATTTCTACCACTGCTTCTGATTAATTTTTCTGACTGTGGCTGAGCAAGTGTGTCAGAGAGCAACACTCATCCACCTGTTTAGACTTTGGTTCTTTTCAGTCCTGACCATTTTGTGTCGAGTATACGGTTTACTCCCAAAAGGAATCCTCTTGCCCAAGGTCAGGTGCAGGGCATTATTTCTCTCAGATAATCCAAACCCACAACACATGTTGTCATCTAGTTCTAGTTTAAGCCGAAGCAAGAATTTAATACCACCAACAAAGCACTTAGAATAAAGAACCCTAGCTTTTCAGGGTGTTCCACGATCTTTTAGGGTTATCTCACTCATGCCTAACTGAGCTGTGGGCACGTTTAGCAAACTTTCCTTTGTATGATTTATCAAAGACTTGAAATGTTTCTCTTTCCTGAGATAGTTTCCTGTTTTCACTCATATTCCATTGTTTTATACAGTAATCAAATTACACAGTTAATAAGCACAAGTGACATGCGCAGATTCAGTACAGCTGTGGGAATGTACGGAAGCATGTGTCATCCTCAGGAAAACTTGCCAGCTCCCCGGACCTCCCAACAACAGGTAAGGTTTACAGAGAAACAGGGTCTGCCGATCCTCCTACACAAATGGACGTCAATGCAGACAGCTTTTGTGATATCAACGTGCATTTCAATACATAAACATTAACTGGCTTTCTGTTTGTTTTAGACAGGGTCTCTCTGTGTGACCCTGTCCTGTCCCAGAACTTGCTGTATAGCACAGGCTGGCCTGAAAACCACAGACGTCCACCTGCCTCTGCCTTCTGAGGGCTGGGATTAAAGGTGTGCCACCAAGCCTCGCTTTAATGCATAGATATTTATTTGAGAATAAAATATTAAACCAGAAAAAAGGGGATAATGATATGATGCTAAGTGTTCTCAGTAGCCATATTTTTCAACCTATCCCCACTTTAACTTGTGACATTAGGTGTCATCCTTTCCCTTCTGGGGGCCACACTGTCCCCCATAAATGGTTTCTCATTATTACAGCATGTTCTTATAATCAAAGGGGTTAAGTGTACAGGAGTGGCTTCAAATGTTAATTCAGAAAGACAAGGGGTATCCACACACACATTAGGGGAATCTCCTTTCCCCACTCTTGGGTTTCCGTTTAGACAACTACAATGAATTAGCACTCCCATCTCTCTTGCTGGAATTGTCTTATTGGTGAGTCGGGAAGAGCAGGAGAAATGGAGAGATGTGCTGGGCTCTTTCTCCTCCTCTGAGATATCTCCACTCGCACACAACACACTGTGGGCTACAGTAGACACATGGGCAAAGAGTTGGCAGCTCCTGGCAGAGGACTATCAAGTGAGCGATGCTCTTTATGATTTGCGGCTGTCCCTACCTACAGCTGAGGGTGAGCAGACCCTTTCGGCAGCATCTTAAATGCGTGCTCTCCAACTAGTCTAAAGGAGCAGTAAAAAGGGCATTTCCCACATTCCCACCTGACTCTTACACCTGTGTTCCATGGAGACCTCTACTTAGACACAGGAGAAAGGAACTGCCGCATGCAGGCAGGGCAGAGTACACCATGAGCTGCTCACTGAGAGTGTGATCCTAGAATTGAAAAAGGCAATGGTACGGGCTGAAGAGTTGGCTCAGTGGGTAAGAGCGCTTATTACTGTAAAGGACCCAGGTTTGACTCCCAGCACCCACATGAAGGCTCATCATCTCCTCGGCACTAAGGCACCAGGCACGCATGAGATGCACAATATACATGCAGGCCAAAATGCATACACATAAAATAATAGGAATAAATCTAAAAAAAAATTAAATGTGATAGTAATTTTGGAGAGCAGCCAAAAGAAATCCCCAGACAAAAGGCATTTTGGGGCAAAAAGTGGGGGACAAGATGCATAGAGAATCAGCCAGATGCTGATTTAACATCAAGTTAAAAATGCACAGTAAAAATGAAAGGGATAAAATCATCAAAGAAATAGCTTAAGAAATTTTCTTAGGATTAAAAGACATGAGTTTCTGAGGAAAGGGGGCCTCCCAAGCCCCAAGGCAAAATACTGACAGCAATGTGTGCGGTGGTGAAATTCTAGACCAAGGAGCAAGGAGGTTCTAAGATTTTCCTGGGTGGGGAATTATAAACACTAAGTCTGGAGTGTAAATCAATTCAAACGAACAGCAACTTCAGAACCCAGAAGACAATGGGGTCATTCTATCAAATTTTGAGGAGGAAGGTTATGTATAGCATGGATTTTACCATTATCTATGAGGGCAAAAATGAATAAAATTTCAACCGTGAAACATTTCAAAATGCATCTCTCATCCATCCTTGGTCAGAAATGCCCTGGAAGACGTGGTCCACCAAAACAAGAGCATCAATCAAGAAAGGAGGGCACACAGGGACCAGGCTCAAAATGATAGGTGACAGAAGCCTTGGGAAGACACTAAATAGAGAGCTCAGAAGGATAATAGCACAGGATGCCAGGAAAATGACTAAGCTGAAAGAGGTCAGGAGCCTGGAGTGGAGAATTTACAGACGATGTCAGCCTCAGTCCATAGGAGACGAAACAAACAAAGGGGCTTTTTTTTTTAACATGGCCCCAAGTGGATCAACTGTGAACAACATTTAGAAGGTAATATAAATATCAGTTCTGACTACAGAGCTCCGCAAAAAATGCTGACAAGATGCATCAGAAGAATGAACAAGGGAGACTCTTGCATGTGTAGTTAGCAGATAGTAGATGCTAGCAGAGAACTCCGCCGTTCTCCACTGGCATTCCAAGAGACAAAACCTAAAACCAAAGAAAAAAATCAAAAGTAGCTTATTATTAGGAGTTCCAAAGTCAAATTGCTATGAACATCCACAAGAGTCAGAAATGAGGCCTCTGGTAAGTCCGAGACAGGGAGGAGTGACAAGAGACTTTCTCCTGATAAGACAAGTCATTTTCTGGTCTTACATAGATATGTACCTAATTTGGATGAAAATAAAAATCTAATTTCTTCCTAAGGCAGGTTTTTCTGCTTCTACATTACAAAGCAAGGGATGCTGTTTACAAAAGACAGACCACACCCTTATTTCTCCTGTTTGCGAAGCTGTAGCCACCCAGGGGCTCTTGTGTTTTCTGCACTGTGGACTGCGGTACTTTTCTATCCTGCTACTGTGTGCTAGGTAGCTTTATGATGGGTTCTTGGCTTAAAAATTCTGCTGACAAATTATTTGGTCATTTACACCAGACTACTAAAAATAAGTTATTCTTGTATTCATTAACTATTTCTACCTCTGTACTCACTATCCAGGCCCAAATAAATAACATAGCCATAACTAAAAGACTAAGACTAGTTTTCATGCAAAACCACAGTGTGTAGATCACTTCAAGTTCTGCATCTCCGAACAACATAAACAAAAGAACTATAACCTTTCATTGCTTGAAACAATGTATTTCTCTCTGTCCTTTTTATAGTAAGTGTATCATTTCATCTGATATATCGAGGTCAGAAGTCAGCTGCATAAATGAATCCAGTAATAAATAAAAAGCATGTCTGTTGTTTGTTTATACTTTGGGACAGCAGGGCACATTCTATAACCCTGGTTGACCTTGAACTCAGAATCCTTTTGACTCAGTTTTCTGAATGCTGGGATTACAGACACGTACTGCACACCCATCTAAAATCTCGTTTGTGTATGTGAATGTGTGTGTGTGTCTCTGTGTGTGTATATGCCACAAACATCTATTTCCTAAAGTGTTTTTTAGAATATTCTTAGTAGCTGGAACAGACAAATCCTGAGTGGAAAAGGCTAACAAGACTTAGCCTCCTGCCCAATGTATCATCTTGTCCAGTCTCTGTTGGAATTTCTGGTGGAAAAAAAAAAACAATAATGTCTCCTTTCCACTCAAATTTTTATCTGGAATTAAACACAGAAACTTTACAAAAAGACTTGGATATTCAAAATTTACTGTCCATTGTTCTCTGCCACCCCCATGTATATCAAAAATTGGCCACTATCTTGTAATAAATGCAATACATAATCAAACAGCTCCTTGTAAAATCTCATCTCCCGCTCCCTACTTCTCGAAGCTGCCTGCAGCTAGCATTGATAAACTTTCTATTGTCTCAAGCCTGGGAGCTGAGATTAACTCTGTGTCATTACCTTAGCCACTAGTATAAGTGAATGCTATAAGAACACTAAATCACACTTGCCCAGGTATATCTATTTTAAGTATATTAGACTTTTTAAAGTTTTTCAATTATTGACTTAGGTGGTACACCCTAGGAGATAAGAATTATTTGAATTGGGGGAGGGTATGTTTGGTTGGTTGGTTGGTTGGTTTTTCATTTTCCTTTCTAAAGGGCATCATGTAGCCAGAAAAAAACTAATTGCAATATTACTGAAATGGTCACAGGTCACTTTTTAACAGTGAAGATACTCAGATATCCATAATTTGATTTTAAAGTTAAAATGTTCTTTCCAAAAGAGGAGGTGGGAAGGGTTCCCAAGGACAGAAGATGCTCTGTGGCAGAATGCTATCGGCTTCGTTTTTACATTTGGGTAAATACACTCCAGACCTCAGACATCAACTGGAAAAGCCCTGATTCTCATCCAGCTCCTCGCTTCACAGAAGAAACAAGTTCCGAATTCAGTGCCTTGCAAAGTGGAGGAGCTGCATCCTGAGGATTGTGCTTCTCAGCCAGGAGTGCTTCCCAGGACCCCAGGACGTGGCTTCCCCTTCGGGTGAAGGCGATTGTTATCATACAGAAAACAGCACCCACTACAGTGAAGCCACCATTTATTGCCCAGATCGGTGTTGTTTCAGTGCATTCTGGGGGCTTAGCTCCTTAAACCTTCCCAGCATCCCCAAGATGTGGCTGTTACAGAAGCCTGCTTTACCTCAAGAGCGAGCCTGGGATACAGATTAACAGCCCAGGATCCTGCCAGCTAGCATGTGGCTGAGCCCCAAACTCTACTGACAGCATACACTAAAGCTCTACTTAACACCTTGGCTATCCCAGTGAAGTAAAGCTTCAGATCCACAGGAAACATCCTGACAGCCTTAACTTTCTCTACAAAGAGTAGGAAATTGAAAGGAGAGCAGCCTAAAAAATATTTTTCTTTATATTTTGGAAAGTCTGCCATATCACTGTTGGAGACAGGTTTTAGAGAAAGAATCCTCCGTAAGATCATAACCTTATCACCTGTAAGATGGCACACACCTGTCTAGCAAACTTTCACCGCTAAACTGGATGGCGGAGAGGGAAGAGATCTGAGTGTATTTAAAAACAGTAACAGGGGCAGCATACAAGCTGCCTTTAAACCAGGACACACCAGTTCCTGAGCACGCGCTCTCTCTCTAGCCCTTCCAGCACCATGGCTCCTAGAGCCCAGTGCAGCTCCGGGGCCACACAGCAGACAGACGGATCTGCCAGGCTTCTCATCCCAGGAGGCCACTGTGCCAAGGTCACCACCTCACTCGGTTCAACAAGGCAATGACAGGGTTTGCAAACCTGGGATCTAGCCAGGAGGGGGACACACCCCCATTCCCCGCCTGCCCTGGGTCGTCTCCAGGTTTTTAGTGCCAGCACCGCAAGAGGCTGCAGTAGCCTGAGGACTGAGAGTGGAAGGAAAGCAGATGTGGGTTTCTCGCCCAGAAGGGACAAATCTGCCACCATGGGACAGAACTTTCTTTCCTTTTACATAACCAGTCCTCTGCCGGGGCACTTAACAGTGATTCTGTGCAGAAGCCTGGAGTTCTTATGGTCAAACTTGTCCTGTCCACACTATCTACAACACCTCTTCACTTTACAGGGCATGCTCACTCGAGTTCAGAGTGGCCAAGTAGGAGAGAGAGGCCGCTGTGGCGCCACTCAGGAAGCTTTTCCTGCCCACCTCACCTGTTCTGAGTCCCAAAGCTTCATGCTGCGCTGTTCCGCAACAGGCAGGCACAGGTCCCCGGCGTCCGAACTGCGGACAAGCCTGATGCCTTGCTGGCTCGGGTCCCCCTGGGTCTCACCCGGACAGCAACCCGGGACATCCGAAGCTTTGCGGGGAGGGGGGAAAGGGGAAATGCCGCGGATATTCCGAGCGCCTGCGCACCAAGGGAAAGCAGAGGCGGGATTTCCAGAATGTTGTGAACCCCAAACAGGACACCCCGACTCACTGCCCTATGTGGAGATTCCGCCTCCTTCAGCTATCTACACAACAGAAAGGTGGGCAGTAGCTTCACACGCACCCAGTAGCCATGGTCGCAACCCCCATACTGAACTCTCTCTCTGTCTCTCTCTCTCTCTCTCTGTCTCTCTCTCTCTCTGTCTCTCTCTCTCTCTCTCTCTCTCTCTCTCTCTCTCTCTCTCTCTCTCTCTCTCTCTCTCTCTCTCTCATTTGGCTATTGTTCCAAGCCCTCTGTTACTCGGGGAGAAAAACCCCGAGAGAAGACCCGTGGGAAGGAGGCTCCGCACAGGATCCTGCGCATGCTCGGGTCAAGCCCAGCTCTGCGCTCTTTCAGAGTCTGGGAAGCCAACGCGCCCGGGGGAAGTGAGTGTCGCCGGAGTCCAGACACAGCGACGCACTTTGGTGGAAACCACAGAAGCTTGTTTATATGAGACTAGAGGGGGCTTGGAAGAGTAACACAAAGAGCCTTTAAAGGCGATCTGGGGTCTGGGGAAAGACCAGCCAGGGAAGCCAGGGGACCCCCAGGTAGTCAATGAGCTGCGCGCCACTGCTAGGCGTCGCCCTATAAGGGGGGCGCGCGACAGCAATGGACAGAGTAACAAGTTCCTTGAACGCTTGGGACCCCGGAACGGTCGAAGAGGGAAAATCCTTGGTGTTTGACAACACCTGTCATACTTCGGACAGCGCTAGCAGTAGGCTCGAACGTTCCCTCGGCCAGATCCACTTCCCCAGGACTCTCTAGGCACACCCCTTCCACCGCGAAGGGCTACCATCAACCCGCCCCTGGGTCAGGCAGCTCACACCTGAACAAGTCCCCGCGTACAACCTCCTCTGGTCCTCGGGTTTCGGGGGAGGGTGAGATCTGCAGAAGGCTGAGTTGATGGGGTTTGGGGAAAACCACCTAGAACCACTGGGACATAGCCAAGGACCCGGGTGGCGCTCCTGCTCACCTCGCTCACTGCTCTGAATGTAGCGCACGATGTCGTCCAGGTCCAAGTCTTTGGTCTCGTCGAAATTGTAGGCAGACGTGTGCAAACCCTCCTCCTGGAAAACCTCGTGGACCCCCTCTAGGGTAAAGTAGCAATTCCTCTCGAGTTTGTCGTCGCTGTAGACCAGGGCAGCTCGGCTCCAGTGGTGGTGGCGGAACAGGGCGAGCATCATCTCGCCCATCTTGGCATAGGCAGGCGCCACGCGCGTGAGGTGCGAGTACTCCGTGTCCTTGTGCTGGAAGCCGGCAGCCAGAGCTCCTGCAGACAACATCGGCAGGTCCCAGTGCGACGCCAGCCGGGCCACCGGCGCTGCCGCGTACTCGCACACCGGCCCCAGGATGAGGTCCGGCTTGGCTCCGCGCGCCGCCGCCACGCGATCCACCAGGCTGAAGAGCGCACGATTGCCACAGTCCGAATCTTCGTAGGCCACCTGGAAGCGAGTGCCGGGAGGCAATAGCCTCCTCCCGGTGCCGTTGCCCTCCACGCTACGCAGAGCGTACTCGATGGCCGGCTTCACCCGGGCCAGGGAGAACAAGTACGAATCGTCCCGGGGCAACAGCACAAGCACCTCGATCTTTTGAGCCGCCAGCGCCTCTCTCTGCCGGCGCCCGCTGCCTGGCCCGTTGTCCCTACCGCCACCACTCGCGCCGCCAGCCAGCCTCGCCCGAGCCAGCAGCACGCACGCCGAGAAAGTAAGCAGCAGCAGGGACTGCATCGTGTTGCCAGCAAGCCCTCGCCTAGGCTGCCCGCTCGCGCTCTGCCCCCCGCCCACCCTGCCTCTTTCCTCCCCACTCTTCTCTCTTCTCTGTCCCTGCGCCCCCTTGGGCGCTCCGAGAAAACAGAATATCCCCTTGAGTAAAGCGCCAAAAGAAAGAGGAAGACTCCTCTTCAGTGTCCCTAGGTTTTCAAAAAAAAAAAAAAAGCAAAGAAAGAAAAAGAAAAGTTCACCAAATGTAAACCTGTGCGTCTGTAATATACATATAGAGTTATTATAAATATATAGATTCTCCCTCCCTTTGCACATAGACTTAGAGGTGGCTTTCTATTTGGGCGTTGCTAAGGTTGCGTTTGAAGGCGTTATTTGTAAAAGAAAAAAAAAGTTAGACTTGTCCAGGTGCTTGTAATTGACGGTGCACCTCCTTCGCGTTTGATCCCATTGATTCGCGCGGGTTCCTGGATCCATAGCCGGTGTTTAAATAGCGTGGCAGCGGCGGAGCGCGTTACCACACATGGCGAGCCGAGGCCGGGCTTGTCTCTGCAGCGGGTGGGGTGGGTGGGGGTGGGGTGGGGTGGGGGTTGGGCTGGGAGAGCCTCTCATTAACATTCTTACATCAGGGCTCCTCCCCGCACCCCTGGCCTACTCGCGGTTGCCCGGTCCCTAAGCCCCACTCCTTGCCGGTGCTCAGCTTTGGCCCAAAGCCGCAGCCGCCCACGTCTACACCCGCGGGAGCCTTCGCGGCGCGGCGCGGCGCGACTCTAAGGTCCCCGCCTCTCTCTGGCTCCACTCTCTCTAGCCCCCATTAAAAAAAAAAAAAAAGTATAGATAGATATTTGAAAGAAATGCGCGCGCACACATGCACAAACGCACACGCAGACACACACGCTGCAAAAGGGGGTGGGGGTGTCTCCAAATTGGTGGCTTCGGCGCAAATTTCCATAGGTCTCACTCGCTCTCACCTCTTTTCTCGCTTCCGCCTCGTTCTGTCTGGACGCGGCCAGTCCTGTCCCGCACCTGACCTTCCAGATTCCCGGAGCAAGGTCGGAGAACAAGGAACAAGGTCCCAGTGCCAGAAGATTCATTTGCGGACCTAGTATGCCCATCTGGCCTGGGCGGTTTCCGAACCCGTCCTTCCCCCACCCGGCGTGGCTCCCCTTCCTCCGGGCTGCTGGGGCATGCTAGAATCACAGCGGCTGCAGTCGTCGCCTTGTCTCGGGGCACAGACCCCTCTGCAGGGTCACCGAGGCCAGGAAAGCGAAACTTGTTGCTTCCAATGGTAGGTAAATGATTCCATTCCAGGAAGTGTCACGGAGCTTGAAAAGCATCCCCCAAAAGTTCTGTTTACTAAGCCCCACGGGGAAAAAAGAAGAAGAAGAAGAAGAAGAAGAAGAAGAAGAAGGAGAAGGAGAAGGAGAAGGAGAAGGAGAAGGAGAAGGAGAAGGAGAAGGAGAAGGAGAAGGAGAAGGAGAAGAAGAAGAAGAAGAAGAAGAAGAAGAAGAAGAAGAAGAAGAAGAAGAAGAAGAAAAGAAAATCTTCCCCAGAGAATCCCTAAGTGCGAACAGCAGTCTGCTCCAACCCCAGTGCTGGGAGATCCAGCCGCTTCTGCTCCAGAATTTCTGAGATTCTGGGATGGCCAGAAAGGTCCTGCCTGAGAGACCCAGTTTTCCCACTAGTCACAACTACCACAGCAATGCAGACAGAGTGGAAACGCTTGTGGGGTGTCCGAGACCCGAGGCGCTGCGCGCAGGACCGCGCAGCTGCGCAGGTCCAAAGGGCCTGAACCCTTTTTTCATGGTCACGCAGCAAAGACATTTGCAATGGGAACAGGCTGTTGCACAAGGTAGTTCTGACACTAAAATCCCGCAAATGAAAGTTAATTTTAAAATGTTTAAAATGTTCTTTCATTTAGCTGGGCGTCCGTGCGTGCAGGAATTCTATTAGTCTAAAACGTACGCCCTCTTTCGGCAGAAACTTGCACGCGATTCTTCACTGCCCAGGACGTTTTTTTTTTTTTTTTTTTGTTTTGTTTGTTTTGTTTTTTTTGTTTTTTTTTTATTCTGAGACTCCAAAAAGTCTTTGCTCTCGTCTGTGACCACGAAATGGCAAATTGAGGCGTTCGGGGACATGGCAACTCCTGGCATCAAAACTCTCTCCACCGTCCTTCCTAGAAGTGAAAATGTAATTCTGGAATACTTTTCATGCCCAGAGCCATTGAGATATTAGTTCTGCACTGTGGTCCCTAAAACTTTGCTCTAAGTATGACTTTCTAAATCCTGGGTGAAGTTTTGTTAATTTAATTAGAGCTGCTAACCAGTAGTAAAAGAGGCTTCTATATAAAATTTAATTCTGAAGAATTATCTACGCACATTGGAAACTGATATTTAGCGCTTCACAACAATTAAATCCTTCCTGAACTCTTGGGAAAGCAAACATTTGTTTATAGGCTCATAGTTATTTAAGAAAAAAAAAAAGACAACAGCTAAATCCTGGATTCCAAGGGTCTTAGTGGATTTCAACTGGTTGCCAGGAGACATGAAGAACCAAGGTTTCCTGTTACCAAACGGTATGCCCTGTGTCTGGGGAACGCGGGCCAATGGCGATATGATTCTGCAGTGTGTGGTGTGGGCTCACTAGGATAGTCTGAGGTTTCAGTGGCACCCAGTGTGAGTGCCTCTCGCATCTCAGGCCTCGCCCTTGGGTCAGCAGCAGGGCAGTAGGATTACGTCATGGCTAGTACCATGGCCTCCTTGTGGTCTTTGGGTAGGAGTGCTCAGCTTCCAGCCAGGAGGAAGCTGTGGAACTGCCCAGAAACAGCGGGGAGGGGGTCACAATGTTGCTGCCCTTGTGCTTAACAAATCCATGCAGGTTTCAAATGAACAGAAGTTGGGAGTTAAAATAAATAAATAAGCCTTCAAACACAAACAAGAACGAGACTATAAACAGTAACACAAGTCTATGGGTTTGCGTTAGGACGATTTTGTTGGCTGTCCATCGAAGGGTTCTTTAGGCAGCCAGCTGAAACTACCACGTAGTTTTGCCATCTTAAGCCGGAAAAGGCATCTCTGCTTCTACAGTTGAAGAACCATGGCCCAAAGAGCATACATGATGTTCAAATACCTCTTTGTCCCCTGCGGACATTTTTTATTGGGAAAGATCACCTGTAATGCTATGTAGAACAGGATCGGTAACCAAGCTGATTCCCACAGGAAGTGATATTCTTTGTATCACACTGATAACTGGACCTGGTGACCCAGGCCTGAAAGGCCAGCTCCTGGAAAGGATATCGAATTCTAAGGCTGCCTGGGCTATAGAGTGATTCAGGGCCAACCTAGAGAATTTAATTTTATAAGGTACTGTCACCAAATAAAAGGTTTTAAGAAAAAGACAAGAAAAGAGGGCTGGGGCTACAACTCAGTGGAATTTGTCTATGATAAATTCAGTGCCTAGTAACACACACACACACAGTTCACGCACACACACACTTTCATACACATACTCACACACACAGTCTCTCACACACATACACAGATTCACATACACATTCACACATACACACAGAAACACAGACACACACTCATACACATACTCTTATATAAAAACAAATTTTCAGGCTTTCCAGAAAAGCAAAACTGAAAATAATAGCACTTGATATAACCTTTGTAATATTTTAACAGAAATACTAGCAAAACAAGGAAAAGAGAAAGGGAGAAAGGAAGGAAGTGAGAAAAAACAGAAAGAGCCTTGAACTCAGGTTTTAAATATTGTTCCTTTCAGGGAGGAGGCCATAGCTTTCCACATTCAGAATTCAATTATCTACTTCAATTGTCAAAGAAAACAAACAAAGAAAAAGATTGGCCAGTTATAAGCCCAAACATGTCGGTGTTGAATGTAGTATTTCGGAAACTCGGAGGCTTTTATAGAATTTAGAAATGCTTTCCTCAATATCCGAGAGCTGTTTTGTTTCTAGTTCTGTTGAGTGAAATTTTTGTCCAGATGTTTTGCAGCTATCGCCAAGAAAGACTACCAGGTGGAGAAGTTACCACAATTCTTGGAAATGTAGCTTTAAAAAAAATGCCTGGGGCTTTTTCTCTATAATCCCCCTGCCTCAGAACCCTGGCTAAGACCTGTAAAGTGAGGGTCCTTGCAGAGTTTCAAAGGTCCCTCCTTCTTGTCCAACCAGTCCTGAAGTCCCACTAAAGACTACCACAGGGAAGCCTTAACCCACAAGAACATACTTCTGGAGGCAGAATTGTTGAAAACACACTTCCCCCTAGAGGCAGGAAAGATGAAAGGACACCACACATAATCCGAGAACCTTTCTGTAGTTTAACAAGTACTGAGATTTTCGTCTTTTTAACAGACAGTTGGTGTTTTATAGAAAGCTATTCAAGAAGTGAGAGAGAAATCAGTGGACACAGAAATGCTTAAATCGAAATCTGCCTCTGGGTCTCTGCTCTCCTGGGGGGGGTCTCCATTAATTGACCCCTTTCTTCTATTGTACAAATCTGTGATTTTTTGCCAATATAACGAATAATAGTATGTGTTTTTATTTAAATTTATGACTCAATTTATTTAGAAGCTATAGTTAAATGTGGCTCCAAGGGCTTCTTTGAAAGTGCAGGCCTTTCTGTCTATTACAATATTGTTTTCATTTCTCTGAAGACGTTCTGAGCCATGATGACAGTAGAAAGATTTCTGAAATCCGTATCCCCCATCTGTGGCTTGCCCTGAGTACTGACATTAAAAATACAAACAATATAGTGTTATTAATTTATAGACAACTAGTCTAATGTAGTAAAAACAGGTATGTGGACCAGGGAGATGCAGATAAAGGTACATGCCACCAAACCTGATGGGCTGAGTTTACTTCCCTCGAACACACATAGTGGAAGGAAGGATAGCGTGGTCTCTCTTAAGTGTCCCCATGATCTCCACGCATGTTCCACGGCACACAATACCCTCCTACACACATACACACAAAATACATAAATGTAAAAAACGTGGAAAGTATCTTGATTTACATTCTTAGATAGCAACACTGACTATTTGGTTGGGGTTTCTGTTGTTTTTGGTTTGGTTTGGGTTTTGTTGTTGCTTCCCTTTTTTAGCTATATGCTGTGCTCTTTGGGAAAGATTCTGAGAAAGTGAGTAAATATATGAAATGGGATTAAGGGCCTCCTTCTCCTTAAGCCCTTAGAGATGTTAGCTCTTTTATCTGAGTTCCACAGCACTCAACAGGTCTGTGACCACACTAGTCTGTATTGCTATCTACCTACCTATTTATTTAGGTAGAGGCTGGGATTCTCTCCGGGATAGTTATCGTCTGTGAGAGGAGCATGCCCTCAGAAACCTCACAAGCAGACCTGTACACTGTCATCCTACAGGTTAAATCAGTTTGCTCATTTGCTTTTGACTTGTTTGTTTCTTTGAGATGGGATCTCGTGTAACCCAGCCTGACCGTGAATTCCCTATGCAGCCAAAGATGACCTTGGATTCTCGATTCCCCTGTTTCTGCCTCTCAAGATCAGCTGTTGCACCACAATGCACAGTAATTTTCTTGCTTTTAAAATGCAGGTGTTATTCTGATGTCGTATAAGTAAGATTGGGGAAAAGGAGAAATTAAGTCTTGATGTACACTTGGAAATTATTAAACCTTCATTCTTGTTATGAATCTATTTTAATGCCTTAATTGGTGATTTGGGAAGAAATTAAGAAATCAGTTCAAAACTCTAAAATATCTAGTCTGTGTGTAACTTGTTTAAAATAATCCACGGCTACCAATGACCTAATTTATAATGGACAGAACTGTTTGGCAATATCACTTTGACATTGGCCTGGGATTCCCAACCTCGGATATTCCCTGGTAAGCTTGACAGGAGCTTTGCTCAATATCCCTGCTACAGGAGCTCATCTGCCCTCCACCGTGCAGCTTTCTATAATTGATGCAACTCTCCTCAGAAATTCAGAGGACTAGAGAAAACAGGGACTAACCAAGAGCAATAAACGTCGGGGGAGGGGCGGGTACAAGGCCCAGGATTTTGAGGATGGAAAAGAGTTCAGAAAGAAGATTACACGGGATGCAAACAAGATTGTATTGGGAGGATTTACTTTGTACATCATAGACATTGCCATTAATAATGCGAGATCCCAGTGGAGAAAGACATTTGCTGCTGAAGCCTGAAAACCTGATTCCAATGCCCAGCACACACATGGCGGAGGGAAACAACTCCCACAAATTGTCCACAGACCTACACACATGCCAAGGCATTCCTGTGCATGCAGGCACATGAATACACACACACACACACACACACACATAAAATAAATGAATGCATTTAAATTTTTAAGTAACAATAATGAGAGAAGATTGGAATGTATTTCAATGTATTAATGTCCAAGCTATAAAAATTTAGGGCACCAAGCTTTTTGCACTTATTCAGCGAAATGTACCCCTTCACACATCTTACGGACATAAAACAAAAGCTGCCAATGTGCATGGGGGAAATTTCGTGTGGATCCACTCCCAGTGATAATTAATGACTTCTAAGAGAAGGAGACTCAGTCTTCTCCAGGGATGAGACCCCCATGGATGGCTCAATGGTCAGCCTGAAACAAATACGCTATAAAAGCAATACTAAAAAAAACCCACTGAGTAAAGTGTGTGTGTGTGTAATAATAATAATTAAAGAAGATGACGTCAGTAATTTAAGAAGTGGGAGGGGACATGGGTGGAGTTGGATGGGTGTTGGAACTGATCTAAATATAATACTCATACGTGAATATTCTCGGGAAATTGATTTAAAGAATAAAGAGGCACATGAACCACAACAATTGCCTGCACAGCATAGTAACTCCAAGGGTGCGGTGGTGGCTGCACACCCTGGCAGTAACCAACAGCTTCCTAGCTGGATAAGGCCCAGCAAGAGTGAAAGCCTAGCCAACTCCCCGGGGCTTGGAAGAGAACCTACAGCCACCACTTTACTGAAGCAGCGCCATCTTTAGCTACATTCCAAATATTTAGCCTTATTCCCACAGATAACTGGTATCCTCACCCCTCATCAAAGGAACTTCTACTTGCAACAGAAAACCACAGTCCATCAAAATCCAAAGAACCCTAGACCAAAAACTCCGGGTAACTAAAGAAAGCAGGAAAAACAGTATTCCCCAGGGAAATTCCTCCAACTTGCTATCCCATACCAAGTAACCAGCCCCGGAACCATAGGCACACACACGCACACATACGCACTCACACACACACAAGTAATATTATACAGACTGAGCAGGTTGTGTGTGTGTGTGAAAATGACTAAAGAATAAAAGGCCGTTAGTTTGAGAGAGAGCAAGTGGAACATATGGGGGAGGTTGGAAGAAGGAAAGCGAAGAGGAGAAATGATATAATTATACTAGAATTTCAAAAAATATAAAATTATTATTAAAATAAATAATAATAAATGTCAAAAACTGTAGCATTCTATAGCTTTACTCTATTTTTCCAGATAGTTTTGCTTTTTTTAGAGATATTATTTGACCCAAATTATATTTAATTCTGTACGATAAGCAGTCATATCACAACAGTCAAATGCTCCAAGGTCCAGACTAACAATATCAGAACAAAAATTTTACCAAATTTCAAAAGTACCTTATAAAAATAATTTTTCTGATATTATTGTATCATAATAGTAAACATTTTATACTCAAGACTAACCAGAATTAAGACAACAATATATAAACTCCATAGGGATAGGAATTTTTTTCTTCAATCCTGCATCTTGAACCACTCAAGAACAATTTGGGGGCCCTTAAATTTTCATTTTAACAATGATAAACCTGAAGACTCCAAAGGCCGCTACACAGAAGATTTTGGGGAGAAACAATGAAGCAATTAAAGAAAAGAAGACAATTTGGAGAGAATTTACCTCCCATACCACAAACTACATAGAGTTCTAAAATTAAAGTTTTCAAACCATTGTGTCAGTATCCTGTTGGATTTCAGATTTGGCAGACAACATAAGAAGTCAAAGATTTTAAACATCACCTGTAAGTGGTCTTAGTGTGCGGAGCCATCAACACCTCATCACTCATATTTAGCTCTTGACCTCTCTTCACTAATGAGAAAAGTTAGCAGGCATATTTTTTCATCTATGCACTATCTTTTATCATGCTCTGATCAGGAATTAGGGGTGATATGGAAACCATCTGTTACTATAATGTGTAATATTCTCAGATTCTTTTTTTTTTTTATTTCTTTCCAGCAAGTACATTCCACTTGGCATCACCCCACGGATAGCTGATACATGAAACTAAAATAGAACAGAATGCCATGAGGAAAACATCAGGAAAATTCTTGACCTTTGCCCTCTCATATTTTTGGTAATCATGTTGTAACATCAAATTTCGCCCTCGAGTTAGTAGAGAGAATTGCTTCACCCAGCGGCCCTGCTTTCTATTCAGTTCAACATGAATCCTGTTGCCTTGCACACTCTTGGTTACCTTGAAGTCTGACATGTAAATCGCTCTCTGCTTGGGAAGTTACTCATGATCAAGTGAATGTAATGGCACAAATTGCCTCAAATTGCAAATAGTTCACAAACCATTTGTGTTCTTGAGAACCCTTTGGGGCTCTTCTTGAATTTCAGCTACAAACTTCCTAATCAACCACACCTGCAATTACCAGCGTCCTCTGTTACCACGGTTCACAGTTCACACCTTATTTTGACTTCTTCCCTTCATTGTTGTTCCCATTCATGGTTTCCTTATATCCCTTTCCCTTTTAAACATGCTTAATATGTGCCACAAATCAATCAATATTCTTGAGAGGGTGTGCTTCCAGTTTGCATGCATCATTCTGATATGAAAATTATATTGCAGTATTTCTTAATTTCACACTAATGTTCAATGTAAAATCTACATCTTTATTTGGAAAGCACATAACATTCTATCATAGGTTACTCATCCATTCTCCAGCAGATGACAGCCACATTAATTTTTTGCTACCAAAAACTGCCCTGATGAAGACTTCCCTGGAACATTTTTCTGGAGCAAAGGTGTACCACCACCATCACCATCACCACCACCTCGAGCTCCAATAACCCTCTCTTGTCCCCCTCCTACTCCTGCCAATCCCCTCTCTTTTTCCAACTAGTCCCTTTCTATTTTCATGTCTTTCTGTTTAATGAACCTATGTGAGTTTCATTAGGGTTGATTACAGAAGTATAGTAGAGGTTATTATTTACCAAAGGACATGTTCACCTTACCAGTGGTTACACCACTAAAAAAGAGAGGTCTCTTACTCCCTCTGTCTACTGTTAACTGCCTGTAAGTCTTTAGGGAAGAATGGAATCTCAGAACCTCTCCCAACTCTATGATGGGGTGTTGCAGGGCCTAATCTTATATTGTGTAGATCATCACGGCCACTGTCAAGAGTGCAGAGGCCACATCGTGCCCAGAAGATCATGATCCACAACAGCCCACCCCATCCTTGGGTCTTCGCATCATTTTCATTTTCTCTTCCACAATATTCCCTGGGCCGTGAAGAGGACAATATGGATGCCTCATTCATGGCTGAGTATTCAACAGTCACTTATTCATAGAACCAGATATGGGTCTCTGCAGCTACCTCTGTCCCCTGGACAAGGAAATTTCTCTTACCAAAGTTGACAACCACACCTATCTACTGGAATTAACATCATTGTTTCGACAGCAATTTGATGGACACAACATGTCCATTTAGCAAAGCAACAGCTGGAGCTTCCTCCCTAGGCTCTATGACCTCATTGACTTTTAACCAGGTGTAAGGTCCCAGATGTGAACTCCCTCTCCCTCCTGTGGAGCAGCCTTCATTCCAATCAGAAACTGGCTGCTTCCTCCAGGGGCATCTGTCTTTGTCTTACTGAGCACAGACAGGTTCCTCTGCAGACAAGCACAGCGGTTTTGCACACCCCGAGCTCTCCGTGACCATTTGCCACATGTTGAATTCAGGGTCTCTCTCATTTGAGAGTGTCTCCAGGACCAAAGGAAAGGAAGGAACCCTTCTCCTGAGATCCTTCCTAACTCCAGTGTCTGTATCCTGATGAAAAGAGACTTTGTTTAAGCACCACATGCTAACTGACTACACCATTGAGGCTCCAATGAAAAGAGAATTTGAACCTGAGTCCTGGACCTGATCTTTAATTGTTCTGAACTAGGTCAGCTTCCTCTTTCTGTTCATACACTGTGGCCAAAGGAATTCCATATACTAATTAAATAATTGATTGCCCTAAATAGTTAAAAAGAAAAAACCAAAGAAATCAATGATGAAAAACCAAAGGCTAGCTGTTAAGTACAATGGTCCCTCAATAGCCACTATTAGGGCTTCTGGGACTTCTCAAACTCCATAGCAAGTGGTCTAGTACTGTCACCTAACCCACACATCCATACACTTTAAATCATCTCTTGATTCCTTGTAGCATATAAAATGTAAATGCTGTGCAAAGAGTTTTACAATGCACTATTTAGGAGATAACGACAAGGAAAAAGTAGGTACTCATTCAACCTGGATGCGGTATTTTCCTGAATGTATTTATCTGTCATTGGTTGAATCCACAGGTACAGAAGCAGCAGTAGAGAGTGCCAACTGTCTGTTTGTACCAACAAACCATAGTTTGTGCTCAGGCATATGACTAGCCCAGAACCTAATCCAAACCATAACTTCTCTGAACAAGATCCAAGATGTCTCCATTTCCTATTTATGCATAACAAACCACCTCAACATGTAGCACCTTAAAATAGCAACAATCTATTATATCTACTTATAAGCCTTCAGTGGAGAAGAAGTTCAGCTGTCCAATTCTTCTGGAGTCTCCTCTAAGATTGCTAAAGCCAAAATTCAAGAGAGCTTCATATAACTGCCTGGAAGCTACTAGGACTAATAACTGAAGTGTTTCAGCTCTCAGCCAGGCAGCTGATCCATCTGGTTACCCCTGGTTTCTTACAGAGAGGTGGCACCTCTCTAGTAAGGCCACGTACAGTGCTTCTCAAGCCTCTGGGATGACACTTGCTGGTGTCTCATTGACCACAATATATCACATGGCCAAAATGGAAAGGTGTCAGAGCTGTGGGACAATGGTCTGTACCCTGACAATTGTATTTTCATAAATGCTGATTGGCCAGTAGCCATACAGAAAGTATAGGCAGGACAACCAGGCAGGAAGTAGAGGTGGGGTGATGAGAACAGGAGAATTCTGGGAAGAGGAAAGCATTCTGCAGTCATGACCCAGCCTCAGAGGAAGCAAGATGTGACTGCCTCGCCGAATAAGGTACCTGTAGGCCCATATTTCTGTATGGCACAAAAGCCATAAGCCAGATCTGAGCTGGTCACGTAGCTCTGCAGACAAGCTGTCTCTGCTTAACAATAGCCAGGATGTGCTACTCCTCTGTAGATCACCTGAGGAGAGGTGTTGGCTGAAGCTGATGACTTAATGGTCAGGATGTTTGGAGGTTATCTTAGAGAGATGCTAATTCAGGCCTACGTGACAGCTAGCATACTCAGCAAACAGGTAGATGCGGATGGACAGATGCAGACGGACGTGACAGAAGGCCATTCACCTGGTTACCTAGGATACGAGTCTAATCTATTTCTTGCTCAATTGATGTGATGATATATAAGCTGTTTAGAGAATAAATGAGGGGGACATTCATTTGAGTTGTTTTCAGATTCTGTGTATGATAAAGTAATTCTGCTGTGAACATGGTTGAGCATGTGCCCTTGTGATATGGTTGAGCATCTTTTGTATATAGGCACAAAAGAGGTATAGCTGAGTTTTAAAGTAGTTTGTTGCCTAATTTTCTGAGAATTTGACAACAGTGGGGGAGCTTCTCTTAAGCATAAGTTATGAGCAGTGTTTTTAATCTTGGTCATGTTAAAAAGATAAGATGGAGTCTCAAATTCGTTTTGATTTGCATTTTTCCAATGGTTAAGGATGTTATATTTGAGCATTTTTAAATGTCTTTCAGTCATTTTAAGTTCATCTATTGAGAGTCTTCAGTTTAAGTCCGTTATATATATTTTTAGTGGATTAATTGTTCTTTTGATGACTAATTTCCTGAGTTCTTTGTATGTTTTTGGAATGGATTAGTGATTAGTAAAGATATTTTCCAATTGTATAGGCTATTATGTCATGTTGACTATGTCCTTTGCTATACAAAAGCTTCTCAGTTCAAGGGATCTGATTAATTGTTTCTCTCAATGTATATGCCATTGAGGCTGTGTTAGAGTTTTACCAGTCCATTTAACTGTTAATTTAAAATTTTTCTTGAATGAGGTTAAGTATTGTTGGTTTTATGTTGAGGTCTTAAAAAGAAAAGAAAGGAGAAGATGGATTTGGTTCATCTGATGCATTTTGGGTACAGATCATAGGTCCTCAGAAACCAGAACTCACTTTGCTTATAAATGGAAAAAGATTTTCTGGCCTCCTGGATACTGGCGCAGCCGCCAGCCAGTGGCCTTCTAAGTGGTCCATAATGGTGACTATTACACAGTTACAAGGAATTGGTCAGACTAGAAATCCTGGACAGGGTAGTGTTGAACTGCACTGGAAAGATGAAGAAGGCCATGAAGGAACTTTTAAGCCATATATTATTAAAAAGAAATTGGAAAAATGGAGGTTAATTCAGGATTTAGAGAGGTCAATGCAACCATGCAGCCAATGGGAGCATTGCAACCAGGGCTGCCGTCTCCAGTAGCCATACTAAAAGGCACGCATAAGGTTATCTTAGACTTGAAAGATTGTTTTTATACAATTCCTTTAGTGCCACAGGATTGTCAAAGGTTTACTTTTAGTATTCCTTCAGTTAATTTCAGAGAGCCAATGATGAGATATCAATGGAATGTTTTGTGCTACTTTATGCCAGAAATTTGTAGCTCAAGCTATACAAGGAGATAAAAATAAAAAAGGATGACTTAAAGACTCTTAATGACTTTCAAAGGCTTTTAGGAAATATACAATGGCTAAGACCTTATTTGAGGTTTCCTACAGGAGACCTTGAGCCTTTAAATAAAATACTTAAAGGAGACAGTGATCTAAATTCTAACAGGCAGCTTTCAGAAGCTGCCAGACAGACTCTCTCACTGATAGAGCAGGCTATACAGGAACAGCAGGTGTGCTATACTGATTATAGCCAGACATGGCAAGCATGTATTTTACCTACAAGACTGGCTCCTACAGCAGTCTTATGGCAGAATGAACCACTTTTATGGCTGCATCTGCCTGTGCCACCAGCAAAAGTATTAAATCCTTATTTTGAAGCAGTAACATGCTTGGCACAGAAGAACAAAATGAAATCTAGAAAATATTTTGGCAAAGAACCAGCTGTAATCAATGTTCCTTACACTAAGCACCTAATTGAATGGTTATTTCAAAATAGTGACTCATGGGCAATTGCATTTGCTCAGTTTCAAGGTCAGATTAATAATCTTTTCCCATCTGACCAGTTACTGCAGTTTACTCAACAGCATTCATTCATTTTTTCCTAAAATAGTACCAAAGAATCCCTTAAAGGATGCTTTGTTGATTTTCACTGATGGCTCATCTAATGGAAAAGCTGCTTATGTAGTCAATGGCAAAGGACACGTGGTACAGACAGAACCAGCTTCAGCTCAAATAGTTGAGCTGCGGGCTGTAGCTCTGATATTTAAGAATTTTGATAATAAGGCTTTTAATCTATATACTGATAGCCAGTATATTTATGAGGCATTGTAAATCTTGGAAACAGTGTCATATATAGGAACTAGCAATGAACTAGTTAAAATATTGTTTCAACAGATTCAGAAAGCCATACAATGTAGAAAGTTATCATGTTTTGTGGGACATATCAGAGCGCACTCAAGTCTTCCTGGTCCGTTAGCTGAAGGTAACGCTCTAGCTGACGAACTTACAAAAGTAATTGCTCTATCTCAGGTTGAACTTGCACAGCAGTCACATGCTTTGCACCATCAAAACAGCTTAAGTTTAAGAAAACAATTTAAGCTGACCAGAGAAGCTGCTCGGCAAATTGTTAAACAATGTGAAAGATGCCCAAAATATCTACCTGTGCCTCATTTGGGGGTAAATCCCCGAGGACTGCTTCCTAACCATATACGACAAATGGATGTCAAACTCACATTACTGAGTTTGGAAAATTGAGATATGTGCATGTGACAATTGATACCTACTCAGGATTCATAATGGCCACAGCACAAACTGGGAAAGGTATTAAGCATGTAATAACTCATTGCTTAAAATGCTTCTCATACATGGGAACCCCAAAGGTAATAAAGACGGACAATGGATCCGGATATGTTAACAAAGCTTTTCAAAGATTTTGTACTCAATGAAATATTGTTCATAAGACTGGTATTCCATATAATCCTCAAGGACAAGGAATTGTGGAGCATCCACATAGCTCCTTAAAAACACAACTCCAAAAAATAAAGACAGGGGAGTTGTATCCTCAGACGCCACACAATGCCTTAAATCATGCATTGTTTATGCTAAATTTTCTAAATACAGATGTCCATGAGCGATCAGCTGCAGACAGATTGTGGCATAATGGTACAAAAACCACATTTGCTAAAGCAAGGTGGAAGGATCCTTGCTCTGGAGTTTGGAAAGGACCCAATCCCATCCTAATATGGGGTTGAGGACATGTCTGTGTTTCCTCACAGGATGAAAATCAAGCCAGATGGCTTCCAGAGCAACTAATTCGATGCACCCAGCAGAAGGACAACGGACCTGAGGACAACTTAGCTGACAACCGCCCAACAGAAGGAATGAAAAGAGAAGAGCTCCAGGAGGAATCTGGTAATCCAGCCCACAGAGAGGAGCCTGACCTGGACCTGCAACTCGCATGGCTGCAGGGAGATTTCAGACAAAGAGATCCTGCTGAAATGAGCTGACCGCAGTGTCTGCAGCTGGCTGTGGTGTGAAACCTGTTGCTTCAGAACTAAGATACAAACTGAACATTTGAGTGTTCTCAGTTTATGGGACACAGAACTCATTTTGAATAAAATATTAAACTTAAGAACTAAGACCTAAGCTTCCCCCTCAGGGAAAGAAAGATGCAAAATAAAAAATGACTAAAACCCCTCTTCACTTAACAAGGGGGCAGACTAAGGGTTTAACAGCTACACAGAGACTGAAAATGGGATTTAATAACAGCAAATGGTATTATATTCTTAACGGTAATGACCTGATATTTACAGCTGCATATAAGGTGAAAAATCTGGTAGTGACCAATGGTACTAAATACATCGGTAATGACCAAAAAGAATATGAAATAATGGTAAAGAAAAAATATAAAATTATTAATAATTGGAAAGCTGGTATTGACCAGCTAAATATGAAATCATGAAGAATTGGAGAGCTGGTTTAAACCAGCTAAATATAAAATTATAAATAATCGGAGAGCTGAAAAAATCGTGATTGTAAATTATTGCTATTGACAGTTGCTGAAAGAGAGATTGTGGTGATGAATGTTGAGAGTTGATACGTATGCTGAGAATGTTAGCTCTGAGTGATGTTCTGTACCAGCAAAAGAAACATTTTCAACTCAAGTGATTCTACTCTCCTTTAAGATAGGAGAATATAGCCTTTGGGAGCATAATTATTCATAAAGCATTATGATATATCCTGACAAAAGATATGGCTAATACACAGGGCCTGAAAAGTATATTTCTCTCCACTAATCTTTTCTCTTTACAGAGGTCAGCAGTCAATGATGGGTTTGAAGCTTCTTCTCCCCAAATGCCTAAGACAGGAAATCTTGCGAAAGCCACTTTCCAATGACGGGAAAATTTGGGTAAATGAAGAGGACTTTGCCCAAGCCAGGCATGACCCATCTGTCCTGTTGCAGAAGCACGGGGGTTATTAAAATTTAATAAGAGAGAGTGGATTGTAGGCCTATATTTCTGTATGGCACAAAAGCCATAAGCCAGATCTGAGCTGGTCACGTAGCTCTGCAGACAAGCTGTCTCTGCTTAACAATAGCCAGGATGTGCTACTCCTCTGTAGATCACCTGAGGAGAGGTGTTGGCTGAAGCTGATGACTTAATGGTCAGGATGTTTGGAGGTTATCTTAGAGAGATGCTAATTCAGGCCTACGTGACAGCTAGCATACTCAGCAAACAAGTAGATGCGGACGGACAGATGTGGACGAACAGATGCGGACGAACGTGACAGAAGGTCATTCACCTGATTACCTGGGATACGAGTCTAATGTATTTCCCACTCAATTGATGTGATGTTATATAAGCTGTTTTGATAAAAAATGAGGGGGATTTTCGGGAGATCTTGCCCTCCATTGTGACCATGTAAGTTGTGTCTGATTATTCCTCAAGACTCCGTACTAGTCCAGTTAGGAAAGATAATTATCTTTGTTGGACCCACACGGGCTCCAACAGGTACCGAGCCATTATAATGGGCTAATATAAGTTATAAGAGTTAATAAAAAGTCTGAGCTACTAGGCCAATCAGTTTATAACTAATGTAGACCTCTGTGTGATTTCTTTGGGACTTAACAACTGCAGGAACTGGGCAGAACAGAAACTTCAGTCAACATGTCAGGAACTTGATCCAGGGGAGAACGTTATCATAACAATATGCCACATGGTGGGACAGTTCCACAGCCCCCTGCACTGAATGGCAAGTCCCACTGTGATAGTAAATCTTGATTATTAACTTGGCAGGATCTAGAATTACCAAGGAAATAGGCCTCTGGGTGTGTCTACCAAGGGTTATTAGTATTAGATTAATCTAGGAAGATCAACCCTAAATGTAGTGAGCACCATTCCATGGGCCGGGGTCCCAACTGCATGTACATAAGAGGGTTAGTTTAGTACCAGAATCCTTTGCTCTCTTCTTCCTGATTGTGGACACCATGTGACTAGCCACTGCCTCCTCCTGCCACCATGCTCTCCGGCTCCAGCTTACTGTACATCACAATAAACCCTCCCTTCTTTCCTGGAGCCACTTCTGTGCACGTTTTGTCATGACAATGAAACACATGATTAACATAAGTCACCAGTGATACTGCATGGGTTTGAAGCCAATAACTGAAGACAGAGGTGGCAATCCCAGAAAGACATGTGGCCTTCCTGTTCTGAGACAACACACGGTATGAAAAGGGAGTCACCAAGGTAATGGTTTCTAAGGTGATGTAGCCACATAGCTACTGGCAAAAAAGTTCAAAATGCAAAAGACAGTGGGTGTTTTAGTTTGGACCTGAGTTTTAGAGCTGGAGACATCTGTTTAGCAAGGCTTCTTGTAGACATGAAACGGCTGATTGTACATCCAGGTGATATCCATTCTCCCCTTTATTCTTGTTGAACAGAATCCCACTTTTTTAATTAATTAAAAACAATTACATCATTTCCTCCTTTCCCTTCCCTTCCTCCATTATCCTCCCATATCTCCTCCTTCTGACACTCCCCATGCCCCCCTTACTCCCTCTCAAATTCACAGCTTTTCCTTTGATTATTATTGTTGCATACATATGAACACATGGGTACATAAACACGGCCTGCTGAGTCCATTTGGCATAGCTTGTATCCATATGATTTCAGGGCTGACCACTAGGTATTGAATAACCAATTAGGGGGCTCATCCCAGGCAAAGACTAATTTTCTCTCTCAGCAGCCAATAACTGCTGATAGGTCTTTGTGCAGGGTTAGGGCACCATGAGATCACCACCTTTCATGTTAGTGTGTCTATTAGTGAAATCACTCTTCAGGTCTTATTTAGGCAGCCATATTGTTGCTATATCATGTGTGTAGCTTCCTTGTCATTTCTAGAAGACAATTCCACTTTTCTTGGGGCAACAATATGCTCTGCTTACAAACTTCAGCAACATGCCCTCTTGATACTAAGTATGACTAATCAAACCAATGAATGTTCATCAGGAAAGGCCTACAGTCACCGAGGCCTTTTGGCCCTTCCTGGAATGTGCATGTGATAGCAGTCATATTATATCCTGAAATTATTGTAGGGAAACTGCTAGTTAGTTCCCAGCACTTAGCCCCGAAATAATACACAGAAACTCTATTATTTAAATCACTGCTTGTCCTATTAGCTCTAGCTTCTTGTTGGTTGATTCTTACATCTTAATTTAACTCATCTCCATTTATCTGTGTATCACCACGAGGTCATGGCCTACCTGCAAAGTTTTAGCATGTCTGTCTCCGGCGACTCCATGGCTTCTTTCTGACTCCATCCCCTTTCTCCCAGCATTCAGCTTAGTTTTCCCTGCCTAGCTCTGTTCCCCTATAACATGACTACAAGCTTGACTATTATAGATGATTACCTATTAACCTATATTTATTAATTATACATTACATTTTTAAATGAGCTGCATAAACACAATACCTTAATCAAGAGCAAAAATAAACATATAACAAAATTGACCTTAAGTTTATGTCAATAAATCATAATTTTACCAATGCAAATCTCTATATAGCATATCCCCCTTTAAATGTAAAAGAATATTTATAAACATTATTTGGGAATATGGGCATAGTTTTTTCCAAGCTGCCTTGGGAGAAGTAATTTTTTTTACCTTCTTCCTTCCTGGAATGTGTATGTGATTGCCGGAACCATAGCAGTCACATTATATCCTGAAATGACCTTGAAGCTTTTGCCCCATGGTGGCTAAAGTTATATTTTAAATTGAAATTACTGTGCTTAAGAGATCTATGAAGCAGAAATTCCTCTTCTGTGTAATCATTTGCCCGAGGACAGAAGACTTCCTGGAATGCTGGAGGGAGGGGGCTGTAGTTAATGTAAGATAATAAACCATGAGGTCTCACTTCTGTATAAAGACTTAGCTGCCTCAACTGCACGGGATGTACTTGACCATACATAGGCAGGAAGTACGTCAGGATGTGTGCTCACCTCTGATTCGACGAAGACAGGAAGTATATAGCCTTGTGAGTTTTGCCTTTATAAGGCCCTGACTGATAAAATTCAGCACCATACTCTGGGAGTCCCAGGTATGGACCTGGTCAGTATCCATAGACTTGGCCAGAATTTAATATAATTTGCTTCAAATTTGGCTCAAAAATCATGATAGTGGTCTTATTCTCACCTGGTGGGATTACAGACCTTCTGCTCAGGGTCAGACAGAAGAAAAGCAAGTGTTTTGATCCCATATTGATTGATCTACAGTCTTCTTTTACAAGGATGAATAAATTCGTAGATCTTTATGCTATTCTTTGAGTTGGAAGTCAACACATCTGAACCTAACCCTAACTGATGCATGAAGACAGGATGTTACTTGTACAAACTGGGTTGTTTGTGGCTTCTTGAAACTTGGTGTTTACTTTCTTTTGTTCTTTCTTGTTACATAGAAATGTCTTTTGAAATTCTTCAATTGTTTCGTGGTACCCAGGGAAGGCAAGGGGAGACAACTTTGCCTCCACAAAGAGCATAGCTTGTCAAGGGGTCAGTGGAGGGGTGGGAATGGCGGTGGCAATAGCAAAATGAGAAGACATTGGAGGGAACATAACAAGACCACAGAGTGAACTTTTCTTTTCACTTGAAGGCTCTGTGGGACAAACACTGGACATCTGAATTACTAGACATAAATGCTCTTTATGAACTCTAGGGAGTCATCAGATAAGCCTCGAGCCATTTTTCAAAAGACAGACAAAGCTTAAAATGAGAAAGCACAAAAACTAGGGAACAAAACATGCTCCAAATATGGTTTTTAGCATAACATTAGCATAACATTGAGCTTTGTATTGGGGTGGTGTGTTAGTTGGACACTGAAGAATGGAACTCGGAGAAAAAGTTCCTGTTGGGAAGTCATGAGATGTTGGTTTGTGTAAAAGAACTTAAAGGAAATAGAGAAAGCACTCGGTAGTATTTTAGAGCTTGACTCTCTCTGAAATTACAGAGCAGAGCCTGACAATTTCTGAACAAAAAGGTAGAACGATGAAACCAATGATTTTTAAACATCAGCCTGATACTAGTGAGTTGATAGCTGAAGGAGCCTGACCATAAGGAAAAGCTTGCTTTTTAGAATATTCAGAATATGAAATAATATTTTCCTAGATGGACTAAAGTGATGGCAACAGCAATGGTGAACAAGGGAGAAACACAAAAAAGAAAAGTCACCAGGACAGAGTGACGATGGAAAGGAGAAGGGGCATCAGGGGCTTCAAACAACCCAGTAATTTTGACCCTGCTGTGACTATATGGAACATACATTTATTTATTTATTTATTTATTTATTTATTTATTTTAAAAGGAACTAAAAAGATACTATGAAAGTCATTACTAAATCTGAGTGTTTACATCAGGAACTATTGCTGTGGAAAATCCTTTTGTACGCTGTGAAGATTTGTCGCTGTGATTGATTTAATAAAACGCTGACAGTAGGAAGTCAGGGAGGAAAGCCAAACTGAGAATGGTGGGAAGACGAAGGGCAGAGTCGGAGGAGTCATCAGTCAGACAGAGAACGGATGGGACGTACAAGATGGGATAGAGGTAAAGACCATGGGCCTGGGGCAGCACACGGATTAATAGAAACGAGCTAAGTTGTAAGAGCTGGTTAGTAGTAAGCCTGAGCTGTCAGCCAAGCATTTATAATTCATATGCAGGCTCTGAGTTGACCTCCAAGTGGTCAGACAGAAGAGAAACTCTGCCTCCGTTTACATACCACAACACGTATCTGAAAGCTTTTCTCAGTGAAAGAGATTTAACCTGAAAATCCCTGTGTCGCCCATGTCTGACACTGTTTTATTGGTATAGAAGCTGTTCTATGGAACAAACCAAGAAAAGTGAAAACTGTAAGCCCTGCTAAGCTAAATGTATTATCTTGAATTGGGTCCCAAGATGAGAAAGGTGGGAAAACTGTTGAAAAACAAGTAAAGTCCGGGGATGAGTTAATAGCCAGCCTCACAGCTTCAGCAAATGGACCACCGTCAGACAAAATTTTAGTATTCAGAAAACTGGATACAAGTGCTCCCTGAATTACTCTTGGAACTATTCTAAAACTAGAAAGGTGGGGATTTGTATAGATGAGAGTTGTTTGATTGACTGGTTAGTTCAGTTTTAGATTTTTGTGTTTTGTTTTTTTGAGATAGGGCCTCCTTGTGAAGCTGTATAAACCAAGCTGGCCTTGAACTCACCACACCCAGGCTTTAAAGATCAGGGCCCTTGGAGTCAATCAGAGCTTACCAAGGTCAGTCGCATCCATTGAAGACACACCTGAAAGTACCTTTGTACTTTCTTCATAAATCCACAACCCCAACATAATCACAAGTGAGAACATAAGAAAACTAGAGACTGAGGAACATTCTACAAGATAATTGATCCGTGTTCTGATCAGTCAGTCAGATAAGTAAGCATTATGTTTTTCCTGAGCCTTAAAACAGCACAAAGGAGCAATGGTGGCACAGGCCTCCTTCAGGGGAAATGGCTGGCATGTCACGTGTGGTGGTTTTCAGTGGCACTCAGCTTCGCTTCTTAGGGTGTTAGCGCGACCAAAGTCCTGGTCAACAATGACTCAAGGGTGGCAACTTAATATATCAGGGGGACACTACTGGAATGTGACTCTTATAAACCAGCTGTTTAAATGGTCACTTTCATTTTTCATAAACTCTATTCTAGCATCTTCACATATTTACAGAGAAGCTACAAGTATATTACAGAATGTTCTTACAACACCCACACCATTTCTCCTACCGTAACATCTTACACAGGTTTGGCACATGGTACAAGAAATGGATCTATATGAAGACATTACTATTCACCAAAGAATGAACCTGTATCTATACAACATTATTAATCTAAGTCCATGCCTTACTTAGAGTTCCTTATTTTCTACCTAATGATTATTTTGCTGTTCTAAGAACCCGTTCAGGGTGCCACAAGGCCTTTGCACCCCTGTCTGCTTAGGCTGCCCTTATCTGTCACCAAGTCTCATTTCCTTATTTTGACGACCATGACAGTTTCAAGACATACTGGTCGAGTGTTTTGTAGAGTTCTCCTCAGCTTCTAGTTTCCTGATGTTCTCGTGTCTCTATTGGAGTTGTGGGTTTCTGAAGAAAGCTGCAAAGTTGTTTTCAGGTGTGCAATCAACCAACATGACTCAGCTTGGGAAGCTAAGACAGTCTGCCAGGTTTCTCTGGAGGAAACTTAACTCTTTCTCTGCATCCTAGGAATTTAGCAAATGCAATTATAGCTCCTAATCAATACGTGCATTTTTATGCACAATTCACAAGAGCACAGCCTGCAGTGTCGGAAAGCAAATGTCAGTCAACTTTGTGAGGGTTGTACTGGATAATCTTTGAATTACCTTCTGTCCTGGTTAGTGTTTTGTTTTTGACAACTTTATACAAGTTAAGGTTATCTGGAAAGAAGAACCTCAACTTGGAAATGGCTGCATAAGATTGCCTGTGGGCAAATCTGTGGGGCATTTTCTTGATTAATGATTGATGGGTGAGGAGCCAGACCATTGTGGATGGTGCCACTCCTGGTCAGGTAATCCTGGGTTCTATAAAAAAGCATCTGAGCAAGCCATGGAAACCACGCCAGTAGGTAACATTCCACCATGGCCTCTGCTGTGGTTCCTGCCCTGACTCCCTCTCAGGATGGACTAGACGCAGTAAGATGAAATAAACTCATTCCTCCCCCAGTTGCTTTCTAACACTTCAATAAAAAACAAACTAGAACGCCTCCTAAGTCATCAAAGATACAACCCAGGAGAGATGACTCAGTGGATAAAGATCCGAATTGGATTCCCAGAATCCACATAGAAACAGCACTAACAGATAATCCCAATACTGAGAGACAGAGACAGGCAGATATCCTGAGGGTTTCCTAGCCAATCGTGTTAGCTACTTGGAGGAAATGCGGGTAAATGGGAACCTGAGGAACAACACCTGAGATTGCCCTCTGGCCTCCATATACAAATGGACACACACACAGGCATATTCATACACAAAAGTAATTAATTAATTGATTGATTACTCAAAATTAAGGAAAAGATATAACCCTAAAGCATCAAGTCGAAAGAGTGTCTCCAAAATCAATAACTAGGGATAATAAAGTTGGATGCATATGACTAAGGAAACCTGTAAATCCTCTGGCCAAGGCAGGGTCTGGAGAAAGATTTCATTGTTGGAAAACAATTTCCTCTCTAATAAGCCTGAAACAAAATACCCGCTAGCCCCTCCTTTGAAACATGGAAGTTTCTGCAGTGGAGATACATGTTCATCTTTGCTAGCCTCTGATTTGGCAGGCAAGGCCAGAAATGGGGAAGAAAGAGTGGAGGCATTGGCTGGCCATTTCTTAGAGTTGGTAGATATAAGAGAGAATATCAGTTAGACTTACGCTAAAGATTTCTTCTTCGGACCCAAAACCTTGGAATTGAGACTACGGGACTCTAGGATGGAAGCAGGAAGATGAAAACCCTAGTTTGAGGTGTTTCTGGCCACCCCATCCCCCACCATGGGCTTTAAGTTTCCATTTCTTTGTCTTAACTATATAGTGAGTTCCAGGTCGTCTTGTGACAGAGGTGAGATGCTATCTTGGCACAAAGAAGGAAAATATTCCCCTAGAATCCCTCTTCCTCTCTGCAATGACTTCTTCGTCCGTTTCGCATTCGTTTTCCCGTCTCTACTGCAGCCTGAGGTGCTACGTTCATCCGGTTTCTGAGACGAATATAAAAATTGACCTCCTGATTCTTTCCCAAGGTCTCCACCCACCCAATTCCCAAAGAGAAACTGAGCTTAGGATGTATAGGTCCTCAAGCCAAGTTTCTCCTCATCTCTACCGAAAATGGAAAACAAAGCTATGGTATTTCCCACATTCTACCCCTGCAGGTGTCCGGAACGCACAGCCAAGGCTACTGCAATTACTGCATGGGCCCTCTGGGGTGTTAATTAAACTGGAAGCTATAAAAACTAATAAATGTATCTTCTTTCCAACCTTCCCCTCTTTAAGATTGATTTTCCTCCATGCCCTGGTTATGTTTTGCTGCAGAAAATGGAAACACCACAGGTATTTTAAACACAATGGACTTCTATAAGGATTTATGTACTTTTAAGACTGTCAGAAATTATTTTATATTTGAGTATTAAACCTCCTCAACGTCCCACCAACATTTTTCCACTTCTTAGAGTCATGTGTCTGTTCTAACTTTTGCCCGTATTCTGTTGCTCAGTGCTTACCTATGGAGCCCTTGATTTGCATCTGGCATTGGGCCAAAAACTCTCCACACCAGTAAATTAGAGCAAGCAAAAGTCAGATTTCTAGGCTGATGCTGTCCCAGCCCTCGCAAAACAGACAAACTTTAGCTGCATTTTCCGGCCTGTGCTACATTTAGCTACTTAGAATTAGTGTGCCCACTTTGATGCCCTTTAAATTATAAGTGGTTGTATTGTTTAAAAGAAATTATTTCTACCCCAACTTAAAAAAAAAGCAGTAATATTGGAGGGACTAGAGAAATAGCTCAGCTTTTGGCCCATATTTCTTTATTATCCTAAACAGTTGGTAATAATAATTTTCAAGGACTAGGAATTTGCACTACATTGCTAAACGAGCTGTACAGTTACAATACCTTGAACAAGATTAGAAACGTATGTGCAGCATGTTTTAACAAAATCAACCTCAAATTTGTATCAATATACAAAAGTAAAGCTAATATAAAACACTTAAAACTAATAGTTGCTTTTTAAAAATAGACTCAATAATCTCCCTTTTTATCTTATCTATATCCTCCCTTTTTCTTTTCAGTAAGCCAAAAGTTCACACCAGCCACCTGAGCTGCAAGTGTTCTGACCTCTGTCCTTACTCACACCCACATCCATGTGTATATATAAACAGTAAGAGCTAAGAGCCAAGTGTCAGGGGGAGCGCATGGCTTCTGTCTTTCTGAGTCTGGATCACCTTGCTCACTGTAATAATGTCCAGGCCCTCTGTCTTCCTGAAATTTTTTTTCTTTACTAGTTAATAAATTCTATTGTACAAACATGCCACATTTTCACTCCCCACTCATCCACTGATGGGCATCGAGGCTATTTCCAATTTCTTGTTATTGTGAACAGAGCAACAATAAACAGAGCTATACATGTAGTTAAGGTTGGTGTAGTAATAAGGGCGGCGGGGCTGCATCCCCAGCACCCCGGCTGCCTGGCTAGCTTATGCCCGAAATAACAACACACAAACTGTATTCATTTAATCACTGCTTGGCCCATTTCTATCTAGCCTCTTCTAGGCTAATTCTCACCTATTAATTTAGCCCATTTCTAATATTCTATGTAGCACAGCTAGGTGCGCTTACTGGGAAGATTCTAGCCTAAGTCCATCCTGGGTTGGAGCTTCATCGCGTGCGTCTGCCTAGGAGCTGGAAGCATGGCGTCTCTCTGATGCGTCTGCTCCCGAGAAGAGAGCTGTGGAGTCTGAGCTCACTTCCTCTTCCTCCCAGCGTTCTCTTCTGTTTACTCCTCCCACCTATCTTCTAACCAATGAGGGCCAAGCAGTTTCTTTTTATTTAACCAGTGACCTTCCTCCATCAGGTTGGTTTCTCATTGATAACTTCATGATATAGTTCATGAATTATGAAATAGAATCACTAGAAAAAATAGAGAAATAATGACCTTACGAAGAAATACTGACCCAGAAACTGTTTACAAATGTTTAGCTTTGGATGTCCTCCTTTAGGAGAAATGGATAATTTGTTTCTAGTGATGGAGGAATGAGCCATCTTGGACATGTGACCTTTTATCTGGCTGTAAAGTATAAATGTAAGCGAAAAATGAGCTGTCAATATGACTGCTGTAACAGTCAAGGCTTCTCCTACTGTGTCCAAACTCTTCTTGTCCAGCTTCAGAACGACGCCAGAGAGATTCGGTGCCCCCTTCCCACTATGTACATCCATCAGAGACAACCTTCCCTGTCCTTTGCCCTGGCAGCCAGCACACAAGCTACATGGTCTGTTCTTACTCGCAACCAGGAGCCTAGAAAAAGGGATGCCTAAGTGAACAAAACCATTGGGAAAATGTGGAGATGCCAAGAGGCAGTCCCCGTGTGGTGTCACGGACCTGGTGGGCCTGCCTGTATTTCTGCTATGATATGTCTTATAGTTCTGGCTCTCCAGGACCTCAAAGCAGCTCAGGCCATGTGGATGGCACTTTCCCCTCCCAACCATGTCATCCGGGCCCACGGATCTCTGTTGCCAGGCAACAATCAACTGCCAGAACCTGCGTCTTCGCTGAATGGAATCTTTGCTCAAATCAGGAGGCTGCCCACATACGCTACTGGAGGTCACACAGGCTGAACAGTAGGCAAGCCAAGGAGCAGGCCTCAGCCCAACACATACAGAAGCCACTGCAGACATGTCTGGTGCTGTTCAACTCCAGCAATATGGGTCTCCAAGCTATGGGTCCCTACAGCGTCTCTCTTCAAGACTAACTGCAAAGGCCACAGTGAGAGCCGCGATCAGACCCTTCCTACCCTCCTCATCACCATCTCATTTCTCTGCTCTCAGAGACCCCAAAATAAACTTCAAATGATTTTTCTCTGGGAGGAACCAAACTCACTATGTTCTCTTTGAGAAAATGGGAGGACACCGGTGGCTCAGATGCTGAGAGTAACAAGAGCTTGAGGAAAACAGGCCATCCACAAACACTCGGAAAGGCAAGCCTGGAGAGATGCTGGAAGAGCTCAGCCCGTGGGTCAGTGGCCTCACAGAAAAGCATCTGAGCAGCATGTCCAGGGGCAGAGTCCAAGCCACAGCCTGCCTCGGGATGTGCGTGCAACTGGAAGAGAGAAAATGACCCTCTTGGCTGCCAGGGGATTGCTGGATACCATATCCCACCAAGACCGTGCACTAGGGAACACTTGGGGTGTCAGCTGAGAGCTGTTACAAAGAAGAGTTGGACTCCTGCATGAAAGAAAAATAGCACATACCCAAGCAGAAAATAATGTAATTAGTGCCTTAGTATTTAGATGTGGATATAGAAGAAATAGTCACTGGCCCTTGTTAAAGTAGAGAAAGGCAAATTATATGCAAGACATTGCAGAGGGTACAGGAATGCAAGACCAGACAGAGATTAGAGTAGGGATGTGTAGACAGACAGGAAGTACCTCAGGAGAAGGAGAGTCTGGCTAAACTGGCCTAACGGTCATCTTGCTGAAAATGGGTCTAGGTGATCAGACATTTCCTGGGGGGTGGGGGTTAGGAACTAGATCATAAGGGGCCTGAGGGATCAGCATAAAGGGGAGTCTCTGACTTACCCGGGCTCTTTGCTAAAACTGGATTATACAAGAGAGCGCACAGATGGGCACCTAGAGGCTCCAGAAGCCCAACTAAAATCCATCCATGCCAAGAACCTTCGTCATCATCAAGAGGATAATGAAGCCATCTGGCTCCTTTCTGTCGACGCCAGCAAAATGATTCTCACAACTCTATCCTGAGCTTAGCAAGGTATCTGTGGTTTAAAGCTTCAAGGGAATAAAAATGCCGTGTTCTTTCTCAATATGACAGTGGTTTATGTCCGTTTTTGTAAGCCGACACTCCATCTCCCTTTGTAAACCCCGCCATGATCTGTTTTCTCCATTTGCAGAACAGCTCAGCTTTCCTCTTTATTGGATCTTGCTTTTCTTTCACTCAAGTTCCCTTATTTATCAAACAGACTTTACATTTTCTTGAGTTTTTTCCTAATCCTGCAAGATTATCAGAACAGAAAGCTGAGCTCTAAGGAACTAATTTGCATCTTCAGAGTACCTAAAACTTCTTGGTACTGAAACTTGTCTGTGCTAGGCAGGCTCTCTACCCTTGAACTATACCTCCAGCCCCTGCTACTTCTTAGATATTCCTTTACTAGGCAGAAGGCCCTGTGAGATAGTCTGTATCCATTATCATTCAGTTGTTACAGTTGCTTTCTGAAACAAGCGTTACTATCAACTCCAGTCCAGAGATACTGTAGCCAAACATTCCACAACCTGAATAATTTATCTGTAACCACCCAAGCAGTGTGTGGCAGGGATGGGATCTGGACCTTGTCCAACTCTAAAGCCAATTACCTAAGAAAATGGTCCACAGGGTTGGAGGAGGAGGGTCAATTCAATAGAAACTAGAACAGAATTCTCCCGCATCAACTGTCACTCCCGCACTGGAGAGCAATTCACGCCTCCATCTGCCTGCCAAACAACGCTCTCCCTTGCTCATTACTGCTCAAGGGGGTGTTCTTCTTCTGTGGTTTGGAAAACCATTGTCAAGGAGCTTTTCACTTATATTACAAAAAAAAAACAAATACTTGGCTCTATATTTATTAAAACTGCTAAGAACATTGTCTGGGAGTGTAGCTCAGTGGTAGGGTGCTTGCCTAGCAGGCACCAGGCCTTGGACTTGAGACCCTGGCAGACCAAAATAAACAACAAAGGTCTCAGTCAGTGGGGTTTTCTATTTGTTTTCAAAAGGGAGTCATCGAAGGGGTTATATGAGGAATCCCAAATACACTATTCACAATTTAGAATGGGGAGAATTAAGCAGTCCAATCTATTCACAAATGAAGAGGGACCTGCATAGTTAAACAGACACTCTCTGACACCAAACACAGATAGGCCAAGAACCAAGGCTCCGTGGGCCATCACACTTCAACATATGCAGCTCACAGAGTTATCACTCATTACATTTTTTTTTTTTTTTATTTTTCGAGACAGGGTTTCTCTGTGGTTTTGGAGCCTGTCTTGGCACTAGCTCTTGTAGACCTGGCTGGTCTCGAACTCATAGAGATCCGCCTGCCTCTGCCTCCGGAGTGCTGGGATTAAAGGCGTGCGCCACCACCGCCCGGCCACTCATTACATTTTTAAGAACCTCAGGAACTTTTGTTTTGTGTCTCAAGTGTATAGACGTTTGACAACAAAGAAAGCAAATCTCCTAAGCTCAGCATTTTATCAAGCAAGTCAGCCTCGACAATCTACTAAAAAGAGTTCTCAGGAAAACAGTTTTGTAACACTTAGTCCCTTAGACTCTGATGTTTGGGGTACCTTTCGCTGGTAAATCGCTCACTGTCTGAGGAACGGCTCTTGGAGCAGACACTCTTCTGTTTCTTGGTGGGAGTTATTTCTGAACTGCCAAAGTGTGAGGATCAGAGAGGCATTATCTTACACATCTCTTACACATCCAGTAATGGCCCACACCATGTGTAATTTACATGCGGGTGGCTGCCGACATAGTTTCATCATTTCAAATCCCGAGGACCTCTCATTTCAGGCAGTCGTTCAGAGATAATGAGGCAAAACGATACATTGTTTTCTTCTTTTGAACAAAGCAACATTATACAGACCCAGTGAACAGCCAACCAAAACAAAGATAAATCACAATACTCCAAGGATGGTCTATATTATGGAAGAAAACACAGTGCACAGAACCACAGGCTGGGGTCCATCAAAGACCTCAGATGCATACCAGCCCAGAGTGGTTATGGCTGCACACTGGGAGACCACGAAAAGAACTGGCAGAGGGCTGCGAGGCCTTCAGAAGTCTTCGTGTTTACGCTTAAGGAGAAAAGCACAATGCTATAAAATGTCCCTGGGATTTGCTTAGATTCAAAGACAAACATGTCTGAAAGAATTCTTTACCTACATTTCCCAAGAAAAAGAGACATGCCGCACCATGCAGGCCCCCATAGTGAAGCATCAAACCAACGAGAAGCTGAAGGAACGGTGAAGAAAGCCAGCCTGAAGAATAGGCAGGTAGGTAGACAGACAGATAGGCAGAGGTAAATATATCAAAAATGTGTTTATTGGGATGGTTTCCTACTCGTCTTGATCCGGGTGCCCTTAGTGATGCCTACTTCCAGAGGAACATTCTCTGTTGGCCCTGCTTTCCCACCTGTCAGCTGACAGAAGACAGTGGTGCCATGCAGGCAACACACAAGACTTCCTCTTGTGCATAGCTAAAGATGGTAGTGTTGTTATAGCGGCCTGAGAATCATTTTCTAAATGCTGAAAAATACCGGAGTGAAACGCGGTAAATACAATAAACATTATTAACACAACTATCAAAGAAGTGTTCTTAGGCAAGATTAACCAAAAACAAAACCTCACAGTGAAACTATCATTTGATTTGTTAAACCTTACAAAAAACACAGGGGGAAGTTTGCATCAGTGATTCATGTTGTGTGTGGGTCTGTATGAGACAGGAGGTATTGGTAAGTGGGCTCACTGGATGAATCACCTAAATACCAGAAGGGAAACTAACTTTGGAACTTTTACATTATTATAAAGATCAATGGTAGATGGAATGTCATCGTTCTCCTCCTCCTCCTCTACTACCCACTAAAAAGTGGGGAGGAAGGCGTAATAGACCTGCTCCCTTAGGACGACATTCTACTTGGCAAGATCACTTTTCCTTCCATCTCCACTTGTTCCTTAACAAGGTCATTGTCCATCCTTGACTCTTGCCCACGTTGATCAGGGACTTCTTGTAAACTGAGGATCAGCATTCTCCTCCCAGACTGGGCATTACAACTGATACCTGAGCCATCTGAGCTCTTATCATGAGCAGAGAGCTGAGTAATAGCACCATCATCAGGGACTCGCTATTACGTAGAGGTGGTGAGTGGTACCAACAGCAACGAGGCAAATGCCAAGTGTCCTTATTTAGAGGTCTTCTGAAGGAGGAGTTTGTTCCCCTGCTGACAAGAAAGTTGAGCATGTGTAGCCCCAACATCCTCAGCCTTGTCCATGTCTGTACAGATGTCCTATTCAAGGTCCCATGGTGCATTTATTATACTAAAAGAAAACTGAGGAGCTGGAGAGATAGCTCAGTGGTTAAGAGGACTGGCTGTTCTTCAACAGGTCGTGAGTTCAATTCCCAGCAACCACATGGTGGGTCACAACCATCTGTAATGAGATCTGCCGCCCTCTTCTGGTGTGTCAGCATACATTGAGGCAGAATGTTGTATACATAATAAATAAATCTTAAAAAAAAGAAAGAAAACTGACTGATACACCTATACTCATCTTCCTGGATATATTAAATCGTCTCTATATCACTATGTCACCTAATACAAAATCATTTTTATGTGAATAATTGTTATCATTTAAAAAATGATGACAAGAAAAAAGTCTACACATGTTGAATATCAGTGTCATTCTTTATCCAAATATTTTCAATCTGAAGTTGCCTGAACCCAAGAACACAAAACCCAATAACATAAATGGCCACTTGAACTCTTTTTCTCCCAAATATTATGAGGAAAGCAACAGCAACTGGGATTTCAGGAGCTGATGTTTCATGTTCAAAGTTATATTCAGTCACTCTGTTTGATTCTTAGGCTGTGGGTTCTGAAGCTTCTTTCAATGTTGTTATGGAGACTGGTGAGATGAGAAGCCCTTCAAAGGGCTACATAGTTTCTTAAGTTCTTATGACCTTTTTCCAAACTGTTTTATTGGCTCAAAGTTCCACAGTATCATCACTAACCCTTCCTGTAAGATGTCTTCTCTTTCTGATTCAGTCAATAGTGGTGTGCAATATCAATCAACCCTGGCTAAAATAATAAGAAATAAAACATTTGCTAAAAGATAAAAAGGGGCTCATAGACCTAAAGCAACAGTTGGTCAGCATGCCTCGAAAAGAATAGAATCCATGCAAAACCAGAAAACACTGTAGCAAGAGCTGCCCAGCAGAGCTCTGAGCCGCCACTGGAAGGAATCAGCGTCAACTATTTTCAGTTCTTATGTCACTCCTTCGAGCCTCACATTCCGATGAGAGTCTGACTGACACCATTTGGATGCCTGTCCAGCTCTTACCCTTGGACAGGACCTGGGGTGGGGGTGGAGGTGTTTGTGATTGACAGGTCACCGAGACTGCTTTCCATAAAGGAAAACAGGGGGATTAAAAACCAAGAGGTTTTATGAGTGCTGGGCACACAAACCCAAATGTCTGGTGTAGTTGCTTTAATGTGTCCATGATCTAAGAAGCCAAGTTTATACTACGAAAAGCATTCAAAGGAATGCACTATAGAGACGATCCTAAAGAAGTGGCCCAAAATTTACAGAGCCCTTCATAAATGGAAAAGTAAATAAATCTAAAGGAAAAACTCTCACAGACATCTAGTATTGTCTTAAATTACCTTTTACTGCTCTGGTATTTTAGTGTGTATAAATGTGCAACCAGGTGGGAAATTATCTTGGATTTATAACACATAAAATTTAAAGCCACAATAAATTTTAAGATGCAATTCAAGCTAAGTGACAAAAACTTTCACTCAAATTGCTCGCATAAGCTTGACGTGACAGGTGAGGGGCTTCCATCGAGGTGCATGGACAGCAACACCACAAGTATTGGGGAGCTGGGCTTCACTGTGCCGTTGTGTGCAGGGATGCCTCCATTTGCCCACCTGCTTACCCCATCTACTTGGAGCCTTGCTAATTTCAGGGCCAGGTCATTATTTAGTTCAATTTTGTTTTTCTTCTCACCAACCTCTCTCCCCTTTACTTATTGGCCCCTGATAATTAGAATAGTATTACTTGATGTCAAACTGGAAACACAAAAGCAAATCAGGGCCTTAAAAATTCTCGGCAAGACTCAGTCAGGAAATGGTCACCCCGACAGTTTACAACATGCTTATATTCCATTTTTCAGATCGACTTAGAACCATTGGTGCAAATAAGAAACATTCACAAGGAGGGTTCACCAGTGTGGAGCCTCTTAAGGGGAACCCTCTGAAGGATATTAGAACCATTTAGAGCTATACGTTCCTAGACACATGGCTGCTGTAAAAATTCTATGCCCTGGTGTTCTGCATATCATCAGTTACAAAGGAAACACACCTTCTCAGCTCTTGCCAGTCTCTGTTAAATACTTGAAACCTCCTGATTCTGTAAGTATATCCATTTGTGTTTTATTTCCACTAACACATTTGTATGTAAAATGACTTATCTTCACTGTCAAACGGTATGAAAAACCACATAAATTGACTTCATGGTACATACCCGCATTCAAATAACCCTTTCAGTTGTAAGATACGTGATATATGTATATATATATAGAGAGAGATAAACTCACTAATAACAATCAACACCTAATCATTCTCTAGCGACTCTTATGAGTAAGTGCACATTTGGGAGAACTGTTTTTTTCTTAATTAAAATAGTTGTGAAGGCTTAGGAAAAGTTTTGCTTTATCTAAAAAGATGAACTCAACAAAATCAGACATCTCATGAATTGACTTTGTAAATTAATTCAAATATAATTCTAAACTTTAAGGCTGGGTTAGATGAAGGACTGTAGCATCTACTAAACTGAAACAGAAAACCTACAATTGAAAAGAAAGACTTTGTTAAAAAAATAAATAAATACTTTCTTGTGTGATATAAAAGTAGGAATTCTGTAAAAAAGCTAAAATTTTCATTGTTTCTAGAAGAAACTCCACTGTTTTTTTTTATTTTTTAACCAACATATTATAGACTAATAGAGGTGCCCATTCATAGTATAACAATGAAAACTATTTTTAAAAACTTTTGTAATATTGTTTCAAACAGTATATTCTGATCATGTTAGTTAATAATAAGCCTGAGCTAATAGTTTCTTTGGGACAGAATGGCTATGGGACCAGGCGGGACAGAAAAGTCTGTTTATAGTACCAGGAATATTTCAGAGAATAACTCTTATATCATCCTTAGGGGGGAAAAAGCAACCTTAAATATATTCATTCCAATACCAAGATGATTCTGATTGGATTACGTGTTAGTTTGAATAAGAATGCCCCCACAGGCTCATAGATTTGAATGCTTGGTTACAGGGAATGGCACTGTCTGAAAGAATTAGGTGTGACCTTGGAGGAAGTGTATTACTGAGGGGTGAGCTTTGAGTTTTCAGAACCATGTGCCAAGCCCAGAGTTTCCCTTTTCCTGCTGCCTGCGAATCTAAATGTAGATCTCTCAGCTACCACATCTGCCTGCAAGCTGCTACGCTCCCCGCCATATTGATAATGAACTAAACCTCTGAAACTGTAAGCAACCCCAAACTAAATACTTTCTTTTATAAGAATTGCTATGGTCAGAGTGTCTCTTCACAGCAATAGAACACTGACTAGGAAAGATGAGTTAACAGAACCACCAGTTAATGTATTTAGTTTATAAAGACGAGCTTCACAGAAACCTTTCTGCAATATTTAAGTTTCATCTGAAATAAAATATAATTATCCTTAACTTCCAAGGTCATAAATTTAAAGAATTTTTCTTTAATAGTAACTCATTTAGAATAAAATGTTCTGTCAACATTTCATATCTCTGGGTGAAAACTCCCATGAAGTTGGTCAGACTGGAATAATATGGAGCTGGGCAAATCTGTTTGCACAGTTTAAAATGAATTAGTAATTGTGTTATAACAAAAAATACGTATTTAAGCATTGTCTCTCACTTTAAAATATCATCTTTTGTAGTACCTTATATGAGAAAGACTAGAAAACTTCAGAAATGTAAGCAAATTTATGGCTTGAGCCTTTGTTGATATTAATTTATGGGTAGAGTTCTGCAGAGTGCCCAGCAGGCCATGGACTTGACTGTCTGAGCGTAGGGAAGCTTATGGGGACCAAGTGATGGGATGAATTAATGCACTTTGAAGCCAAACAGGTTGAGGGCTGAACAGAAGCTTTGTCATTTACTAACTGTGAGATTTTGAGTGTCATCCTTGTCCACACTGACCCTCAACTTCTCTATTGGTAAGTGTTTACCAAACAGGTAACAGAGATGTACAGATGTGGAAAGGAACGAGTGAGCCTAATGTTGGGCTAGACTTGGAGGAATTGCTATGGAAATCAGAGTTGTCAATAAGTAGACACAGATAGGGTGATTAGTGTGATTTATATACATATATTCATATTGTATATACAGTATACACACACACACATATATATACACACATATTGAGAGAGATCACCAATTTACTAAAGGCAGTTCTCCTCAACAGCAGTGAACACTCCTAAAGGTCAGGTACTAAACTCTAAATAAAAGCAGAGAAAGGTGGGTGTGGCTATCAAATGGCAACTAAAGGAACTCACAGTGGTCAATGTTCTGAACCTTGGCTGCATCGGTGTCAGTGTCCTGGTTCTGACATTACAATGTCATTGTGCAAGGTGTTGCCACTGCAGGGAGCTTGGTAACATGGAACCTCTCTATGATTTTTTTTTTTACAACCAAATACAAATCTACAATGACTTCCGACATGGAAAGACAAATCCCACAAGTTTTCACTCATCCATGGAGGTCCAATAAGTTGGCCTCATAGAAGCCAAGAGTAGAAGAGTGGCCAGAGTCGGGAGGGAGTGAAGGGGTGAGGGACCCTAAAAGAGATGATCAGGTATGGAAACACACTTAAGCCAGGAAAAATCATTTTGATGCTTTACACTACTACAGGGGAATTGTAGCTAATCATGATTTAATGTATATTTCAAGATAGCAATCAAAGAGGATTTTGAGTGTTCACAGCATACAGTAAGCATGATTGAGAAAGATATCCTGACTACCCTTATTTGTTTGATACATCGCACATTGTATTTATGCATCAAAATATCACCATGTGCTCACACATAAGTACAATTATTATATGTGAATTTCATTTTTAATGCTATTGGAACCATTGCAAAGCCATGCGTGGCTAACACACCCAACCAAGAGCAGTGGCCCACGTCTTTAATACTAGGCCTTAGGTGGCTAAGGCAGGAGGATATCTGTGAGTTTGAGGACAGCCTGGTTTATATAGTGAATTCGAGCCAGAGTTACAAGGTAAGACCCTACCTGGGGGTAGGGAGCATGCCCAGTAGGAATTATGCCAGCTCAAAGAAAGAGATAACTTCCAAATTTTGCATAGAGGAGCTATATGACCCAACAACAACTCAGATCTATTATTTGTGTTGTTCTAATGTAGTTGGCATAAGAACTGTGCAAGACTTTCCTAAGCCCAGCTTCACTCAACTCTACCAAGTGCTGATTTCCAATTATAAGCTCTCCTACCCCACAGGGCATCAGGTGCCTCACGCTTGTTGTCTTAGGAAACTAGAAAGACTATATACATCATGATATTGAAGGGTAAGCCCATGAAGCATTGGGGTGGAAAGGGAGGCTGCATCAAATGTATACATGGCAATTAGCTTTAAAATTGCCAGTAATATTTCAAATAAGGCATAAACGCAGAATTGATGACATCAGAGTCTGACATTATTCGGATATCTACTTTTCGGCACTGTCATAGTGAAGGCAGAATTCGGTATGCCTCAGAAGATTCCAACAAACATCTTTTTTTCTGTCTAAATAGAAAATTGATGTCTGTTGCACAAGTCCCTGGGGAAATATTCTGAAATGGTTGACTTTATCCTAAAAAAGCAAGCTCATGCTGGAATTATCAGAGATAATTACTCAAAAAAATATTTTTAGTAAGAATTAGTACTGGTATAAAATTCACATCCTCTTTACAAGAGGAATTTTACTTAAAATACAAGCAACCACTGACCAGGCCATTGAGAAAACAAGTGGGCAAGTTACTAATGTATTAATTACATGCTAATTGAGAAGCCTGGTTTTTATGGTAAATTAGTTAGGTTGGTGGGGATGGTGTTGAAAATTGTGAGTCATGGGTTGGCTCTGTATGTGGTCCATGATGAGCTTTTCAAAAGTGTTAACATCTTATTATAGTGTGTAAGCTTCATGTGACTGCAATAAATCCACGTTCTAGTTATAAAGACAAGAGGTTTATTTGGACTCACTAGCTGAAGAAATAGGTCCTTGGAGGTTAATCTTGTCCCCAACCCAGCCTCTCTTTCCCACTCTCCCTCTCTCCTTTTCAGCTGTCATGAAGTGGGTCAGTTCATTCTAGAACACTAGCTGCCATCCACGATATTCTGCCTCATCAAAGCCCATCTGTGCTGAGGCCAATGTCCCCGTGGACAATGTCCCCATGGTCGGCCCACCTAACTTGGAAACCGAGTTCACACCTTCCTTCCTCTGAGTTGTTTTACCTCAGTTTTTTGCCATAATGACAGAAGATCAGCTAACACAGAAAACGTCAGCAACAGCAAATGCCTTCTAAGCCCACCCTCCCCCACAAAGAGGGAAAATAGGACCCGTGAAAGGCAGCCCCCATCCTAGGGGTATCTAGACAAATGCTTAGAAAATCTAGGTCAGAGCAACAGAAGCACTGGGTAAATGATGTGGTACGTGTCAATTTGGAGTTTAAATTAAACATGCTAACTGTGACAGGCTGATTAATACACTCACCCATAGACGGCCATACTCAAACTTCTGAAGCCGTGAGCCTTTCCCATGACAAAAATCATTTCACGTTGGATTAAAGACCTGGAGCAGTAACTATTGTTCTCCATCATCCAAGGATGGGAAGCCCAATGTGGTTGGAGCACAGTCCATGAGATGAAGCAAGATGAAGACATTTTTCTGAGCTTGTGAGACAAATTTTGTAACCTCTGTTTCTCCATCACATGAATTACTCCTGGAATGTGCTTTTGTGCCCTTCCCGGGCATAGCAGAGAGGAGTGGGTTTGCTTTGGAAATCCCATTGACTTACTTTTGTTATTCAGAGACGTTCCCAAGCACAGGTTGTCCTCATGACTGTATGTAGCCTAAACTCATGTGACTTTTGCTCATGGCCTCGCTTAACCCTCAGAGTATAAACTGTCTGATGTTCTGAATAAAGTTGGCTATTGCACGAGACTTTGTTTAGTTCCCCTCATTTTTAGGCTCTAGCCCCCGGTTCACACTGCCAACTAGCGTGGTAAACGCACTGCAATCACAAGGACCCTTGTAAGAAGGGGGCTTGGTTTTCTTCCTGTTGCTGTCATACAAGACCTTGACTAAGGCAATCTAAGGAAGGAAGGCTTCGTGCTGGTTCACATTCATCTACAGTCTCTCATGAGAGGGAAATCATGGCAAGAGGAGCTTGAGGCAAGTAGCCTCAAATCGTCTGTTGCTCAACTAGACTTCTCTTTATTCGGTCCAGAATCCCAGCGTAGGGAACTGTGATACCTAGTTCGGGTGAATCTCCCCATTGCAGTTTAATGAAGTTAGTCCTTTATGGGCACAGGGAGGGGAACAGGCTGAAGAAGACAGCCCAAGGGGACTTTTGCGATGCTTGGTGCACGACTCTATTACAAGATTTGAGAATTCGCTTCACTTTTGTGGGCAGTTGATAGTGACCTTGCAAACGTGGGTGCAGTTGGCAGAAGCAAATCACTGTGTGTGGTTGGGGGCAGACATCGTCCCTGTCTAGGAAAGGGAATTAGCTCCCCACCGAATCAATGTGGTACACATACAGCCTCCTTATCCCGATGTCTGAGGAGTCTCCAGTCTCCCCAATTCTACATGGGACAGCTGCCCCTGACTTCCAGCCACCTGGAAACCTTCACTCCAGGCCCTGAGGGTCCCTCCGGACCTTGATTTAAATTGGACCTCTGCCTGTATGTCCCTGCGCTCTCTCATCTAAACTGGGCCTCTGGATGTTGGCTCCTGGCCCGCTCCATGACTATGTCTCTGCTTTATGACAACCGTGGCTCTCACGATCCCTTTCTCGGATTGTCTTCGTGTCTTCCAGCTTAGGTTGACTCCTCAGACCTAGGCTTCGGTGCAGCACTCAGGGTCTCATTTTACCTCTCAGACCTGCATAAAAGGTAGCACTCCTAGCTAGTTCTTATGCCTGCCGGGGTTAGCTTCCCCACATCAAAAGGAAGGTCTCTAACATCTGCAACCTGAATAAAACAAGAGACAGGTTGCTGTGCCAGGAACTGTGCTTGTGGCTTTGCAAATATATATCATCTGATTGTAAAAGACTCCACAAGAAACAGCCAGATGCTGTGGACTATAAACACAGCATACTCCAGGGGCAGAAACAAGTGAGTGAGACCCTGTCTCAAAAAGACAAAAACCAACCAACAAACAAAAGGGTCCCAGGGAAGATTAGAGTTCAGAGTGCCGGCACCCTAAACCTTGTATCTTGAACACACACCTTCCTCATTTGGTTAACTCTTCTCCGCAGACCATGACCATGCTGATGTGGGGAACATGGCTAATCCCAGGGTTCCTCTGCTCCAGGCACAAGAGTAGAGCTGATTGGTGTGCTGGCCTCAACCCCAACCTGGCAACAGGCCCAAAAATCAGACACATGACCCAAGACAGGGGCTAATCATAGAGTAGCCCGTTGCCTGAATGTTTTCCATAGAAGTTGGAAGAGGTGCACTTTCCCGAAGGAGGTGAAAGAGCAAGATGAAGAAAGGTTCATGAGAAAAGCTTGGTGAAGAGAATCAAGTAGACCAAGACCGAAGAGTCGTAGCAGGACAATGAGCTTTGACAACATTTAAGTTCTTTGAGCAGGATAGTGCTTGCAGGTGTGGAGTGACGTAATGACATCTGAGTGTCCATGTAACCATGGGAACTTGCCTTCTCTGAAGTCGAGTTTCCTGATTGTAAAAGAGATGGTTACAGCAGTATTAGCTCATGGAGATGTGAGGATGAAATGAATCCATGCATATAAACCATCTTGAGCAATGCCTGATGCATGGTCATCTCACAGCAAATAACAAGTCATAGGGCAGGCAAGAGGGCCCAGCGGGTAGAGGTGCTTGCCACCAAGCCTGAAGATCTGAGTTCAACCCCCAGGACTCGCATGGTGGAAGGAGATTACTGATGCCTGCAAGTTGTCCTCTGACCTCCACAAGAGTGTCATGGCATGCATCATAAATAAACATAACAAATAAAATAGTTTATAAATATAAACTTTTCTAGTTGCCCACAAGACTATCCCTATCTGGGTCCTGCTTTTGATTCAGTTCCCAGAGTAAACAGCTTCCACGTTTTGCCTGAGCTAGTAGCTGGCCTCTCTCACTTGTGACCTGAAGAGTCAGTCCTGAGAGACATAGTTGCTTCTCTGAATTCCTCAATCCCAAGAAATACTTCAGTGAAAGAAAAGTTTCATACTTGGGCAAGTTTAGGCAACGTTTAGCTATTTGCTGCACTTTAATTTAGACATTCACCTCTCTTTGAGCATCGCATTCAATCTTAACATACAAAGGCTCTGAGAAACCCTGCAGTCGAAAGCCCAGGGAATTTTCTTCAACAGAACAACTCCAGACATATCTGACTGCAGTGGTCTTCTTTCTCGTGACCTCCTCACATTCTTCACAAGCAGCTTTCCAGAGAGAACACTTTGTTGTCATGGATGGAGCATCCAGAAATGGAAACCGAGGATATCTTCTGGGCCACAGTTTGAATCCAGGTCTGTTCGACTCTGGGATAGGCTATGCTCGTTCAACAACTCTGCTCACACAAGCTCTTGAAGGGTGTGTGCTGCACACTTACGTTGAGTTTGCCTTCCCACTTTATGCTGGTCCCAAACTGTGTTACTGCCACAGCTTCGAGAGCTTGTCCTTGAAAATACGTATAGTTAAATGGTAGAATTAAAGTGATTTTCGTGGCAGTTTGGAATAAGTTATCTGAGACATGTAAAGAATTACAAGAAAGCTCACTTTTATTTTCTAATAGACCAGTGGGGGAGGGGCACAACTCAGAAGGCTTTCACTCAGATAGACACCCTTGCTGCTATTTGTAGAGCAGCCAAGTCATTGCACAAGTCACTCCCATGGCCCCCTGGGCTAAATGCTGATGTCTAACTATGCAAAGCTATGTGTATTGACCTGGAGGCCAAATCTGGGCAGTGGGCGCCTTTCTTATGGTGACTATTAATTGCAATTGATTGTTGGGCCCAAAGAATTGTCAGAGGGGACTTTCGGTCAGAGGGAGACTTAGGTCCCTCTGGCAGCCTTACCATCTAAATTAGACTGCGTTGTATAACAGTGTTAGGCATCTGATACGGGACTTGCCAAATTTCATGGCTTCAGGCTCACGGAATGTACATCCCTGTTCCAGGGAGGCTAAATATTTTTCCAAATCAGTAGATAAAACAAACTCCCTGACCTCAACTTACTTCCTGGCGCCTGGAGTCCTGAGTAGCTCCTGAGGAGTGTCTGTCTGCTATCAAGTGACAGGACACATTCAGACTGACTCCTGCGCTCAAGACCATGTGGTACCTGATCCCGTCTCCATCTTTGGAGCGCAGATTTTGGCCGCAACTTAAGTTCTGAGTCCAGAGGGCAACAGGCCAGAGTTAGATATCGCTATATGCCATTGAATCAGGTTTGAAGGACAACTGTGGCTTCTTAGTGTGTGAGGCAATGCGCCGTACTGAAAGGCCACGGAGGGCCAGCCGTCACGGACCCTGGCAATGACGTCACACCTGAAAGGGAAAGAACGCTCCAAGTCTGCGCTAAGTCCATGCTACGCCCGGGCTTTAGACCTTATAAAGCCAACCAAGAGGGGAACTAACCCATGAAAGGGAACATGAGGCTTCTCACCCAGAAGCTCTCATCAAATGGACATCTTGACTCTGACCGACATCTACTGACTATGTTAGACACTGTCACTTCCCAGATGACACAGGGCTAAGTGTTAATGACTCCAAAGATATTAAATGAGAGCAGGTGGGTTTCCCTGAGTAATCTAAAGATGAAATAAATTAATAGCAAAGGGAAATTGCAGAGATTAGAAAGTTCATAGAGTGTGAGAGAGAACAGAAGCTAATTTCCTAACGTGGTCAGAGAAAATGTTAATGGCTCTATTTCTGATGCACAACCTTGGAATGGTTAAGAATGAGAATGTGGTACCAGGCGGTGGTGGCACACACCTGTAATTCCAGCACTCAGGAGGCAGAGGCAGGCAGATCTCAGTGAGTTCGAGACCAGCCTGGACTACAAAATGAGTTTCAGAACGAAAACCTGTTTCAAAAAAAAAAGAATGAGAATGTAGAATTTATCCCTATATGTCAATGCGTGCTCTTCTTAGCTGAGGGCACACAATGGTCACTCAATAAATGTTGGCTATTGCAAAGAAATTTAACAAAACAGAAATCCAGACTGTTGCAATCACTGGTGAGCACTGCAAGTTCCTTTTGCATTCAGATGAAATTTGCTGATGTTTGCCTCAGTTTTACTCAAGTTTCTCAATCTGCTTTTTTTTTCCTCTAACATTTCTGGCATCATGTCAAAAATTTGTAAAAACAACAAATTTAAAACAGTAAGCAGAACATCTGAGTCATAACTAAGACATAATTCAGAGACTCAAAATGCAGATACACCAATTTTCTCAAACTATTTGAACTAACAAACAAATAAATTTAATATAGTGATACAAATGGTATAAAAGTTCATTGAGATATATCGACTTTAGATCTGACTGATTTTGGTTTGTTATGTTTTTGTTTGTGAGTTCTTTACAATAAAGTTTTAATAACTATAAAAATAACAGCTAATGAACTTGAAAATAATAGCAAGTTCACAGTACTAAATTCTTAGGTTAAAGGACTTCTTTTCAGTTTGGTTGTCCTTCTTTGAGACAGGATCTCATATAGCCCAGGGTGGCCTCAAAGTCCCCTGTAGTTGTTAATAGCCTTGAACATCTGATCCTCCTGACTCTACCTCCCCAGTGCTGGGATCACACAAAGGCACTGCTATGCCCTGTCTAGATGGTACCTGGAGTCTAATCTCTGCTTGACAATCTCTTGTGAACTGAGCTTCATGCCAGCTCTACAGTGAGGACGTTCTCGTCACTGGTCGTTGATCACATGACAATTGTCGCTGACCCACATAAGTCAGCCCAGTGGATGGACTTGGCTATGTAGTAAGTTTATCATTTAATAGCAATGTAGGGCTGGAGATGCCACTCTGGAGGGGTGCATGCCTCACGTGCGTCACTGGTCGTTGATCACATGACAATTGTCGCTGACCCACATAAGTCAGCCCAGTGGATGGACTTGGCTATGTAGTAAGTTTATCATTTAATAGCAATGTAGGGCTGGAGATGCCACTCTGGAGGGGTGCATGCCTCACGTGCTCAAACCCTGGGTTTGAGTCCCAGTACTGCAAGCAAAGGATGAAACGCTCTGGGTGGGTGGTTCCCTGAATTCTATACAACAGCAGGATGGATGTTTACTCACTAAGATGAGCTGTGTCCCTGGAACTTACTTTCCCCTCGGCAAAGTGTCTTTCACCTCAGTATTTTCCTATGCTGTGATTCTGAGGTTTTGCATTAAAGACTTGGGGAGCACCTGGCATCTGGATGCTTTGGAGCACAAAAATGATTTTGCTTTTCTGGGGTCATAGGGAAATTACTGGCTCTGACTGAGAATCCTCCATGTTGGAGGCTTCACTCTGCCATTGCTTCCTACCATTCTGAACATCCCAGGAAGTTGACGTTGAATCTTAAAATAAGATTTAAGTTTTGACTTTTCTGTTGTTGTTGATGTTTGGGGTTTTGTTTTTCCCTTACCACAATGTCTTTATTTAGTCTGACCACTTCTGGAAACTCAAACCCAGACTCTGGCCTCCTGCAGTTAACATTCCTCCAACTGCCTTGCTTTTCCATGGAAGTGGAGTTGGTTTAGGTGAAGTAGTTTTGGTTCAAAGCAGTTTGAACTTTGGGGACTCATGAACTGCCTCAGGGTTTCACTGTGGTTAGACTGGGGGAGAAGAATTATAATTTATATAGAAAATATTAGTGCCTTGAAAATACTTTACAAATGGCTCAGCAAAGTTCCTGCCACAGAAGCGTGAAGACATGAGTTAGGATCCTCAGTCCTCACAAACGAAAGCTAGGCATGATGACACACATCTGTAACCCTAGCACAGGGCAAGCACACACACAGGATCCCCGAGACTCACTGGATAGCCATTCTAGCCCATCAGTGGGAGCCAGGTTGAGTGAGACCTTTCCTCAAAACACAAAGTGGAGAGCAAGAAAGGAAGACAGCTAATATGAGTCTCCATTCTCCACAAAAACCTGCATAGGTACCCACATGCACACATGAATACACACACGCACACACACACATACACACACACACACCTCGGCTGTAGCTCAGTAGCAGTCCCTCTTAGCACAAGTTCTTCAAGCTGACCAGCCCCCAACAATACACTTAGGGCCCACCACTTTCCTTCTTTCCACGTCTACTAGCTCATGGAGGCTCTTGTGTCTCCGACTTCTTACCTATACCAGTATATGAGCTATTGATCCAGAGAACACAATAACACCATGGCACACTGCAGAGTTGCTGTATCTAATCTTTACTATCTAATATAGTAGCCACAAGCCATATGAGTGTGATGTCTATTCTCGGTTGTCAACTTGACTATATCTGGAATTCTCTAGATATAAACCCAAGTCACTAAGCATATCTGTCATGGATTTTTATTGAACTGGATCATTGATGTAGGAAGACGACTCACCTTGAGTCTGGATCGTTTGTGATCAGATCCACCCTAAATCTGGGTCACACCTTCTCATATATTCAGCACAAGGAAGAAAAGTTTTTGTTCTTTGCCTGTTTGCCCTCAATCTCAAGTAGAGCCTACCTCTTCAGAATTTCAACATACAGTCAAGACCTGCTGAGACATCCAGCCGGGTGGACTAAACAACTAACCACGGGATTCTTGGACTTTCCCACTGGGAGACAGCTATTGTTGGACTAGACGGACCACAGCCTGGAAGGGACTCTAGTAAATCTCCCTTGTATGTATGTGTATGTATGTGTGTGTGTGCATGCTCATATGTGTGTGTACATATAAATGTGTGTATTTATATATTGTGTGTGCATATATGTGTGTGTATTTGTGTGTGTGTGTGTGTTCATTCTATCAGTTCTGTTCCTTTTGAGAACTCTGACTAATCCATGTGACAGCATTAACTAAGAAAGTGAGGATATGGCTGATAGCACCACCCAGTGAATTGATTTAGTAAGCTGTTTGTCATCCAGAGTCGCCAACTGTGCTGGTTCAACTTCACAATGGTGAGGAAACAGGAATTTAATAGAAACTCTTTTTCAGGTATATGACCATTATGGTTTTCATTTTCAGTCCAGTATTCAATAACTTACATGACCTAGTCAATATCATATAAAGTACATTTGTGTTAGATTTTGTTTAGTCTCATGAAAATGATCTGAGCAAGTTATAGATTCTGTAGTAGCCACTGGGCCCTCATATTGCAATGTAAATCCAAGAGTCATGCCTTCCCATCCAAACCCCGGGGCATCCCTGAACTCAGCTACCAAGAGTGTGCAGCTTCCCGAGTCTTCTGGTGAACGATTTCTCCTTCCCTCCCGGGAAACCCCACTGTTTAACTGAGAATCCGTACACCGTAAGCTCACAGGTGCAGAGAGGCATCCTTCGTACTCGATTCTCCTTGAGACATGCATCCCCGTGCCAGGTGCCCTCTGCACCTCCTGGAAATTGTGCCATAGACCACAGTTTATTTGCTGAGTATTTCCATGAAATGTCCAGACTCTAAACCAGTGGGACGCTGGACACTGAAGCTCTGTTGCCAGAGGAATTTGTGGAATTTTATTCTGTGGAAACAGAATTACAGAATTTTAAAACTAGTGGAAAGCTTCCAAGTCCAGTCCTGCCAACAGTCAGCAGAACTGAAGCCCTTGCTGAGGGACACTGTACTGGACAGCACAATAAACAATCGTCATTACTGCCCAGAAGTCAGTACTTTATTTCTGGCGTCTTAGAGAGTTCTTCTAGGCAGCACTACACCCCCAATATATTCTAGAATATAAAATAGGGTCCTTATTTGTCTTGATCAGCATCTCAAACAGAGCCTGGTATACAGTGAGCTCAATTAAAAGAGAAGGAAGGGAGGGAAGGGACATTGCACTAGGTGGGTAACAGGACCTAAAAGAATGTTGAAAATCTGAACAAGAGAGAAAACGGCATCATTTGCTTAGGCTTTTCTCATCTCTTTAGCCCAGCAGTTTTCATATCAGTCATAACAATCTCAGAAGAGATCATTTTGATCTTAAACCTTAGTGTCTTACTTATGCTGGAGAGGTTGTGGGGAAAAGGGAACACTCCTGCATTGCTGGAGGGAGTACAAACTGGCACAGCCCCTTTGGATATCAGTATGGCGATTCCTCAGAAAATTAGGAAACAACCTTCCTCAAGACCCAGCAATACCACTTTTGGGTATATACCCAAAGGATGCTCAATCATACCACAAGAACATGTGCTCAACTATGTTCATAGCAGCATTGTTTGTCATAGCCAGAACCTGGAAACAACCTAAATGTCCCTCAACCGAAAAAATGGATAAGGAAAATGTGGTACATTTACACAATGAAGTACTACACAGCAGGAAAAAATGACATCTTGAAATTTGCAGGCAAATGGATGGATCTAGAAAACATATTGAGTGAGGTAACCCAGACCCAGATAGACAAATAGCATATGTACTCACTCATAAGAGGCTTTTAGACATAAAGCAAAGAAAACCAGCCTACAAATCACAATCCCAGAGAACCTAGACAACAATGAGAACCCTAAGAGAGACATACATGGATCTAATCTACATGGGAAATAGTAAAAGACAGGAACTCCCGAGGAAATTGGAAGCATGGGGACCATAGGAGAGAGTAGAAGGGGAGGGGGAAAAAGGGAGGAGAGCAGAGAACAATATATAGCTCAATAAAAAAAACAATTAAATTTAAAAAAAAAAAACCCTTAATGTCTTCCCTTTGGGAAAATAAGTTGAATGATGACACAAAGTGGCATACCATTGTGAAAACTTATAGAACACTAGGAATCTCTCAGGTGGTCATTAATTCCATTTTTAAGTCCATCTCTTAAGTAGGAAGTACTATTGAAGGAAACTTTAACTTAATAAAGAGCCTTTGACTCGGTGAGTCTGACACCCAAAGGAGAGTTGTTGGGAAACAGTTTGGAGCTGTCTATCAAAGGCCACCATGGCAGCTCTACCGTTTGTAATCAACCCTGTGAACAGCTCCCATGAGCACAGGATTCCTTCCTGCTGCTACCCTTGGGGCACGGTGACCATAGACTCAGTGGCACCCAATTAGCAACCTGCTCCTCAGATTGGGTCTCTTCAGTGTGCTCAAGTATGGGCAGATCCTCGAAGCCAATTGCAATGGTCATGAGAAAGCCGTGTGTAAAACAGTCTGGGTCCGTTCCATGACTAACAATCCTCTGGAATCATGCCTGATCCTGCAATCAGGACATCGTTATCTGGACAAAGGACAGTAGCTCCTAGGAGATGCATGAGCACTTGGGACATGATTCTTCAGGGAACTCTGGGCTTCCCACACTGTGCCCTGAGTCTGACCTGTGAGAGCTGACCTACAACTAGAGTAGGCCAATGAAAAGTCCAGATTGGCGGTGCTCACACCACTGGCTCTGACGTTGTCAGTGGGGCATCCATTGTGTCCTTGGAGACCTCGTGGACTAGCAAATGGACCAGAAATACATCAAGAAATTTGAGTCTGGTGCTGAGGTATGAGGAGGACAATAGCGGAAGGAGGAGCAGACCCTGGAGGCCCATAACTCGGTCCACTGTATTTGTCTTTCGGCCAGGACCATGGCCAGCTGCCCCTGGGGTGATGGCCAGAAGTGAAGCCCTGGGTAGTATGTTACCACCATGGTTGCTGTACGTAGTGACATATGACCTGATCCGTCACATCTAGCACCCATGCCATCTTATGCACAGTACGGTGACCCTGTGAAGGAGTTGGTGGTCAGGAAGTGAATGAACAGAAATGATGTCAGCCGGGGGCAGGGGTTTTGATCTAGCACAGACATCAGGCGGGGTTTGGATCCTCATCTGCCAGCCACAGGATTACCTCTGGAGACAACTGACCTGACAAACCAGGAGGAGAATGCTCAGCTCCACTGAAAATACTTTTCCAGATTACAAATGCTGCACAATTGTGTCTTGATTGACATGGCTAGGTGTACTGTGTCAGTTACTGCTCAGGTGAAAGTGCTCCCGCTGTAAACGAAAAACCAAAAACAACTTCAAACCTATCATTCAACATGTTGTGGGCCATCCTCAAGAACCTTTTGTTCATAGCTCGGGAGGGAGGGTGTTTCCTAATGAAATAGGATGTGGGAGTGATCTGGCCGGCCAGGCTGGTGTCCCCATCCTCCTCCACCACTCTGTCCATGTGTGTCCCTCCCAAACCTGCTCTCTTGGTTGGACCTTCTCCAATAGAGGAGGGACAAAGATGTTCAGGTAGCTTTCCCCTGATATTAGAACCTCCAAATAAACTCTCAACACGCAAAATAATTAAATAAAGTCATTTTGCTTATTAAAAAAAAAAAGTCAAGGAACCAGAGATACGGTTCAACAGGTGAAAGTCGTTATCAAGTCCTGCATTGTGGGAGAAGAGAACCTATTTATGGAAGGAACCCGCTTCCGACCTCCACTTGCTTTCTGTGGCACGGGCATACATCTGTTGCAGATGTGCTCTCTCTCTCTCTCTCTCTCTCTCACACACACACACACACACACACACAGTAAATAAATACAATAAAAACTTTAAGTCAAAAGAACTTTAATAAACTCATTTTATTGTGTATAGGAGGTAAGAATTATGCTTATTTTATAGCCTTTATGAATAATGCTGAATTATTAAAACCGGACTTGTGAAACTTTGTTTTTGGTTTTGTTTTCCATTGGGTTTGGTTTTCCACTGAGAGCTGACACTTAAAATTTTATCCAAAGTCTGACTGTAGCTTTGCTACCACCTTCTGGCAAAAAAACAAAAAACAACAACAACAAAAAACCCACGAACATCTTAAGCTATTTGATTACACCAAGTTTTCATAATTTTGTTTAAAGTGTAGATTTATTTTCCTTCCATCTACCAACCACTAAAACCAAAATTTGTTAAAAGGCAAGAGAGCACAGGGAAAAGTCTTTCTCAAACACCTAAGAAAATTCAGTTTTAAACTGTTTTTAATACTCAGTGTTCAACAGTGGCAGTAGAAGAAAAGTGGTGGCCACAAATAAAAGCAGAAAATTCAGAAGAAAAAGGTTTAAGGAGACCCCCTGTGTTGGTCTGAATGAAACTGTCCCTGTTTTACTATTAGTCCCCAGTTGGCAGTGTTTGGGGTATGTAGAATGTGCAGCCTTGCTGTAGAAAGTATGTAACGGGGGGGGGGGGGGGGGGGGGGGGTTCAGTCTCCAAAGTAACCTCCCCTGCTTCCTGTCCGCTGTCTGTGCTCCTGCTTCCTGCTCCAGGCACTGTTGAATAGCCTAATAGGAAGTCAAGCCTACTCGGAAGAAGTAGATGGCTGGGGAAAACCCCTGAGGAATATATCTCAATCCCAGTCCCTTCCTCTCTGCCTGCTTCCTGGCTGCCAGGAAGTGAGGCTGTGCTCCACCACGTCCTTCTATCATGATGCCTCGCCCCCCGCCCCCCGCCCACCTCCACTCAAAGGCAGTGGACCCAGCCAACCAAGGACTGAAACCATGAACTAAACTCTTTCCTCCCTTTATTTCTCAGCAATTTTGTCACGGGGTAGTACACCATCTCGTTCTTGCTAGGAATGAAAGTGTTGCCTAAGATCCTCTAGGACACTAGGTCAATTTGGGCAAATCAGCATAAAGCCTGTGGTGGTTTGAATGAGACACAGCCCATGGCCTAAGGTGTCTGAACACTTGGTCCCTAGCCAGTGGTGCAGTAGGAGAGGTTTAGGAGGTGAAGCCTCGCTGGAGAAAGTATGTCACTGGGGGCAGGATTTGAGAATTTAAAGATTAAAGCCACTCCCAGTTTCCTCTCTTTGTTTCCTGCTTGAGGTTCAAAATATAAACCTTTGGCATCCTGCCCCTGCTGCCATGCCTGCTGCTTGCCACCATGGCTCTACTCCTCCACCATGGAGTATAAGCTTTGGGAACTCTAAGTCCAATAAACTTTTCCTTCTATTGCTGTGGTATATTACTTTAACTAGGGATAGCTGTGTTACATTTGTTTATGTTGTGGAATATTACTTTAACTAGGGATAGCTGTGTTACATTTGTTTATGTCGTGGAATATTACTTTAACTAAGATAGATGTGTTACGCTTGTTTATGTGGTGGAACCAACAGCCCTTCAGAGCTGTCCATAAGAGTGACGATTTTATTCTCATCAATAAAAGTGAAAACGAATCTGCAATTCATTACTTCTATTATCAAAAGATAAACTTTATTTAAATAGACGGAAAGGTATTCAAATTGGTTGATCCAGGATTAGAGATAACACATGAAAATATAGCCTGACTTGCCTCACTCTACAAAAAGTTTAAAATTAATATTCTGTTTGCTAAGAAGCCCTCAAAGAATTTTCAGCTCTCACAAATGTACCATGTGAGCCAGTTTCTCTGCTACACAGTTATCTTCTCACAACGTAAAGCTATATGTTATCCCCATGGGTATCGACTATCAATTTAATATATATTGGATCTTAGTCAGCAGCGGTGGCACACACACTTAATCCCAGCACTCGGAGGCAGAAGGATCTCTGTGAGTTCAAGGACAGCCTGGTCTACAGAGTGAGTTCCAGGACATCCAGGGCTGTTACACAGAGAAATCCTGCCTTGAAAACAAATACATGTGTATATGTGTGTGGTGTATTATGTGTGCGTATATGTACATGTGCGTGTTATATATTATATATGTGTGTGATATATGTATGTATATATGTACGTGTGTGTGCTCTTTTCCCAGTTTTTTTTTTAACAAGGTCTTGCTCCTGTTGCTCAGGCTAGCCTGGAACTTACTATGTAACCTAGGCTGGCTCAAACTAATGATCCCCCTGTCTCAGCTTGCTAAATGTTAAGGCTTACAGGTGTGTGCCACCAAAATCAGCTAAATTTGATAAACTTTAAAAAAGAAACTAGCTCATTTGTTACAGTAATGCAATATTTATATTTATGGCACTTGTTCAAAATTACATTAGCGCATTTAATATGAAGAAGTGGCCATTGTACTCCAACTTTTCATTCAGTTTTATGAAAAATATGGGCACAGTTTTCTTTCTCCTTGTCTATTTTATTGATGTTCTATTTATTGAAATGTTGCTGCTTGCTGAATTTAACAACTAAAAACTATATCCTTTTTGTTTGTCATATAATATTTTTGGTTGTATTTAACAAAAGTTCTGGTCCAGAGCTAACTGGAAAGAACCTTTCATTCTACCAGTTCGACCAGTCTGGTCACCGTTCCAATCCTTGCTGGCCACTAGGTGGCGCTGAAGGACCATCTCCCGGTTAATTGTGTGCTCCTGTGGAGGGCACACACTAGAGAAGTCTCAAGGTCATATAGCAGGTACTCTCCAGGTGCCCTGCGTGGAGCTCTCAAGAGTGTGCGTGCACAGTATTAATACACAGCCTGTGGTACTTCTAGCTCCTTCAGGACACACCTATCTTTAAACTCTATTGGATCTACCAAAAAAAAAAAAGCACAAACCAAAAGTCCAAATTTTCCAGTCACAGAGACTCCAATCCTGGGGAGCCCAGCTGAAGAATGGTAACAAACGCTTCCCTATCCGGATACTTTTATAAAAGGTCAAGACCTTTATTTATTTATTTATTTATTTATTTATTTATTAGATTAAAAAATACCAATCCAAGTTCCCACTCCCTCCCCTCCTCCCACCCCACCCCCATCTAATCCTCAGAGAGAGTAAGGCACATTGCCTTGTGGAAAGTCCAAGGCCCTCCCTACTATATCTAGGCTGAGCGCAAGGTCAGTCAAGACCTTTTCAATGGATTCTTCCTCTGTGAAAGAAGTCTGCACCAGACAGGGCAAAGAATGAAAGACTACAGCCAAGCGTGACACCACCTCATGTATTAAGGTTCCCAACCAGGCACTGGAGACCGGGAGTCTTGTTTCCACCTTGGATATCTCTGCTCTGGCAACATTTCAAGCTTGCCCAGACTCAGATTTCCACATTTCACTAACTTCCACTTTGCTCACTCTGGTAATCTGGCAACCAGGCTTGTGGGCTGAATGTGGTAGAAGCAAACTCTGCCAAATGTGACCTTGAAACAAACCCTGTCTCCCTTCAGCTGTTTCATCAGAGTTCTTAACCACGCTAACAGGAAAAGAAACTGAGGCACTCGGTAAAGGCAAACTAAGTGCTGGGGATCGGCGACCTGTATTGGTGAATACATAAGGTGTCAGGAGGGTGGAGCTCCCAGGGGCAGCAAAGATGCTCCCCCAGCCCTTCCCTTTGACTACTCCCAAGTTGTCTACGTCACCATAAGCTAGTAATAAAATAAAGTGTAGTAGTGCAAATTGCTCTGCTCAGCACCAAGGCGACAGAGCAAGAGACTTGTGAATGTGAAGCCACGCTGGGCTGCACAGATGACCTGTCTCAAAAGGAAAGCTAGCCCAGGCAGGCAAGCTGCCCTAACAGTCCCCGAGGGCTTACATCTTGATCCGCAAGTGGGAGGCGGAGAGACTAGAAATGGCCTGGACTTTTGAAACCTCAAAGTCTGCCCCCAGCAACACACCTTCCCCAACAAGGCCACACCTCCTAATCCTTCCCAAACAATTCCTCCAACTAGGAACAAAGTATTTATGCATATGAGCCTATGAGGTCATTCTCATTCAAACCACCACAGAAAGTTCTGGAAAAGTACTTTGCCTCCTAATTGTTGAAGTAAAAACATCTAAGCATTGTGTTTGCACATGTATTTCTACAGTTCATTTTCACACAGCAAGACAAAATATTGTGAAATAATGAGTAGAAATGTTTCCTAGATTATTAGTTTGAATTTTTCGTATGTTTGAAATTTATGACGGTGAAAACAAGTCCAAAGTAACTAAGAAAAGAATAGTCCAAGTGGCTAGTAAATTTAAAAGTAGGGAGTTGGAGGGGTGTATTAATAGCTCACTTGGCAGAGTGCTTGCCTGGCAATCTCCAGCAGCACATAAATTGAACATGATGTTGCACATCTACAATCCCAGCACTCTGGAAGTGGAGGCATAAATCAGCTTAAGGTCCTCCTCTGCTACAGAGCAAGTTCAAGTCCAGCCTGGGCTATATGAGAATCTGTCTCAAAAAAACAAACACTAGAGTGGTGATGGGGGGGTCGCATCTGTGATGTGACTGCCTTGGTAGAGGCACTGCACTCAAAACTGCCGAGGCTCCTCAGTACAGACTGGACAAAGCTTAGCGTCCCTTCTTTCATTGGAGACTTTCCTGCTAAGCCCCATTACTCCTGCAAAGGCAGTTCCTGGGATAAGTCTAGCTAAGGAAGGGGGAAGGGAATAAAGGTCCAGGATTCCCAGCCCACATGTATCCATCTTCCCCTCAGCCATCGCCCTTACCTTAACATAATAGACCACCCCTGTGGGAGAGGGAGTCCTTAACCAGTGTTTGCCAACTCTGACCTGGTCCCAGAACTGCTCTGCAGCCGTTGGAAGAACAATTCAAAGTCGCCAGAGGTTTCTGGCTCTTATTTCTATGTGATTTTTTTTTTATTTCCTTAAATTCCAATGAAGTGTCTAAAACTTAGTCAGCCCCCTCCCCCACGGAGGTCATGCCATCTGACCGCATGTCAACCTAGATTAAGAGAAACTCACTTAACTAGTTAAGCATGACCGTGTTTCCAGAAAGAAGGAAGATGCTCTTGGCCAAAAGGGCAGGCAATACAAAAAGGTGTGTGTGGGAAGAATGAGCATTCTCTCCCCCCACTCCCTCTTTCGCTCCTGAGGCTCAACAGCATCTCCGCTTGCTCTTGGACATCAGAACTGTAGGTCCCTAGCCCTTTAACCTTCGACAAAAAGCTTTATTTTCAACCCTTGTTAGACTCGCTTCTCTGCTTCTCCAGCCTAAGCAGTTCAACCTTTCAGCTGGGAAAGGGCTGATCTCGTGTCTCCTCCACCTCATAGTCCTCTCTCCATTCAGCCATAGCACTTCCTGTCTGTACAGACCCTCCAGACTAATGGTTAACTAGTGACTAGTTCCACCCTCTGATCTTCAGGCAAGCTTTATTTGTTAGAGCATAACAAAATATCACCGCACTCAATAATCAGGCAGACATTAATCCCAGCAAGCAGAGGCAGGAGGATCTCTGTGAGTACAAGAGCAGCCTGATCTACATAGCAAGTTTCAGGTCAGCCAGGGCTACATAGTGAGACACTGCTTTAAAAAAATAAATAAATAAAATGAAATAGACCTCTATAATTATAAGAGGTACCTTTCCTCTCATCTTTTGTTTTTCTGGAGAACCCTCACCAAAGGAGAGGACTTTATAGAAACCATCTAAACAAAGAAGAATATTAAGCAATATTTAAGTAAGTAGACCTCCTGAGAATTTTAGGTTCAAAAGAATAGGCAAGGGGGTAGCTGAAGGAAGTAAGTTAAAAACTGAGAAGGTAGTCGTTCTTGGAGACTCACAGACAGCAAAGGTGGGCATGAAGGGAGGTTGGAAGCCAGAGGAACAAATGTCTAAATTCACATCCCTCCCTCTCTCCGATTTCCTACCAGAGCTCTATACTGGCTGAAGCAGAGAAAAGCTGCCAAGCAGCAGTGTATGACCATGTTCATCCTGGGCAGTTGGCCAGGCATGAAGGATGAAGAAGGAATCTGAAAAGTTCCAGAAGACACCCAACTCACTGTAAGAGCCTGAGTCAACACCAATGATGGAGTCACTATTGTTTGTGTCACAGTGGTAAGAGGCAGCAAGGTCAGAGGTTTTCCATTTTTCTTTTTCCCAGCATCGTCTTCATGAATGGTCAAACTTCTCCTTACAGTCACAATGTACAGGGTCTCTGGCTTCCAGCAGAGACCAGGACAAAAGGAAACCATAGCCTTTATGCTCATAGTTCCTCCTGTTCCCACTTCTTTAGCTCTGCCTGGGGACAGAACCTGACGAGGGCTAGTCAAATTTCTTACTTTAGTCTACAGCACCAGTTCTCACTCTGTAGGCCGTGATGTCTTTGGCAAACCTCTTATCTCCAAAAAAAAAAAAAAAAAAAAATTTACATTATGATTCCTAACAGTAGCAATGTTATAAAGTAGTTATGAAGTAGCAATGAAAATAATTTTATGGCTGGGTTCCCCACAACATGAGGAACCATATTAAAGGGTCACAGCATTAGGAAAGTCAAGATCTGCTGGTCTAAAGGCTCAGCAAGGGTTCACCTGAGCTCGCTGGAGGTGGAAGACCGGACAACTGCTGTTTCTGCTGCTGCGGGGAAATGAGAGATGGCTGTTAAGAAACCCAACAAGATTATTCACTGGGTCAGATGCTAATCCTAGCTCATGATTCCAGACAGTGAAAACTAGGGCAAGGGTTACTTCAATAAAGCCCATTGCTAAATCAATGAACAGAGAATTCTGCCATTCTCCCGGGCCTGCTACACAAGCATGTAAGTAAATACGGGCTTAGGGTTTGGGAGTTGGACAGAGTTCAAATCTCACCCCTGCCACTTGTGCCATTTGGACCATGCCAGTTATTCTCTGGAAACCTCGACATTTTTGTATACTAACTGTTGTTTAGTTCATTCCTTTCTCTAGAACAATGAAAATTAAATGGAAAAACAAATCCCCAATACCTGCCACTATCTACGCTTCTCCACCCTGGTACTCAGAAAATGAGAACTCAACCCTCATGTATGTACACCAGCTCTCCACAGTAAGGGGTAGGTTATATAAATGTAGTGATTCTAAAATTTAAAAAAGTCAAGCCCGAGTCTACTTAAACTTCAACGCTCAAAGGAAGGAGTCCTAAGTATTCTTAAATTTCAACCTCCTACACACCCCCAATTATTGCTAGAGTTCAAAAATAAAAGGAAAAAAAAAAAGCTGTGAATCAGGCATGACAGTGCATGCTTTTAATCCCAGCACTCCAGAGGCAGCGGCAAGGGGAGCTTCTTTCTGCTCATTCCACCTGTTCTACATAGCAAGATCCAGGCCAGCTAGGGTAAATACAGCAAGATACAAAAGATAAATACACAACTATAAAAACAAATTAGCAAATCCAGTCTTGCATGCAATTTTAGATTGTTTTTAAGATTTATTTATTTTATGTATATGAATGCTCTACTCTGCATGTATGACTTTATTTCAGAAGAGGGCACCAGATCTCACTATAGATGGTTTGTGAGGCACCATGTGGTTGCTGGGAATTGAACTCAGGACCTCTGGAAAAGCAGTCAGTGCTCTTAACCACTGAGCCATCTCCCCAGTTCCAATTTTAGAATTTTTAATGTATATGTCCATCAACCTTCCCAAGGTGCTTTTCTGATGGAAATGGCTTGTATTTCAAGAAGCACCTTTATGTAAGGGCTCAAATGTGCTGAAACCATCAAGTGTTTCTAAGAGCCTCCTCTGCCTAGTAATCAATGGCTGTAGAATGAGCGGGAAGCCATTTCTCATATTCAAAAGCAACAGGAATGAATCACAGGTTAAAACACGAATCTGGTTATGGTGCTTGGATACCAGAAATCCTTTGTTACTAAAAGCTCTGAAGAAAGCCTTGGGGCTTCTGAAATTATTTTCAAACTTGAACCCCAAGACATACTTTAATACCTGGGGTATAAAACGTTTCAGGTGGCACCTCAGAGTTACACCAGGAAAACACAAAAGGAAACATAAAACTAGCTGTAACCGTGTGATAAAAAGAAGGCAGTGTCACCCTTGATCACACTCCTCATCTTACATATACACACACACATCCCACACTGAACCTCACAGCCCAACTGTCCAGCCACGGTCTTTCTTCCTCACTGAACCGCCTCCACCTTCCCCCCACCTGTCATCAGCCCAGTGAGCTTTACTTTAAGGAATCTCAGATATGACAGTTGTAAAAGTCAAGGAAATCTTAAGAACTGTCGGACTGAAAGGCATAATCACATGATCCCTGACCCTAGACTGGGAACTTTTGCTAGAAGCCATTGGGACAGCAGACAAAACTTGAATCGGATATCTGAGTGAAGGGGATTTGAGGGTTCTCTTACCATTCTTTTACCAATGTGTTTTTGGAAAATAAAGCTGTTGTGGTTTGAATATAAAATGTCTCCCACAGGCTCATGTGTTTGGTCCCAGCTGGTGTCACTGGGGGAGATTACGGAGCCTTTAGGAAGTGGAGCCTTGCTGGAATAATTATGTCACTGGGTGAGGGCTTTGAAGCTTTTTAATTTTTAACGCTTTTTATTTCATAATTGCATACGATATATTTATCCTATCACCCCACCTCCTCCCAGAGCTGCCCCTTCTCCTAATTCATGTCTTCATGAATTTTGTAACCCGCCCAGTCCACTTTGTGGACATCCATGGGAGCAAGGCCGACACAGCAGGGGTTACACCCTTAAACCCGGCTCTCCCTCTCCAGAAGCTGCTGGATGAAAGCTAACGAGTGCAGGCAAGCACAGCTGCTCAATTCCTGAGAGCGGCGGTCCTGTGCAGGCGAGGTTTCACAGCAGCCTTCCCTAATCCCTCGTTCTTACAATCTTTCTGCCTTCTCTTCCAAGATGATCCCTGAGACTTGCAGAAGGGAGTTGTTATATGGATGTCCCATTTATGGCTAAGTACTCCACAGACGCTTACTCTCTGTACTGATCAGTTATAAGTTTCTGCATTTACCAATGTCCACTGTACAAAAAAAACTTCTCCAAATCGGGCGGTGGCGGCACCCGCCTTTAATCCCAGCACTAGGGAGGCAAAGACAGCGGATCTCTGTGAATTCGAGGCCCAGTCTAGTCTACAAGAGCTAGTTCCACAGGACTGGCTACAAAGCAACAAAGAGAGACCCTGTCTCAAAAAACCAAAAAACAAAAAAACTTCTCCGATGAAGACAGAGTTGCACTAATTTATGGGTATGGAAAAGCAAATTTAGAGGGCACTTTGATACTATGGCCCTTTAGCCCAATAGCAGTAATGCATCCATTTCTGGGGCTATTAACTTCCTAGCCACTAGTGTTTGGTCAGATCTACAGAACCAGGTATGTTTCCTCCTATGGGTCGTTTCCCTTCCCCTCCCCATTACACTATAAAACAGGTTTGGGAACCCCAACTAATTAACAGGAGTCTCTGTACGCAAGCCCTGAGAATGAGAACCCTATTGCAGCTGTTTCCATGCTCCTATACAAAAATGGAGAACCTATCAGCAATGTGGAACCCTGTCCCATGCCAGAAAGGGCACATGAACCCCATACAGCGAATGGAGGAGAGGAAAGAGGTCACCCGGAGTGGGTACTTGAAACCAAATAAAAACCTAGTCCTTCTTGTCAGTGATTTTCTAGCTCTAGGACCCTTCTCAACCTCAAAAGTCTATACTGCTTGCCAATAAAACTTTGCTCTTGATTCAGACTTTTTGTGCCTCATCACTCTTTAACAGTCAGAGGAAAATAACCTGAACCCCAGCAACAAACTCTAAGAAGCCTGTGAGTAAAAGGTAGGGATAGGCAGGGTCAGGTCACTATTAATCCAAGACTAAGAGTGTAAGAGCAATTCTAGAGAATATGAACTGAGGAACTTACAGAAGGCAGGAGGGGTGGGATAAAGACCTATGAGGCAAGATATTCATCTAAATGGACATCAACAGACTGTTAAGTGGTGCATAATCAAATGCAATGTATGCCATGTTTGTAAAATCCCATTTATTCTATTAACTTCTTTGACCCATACCACAGAAATTTCAATTAGTACTTATTTTTCCTTCTGACTGGACATCCATGTTTTACTAAACCCTGAGGTTGAAAATGGCATAAAAGTCCTAAGTTGTTCTCCATGAGTCCATCCCTAAGTTCTTAAAACAGAAATTCAAATGAGCTCTCTACACAACTACGCAAATACAACTTGACCAGGATGAGAATTTATCAGTGAAAACACAAGTACACTGTAGTGGTCTGAATGAGAATGGTCCGACAGGCTCATATTTGAACAATTCATCATCAGGCAGTGGCACTACTTGAGAAGGATTGGGTGTGGCCTTGCTGGAGGCAGTGTGTCAATAGGGGATGTGTAACTCTCAGCTATTTTACCAGCACCATGTCTACCTGTGTGCCACCATGCTCCCTTCCATGTAGAGGATAACTAAATCTCTGACACTATAACCAAGTCTCATTTAAATGCTTTCTTATATAAAAGTTGCCTTGGTCATTATGTTTCTTCACAGCAATAGAACAATGACTAAGACATAAACCAAGGCATCAAACTGCAAAGCATTTGCAGGAGGAAAAGAACTTGATGCTCTGTATACCTGGGCATTTGCTTTTTTTCCACTTGGATCAAGTGGATGAAAAAATAAGCCTACACCAAGTCCCAGAGGCCTACAGATTTAACTGTAAAGCTAATACAGATTATAGAACACTCACAACGGAAGGTTATCTGCTACTAAAACCCATTCTACAGATAAAATTACCCATTCATCTTCAGGTGTGTGAAAATGGGATAACACAAAGGGTATATTTTTTGTTTTTATTTCAACATTTAAAATATTCACAGGTGAAGTATTCGGTTCATTGACACCTCCATGGAAGATGTACCAAACAAAGAATAAATACAGGCATTCCACAATTATAGAATTACATACTTCTACTATATGCATGTTTTACACTACAGTTTATCTGGAAAAACACCTTTTTTAAAAAAAAAAATTTATTTAGTGTTTCTCTACATTAAATTTCCATAAAAAGTGAACCACAAAGAATTCCAGAAGAGATACTAAATATCACTCAACAGTTCTTAAGATTTTCAAGCTTTTATGGCAAGCACTGTGCTAACATTCCTATCAAGAACACTTATACATGTTCAGTCCCCTTTCCTTCCCTATAGCCAGGCCAGGATGCATTTTTCTCCACAATTCCCTAAGTTGCTGTCTCTAAGATATTATGCAGAAGAGATTAGTTATCACAGGATCTTGGCTCAGTAATGAGGTAGTATTTCCCAAGATTTTAACATTTGTGAAGCAAACAAAGGAAAATAGTTTTTCTTTTTCAGTGATTTCTTTAAATGAAATGCCAAGGGCACTGGAAATTGGCTGAAGGCTGTTTTTACTCTAAAAGACAAAAAGGAAAGATAACCCATTTGGAAGCCTTGCTACCGAGCATAGTAAAGGGCAAAACCTGAGGATAGGTACGAATTATTTCAGTATTACAAAATAAGTAAGATATTTATGCCTCAAAATATCAAGCCTTCTTCCTGGGAGAACTCTATGATGGTCAGTATTAATTGCCAATTTAACAGACTCTAGAATCACACGGAAGATGGGCCCCTGGTATGTCTGGAGCACTATGTTGACTCCTTGGCAGTGGAAAATAGAAAGAGCTGCCTGCCCACTGTGGATGGCATCAGTTCATGGGCTAAGCCAAAGACTAGAATGAGAAGGAGAGGAACTGAGCATGCATTTGTGCTCTCCGCTTCCTGCCACTGTGACTGTGAGTCAGAATCCTCCTCCTCCTGTGTGCTGCTCTTGGCAGGGCACTTTGTCACAGTGACAGAAAGAAAACTGAGGAGAGACAGGAATCTGAATGCAAAATAGATGGACTGTACCCTTTCTCTTCAGTATGAGTTTTAACTCTCTTAACCTAATTCTCCTTTTCTACACACATAAGGAAAAAATTTAATAACTCTGGTATACTACCTACTCTGTAACATTAGTAAGTGAATTATGCCAGAGAAAGTTTTCCATGTGGAGATTCTATTATGCTAAGCAGCAGCAATGCCTAGATAACAGGACAGCAGCACCTCTACAAAGTGCATGGCTGAAATGCACACATACTCTGAATTCATGGCCTAGGAAAGAAATTTATCTATTATTCCCTCTTCATCTACACTAAAACTCAAGTTTATTTTCTAATTACCCTTTCTCTAAATGGCAAAATACTTTACAAAACTAATTATGTTAATGAAATGCAACGCTATACTCCAAATAAGAAGAGTAACCTTCAGGAACGAGGAAGGTACATACAATATTTCTTCAACACTTTGGTACCTATCAAGGTTAAATAAGTGAGATTTCTTTATCAATTTGTAATAACTAACATACTAAAGTTACCTAAAGAATATCTGTGGGAGAGCAGGTTAATTATGCGAGACCCAGCAGGTGGATTTTTAAATTAAATCCTTGACAATTCTATAAAATTTTTAGACAATGGGAACCGAACCTGGTAATAAGATAATGCATTTCTGATATGGCAGCCCTTATTGGCAGTTAGTATTTACAAGTCTTTAAACCATTCTTGTTACTGATTATTATACCTACCACTGTCATATTGCTGTCACCAAAATATCATGTGCCTACCATTTAATTTCAAGAGAATTCCTTTCTCATCACAGGCCAGGTTCTTCGGTGTGGTGAGTTTCTTTGTAGGCAGTCTTTCCCTAAGGAACACTGCCCTATTCACTGGGGCACTAGCCCTGAAATCTATGGCTGCCTATCATTGTGGTTAAATGAAAACCAATCAACAGTGTCTATCAAATTTAGTTAGCATGAAGTGTAGAAGTCTCTTGTCCAAGTCTTAAAAACTGTACACATAACTTACCATGACAGTAAAGCTCAGTGACACGTGTACATATAATCCATACTCATTATTAGAATATAATAGTAGGCCAATAAAGTTTCACGAGTTTTACTAAAGTCTAATCTAATTTAATAGCTGACTTTACAGACACCATCCCAATGTGAATAGTGTACTAAGTGAAAGCTCATCAGACATCAAAGTCACTATGTTCTGTAGTCTAAGCAATACCTACACAGAGATATGAGTAATGACATACACTTGCTTGACGTTCTCACACAAGTCATGTTACCAAACAACTATCTGCTAATATTAACACAGTAGACTTGGAATAACAACAGTTTGGCTTTCCAAACCAGCATAATATACCCAAATACGGAGTGATGTAAAAATTGAACATGAAATAATACATTATTAGGGAAACTGAAGAAAAAGTAAAGTTTTGTTGTGGAGAACAAACTTCAACAAATTTGGCTGAAAAAAAAGATACTGAGTATGCATTTTACAAAGCAATCCTCCTAGCTCAATGCAATATAAATCCTTCTGAATATGCCTATGAAGGTTGTTCTTTTGGCCTTAAACAATAACTAGTCTTTTGATCAAAAAAGGCTACAACAGTAAGATTGTAACGATCTGGCTTTATTTTACACTAGGTAGGGGAGCACAAAGCAATCCTCTTTAATAAAGTTGACATTTAGCTTCACTCAGAACATTTTAATAATGCACATTAAAAAAAAGTATTCACTTTACAAATTGTTCTGCAATCCAAATATACAACAGCTTGGAAAACAACATTTAGAAAGCAAAAGCCAATGTAAAAAGACAGATTGAAACAACTACAACAGTACAGTTTGATATGGCTCAGATTTTACAGCTTTCTTACTGCATCATCTATGTCAGAAATCTGTTCCTTCAGCTGGCTCCATTGTTCCATGTTTAAAGAAATACCTAAACAAAGTTTAAGAAATATAAGGTGAAAATCAAGCTGCCTTGGGGATTTTGATATTTCCAAATCCTTTATCAAAAGTGACATTTTACTTACGTAGACTTTTTAATGTTGAGGACAGAATCCAGACTTCACACATGCCATATCCCTCCTCTAGTTCTAAGCTACTTCATCAGCCTCAAAACTGCCATTTTGAATGGCACAATACTAGACTATTTTATATTGAAATATTAAAATCTTTTGTTAACCCCAGATTCAAGTTTGTATCCAGTGCATCTGCATAATGCACTCTGATGAATAAGAATTAATGATAATTTGAAGATATTTCACAAATATGTGCGGGCTAAGAGTTAGGACCCAGATTCGGCATAAGAGACTGCCATTATTTCATCCTGTGACTGTCAACAATTGTTCCATATTTCCACCATAACTCAAGGTGTTAGGTACCGCACTGAGTTCTTCCATGAGCATCCACTTCACTCTGGGAAGCTCCCTAGAGAGTGACTCATAAGAAGCATGGTAGAATGCAGAATACAGATATAGGTCTGAGTACACTCTGGATTCCTACCTTCACTAGCTGCATGTTCTAGGCTCACTTTCCCAATCAGTAATTGAGACTTACATATCCAAGAGTAATTATAATATATTAAAATGGGTAATATGAAACCTTAGTATATTCATATATAATATACAATATTATATTATACATAAGCAAGCAACGTATTTTTTAGAAAACTGCTGAGGGACCATGAAATTGCAAGGAGAACACAGTAAAGAACAGCATGTAGTAAAGACTTTGAGACTGAGTTCCTTCAGTAAATGTTTGAAAAAATGAAATCTGGCATTAGCCACCCAGAAAAATCCTGAATGAAAACTATAGACAGGAATTAAACAGCAAATATAAAGAGGAAGCGTGAAGTAAATGCTATTTGCCACCTTTGACCACATGCAGAATCGTCACTTATTTCATGGGTACACACATGTGCACACGTGTGGCCCCCCCGTCCAACAGTTTACAGCAGCACAGGTAGTATCCACTGTCTCCTTTCTACCTCTTGGACCCTGGGTAACCCTGGGGATCATCAGGCTTGGCACAAGAGACTTTCTTTACCTGCTAAGATACCACACCTTACTGGCCCAAGATCAACTAGAGCACTTAACTACACAAATTTAGGTTGTGTAGTGGTTAATCTTTTTTAGAAGTTTATTAGAATACTAATATACAAAAAGTCTCACTATGACATTTCCGTACATGTAAATCATGTATTTTGATTGTGTTCACCGCCCACTCCTCTCTAGCACCCCCTTTCCTACTCCTCTTGATTACCTTCCTCTTCCCAACTAGTTTTCTTCTACTTCTGTGTGCATGCCTTTGCCAACAGGTCTCACTAGTGTTGCTCCCTAGCGCAGGAGTGACAAGTTAACTTGGACTATCAACCTGACAGAACCATCATGAGCACAAGGCTAGGTGTGTCGTGGAGGGTGCTTGCAGACAGGCAGGTTAACTGAAGGAGGAGAACCCACCCTAAATGTGGGTGACACCATCCCACCTAAGGCCCCAGGCTTGATAAAAGCAAGAGACCAAGCAGCAGGCCCTCATCTCTCCACTTCCTGACTGGGCCCCATGTGACAGCTGCCATGTGCCTTCAAACTGAGCCAAAATAAACCCTTTCTCCCTCGTGTTGCTTTTGTCCCATATTTTATCACAAGAAAAGTAACTTAATACAAGTTGGCTCAACCGAAGTTTTCTAGCTGCTTGGTGACAGAATAAAATGTTTCTACATGCTAAGAGGCTTGCGACTGGGCAAATCACCTACAGTAAATGGACAGAGACCTACTTGAAGAATTCTGTCCTCAAGAAGAGCCTGTTGGAGCTAAATCCAAAGGGAAACACTAAACCCAGGATTTTTCTGTTTCTCATTTAAAATTTCCCAAGTAATAACTAATATGCCTCAGAAATGATGTAAAATCAAAAAGAAAGTAAGTTAACAATCAATTTAAAGTGAAATTAGGATTCATTACATTTCATTTTAAAAGGATCAACTGAGTAATGCCCATTATTGACCTGTCTTTACCCTGCATGCAGTCAACACTAACATCAAACTGAAGAAATAAAAACCTTACCTTTTCTCCCTGGTTTCATTTCACCTTCTGAGTCCATCCAATATTCTCTAATATCAATTAGAATTTTTCCTTTAAAGTCCCGAACACTGACGTATCTCATCTTCCCAATCTAGCAAAGGGGAAAAAGAAACTCATAAAGAGAGCAATTCACAACTTGCTGCAGGTTAATGGCACTTATAATCCTGAGAGTAAGTACTCAACTGTAACCAAGGGAAAAATCACTGCTTAGAAAGACGTAAGGAAACAAAGCAAATCTCCAATTTCCACATGGGGGAATAACATGCACATTTGTCCACAAATGACATCCTGACAATGACTTTCAGGCATCTTTCTCATTCTTTGCCTTGCCTAGAAGCTCACTGTTAAGGTAAGTTGGCTGGCCACAGAGTACTCAGGATCTGCCTGTCTCTGCACCCCAGTGCTGGGAATATAGGCATCTACAACCAAATCCAAATACCTGATGTGGCTGCTGAGTACTCAAACTCAGATCCTCATGCTTGCACAAGTACTTCCACCTACTGAGCTCTCTCCCTTCAGCCTCACTTTTAAATTTATGGAAATTACTAATAAAATAGCACAACTGCTAAAGTAAATAGAACAGATGCCCTGTGACAAAAACAGACATGACATGTTCCAAAAAGGCCACTTTGGGGTATATAACTCTCAAGAACTACTTAACAGACTGGGTATATTCTGAGAAATGCAGTCTCCTGTGCGAACATCAATAAGTACTTAGTGAGACAGCTTACATACTATGGTACCAATCCTATAGGACCCTTATTGTAAATGTGCTCTATCACTAACTGAAACTTGAAGAGGTAGATAATCATACATCCAAAAGACTGGAAGTAGGGTCTCCCAAAAGATATTTGTACATCCATATCCTTAACTGCACTAGTAACATTTAAGTAGAAGCAACCCAAAAGTTCATCCTAAAAGAATGTAAAAATAGCCAAAGAATACGATTAAAAATATATTAAAAAATCAATGCATAATAAAATCACTTTGAATTCCCAATACTAAACTGAATAAAAAGGAAAAGACTAAAAACACAGAAGATATGCAGCAACTGTGATCTTATACTGCCAATGATAGAGTAAAATAATACAACTTACTTGGAAGATAGTTTGGTTTTGTATAAGGTCAAATCATATATATACATATATATATACACACACATATACATATATATGTGTATATATATATTTAGCAAATATTGTTTTTACCCACAATAAAGAATACATAAAGACTTGTACTAAGAATATTCACAAAACCTTTATTCCTAGTAGCCCAAGACTCAAAAACTGTTCACCCAAAGTAAATGGAAAAACAAATAACAAAATAATCCTAAGAAAGGGCATTTTAGTACACAACACAGTATTAAGAAGCAATCTTTATAATAAAATAATTACTTATCTGTAGGGATATATGTACTTTCTTGATAAAAACAAAAAATACAGAAAATATAAAGCCATTTAACAAAATAAAAACCAACAAAACACAGTGGGCTTACTGTCTCCTATTTCAAAAACCCCATCCTTTATCTATCTTCCTAATGCAATAATCAAGCCACTATTACTAATAAAAATGCAGGTCTTCTCTAGTACTAAGCAATCTTCTGAAAACCAATGTGAAAATAAGAACCATGGCTCCTCCTAGATACACTTTCAAAAGATCACCTGTTGAATGTCCCTAGACCTTAGGATTCACAACATGAGGATTTAAAAACCAACATGATTTTTCCTTAGTGAGAAAATCATTCCCCAAAAATAAACGCCACCCCACCCCCCAAAAAATCTACAAAATAACAGTCTTTAAACTGTGGGTACTAGTTTCTTTATAAAATTAGGAAGTAGAATAGGAAAGATAAAAATCTAGAGATAAGCCAACTGTGGTATCACACACACTTGTGATCCCAACCAACCTTGAAAGTTTGAGAGGCAGAATAACAAATTCAAAGCCTCACTCAGCTACAAGAGCAAGTTCCCAGCCACCATATAAATATGAGGTCCTGTGTGAAAGTCCAAACCAAGTTAAAAGGACAGAATGAACAGGACACAGTAGCTATGTCTATAATCTCAGCACCTGAAGGAGGCAGGATTGCAAACTCAGCCTATTCTATACAGTGAGTTCCAGACCATGTTTGATGTTAAAATAGTCTTAAATGTGCTACCATCTCTAACACCCCCTCCAGCCCAAAGGAAAACAAAAAAAAAAAATCCATTTTAATAAAAATCCAATTTAATAGTAAAACTCACACAGCCCTGTAAGATCTGCCTTTTATTCCCTTCACCAATAGCTGGTACTCAGCTAGACTTTCCAGGCTTCCATTACAAAGGAATACACAACCCAAGCCTGTCCCACTTCAAGATAGTAACTCAATTTCCTCTCTGAAGGCGCTTCCTTAGTCCATACACTTTGCATAGCTGACTTAACGTCCACATCTTAAGATTTAGATGACACTTCTTTTTAATGAGATTTTCACACTCACTCTCTCAAACAATCTGACCACTGCTTCTCAGGATTTATTGTAATGTTCACTATGCATGTGTGTGTAATTATGGTCCCCTTAAACTCCATGAAGTTACAGACCACATTCCATGCTGCTTACCAGAACCTGGAAAAGCCTGAATGAAATACAGAACACAGTAAGCATACAATTTATTACCCACTCAAAGCAGTAATAGTCTCTTTTTAATTCCTCATGACATACCTGCACCTATGTTTTCGATCAAATTAACATACTTTGCCTCTAATTACACAGAAGACAGGAAATTTAAACCTGTAACTCAGTAATTCTACATTTTGTCTTTTTCTTGCTTCCACTACTGCTAGTTTTCTTTCATCATTTGATCTCATCTTGCATTCTCATTCTTCTCTCATCAACCATCTGAAAACTACTCAGACACTGTCACCCACCTCCTCTCTTTGGTTTACACTTTCTTTGGTGGTGGCTATTTTGTCAAGCATGTGCAGACTCCAACAAGAGTAACTCCCAGTTAGGCCTTCCAGGTGCTCCAGAAGACCTCAAGTGAACACATTCACTGTCAGTTCTACCTCTTCACTCATGGGTCTGTTCTCTGGAAATTACCTTAGCAATCTCACAGCATCTCACAAAGTCTCATCTCACAAATAATTCTTAAACAGTGAAGCAAATGCTGAGTTGCTAAAAACACCTAGTAAACTCAAGATGTCACACAAGGTCTTTCTGTGGTTTCAAATCTCTCTTCATTCAACTCACTTTCCTTTTCTTTTTCCAGCTGACACTCCTACTCAAGGCCTAAACATGCTACTCAAGCACTTTACATGTAAGTTGTTCCCCAGGCTTCTGTTTCTTATGAAGCATAAGTTAGGCCATTTCTCTCAAATACTATCAAACTTATACTTTTGAGCCAAATACTCAGAGCTACTCAAATCTGCTTCCCAAATGTGCACTTCTAAATCTTCTTTTGGATTTCTATAATATTTAGGTTTGTACTGTTTAAATATAGCAAAACTAAAGACTTCTAGACTTTACCAATAGCCCAGAACTGAACAATTTGCCTTCATTTCCTACTTGCTTGTTAATAATCATTAGTTTGGGACTGGAGAGATGGCTCAGTGGTTAAGAGCACTGGCTACTTCTTCCAGAAGTTTGGAGTTCAACTCCCAGCAACCACATGGTGGCTCACGACCATCTATGGTGGGATCTGATGCCCTCTTCTGGCAAAAAGTCAACAGAGCACTCAAATACATAAAATAAATAAATAAAACTTTTTAAAAATAAAAATAATCATCATTAGTCAAGAGGATTACAACACAGAGACTACAATGTGCTTCAGATCAAGACATTTCTAGTGTTCTTCAGCTCACGCACAGCTGTTTCCTCTAAATACAATCCCACTTTACCTGAAACATGTTATCATCTCTGCTGCTGCTACTCTGCTTGGAAGATGCCAACGCTCTAGAAGTCTCACCAGGCTTTTGCTTCTTCACAGGCTTTTCTGAAACCACTTGCTTTTTCCTCTTTAACTTGAAAGAAAAGGTAAGAACACACACATGTCGAGTTCAAAAGACTTCATTACTTTTAAAGAGTTAAAAAACCAAAAAATTTCTTGATTCATTAAAAGAAACACATACATGAAAAAAATACATGACTCTAGTCTGCAATTACAACTAATAATTGTGTCTCTAAACTCTTCTCAGAATCTCCAAAGATACTTCAGATATTAGAACAGTGATTTTGTGGACCAGAATCTATACAATACTTCTTGGAAAGTAGCCTACAATTTTTGAATACCACAAATCTACCAAAAGCTTTTCTTTACTTTAAAGAAAAAAAAAAAAAAAGTATGGTGGTACACCCTGTAACCCTTAGGTTCAGACAGCAAAACTGAAGATTAAGGACAGTCTAGGCTATAGACAGTGACTGTCTCAAAAAAAAAAAAAAATAGCACATCTATGACTAAGATATGAATATTTATTAACTTCTTGTCAATTCCAAAAGGAATCTGAACTGTTCTCAAGAATGTATGCTTCGCTTCCAGTCTGGTCTACACAGCAAGCTCCAGGCTCCCAGACCTATACAATGAAGCCATGTTGGAGGGCTGGGAGAGGGACTGTTGCAACACACGCTTAGGAAAGGGAAGTTATTTTATGTTAGGCACTGAAGCTCAACAACTCAGAAACTTCAACACAAAGAATACTGAAGATAGGCAGTAATATGTTAAGACTAGCACTCAATCTTATATTTTAGAAGCAGCACTAGCATAAAAGCATTAAAAGAAAAAGAGAAAAAAAATCATGTAAGTTCCCAGCCCAAACAGTAGAGGGCAGACACGTTTCTTCTTAGTGGACAAGTACAAACTACTATTTCAACGTTACTAAACTTACTGTGTTAAATTTGATAAAGCTAGGTTAAGAACACACTTAAGTAAGCTATGAAATAAAAAGCATGGATGCATTTAATATAAATGCTTACAGAATTAACAGTACAATGCAAAACAAACTACAAAACTCAGCTCAGTAAGCAGAAGGCAATTCTGTGGACCGGTGCATGCCCAGCAAATAACGTCACTATAAATTACTTACATAAACATACTTAATGTTACACTGATACAAATTTTAAAACAATTTATTCAAGAATAGCTCTATGTATGAAGATTGAACCCTTCCTCATTTTAATCTTATAAATAGTATCACTTTCATAGGCTCCAACTTCCCCAAATTTCCCTATAAAGAACTTCCTTCTGTTAGGTACTACAAAGTAGGCAGAAAAACAAAATAGATAGATAGATAGATAGATAGATACATACATAGATACATACATAGATACATACATAGATACATACATAGATAAAATTAAAAAGTTAAAAATTTAAGAAACAGGAAAATAAAGAAAGGAAATGAAAGAAGCAGGGAAAAGGGCAGCTATTTAAAAAAAAAAAAAATTCACAGAACAGTGTCCCCAGTATCCCAGGTGACCTTGAACTTCTGATTCTCCTGCTTCCATCTCCACAGTGCTGGGGGATCAAACCTAGGGCTTCCTGAGTGGTAGACCAGCAATCTACCAAAACTGAACTACATCACCGTCCCTGCTTGCTGCTTTTAAACATTTGCAAACTATAAGTCTACTAATTATTTACTAATTACTTTTTCTACAAAACAAGTAAACAAATAAGGACTAATGCGATTTGTTCGATTTCCAGGATATGAACGTTTACCCAGATATAAATTTCTATCAAGATACAGATGTGTGGAAGGAAGTCTTGACCACAAGATGGGCTGCTCCGTTACACTTCACTGATGTGATCAATTAAGTGGAATGAAACTGACAAAACTGCTGTCACCTAATGCAGAAAAAGCTTATTCTGACAAAATGGATAATTTTGTGTTTGCTGTGCTGGATGACTTTACTAAAAGCAATTATCTTTCAAACTTAAAATGTACTAAAACTCAGTAATAAGGGGGGAGCAATGACTGAGAAAGCCATCAAAAAATGTTTTCATTCAAAACTTTGGTCATGCAGCCCAATAGTGATGACTTACTATCTATACATTAGGCAGATTTTTGGAAATTTTATTTATTACTATTATTTTGTGTGTACAAAACTTGTGATGCTTGTATGTGGTATATGAGGTCAGAGGGCAAACTTGGCATAGCTGATTCTATTGGTATAGTTGTAGATGAACAGGTTCCAAACTCAGGTTGTCAGGTTTGGTGGCAAAGGCCTTTCTTTACCCACTGAGCCACCTCAACAGCCTAGACTAAGCAGATTTTTGAATGGTAAAGTAGTGTTTTCAACCTTATTAAAATTCTAGTGCTCTAGAGTCTAAAAAAACATTCCTGTGACTTTAGGTTACTAAAGGTGCTCAATAGAAGATTTGTCTGAGCTGGGCCTATACTCACAGCTACTCATGAGATTAAGGCATACAGACATGAGTCCAAGGTCAGTTCAGAGAACTTATTGAGACCCTGTCTTAAATAAAAAATAAAGAGTGGGGTAGGAACATAGCTGAGTTGTGAGCACTTGCCTTGGATGCACTAGGACCGCAAGAACAGCACAAAGACAACTCTAATGCCTGGTTAAGGCCTACAAATGAGTTTAGAAGCTCATACTCCACTCGAGCAGCCCATTTGCCATCTACCTTTACAAAAATACCCTAGCAGATTCTCTCTTACATTCTGAACCCAGCATTGGTAGCACAATCCAGAACTCAGGGAAATCTGAGGTGGTTGGAGGTAGTCAAGAATATGTAGCAAAACATATCTAAAAAGACTAACTAGTTTTTCACTTCCAAACTGGATGCCAGCATTATAGAGGAATTAATGTACTACAAATTTGGTACAATAAAACTACTTGGTACAGTAAAATTTACCTTTTTTTCAACCTCACTGTCAGAATCACTGCCTGAAGAGCTTGAAGAAACAAGTTCCTTTGATTTAGGCATTCTGAAAGAAAAATACATTACATGAATAATTTACACGTGCTCTATTACCTTCATCTTAGCTCTCTTCCAGTCAAAAAAAAAAAAAAAGTTCCATGGCTCATTCTGCCATTTTGTGGTACTGGAGTCATCACACACTGGACCCATATCTAAACTGCAAATAACAAGCACAGCCAAATACTCTGAACTCAGGACAAAGAAATAAAAGCCATGTGCACATTCCTTCACCTCTTTCTCCAAGTCTTTTCAAGAACAGATTTTAGAGGGGTTATAAAGTTTATGGGTAGACTGCAAGAAAGCAGCTGACAACAATTACTTTAAAATCAAAAGAAATGTAAGTAAGCAATTCCACTCATGCTAGGGTAAGAACTAATGTAGAATTAGATAGAAGACCAGCTCCAACGTAAGAAAAACAGCATGTCTATCAAAGTGTGATACCTAATTAATTTCGCCATTATTAATCATCTCTTACCTGATTTATAGACACTAACTTTCACCTTGACGCCTGCACCATCAGAGTTCATAATGTTACACACAGTTCACAGCATTTTGCACTGCTTATTCTACTTTAGTAAATAAGTAAAATTTGAGGGTTCTATGTGCAGAGCAAAACCAGAGAGGCACACAGACCAGCGCTTTCTGTTTACTTAACGCCCAAGCATAAAACAAAGGGCAGACTGTCTTAAGTCTAACCCAATTTTCAAGGAATCCTAAGGCATGTCCTAATTCCTTTTCAAGATTCTTTACCAGGTGGCAAAAAGCTAATTACCAAAGTATGTATGGATTGAAGGGCCTAATAACACAACACTCTTTGAAAAGAAAGACTTCAGATTTCCCCTCCCACGTCAAAAAATTGTAACCCAGCTCTCTAAACTGGCAATCAATGTAAAAACCTGTAACCCAGCTCTCTAAACCAAACTGGCATTCAATGTTCCAAAACAGAAGATCAAGGCCAAAGTGTGCTATCCAAATCCTGACCATTAAATCCAAAACGCTCAAATCAAGTCAGCACGACCATACTAAACACAACTGGCCCATTAAGAGGAAACACTGGAGGCAGCAGCAAGACGCATAACCAGTTTCGTTCGCTTTTCCTCTGGCTGCTCCATTTCACAACCTAGTCGCCAAAATCAAGTTAGTTTAGTTTCCCAAGGTGGTTGTCCACGCAACTACCCAAAAACCTGTTTTGAAAAGATTATTAACGTGAACATAAACATTTTTTTCATGTAAACTGCCAGCCTTATTTATTTGCCATTACGAAAAGCTGTCTAGGGAACTAAAACTGTTTCAAAGAACCACGTCATTATTTAACCTAAATCTACCCAGTAAGAAAACAGTGTAATGGGAACGAAAGCTCGCTCTTCCCTTAAACTTTGACTTTTAACTTTCATGAAGCTTTACTGGGTAGGTTTCTTTGGGGGTCGGGGGGCTTCGTGATCCGAGCAAATGATAACTAAAGGGGAGACTGTAGCGTTTACACGAATCATTCGGTGACTTGGGGGGAGGGGGTGACAACATCGCAGGGGGCCGGGCACGCGAGAGTGGGATGGCGCGGGGCGCGTGGGGGTCGCGACCCGGAAGCTCCTCTAGGCCCCGCGGCGAGGGCTGGGGCTCAAACCAGCCTGAAGAAGGGGGCGTGGGGCGCCGAGAGCGTGCGGGCGAGGAGGGCCTTGCGCCAGCGCCATCTTATCCTCGCCGCCCCGGAGGCCGGCCTTGTGCGCTGAGGCGCGCCCCCCGCCCCTCACCCCGGCGCCCGGGGCCACCGTCCGCGAGGCCTTCCCGAGCCGGTGGTCCGCGCGCCTCCGCCCGGTGTCCCGCCACATTGTCCTAGGTGCGTGCGGCCACCGCTCGCCCGCGCCCGCCCGCGCCCACCGGCGCCCACCGCCTCGGTTCGGCTCCCGGCGCCGCCGCCACACGAGGCCCGGGGCGCGGGGGCACGGGGAAGAGCGGAGGCCCTTTAACGCTGCCGTTTCTCGCAGCCAGGGCGGGCAAGGGGAGCGAAGGCTCCGCGGCAGCCCGGCGGGAAAAAAGATCGGCCCGATAGCGGCCTCGAGGAAAGGGCCTGGGGGTCCCGCGCACTCACGCTCCGCTCCTGCCGTCCAACAGCCTCTAGCTCGCTCCCTCGCTCGCTCCGGACTGACAGAGAGCCGGAAGTGACGGCAACCTAGAGGCTCTGGCTCCGCCCAATGGCACAGAGGACACGTGACGGGGCGGGGCCTCTCCGGCAGCCGGCCCTTTCCAGGGCCTTAAAGGGACAGCCGCCGATCTTGAAATGGATGCGCCTACAAAGGGAGATGGCGCCACAGTGAGATGCCATAGAGATTGGGCCTGACCTGAAAGATAGTGAGGTACAAATGAAACATGAATGAGGAAGCTTCGTGATTGCTAAATAAACGCTGTACTGAAATGAAGGAGCTATATTGATTAAGATCAACGTGTTGATCCATTTGCCCACAAAGAATCTTTCTGTTCCACCTTTAATCCATGACTCAGGCAGCTAAAATCCAGAGGAAGCCAGAGAGGCTCAGGATTTAATCCTAAAAGGTCCCAGAAATCTTGCAGATCTCACGTGCCACGCAACTTTATTCCTAAAATGAAGTTCTGGGGGTATACAAAGTCGTTGTGGTTTGAATATCAAATACCCTCTGTGGGCTCACGTGCTGGGGACCTTGGTTGTCAGCTGATGGCTTTTTCAGAAGGTTAGATTCTTGGGGCTTTGCCCTGATCAGTGAATTAATGCTCTGATATAGTCATAATTTGACGACCTTATTGTGAGGCGGCAAAAAATAAGTAAAGCCTGGTTGGGGAAGCCAGGGTGTATCCTGGGGGAGGGGAGGCTCCATCTTACTCTGGCCCTGTCCTGTATTCCCTTTCTCTCCCAGAAGCTTTCTCCCACACAGGTTCCCCGGACTTGATGCCCTGCCTCACCACCAGCCTAGAATAACAGGAGCTAAGTACTGGAGACCGAATCTGGGAGCCATACTGAATCTTCACCCCTTTCCATTGTCTGCACACGGATACAGAGTAACAGACGAAATCCATTCCACAAGCAGGTTGTTAAAGATGTGTATTTGATGGTTTCCTGCCATCGAATTCATTGTAGCCGGCAATGAATATGGAGCTGTTTATCACAAAGGTTTACCGTGAAGCATTTTACGGATACTGATTATCCTAATACTCCAAAGTTGTAACATTGTCTCCTGTTACACAGCTACAAAGTTAATACATGATTCAAGCCCTGTATTGACTCACACTACCTACTAAGGGTGAGGAAGTGCCCAGCCCTCCCCTGCTGAGTGCAGTGCCCAGATAGAGCAACAATGTCAGATAAACGGAACAAGGGAGAGTTCCTTGTCTACGAAGCTCTAAACATAGGCAAACATACACACAGGTTGCCCTGGAGAAGATCGCTGTGGGCAGTGAGGAGGGATCTGCCTGGTACTGAAATACCTTCATCCGAACTGGAATTCACAGATACAAAGTTTCACTTAAAATTTGTGCCTGTATTTACATTGTTTTTTGTTTGTTTGTTTGGTTGGTTGGTTGGTTGGTTGGTTGATTTTGGTTTTTCGAGACAGGGTTTCTCTGTGGTTTGGGAACCTGTCCTGGAACTAGCTCTTGTAGACCAGGCTGGTCTCGAACTCACAGAGATCCGCCTGCCTCTGCCTCCCAAGTGCTGGGATTAAAGGCGTGCGCCACCACTGCCCAGCCTGTATTTACATTGTATAGGCATACTTCGATAAACATTAAAATAAAAAATAAACAAAAATGTAAAACAATGAACTGTGCCCTCCCACAAAGACAATTGCAGCAACTGTAGAGACTGAGATGGCTCACTCAAGGCCAGCCCGATCTGGGTGAAATTGCCTTTCAAGTCAACTTTACAGCAGCTGACAACTAAAGACCAAAGGGGAAAGGAGATGATAAAGGTCATCATTTTGGATTCTGTAAATCAAACTCTTCACAATTTTAAGATTTAGAATGTGGGGCAAAAGGGGGGATGTCAAAGGGATCCAAGAGGTGCAGAAGAACGAAGGGAAGGAAAACAACCTGGAAGAGAAGCCCTGTTGCAGACCAGAGGTGTCAGAGAAGGCAAGGGAAGGGCAGTAGATGAAAATTTGGGGGAGCGCTGGAATCTTCTACATAGGGAGTTACTGCAGTCCTGTGACTCCCACCCACTCCTCCCCACGGAAGAAGAACGCTATACTATAAGGGGAGCTGCGGGGATGGAATAGAACAGTATATGTTAAGAGAGTGAACGGCAGAGAATGGAGGAGACTGAGTCATTGTCTTGTGCAAGCATTCATCTCTGCTCTTCAGAACGGCTTGACTTGGAAAAACTAAAGGCAACAAAAATCCAAATTGATTCTAGCATCTGGTCATAAATAAAAAGCCCTACAGGGCTGGGGAGACAGCTGTTCACTGTGCAGGCATGAGGACCTTGATTGGGATGCCCTGCACCTACGAGCTGGGTGTGGGAGCTCTCATCTGAAACACAGCACTGGAGGAAAATGTGGGGGGTAGACAGGAGGGTCCCTGGTGCCATGGTCAACCAGACTGGCTGAATGAGAGCTGCGTGTTCACCAAAAGAACCTGTCTAAAAACTAGGACGGATAACAGTAGAGGAAGACATCCAAAATGAACCCCCAGCTCTTACGCATGCACACATGTGTATACCCACACATACATACATGTAGTAATAGGAGCGGTGGGGCTGCGTCCCCAACACCCCAGCCGCCTGCTCGACTACCTTAGCTTATGCCCCGAAATAATTACACGGACATTGTATCCTTTTAATCACTGCTTGGCCCATTCTCTTCTAGGCTAATTCTCACACATTAATTTAGCCCATTTCTAATCATCTGTGTGTAGCACCCCAAGGTGCGCTTACCGGGAAGATTCTAGCCTAGTCCATCCTGGGTCGGAGCTTCATCCCGGAGCGGGGCATGGCGTCTCTCTCAGGCGTCTGCTCCCGAGAGCAGAGCGGTCGAGACTCTGAGCTCACTTCCTCTTCCTCCCAGCATTTTGTTCTGTTTACTCCACCCACAGGGCCAAGCAGTTTCTTTATTGGCCAATGACCTTCCTCCATCACATACACAACACACACAAAAATCAACACTAACTTGATGGTGCCTGATGAGGTCAGAGGCATAGAGTTCCGTGTCGACCTGGAGTTACAGGTGGTTGTAGCCACCCATTGTAGGTGCTGAGAATCAAACTCTACTCTTTTGCAAAAGCAGCACATGCCTGTAACCCCTGAAACATCTCCCCAACCCTTGATATTTTAAACCTGCATAGAATGGGCAGAATAAAGGCACCTCAATAAGTGCCAGTGTGAAGAAAAGGACAGGAACCAGGCAACGAACACTCTTAAGAGCAACACAGGCATACCAGGCCATCATCACCTGATGTTTTGACATCATGGCATGTAACAGGAGGCCACTTGTTCATTTCCCAGCCACCCAGAACCGAAATAACCACACAAACTGTATTGATTAAATCACTGATTGGCCCATTAGCTCTAACATTTTATTACCTAACTCTTACATCTTAATTTAAACACCATTTCTAATAATTTGTGTATCTCCACGAGGCTGTGGCTTCTCTCTGACTCTGTCCTTCTTTGTCCCAGCATTCAGTTTAGTTTTCCCCTCCTAGCTCTGTTCTACCCTATCACAGGCCCAAAACAGCTTTTTTGTTAACCAGTGGCATTCACAGCATACAGAGGAGAATCCCACACCAATGTCACTTTACTCCCACTTCTACAGAGGATTTAGGAGAGGGAAGAGTCATGAGTTTGACCCAAAATTAGCTAAGAATAAGTTTCCTACACTAACTAAACTAGTGATTGTCAACGACAGTCGTAGAAAACTCAAGGAAGTCACAATTCTTGAGAGTTTAGATTTGTAGCAAAGAAGTCACACCAGCAATGCACCAAGAGGAAGAAGCAAGAACTGAAGGAAGAAGAACAGCTCGTGTTCTGGGAATCCAATGTACATAGATGAGGTAGTTCAGCAGCCTGCGGTTCCACTTCCAGGCTAAATCACGAAGGCAGATCTCAGCCCAGAGGGACTAGAAGAGTACAGATTCCTCCGGGAAACCTTGGAGAACCCTAGGAAGACTGGTGCTGAAGGTCAGAGTACAACAGGGTCATCTGTACGTTAAAGGATGTGGTGTCTCTGGATGTCTGGAGATACCTAGGATGGGCTCGTCTAGATCAAACAGAAGGAAAAAAAAAAAAACAAATGGAAGGGCTGCCCTCCAATGCAGACATTCTGAGGAGCTGGGAAGAAAGAAGGCACAACTCACAGTCAGTGTTTATCCCCTCTCATTCATCCCTTGAATTCCTAACTGCCAGTGGAGTGATATTAAAAGAAAGACCCTTGGGCCGGGCGGTGGTGACGCACGCCTTTAATCCCAGCACTCAGAGGCAGAGGCAGGCGGATCTCTGGGAGTTGGAGGCCAGCCTCTGGGAGTACGGAGAAACTCTGTCTCAAAAAACCAAAAAAAAGGGGGCTGGAGAGATGGCTCAGCGGTTAAGAGCATTGCCTGCTCTTCCAAAGGTCCTGAGTTCAATTCCCAGCAACCACATGGTGGCTCACAACCACCTGTAATGAGGTCTGGTGCCCTCTTCTGGCCTTCAGGCATACATGGAGAAAGAATATTGTATACACACTAAATAAATAAATAAATAAATAAATAAATATTTAAAGAAAACCAAAAAAAAAAAAAAGAAAAGAAAAGAAAAGAAAGAAAGAAAGAAAGACCCTTGGAAGATAATTAGGCAGCCAGAGCAAGAAAATGAGAATTCATCTCCTAAACAGCATGAAACAGGGAGGGCAAACTAAAAATGGCATGAAGCCTGTCCCCAATGACATATTTCCTCCAAAAGCCTGTATCTCTTACGCCTCCACAAATAGTGCCACCAACAGGGGACTTCTTAGTGAAACCACCGCACTTGCTCTGTCTCATTTGCTGAGACACTGGAAAATTACAGCGGAGACAGGAAGAAGACACCGGCAAGTGCTATATGTTCACCTCGTGTTACATAGGTTCAGGTTTGATAGACAATTTCCAGGTCAGAAAGTCAGCAGCCATCAGAAACCAAGAGAGTAACATTTGCTCTGTCTTGTGAAACAATGTCCTCTGGGCATGACATGGCCATTGCCCTTTTAAACCTCTCAAAGCTGTGATTACCAGTAGCACAGGGTCTGGACAGCACATCCATGTTCCATTTTAAGGGAAGGGACCAAAGGTTTTATAGGCAGTTAACAGTCCCTGGGGGATGGGAGGGAAGAGGCCTCACTCCTCCCATCCGCCCTTCAACTTCCCCTTCTCCCACAGGATGCTTATACAGTTGAGGAATACTGGGTAGGTGAGAGACATTTTCTTCAATGGCATAAGCACACAGAAGTTGCCCCATATTCCTGTAAAAAAAAAAAAACCTCATCCAATTAGTAATCATAACCTAACTCATTGGTTCACCCAGCTAGACTTAAGGGGAATCTGCCACCTTTGCCATACCTGGGGTAAACTCATGATCACCTTGCCTGGAAAAGCTCATGCAACACTCTGACAGCAGATGCAGGCAAAGTCCCTCATCTGGAGCCTAAAGGAGACAGTTTTGAGAGGCTAAGAAGGGAAAAGGAAGATCTGTCTTTGTTCCCCCAGAAGGCAGACCCAAGAATCACTTGTTAAAATTTTCTCAAGCAAGCTGCTACAGGTTCATTCTTTATGTGTTCTTGGAAAGTAACTTTCATAGTCCAATGTGAAAAACTTTTCATTCCTACGGTTTAATGCTCCTTACACAAATAATTACGAACGCGTGTTCTATGAAGGTCATACACAGTGAGTAACAGAAACCATATTAAGGAAGCACTTAAATTTCAAACTGCTGAGCATTTTTTCCCTAAGGTGACTTTTGTGAATCCGGTACTAACGCTCTTCTTAGCTCCAGCTTTCATTAGAAATACTGTGTGACTTTTCATAGGAGAATGCACTTTATAACTGCAAATACACATGTGTACCGTTGTGAGGGACTAACAGTGTATGCCTCTTATGAGCTGTGCCTGCATTATTTAATGTACTATAAAATAGTATAATCAGTTTCTAGTAATGCCATAACTCACATCTCAAGGGGCATTCTCCTTCAAGAGCTGTCTTGGAGACCATACAAGTACCACAATGGTTCTGACATTGGCCAAGGTTAATTTTTTTAGAATTCTTCTTTGAGAAAGTAGTTGACTTGAAGCATCATCTTTGTGTGTCCCTGTGACAAGAAATGCTTAGCTTTTGAGGCCATTTACCACTTGTAAAGCACTAAAGTATCTTCTAGAAATCAGACCAGTCAAGTTAATGAAGGCATTGCTAAGAGAATGAGCTTATAACAACCCCTAACTGACCCCATTAACGAGTTGGGGTCATTAACGAGTTTTTTAAGGACGGCAAATGTGGAAGCAGTGTCTGAATAAATATGCAACCCCTCGAAAAGACACCAGGAAGAAGTTTACATGTGGTATGACTTGCAGAATTGTCACAGCCCTTCACTTTTATCATGCATACGATGCTGCCACGGTTGTGTTGGTGGAACCAATTGAAAACACCAACCAATTTCACCTCTCCTTACTTGGGACCCATCGCTAAGCTAGCATTGACCAATCATGCCCCTAGCAAGGTCCAGAGCAGAAACAGTGGCCTATACTGCCGTGGTTCCAGTTGAAATAAGGACTGGATCTGCTGCAAGCCCTGCAAATGCAGTGACCAGGGACAACTGACCTGAGTGACATCTATACTAATAAACCCAAATAGAATAAGTTGGACAGCAACACCTCTGGGCTCTTGTGAGTTCTACACAGCTAGGTAGGAAGCTCAACTCCGACAATCACAGAAAGGGACATCCAGGTCAGGTTTTTTTTTTTTTTTTTTTTTTTTTTTTGGTTTTTCGAGACAGGGTTTCTCTGTGGTTTTGGAACCTGTCCTGGAACTAGCTCTTGTAGACCAGGCTGGTCTTGAACTCACAGAGATCCGCCTGCCTCTGCCTCCCAAGTGCTGGGATTAAAGGCATGCGCTACCACCGCCCGGCCCAGGTCAGTATTATAAGGCCATTTGATCATATTTTGAGTGCTTCATCTTCAGTAACTGTTGCTTGAAAGCAGTCGACTTTCTCACTTTCTGTTTTGCAGTTTTAACTGTGATCATGAACCTAGACAGACAGACAGGCTGGTACCTCAGTCTTCATGAAGCTCTGCTCTTTAGTAAAACATCTGTATAAACATCCTTGTTCCTGGGTTACACCAACTTGTATGTCAAGAATTAAGTAAACAAGCTGTTAGATGCAGTTCCTTGAAATGACAATACAATGCATCTCAATGTCCAAAGGAAGAAACTGTAGCCAGTACTGTTGTTGCTCTTCTCTGGCAGACAGCAGCTCACGCTTTCAAAGAAGGACTGAAAAAGGCCAGAAAGAAGAGGAGAGCTAGAACACTGCCCCTGTAGCCATGGTGGTTCAACTAGAACTGGGCTATTTCACAAACAAGAGCAATGAACCATCCCCACAGGTATAGACAGCAATTAGCATTTTGAAACCATCAACCATGCAGGGTAATGTCAAGATTTAGTTGATTATTTTCCATGATGACATTTCATCAACAGCTCTACTCATAAAAAAAAAGAAGGAGGAGGAGGAGGAGGAGGAGGAGGAAGAGGAAGAGGAAGAGGAAGAAGAAGAAGAAGAAGAAGAGATGGGCAGTGGTGGCGCACGTCTTTAATCCCAGCACTTGGGAGGCAGAGGCAGGCAGATCTCTGAGTTCGAGGCCAGCCTGGTCTACAAGAGCTAGTTCCAGGATAGGCTCCAAAGCTACAGAGAAACCCTGTCTCAAAAAACTAAAAAATAAAAAAAATTTAAACTATTTCAAAGTAACACCTCATCCCAGTCAGAATAACCACAAACACCTTGGAGAATGTGGAAAAGAGGAAGCAAAGGAACCCTTACCCACTTCTGACAGGAAATTAATATTGAGGTTTCTAAAAGAAATTGAAAATAGAGCTACCATTTGATCTATCTATACAACTCTTGGGCATCCCCAGGGACTCCACAACCTTACCAGACAGATACATGCATATCTGTGTTTATGTCTGCTCTACTCGAAATAGCAAGGAGGGTGGAACCAGTCTTGATGCCCATCAACTGATGGATGGATGGATGGATAGATGGATGGATGGATAATGAAAATATGGTAGATATAAACACGAGAAGTTTCTTCAGCTGTGAAGAAAAATGAAATTTGCAGGCAAACAAGTAGATTTAGAAAGTATAATATTAAGCAAGGTACTACTCAAATTCAAAAGTTCAAACACCACATGTTCTCACCCATATGCAGTATCCAGCTGTGTGCGTGCGTGCATGTGTGTGTCTGTGTGTATTAGGGTAAAAATCCAGATTAATTAATTAATTTAATTAGGGCCACTGAGACGGCTCAGTGTTAAGAGCCCTTGCCACCATGGCTGATGACCTGAGTTCAGTCCAGGGAAGCTACATGAAGGAAAGGGGAGAACAAATTATTGACTTCCACGCGCACTCCACGTTTTTAAAAGATAGGGGCTATAAAGATTGCTCGGTGGTTAAGAGTACTTGCTGCTCTTTCAAAGTGCTCGAGTTTAGTTCCCAGCACCCAAGTTATGCCTCTCATTAATAACCAACTGCAATTCCAGTCCCAGGAGATCTAATTCTGTGTCTGGCCTGTTGTAGGAGGCTGCCCAGACTCGAAATAACCACACAGAACCCATAATATTTGTAATACTGTTTGGCCAATAACTTAAGCATATTTCTGACTAACTCTTATATCCTAAACTAACCCATTAATCTGTGTTTTGCCAAGTGGCTGTGGCTTGCCACGATAAAGTTCCGGCATCTGTCTCCGGCAGGGCTACATGGCTTCTCTCCGACTCTGCCTTCTTTCTCCCAGCATTCAGTTTAGTTTTCCCACCTACCTCTACTCTTTTGTCCTATCACAGGCCAAAGCAGATTCTTTATTCATTAAGCAATAAAAGCACCACATATACAGAAGGACTTCCCACATCACTCGCCTCCACAGGCACCTACACGCACGTATCTACACACAGACATACGCATACTAAAATAAAAATAACTCCTATAACATTAAAAGACATGAAATTGGAAGGGAAAAAAAAACCAGAATGCAAGAGAAGGCGATTGCTAGGGTGCGTGATAAAAATAACAGAATTTCCTCCTAGAGGGAAAAAAAAATCAATCGGTAAAAAAGCATTTCCTTCTTCAGCTGTGACTGAACCTCATCAAACACCATCCCGGACTACACACCCTGTGCAGTCTGGCAAGTGTGAAAAGCAGGCATTCTTAGACAAGAAGGAGAACTAAGCCGTTTTCACTCTGACTCACCCTTGTTTGTGTGTGACCAAAACAATGCTATTTATAAAAGTTTCTGAAATCAAAGTGTTAATCCGTTCGGGGAGCCTTCGAGGCAGTTTCCTGAATGTTGCTTCAGGTTGCTTCAGTCTCCGCCCATTCAGAGTGCTCAGCTGTCATGCTTGGGAGGTCGGAGGAAGAGGTGCAGGTGAGAAGGTGGGACGTGGAGACTACAGCTGTCCTTGCCCATCTTCCTTCCACGTTCTCTTACAGAGGCAAACCACAGGCTCGGAACATTACCACGGTGTCCTGCTGGCGCTGTAAACCTACAGCCAATGTCGTTATCAGCAATAGCATCGCTGCTGTTGTGTTTGGCCTGTTTGTTATTGGGTAGAAAGTATGCATTGTATCTGCATGCTGCATGCTAGCTGTTGAATAAACAGGAACTGTTTCTTTAGTCCTATAAGATGAAGCCAATAACTCCTGAGCTTGGCTGACCTAGAAAGGCGCTGTGCCAGCCATTCGGAAACAAAAGCAAAGCCACTGCTACCGGTGTGACGTTTCCTTCCACAGAGATGAAAACTGGGCCAGGATCCGTGGTGACAATGACACTTCTTCGTAAACACACTAAAAGCCTCTAAGTCGCGTACTCTTTAAGAGGGCGAACTTATGCTATATGAGTTCTATTTCCGTCTTCTAAAAAGGTGATAATTAAAGAGTGGCTAGCATGTGCCAGGATTCTGTGCTAGGTTCTGGGTAAAAAAACAAAAACAGACAAACAAACAAAAAGACCCACATAAAAAATTTAAAGCTGGTCCTTTTGAGTCACCTACTCTGTGTCAGATGTGGTCCTAAGTCCTTTGCAAATATTCTCTGCATTTCTTAAGCCAGCATAGAAACTTTTAAAGATGAACAGACACACAGAGCCCCTTGCTCAAAATCACACATCTAAGACCAGATAAAATCATATGATCTGCCATTTTGTAGGCGATTTTGTGTTCACATGTCATGAACTGGATGCTCAGTTGGTTAGTTATTTTGGGTGCAAATGTTATCAGTCGGTTGGCCAGTTGGCTGACTGGTTGGTTGGTGGCCAAATTCCACGGCTCTCTACATGTTAAACAGACGCTCTAGCAACGAAGCTACCATCCTCAGTCCAGAGAAAGGACATTTTAAACTACGTAATTTATGAGTCTTCTTAATACAACCCCAGCAGGCCCCTTCATTCCTGAGTCTAGACAATTTCAATGAAGCAAGATATCCCTTCACCTGGGGAAGCTCTCAGACAAAGGCTGGAGTCTCTCCCACCATTTGTTCTAAGTTAACTTTCAAGACTTCAAAGTTCAAGAGCCTTAAGCATAGGTAAAAGGAGGTCTCCCAGTGGGTTTCTCCCTGCAGTGAGCCTGCAGGATCCCCCTGAACAAGCCTCTTTGGGGACCAAGAGAGGAACCTAGGAGGCTTCACACCCCAGCAAGATCTCGATCCTGAGGATGCCCCTGCATTACTCTTTCACTGGTTTGTTCATGAAATGAAGCAGAATGTGAAAAATAGTAAAGGCACCAACGTCTAAACAGGAATGCTTGTTCTTTCTACATTTCAAACACACTTTGGCTCAGGTCCTTCTTTGCTGTGGGGGCCCCTGTTATAAGATAGTAGGCAGGCAGGGTCCTTGGTCTCCATCCACTGGATGCCAGTGCCACCCACTCCAATCCCAGTAGTAACCAAAAACTATCTCCCAAGTATTCCCAAACGCCCCTGAAGTGATAAAGAAATAGTCCTTGACCCAAGCCACAACTTCTAAGAATTCTCATCGTTCAGGTTCTGGGAAGTTTCCAGAACATCACAGAATGCCTGTGAACTCTGAATAAGATGGTAACTGGATTCTTCAAGCTGAACACGGAGCAGTAACCTTTCATTCCCACTACCCTAGATCAAGCTCCAAAGACATATTACAACTGTATTTTTAATATGTGATATGGAAGCTGATGACTGAGGATTGGGGGTAAGAGACCTGCTACGCCTCTCACAGAGACCTCTGCACCAGCACCCACCTCCACATACTCCAAAGCAGACATTCCCTCGCTCTTCCACCATTGGCTGAAAATGATGTCAACGGTCGCAACGTGTCGTGTTTTAAACTGTATAATTTAGGAAATTTCAACAGTCTATCAGTTAAGAAAGTATTTTTTAAGGCTGAACCTTATCTGTAAACATAAAATGAAAAGTGGACATATGTGAACTTCTAAAATACACATGAGTGTTTATACTTACAAAATCGTTTCACACAGCGACCCAATAACGGGAGTTACTGTTCTCTCTATAGAAAAACAGCAGTGCAATGGATGGCGGTGTATATTAGATGCTCTGACGCAAGGTACTCATAACAAGGTGGGACGTGATTGGCGTCCTTTCTTGTGCAACCTACATCCATGATAGTGACAGAAAAAAATAGGTCCTACACTGCCTCTGCACAGGGCCAGGGCCAGGTTTCTCCCCTGCCTCCAGCCCCATCCCCCCTGCAGCTGCTGCACCCCGGCTCCCTCTTCCCAGTAGCATCAATTTTTCATTGCTTCAAGCTGGGCCTCTGAGCATCTGCAAAGCCGCTCTCCCCACCCCCACCCCCACCTCCTGTACATCTGGCTGAGTGATTAGCTCTGGGACAGGACCGAGATGGCCCATAAATTCCCAGAGAATGTCATTGTTTCCTTGGCTGTTTTCCTGAGGATAACTCAGAGAGTCTGCTGTTTTGTAGACTCCCTGGGAGAGTGAGCAGAGCAAATAGCAGCAGAAGGATGACTGAAAAGAAAGGGAAGTGGTTTTAAAACCTGCGCTTTTTAAGGGCGGGCTGTATACATTCCTAACACTTTTTTAAAGGGGTTGCCCTTGTACATCATGTTTCCTGCTAAGCCTCCCATTGGTTATTCCTGCAACCTTGTCCCTGTAAGACTGGGCTCAAGTGCCCTGTAAATATCTACCTTACTGTCAAATTTTAGTGAGCGCAAGCTCTGTATGTCTTTGGACTTTACAATATTTACGTTAAATTAATTAGGGTTCTCCAAAGAAAAAGAATCAATAGGATATTGGCTCAGGATCGAACAGTTCAAGTTGGCAGGGTGGTTCAGCAGGCTGGAGACCAGAGAAAAGCTAATGAGGCCGCTCAAGTCTAGAGTGGTCAGCAAGGCAAACTCCCTGCTTCTTTTCTCTTAAGGACTCTGAAACTGGGTGAGGCCTCCCCACAGTACAGATGGTAATCTGCTTCCCTCTGTCTACTGATTTCGATGATAATCACATCTGAAAACAAGAGCGTCCTAGCACTATCTAGCCTGAGAATTGACCAGGTGGGCACTAAGATCAACTGTCCCAGTAGTCCTACAACCGTATCTAATAGAATAATAGGGACTAAATCTGAGTCGGCGCTGAGATATGGGCACCTGCCCCTACAGACCGGTACAGCCGTCTGGACTCAGAGCCGCCATGGAGAAATGGTAGAGTTGGTCTGCTGTGTGTCTTTGCACTCGCGCACGCGCATCTTGTTCAAACTATGACTCTACAGGAACCCCTAGTTTCCTTCCCAAATGATCGTAACACAAGGACGAGCTCTTCCCACAGGGTGTGTTGTTGCTGCTACTTCAGGGCATAGAGTAGGCCCTCCAAGGGGACCCACATCACAAGTTACTGTAAGCATTGACATCAGGAACCTGGAACTGTTCTGGAAGGGTCATGAGTTGGAGCCAATAGCCAAGCTAAGAAAGCACAATATAATGGAGAACTGGCTAGACAGGGCCTATAACTGTCACAAATAAATACATACATACATACATACATACATACATACATACATACTAAGTGTAATGATTCAGCCACACAACACGGCTGACACTTCCAGGTTCCAGGGCCATGCGTACGAGGAGAAGCCCTCAGGAAAAAGTGACTAATGGCCCCGGGAATCTTAAAGGACCCCGTGGGACCCACATGCAGCACGGTTGCATCACCTACATATGCTGTAGCTATGTGAGCCCTTGCACGCATGCGTGAGCTCCGTCATTCACTAGGCAGCCTTTAAAAACTGGATGTGCCATCTTCAAGCGCTCGCTCTCTCGCTCTCTCTCGCTCTCTCTTCTCTTTCTCTCTGCACACCGACTTTCACCAGGTCTGTACCCTCCCCCAATAAACTCCTAAGTGGGTTTGTTGCGTGTTCTGCATTTCCTTCTCACTAGCTCCAGGTAATTTCACTAAGCACGCTACCTGTTTCTCTATATGAAATGGGAAGGCTGGACCTGCAGAGCCAAAGCTGTACGTTCCATTCCAGCTTTATAGTTCTTTCTTCCCATCACCCAGCTGCACAGCAGGGTCTGATTACAGGGTGCCCCACCCACAGCCAAACTGACAGCACACTGGTATTGTGTACACACAAAGAAGCTACAGACTGTATCCCTGCCTCAAGCTGTTTCAAATCTAATGGAGATGACAGTTTAAGCGTTGTTCAGCATTATCAGCACTACACGGAGCCTGGAACATTCTGAAAAACCTTAAACTGTAAAGACAGTACAAAAATCTGTAATCGTTAGGTGTTTCAAGGGACAGATACATAATAGCCACAGTACAACACAAGGATTTTTATGGCCCTGAAATGTCTCTGTATGATGCTGTATTGGTGGGACATACGGTTTCAGGCATTGTCCAACACACAGATGGATAGCACCAAGGTCGAACCGAATGAAAACAAGGTATTCTGGGAGATTGTGATGTGTCGATGTAGGTTCCCTAATTCTAGTAAATGCCCTGCACTCATGGAGGGTGCTGGCAGTCAAGAAGGTGCTTCACAAGAGGCAGGAGTTTCAGGGAGGAGCGGGGTGTGTATTCTCTTAATGAAGCTAAATCTGCTAGCAAATAAGTTTTGTTTTTCTTTTTTAACATTTGAAAGTTAATGGTTCCAGGACTGATTCAGGACTGATACATGTGATTTCATCAAATACACATCTCTTCTCATCAGCCTTTCAGCTTCCTGTCCTTAGGTTTGTCACTAGTGGTCACAAGATGGCTGCTCCAGCATCCAGCTCTGTCTCTTCATACAAGCCTACAAAGGCACGTGGAGAGAAAGCACACCTAATGAGCTATTTGCCTGATAGGTTCTGATTTTCTTCCCCAGAAAAGCGTTCTTAGAAAGTGTACACTAGATGCCCCTCTTCTCTTTTCATCTGTAATTCCAGCACAGGCCCCACCAGAGGCTAACCCTGCTGCAGGGAAACAGAAGGGCTGCTATGACTTATTTCTGAATGCCTCTGTGACCAAAGAAGAAAAAAAAATGGCTCAAAGAGTGAGAAAAAAATTACACAGACATAAAAAAGTATGTGTACACAGAGATTAATATGCTCACAGGGAGAATATGTATTTCTTTACTATGTATAGCTAAAGCAAAATTCAGGTATTCATATGTTTACAAGAAGAAAAACACATATTTCTTTTCTATACATAAAGTCAAAGGAAAATTCAGATTATTGCATAATTATAGGGATTTTAGATATTTATGTGTGTCAAATATATAGATACACACACACACACACACACACACACACATATATATATATATATATATATATACCAGAAAGAATTAAACAGAACTTCACTCTGTCAGGAGGATAGGTAATTTTTCTCTATAGGTGTTCTTAGTTGGACAACCCACAACAAAAGACAGTTATGAAAAGAAACCTAAACAAGCTTATTAACGTGGACAGCACACGTCACACAGAAGAACCTCAATGAAAAGAGGGGTTAAAAACTCTGGCATCTTCAAAAAAAAAAAAAAACAAAAAACAAACAGTAAATTTGTAGGAAAAAAGGACAGGCAAAGAAAAGGGGTTTCTGCTTCTAGCAGTGAGGAACCGTGGGGAGGTGAACACAGAGGTTGCCAAGAGGGTCAGGTTTGACTGTAGAACTCTTTGGTTCTTCTCTGAGGTAGTAAGAGCCTGCAGCTATCTGGGAAAAGAGAAAGTACACCATCACCACACAGAGTGGGAAGGGGGAGTTTTTCTCACTTCACCATGGTAGGGATAGATTTTCTTTAAGGCAAGGAGGCATACTTGTGAAGTGACATATTCTAGTTTCCTTCGCCTCAGGAGAAGGCTTTGTTGAGCAAGGCACAAACAAGGAGCCTAGAAGAACGAAAGGGAGAAGGGAGCTTATCAGGAGACAGAAGACATAAAAAGGAAAGAAGACAGCTGGTGGCGGTCAGTTCTCACTGGTTACTGTCTCCCATCTTTTCCTTTTAGGGTATAATTCCAGGTGACGGCATCAGGACTATATTAGGTTGTAGGACATGCAGCTGGAGCTCACTGCTGTAGAATTGTTTGCTTACTTCTGAGGACAAATCCCCCAGGGCTTTTGAGGTCACCAGGTCTTCCATGTTTCTGGTGGAGTGAGAACAGAGGAAAACCAGCTTGTTTTTCCAGCATCCATTTACTGTTTTTCTGAGTTATACATCCCTATGGTAGAGTTTCTAATTTACAAATTCGGAGAGAGGTTAGCGATAACTACGGATTAAATAAAATGATTGTAATGAAATAGTATAAAGGTTATTTTATATGTGTGAGTTATTAAGCGACCATGCTAGTCTACTCCAATAATCTCAGCACACCAGAGGTAGAGGCAGGAAGGTCTCCTCAGCTTTAAAATCATCCTGGCCCATGGCAAGCCCCTTTTTTTTTCTCTTAAAATAGCAAAATGGAACTGACGTAGAGGAAGCATGGGAATTCTCCATTCCTTCCACTGATTCAGTTCTCACGCAAATCAGGGGTGTCCAACCTTCTGAAATTATGACAGGACCTGATGGTCCACCTTCTTAGCTCTTCTGAGACTGGTGAGCCACAGGTTGGACACACCTACACCAAATAATGGGGTAAAAAATGGTCCAGGTGATCACTTTTCCAGGCGCTGGCCCTGGAAGCTTGTCCCTTATCTCTGAAGGCCAGTCTAGCTCCTCCAACCCTGCCACATCTGCTAATCTCATCCTATGCTTAGTAAGGAACACCCAGGCTTTGGAGTAAGAAAGTGCTAAGCTTACAGCTCTGGCTAGAGAGACTTGGTAAATCACTAAAGTGCCCACTTCCCTTCCCTGTTAAAGGAGATGGTGCTCGTATCCCCCCACAGGCCAACGCTGGAAGGGTTGAAGGCAAGAAATACACTGAGTGCTCAACCCGAAGCCTAGCACGGGGCACTTGACATGTGTGACCGTTGAAGCACAAATAGGATCTGACTTCCCGAGACAAACTGTACTACTGAAGCATGGACTGTGTCTAATGTCTGGTTGGCATCTTTCTTCATCGGCAGGTCCCTCTCTACCCACCTAGCACGGTATGTCCAATGTCAATAGGAATGAATGGATACTATCCCACGCTAGCCAGGAGAGCAAAACAAAACAGGAAATAAGAAGTGTTCAAGACAGCTGGGCGACATTGGAACTCCATGCACGGTTGAGGAGGATGCAAAATAGTGCAGCTGACTGGGAACATGGTGGTTCCCCAAAATTAAAAACAAATACTATGCCGTCCAGCCATCCCACCTCTAGGTACGTACCTGAAAGACCTGCAGAAAGGGACTTCAGCAGAATGTGTATGCCCCCGTTCACTTCCGTGCTACTCACTGTGGCCAAAAGGTGAAGGCAGTCCAATGTATTTATGGGTGGACTGATTTGAAATATAGATAGTGAAGCAGTACTCAGCCTTAAAATGGGGATTCTAACATGTGCTACCCATGGATAAAACCTCGACAGCACGATATTATATGAAATAAGCCAGTCACAGAAAGCCAACTAGGCCATTGCCATGGCTCAGAGGATAATGGCTCCTACTCCCAAGCCTGATGGACTGAGATCCACGTGTTGGAAAGAGAGGAGGCCTCTAGTGGGTAAAGTGAGCTCAGCACACGTACTGTGGCATGGCCACTCAAACACCAGCAATGAAGGAGGCATCAAGGATACTCATAATCATGGAAACAGATAAGAGATCTGGGGAGATGGGCCAGGGAGATAGCTCACTGGGTAAGGCCTCACTGTGCAAGCATAAGAATGATTGTTTAAACACCCAGAACCCAGAGAAAAGCCAAGTTCAGCAGATGCTTCTGTAATCCAGAGCTGGGAGTGCAGAGACAGGTGGATCTCAGGGACTCTCTACCAGTCTAGCTGACGCCCCAAAGCTCCATGTTCAGTGAGAGACTGGGCTTCAAATAATAATAATAATAATAATAATAATAATAAGTCCAGACACAGTGGAGAGGGGCGGCATCCAGACACGGCAGAGAGGCACCGCAATCAGGAAGAGGCTTTGGTTGCAGACACATGCGGGGACCAGCGCTGAGGCAGACACAAGCGGCAGGGACCGCGTGGAGGCAAACGCAAGCAGCAGGGATGGGCATGCAATAACGAGAGCAGATCGCCCTACTACAATTAAATCAAAGAGGTAGGCCTTTTGTTGGCGAGGTCACTGGCAAACGGGGAGCCTGGTCCTGTCCTGAAGACCCTTCGGAGGATTGAGAGGGTTCTTGGCCTGCGGCAGGAACCAGGTAACAGAGCGAGAGCATTTTGTAAGTGGAGCCCTTGGCCAGCAGGAAAACAAGATCCGGTTTTTAAAAGACCCATTAGATAGGATCAATAGGAGGAGATGGGCAGGCGCCAAGGCAAGAATTCACCCAATAGTCTGAAAAACAACATGAAAACACCAGAACCCAATGATCTTACAACAGAAGTATTTGAACAACCTAACACAGAAGAAGTGGAAAAAATTGACTTTATGAAAGCAATAGAATCCCTTAAACAACATGTAAAAAACGCCCTTATAGAAATGGATGAGAAGTATAACAAAAAGTTTGAAGAAATGAGTAAATACGTACATGATACACTGGGAAACCAAGAAAAAACGATGAAACAGGTAATGGAAACAGTTCAAGAATTGAAAACTGAAATGAAGGCAAGGAAGAAAATACAAACTGAGGACCAGCTGGATATGGAAAATCTAGGTCAACGAGCAGAGTCTACAGAAACAAGCATAACCAATAGAATACAAGAGATAGAAGAAATAATCTCAGATTCTGAGGACACCATAGAGAAAATAAACGAACAGATCAAAGAAAACAGCAAAGCCAACAAATTCTCAACATAAAACATTCAGGAAATATGGGATACAATAAAAAGACCAAACCTAAGAATAATAGGAATAGAAGAAGGAGAAGAGTCACAGCTCAAAGGCCCAGAAAATATTTTGAACAAAATTATGGAAGAAAACTTTCCCAACATAAAGAAAGATATTCATTTAAATATTCAAGAAGCATACAGAGCACCAAACAGACTGGATCAAAGAAAAACATCTCCTGGCCATATAATAATCAAAACACAAAATATACAGGTTAAAGAAAGAATATTAAGAGCTGCAAAGGAAAAAGGGCAAGTAACTTATAAAGGTAAACCGATCAGACTTACACCTGACTTCTCTATGGAAACCATAAAAGCCAGAAAGTCCTGGATAGATGTACAGCAGAAGCTAAGAGACCATGGATGCAAACCCAAACTACTATACCCAGCCAAGCTATTATTCACTATCAATGGAGAAAACAAGACATTCCAGGATAAGAACAAATTCAAACAATACATAGCCACAAATCCAGCCCTACAGAAAGTAATAGAAGGAAAATCGCAACCCAAGGAATCCAACACTGCCAACGCTGCCTACAATAACTCAGGCATCTAGCGACCCTTCACCAGCACATCTCAAAGAAGGGAGACACACAATCTCTACTACCAAAAACAATAAAAATAACCGGAGTAAACAACCACTGGTCATTAATATCACTTAATGTTAATGGGCTCAATTCACCTATAAAAAGGCACAGGCTAAGAGATTGGATACGAAAACAGGATCCAACATTCTGCTGTTTGCAAGAAACACATCTCAACCACAAAGACAGGCACCTACTCAGAGTAAAGGGTTGGGAAAAGGTCTTTCAAGCAAATGGTCCTAAGAAAAAAGCAGGTGTGGCCATACTAATTTCTAACAAAACTGACTTCAAACTAAAATCAATCAGAAGAGACCGAGATGGTCACTTTATACTCATAACAGGAACAATTCATCAGGATGACATCTCAATCCTGAATATCTATGCCCCTAATATAAAAGCACCCACTTATGTAAAAGAAATATTACTAGAACTCAAGGCAGACATCAAACCACACACACTAGTAGTAGGAGACTTCAACACACCTCTCTCTCCAAGGGACAGGTCAATCAGACAGAAACCTAATATAGAATAAAGAGAATTATTGGAGGTAATGAAGCAAATGGACTTAACAGACATCTATAGAAATTCCACCCAAATAGGAAAGAATATACCTTCTTCTCTGCAGCTCATGGAACCTTCTCAAAAATTGACCACATACTTGGAAACAAAGGAAACCTCCACAGATACAAAAAAATCAGTGTCCACCTGTGTCCTATCTGATCACCACGGATTAAAGTTAGAAGGCAACAACAATGCTACCCACAGAAAGCCAACAAACTCATGGAAACTGAACAGTCAACTACTGAACCACACCTGGGTCAAGGAAGAAATTAAGAAAGAAATTAAAGTTTTCCTTGAATTTAATGAAAATAAAGAGACAACATACTCAAACCTATGGGACACAATGAAAGCAGTCAGTGCTAAGAGGAAAGTTCATAGCACTAAGTGCCCACTTAAAGAAAACGGAGAATGCATACATTGGGGACTTGACAACACACCTGAAAGCTCTAGAAAAAAAAAGAAGCAGACGCGCCCAGGAGAAGTAGAAGACTGGAAATAATAAAACTGAGGGCTGAAATCAAAAAAATAGAAACACAGAAAACAGTCCAAAGAATCAATGAAACAAAAAGCTGGTTCTTGGAGAAAATCAACAAGATCGACAAACCCCTATCCAAACTAATTAAACGACAGAGAGAGAACACGCAAATAAATAAGATCAGAAATGAAAAGGGGGACATAACCACAGACACAGAGGAAATTCAGAGAATCATTAGATCTTACTACAAAAGCCTGTATGCCACAAAACTGGAAAATACAAAAGAAATGGACATTTTTTTAAATAAGTACCATATACCAAAGCTAAATCAAGACCAGGTGAATGATCTAAATAGACCTGTTACTCGCGAAGAATTAGAAACGGTTATCAAAAATCTCCCTTTGAAAAAAAGCCCAGGACCAGATGGTTTCAATGCAGAACTCTACCAGAACTTCCAAGAAGAACTAATACCTATACTCCTTAATGTATTTCACAATATAGAAACAGAAGAGGCACTGCCAAATTCCTTTTATGAAGCTACAGTTACCCTGATACCAAAACCACACAAAGACCCAACCAAGAAAGAGAATTACAGGCCTATCTCACTCATGAATATTGACGCAAAAATTCTCAATAAAATACTGGCTAACCGAATCCAAGAACACATTAGAAAAATTATCCATTATGATCAAGTAGGCTTCATCCCAGAGATGCAGGGCTGGTTCAACATACACAAATCTATCAATGTAATCCACTATATAAATAAACTGAAAGAAAAAACCATATGATCATTTCATTAGATGCTGAAAAAGCATTCAACAAAATTCAACACCCCTTTATGATAAAGGTCTTGGAGAGAATAGGGATACAAGGGTCCTACCTAAATATAATAAAAGCTATTTACAGCAAGCCGACAGCTAACATTAAATTAAACAGAGAAAAACTCAAAGCCATCCCACTAAAATCAGGAACACGACAAGGATGTCCACTCTCTCCATACCTCTTCAATATAGTGCTTGAAGTTCTAGCAATAACAATAAGACAACATAAGGAGATCAAGGGGATTCGTATTGGAAAGGAAGAAGTTAAGCTTTCGTTATTTGCAGATGATATGATAGTATACAGAGGCAACCCCAAAAATTCTACCAAAAAACTCCTACAGCTGATAAACACCTTTAGTAATGTGGCAGGATACAAGATCAACTCCAAAAAATCAGTTGCCTTCCTATACACTAAGGATAAGGAAGCAAAGAGGGAAATCAGAGAAGCATCACCTTTCACGATAGCCACAAATAGCATAAAATATCTTGGGGTAACTCTGACCAAGGAAGTGAAAGATCTATTTGACAAGAACTATAAGTCTTTGAAGAAAGAAATTGAAGAGGACACCAGAAAATGGAAGGACCTCCCTTGCTCTTGGATTGGGAGGATCAACATAGTAAAAATGGCAATTCTACCAAAAGCAATCTATAGATTCAATGCAATCCCCATCAAGATCCCATCAAAATTCTTCACAGATCTGGAGAAGACAATAATCAACTTTATATGGAAAAACAAAAAACCCAGGATAGCCAAAACAATCTTATACAATAAAGGTTTGTCTGGAGGCATTACCATCCCTGACTTCAAACTCTATTACAGAGCTACAGTATTGAAAACAGCTTGGTATTGGCATAAAAACAGAGAAGTCGACCAATGGAATCGAATAGAAGACCCTGACTTTAACCCACAAACCTATGAACACCTGATTTTCGATAAAGGAGCTAAAAGTATACAATGGAAAAAAGAGAGCATCTTCAACAAATGGTGCTGGCAAAACTGGATGTCAATCTGTAGAAGAATGAAAATAGATCCATATCTATCACCATGCACAAAACTCAAGTCCAAATGGATTAAAGACCTCAATATCAGTCCGAACACACTGAACCTGACAGAAGAGAAAGTGGGAAGTACTCTACAGCACATGGGCACAGGAGACCACTTCCTACGTATAACCCCAGCAGCACAGACACTAAGGGCATCATTGAATACATGGGACCTCCTGAGACTGAGAAGCCTCTGTAAAGCAAAGGACACTGTCACTAAGACAAAAAGGCAATCCACTTACTGGGAGAAGATCTTCACCAACCCCGCAACTGACAAAGGTCTGATCTCCAAAATATATAAAGAACTCAAGAAACTAGACCGTAAAAGGCTAATCAACCCAATTATAAAATGGGGCACTGAGCTGAACAGAGAATTCTCAACAGAAGAAGTTCAAATGGCCAAAAGACATGCTCAACTTCCTTAGCGATCAGGGAAATGCAAATCAAGACAACTTTAAGATACCATCTTACACCTGTCAGAATGGCTAAATTAAAAAACACCAATGAAAGCCTTTGCTGGAGAGGTTGTGGAGAAAGGGGTACACTCACCCATTGCTGGTAGGAATGCAAACTTGTGCAACCACTCTGGAAAGCAGTGTGGCGGTTTCTCAGGAAATTCAGGATTAACCTACCCCTGGATCCAGCAATACCACCCAAGAGAGGCCCTATCATACAACAAAAGTATATGCTCAACTATGTTCATAGCAGCATTGTTTGTAATAGCCAGAACCTGGAAACAACCTAGATGCCCTTCAACGGAAGAATGGATGAAGAAAGTATGGAATATATACATATTAGAGTATTACTCAGCAGTAAAAAACAAGGACTTCTTGAATTTTGCATACAAATGGATGGAAATAGAAAACACTATCCTGAGTGAGGTAAGCCAGACCCAAAAAGAGGAACATGGGATGTACTCACTCATATTTGGTTTCTAGCCATAAATAAAGGACATTGAGCTTATAATTCATGTTCCTAGAGAAGCTAAATAAGAAGGTGAATCCAAAGACAAACACATAGACATCCTCCTGAATATTAACCTTCATCAGGCGATGAAAGGAGACAAAGACAGAGACCCACATTGGAGCACCGGACAGAAATCTCAAGGTCCAAATCAGGAGCAGAAGGAGAGGGAGCACGAGCAAGGAACTCAGGACCGCGAGGGGTGCACCCACACACTGAGACAATGGGGATGTTCTATCGGGAACTCACCAAGGCCAGCTGGACTGGGTCTGAAAAAGCATGGGATAAATCCAGACTAGCTGAACATAGCGGACAATGAGGAATACTGAGAACTCAAGAACAATCGCAGTGGGTTTTTGATCCTACTGCACGTACTGGCTTTGGGGGAGTCTAGGCAGTTTGGATGCTCACCTTACTAGACCTGGATAGTGGTGGGCGGTCCTTGGGCTTCCCACAGGTCAGGGAACCCTGATTGCTCTTCGAGCAGATGAGGGAGGGGAATTTGATCGGGGGAGGGGGAGGGAAATGGGAGGCCATGGTGGGGAGGAGGCAGAAATCCTTAATAAATAAATAAATTTAAAAAAATAAAAACTAATAATAAAACTCATCTTTTAAATAAATAAGATTTAAAAACACTTATATAAAAAATAAAAATAAATAATAATGATAATAATAATAACAAGAAGAAGAAGAAGAAGAAGAAGAAGAAGAAGAAGAAGAAGAAGAAGAAGAAGAAATGAGGTGGAAAGTAAAAGTAAAAATAGACACCCATCATCTACCTGGCCTCCACATTCATGGGGAAGGGCATGGTAGATAAGAAGTAGCTTAACAGACATCATTTTAATTCTGCAAGATGAAAGAGTTGGAGCTTGGTTGGAGGATGATGTGCAGATACTAAATATACTAAAGCACACTGAGTCGTATAGTTAAGATTGATTTAGATGATAAATTTTATGTGACATGTAGTTTACCTAACCATTTTATTTAGAGAGGAATGAATGGATGCAGTGGTGTAAGTTGTCCTATGCACCGATCTTGAAACTATTACACTAAGTAAAAGAAGCCAGAACAAGAGACCGCAATTATATGGCTATGCTTGTAAAGAAAAATCCAGACAAGGCAAAACCACAGAGAAACCTGGTAGATTAGTGGCCACTGTTTGGTTGGAAGCATCACCTCAGCCCCTAACATCCTTATCCAAAAAAGTCTGGAATGTTTGGCTGGAGGCTTCACCCCAGCCCCCTGGTATCTGTTTCAGAATGTTGGGCAGGAGCGCTGGCATCCACTAAACCTGGGCCTTTTCTAATCCGGTCTGATCTGGTTTGATTTGGAATATTGCATGGGCGGTTTGTCAGCCAAGGAAGAAAACTTAACAACCACCAAGGGTCAAAGGGAATGGTGTGGCTGCTAAGGGGTGCATGGAATAATTGGGGGGATGATGTGTAAAGGCTGATCAAGGAGAAAGATTCCGATGTGTTATTACACAGTTGGGAATCTACAGCAAATGATGATATTCAATATACCCAAAAGAAAGGATGCTGGGTGCTTTCATCACAAAGAAATGATAAATGCTGGGAGAGACAGACTTGAACACTAAGCCATGGGTACATTGTTAGACTATTTCTCATACTTCATACACGTGTGTACTTTGTACATATGTATTTTTTAAGTAAAATAAATAGAAGAAGAGGCTGCCTGGGGTCTGAAATGCTGTAGAAAAAAGTTCAACTAGGTCATCTTTGCAAGTTTCAGTTTCTGTCCCAGGAGCCTTAGAAATGTTCAGGTTCACTACCTGCTGCAGGGCACCAGAAGTGTGGGGCTTTCGCAGCTAGCCGGAAGACCCGTCTCTCCCTGGAGACACCGAGTGTCTAACCACGAACCTCCTCAGAGCCTATGAATAGACCTAGTACAGCATTTCCCCTAGAAACACCCTACAGGGAAATTCAGCTCGCTGCTTTCCTGGTAATGAGGTAATTACGCGCCATTCATTGAGAATGTACAAAAACAATCACAAGATGGTATAAACAAACAGCTGCTCAGCAGGTTTCCTGCAGGATGCTAAATGCAAACTTTAAAAAATCATTTTTAAGATCAGTTTTGATAACCTAATACGGTAATCCCAAATGTGAGGAGAGAGTATGTGGCCGTTCAGAAGTGACAAAGACACGTTCTGTAGGGCGGCAGATAGTCTGGGCCATTCAATGAGGAAATCTGAAGCCAGAATGGGGCGGAAACAAAGTGTGATTCACTCTCTGGCAGGCATCCCTCCCCACGCATGCACTTCGCAGGTTTGAAAACACCTTCTGTCCTAACGCATTCCACACAGAGCACAGATTCACTTTGCTCCTCCTGAAAACAGGAGGCCAACAGGAGCCTGGAGCAGTCAAAGCTGAGCTGTCTTGGTGCAGTGAACCACCCAAGACCACGTCAAAGGCCACCCACCCGCACTATGAAAGAGCCTGGTGGGGCTTGTCTAACTGAGGCTAAGAACCGCAAACCTGAGGATTTGAAAACTAGCAAGCCATCTCTGCAGCAGAGATAAAAACGTAAGTAACAGTGTAGCGCTATAACAAGCACTATTTTGTTTGCTGCCTCCTCCTCGTCTTTGTAAAAGTGCTACTGTGTTCTTCCCATCCCAGAAGGCAAAAGGGAGTCTCAGGCAAAGAGATCTGTCACCTGAACCCATCTGCACTCTGCAGTATATGCATGCACCAACTGAGGCAGGGCAGGCAGGGAGCATTCTCTTACTTCATAGATTGTATAAAATGTATCATTTGTCTTTTTCAGACAGGGTCTCTGGTAGCTCAGGCTGGCCTCTGACTTACCATGTAGTTGAGGATAGCCTTCACCTTCTGTACTCCTGCCTCTACCTCCTGAAGCTGGATCTACAGGTATGCCCTCCTACACCCTACTAACCTAATCTGTTTCTACATATTGTCTTCTTCTAGACATTTTGTATAAGTGACACCATAAATATGTGAGGTTTCTTTTTCAGTCTAATTTCATTTATATTTTCAGGTCTATCCATGCTTTTGCATAGTGAAGGCTTTGTTCTTTTTTATGGCTGAGTAGTATTCCTCCATATTCTCTCTCTCTCTCTCTCTCTCTCTCTCTCTCTCTCTCTCTGACACACACACAGAGATGGAGTTGGGCTGTTTCTAATTTTGGCCTTTGCACTCTGATGATGTATACTTTTGTATGTAGGTTTTATGTCCCCAGGTCCCTGGGGTACATGCCTAGAAGTGGAATCACTGAGTCATACGGTGAGCTCTGTTTAGCTTTTTGAGGAACTCCCAGAGCAGCTGCCCCACCGCGCACCTACAGTTCTTACCCTGTGGAGGTGGCAGAGCTTCTTCTTGGTTATTGTTCGTGTTATCTCTAATTTGACCCAAAACTAAGATAAAGACCTGGAACCCATCATGCAGCAACAGATAATAAAGCTACGTGCCAAGCACTGGAGTCCACGATTTCTATGCTTACGGTTTTGTCGCTGTTGTTTGTTTGTTTTCGCAACCCATGATGAGACTTGAGGTCGGTGTCTCTGTCCCCATCTCATCAATGAGAAACCTAAAAAGCGGTTTCGGCTTTATGTCACCCCCACCCCGGACCCTAAGAACAGAGGTTCCCAATCTGCGTTGCATAACTCTGTAGCAGCCTTACGGCTGCTACTTACAACCAAACAACAGAATCTTAAAGTCCGGAAAGCTCTACTCCTCCCTCTAAACTACTTTAACTACTTTGGAGTTCTGTGAAGAACCTGACAGCCTTGTTCACACTGTCTATGCAGGGCTTAGAACAATGCATCGGTAGCAGATGGTAGTTGTTCTATAAGTATAAACCAAGTGAATGAATGTTTTTTCTGATAAACTGAAAAAAAATTGCCAAACTAAGATGCTTTCAACATTTGTTGGGCTAAGGCATTGCTTCCCAAAATGACTAAGGAAAAATTGCACAGGGGATAAATTAAAATATAGTTTACAGGAAAAAAAAATGCTACGCATTTGCATTTGTGTGCACACGCATGCACTTCACCAGGCTCTTCTGAATCAGATTCTCGGGTGGGATTCAGATTCACTCTTACCCTCCCCAGATGATGCTAGCAGCCCTTTCTACAGAGTCACGAAACCACGCCCCTGTTCAGAGAGGCACTGACCTGGGAATAGCTCTGTCTATGGCTACCTTCCTAGGCTGGGGTGATCTCCCTCTGAACCAAAGCCACCGCTCAGCAACTCCACAACCAGAAATCTTTTCCTGGATTCATTGCCATTGAATCCACTGACTGCTGCTGGCTTCACGATTAGACTGTGAAAGCTGCCCATAGCAACATGGTGTTCTTTTCACAGACGCAAACCAAAGAGGAAGGAGATTGGGGAGGGAGGGTCCTCCTGCGCACACACTGCTGTGATAAGAACCATCACAAAGATCCCTGAAGGGCTCTAATCAGAACTCGGGCCTGGAATCAGACCCTTTACAAAGGGCTTTACAAACTGTACCTTGCTACTTGAGTCACAAAAAGGCATAAGAGCAAGTGCCTGGTACATACTCCATCATTGAACTGACGTCAGTTCCCACAATAAGCCCATAATCAACGTTCCCTTCAGCTCAAAACAGCGTATGTGTCCTTCCCATTTTCCCTTTAAAAACCCTTTTCTGTCTGCCTCCTGAATGCATCCACAGTTGCCATGGCACCGCTGCTTGCTGCTGTCCCCGTGGAGAGCCATTCTCTGTCATTTAGGTTGACAAGAGCTTTCATGACTGCTGACTGACTATCCACATCAGAAAGGGGCTACAGGTCAGTTCCTCTGCTTCGGGCTTGCTTTCTTATCTTTAGCTCACGGGGTTGGAAGTTATAATGGTGTGTACAAAGGAGAAAACCAGCTCCTTAATCACTTTTCTGTACTTGTTCAAGTCTCACACACCCACTTCGTGGAGGACCAAAGAGGACTTTCTCATATTAGCAAATCAAAATCTACAGATATTCGAGTCTTTGTCTACAGATCAAGTAGATTCACAGGATGAGAAGCCCAGGTATGGGAATATCGGTGAGCAGAGGACAGGTGAGGTAGAGGAGACGAACGTGGGAAGTCAGGATGAGCCCTAGTAGAGTCTTATTGACCACACGTGAGATGGGGTGGGGAGCAAGCAAACCACGGGCATCGAGAACTTGAGCGCTCTCAAGACAGCCTTGCAGGTACACAAAGATCATCAACACAGACTTTGCCGTCACGGGCGTGGTCCTCCAACCAAAAGCCACAGCAGCACTACAGCCAGGCATGAGCAATCTCAGTTCTCCCCATTCACCTGCATCATTTGAGTGCACATTAGCATGCTCTAAAGCAGCTTGAGAACAGGTCCTGTTCACTATTGATTCAGCTGGAGCTGGGACTAGGGCGCTCTTGGGGCATTAGTGTGCCTAAGGATTGCCTAGAATGCTCCTGACAATCGACTTGGGCTGTGGTTTTAGCAAGGCCACAGACGGTTATGATTCCAGAAGTTCTAACAATTAGCGCCGGACAGATGACGAGAAGTTCCCATGGACACAGCACAATATCCTTGACTAATTGTTTTCGTGCTTTTTGTCTTTTTCCTGTTGCTCATTTTCCAGCAGATACACCATTCCGCGTCCACTGCCACTTGGCGGGGGTATGAGCAGAGGGAAAGTAAACAAGATTAAAGGAGCTGGAGACAGGCAGGCAGGTGACCTCTCTACCAGGCTGCAGCTCTGGGATGGCATTGCTTTAGAGCAGACATGTTTTAGGGCTGCCCCCAGACACAGAATAGCATCGAACCCTGAGGAAAGGCCACACAACCCAAAGCACCATGTTAACAGAGATGAGGGTCATCCCAGGAGCAACCTTGATGAGCTGGTATGTGGGGGCAGTCCTGTGAGGTGCCTGCAGGGACAGAAGACTCAAAGATCCAAATAGGCCTTTACTGCCAACACAATTATCACCATAACCATCACCATCACTAACGACCACCACCACCACAATCAGTACAACAGCACAATCACCACCACAAATCACTACAGTCACTAATGTCACCAAAATCACCACCACCACAATCATCACCACCACCACCACCACCACCATTACCACAATCACCACCACCACCACCACCATTACCACAATCACCACCACCACCACCACCACCATTACCACAATCATCACCACCACCACAATCACCACCACCACCACCACCATTACCACAATCATCACCACCACCACCACCACCATTACCACAATCATCACCACCACCACCATCGCAATCACCAACACCACCACAATCACCACCACCATCGCAATCACCAACACCACCACAATCAATCACCACCACTTCAATCACCAACACCACCACAATCAATCACTACCACTACCGCACTCTTTAAATATTTAAAATTTAAAAAAAAAATAGTAGTGTTATGGTCTGGCTCGTTGGCTGTTCCAAAATGCACTGAGAAACTTAGTCCCCAAAGTCCTGTGCTAATGGTATTTGGAACTTTTGGTTCATAATTGGATGAGGCCTTTGGGAAGGTAAAACAGAACTAGATGAGTTCCTGAGGGTGGGGCCCTAAGGGTCAAATTAGTGGCTACTTATGTTGAGACTCCCATCAGCAAGTTCTCTCAGTCCCACCACATGGCACCCTGCTGAGTCCCTTCCAGGCAGAAGGTGCTCACCAAATGTGGCCCTGTGGACTCCTTAGCCTCCAGAGCTATGAAACTGATTTTCTAAGATGTTAAGACAGGGATCACTAAAAATACCCCAGGTTAGATCAAACTCATGACCTTCCCGCCTCAGTCTCCTCGGTGCTGGGACCTCAGACACACTCCACCATGCCACCATCTTTCTCTTCTCCTTGCTCAGTTTCAGCAGCAAGAGCCGGACTTGGACAGGGGCTGACTTCACGTCTACCTCCCTAACCTTCTCAATGATTGAGTTGTGACTTGATTTCCACCCCCCAACCTTCTCGGTGATCATGTTCAGCATTCCTAGATTCAAGATCCCTACAACTTCAAGTTGTAGCAATTCTACTAATTTCTATTTTAAAAAGTTTTAAAACTTGCCAGACTTGTAGTCCCAGAACTCGAAAGGCAGAGGCTGGTGTTTGAGGCCATTGTGGTTTATAAAGCAAGTTCCAGGGCAGTTTACAGTGCAGGCTACATAGGGAAACCAAGAAAGAAGGAAGAGAGGAGAGAGAGAGAGAGAGAGAGAGAGAGAGAGAGAGAGGAAGAAGGAAGGAAGTTCTAAGAACTGTTGCATTAAAGTAGATAACTTATCCAGTATAAGTAAGTTTCAAGGAGTAGCACCTGCCTCTTAGAGGCCACGCACCTCTTCCTTCCTGAAGTGAGAGCCCACAGACCAAGATAGCAGCATGCCTGTGAGTAATGTCCCTCTCACATCTGCCAGTCTGTTATTTCTGGGCAGAAACTCTCCCTACTAGGTCCAAACAGCATCAGGGTCTGTCCTGTTACCAGACCCGTGCTCCACCAGTGTCCTGAATCTCTTTGGTAGCCTGCTCCAGAGCTCCCTGAGGAGAACAGGGGTCTCTTCTCTCTTACAAACCCAGCAAAGCGGTAGAATGAGCTACCTGAAAGTGACTACCAACAGCTAACATGAATGACTCAAATCACAACCACTGCCCCGGCCTGCCCCCACTTCCCCTTCCCTTACGTCATTTCTGAGAGAGGTATGTGAGGGCCTCTTGCCTCACCAGTCCAGCTGCTCTGGCTGTGGCACTTACAAGAGAGTGTGACCTCGCCACACCAAAGAGGGACTGCCAGCTCTAAGGGAGTCCAAACGTCTAGGGTGGCTGGCATCAGTCATGTGGACAGAGAAGAGAGAGAAGGCAGAGAGGAAAGAAACTGTGAGGTGGGAAAAGGAGAGCTAATCAGACAGCCATGGTTCTGGTAGTTCATTTCCTGATTCCTACTTCCTGAAACTTGACAGCCCTTTGTATCCACACAGTGTCTCTGGGCGTCTTCCCAGGAGCTCCCATTTCCACCATAGATACAGTATTCTTCGCTTGTGCTGACTGTCTCTCAGTGGTTCGAGGTATCCTCGGCACTGGGGGTCATTTCACACACCTATTTGTAACTCCAGCCAAAGGTGATTCACAGGGCATTTAATAATTGAAAGGACACCTTGATTATCACACATTATCCTTTATGAGCATGCTAAAACTCAGAGGACAACCAGCCTCTCTAGAATGAGGCCCCAACTCTAGTCAATGACCTGATTTCTGAATCAAGGAAACTGTAGATGCTCTGGATTGGGCTAGAACCACTACACATTCTTAATAAGAGAAATGAATGCTTCCTGGTGCTCCAAAAGGAAGGCACTGGCCAGCAAGACCCCAAGTCATCCCAGAAGGTGGCCCAACTGGTAGAGGAAAAGGAGTAAAGGAGTCAAGAGTCTCCACGTTAAGTCCCTAAAATTCACCCCCAAAGAACCTCAACTGACCTTAATAGCTGAAAAAACAAAGGTTCATTTTGTCCATCTCTATGGTCTTGAATGCCCAACAGGAAAGAACAACCAGCAGATGCGGTAGTCTGAGATAATACACAGAGTGAGGGTCTATGTAAAATAGACACTGAGAACTTGCCTTATTTAGGTTTCTACCAGTGTGATAAACACCATGACCACAAGCAACCTGGGAAGGAAAGGGTTTATTTGGCATATACATCCTGGGTCCCAGCGCATCAGTGAAGGAAGTCAGGGCAGGAACTTGAGGCAGGAGCCAAAGCAGAAGTCATGAAGGAACACTGCTTACTGGCTTGACTCACATGAATTGTTTAACCTGATTTATTTTTTGTTTTGTTGTTGTTGTTGTTGCTGTTGTGGTTGTTTTTCGAAACAGAGTTTCACTGTGTAGCCTTGGCTTTTCCTAGAACTTGCATTGTAGATCAGATTGGCCCTGAATTTACAGTGATCTGCCTGCTTCTGACTCCTGGGTGCTGGGATTAAAGGCGTGCCACTTGGCTAACCCAGGAACCACCTGCACAGGTACACCTGGCTAACCCAGGAACCACCTGCACAGGTACAGCACCACCCACAATGGACTTCCTCCCCCATCCCTGCCGTACCCACCCCCCCAGTAATCATTAATCAAGAAAATGCCCAGCAGACTTGCCTATGGGCAATCTGAAGGAGGCATTTTCTCAGCTGAGGTTCCTGTTCAGAAGTATCAATCTTGTGTCACGTTGACAAATGCCTAGCCAGGACAACACTATACCAGCAATTATAAAGTCTACACAAAATGACACCAGCAAACAGTCTTCATAAAAAACAAAACGTTAATTGATGCTAGCATGTTCCATGATTTATAATAATTATTCTTAGTTTAGGACAAAAATTCTGAATTCTTTTATTTGCTTAGACCCTAACACCATTTGTGTAATAAGTTTCCTTACCAAGTTTACTTTTCTTAGACCCCTGGTAACCACTACTCTGCTCCTTATGTTTGGTGACTATGTTTTTAACCCTCTTATAAAGATTGTGTCTTCTAGGCCTCAACAGTCCCACACTAAATGATGGTCCTACGAAGCTTCTCCCCTTCCCAGCTTCAGAGCTCTGCAGCATCTCCGACTCCCCCCAGCAGGCAGCTCATGAGACCAACATCAGTTGGGTTTATGGAAAATGGATCTTTGGACCTCTTCAGCCCTAAAGATTAAGAGACAGCCCTCTCCAGAGGTTGGGGAAGGAATGAGTTTGGCTAGATATGCAGAGGAAAAGAAGAACAAGCTACATGGTGGCTGGCAGCTGATGCAACACAAGACCGCATTACAGTAGGACACCATGTGACCCCTCAGACAGTGAAGACAAAAGAGCACCCCAAATCAGCTGGGACCAAAGTGGCTGTGAAACCATTAACTAACTGTCTTTTGTTTCATTATACTGGCTCCTCTCCACCATGAATCTACCAAATCCTTGCTCATTCAGAAAACCCTATGTAAGGAGAGGCAAAGCCTAATCTGGGAAAAATCCCAGCCCATTCCTGACATTCCCCATTTTTTCCCTACCTTCTTTCATGAGTGATCCTCCTCTCGATCAAAATGAGTTTGCAAAGTGAGCTATCTAAGATCCCAGATCACTTCTTGAGAGTCCATGCCCACCTCTTGCATTCAGTGTACACTACCATTATTTTCTTAGTAAACTCTATGTTTTCCTTTGCTTAATAAGCTTCGTTGCTTTATAATGTCCCTCTTTCGGCAGGGAGCTAAGACAGGCTCTAACTCTATAACTTAGACTGACTTAAAGCTCAGTGTGTGGCGTAGGCTGACCTCATACTTGTAGCAATCCTCCTGCCTCAGCTTCCCACATGCTGGGACTTCAGATGTGAGCCATTATACGTGACAGAACCCCAACTCGGCAACAACAACAACAACAATAGCTGGTGAGCAAGAGTGCTCCAAGAATTTCGTTTAGGAGCAGCAGTGTGGTTCAGTGGGTCTGACCCCAGCACAGCATAATACAAAAGAAGTTTGAAGCCAGGCAGTGGTGGCGCACGCCTTTAATCCCAGCACTCGGGAGGCAGAGGCAGGCGGATCTCTGTGAGTTCTGAGTTTGAGGCCAGCCTGATCTACAAGAGCTAGTTCCAGGACAGGCTCCAAAGTTACAGAGAAACCCTGTCTCAGGAGGAAAAAAAAAACACCAAAAAACAAACAAAAAGGGGACTGAGAAGATGGCTCAGAGGTTAAAATGACTGGCTGCTCTTCCAGAGGTCCAGAGTTCAATTCCCAGCAACCACATGGTAGTTCACAACCGTCTACAATGAGGTCTGGTGCCCTATTCTGGCACGTAGGCATACATCCCAGAATACTATATACATAATAAATAAATTTTAAAAAAGAATATTTTTTTTAAAAAAAAAGAAGTTTTACTCGAACTAGGCTCCTTTCTTTTTTAATTTTCTTTTTAATTTTATTTATTTTTCAAACTAGGTTTCTTTTAGTTGCCATATTGGATGCCTCACATTTTCTTTCTTTCTTTCTTTCTTTCTTTCTTTTTTCTTTTGGTTTTTTCGAGACAGGGTTTCTCTGTGGTTTTGGAGCCTGTCCTGGCACTAGCTCTTGTAGACCAGGCTGGCCTCGAACTCACAGAGATCGGCCTGCCTCTGCCTCCCGAGTGCTGGGATTAAAGGTGTGCGCCACCGCCGCCCGGCGCCTCACATTTTCTTGTCTTTAAAGTACTGACAAAATAAATAGCAATTTTTTAATTAAAAAGAAAAAAAAGCATGTCTTATTGCTCTGATATTCCTGTGATGTCATCTTCATCTTCTCAGCCCAAGATGACTTGTCACTCCACCAGCAGAGGGGAGGGTGGAGCCAAGAGCACAGGCCTTAAAGCTGCATCCTCACTCACAGTATGGTCAGCCCCTCGCAGGAAAAAAATCAAGCAAGAGAGATTGGGCTTGGTGGCACACACTTGGAAATCCCGTGTTCAAGGAAGCGAAGCAGGAGGATCCTGAGTTGGAGAACAGCCTGGGTTTAACAGTGAGACCCTGACTCAAAACTAAAAATAACAGTAAAGAAGCAGGGGGGCAAATATTGGGGACAGCAAGTGGCCTGTGCTTCAGAAAAGAGTGTGCGCCTGATATTACAATCAGGGCAGCTCAAGGCAGCCAAGCACAACGGCCCAATAATGAGTCCTGCTCATGAAGTTGAACCCATGCCACACCTTCCCCTGGCTCCTGCCATGGTGGAGACTTCTGATTGTATTATTAATTAATTATTCATTGTTATTATAAATTTACTGCTGCTGGTGGTGGGTAGAGACTGCAATGTACAAAAAGGTACAAGCTGGACATGGTGCTCACATCCGCAATTTCAACACACAAAAAAAAAGCTGAGGCTGGAGGATTTCTGTGGGCTTGAGGCCAGCCTGAGATACATAGTAATTCCAGGCCAGCTTGGGCTACAGCGTGAGACCCTGTCTCAAATAATGAAAAGGGAAGAGGGGAAAGGAAGAGGAAGGGAAGGAGGAGGAAGGAGTTTTCCCCTTCTGCTCACTCTGAGTCTCTTGTAGGAACATTAGTGCTCAGGGGACACCGAAGCAGAAGACTGCTCTAAGGGGAAGCAAAACCACCATTTACAATAGACAAGGTAATTCTGGGGAATTCCCAGGACTGCAGGGTTTCTTTCTCCCGTGAGTCTGATTGTGGCTGCGCTCTCGGTAAGGTACACTTCAGAGCCTCTCCTGTACGAGCTTCTCAGCGGATGAGAAGCCATCTTGCACGGCACCCGCAATTACCGATGCTGTCTAGGCCCAGCGCGAACGCTGGTTGCCATGGTACTGCTTTTAATTGTTCCTGTGCTGACACATCTTGTCACACTGTCACATGCTGCTCCCATGCACAGGGACCACATTTATCTCATGCTGCTATCTGCTGACTGATGCTTCAGCTCCGCACCAGAAATAGTGCTCCGTCACCCAAGGAGCAAGTGCCTGTGGGTGTCACTGAGCATGTGGGTGTCACGTCCCTGCCTCCCTCACCCATCAGGAATAAGGGCTGGAAACAAGAGGCCTGGGTACTCTGCGGCATGCCTTTGGGCAAAGACTTTAATCTTGCTGGGCCTGGGACTCCAGGTGGAGTGGCTCCACAGTACCGTCCTGATTGTAATAGTCAGATCCCGCTAGCCTTTTCCCAACAGCACAGGCTCAGTTGAGCGCCAACATCAGAGTGCAAACGCAGCAATTCCTGTAAGCCCTTGCACAGCCCTCCCAAGCTGCTGCTTTCTAAACCTCCCTTCTAGTACCTCATGGCTGCAAGAGATTTGTTTGGAGTTAATTCCCTGGCAAGATGCCACTTGCAGAGCCATCCCCTCTGATGTGCTAAAGGGACTGTGTTCTGCTGGGCTCCGGTCATTATTTGTTTTGAAAATGCTTTCTTCCCAAAGTCCCTGATTAGCGCTTTAGCCTCCAAGTTAGCTCTCTACCTGAATGCAAGTTCTAAATTTAGAGGCCTGGCCTGTGTGGGATGCTGTCCTGCAGACCTGATTTCCAGAGTGGCGTCTTGTGGGAGAGAGAGCTGAGAGAACATGGCTGTTACCTGTCTAGCCAGCATGCAGCTGGGCTCGCTGGCCAGAGTACAGATGAGGTCATCTTTCCTTTTCTGCTTACATTGCCCAGACCCCTAGAACTCACGTGCTAGATGCAGGAGCTGGGCCCCCACCTGCATTCTCTTCAATTCTCCTTCCCACCGTAGGGAAGTTATTTCTGGAAATCCCCAGTTGGGGTTTCATGTATAGCTACAAAAAAAAAAAAAAAAAGCCTGGAAACTCAGTTGGCAAAGATAACAGGGTATACAGGGTGTCTTGGTACAGATATCCTCATCTCAGGGAGGGGTGGGAGGTGGAGTTGGTGGAGTGAGGGACATCTTGGGCCTCAATCACAGTCTCTTCTTTGTTGTTTAGATTGTTTATTTGCTTCTTTGTTTCAGATAGGGCCTAACACGTTTCAAGTTGGCTTTCCATTCACTAGGTAGCTAAAGATGACCTTGAACTCCTGTTCCTCTTGCCAGAACCTCTTGAGATTACAGACATGTAGCGCTATGTCCTGCTGAATGATGCCCTGAGAACGGAAGCCAGAGCTTTGTGCATGCTAGGCAGGTACTCTCCCAGCTTAGCCACGTCCCTAGCCTGTACTGCTTGGCTTCTTGAGACAGCATCTTATGTAGACCAGGCTAGCTTCAAACTCTGGCTCCTCCTGCCTCTGCATCCTGGGGGCTAAGACTGTAGTCTTGTGGCCCCTAGGCTGCTCATCCTGATACTATGGATTGCATATATCAGTTTGCCTGAGAAGGAATGAGGGAGAACTCTGGCAAAACCCTGGCTGGCTCTTGAAGACAGGATGCTGGGACAAATGTGATGGTCTAAAGGAACAAAGGAATGAAGCAGACATCTAGCGCTTTGCTCTTGGGTAACAGAGATGTGCAAACCAAGCTCCAGTTGAACGACTTGCTCATGTTTCATGTCCAAAGCTGATTATTATGGTAAAAAGATAATTGCATGTCCTTTCTGTGTCATGCCTGAGCATTGTGTGGCAAGCCACTCCAACACAGTTCTCCTGGAGAATAAACTTCGGCTTAGCTTATTATTATCAGAGTCCAGATTCTGTGACGTTAGATGTCTGCTATATACGCAAACGATTGCCATTCAATATATAAGGTAACTCCAAAGATTACAGCTGATTGCTTTCCAAGACTGTCACCAGACTTCTAACCTGGTTAGCTTATTTCGCAATGCCTTTCCTAGCTCTGACACAGGCACACAAAAGGAATGGCTTAGCAGTGTGGGATTCCATTTGGCATGGGCTCTACACACACCCCTCCTTGAATAAACTGTGTAGCACAAGATCCTGACTATTTTAATATGTCACATTACTGACTTTTTAAGACACTTTCTTAAAGTTCACAGTTTATATACCATGAGAAATCTCTCAAGAATAAAAAAACTGAAGTTGAGGGCAGAGAGAAAGCTTGGTGCTTAAGAAGTAGGTTCCAGCTAGGCTGTGGTGGTGCACGCCTTTAATTCCAGCACTCAGGAAGCAAAGGCAGTGGATTTCTGTGAGTTCGAGGCCAGCCTGATCTACAGAGTAAGTTCCAGGACAGCTAGGGCTACAGAGAAATCCTGTCTCAAAAAAGCAAAACAAGGAGCTGGAGGGATGGGTCAGTGGTTAAGAGCACTGGCTGTTCTTTCAGAGGTCCTGAGTTCAATTCCTAGCAACCACATGGTGGCTTACAACCTCTGTAATGAGATCTGATGCCCTCTTCTAGGATACACGCAAACATGCGGAAAGAACATTATATCCACAGTAGATAAGTATTTTTTTAAAAAAAAAAAAAGGAAGAAAGAAAAAGAAAGAAGAGGAGGGGTGAAGGGGAGGAGGAGAGGAAAGAGGAAGCATTTGTTGAATTTGAGTGGTGGGATTACTCAGAGAACAGCATAAACGGGATAGTAAGAACTGGATTACAAATGACACAGGAGTCAGAGAGCTTCCCGTGGAACTTATGCGGACATTACAAGCTGTTGCAGGATTTAGATCTCACAAAAGATACGGAAATCAGCAGCGGACTTTATTCTGAGCCTTTGTCGAAAACCCAACGGTATCCCAGCACCTTCAAAGATGGAGTCACAGCTTCCAAGAAACCGACCAGCCAGTGAGTACGTGGGGCACTGCGCACGGTTTTCAGCACAAACGTCCTTATCACTTGTTCAAAAGCGTAGCTGCCCAGAGCCTGGCAGGGGCATCAGACCTATAATCCCATCAGGCTGAGACGCTTCCAGGGCAATACACAAGACCCTGCTTCGAAATAAAAAGATTTTTAGAAAACTGTACAGGGAGCATGGGGCTGTGTGGTAGGACAGCCCTTGCCTTGTCAAGGAAAAAGAGAACAGACCATGGATACATTGAGGAACTGAATCTAGTATGGACACGTGTGCCGAGGAACGGCATCTGCTTGCCACTGTGTATGTACAATGTAATACATTTCTTTGTGCTGGTGAAAGGCCAGCCTGTGGTCCAGACAGCCTCTGTTCTAGCAGTGGAGTTACTGCCCTCTCTTTCTCCTTAGAGAAGTGGTTCTCAATCCCTTTTGGGGTTCAACAGCCCTTCCACCAGGTTGCATAAGACCATCAAAAAAACACAAGATATTTACATTATGATTCATAACTGTAGCAAAATTACAGATACGAAGTAGCAATGAAAATGATTTTATGGTTGGGGGTCACTACAACACTGTGTTAAGGCTGAGAATCACTGCCTTAGACTGTCTGCCTCCTCCTTTATAATTGCCTTGCTACCTCCTGCTAACTATTAAATATTGATCCCGTCTCTGCCCTTTTGCCCACCTAATGATCCATTCACTCCCAATGAGTGTGTGTGTGTGTGTGTGTGTGTGTGTGTATGTTTGTGTGTGTGTGGTGCAGATGTAAGCATACATGAAGAACAGATGTTAACTTTGGTATGTTGGCCTTAATCATGTCTTTACCTTATTTTGGAGGATTGTTTTTGCTTTCGTTTTTGTTTTGGGGGGAGACGGTGGTATTGTTTGCTTGTTGGATTGATTATTATAGTTGTTTTAGACATTGTGTCATAATGTAGGCCTGGCTGTCCTAAAACTTTCTATATAGACCAGGCTGGCATCCAACTGACAGCTATCCACCCACCTCTGCCTCCCGAGTGCTGGGATTAAAGGACCGAGCCATTACACCGGATTTCCCCCTCTATTTTGAGATGGGGCTCTGTCCTGGTTTCTTCTTCAGTTGCTATGATAAAAGAGCATTGGGAAGGGAAGGAAATGAGTAGCTGGCTTGCCCGTTCAGGTCACAATCCATCCCTGAGGGATCTCAAGGCAGGAACCTGGGACAGGAACTGAAGCAGAGACTATGTGGAATGCTGCTTCTTACTGAACTAGCTTTCTCACACAGCCCAGGACCTCCTGCCCAGGGATTGAGCTACTCACCCCCTTCAATCAAAAATCAAGAAAATACCCCCACAGATATGGCCACAGGCCAATGTGATGGGGGCAACCTCCCCCCTGAGACTCTCTCAGATCACTTCTGGGGTGGGGGTATTAAACTCAGCAGATACAAAAAGAAACTATTCCTTTCTTATTTTGAATCAGAGTCTCTAACAGGATGTCCTCAAATTCGATATGTAGGTTAGGATAACATTGAACTTCCCATCCTCCTGCCTTTAGAATACTGGAATTGCAGGGAGGCGCCACCATACCCAGTCCTATGCAACACTAGAGACTGACCCCAGACCTTTGTGCGTGCTAGGCAGGCACTCTATCAACAGAGCTACATCCCCATATCCAAGAACAAATCTCTATCTTCTTTCCCAGCACAATCTACACCTCCTTCCTTTGTGCACCTCATCTGCTTATCAGAAGAACCAGGCATCGCATCCCCCAAAGCAGAAAAGTTAGAGTCACGGTTAAAGAAGAACTTTTTGCTTCCCACGGCTAATCTGCTGTCGAAACGGATCCATCTTAGCATGCATTTTCTCTCCCTCTGCCAGAAAAACTTCACATCTCCCCCGCCTTTCACCGCTGTCTTTCCATCACTCAACGGCCATTCTCTGGAGTTATCCCGAGGTTACATAATCTTAAGGGACGGTCATTAGAATATGTGACCCATGATTACCTGAATTATTAAGCAGCACATGAAACATAATGCATGCATCATAAAGTTCACCTTCTAAAATGTACACATCAGGGGACTGAGGAAAGATTAAAAGCGTCTTCCTGAAGACCAAGGTTCGATTCCCAGCACCCACATGGCAGCTCACAGCCATCTGTAACTCCAGTCCTGGAGAATCTGACGCCCTCTTCTGGCCTCTACACACACATGGTGCGCAGGGTGCACAGACATACATTCAGATAAATACTCCCCCCAAATTGTATACCTACTTGTCAGTGGGCTTTATCATGTTCATACACACTTGTACAAGCATCCCCTCACTAAACATTTTCTTCCTCCTCCAGAGAAACCCTGAATCCGTTAGTAAGCGACCAATCCCCGTTCATTCTCCACCTCCCCCTGCACCCACCAATCAATCTACCTGCACTCCCAGGATTTTTAAATTCCGGAAATTTAATACAAATGGAGCCCGACAATACAACAGGCTGAGTCTTCCTCTTTCTGCCTCCCATCTCCCCTCACTGACAGGACCTCCATCCAGTACTGAGCTGACGAGGGAGTTTTGCACCTGGCTTCTTTCATTCGTCCCTAACGTTTGCCAGGTTTGCGCCCATTCTAGCACGAAGCAGGACTTCAATCCCTTCCGTGGCTGTTTGGAGACACTGCGTTTTGTTTGCCCTTCAGCTGATGGACAGCGCTGATTGCATCCACACGTCAGCTACTCTGAATGTCAGGAACATTCACATGAGAGTCTTTGCTTGGACATTTGTTTTTAGTCCAACTGGATATATACCTCAAGATCATACGGCGGTGATGCTGTGGTAAGCTTTTTGAGGAGCTGCCAATCTGTTTGCCAGTGCCTGCCTCATTTACATGCTCGTTTCTTTCAGCAATGTAGGAGGATTTTATTTTTCCACATCCTGGCCACCTTTCACCATAGACAGTCATTTGTATTTTTAAAATCCTTCCGGGCGTGGACTAGTACCCTATGATGGTTACTTTTTTCTGATAGGTGGTGACGTTGAGTAATTGTTTAGGTACTTACTAGCTAGTCGTGTTGTTTCTCTAGAGAAATTGTATTCAATTCTTTGCATTCGTTTGCTTTTGAGACTAAGTCATGCAGTGTAACCCAGCTACTGGCCTCTCCCATCCAAGTGGTAAGGACCCCAGGTATGTGCCAAGGTCAGATAGCCAGTATGTCTGTTGGAGTTTGCCAACAGCTGAGGCTACTGATATCAACTCTGTGTTAGGTGTTGAGCCTGTTTTATACAGAACCAGGTTAAATTTTAGTTTTTACCTGGTGGTCATCAGACCCACCCCAGCCACTCTAGGGATCTTCTGGTAATTCAGGACTAGTATGTTTTACTAGTATATCTCTCTCCCTTTGCCCACACTCCAGTACAGTTACCAGAAATATGATCCCCATATTTCTTAAAGTCTAAAAGGAGGTCTCAGAATACACCAGTGCCCACCATCTGGTGTCTTTCCAATCTCAGCCCTGGGAACTGAAGAAGCTGTGACTCCCATGGTGCCGCAAATGAGGCCTCTCTTCACCAAACCTGAAGCTTTGGCTAGCTTTAGTCACTCTGCGGTGCGTTTGGCTGCTTACTTTTACTTCTATGGCCAGGATGGACATGGATTTGCTGGCAGAACTCCCATTCATGGCACCACAATTTCTCGACTTTTTGACCTCAGGACTTCAGATCCTCCTGCCTCAGCCTCCTGAACACTGTGATCACACGTGTGTGTCACCAAGCTCAGTCTGGATATTCAAACTTTTTGGTTGATTTAAGTGACATCCTTGAATTTGCTTTCCAGTGTGGAAGAATCTGATTCCACCCAATATTCTTCACGTCTTGGGTCAGTTGAACCCACACCATCCCTGGGTCAGCATACCAAACTCTAACACATACCACAAGACATCAAACCACCATGCCTTTGGGCTGCTGCCCATGCCGCTTCCCCTAGAAGAATCATCCTCCAGGTCAGATAAGGCCCCCAGAATACACGAGCCCATGAGCACCAAGCATCCTATGCTCTCTCCTCAACCATCACCTCTGCTGAGTTGGTCCTAACGTCACCTCCTCCAAAACCTTTTCTCACCACAGGGAGAATGAATAGTTTTCTCCTTCTCTGTTCCAGCAGTTATTTATAAACGGAGGAAACCCTTGGTGTTCATAAATTCAACCTTCCTCGTTCAGCCAACTTGAAACGACTAACAAGTCTACAACGTGTCACCATTTGTCATTTGACCAAAACAAACGTGAGAGCTGTTCTTTGCAGAGCCAGGAAGAAAAGGAGTCCCTTCCCACTGGGAGCCTCTCACTACTCCAGACACACAGGCTCACATCTGTCACCTTCTGCTCTAAGAACAATATTTATTTCTGGGACTGGACATGTAGTTCAGTGGTAGATCGCTTGCCTAATATGTGGGAGGCCCTGGGTTGAATCCCCAGAACAAGGGGCCGGGGTTCTCATGTGACAGTATTCATTTTATATAACAAAATAACTTGTAGCCTGGATGAGGTCGCAATTCAGTCTCCAACAGCCAACACTGGGGGAGTAAAGTAGAAACAAAGAGTCTAAAGATGTTGGCTCTTAAAGTTTGCATAGCTCCTCACCAATGTCAGGGAATTGAGTCAGCGCCATGAACAGACCATGTCAGAAACCGACGCACACATTGGTGTCTTTCCATAATGTCAGAATTTATTGAATAACGAAACGCTCACAGGCTAAATTGGCTTCTTGGCATCAATTTGCCAAGTAATCTTAACTTTCATGATAGCTGGCCAAGGCAAGCACATGTTCTTTTAATCCAACTTTAACTGCTAATATTAACTTTCAGATCACTCATTACACACCATGTAATAATATATAGATATTTATCAGTCATATATATACATATATATATGAGAGAGAGGTGTGTGTGTGTGTGTGTGTGTGTGTGTGTGTGTGTAGTTAAAGAACTTCCATAAGGGGTGAAAAAGGGTTCATTTAGAGTAGTGATTCTCAACCTGTGGGTCTTGACCCCTTCAAGGTTAAACCACCTTGAGTCACATATCAGATATCATGCATATCAGATATTTACAATTCCTAACAGTAGCACAGTCACAGTTATGAATTAGCACTGAAAGTAATTTTATAGCTGGGGGTGTCACCACAACATGAGGAACAGTATTAAAGAGTTCAGTGTTGTAAGGTTGAGGACCACTGCTCTAGAGCCTGAGAGGCAGGAGTCAGGGACGGGGAGAGAGTCTTTTCTGGGGGTCGGAGGACTAGCCTAACTGGAGGTCTGCTGTAGGGTCAGAGTCGAGAGGAGCTCAAACTGAGCTGCTGGAGCAATCTGCCAGACTTCAGAAGCTACAAAAGCCAAGGACCCGCTGGGGTTCAGATGCGCAGACAGATTGAAAGCAAGTCCAGATATTCAGATGGGCAGACAGAGGGACAGCAATGTGAGCAGACGGGATCAGCAATGGTGGCTGAGCTAAGCTAAGGCCCTAAGGCAGTTGGAAATTCTCTGTCGCTTCCTTGATGTGCACACCAGGTGGTCAGATGACAGGTGGGAGAGTTTGACCCTTTCCTCAGTCTGGTGTGTCCAATAAGTTAGTGGACCTGGCTTCCCAGATATGATTTCAGCATGTACTGTACTCCTTTTATCTCAGTTTACCTTGGTAATGTATACAGTGGGATCCTTTCTGTCTTCTCCATCGTGCCGGCAGATAGCGTTGTTTCTATGCCAACCAAAGGCAGAGTCTGCTTCAGCATCTGTACCCAGAAGGAGTCAAGTGCGGTTTGTAAAATGGAGTCTCTTCTGGCAAAGCACACCCTGAAAATACAAAGCCTGACCCCAACAGGTCTTGGCAAGTCCACATGGGCACATAATGTGCCAGAAGGCCAGCTCTAAACAGCACCTCCGCACCTAACATCCTTTCCAGACAAGGTAAAAGGGAAGGCCTTCCCACCTGGTATTTTACCTATATGGAAAAGTCTTTCTGGCGCTGTCCAGTGACTCTCGTTCTTTTCATCACCCAGAACGTGGGCGTGTTCTTTCTCTAAACCACACAGTGATCCCTCTGAGTCTGAGCGGAGGGGGTTCCCAAGCCCTAGAGTTTCATCAGATAATCTACCTACATCCTACTGTCTACTGCAAATCATCTCTGGATAACTTAAAATACCTAATACAATGTAAATTGTTACTATATTATTAAGGAAATAATAACAAAAAATAAAACAAAAATAAATCCCTGCATGTTCAGTACAGGGGCTCACCTGTGGAGGCCAATAAACACTGCATGAGAGTGTTGGCTTTCCCGGCTTTCTACGGTGGGACCAGGGTCCAAACTCATGTTGTCAGGTCTAATCATCAAGTGTTTTTACCCACTGGGTCTGCCCACCCTCCTCCCCACGGATTGGGGACTCTAATCTCAGGGAGCCCTCTGCTCTCTTTGGCAATGGATCCCATCTATACTAACACTTTTCTTTTCCTTGCTGCTTTGCACTCTGTATGAGCTTCTTCAGGTCTTTGATTTTGATGTCAAGAATCTGTAAATGCTTGACCCAGACAGCAACCCCCAATTAAACAAGCCCACAGGCTACAGAGAACTGACTGTAGTAGGTGTCGGGATAAGGATGCTTTAAGAAGCATCCTCAGGCCAGAAACATCCACACCACTCTGAAATGTACTGGAAATACAAATCTGTACCCCTTACCTAGAGTGACTGAATCAAAACCTCTGAGGATGGGGTCCAGAACTGGATGGAGTCCTCCCCCCAAACCAAACTTGGGTATCACCGGCTTAAAATCATGGTTCATCCTGACCCTACCTAGGCGTCGGGCCTCCTTGAATGAGGCACATTCTAGAAGCTAAGGGAGAGGGGAATGCCGTTGGTAGAGGGCATTCTTCTGTCACTGGATTTCCACGTAGGTACACCTCCTGCACTGTATACGCTTGGATTTTCTCGCCCACTCCTAACCCAGCAACATGCTTCTTGGGAGCACGGGTTTTTGCCCCTCATTGCAGTTTCCATCCCTGCCACAATAGAAGCACTCACTCCCTCCTTGTTGGCCAGAGGATAAATATTAAAGCCGCCTCTCCTTTCTAATTGTCCGTTCCCTGAACAGCTGCTTCCTGCTGCTCTCCATTCAAAGAACAGATTCACATGGGCTCCTGTGAGGGAGCCAAGAGCTGTCTCTTCCAGGGAGTCTGAGAACAATTATCCCTTTGCATGCGGGAACAAGAGGAGGCCCTGGCTTCTTGAATGCTGGTCCGACCTTAACGTACATTCGTTTTTGTTCACGGGTGTCCTCGGAGAGCACAGCTATACAATAGCCCAGAACTGAACATGGTGATTATTAAACTGAGTTCTTGCTGCCAGCTCCTGCCTGGGGCTCTCTCTCTCTCAGAGGCAGCTGTACTCTGGGAGTCAAACATGATCTGGAAATGTAAGTCCCCCGGGCTGCCTGCTGGGGCAATGACCGCAAGCAGCAGCTCTCAATTGTTCTGCCCAGTCTAGGGACCCGGATAAACATCTCGGGCTTTCTCAAGCCGCCGTTATTAGGTAGGGCACACTGGAAAGGAGTAATGGAAGCGTAATTGTGGGGTGATTTAAAGCAAAGGCATGGAAGCAGGAACATGGGACTAACGCACGCATGGGGTACTGCTGTATCCGTCCTCAGGGGCCTTCTCGTCCTCACTCAGTGGGGTCTCTTTTTTGGCTTCACTCTCAGGCAAGATCTCATGGAACAGCCAAGGGCGGCTCTACACTAATACCGCAGGATGTCTGGTACCCACAGCCTTTCTTTCACCACGGGGTGAAAAGAGTCGAAGAAATCACAGGAACCTTCCAGCATCAAGGATTGCTTCGGTTGACGGGTACACTCAACTTGGAGGAGGGGCATTAGGTCTGCCAGGGGTGGGAGCCCCTCTTACCAGAATCACATGGACGGAGAATAAACAAACTCGCCCCTCCCCCCAAAACCATAGTGTTGCTATGGGAGTAGAGGGCGGATAGCTGCCTGGGAGGCAAAATTCACAGATACTTCAGGCTGTGTGCCAGGTTTTGCACCCCTGAGTAACACTTCATTTTGGTTTTTAAAGACACCCACATACTGCAGAGCTGGGTATCATGTTCCAAAACAAGGAGAAAAAATAACGTCCCTCTGAAGGAAGAAAGTGGCTAGATGTAGGTCCCAGTTCTCCGGGCTTATCGGGAGGGGACGACACAGGTTGTCTGTGGGGGTTTGTGTGTTTGTGTGTGTGTGTGTGTGTGTGTGTGTGTGTGTATTTAGTCACCATCAGCATCTGTCTCAACAATCAGCTTGTCGGGAGGGGACGACACAGGTTGTCTGTGGAGGGCTCTGTGCACTTGCCTTGCATGTGTGTGTGCGTGCGTGCGTGTGTGTGTGTGTGTGTGTGTGTGTGTTTGTGTAATTTAGTCTCCATCAGCATCTGCCTCAACAATCAGCTCCACACACTACCTCTATTCTGGTCCACCACCCCCGCCTCCGCCCCACACACACTCCCACCATTTCTTGGCTCCTTTCACTGTCTTTTGTAATCTCCAGTTAATACCTGCAGTATTTTATTTGTAGGAGGAAAGATTTCTTTCTTCTTTTCTTTTCTTTTCTTTTTTCTTTCCTCTTTCTCTTTTACCCTTCTTCCTCCCAGGGTTGAATTCAAAATGGATCCAAATAACACAACGGTGCAGACAGGCTTCTTAGTGATTTTTTTTAAGCTGAGATGTGTCAGTGATTTGGATCCCTCCCTGTACCACTCCCCCAGGGCCAGCCTTCTCTTGCCAGCACTTTCCTGGCTCAAGGCCCTGGGTTCATCCAGGAAAATCCTGGATGAAGCTGCAAGTACACAGTCCAGGCTGAGGGAAGGGTTGAAAGTTCGGGAAAGGGAAACCCACAAGCAAGGCTGAGGAGTAATTGCCAGGAGGGTAGACCGAGGAGGCCATTTTTCCCTGTTGTTTTTAGGGCGCTCCCTTCCCCCATCTTCAAGGGACTAGCAAAGCATAAGTTAGAAGGACATAGTTTTTACATCAAAATCAAGGCTTTGGTCCCTTCCACTTGGCTTTTGCTGCAAGTTTGAGAACTGATAAAATTATTAGATAGCAGTTAGGAAAGGAAGAGAGGCCAGGGAGAAGGTTCAGGGGTACAGTGCTCACCTGGCATGCAAGACCAAGAGGTTAGAACTCCTAATACCACAAATATTTGGCATAGAGTGCGGGAGGAAGTTGGGAGAGCAAAAAGAAAACCAGCAAAGGAAAAAGCAATCTGTCTTAAACTGGTCAAAACTGGAGTCCTGCACACAAAGTTGGGAAGCCTGGAAGGAAAACCGGAAGCCAGAGAAGAGGCCCAAGTCTCCGGCTCACCAGGACCCTCTTTGGAAGGTCTTTTAGGCCCCCCCAGGACCCTCTGAGGAAGGTCTTCCAGGCTCCCCCAGGACCGTCTGAGGAAGGTCTTCCAGCCCCCCCCCCAGGACCCTCTTAGGAAGCTCTTCCAGGCTCCCCCAGGACCCTCTGAGGAAGGTCTTCCAGGCTCCCCCAGGACCCTCTTAGGAAGCTCTTCCAGGCTCCCCCAGGACCCTCTGAGGAAGGTCTTCCAGGCCCCATGCCTGCACTTCATCAGAAAGCCATCTGCAGGCTAGATCAGACAGCTATTTACTTTCCAACACAGGGGGAAACCGGAGCGATTACAGAAGCATTTATTTTTAAAGGCATTAAGCTGGTAGGTTGTAAATCTGCATAGAAGAAGCTTTTGCTGATTTCCAGATCTCTATTGTGTCTATTTCTCAAGCAAATACAGGTTGTCCCTTCCGTCTGTTGAACTTGTAGTTCTCCTGTGTGGAACTTATACCCATCCTTTCCAAGGGACTCTCTCTGTAAGCATGAGCTCTCCTGCTTTCTCCCTCCCTCTCTCTCTCTCTCTCTCTCTCTCTCTCTCTCTCTATCTCTGTGTGTGTGTGTGTGTGTGTGTGTGTGTGTGTGTGTCCTCCCAACCCTTTGCTCACTCTGTGTATGTGCATGCATGCATGCACACATGTATGTATGTGAAGCTGTATTTGGGTTTGATTTTGAGACAAGATGTCATTATGTAACCCAGGAAGACCTTCCTGCTTCAGCTTCCCAAGAGCCAGGGTTGGAAGCTAACACCTCTAACACTGTTTCTTTGTAGAAGTTAGCTCGATTCGGGAAATAACCAGGCTAGCTAAAAGATAAACGATTTATATTTTTATTTATTATAAGGGGAAAACCTCACAAAACAGGAAGAAGTCCAAGCTCAGTTGTGCAGTGAGGGAACCACAGAGAGAGAGAGAGCACCTGGGCCGGGGGCCCTTTTTTCTCCGGGTCCCAGAAAGTCACACCCTAATTTGGTCCCACCTCTTGAAGATAATTGGCTAACAAAGTTTCCCCATCACCGCCCCCTTTTGTCCAAACAAGAGCAAGAGCGATCCAAACCCAATACAGAACTATATACAATAAGAACAGACATTAAGTATAAAATTACAAACAACATAAACAATATTAAGCAAGGAACACATGATAAATGTTTTAATAAATGTTCTATTTCAAAGAGTCTAAGTCTTGCATCAGAAATAAGCTTGGCTAAATCATGAGAGGAAGGTAACTATGACTATCTAATCTTTAACCCCATCAAAGGCCTGAGAAGGGAGATAATATTACTTGAGTAGTCAGGAAGTGCAATCAAGCAGCTTCCAAAGCCAGAAGTATATGACAGAGACAATTAGCTACCTGAGCAATCACCCAAAGTCTCATTTGCAACATTAAAGCAACCAACTTTGGCTAAGGCCTAGCATAACTGACAGACCATTTTTAGAGGCAGGGAATTTTTTAGAACCGTCTTACCCTGTCTTGGCAAGGTTTGGTTGAGGCATGGGCAGTTCTTTGTCCAAAGGCCAATAGTGCCAAGAAGAAAACAAACTCCAAGTGGAGTGTTTTTGGTGCTCAAGATTCTCTTGGAAATAGATTGGTGCTGTCAGGAGCAATCATATCTCATGTCAACAGAACCCTAAGTTATTTAAATACCATGTTCCACAGATCCTTGAAGTGGTTGAAGATTACCTATCTAGACAGAGATCAATCTCTATGTATCTAAAGAACCTAATTAATGACTATATGTATAATAAATATGAACAACTATTGACCTACAATATTTAATACCTGTATAACTTAAGGACTAAGACTTCACATCAGAATATTAAATAATCTGTACACAAATGTGCAACAAATGAGGACAATGACCTCAAAATGTAAACAATGTATAGGTACCTTGATCAGAGGTAAGAATAATATATAAGTTTTATTACATTTATTTATTTACCTCAGGGAGGGAGCCATGTGCACTTCACTGAGTACATATGAAGGTCAGTCAATAACTTCTACGATTGGCTGGCTCCTTATGCCGTGTGGTATCAGGGGTTCAGATTCAGGCCATCCATCAGGCTTGGTGGCAAGTACCTTCAGCTGTTGAACTATTGTCCGAGTTAGGTTTTCCACTGCTGTGATAAAAGCCCATGACCCAAATCTACCTGAAGAGGAAAGAGTCCAATTCTTTTTTTTTTTATGATTATTAGGGTGGTATTTATTTAAAGGGGAAAAAACTTAGAGATCACTGTCCCAGGCAACAGCCCTCTACGCAACCAGGAAAGGAGTCTAGTCGCCAGCGGAGCAGGAAGTGAAGAGAGAGAGGAGAGGGAAGTGGCCGCTTTTTTAAAGGGAGAGAAACCACGCCCCAATGGGCTGGTACCTCAGCGGTGATAGGCTGGAGGAGTGGGAGGACCTCCTGCAACACCTCCCCCTTTTGTTTAAATAAGAGAGTTCTAAACCTACTATGAAATTATATACAATAAGTACAACTATCCTATTCTAACTAGCTTAGGTCTTGTATAATAAATAACTTGGCCAAGTCATGAGAGAAAGTAACTACATTTATATAGTCTTCAACCCCATCAAAGATCTGAGAAGGGAAATAATGTTACCTGGGTAATTAGGAAGTTCAGTAAAACAACTTCCAAAACATGCAACAAATCACAGAGACAACTGGCTACCTGGGCAATCACCCAAAATCACGTTAGCAGCGTTGAAGCAACCAACTTTGGCTAAGGCCTAACATAACTGACATACCATTTTCAAAGGCAAGCAACTTTTCAAAACTATCTTACCCTGTCTTGGCAGGATATGACAGCCCTGTTTTATCCATTGATGCACGCTCTGTATCTTTGTCAGTCGTTGAGGTATGGGCATTTCTTTGCCCCAAGGCCAGTTCTGCCAAAAAGAAGGCTCCAGGTGGAGTGTCTTTGGTGCTCAACATTCTCTCGGGAATAGAGTGGTGTTGCCAGAAGCAATTGTGTCTCACTACCACAAAACTCTGAGTTAGATTAAAGGCCATTTTCTACAGCTCTTTGAAGAAGTTGAAGATTATCTATCTATACTGAGTATAATCTCTATATATCTAAAGAACCTGATTAGTCTATTATAAATGACAAACTTAGATGACTATTAGTCTATATAATTCTCAATATCTATCTAACTTAAAGACTAAGACAATAAACGACTGTGAAACAAATGAGGACAATGACCTCCAAATATAAACAATGTACAAATATACATTGCAGTAGGTAAATATTTATCAATACACAATCATTATATAAGTATCTTAATCAGAGGTAGAAATGTACACTGCAATATGGTATTATATAAGTATCTTAATCAGAGGTAGAAATGCACACTGCAATCTGGTAAATATATACAATATATATATATATATATATATATAATATATGTCAATACATAAAAAATGTTTTAAACAGAGGTAGAAACATGCATGCGTACAATAGTACAATAGTCAATATAATTTAACTTTGTATCAATATACAAGAATCTATACCAAAGTATTTGTCTAAAAACAATAACTCACAATTACAAATCTATTATCCCATCATCCCTCTTTTTTTTTTTTTTCACTTGCAAGTACAGCTCTTAAGTGGCACGAACCAGAGCACGCGGTTGCTGAAAGCTGCAACCCCTCAGGGTGACTCTGTCACGTGGAGGCATAAGCGGCTTCCAGATTGCTCTTCTCTACCCCTGGATTCTGGGTTTCTGGTTCCGTCTCAAGAATTGATTTAATTACATTTACTTTGTTGAGAAACTTGCATTTTCCAGTTTTTAACATCTACTAAGGCACTGAAACAGGACCATGTTTTCACCGCGACTCTGCAACAGCGCCACCTGCTGGATAATAGGGTTCTGTTCTTATCTCCACAGGAAAACACTCATCTTTGAGAAATTCAAGGGACCCTGGATGTTTGGATACTGACAGATGGAAAAATACCTGCCCAATAGGAAATATCAAGACAACTGAATGGGTTGTGTAAGTAATATTAAACCATATTTCTAAATTTATAAAGCTGGTTTTGAAGTTGGACTCTGGCTCAGTCCCTCTCCAATTCCAAGCCTGTTAGTAAGAGAAAAACCCAGAGTTTCTGGAGTTTCTGTCTCATGTCAAGAGCCATGATATGGGACAGAAAGAAATATGAGTTTAGAAAACATCTTTGCTTTTCTTCATATCTATCATACTTTTCATTGAATATATCTATCATGTCTTTCATTGAATATATATAGATATGTCTATATATGTCTATATGATTAATGTTTAAGTTTTTCATAATGAACAATGAGTTTTTCCTGAAGTGACATTTGAAGTTTCCAGGAAGAAGATGGGGCCCCATAACAACAACTCCACCTGGTTGATATGACGTCATGATACTGATAGCGCTACTACAAGACCTGCTTTTGGTACCAGCTGCACAAGACAGTTCCAACTTGGTTAGCTGAAATGGTGCACATCTTATACAACATTTTGGCCAGACCTGCACAAAATACTCAGAGACTATTGGCAATTTTAAAAGACATTGATCTTGAAATTTAACCATCATTTTACTTTCACAGGATCCCCCAGAAAGAACGCCGCCCCCATGACAGCTGGAAGTAATTCTAGAGGACGACGTCCCCTCTCCCAGTAAAGTTTGCCCTTGGGTTTAGGGACATCATTTAGGGGTTGATTATAATTAGTATACGACTGAGGGTTGGGGGAGGAATTTTATACGCTCAGGGATCATTTTGAAAAAAAAAAAAGAGTCCAATTCTTAAGTCACACTCCATCAATGAGGAAAGTCATGCAAGAACACAGGCAAGAACTGAAGCAGACGCCATGGAGGAGTACTGCTTGCTAGCTTTCTCCTTATGACTTGCACAGCCTGCTTTCTTATAGAACCCAGGACCACCAGCCCATGGTTGACACCATGTTTAATGAACTCGGCCTTCCCACATCAATCATTAATCAAGAAAATGTTCTACCAACTTGCCTATAGGCCAATCTTTTTTATATATAATTTATTTAACTCTATTTTGTGTGCATTGGTGTGAAGGTATCAGATCCCCTGGAACTGGAGTTACAGACAGTTGTAAGCTGTCATGTGGGTGCTAGGACTTGAACCCCTGTCCTCTGGATGAACAGCCAGTGCTCTTAACCATGGAGCCATCTCTCCAGTACACACCTATAGGTCAATCTTATGGAACCATTTTATTAATTAAGATTCACTCTTCCTGAGGGGGAGGAAACACTGTAGAAGGCAGAGGGGTGGAGGACACCAGGAGAAGATGGCCCACCAAATCCATTAAGCAGGGCTCACATGGGCTCACAGAGATTGAAGTGGCTAGCACAGGCCTTCATGGGTCTGAATAAGGTCCTCTGAGCACATATGACTGCCATCTTGGTGTTGTGAGACTCAACAGTGGAAGCAGTGTGTCTCTGACTCTTTTGCCTGCTCTTGGAACTCTTTCCTCCTATTGGGTTGCCTTGTCCAATCTCAAATGGGGGCTTTTGCCTTGTCTTATTGTATCTTGTTTTGTCCGGTCTGGCTGTCAACTCTTGGAGGACTGTTCTTTTCTGAAGAGGAAATAGAGGGAAAGAGAGTGGCTCTGGGGGAGAGGAGAGCTGGGAGTGGGAAGCTGGAAGGAGTGGAGGGGAGGGAAACTGTGGCCAGGATGTATTGTATGAGAGAAGAATCTATTTTCAATAAAAAAAAAAAAGTTCCCTCTTCCTGAGGCAGAAAGATTTTAAGCGCCAGAGAACGAGGGAGTTTGCTGTGAGATTGTGTCTCCTAGGAATGTCGAAAACTATGCTCATAAAGTCTCACCAACATGATTGCCTAGAAAGCTGAACAAGGATGGCACCAATAGATGTGCTAAAGCCACAAGGAAAACCCACAGCCCTCCCCACACAAAGAACTACAGGCAACCAAGGAATGTTGAGAGAAGGAAAATTGACTTTCTCAGGGAAGAGCACACCCGTTAGTTACCCAATTCCAGTGGTCAGCCCTAAAAACAAGTAACATTGTACAAGCTGAACAGGTTATTTTTAGAAATAAATGTGTACACACACATATATATAATATATATAATATACATGAAATAATATATATAAATATATGGGGAAAAGACCATGAATTTGAAAGAAAACAGGAAAGTACCCCTTTCAACTATGGGGTTGGTTAAAGGGAAGGGAAGGAAGGGGAGTAATGTAATTATGTTATAATCTCAAAAGATAAAGAAAATTTTTAAAAGAAAATATTCCCTCTACCCAAGAATGTCTAGGTTTGTGTCAAGTTCACAAAACTGACATAACCATCTCATCAGCCTCTCTGTGGGTCTTCATCTGAGACATTTGTTTGTTTTCTACAAACCTCAAAGTCTCACTTAATTTCCCCCCCGCCACACTGCTACCACCTTCTTGGTCTTCTGTGTCGCAGTTGTTAGTGGCAGACAGGAACCCTGAGTTTTCTATCAGTACAACAAATGCCTGAGGAAAATCGGCTTATAGAAAGAAGAAAGGTTTATTCTGACTCACGATCTTGAAAACATCATATGGTGAGTTGGTCCTTCTGCTTTCGGGTCTGTGGCAAAGCACCGTATCACAGCAGGAGAATTCGGCACAGTGCACCCCAGAGTCACCTAATAGCCTAAGAGTTATCCTAATTGAATGAGGAGGGAGGGAAAGAGGCAGAGACCATGGTACCGAAATCCCAAAGACCTAAACATCTGCCAACAACAGGCCCTACCTCTCAAAGTTCCTGCCACGTTCCAATGCTGCCACACTGGTGATCAATGGGGACATTCATTCCAGATGCAGATGACAGCACTAAGTACCAGGGATTTGTTAAAACCTTTTTGTGACATGAGGCACTTCTGAAGGAACCAGGAAACCAACCTTGGACTAGGAAAAAAGCGGGGTAGCATCTTCTAACGATTACTGCCTACGGGCACTGCACACTACTGAAGCATAGCTCACAGGGTTTGCTAGTCACATTGTAGACATCTTAGATTTAATTATTACAGCTTCCAGCAGATGGTGTCTTATTCTAATACATTAGTATGCAAATGGCGCTCTTTTTAACAGATGGATTTAAAATGCTTTGAGCAGAATTAGGTATAATTTTCTATGTTTCCTTTTCCAGTGTTGCTGATCAAATTCAGGTGCTTGTATGCCAGGCAAACACTCTAACGCTGAGCTACGCTGGGGCTCAAGTACCCCTTTCTGATTAATACAATCATGTCATACAAGTTAGCAGCAGCCACGCCAACAAGTATGGAGCAACAGGGACTCTCCCACAGCTGTTCCAAAAGAAAGCAGAATCCTTCACCTTGGAAGATGTCCCCTCACCCAAGCTGGACCTCTCTGGAATCATCTTAAAGTTGAAAGGTCCTCCTAGTCATGACGTCACCAGGAAATACATCTCTGGCCGTGGAGAGGGGGATGTGTCCAGAAAAGAGGTCTCTCATTTGCTTTCTGATGCTGTGATAACTATTCTAACAGAAGCAACTTGGGAAAGGGGGGCTTCCATTGACACCAAGTGCATCGTTGTGGGGAAGTCACAACACTGGAAACTTGAAACAACTGGCGTCTACTGCCAAGAAGCAGAGAGCAATGAACGCCGATAATTCAACTCCTCTCCTTTTTTCTGCACTGCAGATCCCAAGCCAGAGGAAGGTTCCACCCACAGTGGGCGGGTCTAGCCGCCTCAGTTAACCTAAACAAGGTAGTTCCCAAAGGCACGCCCAAGACCGTCTCCCAGGGCATTCTAGATCTTAGCCAACTGTCCACTCCATCACACGGAACAGGCAACACGCAGACGTGGGCGGCGTCTTCCACGCTTTCCGGAGTTAGCTGAAAGAGGTGGTGCTTCCTCATTGTGGACAGTGTGGACGCCTTGTACTCCGGCTGCTGTGCCTTCCCCTCAAACTGTGATCCAAAATAATAAACCCTGCCTTCTCTAACTTGATTTTGTCCAGCACTTAGTCACAGCGACAAGTAACCAATGTAAGTTCATAGCTGAACAAGATCTTAGCGAGCAGGGCCCAGTTAGAGAAACCGGGTCTCTTTAGGTATGTTTGCCCCATCCCACTTTCCAGACCGCCACAAGGGAACAGTTTTCCTGTGTCACGCACTTCCACTACCATGTTTCCACCTTGTCCCAAGCCTCCAAGCAATGGAACCAGACGAGCCAGCCATTCCTTCTTAAGTTGTATCCACAGACATTTTGTCCCCATGACAGAAAGCTGATGAACACAATTGCTATGGTGACATATTAGGGAGGTGGGACTGCAGAGCTGTGATTGGCCACTAGTTCTCTGTCTTCATGGATGGGTCAGCCCATTCATGTAATTGATGGTTTGCTGGATGAATGAGTTATTTCAAGTATGGCTTTGATATAAAAGGGAGTTCTCTATTGCTTGCTAGCCCTGTCTTGTTATAAGATGGGTCACCTTGGGATTCAGAAGAATAGTTCCAGCAGCCACCTCATCTTGAATTTTCCAGCCTTCAAATAGTGAGCCACACTATTCTTTATAAGTTTGCCTGTGGTATTCAGTTATAGCAACATAAAACACAATATGACTATGATTTTATGCAGAATGCTAACCGCAGAAGAGTCTGGCCAGCTGCGGCTGCCTAGCCTCTGTGTGTAGGAATTCCTGGAATGATGTTCTGAGAGCCAGTCCACAGGGGTGACCCTGGGACTGCAGTGGAGCACACCATGGCTCTGCTTTCTTGTGGCCCTGAAGAAAACAGCCTTTGATCTTTAAAAGGCTCTGTAGTCCCTGAGGTGAAAATCTGGAGCAGCATGTAGGAGACATTCTGGAATCAGCAAAAATGTGTATTTGCTGTCTGTATGTGTGTATGTGCGAGTGTTTGCATGTACATGAGTATGTACGTGCTGCGCTGTGTGTGTGTGTGTGTGTGTGTGTGTGTGTGTTGTGTCGCTGTACTACATGCCTCATGCAGCTTCCACTGACCCAAAAGCCATAGTAGCAGCAGCCACGGATGACTTAGAGTTCCTGATCCTCCCTTCCACTTCTACCCCCCACGTTCTGAGACCGCAGGCATGCACCACCACCAGGCCAACGTTTCCTTCTTGATTCATTGTGCTTTGCAATTTACTAGTCGAAAGTTGTGTTATATTTACAAGGCCGCGAACAATCTCCAAAAGGTCTCCCTGTATTACTTCAGTTCATACTGACACACGAAGGGAGCTTTGCAAGAAGTCAGAACACACACATTAATAATTAGCACCTTCAACACCTGATACTCCATCAAGATGACAGCAAAGGAAAACAAGGGAAGAAAAGTATCTACAGTTGAGAGACTTCCGAGACTAAAGAAGCTCTACGTTTAAAAACACAAAAAGTGCCTGACTCAGAGGAAACACAGAGAGTCCTGTAGAGTTAGGTCAAGCGGTCAAGCTGTCCCCAAACACTCGCTCCTCCTGCAGCTGAGAGAGCTCCTGAACTGCAGGTTCCATGTATCTACTCATTCACAGTCCAACAGGCAACACAACCCACGTTCTCATCAGTTCCCTTGCTTCTCAATCCTCGAGGGTGTGACCAAAGCTGGCCAGGTAGAGATCCCTTTGGAATACTGAGTGTGAGACGGGCTAACGAGGGAGCCACTAGCCAGCCTGGGTCTCCTCTGCCTCAGAGAAAATCATTATCTACATTATAGTGATCAGACAAAACAGCAGTCCTCTTATCTATGGGGCAACACTTTCAACTTCTAAAGCTATTTGCCAAATGATGCTGAGACGAGAGTCTATGGGAAAATGTACAAAACCACCAAGAAACGGGCTCTGATCAAGGCAGAAGGAAAAGAGAAATGGAAGACCAAGAGGTTTTTTTTTTTGGGGGGGGGGGGGAGTTGGTTTGTTTTTGTTATTTGGGGGAGTGGCATGCCTCAACATTGTTCTAAGCCTAGGTGTAGACAAAAGTCACACAGAACCTTCTTATCCCCTCTACTCCCACAATCACTGTAGGGATATGGCAGTAGAGTAGAGACCGGGGACAGGAGTGGCAAGACCCTCTTACTCAGATTCATAAGCTAACCCTCGACTTGGTATGTCCACACTCTTTTGAATTAACCAATGTGGTGATATTTTCTTTGTGCTTTAACAAATAGTGCTTGCCTGAAGATCAGAGTGTGGAGCTAGCTACCCACACTAGTCAGCCTTAGAGGCCAAGCAGTGAAGGTGCACACTTTTAATCCCAGCTCCTGGGAGAGAGAGGCAGACGAGCCTCTGTGAGTTCAAGGCCACCCTGGGTTATACCAGACTGAATCAGTCTAAAAGAGAAACAGAACTAATTGGTGGTGGCTCCCACCTTTAATCCCAGCACTAGTGAAATAGGGACTGGAAGTGATATGGCTGGGCAGAGAGAGGAATGCAAGGCAGGAAGAAACAGGAGCATTCACTCCAAGGTTTCTTCGAGACAGCACTCAGTCTGGGGATTCCTGGAGATGGATCAGACATTTGGTCTGAGTGTCAGGAATCAGAGAGGAAAAATTAAGTCCATGAGGGGAAGAAGCATGGAAAACTAGAGCTAAGACTGGGGGATCTTCTAAATCACTCATAAAATATTCCAGACCCCCCAGAGCAGAGGCTAGCCAGCTACAGAGAACATGAGCTGTATGTTTGCACAGGATGACCTCACACCTCATTCATGCCTTGCTGTTGATGCTTGAAAGTCTTGTTTCTGCTTAAGACCCAACCGTCTTCATTTTGGGCTGACTTGTGTAAATTATGTAGCTTATTCGTAACCTGGTCAAAACACTACTGTGTGGAACTCAGAAAACAGAAGCTCCAACTACTTAGTTCATGTTTCACTTCAAGTTAAGCTAACTTCTTTCTTTTTTAAAAAATTGCTTATTTTTATTTTTGTGGTATGAGTATCTTTCTTGCATGTATGCCTATGCACCCTGTGCATGTCCTGTGCCCTCTGAGTTCCAAAGAACTATCAATGCTTATGAACCACCACATGTGTGGTATGGAGGCCACTCGTTTGTTTCCCGGCCACCCTGACCCAAAATAATCACACAAAAAACTATATTATTTGCAATACTCTCTGGCCAATAGCTTAACCATTTTGCTAGCTAGCTCTTACAGCTAGAATTAACCCATTTCCGTTATTTTATATTTTACCATGAGGTTCGTAGCCTACCAGGAAGGTTCTGGTTGGTGGTTTACGTCTTTCTCCTCTGGCGGCTCCATGGCATCTCTTTGACTCCTCCAACTCTCTCTCTATCTTTTCCAGCCTGCCTACACTCTGTTAAGTCATTGGCCAAAAGAAGTTTCTTTATTAATTAACCAATAAAAGCAACACATATACAGAAGGGCTTCCCACACCATTTCCCCTTTTCTGTTTAAATAAAAAGGAAGGTTTTAACTTTAACATAGTAAAATGCATATAGCAAAAAAGGGGGAGGTTATGTGGAAGGGGAAATGGTGTGGGAAGTCCTTCTGTCTATGTATTGCTTTTATTGGTTAATGAATAAAGACTGATTTCAGCCAATCGCTTGGCAGAGTGGAGCTAGGCAGGGAAAACTAAACTGAAAGAAGGCAGAGTCAGGGAGATGCCATGTAGCTCCGCCAGAGACAGACACCAGACGGAACCTTGCCAGTATGCCACAGCCACATGATGATACACAGATGAATAGAAATGGGTTAAATTAAGATGTAAGAGTTAGCCAATAAGAAGCTAGAGCTAATAGGCCAAACACTGATTTAAATAATATAGTTTCTGTGTGATTATTTATGGTCTAAGTGGCCAGAAACAAACGATCAACCTCGTACAACAGAGACGAGGGGTCTCCTACAACACACTGTGGGTGCTAGGAACAGAAGCTGAGTTCTCTGCAAGAGCAACACATGCTCTTAAATGCAGAGCCATCTCTCTAGCCCCCAATTCCTTAATAGCCTCTCCCTTCCCCACCTTTTCAGATTATTCACAGTGGGGACATGATTAGAGAGAAGACAAATTGAACCTGCCACGGACAGTACAGTCCCCCTGAAAGTGCTTTGTTAGTCCCAGCAGACTCCTGTAGATGAAGCAATCAGGAAGTTCTGGAGAGTGAATGCCTCCAGAAGCAATGCCAGTCAATGGGGACTAAATAAGCGGGCAAGGTCCTCGGCTTTTTTAGCCAGAGAAGGAATAGTCTAGCTAGCTCTCGAGCATGTGCATTGTTACTCTCAGCACTCCCTCCAAAGAACTCCAGTTTCTCACAGAGGAAACTTACTCGCCACAGGCTTCATCGAATTTCCTTGAACCTCCCTCTCACATCTCCGTTTTACCCGTGAATACACTACTTGCACCTGGGATTGCCTCTGGGGAAATGGCAGCCACTACAGCAAGCCGTATCATAATGTCCAGGGCCGGCTCAAGGAGCTTTTTAATGTAGACATTCCTAGCTAAGTGGACTAGAGTTGAAGAAAAATTCTCCTCCCTCCCTAGTAGCTGGTACAATATCCCAAGTTAGACTTGGTTCAGGCCTCCTTTCTCTCCACCTGTGCCAGGAAACAGAGTGAAAGGAGGTGAGAGAGTGTTACCTGCACACCTACCTCTGGGAGGGTCAGTCCTGAGAGTGTCACCTCACACCTCTGGGAGGGTCAGTCCTGAGAGTGTCACCTGCACACCTCTGGGAGGTTCACTCCTGAGAGTATCACCTGCACACCTCTGGGAGAGTCGGTCCTGAGAGTGTCACCTGCACACCTACCTCTGGGAGGGTCGGTCCTGAGAGTGTCACCTGCACACCTCTGAGGGGGTCAGTCCTGAGAGTGTCACCTCACACATACCTCTGGGAGAGTCGGTCCTGAGAGTGTCATCTGCACACCTCTGGGAGGGTCAGTCCTGAGAGTGTCACCTGCACACCTACCTCTGGGAGGGTCGGTCCTGAGAGTGTCACCTGCACACCTCTGGGAGGGTCGGTCCTGAGAGTGTCACCTGCACACCTACCTCTGGGAGGGTCGGTCCTGAGAGTGTCACCTCACACCTCTGGGAGGGTCGGTCCTGAGAGTGTCACCTGCACACCTCTGGGAGGGTCGGTCCTGAGAGTGTCACCTCACACCTCTGGGAGGGTCAGTCCTGAGAGTGTCACCTGCACACCTCTGGAAGAGTCGGTCCTGAGAGTGTCACCTGCACACCTACCTCTGGGAGGGTCGGTCCTGAGAGTGTCACCTGCACACCTCTGGGAGAGTCGGTCCTGAGAGTGTCACCTGCACACCTACCTCTGGGAGGGTCGGTCCTGAGAGTGTCACCTGCACACCTCTGGGAGGGTCGGTCCTGAGAGTGTCATCTGCACACCTACCTCTGGGAGGGTCAGTCCTGAGAGTGTCACCTGCACACCTCTGGGAGAGTCGGTCCTGAGAGTGTCACCTGCACACCTACCTCTGGGAGGGTCGGTCCTGAGAGTGTCACCTGCACACCTCTGGGAGAGTCGGTCCTGAGAGTGTCACCTGCACACCTACCTCTGGGAGGGTCGGTCCTGAGAGTGTCACCTGCACACCTCTGGGAGGGTCGGTCCTGAGAGTGTCATCTGCACACCTACCTCTGGGAGGGTCAGTCCTGAGAGTGTCACCTGCACACCTCTGGGAGAGTCGGTCCTGAGAGTGTCACCTGCACACCTACCTCTGGGAGGGTCGGTCCTGAGAGTGTCACCTGCACACCTCTGGGAGAGTCGGTCCTGGGCCAGGCAGCTCTGCAGTTGCAGGTTCTCTGTCTTTCGTGCCACTCAGACACCTGGTCCCTACCGCGTAGACCATTCTGTGCTTTGTCGTGGACTATTAGTTAAAGATGTATGACATTCCTTATTTTTGCTTGGTTTTTCGAGACAGGATTTCTCTGTGTAACAGTCCTGGCTGTCCTGGAACTCACTCGTAGGTGGCCTCAAACTCACAGAGATCCACCTACCTCTGCCTCCCAAGTGCTGGGATTAAAAGCATGTGCCACCACCGCCCAGCGTATTACATTCTTTTATGCTGTGGAATACTTGTTTAGTGATGCAAAGATGTGTTGAATTTGTTTAACTCTGAAGTTGTGTTACTTTGCCTGTTTAAAACACCTGATTGGACTAATAAAGAGCTGAATGGCCAATAGCTAGGCAGGAGGGAGAAATAGGTGGGACTGGCAGGCAGAGAGAATAAATAGGAGGAGAGAGAGAAGAGGAAGGAGCAAGAAAACAGTGGGAGAGGATGCCAGGGGCAGCCACCCAGTCACAGAGTCAGGAACCAAGTAAGAAGGAAAGAAAGACATATAAAGAAGAGAAAGGTAAAAGCCCCAAAAAGCAAAAGATAGATGGAATAATTTAAGATAAGAGAACCTGGTTAGAAACAAGCCAAACTAAGGCTGGGAATTCATAATAATAAATCTCTGTGTATTTATTTGAGAGCTGGGTGGAGAGCCTACAGAGCTTCTTTAGCTTGTGTTCTGCAAGTGAGGAAGAACCAGGAATGTGTGTTAAAAGAATAGAAAGTTAAGTGTCATTCACCTATCAGATGGTAGTCAAGAGGTATAAAGAAGGAACCCCGCCTCGTTCTACACAGAAAGATATGTAAAGTGGAGCTGGAGACAGTAGGTGCAGGAAAGGTCTCTATTTGCCCGGAGCAGGATAGATTCTTCTTTTCTTTTTCTTTCTCTTTTTGAGACAGGGTCTCAATATGTAGCCTTTGTTAGCCTGGGACTTGCTATATAGACCAGGCTGACTTCAAACTCATAGAGATTTTCTTGCCTCTGCCTCCATAGTGCTGAGATTAAAGGTGTGTGCCACCATGCCTAGCAAGATGGACATTTTCAATGACCGTTGACTTCATTAGCCTGCGGGGGCACCAGCGTCATAAGAAAATTAATCTGAACTCCATGTCTTTATCCTTACAACTCTCCAACTTTACAAGTCTAGAATGGCTTTTCTTTGTCTTGTCCCTTCTCTAAAGATTTCCTTTTTATTGCTGAAGATGCTGGACAAGCCAGAAGTTGAAGTAACTGCCTTTATTCACGTTTCATTTAGCTTTCTTTGGTATCATAGGAACCCTATACATATTTGCTTGTGTTTCTCTGGTTAATCTGTGCTCTTGCAGAGTCCAGCTTGTCCGAGCTAAGGAGAATTATAATTCCTCACAGTGAATGTGGCACTCCAACCATTGCTCTGCTAGGCATGACCTCTATTTGCAGAGTCTCCTCATCCTCCAAAGTGGCTGCTTATTCTCCAGTCGTCTCACGCGTGTCCCAGACAGCAGAGATTTGGAAGTAAAGGAGAAGTAAACCACTTGTGAGATGGTTATGGTGTATGTCTGCTGAGTCTACAACAATGGCCAGACTCTACTCCTATGCTTCTACCAAAGAAGGAAGGGAGAGACGGTAGGAGGGAGGAGGGCATGCTTCTGCAAGGAATACGAAATCATTACATTTTGCAATCAAATTACTCTGGGCATGTATCCAGATTTTAAATGGGAGTTCTAGCTCTCTAGAAGAAGAGAACAGACCCTGAAGAGCAACTGACAGTCCTTCCCACCCTGGCCTCCAAGAGTTCCATTTGCTCAGGGAAAGCAGGATAATTCTACTTACCCCAGGGAGGTCATGATGGGATTGCGAGAACTTCTGGTTCTCAGGAAGTCCTGCTAACTGGGATATGGAGGGCTGCATAGATGTCTCTGTGGTGGTGCCAACCTGAATAGATGGCAAATGAGGTCCAGATGCCCTCCTCTGATCTTGACAAAGGGAACCCAGGAGAAGAGGACTCTGAATTCGCTTAAAACATCATCCTACCACCCTAGTGAGATGTGATGTGACAGGTATTTGGGGCTATTACCAAATATTCTGGCTGCTTCTTTATGGGAAATGGCAAGTTTTGCATTTTTGTGTCCCCTTGAAGCTACCTGTGTCCATGTGTCCATATAAGATATTATGGCCAACAACCTTTAGGCAAAAGTGAGGTGTATCTTGTCTAGAGTAAATGTAAGAGCCTATAATGATCAGTTTTATGTCTTATTTTGACTAGGCTATAGTATTCAGTTTCTGGTCAAACAATAATGTAGATGCTTTTGCGAATCCATTCTAGACGTGTTTGATATTTACATCAGTAGACTTTGAATAAGACGTTCCCCTCTGAAATGTGAATAGGCTCCATCTGATTCCTTGAAGAACAGAAGGGAGAAGCACTTCGCCCCCTAAGAAAGAAATTCTGCTTTGGGACTGCCTTCAGACTCAAGCTGTGATGTCAGCTCTTCCCTGGTCTCCAGTCTCCTGCCTACCTACGCTGTAGCTTTCATATCTGTCAACCCCCACATCTGCGTGGGCCAAAGAAATTTTTGGTTATGACTTTCTCTGTATTTCTCTTTTTGCTAAATACATACATACATACAGGCGCACACGCACACACACACACACACACACACCTACTGTCTATTGGTTCTGTTTCTCTAGAGGCCCCTAAAACAAAATCTACATGCAATTACTCATATTTTATTTTCCCTGCCACAATAACCTTGGAAGCAAGCATGGAGAGTAATCTCTTCAAGCTGGCTCCCTGAGAGACAATCACAATCCAAGCAAGTGTGGCAGGAGAATAGAGAGAAAGTGAGGCACATAGGCTGTGCATTAGCATCTGAAAGAAACCAGTGGGCAGAAAGGAGAACTGAACACTGCCACCCTGCTTAGCATCGTGCCCACAGGTAACGGAGCTTGGACAGAAAATGCCTATGCTATGCAAACATCCTAGAGCAATCTCAGTCCTTTGCACACCAGTTGCCTACATGCTCTCTTGCCTGCTTCTCTCCGAGCCCTCTTTTCCTTCCTTCCTTCCTTCCTTCCTTCCTCCCCCTTCCTCCTCTTCTTCCTTCTCCCCCCTTCCTCCTCTTTTTCCTTCTCCCCCTCCTCCTCCTCCCTTTCTCCTCTTCCCCCTTCTCCCCCTCCTCCTCCCCTTCCTCCTCTTCCCCCTCCTCCTCCCCTCCTCCCCCACCCCCATCCTCCTCCTCCTCCTCCTCCTCCTCTTCTTCTTCTTCTTCTTCTTCTTCTTCTTCTTCTTCTTCTTCTTCTGTGTTTGTTTGCTTCGTTTTTGAGACAGGGTATTACTATACAGCCCCAGCTGGTCTGGAACTTACTATGTAGATCAGGCTGGTCTCAAACTGACAGAGATGTACCTGCCTTTCCCTCAGGGGTCCTGTACCACCATGCCTATCCAAGTACATTCTTTCTTGATAAACTTCCTCTCCCGTTATTACTATTTACACTCCCCTGCCTGGTTTCATGGCTTAGGTTGCAAGAATCTGGACATCCCTTCAGTTGCCCACCGAACCCTCTATCCAGTGATAGCACAGGCCCCTCTGTGTTGCTAAGCCACTAAACCGGGGCGGGGGATGGGGGTGGGGAGGTTCATTGTTCCACAACCTAGTCTAGGTGGGAACAGAGACACAAAAGAGAAATCAGGACACATACAGAAACAAAGTTCCTTGTCTTCTGCTCTGAAGTTTGGAAACTAAGATTCATTCCTTTCATAACACTCGCTGCTTTTTATTTCTGCAGGCCAGTATTCTACCAGGCCTTAGAGCCTTCCAGACCAGCAGTGCTCCAACTCTGCCCTTCTTCAAGTACCCCTGGAATCAATGTTCCCTTCTCTCACCTGCTCCAGCTTTCCAAGTTCTAAAATTACCTCTTCCTGCCAGGTGTGCTGCTGCATACCTGGAATTCCAACACTCAGGAGTCATAGCCAGGTGAGCTCAAAACCAACCAGGCCTTTGTAGCAGGTTCAGGCCAGCCAAGCCTATACAGTAAGGCCCTGTTTCAAAACAAAAACTAAAACCTAAAATTATCTCTTCCTCTCAAGTTATGAAAGTATTTCTTAGAGTGAGAAATCATAACTTTGTGATAAGAAATAATATGTAAATTCCCTTCAGCTCTCAATGGGAGCTTTATTTCCCCTCAGGGGATCTGCGATTGAAAAGAAGATTAAAAAACAAGACAGGATCTGACACCAGTGAAGATCAGGAGGGAAAATTAAGAAAGGTGCTTGCTGCAATATGAAAGACGTTCTGGAGCAAGAGAGAATCCCACAGATGCCCTGCAGCTTCAAGCAACATCGCTCAATGTTACAATGGGGTTCTGGGAGCTTTTCAATGACACAGAGCGGGGAGCACTCATAGTCCCTTCCAGAGGCCCCACTTATCCTTCTGTTGGCTCCTCATGGCAGTTCAGACTCTAGCTTCTGTCACCTGACAAACTCTCCCACCTGGTCTCTCAGGTCCGGACACTGGTCACTTTGCTTTGCACAGGACGGCTTCCCTAGGATGTGTGACCTTTTTATCAGAGCAAAGGTACTTGAAGCCTGAAACAAAAATCTCACCTCTGGGTCTCACATCTCCTCTCCCACTTACCCCAGGAGGCTTACCTCTCATTTCGCAGGTAATGTGTATCCATATGAAGTCATTTGGGGGACTCAGTTCAAAATACAAGTGGAATGAGATTTGTGGTCCAGATGTTCACACTGGGATGTAGTCCAGAAACCTGCATTTTTACAGGCTTTTTCCCTCCAGTTGGCTCAGTGTGGGTAGCAGGGAGATTGTATTTGGAGAAATGGTGCCCCAGAGAGATGGGGGGCTGTAAGCTCAGCCTCCCCTCATGGCTCCACAGCTCCCCAGTTCTTTTCCTACACAGTCTGACTGCTTTTGTTCCTGATGTAGCCAGGCCATCTGCTCACAACCTTAAAACAAAACAAACAAAAGCAACAAATACAAGATGGAAGTCGCTTCTAGGAATGTCGGTGCCATTTGTGATTCTCTTTCTGTGTGCTAAGGGATCTGGCCTCGGTGAGGTAGTCTTTGAAGGCAAAATCGAGAATGAATCGCGACTCATTCTCCCACTCAGTTTTTGCAGGCTTTGCGCTGGATCAATGATGTGGCTTGGAAGTAGACACAGAAGAAAGCAACAGAAACCTGCTCAAACGGTCAAACAAAACCACCAATAACCAAGAATAAGCACATGTGCTTAACGCCCTCTCTTTGTAAATCCAGTTTAGAACAAGGGCCATGGGCAGCATCCAAAGTCAGACAAGACACGTTCCACTCTGCCAACTGAAGGGTTAATTCCTATGGCCTGGAGAAAGAGGTGGTACAACCTCTTCTACCAGCATCTCTACAAACACACACACCTGACAGTAATCATCTCAACCTGGCTCCTGCACAACCCAAGTCTTTGACCAAAACCCATGCTCCCCCTGGTGGTCTGGAGGTAAACTACAATTTACAACGGAAGTATTGGAAGGTTTTCCTGTTTCTATATTTCAGGTCTCTTCTATTCAACATCCAAAGAGAACTTTTCTCTGGGATAGCTTTGCAGTCAGACGCCTCCTCAGAGTGAACCAAGACAATTTGGAAGGTAAGATGCCATAGCTCTTACAGGCAACTGATGGCCATCTTCTCCGGGGACAAGCCTCCTGATGGTATCCAATCCCAAGCAGTCAGCCCTAAACACATATAGGTAACATTAAGTGGACTCCTCAAGTGGCATTTATACACGTGTGTGTGTGTGTGTGTGTGTGTGTGTTTGTGTAATAAGAAGAATTTGAGAGGAAGCGTGATGGGGCATAGGAGGAATTGGCAGGGATAGGAAATTATGTTAATAAAAAAATCAATGTATCTACATCCTTTAAGACAAATGACCTTATCTGTCGTTATTAATACCCTGGTTGATAAGGAGATTAAAAAATTTTAGAGGCGACATTTTTCAAATGCTGAGAAACAAAATTTCCAAGCTACTCATAACTGACTCAAAATGTTACTACTCTTTTGAGATTTTATTTATTAATGTATGTATATGTGCATGAACACACATGCTACAGCACTTGGGGAGTGGTCAGAGGAAAACTTGTTCGGTTTGGTTCTTGAATAAGTAAAAATAAAAAGGAGAACATGGCTGCTCCAAGGTATGTCAAAAGAGAGGGAAGCAGACATACCTGAGAGAGTCCAGAGTGGACATGACCCTGAGCTGGGCCATTGAGGGGAGAGGGGAGGAGAGAGCCAGAAGACCAGGAGACCAAAAGACCCCAAAGGTAAAAGATAAAGGATAAAAATGACAGGTGTAGTCAAAATGGCTGGGTGATACAGGTAAGAAGAGCTGGGGTAAGGGCAGCCCAGCCCCTAGCCTAGAGAATTCAGGGTAAGGGGTGGAATATGCCAGCCACAGCCTATAACAGGCAGGGACTGAGGGATGCTAGGAGAGCCTGATTGCCAGGTCCAGTGTGATATTTTAAATAGACACCACTGTTACCATTTGTCCTGGGTTTGAGACCTAACTCTCCTTTCACCAAGAGAGCTGTAGGGATTGGACTTGGGTCACCAGGCTTGGTGGCAGGTGCCACTACCCACTGAGTCCTCTAGCTGCTTCCTACCTTTCTATTTATCTACTCAGAGAGTGACCTTCTGTGTGACCTCCTTCCTCTAAAGTGTGTCCTTGAGTTTGTACTCTGTTAAATGCTAACTTTTCCTCTTTTCATTCGCCTCCTCCATTCAGCTTCCAAAACCTCTCATTTGTCTGACCTATTATCTTTTCTAATTCCAATAAGCTCTCCTCAATTTCCTTCTGGATCCATTATTTTGGAGGGGCTGGATTTTTGAGACAGGGTCTCTCTATATAGTCCTGACTGTCTTGGAACTTTCTATGTAGACCAGGCTAGCCTCAAACTCATAGATAGCCTCTTGCCTCTGACAGCTGAATGCTGGATTTAAAGGCACCATGCCTGGCTTGTATCCATTTGTAAATTCTTTTATCAACAAGACCAAGAAGCTTCCTATACCTATAGGGACCCTATACCCCCAGAGACACAAGGGGAGATTAGGAGAGGAGAAAACTAAAGATAAATCACAATAAAATAAGTCTAAGATTTGTCAAGTGTTTGCTTGTTACTTTTTGAGACAAGTTTTCACATAATGTGCAACAGACACATTATGTAGCCAAAGATAGCCTTGAACTTCTTTTTTTGTAATATTTATTTATTTATTTATTAAGTATACAATATTCTGTCTGCATATATGCCTGCAGGCTAGAAGAGGGCACCAGATCTCATTACAGATGGTTGTGAGCCACCATGTGGTTGCTGGGAATTGAACTCAGGACCTTCGGAAGAGCAGGCAATGCTCTTAACCGCTGAGCCATCTCGCCGGCCCCAGCCTTGAACTTCTGATTCTCTTGCCTCTGCCTCCTGAGTCTAAGATTATAGGCATACACCATCAGTCCCACTCTTTTCAGTGCTTGGGAACAGACTCAAGGCCTCATGAATGTATTCTATCAACTGAGCTGCATCCCCAGCCCAGCCAAGTACTTTTTAAAAAAAATTGTTATTACATGTATTTACACTACATTGATTTACTTAACACACACACACACACACACACACACACACACACAACATGGCTTGCATGTGGAATTCAGAAAACAGCCTCCAAGTGTCAGTTCTCTCCTTCTGCCATGTGGTCCTGGGGAATTGAACTCTGGTTGTCAGAGGCAGCAGCAGGTGCCTTGGCCCATTAACTGAGCCATCTTGCTGGACCTGCAGAGCATTTTCAGTAGGGAATACACTCTGTGGCTTAGCTATGGTTCGGATGTGTTCCTTCTGTGGCTGTTCCCCATTTTCACAGAGAGATGCTGAGAGGTGGTAGAACCTGTAAGTGCTGAAGCCTATTGGGAAGAAATGGTAGAACCTGTAAGTGCTGAATGGGGCATCAGCTCTGGGAAGGACTAATCTGTTCTCTTGGTATCTTGGGTAGCTCTCACAAAATGAGTTATTGATTAGCTGAGCAAGAATGGTCTAGCTTCCCCTCCCTCTGGTGTTCTCCTTTCGCTCCCTCCCTCCCTCCCTTCCTTCCTCCAGCTCTCTCTGTGGTTTCTTCTACATACATCACTGCAGCTGTGATGTCATCTATCCTGAAGCCAAACCAGAACCAAATCAACGCCTGCTGTGTGTCCTTAAAGCCCCGGAACTACGGTAACTAAGTCCTTTTCCTTTATAAAAGTACCCAATCTCTGATATTTTGATGTATCAACAGAAAATGGACTAATACAACAGCTGTCACAAAATGCTCAATTATTGCTGATGTTGTTTATTTAAAATGCTTTCAGAAAACTTGGAGCCCATTCATTTAATGTCTTGATCTCTGGAACAAAATAAATAGCAGAGGATTTCGTTACAAAAACAAATGCTAGCTGGAGCATGGCTTGGTGGGAAAGCGCTTGCCTAGCATGTGTAATGTCCTGGGTTTTCATCCTCAGTGTTGAAAAAAAACATCTGGGCCTGCAGGGAAAAGGTACGCATTGGGAAAAAGCAGGCAGTGAGTGGCTTAGATCAGAGAACAACCTGGTTAAGAAGCTGGCTAAACTCAAAGCCTTCATACAGGAGTAGTGGAGTTCCAGAAGAAACCCAACTGTTCCAGGAAAAGACAGAAGAAAGTCCTTCAGGACCTGAAAATCAAATACAGGATGCGGAAAATATGAGACAGCAAAGCAGGCCCAGGATTGAAGGACAAGCAGATAGCAGAGGCACCGTATTAGCTCAGTGTGCTGGGCACGGTTCCAGCCGGAGTGAGTGTAAGGACCGAGAGAAGTAGGCATTTTCCAGGATCTAGGAGCAATTGATTCCTAATCAATGCTGGTGGCAAACAGCCAGGACAGTTTTCCTGGGTGACTCTGCTGCATCTCAGCCCTGCAAAGGCCTCAACAGTCTTCCTCCAGCAAGAGGAGCAGAGGGCTGAAAATGTCCTCTGCGCATGTACAGTGTGCACACCTGTGACCCCAGAACCTTCAAGGATGGGGCAGGAAGATCAGGAGTTCAAGGACATCTCTGCTACACAACAAGTTAGAAGCTGGCTTGGGCTATGTGAGGCAGTATAGAGGCTGAATCAAAGGACAGAGCACGAGGTAGCCAGGAACACACAGGGAAAGTGAGATTTAGAAGTTTGAGGGCTAGAGAGATAGCTCAGTGGTTTAATCACTGAACTTGCTGTGCAATCCCAAGGACCACAGTACAGATTCCAGCACGCACAAAAATGGCAGACGTGGTCCCACACACACACCTGTAACCCCTGGACTGAGGCAGGTGAGGGCAGCAGGATCCAGGGGCTTTGCTGGCGGCCAGCCTAGCAGAACAGTGAGCATTCTCAGCTCAGTGAGAGGTCCCACCCCACAGGAAGGAGGCAGAGTGATCAAGAGGGCACTTCTATCGTTCTGGTCTCCATGAATGCGCAGGTGCATCTACCAACACATCTGTGTGCACATGCAATGCACACGCATTCACATATGAGAGGAGAGAAAAACTGAGACAGAAATGAGTAAGAGCAGTAGCCATGCAAGCATAAAGACCTGAGTTCAAATCCCCAGCACCCCAGCAAGGCGTGGCGTGGCTGCACTGTCTTTGACTCCAGTGCTGGGAGCTGGAGACAGGCAGATCTGGAGAGCCTGCTGCCTAGCTAGTTCAGGGAGAGACTCTGTCTTGGGAATAAGGCAGAGAGTGGCAGAGCAGGAAACCCAGTGTCCTCCTGCGGACTCTGTGGGCAGGCACTCATACACACCATACATACTAAGTAAAGGAACAATAAAACATAAGAGGAAACATTTGAACCAGGTACGAGAGCAACACTTTATAATCTCAGCACAGGGGAGACTCAGGATTGCCACAAGTCTGAGGCCATCCTGGGCTGCAAGATGAGATCTAGGCTATCCTGGGCTACCATGATACCCCATCAAAATTAACCAAACAAAAGTTTGATACCAGCCGGGCGGTGGTGGCGCACGCCTTTAATCCCAGCACTCGGGAGGCAGAGGCAGGCGGATCGCTGTGAGTTCGAGGCCAGCCTGGTCTACAAGAGCTAGTTCCAGGACAGGAACCAAAAGCTACGGAGAAACCCTGTCTCGAAAAATCAAAAAAAAAAAAAAAAAAAAAAAAAAAAAAAAAAAGTTTGATACCAGTTGGGTGGCTCATAAATGAACCAAAAATAAAATTCAGTGATTGCAAGGTACAGGGTTGAATCAAATATTAGCCCCTAAAGGAGGAGACAATTTTCTTCCATGTGTTTTAATGTAGGACCTAATTCGCCTCTTGATGAGGCTGTGATTTCCAGGTAATCAGCATGGAATGACAACCGTGCCTGCTTCTTCTTTTTTTGAAATAGGATTTTACTATGTAACTAGGCTGGCCTGGAATTCAAATGCTAGGAATGCAAGCATGAACCCCCACACTGGCTGAGTGAGCTGCTTTCTAACAAGACTAGAAACAAAGGCTTTCCCTGCCTATCCTTCCTCTCTTGTTTGCCATAGTCTTGATCTCTGGTAATCATACATTTTCTATATTAATACACATTATATACTTATAAATGTTGCGTTAGCCACATAGTGGTGGTGCATGCCTTTAATCCCGGCACTCGGGAGGCAGAGGCAGGCAGATTTCTGAGTTCGAGGCCAGCCTGGTCTACAGAGTGAGTTTCAGGACAGCCAGGACTGTTACACAGAGAAACCTGTCTCAGAAAGCCAAAAAAAGAAAAGAAAAAAGAAAAAAGAAGAAGAACCAGCCGGGCGGTGGTGGTGCACGCCTTTAATCCCAGCACTCAGGAGACAGAGGCAGGTGGATCTCTGTGAATTCGAGACCAGCCTGGCCTACAAGAGCTAGTCCCAGGACAGGCTCCAAAACCACAGAGAAACCCTGTCTTGAAAAACAAAAAAAAAAAAAAAGAAGAAGAAGAAGAAGAACCGTTGTGAGGTAGGGTTGGGCAAGGCAGAAGCAGGAGTCGTGAGTGACAGCAGGGCCTGTGACGGAGACACAGCTTCATACTGCTGGTGGTAGCAGCCTGGGGAGTTCTCTGAGACTTCCATTAAAGGAAGCCAGATTGTCTCCAGGAAAGAATTTTAGGACAAGTCAATAGAAGAAAGATGCTTAGGAAAACATTTAAACCAGTGTGGGTGTGGGCTGCTCCAGAGGGAGCAATAGCCGCACACGTGGTGACCTCCGAGTTCACAACATGAAGGGCTACTAATGGACACATATGAGATCCCAGAAGGTTCCTGAGTTGTAGTAGACATATAACTACAGCTGACAAGGTAAAACCATAGGCCACAAGGGCTTTCCAAGGGGGTCAAAACATGGTTTTTCCATAAACAAAACTTTTAGTCTCACTGTAAAGTTCCCAGAAAATTACAGGTTTACGTCCAGGAAAAAAGCAAAATCACACTCAAAGATCATATACAGTTAGGCCTTAAGTGTGGTCCATTGCTACGTTAGTTAACCTCATTTGGAATAGCTCTAAAACGGATATTGCCCCCCATGAAGGCTAGCTTCACAGCAAGTTTTGTTAATTGTGCTGGAATTCCCAACTCTCAGCTGGAGAGACTTTAACCAACTCTGCAGTAAAGGGCTCCTTTCTCTCCATCACCCCTTAATTTCCTGCCTGTCTCCTGTCAGTCACAAGCTGGAGAACGAGGGATGGTGATGTAAGTCTGAAGTCTGGAAGCCTGAGAAACAATGTACTGATGATATCCAGCACGGGAGAAATGTGTTCCCAGACAGAGAGAACATCCACCTTCTCTCTGCCTTTTTCTTCTCTTTAGGTGTCTCAGGGGTAGGATGATGGGATAATTCCCCTCATTCTAATAAAGGCAATCTGCTTTCCTCAGTTTGCCAGCCCAAATACAAACACACATACACACACACACACACACACACACACACACACCTCACAGAAAGATCCTTTGGACTAGTCAGCTTCCTCGCCATCTCTAGGATGTCTTTCATCTTCCAGGATAAAGCTCCAATCTGCTAAACAAAAACTCTCCTCTTCCCGCTAGCCTCTGCCAACCCCAGGCTACTTTCCTGCCAAGATGGAGTTAGCTGTTCTAGATACTCCAGATAAGTATCCTTTGCATCTGGATCCTTTCCCCCAGGTTAATTTCATCTATGCTGTCAGACTCATCTTCCTTCCTAAAATAATAAAACTCTATCGTGAGTTTCTTTAAAATCTAGTCCAGATTCAGGTCCAATGGCGCAGGCCCATAAACCTAGTCAATAGGGAGCTGAGACTGGAGGATCACACATTCAAAGCCACACGTGATGTTACCAGGGAAACTGGCATTGCCTCCGTGGATTCTTAGTGTGCTAATAAAGAATCTAGAAACAGGCTTGGAATGAGGACAGTTTTGTTGGTTTAAGAGGAAAAACAGGACAGGCAACATGTAAATCTCAGCAGTTCCCCAAAGGAGGGAGATGGAGAAGAGGAAAAGAGAAAGACGGGCTTTTAAGAAAGCAGACTGGTTCAGTATGGAGGCCAGAAAGCAGTCATTTGGCAGACAAAACAGCTGCATGTGTGCAGCAGAGGGGAGTTTCAGTGGAGGGGGCGGGGGGTGGCAAGGCCCAGAATGTCCAGGAAAGCAAGCCCAGGTTTTGCTTAGTATCTGAAGGGAAAAAAGAAAAAGGAGAATAAGGAAAAGCTACCCTTCTCTGAGCAACTCAGAAGAGTGGGCAGGCTGAAGAGGGACATGATAGGAGCTCTACACGCAATGGCACGGGAGAGAGGTTTCTGGAAGGCTGTTTATTATCTCGTTAGAGGGATGATTACTCTTCCTATCTCCTCACCATGGCTTTAGGTGAACCAGTTTTCTTAAAAAGTGGTCTCGAATGGAGGACTGACGAGCCCAACTGGATTGACTCTTAAGGGAGTAGAAGATACTAGATAAGACTGTAATCTTTGCAGCAGATCAGAATACCATCTCTCCACCCAACATCAGAGGTAAATTCCATTCTCATTCTCCCTCTCCTTCTCTCTCCCTCTCCCCACCCCTCTCTCATATGTATGGGTGTTTTGTCTACATGCATGTTTGTGCAACATGTAGAAGAGGGCGTTGGGCCCACCCCCAGGAACTGGAGTTATTATAGAGTTGCCATGTGGGTGCTGAGAAATGAACCTGGATCTTCTGCAAGAGCAGGCAATGCTTTTAACTGCTGAGCCATCTCTCCAGCCCTCAGATTCCATTCTCTTAACCTTTAATGGACCTCAACAGAGCCCTGATATCTGTCCTTCGTTGTCTCCAGGGCTACTATCTACTGATCCAGATAGTCAAATTATATACAATGGACACATATTATCCCTATAACATACAGAAGCCATGCATGCTTGGGACAAGATTCAAGAATGAGGAAAAAGAATTAAATCATATACTAAGGTTATATGAGGCCCAAGAGAACCATTTAGTGACTTTTTGCAAAGATTCACTAAATCTGTACAAATAGGGGTGACAGATCCAGAAGCTAGATGAGTACTCATTGACTCTCTGGCTTTTGAAAATGTTAATTTAGAATGCAAAAGGATACTTGGGCCCTTAAAGGTCAGATCAGTCCCAAAGGACGAATGGATCCTACACACAGTCTCATTCTGAGATTTCTGGAGGCAGGTTTGGTCCTATTCTGGTTCCCTCGCTGTCAGACCAGAGTTGGTGGGCTCCCATTAACTCAGGTAAGCTGTTTCAGTGGGTGTCCCCATCATAGTCTTGACCTCCTTTGCTCATATTCTCACTTCTCCCACTCTTCAACTGGACTTTGGGAGCTCAGCCCAGTGAAGGAGCATATTCTTAATATTTAAAAATATCAATTATGTCCAAACCTCTTTTCTCCACAATATTGAGTGAAGTGTTGAACGAATTCATTAAATATGAAAGTAAATTCCTGCAGAATCAGACTCATAAATGAAGAGCAAGGAAGAATGTAGTCCTCAGTTTTCTTTTACAAAAGCACCTGAAGATGAGCAATGCAGAAAGAAGGGTTTGGGTTTTTATTAACTCACAGTCCAGAAGGCTTGTAGACCCATATTTCTATATGATATGGTTGCCAGGCTCTCAAACCATAGCCCATACCTGAAGTGGTCACGTAAGTTGTAACCTTCCAGACAGGCTGTCTCTAACCTAACAAAGGGTCAGGATGTTGCTTTGCTCCTTCTCTGTAACTTGGAGGATGACTGAGCAGAGATGCTAGTTCAAGCCTACATGACTGAGCTAGCATACCGAGCAGGAAGACTTGACATCAAACACAGGTAAATGTGGACGTGACTAAAAGTCATTCACCTGGTTACCTAGGAAACAGAATGCTAATGAATTTCCCCCTCCGTTTATGTTTCGGTATAAGGCTGTTTGGTGGATAAAGTGGAGGAATCCTTCAGGATGTGAACTCAGGATTTCACGAGGGATCTCTGAGAATCTCCCTCCCGATAAAGCCATGTGAGTTGTGTCTTTATTCCCTCGCCTCCGTGCTGGTCAAGAGAGATAGTTTATGTTGGAGTCTGGTCCGGAGAAATAATTTATGGTCCAGGCTAGCACCGGACCCTGACAAAGGCTGGCAGGCCATCAGCATGGCGGAGGCACCATAATCACGTGTCTGTATGAACATCATGGTGGGTGACCTCATGATGAAATCAGGAGTCAGAGAGTTAGGAGAGGTCCAGGCTTGCTCTTGTATAACAGTTCATTCTCACTGAAACCGGGTCCTAGGAAAATGACACCAGTTTTGGGAGGGCAGTGACTGCTTTGCATGCTCTGCCTCCAAAAGATCTTACTTTCTCTTGACATTGTTGCCCTGAGACTGACCTTCGTACACATGAACCTTGGGAGACACACTCAAACCCTTACCCCAACCTGAAGCACAATTAATAAAAACTCAGAGAGAGAAATTGGGGTTCAACCTGAAGACCCAAAAAGCAAAGCGGCCACCCACTGGCTCTTGCCTCTACCTCAATATGAAATGACGACCCTGCCTCCAGGAATCTCAGAATGAGACTATAACGGGGAGCTGCCTCCTCCAGTTTTATAATCCTCTCTAGTTCTGGGATTAAAGGTGTGCACCACTGGGATTAAAGGCATGCACTGCCCAGTTTCTGTGGCAACTAGTGTGGCTACTGGGATTAAAGGTGTGTGTCACCACTGCCTGATCTGTAAGGCTGACCAGTGTGGCTGTTTTGCTCTCTGATCTTCAGGCAAGCTTTATTTATTAAAATACAAATGAAATGCTACTACATCAACCAGAGCAAAAAAATTATATATTTTTCTGTAATTGTACAAAATCCTGAAGTAGGAACATGCTTTCTTTTCTCACCACAGCCCTGGTTATCTAATTACACCACATTAGCCTGTGACTCTTTAGGGTAAAGCTACAGGCTACAAGCTCCCTGTGCTCAGACTACTCCACCTCCGTTTTTGCCATTTCAGCTTTCTAAAACTTAAATTTAGCCCGGAGGTAAAAATCAAGGAGGTTCAAATTCTAGCCAGGAGGGTAAAAATCAAGCATATTTTCTGAAGTGACAGTAATAAAGGAATAGTCTTGAGCTTCCAGCCCTCGTGGTTTAGTATCTTATCCTCATTCAGGGTGTCTCCATGGTAACTCACTTGTGCCTCTGAACAGCCATCCTGAGGCAGATTGGATTGCTGTTCTCCTTTCCTTACCCCCTCCTTGCAATGGCATTAAGTATCTCAGCCTTCGCCATGTGACTTTTTGAGATCTCTTGCTAGGGTAGGCAGAGACATTGTCATGGACATTGACGCTGTGCTTGATTATGTAATGTGTTTGTCAGTGGAATATTAAAAAATGCAGGGTTTTTTTTTTCCGACATGTTTGCATGGTTTTGGCTGACAGCGTTGACACGGGAAATCTGTGAAGCAGCCTTGAACTGGACCCCCAGCCTGAAACAGAACCGCCACAACGGATCTGAACATTTACAAGTGGGATACACATGTGTGATATTAACGTTGTGAACCACCGAGTTTTGGTGTGTTTTTGTACATAGATTCATTTTGGGAGAACATAACAGTTCCAGAGCCCTCCTTGGACTCGTCTCCGTGTTTATCGTGACGCTCCCGTGTCATTCCGACAGTCACTCCTCACTAGGCGAGCACTGTGGTTCCTGCTGCAGAGGTATACACCTGCCTGCTGTGACTGCCTCCATCCTCCCTGCCACAGCTCCCTCATCTCTGCAGTCGGAGGCAAAGTGCTGCTGCTGCGTCCAAACACCTTTGGCCAAGCATACACTGTGAGACCGCAAAGTGGGGCCTCTCTGCCGTTACCTAGAGCTCTCAGGTTGGTGCATTTATAGTAAAAACTAGTAGTAGTAGTAGTAATAAATTACAAATAATAAATATAATAATAATAATAATAGTTGTTGTTGTTATGATAATTTCAGTACAAGACTATCCTTCCTGAGGACCAAAACCAGACAGCTGGGTCTAAACAAGATCATTTGAGGCTCTCCACAGGGCTACATTTACTAAACTCCTAACTAATTCTCCTCACTAACCCAAGACACTACTTACATGATAAGCATAATAACCCTTTCTGGGATGGTTCCTTCTAGAATACAGTTGGGAAGGTTAAAGCAAAGTATTGTCCTTTAGCTGAATGTAACTTACATCCTTGAGGATCAGCTGACAATTTTTGTGCACTAAGCATGAGGTTCTCTTGCCAGAAGAATCTCTGAAGCTTAAGTCTATCCCCATGGGCTCTACCCAGGCCAAGAGGCCAGGAAATGGCACTTCCGTTACAATCTTCCATGCTCTAGAGGGATTGGAGTATGCTCGCAACCCCTGTGGGGTCAAGGAGTCACCTAAGAACATCGGAAAACATAGATATTAACATTACAATTCATAACCATAGCAAAATTACAGTTATTAAATGGCATGGAAATAATCTTGTGGTTGGGGTCACCACCACATGAAGAACTATATTACAGGGTCACAGCATTTGGAAGGGTGAGAACCACTGCTGTAGAGAATATGAGCCTGACAGTCTAGCCTTGCAATAATCATTTATACATGCAACACACACTTATCCAACTACGGTACTGCACTCTAGAGACACAAAAGGAAGAAGCAAAGCCTGAACTATCACGCAGCTTATGCAAGGACGAAGAGGAAAATGAAACAGGTAATAAAGACATAAATACATCATTTTAAGGAAAATTTTGAAAACAAGCTAAATGGTTAAAAGACACAGAGTTCTTCTACACAGAGCAAATAGAAGATACCTTTGAGAATCCAAGCTTATCCCTAAGTCACTGAAGAATATTGTGGGATGTTTGATCACACTGTTCTAAAGGCACCTTCTGATTGGTTTAATAAAGAGCTGAATGGCCAATAGCTAGACAGGAGAGAACAGGCAGGACTTCTAGGAGAGAGGAGTTCTGGAGAAGAATCTGAGGCGCACAAGAGACACCAGCATGACAGCGAGGAAGTCAGATATACATTGTGGAGGAAGGTAAAGAACCACGTGGCAAACATAAATTAACGAAATCAGGTTAGTTTGAGTTATAAGAGCTATTTGGGAACAAGCCTACACTAAAGGCCAAGCTCTCATAAGTAATAATAAGTTTCCTTGTCATTAATTGGGGACTGGTGGTCTAGGGAAGACTGCTATAGAAAGGAGGAAACCAACTCCCGCAGGTTGTCCTCTGACCTCCACATCTGCACTGTGGCGCACGCGCGTACACACACACACGCACACACCCACCCACCCACCCACCCACACACACACACACACACACAATAAATATACTTTTGAAAAAAGAATTTGCCCATGTATAGTTTCAATCTTCAGCTAGCGGTTTAGTATAGCGCTGACACAGAGAGTGTTGTCTTTGAGAAAGCACAACAGAGGTATTACTGTGTACCTTATTCATTTTTCAGTCTATAGTTGACATATAATAATTATACATATGAGGTATGTGATATATTATACATAAATATATTACACATTGCTTAAATAAGGGTAAAAATGATTTCCTCTTCCTTGAACTTTTATCATTGCTTTGGGCTAGGAAACACTGAACTCCTTTCCTCTGGTGCTGGTGCTGTTGTTGAGTTTTTTGAGACAGGGTCTCAAACTCACCACGATCTCCATGGCTCGGCCTCCCAAGTGCATGAAACACCAGATCCAGATTCCAGATTCTCTTCCAACTCTTCATAAAGAACATAATAAATTCCTGTGGATTATGAACCCCTGACCGTGAAGGCAGAGGCCTCAAGGGTCTTGGTGCCCCTCCCGATGTATGTGCAGTCCTGGCTTGGGGCTTGTGTTTGGAGCAGGGAGAGTCTCAGCTGAGGCTGAAGCTCTGACTCCAGAACCAGCCAAATCACGGCTGGGCTGCAGCCAGCGATCCAGAGGGAGCTGACAGTTTACTTCGTGTTGTGCCAGATTTCACACAAGTTTCATGGCCATGCATGCCGATTATGCCGAGTGGGAGGAGGAAAATAAGGACGATGACTTCGTAGCATATGAAGTTTTCAGCTCTCTTTCTAGCGAGGATTTAAGCTTTAAAACAAGTCTTTCACTGTTGCTAGGGTAGGAATGACCACCAGGAATCTAATTGCATTAGGTGTATCAGACTGGTTGGCTGGTTGGCTGGTTGGCTGGTTGGTTGGTTGGTTGGTTGGTTGGTTGGTTGGTTGGTTGGTTTTTCAAAACAGACCAGACTGGTCTTGAACTCAGGGATCCGCCTGCTTGTGTCTCCCAAGTGCTGGGATTAAAGGCGTGCGCCACCACCACCTGGTTCGACTATTTTTTATTAGACAGGTCTCTCCCTATAAGCCCAGGCTGACCTCCAATATGTAAGCCTCTTAGCTCAGCCTCCAACCATCTAAGTGCTAAAGTACAAGAACGAGCCACCATGCCTAGCTAAATCTCCTTTCTCCACTTCTTTCTTTTCTCTCCTCTTTTTTTTCTTTTCTAGGATGGAGTTTCATGTGTCCCAGGTTGGCCTCTAACTCACTATACAGCCAAGGATGACCTTGAACTTCACACCCTCCTGCCTCCACTACCCAAGTGCTGGGATTACACCACCACAGTGGGGCTGCACCACAATGCCTGGTTTATGTGGTGCTGGCAATGAAATCCAAGATTTATACATGCTAAGCTACCAAGTGAGCTACATCTGAGCCCCTACTTTTTAATAGCACTTGCAATTTCTCTCTTTAAAACAGTAGTAGCTGAAGTGGTCAGTGGTTAAAACATTTGCTGCTTTTTAGAGGACTCAGGTTTTGTTCCCAGCACCCACATCAGGCACCTTTTACTCCAGTTCCGGTGAACCTGACAACCTCTTCTGGCATCTATGGGCACCTGTACATACATGGTACATATACAGCCAAGCACATATCCACATTAAATAAATAAATACAGACTATCATGAGTAGTTTCAATGTTAGTAAAATCCAGCGTCTGTTTATCCATGGCTTTCATGGCATAGCAGTCAACCCAGAAGACTTCTGTGACCTCAGGTGACAGGGCTTATCCTCAGCAGTGGCCAAGTGAGCAATGAGGAGGCAGAGGGCTCCCGTTGAGAGTCCTCTAATTGAATTCAGTTCTGATGCTACCGACCTGGAGACAGTGCCAGATCGCACAGGATGCAGGCTCGGTCTCAAGGTTGTGCTCCATCCCACTTTAGATGCCACTTGCTCCGCTTTACCAACCAACTAAAAATAGGTCCCACAGCCCAATCCCTGGGTTCAGTTGTTTGCTTGGTAGGCTCATGGAACTTAAATGAAAACTTAGTTATAGGTTTGTTATAAAATCAATTCCAAAGGATGCAGATAAAGTGATGTAGGGCTGATGAAACAGCCTGACATATGCCCATGACCCACATGGTGGAAGGACAGAACTGACTCCTGAAAGTCCTGGCCCTACATACATGGTATGGCACACATGTGCCCATATGTATACACACACTGTCTTAGTTACTTTCCTCTTGTTGTGACAAAACACCATGACCAAGATAATGTACAAAATAAAGCACTTAATTGTGGGCTTGCTGACAATTTCAGAGTTAGTCCATGATCATCATGGTGGGAAGCATGATAGCAGGTAGGCAGTCAAGCAAGCATGGTGCCGGAACAGTAGCTAGAGCTTACATCCTAACTGAAAGATGGATGTAAGAAACTGAAAGAGAGGGCAAGACTGAGCCTGGCATGGGCTTTTCAAACCTCAAAGCCCACCCACAGTGACACACCTCTTCTAGCAAGACCACACCTCCTAATCCTTCCCAAACAGTTCCATTGACTGGGGACCAAACATTGAAACATATGACCCTATAAGGATCATTCACATTCACACCAGTGCCCATACTCACACACAAAATACATAAAAATTTAATTTTAAAGATTAAGTGATGTGAAAGGTGAGGTTTGGGGTAAGAGGCAGAGTTTCCACACCCTTGCTGACACTGGCAGTCTCCAGACCTGTCCCAGGGACTCTGGATGCCAAAAGGAACTTAGATAAGGGAGAAATACAGTTCTCTATACTATGCATAAAACCTCTCCGGATAAGAATATTCTCCTGAAATTTTTTTTTTTGGTCTTTCGAGACAGGGTTTCTCTGTGACTTTGGAGCCTGTCCTGGAACTAGCTCTTGTAGACCAGGAACTCCGAGAGATCCGCCTGCCTCTGCCTCCCGAGTGCTGGGATTAAAGGTGTGTGCCACCACCGCCCGGCTCTCCTGAAATTTTTAGCTTTATGTTTTTTTTTTTTTTATAACTGCAAAACCTTAGCCGGGCGGAGAATCCAAGCAGAGAATCCAAATAACATTCCCAGGCTCACGTTGTTAATAAGATCCAGGAATCCAGGTTCCTGAACGCAAAGCTGAAGCTTTTGTCCCTTTTGACACTCTGCCTCCAGCACAGGAGAATATTCTTTTTTTTTTTTAATTTTTATGATTCTTAATTATTCATTAATATATATTTATATTATCTTAAGGTTGATATAGCAATAATGACTATCACAGCAGCTCAAACCAGAGAATCTGCAGAAAGCCAGGAAGGACAGCAGCCCCTTGAATGAAGCTATGGTACACGAACCACGGATGTGTTGACAGCAATCCCTACCTTGCAGGGTTGTGAGAACTGAACACACCTAGAATCCCAGCAGACTTCAACGTATAAACACTGAGCACTTCCGACGGTTTGAACATGACCCCTAGAGAACAACATTATGATGAGTACGGCAAGAGCTGGTCGTGCTGAACTCTATCTGGTACTGTAACAGACCATCTCACCATTTCAGAGAATTGCATCATCCTGCCCTAATTAGCCAGTACAGGGCCCGGTCCAGTGAGCGTTTGCAACTATTGTGTCCCCGGAGATGTTTACAGAAGGCGCAAACTCTGGCATGGAGAGTATCTTCCAGAGAATTTGTCAGCAACTAATATACAGGGAGATGTGTGACTTTATTAGAAAGCTTTCCCCACCTCATCTTTTTTTTAAAACTGTTCACTAAGGCAGCATAGCATATTGATCTTTAATAATAAAATTACATTTACAATTTTATTTATTTAGATTTTTTTTTGTAAAAGTAGGGGCACTCGTTGCTTTTCTTGTGACTATGGTTAATGTCTGACAAGAGGCAACTTAAGGGGTAAGTGTTGAATTGGGCTCATGGTGTCAGGGGAGCTAGTCCATCACAGCAGGGAAGACATCACAGCAGGGAAGACATCACAGCAGGTGGCTCCATGGCTGCAGGAGCCTGGGGCTGGGACTCCTTGTATTAAGATAGAACAGAAGGCAGGGAGGTCTGATGGGAAACTGGGCTGCACTATAAGCCTCAAACCTCCCCCTCTCTAAGTAATCCATTTCTTCTAGCTAGGTCCCATTTCCCCAAAAAGGCACAACCTCCCAAAACATACCCCTGGAGACCAGGTGCTCAAATACATGAGCAGGACATTTGACACTCAGATCCTAACATGGCCTAGCTGTGGAACCCATACTGGCTTCCAACTTCTAATACTTGTGCCTCTGCCTTGCAGGTATTAGCCAAATCTTTATTTTTTTTTTAAAAAAAAAAGGCAAATTTAGGATCCAGTGAGCTGGCTCAGTGAGTAAAAAGTGCTTGTCCAGCAAGCCTGATGACCTGAGCTCAATCCCCAGAACCCATGGTGGGAGAAGAAACCAACTCCAGAGAGTTGTCCTGACCCCTGCACGCACACCATTGCACATGTATATCTGTACGTGCATACACACAAAACAAATGAACAACTGAATGAACGAGTTAAGCTGGCCATGGTGAACACATCTATAATTCCAGTTCTGGGAGGTAGGGGCAGGAAGATCAGGAGGATTCGAGATTCGGCCAGCTGGCCGAATCTATGTATTGAGACTTGAAGGAAAGAGGGAAGGGAGGGAAAGAAGAAGGGAGGGAGGAGAGAAAGATAAAAAGAAAAGTTTAAAAATATACTTGAGAGAGAGAGGACCAGGAAAAATGTGAGGAGGAACAGAGAGGGTAATGAAGGTGAGTAGAATCAAAATATATTATACGCGTGCATGGCAATTTCATCGTGAAACCCATAATTATGTATAATTAATATATCCTAATAGCTGTTACACATACATTATGTAAAATCATCTCTAACTATAATTCAGAAGAGAATGGGATATTTTTATATATTTGTTATAAAAGGAGACATAGAGCTGGATACAGTGGGTCCACATCTGTAATTCCAGGATTTGGAAATCAGAGAGGCAGGAGGATCGGGAGTTCAAAGCCATCCTAGGCTAGAGAAAGGTCAAGAATAGCCCAAACTACATGAGACCCAGTCTCAAAAACAAAAAACAGGGCTGGCTATGTGACTCGGTTGGTAAAATGCTTGCCCAGCATGCATGAATCCCTGGGGTTGGTTCCCAGCACCATACAAAACTAGACAGGTGGCACATGCCTATAATCCCAGTTCCTGGGGATAAAGGTCAGAGAATCAAGAGTTCAAAGTCATCCTTGGCTACATAGTCAGTTCAAGGCTAGCCTGGTTTATATGAACCTCTGTCCACCCCCCCACCCCAAAAAAAGCAAAACAACAACAAACAAAAGAAGACAAAACACATTTGAGTTTGGTAAAGAACCACTGTTCTAGGGAGCAATTAATATTAATTATTTGGTTTTTACAAAGTTTTTTATGTTAAAGTAAAGATGCATTCAAGATTATACAAGTCATGAATTAATTTAATTAATTAATTTAATGACTTTTTATGGCATACTTATTTAACCCAATTTATATATTAATAAATTAAAATGTTATGCCATCCATCTTTTCATCAGATTCTAGTCAGTCCTTTCTCAATCACTTGGCACCAACTAGTCAGACTTACAACAGAAACCGATATTATTTATCTCGCAAAATCGATGGCAGCAAAACTATAGAACCTGTACTTCTCTGTGTTCAAAGGCCCAGTTACATACAAGAGTCAGCACGGGGCAGTAGATCCTTCACTCTTGTAGCCAATAGTCAGTTTAATGAATAGAGTTCACTTGAACATTTGACTAGTAGTGTCCTACTGGGGACTAATCTGAAAGGCTGTTTCTATGAACATTCTTGCATATATCCATTAGCAGATATAAAAACATATATCTGTAATGTGTGAAAGCAGAAATGCTGGGCCATATGTATGCATCACTGAACTTTAGTAAATGGATTCCTTGAAATAGTTTTCCAAAAATGAAGGGAATGATTGACATCTCTACCAGATTCCTGACAGCTCTGCTTGCCCCACATGCTTTATTTCTTCATTTCAAGGTTTTCTTCTGGTCCCATATCACAGAGAATGTCACCTATAGGACTGAGAGATTTTGCAGAAGGCTAGTGTGGCCATGTAGCATTCATACCCCTTCTGAAGACATTCGGAGTCCAGCGATACTAAGAAGGTGGCTGGATACACAGGCTAGGGCACTGCTTAGGGGCTGATGGATTGGCAAATTCTACAAGACAGACTGCAGAGGCTCTTACCCCAAAAGTAAAGGTGGAACAATGTGGCTTCAACACGATGCATCCCAGCTTCTTTGCCAGTAAGACTTACGGGAGTGGGGGAAGGCACAACTCTTGCAATCTATTGCCCAACCTATGCTTCCCCTTCCAAAGCCCTGGAATTGTTGCCCATGGGAGGCAACAAAGCATGACACAGCAAGTTGAAGCAGGACCAAGCTCCTCCCCCTGCATCAAGATTAGGAAAGGCAACTCGGTTTGGGGGTTGGCTTCCCAGAAGTGAGCTCAAGCATCAGGAACAGGTCCTGATCCCACTGCTAGGAGCCCCACAAACAGACCAAGCTACACAGCTATCACACACATGCAGAGAGCCTAAGTCAGTCCCATTGTGTTCTTCTCAAATCTTAACTAGGGCTGTATAATGTATCGTCTGTTCAAGGATGCAGAAGTAGAAGAATGGAATTAGCTTGCTCATGTGTGTCGGAGGCACATGAGCTTCATTCTGCTCTGGCATGAAGAGAACCTTCATGGGTTGGCATCACAGGTTCTCATCCTATGGTTGCTGAGAGCATGAGATGAAGTGAAGGGGCAAGGATAGGGCATCAGGAAACCAAGTGACCACCCGACCAAGGAAAGAAGCAGCTTTTCAGACATCATTAGTGGCTATGTTAACCAAACACCTCATCTATGCAGTCATAGCAATGGTGGCGGTAGAAGGGGGGAGCATACCCAGAGCATAATGGTAAGGGCTGAGAATTTCAGCACTCACTGAAGCCAAATTTCAGTAAGTTTTGAAATTAGGACACAGGTGTAAAAGAACCCACAGCAGAATGGGGCCACGTGGGCGGGTCAGGCAGAGCTGCCACATCTGACCCCTCCTTGGACTGCAGTGGAGAAGCCAGCATCCCTTGAATGAAGTTTCCCAGTGCTGAGCCTACTTCAGCAGTTAATGCCTCTTCTGGAGACGCACATCCACCTGCATCCATTACCCACCCTGCCTCAGAGCACAGTCCTTGGGACACATTAGGGTTTTTGAGCCAACACGGGCTACACTTGGCTATATTGTTCCAAATCTATAAAGGCCAGGTTTTAGCATGAATCAGAACATGAAAAGGCAATGCAGTAGATTCAGGTTCTGGTTCCAGCTGCTGTGCTTCTGGACATTATGAGCTGAGGATACAGCAGTACTGGAACTTTCTACAGCGGACACATATTCAGTCCTCTATCAAGACCAGCAGCAAAACCAAGCAGAGAACCCTTAAAGTTTTAGAACCAGATTGTGTCATCCCTGTCAACAGCTAGTCATCGTAAGAAGCTTCTAGGGCCCAGAAGAACTGAGCCATTGAGTATGAAACTCTATTGAGCTCATTCTTCATCACTGTAACAAAAAACCTCAGGCAGGTAGGATTATGAATGAAAAATGTTTATGTAGTTTATGTAGCTCTCAAGATTCAAGGGTAAACATCAGTGTCACCTCGTGGCCGGTGGTAGGCAGTGTCACATTGTTGGGAGTCACGGCAGATGATGGGGGGAGTGTCACATGGTGGGGAGTCATGGCAGATGATGGTGGGCAGTGTCACATTGTGGGGAGTCGTGGCAGGTGATGGTGGGCAGTGTCACATTGTGGGAAGTACATAGTTGAAGAGATCACAGCTCAAAGCCAAAAGCCAGAGAACAATATACCACTTGTGCTCTTGAAACTGAGAGGGCCTAAGAGAGCTACTTTCATCCCTTCCAATCCAGTGACCTAGGCATCACCACCAGGTCCTTCCTCTTGGAGTTCCTATTTCCCAGCACTGCTTGGTCACTGAGCCACTAGGAGGCACACTTAAACCATATCGAGACCACAGGGACTCCACGTTCTCACAATGAGGACTGCCAGCCACAAATCAAGGGTAATCTGATATTCTAAACTAGAAAAATAAACATGTGCAGCATAAACAAAACAATCTCTTGCCGACATGCAAACATACATGTGTGCATAGCAGGGTGGGTCAGTCCACAAGGCACTAAGGAGACTATTAAAAGCAATGACCTAGCATCGCTGAGCCTGGTGATGTAGACTTGCAACCCTAGCTACTGAGAAGACTGGAGCAGCAGGTTTACAAATCCAAGAACTGCCTGAACTAGAGTGAAGCACGATTAATAAAAACTCAGGGAGAAAAATTGGGGTTCAACCTGAAGACCCTAAAAGCAGAACAGCCAGCCACTGGCTCTTACTTCGACCTCAATCTGAAATGGCGACCCTGCCTCCAGGATTTTCAGAATGAGACTGTGTCTGAAAGTTGCCCCCTCCTGTTTTATAATCCTCTTTAGGGCTGGGATTAAAGGTGTACACCACTAGGATTAAAGGCATACACTGACCAGTTTCTATGGCAACTAGTGTGGCTACTGGAATTATAATAGTGTGTGTTATTTTTACCTGGTCTGTAAGGCTGACCAGTGTGGCTGTTTTACCTCTGATCTTCAGGCAAGCATTGTTTATTACAATACAATTGAATTGCCACTATACTAGAGTGAATCCAAGGTCAAGGTCAAGCTAAGCATTTGGGTAGACCAGTCCCAAAGTGAAAAGGGAAAGAGAGGATGTAGCTCAGTGGTAGAAGCACATCGGAGGCCCGAGGTTCAATTCCCAGTACAGAAAGGAGAAAGAAGCAAGCAAGTTCAGAATCCCTTGGTAACAGTTCCTTTCTCTTTGCACTTTCTTCTAGCTCTTTGTATAACCCAGAGAGTTCCCTATGAAAAAAAAGCAAACAAGGAAGAAATCAAGGACCTGAATCAGTGGCTAATCACAAGGCATGCTGGCATGAGCTGATACTGTATATTACTGCCACTCTGCTGCTCCATTCGGGGACATTCTTTTTTTTGGTTTTTTTTTTTTTTTTTTTTTTTTTTTTTTTTTGGAGACAGGGTTTCTCTGTGGCTTTGGAGCCTGTCTTGGCACTAGCTCTGTAGACCAGGCTGGTCGAACTCACAGAGATCCGCCTGCCTCTGCCTCCCGAGTGCTGGGATTAAAGGCGTGCGCCACCACCACCTGGCCCATTTGGGGACATTCTGAGACACAGTGTTCTAATTTTAGTGCATGTGCTGCCAAAGTGAGCACCTGAAATATAGCATCAAAGGTAGGTTTACAGGAGTGAGCCTTATTTCCTGGGCAAGGGCAGACCGCATGGTCTAGACTTAGAAATGAGCATGAACTGGTGGATTGGCCACCTGAACAAGAACTGGGGGAAAATAAGGCTAAAAGTTTTAACAATTCATATACTTGTATATAGTGTACATGTGTCTATATGCATAATCATTTATGGATATATGGCATATGAAGCTAAGTGGGGAAGTACTCAGGGGCACAAAGCCAGGTAGTTAACATTCTTCATAAGGAGGTCGAGTTTAGGGGATGGATAGGAAGAAAAGGAAAAAGGAGACTAAACTGGGAAATACAATTTTAAAGAATGTGTATCTCTCCTCTCTCTCTCTCTCTGTGTGTGTGTGTGTGTGTGTGTGTATCTGTGTGTGTATCTGTGTGTGTATCTGTGTGTGTGTATCTGTGTGTGTGTATCTGTGTGTGTGTATCTGTGTGTGTGTATCTGTGTGTGTGTATCTGTGTGTGTGTGTATCTGTGTGTGTGTGTATCTGTGTGTGTGTGTGAATGTCTGCCACATATGTATAAGTGTCTGAGGAGGCCAAGAGAGGACGTCAGATTCCTGAAAGTTGGAGTTACAGGCAATTGTGAGGAACCTGATGTGGGGGTTGGGAACCAAACTCAGGTCCTTTGGAAGACTAGCAACTGCTCTTAACTACTGAGCCATCTCTCCAGCACCAAAAGTTATTATTCTATTTGTATAAAAGTACATGCATGTATCAAATTAGAATAATAGAGAGTACGTTAATAGACTTAAATTTGGCTTTGGAATATTGAATGGCATAGAGCCAAAAAGAAAAAAAAGGGAGACAAACTATGAATGATTCAGAAAGGTCACAGGAGGTAAATATACTCATAGTTCATGTATTTTAGGCCCCAGACTATTATATGCCAGTGCTGATAGTGTTGATAGTGAAGGAACTCTGAAGGTATGATAAGTTTATTACAGGGAATTGATCCTGAATTATCCAGGTAGATGCAAAAGATCCCAAGAGAGGAATACAGGAGCCAGAGAATGATTTAGAGACATTACGTTGCTAGCTTTGATGATATGCTTGTAGACAATCTTTTAAATGTTTGTCACTTTCATTTGCTAGTTATTTAATATATTCACATTATATATAAACATGTGCGTATGCACATGCATGTGCATGCCACAATGCATGCTTAGAGACCAGAAGACAACCTGAGTCAGCCCTCTCTTTCCATCTTGGGGTCCTGGGAATAGAACACTCGCCATCGCCCTTGGCAGGAATTCAACACCTGGTGAGCTATCAAACCAACCCTCATTAGCTGGTTACAAGGAGCTCCTGGTAGGGGCGTGCAGGGGTGTTAAGGAATGTGGACATAGTTTCTTTTTATCAAGGCTAAGATGAAGCTCAGTGGTAGACTACTTGCCTAGTATGTACAATGGTTCAATCCCCAGCAACGCACACACATCCCACACAAAAGGTCATTGTTAGCTACTAGCAGATCTGGGATTTGAACTTACATAGCCACCAGTCATATGTAAATCTTTGCATTTAAATGAATATAGTTTCTAACACACTAGATGAATTTCAAGGACTCAATGATGGTTGTCATGTTGAACAGTTAGAGATAACTTGATATTGGAATAAGATTCCATTGGATAGCATTGCTCTAGAATGTGACTCTAAATCAACATGCCCTTTAGCATCTGTTATCGATGTGACTATCAATATCTTAGTGAGAGCACAATGTGGCTGAGACTCCTCTTTGAGCTTTATTTATTTTTATACTTTAATGTATTTTTAGCAGTGCTGGGATGGAAGCCATGCACATGCTACTGCCACCATGGGAGCCCAGCCCTTCCATGCCTTTAAATAGTTATTCCTTGAGACTGTGTGGAGTTCTACAAGTTCTTCAAATTCTTAAGAAGGTATTACTGACACAATGAAACCCTTCATAGCACGGGTGTTTGGTATTGAGACTTGGCAGTGAACACCGGGAGTTAGAATGTCAAGGGAGATGGAAGGGCTAAAATAGGTTGGTATTTTCTCATATCTCTATTATCACAATGGGTGTAGCCAGGGGGAAAAGTATTAAAGATATATGTCAGAAAGCCGTTGCTGTCAAGTATTTAAGTGCTTACTTATTCTAGGCATGGTTGTAGTCAGACACAGTTGCTGACTATGTGGAGTCTATGTTCTTTCCTGAGGAGACAAAGATACCAAACTAGGAATAACAATAATAATAATAATAATAATAATAATAATAAATGTTTTAATTAGGGTTTCTATGCTGTGAAGAGATACCAGGACCACTGCAACTCTTATAAAGGAAAAACATTTAAATGGGATGGTTTTCAACTTTCAGAGGTTTAGGCCATTATCATCATGATGTCACACGGTGGCAGGGAGGGAGGCAGACATGGTGCTGGGGAGTTCTACATCTTGATAGGTAGGCAACAGGAAGTAGTCTGTCTCACCAGGCATGGCTTGAGCATATGAGACCTCAAAGCCCACCCCTACAGTGACACACTTCCTTTACTCCTACTCCAACAGGGCCACACCTCTTAATAGTTCCACTACTTTGGGAACCATTTTATTTCAAAGCACCCCAATGAATGCTCTAGAAGTTCATAAATGAGAAACAGCCACAGGCACTAAAACTGGGACCAGATGTAACTGTGGTGACCTGCTATCTAAAGCATGCCTTCTTACTTTAGACGTGTAATGAGATATTCCTCAGATGGGTTTCGGGGACACAGTATATCATAGAGGACTGGCAAGATGGAGTCGATATGTAAGCCTACTTTAAATTCTGTCTCTACCTATCTCATAGGTTTTTTTTTTAAATCAATGAAGACAATGTATTGTAATGTTCACAGCTGTTCACATACTGCTGTTCTAAAAAATCTTGGATTCCTTTTCTCTCTATAGAGATGGGCTTAGGGATTCTGATCCTTAGGAAAAGATAGGTAGACTGTTGAGGTATCCTTGGGCAAGAGAGGAACTAGAGAAGAAGCTGGCTGGCAGGGGGAGAAGATAATTTTAGACACAAAAGAAAAACCCCAAGGCTGGGTGGTGGCGGCACACGCCTTTAATCCCAGCACTGGGGAGGCAGAGGCAGGTTGGTCTCTCTGAGTTCAAGATCTACAGAGTGAGCTCCAGGACAGCTAGGAATGTTTCACAGAGAAACCCTGTATTGAAAAAACAAAACAAATTAAAAAAAAAAAACACCACAAACTACAACAAACAATAAAAAGCAGGGCATGGTGGCTTCTAATTCCAACACTCAAGAATCTGAGGTAGGAGAATTGGACATTTGAGAACAGCTTAGGCTAAAACCCTGCCCCAACAACAACAAGGTATACCAACATTCTCCTCCTAGGTATGTCTCAGCAGAAATGAAAACAGAGGTTCCTCCCAAGAATTTCTGGGTCTGCCAAGCGTGGTAGCACAAGTTCACAGTCCCAGAACAAATGTTCCTTGACAGACTAAGAAAGGGAAAAAATCTCCATCCTGGGCTAGAGAGCAAGACTCTCTTAAAAACGGACAATGAGACTTTAAAATATTTTGCTACATGAAGAGAATTAGACCAAAGAGGCAGAAATCCTCAAAGTCCATTCATAAGTCCGAAATACACAAATTTATAGAGACTGAAAATATTTTTAGGGACAGACCTGGTGGTATATGCCTGCAGTCCCTTAACTCAGGAGACCGAGGCAGTAGTATTATTGCTAGTCTTTGCTACATTGTAACTACCAGCCTAGGTAGGGCTACACAGTCAAGCAAAATGGGGGAAGGGAGCTGGAATTCAAGGTTCTGGATTCAATTTCTAGCACTTGAAGAAAAACCAACAGCAAATAAAATATACCCCAAACAATTATTTGTGTGGCCATTAGGGGCTGGAAGAAGTTAAGACACATGACTGTTGGTGGGTATAGAATTTATTACTACACTGACAAAACACTCTGAAGATAGATAGTAGCAGTGGTTGTAAAACTTGGGGAATAGCTTATGTTCCCCTGAATTGAACACATTAAAAGATGATTCTTACAGTATGTGGAGGGAGGGTGAGTTGAGACAGAGTCTCACTCTGTAGCCTAAACTGGTCTAAAACTCACTATGTTTTAGCACAGGCTGGCCCTTGTTCACTATAGTTAGGGTTTTTAATGATGTGATTAAACACCATGTCCCAAAGCAGCATGGGGAGCAAAAGGGTTATTTTGTCTTACGACTTTCACTAAGGTAAATCAGGGCAAGAACTTAAGGCAGGAACGTGGAAGCAGAAATAGAAACAGAAACCACGGGGAAAACACTGCTGACCGGCTTTGCTCCTGTGGCTTGCTCAGCAAGCACCCAGGACCACCAGGCCAGGGATGGCACCACCCAGAAGACCTGGGACCATCCACATCAGTCATTAAGCAAGACAATAGACATACCTACACATATGCCCACAGACACGCCAATCTTAAGGAGGCATTTTTTTTTTCAACTAAGAGTCTCTCTTTCCAAATATGTATAGGTTTGTGGCAGACTGACAAACGCCAACCAGCACACCTTTATATATCCTTGCCATGTAGCAACTAATGTGGCCTGCTTTCTAGCTGTGGTAGCTAGTATTCAACAAGGCCTTCCAGGACCCCAGGCCTTGACTCAAAGGCGCAGCTGAAGACAGGCTTTCTCAGACGAGCACCACCTTGTGGCTAACAGAACTGCCAATTAACATTTCCTAATTTGTCTTCAGATGCTAATTGAGGTTCATAATTATAACCCCGGGAAATATGGCAATCTAGAACTGCCTTCTGAATCATCAAAGAATGATTAAGTCGTGCATCCTCCGCTTTGATCATTCTTCAAGTACTTTCTGGTGATCTGTCACCAGGCACTCAAGAGTAGCTCTCTGCCCCCAGAAAGATCATAGTTTGATGGGGGAAGTCCGCATGTATCAAACTGTCACACAGTAAGTATAAGGTTGTAGCGGTGACGAGGCAACTAAGCAGACTTCCCTTGTCTTCGGAGAGCATGAAAACCATCTGATCATTTGAAGGGGTCACAGAAGGGACATCATGGAGGAATGCAGAGGGACTGACTGAGTTTAGTCCTCCATAAGAGGACTAACTAGACAAAGAGAATCAAGAACTCTAGGTGAAGAGAATGTGGAATGCCCTATGGTGGGGTGCAGGGCACAATAAGCAGGAGGTCAAGGTTGTCGGGATGAAGAGGATGTGGAGTTGGGAGATGCATAGGCAGGATGGACAGACCATGTTGAGTCTTTGAGTCTACTTAAGAATTCTGCTTTGTCCTAAGAAGGAAGAGGCGCACAGACCTTGACCAGACATGCATTGTGAACCATTCCCTAATGAAGACGCTAAGCAATATGATGGCTAGCTTCCCCAAGTCAAGCATTTCTTTGTGTATTTATGTATGTGTGTAGCTATGGGTGCCTGTGCACATATGTGCATGTGTGTGCTGGCATGCAGAAGCAAGAGATGGACAGCAGATGCCTTTCTCAGTTGCTCTCCTCCCTCATTTTTGGAGACAAGGTCTTTTACTGAAGAAACTAAAGTTCACCTTTCGTCTTTTTGGCTTGACTAGCATGGCAGAGAGCCTGAGATCTTCCTGCCTTGTCCCCATTTCCACCCATCTCTCTTTTCCCAGTGCACGTGGGTGCTGAAGGTCCAAACTCTGTCCTCATGCTGGCATTTCATGGACTGAGCCATCTCTCCGGCGTGCTTACTTGCTTGTTTTCTGATGTTTTGTTTGGAAGCAGGATCTTACATACTCAGGTGAGTCTCAGACTTCCTACGTAGCCAAGGATGGCCATGAACTTCTGGTCCTCCTGCTTCTATCTTCCCAGGGCTGAGATTTCAGGGGTAGTCCATTGTGCTCAGTTTATGTGGTAAAGGGTTTCATGCCTGCTAATTTAGGCAAGTGCTCTACCAATTCAGTTACATCCCAGTTCCAGTTAAGTCTTTTTTTTTTAACTTTTTTTTTATTTGTTTTTCCTCCAGTTAAGTCTTGTTTTCTGTTATTGGCCCAGTGGGTTGTTTGCTGCCATGTTGCCTGGCTGGGCATTCAGGGACATACTCCTCTAGCTTGGAGCCATAAGCCCTTTGGTTGTAGGTGAATATTTGTCATGGAGTATTTACTTACTAGAAGGTTGATTTTAGAAAGAACATCTGGACTTATTTGGGGTGTGTGTGTGTGTGTGTGTGTGTGTAATGCGTATGTTGGTGCATGTGTCATGGACATATGTAGAGGTCAGAGAACAACCTTACGGAGTCAGTTTTCCCCTTCTGTTCAGCAGGTCAGATGAGCTTCCATATTTGCATAGCAAGCACTGTAACCCTGCTGAGCCATTTCTCAGGGGGTCCCAGTCCTTTAAAAAAAAAGGTAGATGCCCCCATTTAGGACCCACCACAGCCCTATGAAGAATATTTTGTATTATTTCTTTAGTGTATGTCTGTGTACATGTGTGGGCAATTGTGTGGAGGTCAAAGGACAATTTGTGCCTGTCTGGGGTCATCAGGCAAGCACCTTTACCGGCTGAACAACATCACTGACCCATAGGAAGAGGATACTATCATTATTCCTATCTTAAGAGGTTCCAAAGTGTTAATAACATTTAATCAGGACATTCTGCCGCTAGCTGCTCCCCAAATAAGACCCAGGTCTGTTTTGATCCCAGTCCTTTCCAAAATATCTTTCCTAAACAAGCTCAAGGTGAGAGAAGCTAAGGTACTTCCTATGGGCTATGCCTCTGTTGTGCCAGTCATCATTGCCACACCCCTAAGGAGAGTCACCAGAGAAAGACATCTTCTACTTTCCAGTTCAGGGCTCTCTCTCCCTGAAAAGTGTCAACACACTCTATCCTCTCTCTCAAGACCTGCCGAGCAGCCAAACAGAAAACCAGCCTCAACAGAATCTCACCAATTATCACCTGACTTTTCTCCTCCAGTTTTATGCAAATAGCTTAAGAGTAGTGAGGTTTATGAAAGCAGCTGCAGTCTGTCTGGAGGCTTAATTGTTCTGGAAAGTTCAAGGCAAGTCATTTTTTAAAAGCAGTTCTAATACCCCTATAAGTAGGAGATATTTTTTCCCCTAGCAACACAATTGGGAAACATCAGTGTTCTAAAAAACAAAGGCACTGATTTTTCCCAAATGCGCTACATTTTCTCTTTTGAAATGAGTGAGAGGACAAATCAGACAGGTTCTCAGCTGTACTTTTGTAGGAGATGTGGGCATTGGCACAAATAAGAATAGAGGCATTGTTTCTGCCTTTGAAAGAAAGGTAGACTGAAGCCCTGCAGTTCACTCTGAGAAGAGATAACAGCAGGGGCTGGTGGATGGGCATCCAGAAGGCAAGGAGGAGGCAAGGTGGAGGGCACTCTTCTTCTGCCTTGTGGAGACAAGGAAAAGGCAAGGAGACAGAAGACAGTTCAGGAGAGGAAGCACACAGTAAGATGGCACCTACTCCTAATCCCAGCACTCCAGTAACTGATGCAAAATTACTGGAAAATGGAGGCCAGCAGATACAGTACAATGAGTGCCAGGTCATTGGACCAGCCAGCAAGACCCTGCCTCAAGAATAAATAATAAATAGAACTGTAAGAAGGAAAGAGAGAGAGAGATGTAGCTCAGGTCACAGTGCTTGCCTGTACTTTGCAGGATGCCCTGAGCTCTGTCTCCAAGAGTAGAGGAGGAAAGAGGGGAGAGGGGCGATGATAGAAAATGGTCGGTGAAAATAAATAGAAAACCCTAAAGCAGAGGCAAGGAGGACATGGTTGCATGCAATAAAGTACTGCTTATAAAGTATTGGTCTCTACCCAGAGGCACTCTTTTGGCACCGCGGGTAGGAGTGAGTGGGTGGATGGGTGAATATTTTCTTTGGGAGACAATATCTCCCTCTGTATGTAGAGCAGCATAGAATTCTCAGAGATCCTCCTGTCTCAGCCTCCTGAATGCTGGGATTACAGGTATGTGCCACCACACCCAGCAGATCTGACACACTCGCCAAGACCTTTGAAGTGATCCTCACTTGTAGGCAGAATGACCTCCTTGATGCTCTTGAATTTTCTTCCACTGTCCTTCCTCCAGGTATCCACTCAGGGGGTTGTCTCCACCCCAGTAGTCGTCCTAACAAGGGCTCCCCTCATCTCCATTGCCTTGATTTCCTAAAGCTACAATCACCACCCACGACATTTTCTGTGCTTTGGATCTAGTCTCTCATAAGCCTTCCCAGAATAAAAATTTCACGTGAACGGTGATTTTGTTTTGCTCGCTAGCATCACTGCAACGCCCAACATCTTGTGGGGGGTGCCGATAGGACCCTGAAAAACCTGAAGGAGTACGTGAGGTGGGGCGGAGGGCTTGGCAAGATGTGTGACTCCTGTAGCAGGCAGGGTCTGGGCAGGTGCTTGGAGCAGACCTCTGCTTTTTTTCTCTCCTCTTCCCCGCCCCTCCCCCTTTCTAAAGGTAGACAATCCACAGGAATTAGCTCAGCTAAAAAATCTAATAGAAATCAAAGCGAGAGGAGGGTTGAAGTATAGGGAACAAACACAGACGCAAAACAGAAGGAAACGGGTGGAAAAGTAAGGCGGCGAAAAGGCCAATAGACGTCACGCTCCTCGACTCCCCCGCGGCCGGGCGAGGCTCCCCTCCTCCGCCCTGTAGACGCCCCGCAGCGGCTGCGGGTCACCACCACTAGGGAGAAGATCGGGCCCGTGGTCCCGCGAGGGAGCCCCACACCCACAGCCCAGAAACCCGCTGCTCTGGGGCCCTGCGCCAGTTCGCTGGGGTGGGGGGGGGGGGTGGGGGGGTAGAAGGATGAGGGTGAGTTGGCCCGGGCCGTGAGGACTACATTTCCCAGGATGCAGCGCACTAGCGCGCTTGCGCAGTGCGGCCGGAGGCGGCGGTCTGTTCTCCGCTGAGAAGGAGTGGGGCTGAGGGAGGCAGCGGGTGAGAGTTCAGAGTTCAGCAGCAGCAGCCCGAGCCCATGATTCCCATATGCCCTGTAGTTTCTTTCACCTATGGTGAGTCTAATGTGGCCCGTGGAGGCCTCTGCCCTGCCCTTCTCCGGCCCCGGGCGGCGGGTAGGCGCGGGGGTTGGGGCCAGCTCCGGGGAGGAGGCGGCGGCCGCCACCCGGGCGTGCGAGTGAGTGAGGGAGTGCGGGGAGGGAGGTGGACGGCGGTGCGGCCGCGGCCTGGCCGGCCAGGGCGGCTTCTCACGGCCCTCTCTCTCTCCCCTGCCCTCCCTCGTCATCCCGACCCCTTCACGGCTGCCCTCCCGCCATGGGACCCGACTCTCCGTGCCCGCCGCAGTGCCCAGCCGGCTGGGGGAAGATGCCAAAATGGCGACCGGCAACTACTTTGGATTCACCCACAGCGGGGCGGCGGCGGCGGCGGCTGCGGCCCAGTATAGGTAACGGCTCCCCGCCCTCTCCCTCGCCTCTCCCTCCGCGCCCCGCGGTCCCTACCCCGCCGGCACTCGGGCCCCGCGGGCCGCTCCCGCCCCCGCCGCACCGCCCCAGCTCCCTGGCGCGGCCGGGCCCCGCACCCTCCCCGCTCCCGCCCACTCCCTGTCCCCTTCTCCCCCTCCCTCCCGCCGGGTCCTGCCGACGTCGGGGAGCGGCCCCCGAGGGGCGAGGGTGGGGGAGGAGTGACGACCGAGGGTTGGGGACGTGGAGGGCTGCTGGGGCCTCGGACGGCCCCGGAGGTAAAATGGCCTCCCGCGGCCTTGGAGCGGAGCCCAGCTGCCCGCCGCTGGCCCCTCGGCTTCCCCCGCCTCCGCCCTGCCAGCCCCCACCCCTTATCCTCCTCTGGCTCGGGGAACGGAGAGAGCGAGCGAAGGGGCCTCGCAGGGAGTCTCGGGCGCAGCGGCCTCTGTCGCGACGCCCCCGGAGCCCAGATAACGTGTCTTTGTGGGCACCTTTACTAGGTCCCGAGTCCCCGACCCTTTTCCCCCACCAGTCCCTCAGAGTGACTGCCCGTTTGCCAGCGTCACTGCATCCATCCCCATGCCCTGTGGTTTTCTTGCTCGGAGAGGATGGTAATATTCCAACCACCTGTGAATTGTTTAGCTGCGAGACTGGGAAAGGTGGGCGAAGTTTCTAGCGCAGAGCCTTTTTCGCCATTGAGTACGGTGCTAGGTGGAGCAGCGAGTCTCTTTTCGGGTCTTTCTCTCCCCCCCCTCCCCCTCCCCGTCGGGGAAAAGAAAATACGAGGACTTTGTACTGAGTCATTGTAATGCACGGAATGAAGCCTCTGCCTTCAGATAGCTGTCACTGCAAAAGTAGCTGCAATTTTTGTACATCTTTATCGCAGAAACAAAGACAAAACGATGCGTTTATTGTACTTTGCCAGGATCGAAGTAAGACAGTCTCTTGGTTCAAGCCATAAGCGCCCAGCTCTTGAGTATTGTCTTTCTGCGTGTATTACATTGCGTATCTTAGATATTAGATTCATCCTGGTTAAACTCAGGTAGTTTTTCATCTCATATGCCTTAGGCGAGTTGTGTATTTAAAAGGGGCGCGTTGGAAAAAACAAAATTTGAATAGCAATATCATCTTGATTTGGGGGACATGTAATGGGGTGCTGGTTAATATTTGGGGGCTGAAAGTTCTAAAGGAGAAAAAAGTTACCTGATTTAATGGAATCTTAAAATACAATTTACTGCAAGAAATGCTATTTTGTATATTGCCGAAAAAGAAGACTCTCTGCCAATCCATAGACATAATGCCCCCATTGAATTTTTTTTATCTGAAGAGGTGTTAAAATTTGTAAGTGTATTATATTGCTGACATTGGTATTTTTCTGATTGTTGAAAGCCTTAATATTTTGTGGCATTTTACAAGTCTTTTTCTTGAGGCCTGTGTTGAGAAAAAGGACTGAAATTATATTGTCAGAGCAAAATCTTGGTACATTTCAGACATTAACATGTCATTTGTTTTATAAGTTCAAGCAAAGTTTCAAAAAAATCTTTTTTGGCCAGGCGATGGTGGCGCACGCCTTTAATCCTAGCACTTGGGAGGCAGGGGCAGGCAGATCTCTGTGAGTTCGAGGCCATCATGGTCTACAAGAGCTAGTTCCAGGACAGGTTCCAAAACTAGAGAAACCCTGTCTCGAAAAACCAAAAAAAAAAAAAAAAAAAATCTTTTTTGAAGGAAGAGGACATAGTGAAGACAATTTATTTTTTCAGGAAATGAGAAAGCTAATGGCATCGGTGGCTGTAAACCTACTACTAGCGAACAAGTACCGTGTGTACTAGAAGATGCTGTGTTTGACCATTAAAATGTTTTGTGCATTTTGTACAGTATTTTTCTGTTTTCTTAGTATCCACTGAATGACGTATTTGCATTATTAATTGTTGACATATTGAAATTGATGAATTGGTTGCAGTTTTTGGGGTTTTTTTTTTAAGTGCAGGATTATAGATGTAAAAAAATTTGAATCCAATCAATATTGTGTGAATATTTAATCCCAGCTTGAACAAAATAATATTCCAGTTTGTTGAATTGTTTTGATAATGTATGTATGTCTGAAAAGACTGGTCTTGATGTTAACTATACATAGATCACCAAACTCATTGTTAAGACTCATTGCCTTTTACATAGGCAAATGTGAAAGTTACTGGTATTTTAAAAAACAAGAATTCATATTCAATAATCTTAATGTTTTGAGGAAGATGAGTAAATACAATTAATACCAGCAATGTTAATTCTGGCTAGTTAATTCCTAAAGTTATAATGGAACTTTAGGAAGTGAAAGAATTTAGTTTTAGTTTGCATGTATATGTTTCTTAATTTGAAAGGTCTCAAAACTCTGGGGACTCTTTAAAGTCTTTTACATGTGAATGGACTGTTTGATAACATTGAGTATAGGTAATTCAGAGTGAACTTCTGAAATGTCAGTTCTGGTCTTAGCTTTTTTAGTCACGGCTATATGTAATCTATTTGACTAAATTTACCTTAGATTTATCCTTCATGCTGGAAATGAAACCTGTGTCTTTCATGCTGCTTGGCAGTTTGCTCTACCAGGAAACTACATCCCCAGCCTTAGCTTTGATATTTGTTAATGATATACTAAAGAGTTAGTTTGGTGTGTTGTAAAGAGATTAAGTGAGTTCCAAATAGCTTTTAGATTGTTTTCATTTATGATAATTCATATTATACACTTCTTTTTCTTTTTTTTTTTTTTTTCTTCAAGGCAGGGTTTCTCTGTAGCTTTGGTTCCTGTCCTGGAACTAGCTCTTGTAGACCAGGCTGGCCTTTAACTCCCAGAGATCCGCCTGCCTCTGCCTCACGAGTTCTGGGATTAAAGGCATGCGCCACCACTGCCCGGCTCATGTTAAACATTTCTGTGTTGAGCATTTATTCAGTCTTTGTGCTGCAAAGTCTCAGTTTCTATTTTTTTTTCCCTGTTGTGTGTATTTTTTAAGGACAGGTAGCCCTAACAATGACATGTCTTTTGAAGATTTACTTCCTGTTAGAAAAAAATTTTGAATTTGTGTGTGTTTATGTATTTCTGATAAGATGTTTAATTTATGGGTGGAGGCACAAGACTAGGCGGGTTCTCCCATGGAAAATAACTAAGATGGCTTCATGACAGAAAGTGAGCTTAGTTGAGAATTCTTGTGTTGAGAAGGTACACTGTTAGACATGCTAAACTTAAAAGGGGGCTGGAGAGAAGGCTCGGTAGAAGAGCAGCATCTGTTCTTCCAGAGGACCCAGGTTCAATTCCTAGTACCCACATGACAGCTCAAAACTCTTAACTACAGTTCAGGGAGATCTGACATCATCACACAATTATACATGCAGGCAAAACATCAATGCACATAAAATAAATTAAAAAAAAATAAGCCGGGGTGTGGTGGAACACACCATTAATCCCTGTACTTGGAGGGAAGAGGCAGTAGATCTCTGTCTTCAAGACCAGCCCGTTCTATATAATGAGTTCCAGAATAGCTAAGACTACATAGAGAAAAACCTGTCTTGAAAAATGAACAAGCAAACAAACAAAAACTTAAAAAATTTTGAAAAACCTTAGGGAGGATTACTGTTTGAGGAAACATTCAAAACAAACGCCACACTCTTAAACATATATAGCATAAATCTATATGTGCATGCACACACAAACACATATATATTCACACACACCATGTAGACCATGTTGACCTCAAGCTCAACTTGGAACTCTAGGTTTTGCTTCCATTTTCCAAGTGTTGGGATTATAGGCATTGCTGCCAATGCAAGATGATTCTCCTATTTTTATTTTTATTTTTTTTTTGAGGCAGGGTCTCACATATCTCAAGCTAATCTTGAGCTTAACTGTGTAGAGAAACATAACCTTAAATTTTTGATCCTCCTGCCTTAACCAGCAGTATGCTTCTATTAGTCACACCCACCTTATCCCGCTAGCCTCTTTTTCATTTGCTTTTTGTTTATTATTGAATATTGTCTGTGTGGGTGTATGTGCATGTCCAGTTAAGTGTGTGTCCAGCACACATGTGGAGATGAGATTTCAACTTTTAGTAGTTCATTCTCTTCCTCCATCATGTATTTTGGTCACCAGACTTGGGTTATCAGACTTGTGAATCAAGTGCTTTAACCTGCTGAGCTGTCTTGCTAACTCTCAGATAATTCTTAATGGGGGGAGGGTCCTAATGTTCTCATAACAAAAATCTTTCTTTCACCCTCTTTTTTTTCTTTCTTGGAACTCAATTTGTAGGCCAGGCTGGCCTCAAATTCACAGTGATCTGCCTGCCTCTGCCTCCTGAGTGCTGGGATTGATTAAAGGCATGCACCACCACTCCAGCAGTACTTGAGTTTTTAAAGGGGTTACAACATTTACAAATGTGTAATAAAATTATTATAGAGTAATTTCTGTTCTCCAGTGAACAGAAAAATAACCTTTTCTTTTAGTATTTTAAGCAGCCATTTTCTTGTCACTTACTCTTGAGAAAAATCTTGAACATTTCTTGTCATTTCATATTTAGTTTCTTCTCTGGGTAACTTAAATCTTTAGCTGGTACTTAACCTAGTTATATTTCTTAAGATGTAGCTTTAGGTATCATTGATATCTGAATGTTAACTGTACCTTCAATAAAGTTTGCTATTTAAAGTAATCATTTGGCAACATTTTTACCATTCTTATCAGTAATAATTGACTCCAGACAATATAAAGGTTGTGTAATCAAAGTAATGCAAAGTAATCATTCCCCTTCTTAGCCTCTTACAGACCTCCTGCTTCAGTCTCCCAACTGCTAACATTCTATGCTTGCTTGGTGAGCATTTTAAGAATCTGCTAGTCAAAAGAAGGCATCTCATATAACTGTTTTGAGGTTTCTTTTGCATATGTGTTTCTAAATGATAACTTATTACTACAATAATTTGGGCAGGCAAAAGCGATCACCTTGAATGGGTTGATTTGCCAGTTTAGTTTAGGTTTTTTATTTTTTTATACTTTGTATTTGTATAGAGTTAATAGTACTGTCTTAAAAGTAACACTAGTAGGGTATACAGACTAATTACTAATGTGAGAAGGGAAAGAGAGAGAGAGAAGACTAACTAGGTAAAAATGTTTTGAAACCACTCATAGAGATGGAAATTTACTGGTGGTTAATTTTTTTTCAGCTTCCATGTATTCTCCCGTTGCCGAATCAGAGACTCTAGGGTGCATATATTAAATGTATAAAATCTGAAATAATGACCCCCCCCCCAAAAAAAAAGGATAGTTGCTATTAGACTTCTGGTATTTCCTGTATATTTTACTAATAGCCAAGGAGTAGGTTGAAAGGACTGAAGGAAGTATAGCTTGGTAAGTTTTGTTTGTTTGTTTGCTTGGTTGGTTTTTCGAGACAGGGTTTCTCTATAGCTTTGATGCCTCTCCTGGAACTAGCTCTTGTAGACTAGACTGTCCTTGAACTCACAGAGATCTGCCTACCTCTGCCTCCTGAGTGCTGGGATTAATGTTGGCCACCACTGTCTGGCACTTGCTAAGTTTTTTGTTTTTTGTTTTTGCATGGCATGTTCAAGGCCTAGAATTTAATCACTAGTACTACTCTAAAGAGGGTTGGAGGATTGTAGAATGAGGCAAAATAACCCTGTATAGAATGTTGAAGTGATAGGTAGATTTGACTTTATGGTGGTACATGGTCTCAGAAAGATTTGAATTGGAAACTAGTTAGCCTTAAATTTGAACCTCAGCTCCATTTCTTTAGTCTGTTAGCCAAGTCACTAACTTCTCTGAGATTTTATTTCTTTGGCCACCTTTTCTCAAGGTGAAGATTAAATACAACATTTCCTAGCATAGAGCATGGTTCTTAGAAAGTTGCCTACCAATACTATAGGAGCGCATACATTTTTAAAGAACTTACAATTTATGTCTGTCATATGCTAACTATAAAATAGATGTTGGTATCAATGGTAGATCTCAGTTTCAGTTCAGTAGGGAAGGAAGAAAAACACAGAAATGAAACCCAGTAAGAGTCCATTGAATTTTCTGTACTAAATCATACAAAAATTGACTTTCAAAAAAAAAATTGAAGCCAGGCCGTGGTGGCGCACGCCTTTAATCCCAGCACTCGGGAGGCAGAGGCAGGCGGATCTCTGTGAGTTCGAGACCAGCCTGGTCTACAGAGCTAGTTCCAGGACAGGCTCCAAAGCCACAGAGAAACCCTGTCTCGAAAAACCAAAAAAAAAAAAAAAAAATTGAGTTTCATGAGTTGGATATGGTGGTGGTGTATACTTGTGATCCCAGAATTTTAGCTATTCTGAGTAAATTCAAAGCAAACCTGTTCTACAAAGGGAGATCCTGTCTCAATAATCAAAACAAATTAGCATTCCTTTTGTAGCAGTGTTGAATTAAGTTACTAATTTCAAATAACTTTTTTTTTTTTTTTTAATTTTCGAGACAGGGTTTCTCCAAAGCTTTGGTTCCTGTACTGGAACTAGCTCTTGTAGACCAGCTGGCCTCAAACTCACAGAGATCTGCCTGCCTCTGCCTCCCGAGTGCTGGGATTAAAGGCGTGCGCCACCACCGCCCGGCCAAATAACTCTTGTTTACTTAAATCAGTGTTCCACAACTAAGTCCCCAGCCTTACCCATGTTTATATAGAGCCCAAAACTGACTAGAAGTAAAAGCAATGAAATCTACAAGACACATTAAGGGAAAAGAGCAAAAGCATAGTCCTAAAAAGAGATTATATTAATGAAGTTTTTAAATATCCAAGCCATTAACTCTAATATACTTATTATAATGAGATTTTTGAAATCTCAAGTTTTTTACGGTAATCTTTTTGTGTGTTTGTTTTTTGCTTTTGTTTTTCAAGACAGGATTTTTTTTTTTTTTTTTTTTTTTTTTTTTTTTTTTTGTAGCTTTGGAGCCTTTCCTGGAGCTTGCTCTGTAGACCAGGCTGAAAAAGATTCACCTGTCTCTGCCTCCTGGGTATGCTACCATGCACCCGGTTGATAAAGGAATCTTAATGGTTGTAGTGAAACAAGGATTATCCTTAAAGTGTTAGAACATCTTGTAAGAAATAATTAGTATTTAGAAAAATAAAAGGATAGATTATTAGATTAAGACTTTATAGAGATAGTGCTATGCTTATCAATAGTTGAGCTAGAATGTAGAGAGTATAGAATGTTTAAAGGTATGGGTTTATTTTTTCCATAGTCAGCTACATTATTACTTAGAATTGCAAAAACTGATAGTGTTAGAATGACCTAGATAATGTACTTAGTAAAGGTTGAAGGGTCAACACAGTCCATATCCATTGTTTGTGGCACCACTCTGTTAGGGCACAGGATTAAGGTCGTTTTTCAAAGGTAGCATCATTTAATGTTTGATAAAGCCTAGTGAAGTGTAGCTCTTAATACATAAAAATCAAGGTAATAAAATAAACATGTGCTTGTTTGTTTGTTTTAATATCTGTGTGTTAAAAGAAATTTGAAGGCTATAATTCACCAGACTCTGGTGGTGCATTCCTTTAATCCCAGTACTCGGGAGGCAGAGGCAGGCTGATCTCTGTGACTTCAAGGCCAGCCTGGTCTACAAGAGCTAGTTCCAGGACAACCAGGGCTATAATTCATGTGATATTGGTACTTGATTTTTAGAGCTTGTGCTCTCAAAGAATTTATACTTGTGGGGCTCACTATGGTAACAGTCATTGACTTTTTATGTGTACTGTCATTAATGTGTGAGTGGAGTATGTGTGTGTATAGCAGCGCCAAATCTGGGTTCTTTTGAAGAGTGAGCATCAGGTGCTCTTAATGGATGAGCAATCTCTCCACTTGACTTTTCATGAAATAGCAAAATAGGAAATTGGAGGATCTGACTAAAAGTATTACTGTATTTGGAAACAGTTACATTCTGTGATCCGGGGTGACCTGGCACTCATTAAGTAGTCCAGCTACTTTCCAACTTAAGATAAACCTGCTGCCTCAACCTTCAAAATGCTTACTGGTGTAAGACAACATTCCTAGCTTTAAAAAAGGTTCAGACACCAGAGTTCAGCTCTCAGGACCCATATTAGCTGGCTCACAACTACCTATAAGTCCAGCTCCAAGGAATACAACACTCTATTCTGGCTTCCTAGGTATCCATCCATACATAACTGGTGTGTGTGTGCGTGCACACACACACACACACACACACATACACATACATACAAGTGAGTAAATAAAACAGGGCTGGAGAGATGGCTCAGCAGTTAAATGTACTTACAGAGGACCTGAGATCAGTTCCTAGCAACCACATAGTAGTGGTTTAGAACTATGCCAAACTCCAGTTTCAGGGATCCAACATTCTTTTCTGACCTTCTCAGGCACCAGGCATGAATGTGGTGCAAAGACATAGATGCAGACAAAAATACCCATTCTCTTAAAATCTTTAAATTTAAGTCTTAAAAAATATTTTTAAATACTTTTTGGTTGAGCAGTGATGGTGCATGTCTTTAATCCTAGCATTCAGGAGGCAGAGGTAGGCATATCCCAGAGTCTTAGGGAGTTTTAGGGCAGTCAAAGCTACACAGAGCCTTGTCTCAAACAAACAAACCTTTTAAAAACCATTGAAACATATGTAAAAGAAAACTTCACATATGATAGTTTGGTAACGTATAAAAATAGGCAAACTTGTGTAGCCCTCAAACAGAATACTATCAGTATTCCAGGAGCAGTGTAAATCTGGTTATTAGCCTCATGTTTGGTGATCCACTGCTAAAGCAAACTATGTATACAACCAGAGAAGTGGTGCCTGGCATGTAAACATGTCTTGAATGAATAAATAACAAAAAAAGATGTTACAAACTTGAAACATTTGATAGAACCAGAGGAAGACATAGTCTGAACTCTCCTTTCACCTGTAGGAATTGAACTTGGATGGTCAGACTCCAGTAACAAGGACCTGCATCCACTGAGCCACCTCTCTGCCTGATGGAGGCTTTTTATCATCTCTGAATGGTTTTGCTTTGTTTTTTGAGGCAGTATCTTGATAATGTAACTTCCCAAACCAGCTTGGAACTCAGTGTCCAATGCTGGCCCTGAATTAGCCACTTGAGTACTGAGGATTGCAGAGTGCATGGCCATACCCATCTTCATCTGATTTTCTTTAATTTTTATTTTAATCTTGTGGCTTTTTGAGACAAGGTCTCTATGTAGTCCTGGCTATCCTGAAGCTCAATACCTAGACCTTGCTGGCCATTCACAGGGATCTTCCTGTTTCTGCCCCTTAGTACTGGGATTAAAAATGTATATCACCATGCCCAGCCATCTAATTTTTTAAATAATGTCTTTTGAAAAGTTACATATTATTATTATTTGTGCACGTGTGGATGTCGACAGTCTTAATGGAAGTCAGTTCTTCTCTTCCAGGGTTAGAACTCAGGCTTGCAGGTCTGGTGGAGTACCTTTATGCACTGTGTTGTCTTGCCTGACCCTATTCAATTATTTTTGATCCATCTCTTTTTATTCTTTGATCTTAGATTTGATACTCCTTTATTTCTTTAAATGTAGTTATTATTCAACCAACTCCTGTTCATCATATCTTATTTCTTTATGGTAATTTTGATCTGTATAATTTGTTTTTGAGGTTTTCTGTTTGCATTTGCAACATCTCTGCAAAGGGAAATAGTTTGTAGCCCGTAAAATAAAGTCAATGCAAGATTCTGTTAAGATAGCTTACTGGTTGTTTAGATCTTGGTCATAAGTAATTTCCAAGGGGTTGTCTTATAAAGGTTTTTGTTTTCTTTACCCAGAGTTAGGACTAAGACAGGAAAAGTTTTTTTTACAGTTCTCCCTTCAAAGAGAGTGGTGAGGCACACCAGTGCTTTGAGGAAGAGACCAGATCTCTGGGAGTTCAAGGCTGTCCCAGTCTACATAGTGATCAGTTCCAGGCCCGTAATAAGACCCTGTCCAAAAAAAAAAAAAAAAAAAAAGAGCTTTCTAATTATTTCATGTCTCTGCAGTACAGAAAATGTTATTTGTACAGCATTTGCCACAAACACATAGATATGAACAACAACAACCCTGGAGATTTGGAGCCCTGGTGAGGCTAGAAGTTAACAGTCTTTGATTTCTAACTGTTCGTGAACTGCCATTCTCTAAGAACTAGCATGGTAGAAAGTGTGGTAGGCTTGTGTGACCACTTGTTAGCTGGTGTTAAATGCTGCTCATTGCCGGGCGGTGGTGGCGCACGCCTTTAATCCCAGCCCTCGGGAGGCAGAGGCAGGCGGATCTCTGTGAGTTCGAGACCAGCCTGGTCTACAAGAGCTAGTTCCAGGACAGGCTCCAAAACCACAGAGAAACCCTGTCTCGAAAAACCAAAAAAATAAAAAATAAAATAAATAAATAAATGCTGCTCATTGATAGGTAGATGTTTCTGTTTAGTTTGGGTTTTGGTTTTTGTTTTGTTTTTTTTTTTTTTTTTGCCTATTTTTTGGTGTTGGTTGATTTTGTTTTTTAAGCAAAATTCTCTGGAAGGAAACAGTACATTGATTTGTATTTTGTATGCAGGTCTTTACCTCCTTGAAGAATGATAATTTGAAGATCTGTCTGCTACCTTGAGTAGTATGGTTTCAGACTCCGGAGTACAGTAGATAGAATCAGAATAGCCTAGTATGCTTACAGCTTGTAGCACTGAAATTTCCTTTCCTTTCTCTACAGCATGTTTACTTATTTGACAAAAATAATGCTTTGTAAAGTATTTTGTCTCCATGTTTAGATACCTTTTTTGGTTTTTTGAGACAGGGTTTCTTTGTAGCTTTGGGGCCTGTAGTGGAAGTAGCTCTGTAGACCAGGCTGTCCTCGAATTTATAGAGATCCTCCTGCCTCTGCCTCCTGAGTGCTGCTATTAAAGGTGTGCACCACCATTGCCCAGCCTAGATATCTTATGTGTTGGTACAATTTCTAGTTATTTTCCATATATTTTTATGGCTGAATACTAAACCCTCATTTGCTTTTGCTGCTTTGAAAATTGTAACAAAGTGTTTTATTCCTGTGTTTTTTCTCTTTTAAAGGTTATTTGACTTTGGGGATCCCTTAAGATTCATGTGAATTTTAAAATGGATTTCTCAATTTCTACAAAAAGTCTTTGGAATTTTGATAAGTATCACACTGAATAATCTATAAATCCCTTAATTTGTTCCAACTTGAATATGTGAGTTATTTAAGTTGTTTCATGCAATATTTTTTTTACCTTCCCCAACTCCTCTCAGATCTCCCACCGACATCATCTCCCCACTTCTCTCTTCTCTTAATCAAATAATAAAATAACAAGTCGGGCAGTGATGGCACATGCCTTTAATCCCGACTGACTCTCTATGAGCTCAAGGCCTACCTGGTCTACAGAGTGACCGGGCAGTGGTGGTGCACGCCTTTAATCCCAGCACTCGGGAGGCAGAGACAGGCGGATCCCTGTGAGTTTGAGGCCAGCCTGTCTGGTCTACAGAGCAAGTTCCAGGACAGCCAGGACTGCACACACAGAAGCTCTGTCTATGAATGAATGAATGAATGAATGATCTTGAAGCATTGTGCTTTTCCTCTTTCCATATATTCTTAACCCTCTTGTACTATGGTTTTTACTAGTGTTGTGTTCTCTGGTTTGTCTTCTGTAAGTTAGGTCTATTCTAGAACTTTTAAAACAACAAAAACTTGCCTTATTCTAACTGTAAGAAGTTACTATGGAGCCAGATACCAAGCTATGATTCTAAATCCTACTAGGAGCTATTTGCATTTACTATTTTTTTCTAGAACTCTTTCTAGTTAGATATTGAACTTCTTTTTCTTCCATATTTTTATTTTTATGTATATTCCTCTTGTACACTTAGTCCTGTACACTTAATGGAAAAATCTACCTACTCTAAAGTTAAGGTGAATTTTTTTTCGATTGTACTTTCTATCCAACTATAAGATCTTCTTATGGTTCGGGATCATACCTTTGTTGTTAATTGCCATGCCTATCATTTGTTTTTTTTATGACAGAGTTGGTAGGCCTCAAACTTACTATGTAGTCAAGGATGGCTTTGAACTACTAATGGTCTTGCCTCTTCCTCTTAACTAGGATTATAGGCATGTGTCACCAGACCTAGTGATTATATCTTAGTATTTCTGTTTCTTGTCTTCATCTTTCTGTCAGAGGTTTCGTACTTTGCTTGACCTTACCCTGATTTCTGGCCTGCTGCATAGCTGTAGACCTGGGTTTTTTCCATGGTTTGCAGAATTTCTTATCTTTGTTTATTTTTTGTTTTGTCTGGGTACATATATAATAGTAAAAGTTGACCTCAGATGTCTTTAAAAAGTACTTATTCTCCATAGTTAAGCTGGGCACAGACTTCTGCACAATAACTATTTTCTCTTGAATTTTGAAGATATCACTCTCCTGTCTATGTCCCACTAGTATCTGATTTTTTTTATATCTAATTTTTTTTTATTGTAACATTCTTTTCCTCTCTGGAAAATTGAAGAACTTCTTTTGTGTTGAAAAATTGAAAAATGTCTCCAAGTTGGTTCTTTGGTTGAATTTGAAAATATGATTTCCTTTAATAGTAGAAATTTTTCTTAATTTCATTTAATTTTTTTTCTAGAATTCTTTCTAGTTAGATATTGAACTTTTCTTTCTTTCATATTTTTATTTTTATGTATATTCTTTAGGCTCATCTCCTGACTAGTAGTATAAAGTTCTTGTTTTATGACACAAATTAGGGGTTTTGAAAATTGTGTGACTTTGATGTATTTATTTCTTGCAGTGACAGAGTTAACTTGCTTTGCAGTTAAGAATACGCTTTCTTTAAATACCTGATAATTGCCTATAACCCTTCAGTTTTTTTGTTTGTTTTTTGAAGAAAGCAGCAAGACTGCCTGAAAAATCTTACTTTGAGACAGGGCCTTACAATGTAGCACCGACTTGTCTGTTACTTTGTAGATGAGAATCACCTAAAATTCTCAGAGCAAAGAGGTCCTCTTGTCTCTGCCTCCCAAGTACTGGGATTTAACTCAGGTGCCACCATGAACACCCCAACTAACTATTTCAAGGCTTCTAGCTAAGTTTTTGATACGCAGGTAGGAAACTGGTCATTATCTTCGAGGGTAAATCTAAGAATGTGGAGTAATTTTACAATTTAACCTTAATCATTCTCTAGATACTTTATTTTGCTTTTTTAATCTTTTGAGAGAGTCTGATCTCGCTGAGGCTAGTCTAGAAGCGTCTACCTCCCAAGTACTAGCTTCACAGGTCTACACCACCATGCCTGGTTTCTTTTCTGTTTTTTTTTTTTTTTTTTTTTTTCGAGACAGGGTTTCTCTGTGGTTTTGGAGCCTATCCTGGAACTAGCTCTTGTAGACCAGGCTGGTCTCGAACTCACAGAGATCCGCCTGCCTCTGCCTCCCGAGTGCTGGGATTAAAGGCGTGCGCCACCACCGCCCGGCCCTCTTTTCTGTTTTTGACATTGAAGGAAATAGCATGTTCAACTCTTGAAGCCAGCCTGCCTGCCTGCCTGCCTGCCTTCTTTCCTTCCTTCCTTCCTTCCTTCCTTCCTTCCTTCCTTCCTCTCACTGAGATCCATCTGCCTCTGCCTCCCAAATGTTTTTTTTTTTTAAAGATTTATTTATTATGTATACAGTGTTCTGTCTGTATGTTTGCTTGCTGGCCAGAAGAGGGCACCAGATCTCACTACAGATGGCTGTGAGCCACCATGTGGTTGCTGGGAATTGAACTCAGGACCTCTGGAAGAGCAGTGAGTGCTCTTAACCTCTGAGCCATCTCTCCAGCCCCCAAATGTTTTTTTTTGTTCTCTTTTCCTTTAATTAATTTTTATTTTATTTTATTTGTTTGGGTGTTTTGCCTGCATCTATGTATGTGTACCACTTGTGTGACTAGTGCCCTCCAAGGCCAGAAGAAGGCATCAGATCCCTTGAGTTACAGATAGTTATAATCTGCCATGTAGATGATGCTCGGAATAAAACCCATGGAAGAGTAACAAGTGCTCTCTTAACTGCTGAGCCGTCTCTCCAGCCTCTCTATTTTTTTTTAATATTTTATTTATTTATTATGTATACAATACTCTGTGTGTATGCCTGCAGGCCAGAAGAGGGCACCAGACCCCATTACAGATGGTTGTGAGCCACCATGTGGTTGCTGGGAATTGAACTCAGGACCTTTGGAAGAACAGGCAATGCTCTTAACCTCTGAGCCATCTCTCCAGCCCTCCAGCCTCTTTTGTATTAAACTTTCTTACACATGCTGTTATTAATGTTGCAGGGGGGGGGTGTTGTTTGTTTTTGAAGGGGAATGTTGAGACAAGGTCTCTGGCTGTCCTGGGGCTTGCTATGTAGACCAGGCTAGACTCAAACTTAGAGATCTGCTCGCTACTACCTCCTATGGGCTGATGTTAAAGGCATGATCCACCATACACAGCTTACATTTTGTGATTTTCAATTTAGTTTCTCTCCATTTAAAGCTGACTAGATTCTATTTATTATTCACAAATATTACTACTCAAAAGCACTTGTCTTTACAGATTGAAGTCAGTGAAATTTTACATTGTATGCAGGGAGGTGACACCTTTTATTTTACTATTATAAAATAGGCAAATCCCCTTGATTTTTAACTTGATATTTTGCACTTGGTATTGACTTAAACCATCCTTCCTGCAATCAGATCCCCAGTGCTAGGGGTCAAATGCAGGGCCTCTCTCAATACTAGACTTCACCCTGGCCTTTAACCTGAATTTTGAAAGTAAACTTATTCTCCCCTATGTATTTGATTGCTAGTTTGGTCACTGTATCATAACGTCTTACAGGGGAAGGCATGTTTGAAATTGAAAGAATTATCTGGATGGCTTCTAAGTAATAGTCTTTAATTTGAATGAAAATCAGTTTGGCTACTCTAGGAATTGGGACTACCTAATGTTTTTGGCAGAAGTTATGTTTCCCGGGCCTGGCAAATATAGCTCAGTTGATGAGAGTACTTGCCCTGTGGGAAGCACTTCAGTTGGATTTCCCATCACATATGGACTAGGGGTGATGATGAAAACCTCTGATCCTTCACTCCAAAGACTGAAACAGGAGAATGAGGACGTCAAGGTCTTTCTCAGCTGTATGGTAAATGTAAAGTCAGTCTGGGATCCAGGGCCTGTTTCAAAACAGCAACAGAAAGAAGTTCCAGTTCAGGTGATGATAGGGACCTGGCTGTATGAAACAGAACTGCGTTAGGAAGCCCTGGAAATGAATGTGTGTATATTTGTATATACATATACATTTGCTTACTGCCCTGGCATCATTTTTATAAGGTGCTTAAGAATGATGACTTTGTAATTTGTTGTTCAGACCAAGACACTTTGGAAGAGTGACAGAAATAATATGAATAATTCCACTAAGACAGTGGGCATAAACCAGAGCATATGGTCTTCCTCCCTTAGTTATGCCTTTTTAAGGGTTAGGATCAGGCAGTTTCAGTCAAATTGTCTACCTAGTTGATTGTTTCCACTATGTCTCCACCTATTTTTTTGTCCTGTAGAACATCTTTTGGGGCCAAGAAATGTGGGCCTCTACTGAAAAGGAATTAATAATGGGATTAATAGAAACAATTACAGTTGACTGTGTATGTGCAGGCTCTGCATCATGGATAAAGAATGAATAATTGTGCCTGTATTAATGAGCATTATAAGTTTTTCTCATCCATTATTTCCTAACTGTGGTTATTTATATGACATTTCAATTATACTAGTATAAATAATATGGACATGAGATTTACAGTTTAGGGTATGATGTATTAAGATTATATGCAAATACTGTGCCAGTTTAGAAACATAACAAATTTTTGTTTGGGTAAGGATTCCTTTGGTGTGGGACTTTGCGTGTGCCAAGTAAGAAGCTCTACCACTAAGCTTACTGTGCCCTTTAAGCAAGGAATTGAGCGTCATTGGATTTTGTTACTTATTATTTATCTTATTTTAAAAATAAGTCTCCTACAGATGTCAAAGAGTAATTATATAAGAATCCAAGACTATATCTGAATTTTAACATAACCAAAGTCCTTAGACAATGTTGTCTGTATATGTGAAATCAAATCTTTTTTTTTTTTTTCTAGACAGGGTTTCTCTGGTTTTTTGGAGCCTGTCCTGAAACTAGCTCTTGTAGACCAGGCTGGTCTTGAACTCACAGAGATCTGCCTGCCTCTGCCTCCCGAGTGCTGGGATTAAAGGCGTGCGCCACCACCGCCCGGCTTGAAATCAAATCTTTTTTTTTTTTAAGAATTTTTTTTATTTTATTTATTATTATGTATACAATATTCTGTCTGTGTGTATGTCTACAGGCCAGAAGAGGGCACCAGACCTCATTACAGATGGTTGTGAGCCACCATGTGGTTGCCGGGAATTAAACTCAGGACATTTGGAAGAGCAGGCAATGCTCTAAACCACTGAGCCATCTCTCCAGCCCCCTGAAATCAAATCTTAACTAGTTAAATGTTTAACACAATTTCATAGACCTGGTGTATTTTTATTTTAGTTTTTGGGACTACATCTCATGTAACCAAGGATGACCTTGAATATTTGATTCCTGCCTGCCAGTTCCCAAGTATTTGAATTACAGTTGCGTGTCTCCACACCAGTTTTATGGAATTCTGAGTCTTGAGTCCTGGGTTTTCAGAACATTAGATAAATAAGCACTGTTCCACCTGAGCTACATTTCCATCACACACACACAATTTACTGTTTGGGGGGGGGAGTTGTTTATTTTTTTTGTTTGTTTGTTTGTTTTTCGAGACAGTTTCTCTGTCTAACTGTCCTAACTATCCTGGAACTAGCTTTTGTAGACCAGGCTGACCTTGAACTCACAAAGATCCACCTGCCTCTGCCTCCTTAAAAAATGCTGGAATTAAAGGTGTGCGTCACCACTGCCTGCCTCCCTAAAACTTTATTTCTGTGTGTTGGGTGGGGTGTGCAGCACATATGCTTTAGCATATGTGAACTTCAAAGCACAATTTATGGTAATCTGTTTTCTAAAGAATGTCTGTTTGTGGGCCCTGGAGAGGATAAAAGTACAGGTGACCTGGATTATATATTACCAGAACCATAAACGTAGAAAGAACCATCTCCACAGAATTTCTTCTGACCTCCATACCCGCACATCTCTCTTGCTCGCCCTCCTTCCCTCTCCCTCTCTTTCTCTCTCACACAATTTTTATTTTTTTAGAGAAGGTCAAATTGAGGCTAGGAATATAGTTTATTAGTAGAACCTTTACTTAGCATGTGTGAAGCCCTAATTTTAATTCCCAGCACTGCAAAGTAGTAAATAATAGATGAATAAAAATTTTAAGTGTTACATAATCTATAATAAATGACATGTTATTTAGACAGGTTTCCCATTATAAAAATGTGAGCTTATCTTTCTTGTTCTTTGTCATTTATGCAGAAAGTGTTGGGTAGTCTTATATTAAAATATGGAAGCTTCAGCCAAGTAGAAATTAATAGTTTCTTTGGACTCTAAGTTTTTTGTTTCTGTTTTTTGTTTTTTGTTTTCTTTTTCATATTGGACTGAAATCTGGCACCCTGTAACTTCCATCTGTTGGTTCTAGTTCTGTTCTCTGGAGCAGCATGGAGTAAGTGTCTTCTTTTAGAAGACAGCTATCACCTTTCCTAGAATCTTCCATTTTTATATGAAATAAAATTCTTATCTGTAAGTTTCATTATTGATTCCCTTTGGTCAAATTTTAGTTGATCAGTATTTTCTATAATGCAGGCTAAATATGGTGGCCCAAAATATTAATTCTATACAACCTTCCTATGCTACTATGCACACCAGTATAGAATACACTGTACTTTATAACCCATAAGTCACATACTCACAATTTATTAGTGCTATCAGCAGTACACACACCCCCAGCTATTCTTAACTGTTGGCTCTTACTAAGCCTTGTTGTCAGCCAAACATTTGAGCTATTGGGTGTCTCTGCTTTGGAGAAGGCATGTGTTACCTTTGTAGGATGGCCTTAGCAAGTGAGCCTTTAATGAAAACTAAACTATACTGTCTTATGATCACATCTGTATGACTTGAGTTTATGTAGCACAGATTCTCATTTTAGAAGTTAAAGTAACATTTCTATAAGAATTTTTAGGTGGAATTGATTTGATTACTATTTTTGGAAAACACTTTTGCCTTTTGAGGCTTAAATGGGAATGACTGTAGAGCATCTGCCTTAGGGCCTTTTACAACAACACATTAAATTTCTAAAAGAACTTATTTAATGAAATGCTTCTTGTAAGCTGGAAATTTTGTCATATTTATCCTATATAAGTTGTATAATACAAGGTCTTTTATTGAGATTTTAAATTGTGTAAAATAAACTATATATAAAGGGTTTTTTAAATTCCTAATTTGATGCAAATTTTTTCCTCTGTTTTATATCTGTTTTCTTGCTTTGCCATGTGATTCGTGGTCTGATGTATAATATATGTAAATATATAAAGTATTTATAATTAAGGAATGGAAATTTATTTTTAAAACACTAACTAATAATAGTATTGAGTAGAACGTATTGAGTTCAAATAAATACTTGCCCTTCAGTAGTCAGTAATTCTATTACTTGAAAAATATGCTTTTAGTTGATAATTTTAAGATTATTCCTTGATTTTAAAAATTAAATTATAACTTCCCATGTTTCTTAAGTTGATAAGTGATTTTAAATGGCTATCTGCTTGGTTTTAAAATTAAATTATTATATTTATTCTTCTACTTCACAATATAGCCAGCAGCCAGCTTCGGGTGTAGCCTATTCTCATCCAACTACAGTTGCTAGCTACACTGTCCATCAAGCTCCAGTAGCTGCTCACACAGTTACTGCTGCTTACGCACCAGCAGCCGCCACAGTTGCAGTTGCCAGGCCTGCTCCAGTAGCTGTTGCAGCTGCTGCAACAGCTGCTGCTTATGGAGGCTACCCCACTGCACACACAGCAACAGACTATGGTTACACCCAAAGGCAACAGGAAGCACCACCACCACCACCCCCAGCTACTACACAAAACTACCAGGTAAGAAAACGACTAGCTTCAGTAGCTTTAACATACACATTTAATTGGTTCAGGTATAATGGAAGGCTTAAGCCAGTGCTTGTAAATGTACTTCCAAGTGGTGGAGAGATGTGAATGATTTCCTAGGGTATGATCCAAGCATTAAGTATCTTTGCAGTGGATTTTATATTCTCCTTTGCTACTTTTACCTTACTACACATATATATGTTTGTTTAATTTTTTTGTAAAGTTTACACAAATTATTGTTTAAATGCTTTCATCTTACCCTAAATTTATGGAGAAAAGAAAGGGAAGTTTGAAACTCATCGTTGTAAGCCCCATTGAATAAATATTACATGTTTTCTTCTTGAAACTTAAAGTTGCTGTTCCTTTTGCTTACGCTTTTATGCTGTATTACCTAGTCCCATGGAAATTCTATCTAATACTATAGCATTCATCTTTAAAGCAAAATTGCAGTCAGTTTTGGGGGGGGGGGTAAAATGGGTTATTTAATTAAGTAATATTTAAATGTTTTGAAATTATTGAAGTCAAACACTACCTGAAGTATTTTGAGGTTATTTTTAAAAGTTCAAAATTAGTTACTTGTATTGAAACTTAATTTTCTTATTTTTTACTATTTATTATCTTTATGTTCATTGTTAGTGTTCTCTTTCCTTATTATAAACTAATCATTTATTAGTTAGTTATATTGTATTGAAACATAGTCTAGGCCTATAACTAACTCTGTTTTCTTTTCCTTTGTTGTATATTTACACAGTAAGGATTTTTTTCCTGCCACCTAAATCAAGGCTTTTGTTTTTGTTTTACATTTCTTCTTTTAGGACTCATATTCATATGTAAGATCCACAGCCCCTGCTGTAGCTTATGATAGTAAGCAGTACTACCAACAGCCAACAGCAACTGCTGCTGCTGTAGCTGCCGCTGCCCAGCCTCAGCCTTCTGTGGCTGAAACCTACTATCAGACAGGTGGGCTTTATGTAAACAGCTTTATTATAAATGATAAAAGTAATAATTTGGGGTATTCTAATGAAAACAAACTGCAGAGTCCATCTACAATGATTCTATCAGTGTCCTTGTTTTCTACTGTAATGCCATTGAGTCACAGAGATGATTAGGATAGAAGTTGGTGTCCTTTTGTTCTGGATATGTATGCTGTTTGTGATTTACAGAATAGGATTCCTCTCTTGCTGAAGTCAACTGTACAAAAGAAGCTATGACACTAACTTGTCCACAAGCTTTACCAGACTTGACTTATTTTATAATGCTGACTGTCTTAGTAACCATTTGGTACTTTCATGGACTCATATTTTCATCTGTAATGACAGGTGGTTCTGTTACCAGCCACTGTTAATGGGTTTCACTTCCCCAGTTTGTAAAACTAATTGTTTAGCTTCCCCCACAACCCTTTTTCAGTCTACTACTGTGCCCAGAGTACTGAGCTAGCTATATCTACTGAATATCCATAATGTGAAGTGCAGTACATATAATAGTTCAAATGCAGAAGTTTTTTGTCTGTAGAAGCCTCCATATTTAAAGGATAGACTTATTATAGACTTAAACTTTACCAAAACAAAATCACAACAACAAAAGCATTTTTAAGGAGCTTTATTTTAAAGCTGAGGAGATAGGAATATAGCTCATTTGAAAGAGTGCTTGCCCTGTTATTCATGATGCCCTAGGTCCAACCCGTAACACCATATGACTCTAGACATGGTGACTCATGTCTGTAATCCCAGCATTCAATGGCTTGAAGTAGGAATATCAGGAGGTCAAGATTATCCTTCAGCTTCATAGCAGATTTGAGGCTAGCCTCAACTATATAGCCTTGACCCTCTTTCAAAAAATAAATAAGGCTGAGGTCTGAAGATTGAGTAATACCTTATATTTGAAGATGGATTAGAATTTTTGGTTTTAAAAAAAAAAAGTCAAACTGACTTTATCATGGGTAGGAAGTGCCTTCGTCTCCCTCTTCATCCCTGTCCTTTAACACATCTATACATGAAATCGTTGACCACATTTCTTCAGTGTCTCTGGTTTTTTGATTTTGTAAATCTCTTAAAAGTTGGAAGAGTGATTGCCCTGAAAACTATTTTGAAAGTGGATACCTACATGTTTATAATCCTAGCATATGGGAGGCACGAGTTTGAGACCAGGCTGGGCTTTCTAGTAGTTGTAAGGCCCTGTCTCAGAATATGTATGTATGTTGATAAATTGCAATGACTGGCCTTTTTATGATCCCTTTTCTGTTTGTATATATAATAAACAAGCTTCATAGTTATTCCAAGGCTAGTCTTGTGCTTAAGAGTACTGGATTATCTAAGAGTCGGAAGATTTTTAAGTTATGACATTGACTGACTTTTTAGTTACTTAGGAGTTAGTTTTTCTTTAATTCTATCTTAATTTGTGTTGTTTGAATCAGGTATAGGTAAGTTTAAAATTACCTTAACTGAGTATCAAGTAAGTTTTTACTCCTGTGTATTTAGGCATTTCTCAGAAATGAAATCATTGAGTAGTCATTAACGAGAAATATATTTGATAGGATTTTTCATATTTGAGTGTTGAAGACAGTTTAGTAAAACATGAATAGTAGTCATTTAAGGATAGCTTTTTTGAGCTATTTGAAGAATAACATTTGTGGTTTTGAGTTAAACTCACTGAGTAAATCAGTAAAATGCCATTGACAGTATGCGAGTAAGTTTCAGGATTAAGCACTGAAATTTTTAATATGAATTGAAATACAAATTTAGCTTTGTTCTGTTTGTAAAATTAATCCTTTCAAGTAGACTGGTTTAAATATTCACATATCCACAAGTTATATAAAAACTTTTGATCTGTCATTTATAAATAGTACTGCTTTTCTGGTTGTAATTCTGATGAACTGTAATGCCAGAAATGAAGAAACATGTTTTATTCAAGTTAGTAGTAAGAATCATATCGTTTGCTCAGAAGAAATTACTAGGACTTCTGATCGCTATTGCTTTTAGTTTTTTAAGTATATTGTTACAATGACTGTAGTTACTCTTCTCTTTTTCTGGTGTCTTTCTTGCTTTAGCTCCTAAAGCAGGTTATAGTCAAGGTGCAACACAGTATACTCAAGCCCAGCAAGCTCGACAAGTGACAGCCATAAAACCAGCCACACCAAGTCCGGCTACCACTACTTTCTCCATATATCCTGTGTCCTCCACCGTACAACCAGTGGCAGCTGCGGCTACTGTGGTACCGTCCTATACTCAGAGTGCTACTTACAGTACCACAGCAGTTACTTATTCTGGTAAGACTGACAAGCTGTATTTAAATGGTAAACAAATTGCAAAGCCCTGGCTAGAAACTGTCCTGATTTCTCTGTAATTATTTTACTTACAGTAGCAGGAATTGAGAAAAATCGATTCATGGTTGTTAAAATAAGTATTTGTACCTAATATGACAAAAGGTCCATATTATAAGCAATGTTGTTGATGATGGTGGTAGTAGAAGCTCTTAGCAGAATATACTGCCCTTTGAGGGAATTTGAAAGCTAATCTTCTGACCTAGCCTTTCAGTTGGAAGAGAGAACATACAGTCCTCTGCAGAATTGTTTCCTGATAGTGAACTTGAAAACTCAAGGTTAACACTTGAAGACTACCATAGACAGATTATCTATTATTGTTTCTTTTGGTTCTTGGTGAACTATTTCTGCATATTTATTGTCAGAAATAAATAGTCCCTGAAAATGTTGGCAACTTTTTTATAAACATCCATGAGGGTGTAGTTATATGACACACCTGTCTTAAATAACAATGGCTTGATTTCTGACTGAGTAGTTAATTTTGCAGGGATGAAAACTGTATGTATGATTTTGTCGACTCCTGACTATGTACTGCTGTATGTTTATTGCTTTTATTCTTTAATACCCTATCATTTTCTGTGTAGGGTTTAAGGTGGCATAGACAGTTCTAGTTCTTACCTTTTGCTGCTTTGCTATATCCTGATTATCAGAAAGAAACCTAGATAATGAATTTTAAAAGATACCTTCGTTTTTCTCAGATTTCTTATCCTGTCTCTAGGAATACAGGAAAGCAGATAGTTTCGGAAGAGCATAATGTGATATTATACTGTACATATATATGTGTGCAAAGCCTTTGTATACTGATATGGTTGCTGTCTTTGCTTAGCAACATGTGGAAACAGATTGGAATGAGGAAAGAAAGGGTCATGTCTGAGAAGTCTCACCAAATTGATGAATGATGGAGACTTGATTAAAAGAAGTTAGGGCAGAGAATCATTTTTGTTAAGAGTAAAGACATAGTCAGGATTTTCCCTATTTAGGGAATGAATCTTTTCAATTTCAAGATACTGTTATTTCTACTCATAGGACTTCCTGATTAAGTTTCTTTGCTGCATTCGTTGGTTGATAGTTAAAATTGAAGTCAGGATTATTGCAATGGAATATTATTGAACATATTTTAAATGTCTACATTATCTTTGGTCATAGTTTCTCTCTTGCGTATGGTCTGTAATATGTAATTATGCAATCTGGTGCTTTGCCCTAAGTTCTTCAGAAAATATATTTTTTTAAAGATTTATTATGTCTACAACATTCTGCCTCCATGTATGCCTGCACGCCAGAAGAGGGCGACAGATCTCATTACAGATGGTTGTAAGCCACCATGTGGTTGCTGGGAATTGAACTCAGGACCTCTGGAAGAGCAGCCAGTGCTCTTAACCACTGAACCATCTCTCCAGTCCCGTCCCCCCCCCCCCCCCCCGAAAATATTTTGTAAGCATAAAGATACTCTTTTTACATAGCCACAATATCAGAACCTCTCAGGTTACTTGACTATACTTTGTATACTTTAATGACAACTTATTTTAAAAGTTTATTAATGCTTGTGTGTAAGAGAGTGTATGTGTAAATCGGAAGACAACTTGTAGGAGTTGGCTCTCTCTACCATGTGAATCCCAGGAACCAAACTCAGATGATTTAGATTTAGCTGTAGACCCCCACAGTTGTGACTGACAACTTTCTTTGTTGTTGTTTTTCAAGACAGGCCCTGATTGTCCTGGAACTGACTCTATACACCAGGCTGGCCTTGAACTCACAGAGTTGCTACTGCCTCTGCCTCCTGAGGGCTGGGATTAAAGGCATGTGCCACCATGGCCTGGCTGATGACAACTTTCTTATATCAACTGCTTTTTTTTTTTACGTGTACCCAATGAACCACAATTTTAATAGTAAGGAAAGCAAACATGGGTACTATCAAATATAAATTTCTGGTTAACTTTGGTGGAGTCTTTTTTTTCCCCAACTTTTTTATAATAAAATGTAAAATTAAATGATTGAGATTGGCAGACAAACTAAGATCTTATTGATTATACTTCTCCAGGTAAATAATGTATGTTTATTTTCTCATAATGTAGACAGTTTTAATTTTGAATTGTTGTTCAACAATCTGGGTGATTTGGTTTTAAGACATGGTCTCTCTGTTCCTAATGCTAGCATAGAATTTGGATATAGCTTCGGCAGGCTTTATATTCACTGTGATCTTCCTGCCTTGTCCATTTAAGTGCTGAGATCATAGGTATGCACCATCAAATCAAGTGTTAATTTCTATTTTCTTTCTTTTTTTGTACATTTATTTATTTGGGGAAAATGAGTGCACTTGTCATGATGTAGCAGTATTTTTTTGTCTTTTTATGTATATTTATGTTCAGCCAGTTTTTTAAGAAAAGAAAAACTACTTTTGAATGTTCTTTCTGTTCAATTGCTTTAGGAACATAGAATAAATAATTCCTGCTTATTTCCAATCCATGATTCCATCTTTGGTTCATTGCCTGTCAGGTATCTCCATTAATAAAATACCTTTTCTTTTTCTCATTAAGTAATCCATGGACCTGTTGTCCAACTACCAACTGCAGGTTGTCATGTTTTGAAAGTATAAGTAAATAAATTTATTTGGTGGTGTAGGAATTTTTGCTCTTTTTAACATGTTGATTCTTAAGGAATTCCCTTCCACATCAGCACTGTAGATTCCTTTTATCATATAGTATCTTGTAATCCATTGACTCTCATGTCTCTGAGACATTATTTTCATGAATTTGAGCAGTGGGATCCTTTTATTCTTTTGGACATTGGATCCTCAATGTCTTTTGGACATTGCCAGATTAGTCATTGAGCACTTAGGATTTTCTTGCCCTAGATTCAGCAAGCAGCCATTTCAGTAAGGATCCTTAGGTTTCTTATAAATGTGACTGTCATTTAGAAACTTGCTGTCTCATTGTATTTTATTCTTTGGATAATAGTGTATTTTGAAGTGTGTGTATACAACACTTCTAATGTTTTTTGCTGTTTTATATTTTTTGTTATGTATAGTAGGAGGGGCAAACACACAGTATACCTGTGTGGATGTAAAAGGACAGCTTGTAGGAGTTGATTCTCTCCTGCCATGTGGTTCCCAGGGATCAAATTCAGGTTGTCAGCTTGAAGGCTAGAGAGATGGCTCAGTTTAGAGTATGTACCTCTCTTACAGAGGACCCAAATGGGGTTCCTAGCACCCATGTCAGGTAGATACCAACAGCCTGTGATCCCAGCTACAAAAGATTCAATGCCTCTGGTTTCCTCAGCACTTGCGCTAACAAGCACATAACTTGCACACATACACAGTGTGGTATTTCAACACATGTATAATGTGTAGTGATTAATCAGGATAATATGCATACCTACACCTCAAACACCATTTCTTTGTGTACAGATATTCAGATACATCTCTGCTAGCTCTCTTGAAATTATCTGCCTCTCTTGAAATAACCATAGTCATCCTGCTATGTTACATTAAGCATTAGAACATATTCCTCCTGTACCTGAAATGCCACACTATATCCATAAATACACTATTTTATATACTAGAATATTACACAGTAGCGATGTGAGTCAATAAAATATATGGGCCAGCAAGATGGCTCAATGAGTAAAGATGCTTGCCACTACGCTGTAAACTTAAAAATATATATTTTTAATTGCATGTATGCATGTGTGTCTTCTAATACTTCCCTGTATCTGGCACACTGCCTTCCATATAGTGGACCCCCAAATTTAAATACACATTTATACACGCCAAAGATACATATGGTCAACTAAGTTTCAATTTTGTAGATTCCGTATAAAAGATCAGTCTACCAGATGTGAAGCCCTCTGTTCCAATATTGATTTTAAAACAATTTTATATGAGAATTGTGGTTTTAATTAATAATAATAAAAGTAGCTTTACTGGTTTTGTGTTTTAGTTTGTTTTTATATAAATATATATATAAATTTTCTCCCTAAATTTTCTAGTCATATTGCATTGTCGGACTGTCCTGAGTTCCAGGGCTCAAATGTTTTTCCTGCCTCAGCTTCTTAAGTAGATGAGACTCCATGCATATATCACCATAATTGCCAGCTCTCTGTATTGATTTTAGACAGGTTGCATGGGTTGTTTGGGGGCGGAGGTTGGTGGTGGTGGTTTGGTTTGGTTTTGGTTTTGAGAGGTGGGTGTAGGGGTACATTGCTACACGTGGAAGTCAGAGGAAAGCATTTAGGAGTGGTTCTCTCCTTCCCTGTTTTCCAGGAATTGAACTCAGGTTATCAGACATGATTAGCAATCTTGCTAGCCTTATTGTGGGATTCTTTTGTTTTTTGTTTTTCTTTTTTTTTACAGTAAAATTTAAACTATGGTTCTGTCTAAATTTGAAAGCATTTGGCTGGTGTTCTTTGATTATATTGATTTGAAGTTAGTTTGGGGTTTATTTGTATCTTTTAGTTTGAATTTCTGTTTTGGTTTGTTAAATAGAGGCTAATATTAATAGGATGCCTAATAAAGTTCATTGAAGTATAGAATCTTTCTTAAAACCAGTCACACCAAGAGTTCTCTATCATATAGTCATTACTGGTATACCTACGTTTTTCCACTTTTGGGTGTTTTCTTCTATCACATTTTCCTATCTTGAAATTTCATAAGCATCTTATAATCACAAAATTTAAAAATACTTTCTCAAAAAGTTACTTAACTTCTTTATTGTTGTTAGCCTTGTCAATTTTGAGATTCTTATGATTCTCGTTACTCATATATCTCGGCTTCATCTTCCAACTCATCTTTTCTTCTGTGTGTAGATGTGTTGCAGTAAGTAGGTCAGAAGTCATTTGCTTAGATTAGATTAGCTTTTAAGAACAAAAAGTTCAACATTCCCCATACCCTCTCTCTTTCTGTACTGAGGATTGAATCTATGTCCTTGTGCTGTCTACTGCCGTGCAATAATTCCAGTCCTAGTTCTCTTCAGTTTTGTGCTGTTCTGCCATCTTGGTTTTCCTTCTCTTCTTGCCCACCTATTTATTACATTCCTTTAAGGAGCTGACTTGGGGTATGGTGAATAGGCAGTGCAGCGGAGTTCAAGAAGATAAAAAACGTCAAACTCTTTACAAATTTTAAAGCCAGCACGTCACTGAACATCAGTGTTTATGGGACAATCATTAGCATAAAATGTTTATTCAGTATAGATTCCCAACAGTGTAAATTGACCTACTGTGTACATTAAACCAGAAAACACCTTGCTTCTTTCATAAAAGTTTTGGAAGAAAGAACCTTATTAGTTCTTAGTTCTTACAAGGTCTTGTAACTTGTTCTTTTACTAAGCTTTATTATCTTGCGTCCCAAACTAGCTTGTTTGTTTCTTGCTCTACCATTTGTACAAACCATAAGTTGATGGCTGGAACTTAAAATCTTGGTGATATTTATCTTTTTCATTTTACCTATTATTCTCTTAATTTTTCAAATCTTTAGTTTTGGTTGTGAGCCTAACCTTTAAGGGGCTGAGCCATCTCTCCATCGCTAAATCTTAACTTATGAAGTACTTTTGAATTTTTCCTACTTGTGATTCTTCAAGTCCATTGCTTTGTAAAATCTGTTCAGAGGGACAGTAGTTTCTGTACACATATTTGTCAAACACATTCCTTCCTTTGAGCATACAGTAAGCATCTTTTAAGTGAAGGACTAAATATTACACTTTTCTTACACCTTCATAACATCTGTGTCAAGTAAATATTTTAGTGATGGTGTAGAAGACTGGTAAGTTTTATGTTGGGGGAGATTTCCTGAGATAAGATATATACATATTGTAAATATGCACGTATAAGTCTACCTTTTGTCAGCATTTATTGAATTTAAACTTATAATTGACATTTAACTTGTCCTTTTATAATCATATAACATAATCTTTGTTTCGTTTTATTTGTAAGGTACATCTTATTCAGGTTATGAAGCAGCCGTATATTCAGCTGCGTCTTCCTACTACCAACAGCAGCAACAGCAACAGAAGCAAGCAGCAGCAGCAGCTGCTGCTGCTGCAGCAACAGCTGCCTGGACAGGGACCACCTTTACTAAAAAAACACCATTCCAAAATAAACAACTGAAACCAAAACAGCCTCCCAAACCACCCCAGATTCACTATTGTGATGTTTGTAAGATCAGCTGTGCTGGACCACAGGTACTTATATTGTGTATTTACCATGAGTTTCAGTGGTTATTTTTCATAGTTAAGTAGGGTTGATGTTCTGACTCCTGTGCCTACAAAGCACATTCACATAACTGTGTATTCTACATCCAACAATTCACCCATAGATTAAAAATATGCATGTGGAAGACTACATCAGAGTAGAATGCCTGCATTTTTCCTTTTCATGCAATAAACCTTTACCCAGGATTTACAACAGGTATTATAAATAATCTAGGGATCTTAATGTGTATGCATAGTAAACTACATAGATTGTGTACAAATAACTTTGCTGTTTTATTTAAAGAACTTGAGCATGCTTGGATTTGGTAAACAGTTTCCTACAACACTGAGAGATGGCTGTATTTCACTAAACATTTCTTTAGAAATAGTATTGTAACACAAAGGTATGATAATCAAGAAAACTGTAAAAGTGATTGTGAATGTAAGAAAAATGAAGACAACTAATCCCCTCACACCTTCCTTTTTAGGAAGCCTCCTTTGCTTTTTATATAAAACTAAGTTTTTATTCAAATTAACCTATAAATTTAAAGGTTGTATTCCTGATGAGATTGTTTTGTTCATGCTTATAGATTGTAACATCTGTAACTTTGTCCATGAGGGGACTGGGAACTTGGAAGTTAGAAAGGTATAAGGAAGTTGAACTATGGTGCTGGGGATGTATCTCAGTTAGTAAAATACTGGCCTATGAACAGACCCATAGACTCAAGTCCCCACAACTGCATAGACCAAACATGGTAGTTGCTGCACACCTGTAATCCCAGTACTGAGAAGTAGATGCAAAAGAATGGAAGTTCATTGTCGTCCTTGGCTGTGTCTCCCTCTACTTACTTAAAAATAAGATCAACCTGTGAAGAATGTGAGTCCTTTATTTTTGTTATAATCCTGCCATCTACACCTTAAAATCTGTAATTCAAGCATGGTCTGCTAATGAGTCATCCCTTCCTAAACCTTACTTGTTTTGACTATGACAGAGTCCATTTTTTTGTCAAGTATAGGGTACACATCTGTAATCCCAACAACTTGTAAAGCAGAAGTAGGAAGATTAAAAATTCAAGGCCAGCCTGGCCTGCATTGCAAAGTCTGTCTTAAAAATAAAATGTTTTTATATAAAAATTTATGTAAGTGTTGGCTAGAGGAATGGCTCCGTGGTTAAGAGCACTTGATCATGGGGAGGACCTGGGCTGGGCTTCCAGCTCATGTGTTCTGGCTCACATAACTACTCATCCATAATTACAGTTCCAGAGGATATGAGGGTTCTTGCTTCTGAGGGTACCAGGCATAAATGATTTTTAGATTTTAAAAAATTTTACACCAGCAGCTTGGCATATATAGAAAGCATTTTGGACGGGAGAATAGATCAAATTAGACTCTTCATATTATTTCTCTTTTTCTAACTATATTCCACCAGTATATGCTTTGTTTGGGGGTGGTAATTTTGTTTTATTTTTGAAAGACATGGTCTCTCTATGTACCACCCTCTTCCCCTGAACTCATTGTGTAGACCATAATGTCCTGAGACTCACTGAGATCTACCTTCCTCTGCCTCCCAAGTGCTGGGATTAAAGGCGTGAGCCACTATACTTGGCTTGTACTTTCTAGTTGAGCCACTATGCTTGACTTATATGTACTTTCTATTGGATTAGTTATGTTTTTAATATATAATTCCAGAATTTTTTTAATTTTTTGTGTTGTCTGAATTGCTGACCCCTAATTAGAATATTAAAATGTATGTACTCATCGTATATGTTCTTATGTAATATATTTACCTATAGATTCTAATGAAGGTTAGGTGTCAAAATGCATTCAGAGTTTCAAAGTTAAATTTTTAAATAATGCCTTTTATAAACAATTTTTATTATGTAGTAGTGGTTTTTTCCCTCCTAATAACATAGGTACAGTTTCCCCTCATTTTAGTTCTTTTGTGGAATGTTTGCTATCCTTTTTTTTTCTTTTTGCCCAATGTTATACATAAGTATTAAAAGATACAAGTTCTTGAAACTACAAGCAGTTTAATCTTACATTTTAACTGCACATGAAAGTGCTTTGTAATTCAACCTATTGGGTAAGGAATAAGGAAATAGTTCAGTTAGCAAAGTATTGGCTTTATAAGCCTGCCACTATAAGTTCGATCCCCAGAAGTCATGTGTAAAAGAAAAAACAATTGCCTGATGTGGCCTGAGCTTATACTATTGTTCAGAAAGCAGAAATAGACAGATCATGACTCTCTGTGGGTGGTCTCAATGGTAAGCACCTCTTGCAAAACAGAAACCTAGATTGTGCTTGCCCTGTGTTCTCCCTGAGAACACACTCACTAACATGTCTGCATCCTGTTCTCAGTAGTAGAATGCATGTCTGGCTTACTTCAGTCCCTGAATTCAGTCTTTGGTACCCAAATAGCAAAGTATTTTTATTAAATAAACTGCAGAGAACCACAGATCATACATACAGAATCTCTTACGTTCTTAAGTGCTTTTAAAATAGCAATTCTTATCACCCCCCCCCCCCCCCCCCCCCGCTTTTGGGAGACCGTGTATTGTTACATAGCTCAGGACAGCCTTGAACTCAATGATCCTCTTCTTCAGCCTGCTTAGTACTTAGATTACAGGTCTGCACCACCACACATTTACTACAGTCTCTTTTTGTTGTTTGCTTTGGGGATCTGTCTGTTTGGTTTTTTGTTTGTTTTTTGGTTTTGGGGGGTTTTTTTGAGACAGGGTCTCACCATGTAACTGTGCTGGCCTGGAACTTACCATGTAGACCAGGCTAGCCTCAAACTCAATGCAGTTCTGTTCTGCCTCCTGAGTACTAAGATTAAAGGCAGTTTATAATCCCATTTTTAAATGAGTGTTAGAGATCTGAAAATTGAATAGAATGTTATAGAAAGAAAATTTGTACTTTTTGTTCAAAACAGACTTATAAAGAGCACTTAGAAGGACAGAAACATAAAAAAAAAGAAGCCGCATTGAAAGCCTCTCAAAATACCAGCAGCAGCAACAACTCAACTCGCGGGACACAAAATCAGCTACGTTGCGAGCTCTGTGATGTGTCTTGTACAGGAGCAGATGCATATGCTGCCCACATTCGTGGTGCTAAGCATCAGAAAGTAGGTGTTTTGGTCTCCCTCCCACTCACACACACAGCCTATGTCTTACTCTACTTATTTCACTTTTTCAATAGGGATTTGAAAAAAGATGACTTCAATTTTTGGAACCTTTGAGTATATCATAAACCTTGTTTATATGTTAATATACATCAAGGTAACATCAAACAGTCATTGCTTAAAAGAAACACTAGAGACCTTTAAATTGAATTAAACCACTTCACGATTTGAGACTAAAGCATTTGTCTTGGTTAACTACAGACTGATTTACCTATAGACAAATCCTTTCATCAGTAAACTACGGACCCATATCTGTTTCACAGAGATTTTGTTTAAAAAAAAATGAGTTTTGTCTGTAAATCCATAATTGAAAGAAAATTACAGTTTTGATTTTTATATTATAGTCTCACTCAGACAATTTTTTTTTTAAATGAACACATTTGAGTTTCCTGACAGGTGTGCTTTTTGTTTTGTAGGTGGTTAAATTACACACAAAACTTGGTAAACCTATTCCTTCAACGGAACCAAATGTTGTTAGCCAAGCTACTTCTTCAACAGCTGTATCTGCTTCAAAACCAACTGCCTCTCCTTCAAGTATTGGCGCAAGCAATTGTACTCTGAATACGTCATCAATTGCAACTTCTTCAGTGAAAGGTCTTTCAGCTCCAGGAAACTCGTCTCTTAATAGCACATCCAACACTAAAGTGTCAGCGGTATCTACCAATATGGCTGCCAAGAAAACATCTACACCCAAAATAAACTTTGTTGGCAAGTACTAAAGATTGATTCTTTGTGTCCCTTCTAACTCTGTCAGAGTGGTTTTTCTTTTCCATTGTGTTGCTGGGTATTGAACCCAGAGCCAGGCAAACACTGTACTACTGAGCAGCCTCTATTCTCTCTGCTTCTGTACATCCTAAAAATCCACAGTTTGCTATCCTTTTCTGAAACCCATTGAAGGACTCACCAGGTACCTAACTACTTAAAGCCACACAGGAGGCTGAGGAACTTGCTGCGAGCTTCAGTTTAGTTCTAGGAGGCCAACTTAAGTTAATAGGAGAAACACTATTTCACAAACAGTTAAAAGAAAAGAAAAGAAAAAACAGCCCCTGCCAAATTCGGTGGTCAGTTTTCAATTTAATTGAAATTGACTACTTTAACTCAACTCCTATACTGCAAAACATAAGATGCATCTTAGTTTCTAGCATGTATGTCCACCCATCATTTTTTTTATTTTTTTTTATTCTGTACCTATATGTTTGTTAAATTAGATTATTCCTAAGATTATGGATCTGTGTCTCATCTCTATGCAGCATATTCCTAGATGATTTTATGCATTCTAGTGTATGCAACTTTAAAATCTGGGAAATTTAAAATCCCACCTGTGTTTGAGAATTATTTTGGTTGCTTGCTGGTTGTCCAATAGATATTCCCTTTCCATTGTGCCCCATCACAAGAATACTAAAATATAGTCATAAAATTGACTTACTTTTTTTTTTTTAAAGGAAAAGCTTCACTAATATTTCTTACTAATTGCTTGCTGTTACTTCCCTATCATCTATGCAGTTTTTCTATGGTAGAAAGGCTTTTCGTTGTTAGGACTTGTTTTTTAGACATTTAATTTCGTCTTTAGAGCTCAATTTCTTTTATCTAATCTCGTCATCATAATCTCTGTGTTCCTGTTACTCACTTTTTGAAAACACATATCAAACTCTTGTCATCTCTTTTAAAATCTTCATTGGCCTTTATATATCATCTATTTATGACTCACATAAAAGCTTTGATAATTAACTTGTACCTTCTTACCTTCATGTTGCCTTTACCTGGGGGAGTAGTTGATTACTAAATTCCTTTCTTCAGTTTACTGCAGTCTTTAGGTCCATGTTTCTATACTTTTATACATGCTGTGCTTCCTGGTTAGACAATATTCTCTGCTGTCTTCTTGGCTGTTTTATTCTTTATAATCTTCTCTCAAAGCCCAGTTCACATGGTATACCCTTGGGGAAGTCATTTCTTACTGGAAGAACTAAAGATTTGTGACTCTGTTCTGCTTCATTCCTACAATACTTAATGCCTACTAGCACAGGTTATTATCTCTTCCTTTAAATTGTGACAGCTTACTCACAGTTACCTTATTCTATACTTTCTAATAAAATTTTACTGAAGTTGTTCTTTGCCAGTTTCCAATATTTGTATAATTGTCTTATTTCTGTGGCTAGTTCTTAAAATATATTTGAAGGCATTTTAAGAGTAGATCATTGACAGTATGCTTTTCTCTTGAGTAAAATGTTAAATTTAATTGATTAAAATAAAAGCAGTGATTTGTAATTTTCCTTTTTGAGGTTATTCACACTTAACAATTTAGAATAGAAACAAATCTTGGTGGGAAAGATCATGGTGGGTACAAGGTACTTGTCAAACCTGATGATGACTCCAGTTCAATCCCTGGTTTCCATGTGGTAGGAGAGAATTGACTCCTTTAGGTTTTTCCTCTGATCTTCACATATGGTTGTGGCCTACATGGGCTGAACCTAGCATGCACAAAGCCCTGGGTTCAATCCCTGTCCCCACATAAAACCCACTGGTGACGCATGCCTAAAATTCCAGCTCTTGGGAGGTAGAGAGAACTGCCAGAATGTTGAGGCCAACCTCGCCTACATAGTTGATTGCAGATCTGGCTTGTCTACAGCTTGAGAAACCCCTTCTCAGATATGTAAAGAAAAGAGCAAATAGGAAGAAAAACCGCTATGGGGAGTAGGTAAATACTATTTCTTACTAATCGCAGCTTAGGCAACTCAACACAGGCATGTATTATATTTAATACCTTTGTTTTCAGATTCCTTTTGTTCAGTTTGGATGCTAAATGTTAGGAGAACCAAGATAGGATTTGTGATACGGGTGTATGTTGTGAGATGGAGAAGGGAAAATTTTGAAAATGTGGCTCATTAATGAGATTTTCTTTAAAATAATATATAGTTTTTTAGAAATTCTAATCTATTCTGCATAAAGTTCAGCCAGCAGTAATAAATATAAATTTGTTTTCATCTTAACAGGTTTACACATTTATACAAAAATAAAATTACTGTAATATTTTGCTTTTCTAGGTGGTAATAAGTTGCAGTCAACGGGAAATAAAACTGAAGACTTAAAAGGAACTGAAGGTGTTAAAAGTACTCCTGCTGCCTCTGCTGTGCAGATTCCAGAAGTAAAGCAAGATGTAGTATCAGAACCAGTCACACCTGCATCCCTTGCTGCTTTGCAGAGTGATGTGCAACCCGTGGGACATGATTATGTAGAAGAGGTATTGATTTGAGAAAACCCTTGCTCTGAAATTGGGCAAAAGGAAAAAAAAAAGTGTCACTCTGTTATAAGCACACTTTATGTGTAAAATCAAGCTGTAGCCAGTTGTAGTTTAGATTTCAGTTACTTACAAAATTAAGGTTGCTGATTTAATGGGTATTATTCATTTGGTTTCTCGCTCATTAGAACACTTCCTGTTTTACAGGTAAGATGAGTACAGTAATTAAAGGAACAAAGGAAACTCACAGAGGCTTGAATAAATAGTTGCCGTTAACAGAGATCGTGCAGTGGTGTAGTGTAACAGTACCGTTTGCTTTCACTCCTTTGGAAAGCGTGGATAAGTTTCCAAGCTCTGGTGTATGTTTATAACATTAGGATGTTTGCCCAATAAAGTTGTGACAATTCGGTAAATTGAGTGAGTGTTATGGAGTAATGTTTGGGTAACTGTTTATCCTTATTCTGTTTCTCTTTCAAAAGATAATACATAATATGTTGACTGTTAATAAGGTATACAGCTAGGATATTTAAGTTAAGTAATTATAAATGACTAATTATATATCTTATAAAGGTAAGATTTGATTACCTTTTAAAATGTGTTCTCAGGCACTTTTATTTTTAATGTTTTAGGTTAATTAAATCTAATCTTTAGACAGTTTAATTCTAATCCAGCCTTAATAGCACAATTTCTACTTAATAGTATCGTCTCAGTCTGTTTTTCTCACTGTGCAGTTAAAAAAAAATGCATCTTGACTTTTGTATGTATCATCAAAGTCTTGAGCTTTGAGAAGTTTGTATAGCAAAATTGGTGTTTGTTTGTTTGTTTGTTTGTTTTTTAATCATTCTCATTTCCAAGAAGCAGGTAGTCAGTAACTGGTAAATTTAAGACATCTAGCTAAATTTGGGAAGCATGGTTGACCCATACAGGATCACCTTAATACGGAGGCTTTAAACATTCAGTCATGGATGGTGCAGAGCCTCACAGAACCATGCCACTCCTTGTAGATTTGTTGGCATTTGCTGACTGATGGGAGGAAGTGAATGGTCATTATCTTCAGTAATGTGAAAACTGGCACATTGCCCGCATGTGCCTGTGAGGGGAGGCAGAGACTGGTGGATCTCTATGAGGTCACGGTCCGGTTAGTCCATATTGAAGAATTCCATTTTAACCAAGGCTACAGTAGTGAAACTCTTGAATGGGGGAGTGGAGGTTGGGATTAAAAATAAATTTCAACATTAGATCAGCATGTTGGTGCACACCAGTATTGGGAAGGCAGGAGGATCAGCTGTTTAAGGCCATTCTTAGCTTCTTGAGACTCCATCATGAAAAACAATATAAATAAATTGAAAATACAGAAATGAAAAATTATAAATGTTTTCGTTTGTTTTTACCCCACTTCAAATTCTGCTTGCTCCCAACATGATCAGAGATTCTATTTTTTCACACCAAGGTACGAAACGATGAGGGAAAAGTCATTCGCTTCCATTGTAAGTTATGTGAATGCAGCTTTAATGACCCCAATGCTAAAGAGATGCACTTAAAAGGGCGGAGACATCGACTTCAGTATAAAGTAAGGAAATATTACTGAGCTGTTGTCCTTTCAAGATTTTTGTTAACTTTATTTTTATTGCACGTGGGTATTTTGCTTGCATGTATGTCGTTGAGTCGTGTTTGACTGTTGGCCCAGAGAGGTCAGAAGAAAAGGCATTAGTTCTCCTGGAATTGGAGTTATAGATGGGAATATTTTGTGCTGGGAGTCAAACCAGGATCTTCTGGAAGAGCAGCCAGTTCTCTTAGCCTCTGAGCCAGTTGTCTCTCCAGCCCGTGTCCTTTTGTAAAACACTAGACCTTCCATTCTGAAACTAGCATATCCTAATGATACATTCAATTTGAAAGAATCAGATATTTATTTTATTAGTTATACTTAAGTAATAATAGTAGCCCTGTTCTTTATATTTGTAGTAACTAGCTAAAGAAGAATCCAGCAAAATTAAAATATTGCTTGGGTCAAGAAGTTGTATAATAATAGTTTCACATTGAGTCTACAGAATATAACTTCACCTACCTTCTTTATGTTGGTAAAATTAAATCTGTAAATAGTACTGGAAAATCTCTTCATTTATTTTATACTAGAAATTCATCATAACCTACCTTCACATAGTAACATGTTAAAAGTTGCTTAAAAAAAAAAAAAGCCTGGACTGGTAGAATAGGTATGTGGTTTTTCTTTTAAAACTGGGATGGGAATATGCCATTCATGGTAACTTGAATCCATGTACCCAGGCCATGTTCACTCATGTTTGGCTTCAACCAAATTAAGTAATAAATGAACATGCCAGCAGAGGGATTTTTATAGAGCATTGGTTTGGGGTGAAAAGATTTTTCTGATTCAACCTAATTGTACACTTCAGTAGGAAATTGTAACAATATTCTGGCACTGAGGACTGGGAATAGCTCAGTTGATAGAGTGTTAAGTTGACATAGTCCTGAGTTGGATCCCCAGCACTAGATAAACTGGGTGTAGTAGCACATGGCTGTACTCTCAACATTTCACTTGGATAGAAGCAGATGAAAGAGTTCAGCAGTTCAAGGACAGTACCATTACAAATTTTTAGTTTGAAGGCAACCCTTTCTCACAAATGAAAACAAGAAACCAATATATACTTTTGCTACATGAAATTTATAAATAAACCTCTGATGAAAGACTGTGAAATTGTATAGTTTAAAATGGTTTTAAGCAGGTAAGGCACTTTGTACCTGTATAACCTGAATTTGATTTTTGGAATCAACATGGTAGGAGGAGATAACTCATACAGTATCCTCTGATCTCCACACATGCATTGTTACGGATGCATATGTGCACACAGACAATAAATACGAAAATAAATTGCATTTAGTGAATTTAGTTTGTTGAAGGGGTCCGCTCCTTTTTAAAAATGTTTTCTTGGAATTAACAGAAAAAAGTAAATCCAGATTTGCAAGTAGAAGTGAAGCCCAGTATTCGAGCAAGAAAGATTCAAGAAGAAAAAATGAGAAAGCAAATGCAGAAGGAGGAATATTGGCGGAGACGAGAAGAGGAGGAACGCTGGAGGATGGAAATGAGGTAGTGTTTTTAACTTTTAATTTTATGGCATTTAGTGGTTCTTCTGCCTTAAGGACAAAAAAAAAACCCTATTCTGTGTATAATTTCCATATTCAGATTTATTTGATGTACTTTCAGTGTTCACTAAGATCCAAATCAAAAAAAGATAAACATTAGAATGCTTAGTATACTATACTTAGTTTGATTGTTACCTTGGTATGAAGGGTTTTGTGGTGGCTCACATTTTCAATCCCAGCAAAGGCATGTGATTTCAAGGCCAAAGTTCAAGCCCAGGGTCGGGGTCCAGTGCCAGCCCAGACCATAAATTATTTTCTTGGGCCAGAGGGGAGGCATGGGAATAAAGACACAATTCACATGGCTTTATCAGGAGGGAGATTCTCAGGGATCCCTCATGAAATCCTGAGTTCACATCCTGAAAATTCCCCCATGTTTATTCTCCAAATAGCTTCTATACAAAAACATAAACTGAGGGGGAAATTTGTTAGCATTCTGTTTCCTAAGTGATCAGGCCTAAAGTCATGTCTGCAACTATGGCTGCTGTCATGTAGCCTGGATTAATACCTCTTCCCAGGTGATCTCCATAATTACAAAGAAAGGAGCAAAATGATATTAGCATATCCTGATCTTTTGTTTATGATGGCGACATCTTGTCTAAAAGGCTAGGTGACCACCTCCTGTGTGGTCAGGTACTAGCTGGCCTAAAAGTCTGACCACCATACAATGTAGGGCCTATATAGTGTTGCCCCACAGCCCAGTCAAGGATCCATGAGAAAAGTGGTAAACGGTATTATATATATTAAGTATATGAATAAATTGAGGATTGTAGAGGTAGCTCAGGGGTCAAGAACACATGCCCCTCTTGCAGATGACATTTAAGTTCAGTTTCCAGCATTTGAGGTCGCTGTCTCTAATGTTATCTCTAGAGGATCCTGAACTCAGCATGTGCACATTCTCTTCACACAGACAAATATGTATAATTTAAAATAAAGTTTTTAAAAAATGTAGCTCCTGAAGAAATGTGATACTTTTTGATAGCTGCTTCTGTTTAGAACCAATAAAAATTTATATTTAAACTGTTTAAATTTAATTGTAAGATTTTGTTGTAACAAAGAATTGTAAAGCAATCATCACTATCAGTGATATTTTACTACCCCTAAAAAAAAAAATTTCATAGCCCCATTAACAATCACTCCCAGTTTGTCTTCCATGTTTACTGTCCCATCTCAGTACCATGGAGTCACTAATCTCCTTTCCATCTTTATAAATTCTATAGATTTCATTAGGGTTTTAGATAATTAGCTTATACAGTGATCTTTTGTGTCTGTTTTTTGTTTTGTTTTGTTTGTTATGCATGTCTCCAAAGATGTTTGGGTATGGGTGTGTGTTGTAGGAAGATGTGTGTGTGCAGTATATGTGTTGATGCACATGCATGCAGAGGCCAGGGTACGACATTAAGTGCCCTGCCCTTTTACTCCCTGACTTACGTCCTCAAGACAAAACTCTGATGGAACCAAGAACTACACTTGGTGGGCAGCAAATCCCAGTGATCTCCTCCCAATACCGATATTACAGGTGTACACACCCAAGCTAAACTTTTCTTAAAGATTTATTATCTTTGTATTATGTATATGTTTACATAGCCTGTATGTTTTATTGTAAAGTTGCTTACTCACACTTTATTGTGTGCTCCCTTTAGGTTTCAGTGATAGATAATACATTAATTTATGTATATGGTAAAAATAATTTCCTTTAAATTTATGTCGTTAAGTGTTGGGAATTCTTTCTATGACTAGATTATATAGTTAAGTCTCATATATCAAATATAATTATCTTAAGTACCTACTCAGTGTTTGGAAAAATGTTCATATACTGAGCCTGAGTTTATAAACAATAATTAAAATTCCTACCCTTATATTATGTAAACAGTTTTTAGCAGTAACAAACACACCATTGGACTAAACATGATTTTCTTGAACTTTTAAGCTGGTTTTTTGTTTGTTTCTTGTTCTTTTTTTTCTCAAGTCTTAAGTAACAGAGAAGTATTCTACCCAATCCTCAGGTGACTTTAAAACACACTACCTGGAAATATTGGTAGTTTTTATAATTGCAATCAGTATGCACACACTTTTATTATTGTTTTAAACAAATTTATTATACTAGCCTAGACCAATACAAAACAGAAATAGATTCTGAAAATGTTAACCAGTGAATAGGCTGTATACCAGATAACCATCTTTTGAATTCATTAAGTGTTTTTTTGTTTTTAATAGGGAATGTTTTGTGAATTTGCGTGTCATCCTTGTCCAGGTGCCATGTTATCTTCTCTGTATTGTCCCAGTTTTAGTAGATGTGCTGCTGAAGCGAGCACACTTAAGTGTTTTCTTGGGTAAATGTAATTTCTGCTGAATTGACAGATTTACAAGATTTCACAGTTATTCTAGGAACGTTGGCAATATAGCCTGTATTTCTTTTGGCGATACTTACTAGAAACCACAGCTATCTCTAGCCAAAGATTTGTCTTCTACTTGTTATAATCTGCCATGTACTACCCATGTATTTATCCAATGATGAAAGTGTGGGTTGCTACCATTGTTCCTTTTTTATAGCTAAAAAAATACTTCATTTTGTACTGCTTTATCATGAATGAAGAACTTTGCTGTTTAAAAAAAAAACTCAGGTGAGAAGATGGAGCTTTGCATAAAGTGGTTATTGTACAAATGGTGAGGGCTTGAGTTTGAATCCCCAAAATCCATATAAAGTTGGACCTGGTGATTCATATCTGTAATCCTATCCTATATCTGTAATGGGAGACATACCTGGAGAATTCCCAGAAGTTGTGGGCAAGCTAGTCTGGCATGTTCTGCAGGAAAAGAAAAAAAAAATAGACTTTGTCTCAAACAAGATGTAAGGAGGGAACCCAATATTAAAGATTGTCCTTTGGCCCAGGCGGTGGGTGCACGCCTTTAATCCCAGCACGTGGAAGGCAGAGGCAGGCGGATCTCTGTGAGTTCAAGGCCAGCATGGTCTACAAGAGCTAGTTTCAGGATAGGCTCCAAAGCTTGGAAAACAAACAAACAAGAGGTTGTCCCCTGGCCTGCACATGGACACCATGGCACATGCACACACATGTACATACACACACAATTCATTATCAGGTAGGTTCCTTTGCTTATAGATATTTGGATTTACTAATCATTACCTTAAATGATTAGAGTAAGCTGAGGTATCTGTTTTCTGTTCTACTTTGTTCTTGAGGTATGAAGTCTTATTCTTACCTTATTGTTGTCTCTTTCACTCCATTTACCTCTCAATTAAAAAATACAGTAGAAATTGGAGTAAAGGGGAGGTAGGATAGTTAGTACTAAGTTATTTTGAGTATTGTTTTGTTTGTTTAATCATTTTGTGTTTGTGCTCTTATATATGCCAAAGTCAGGATGATTACAAGCATGTGTGCCACTCTGTGAGCAGAGGTCAAAGGGCATCTGTTCTCTCATTTGGATCCCAGGAATGGAACTCCCTGAGTCTTGCTGCCTTGAATACTTTTTAAAAATAGGTTTTTATGTTGCTAATTGATGGAAGTTCTTAAGCTGATTATTTTGTTTGTTCTTAATGTATCATTTGTCCACCAGACGTTATGAAGAGGACATGTACTGGAGAAGAATGGAGGAAGAGCAGCATCATTGGGATGATCGCCGCCGAATGCCTGATGGAGGCTATCCTCATGGTCCTCCAGGCCCATTAGGTCTTTTGGGAGTCCGACCAGGCATGCCTCCCCAGCCACAGGGTCCCGCAGTAAGTGTCTGCTTTGCTTACATGGGTATGAGAATTGAATCCTCCTTCAATATAGGAAGATGTTTTGTGAGCTGATTTTGAGTAATAATGTCATCAGTTTTGTCTTGACTATAGCTAGTCATTCTCTTAAAGATTCTTAATGCTAATGTCTTTATGCGTAAGAACTTAGTCAAGTTTCCTTTGTACTCTTTATTTTCGATACTTTCTGAATTCTAGATGCAGAGCTCCTTTGGGAGCGGCGAGATAGATTCTAGACAGACTGTCCTGGAACTCACTCTATAGATCAAGCTAGTCTCAAACTCACAGAGATCAGCATGTCTCTGCTACCCAAATGTTAGAGTTAAAGGCAGATGCCACCACCACCCATCCTTAAAATTTTTGTTAAATATTTTGTATTTAAGAGACTTCCTGCCTTTATTTTTCCTTAGATTGGAAAAAAATTCTAATGTCAGAGGTAACTCATTTGCCATTACAGATTATTGTTGTTATTATTATTATTGAGCAAACTTATTACTATTACCGAAAACAAAGTGAGTTTCAGATCACTGAAAAAAAGCATTTACAAGGAGAGAGATTAGGTCAGTAGTAGAGAACTTCGTATTCTATTTCTCAAGTTTGAGTATAACACTACAAAATTTAAGAAGCAATTTCATAGCCTTGGTGTGTGTGTGCGTGCGTGCGTACATACATACATACAAATAAATAATACACACATATCTGTATCTATATATAACAGTTTTGTTTGGGACAGAGGGTCTGGAGAGATAGCTCAGAGTTTTAGCACACTGGCTGCTCTTTCAGAGCTCCTGAGTGCAAATCTCAGCAACCATATGGTGACTCAACCATCTGTAATGACATATGGTGTCCTCTTCTGGCTTGTAGACAGAACACTATATACATAATAAATCTTTAAAAAAAAAAGGAGAAAGAAAGAAGATTTTTAAGTGAAATTTTGTTTAATTGACTTTCTTATTGTGAAGCTTAGTAACTTTAGTAACTATATCTGAATTGAAAAATTAGAATTTCTTTTATTCAGAAAAGTAACCTTTTTCTCTCTGTAGCCCTTACGTCGCCCTGACTCATCTGATGATCGTTATGTAATGACAAAGCATGCAACCATTTATCCAACTGAAGAAGAGTTACAAGCAGTTCAGAAAATTGTTTCTATCACTGAACGTGCTTTAAAACTTGTGTCAGACAGTTTGTCTGAACACGAGAAGAACAAGAACAAAGAGGGAGATGATAAAAAAGAGGGAGGTAAAGACAGGTGAGTTTACAAATTACTTATTTCCTTTTCATGAGCATTTATATTTATAAAGATAAATAAGATTGTTAAGGGGCTGTCAAGATGGCTTAGTATGTTTGCTGCTCTAGTTTAGAGTACCTGTGTTCTGTTATTGGTACTCACATCGGGCAGCTCACAACCAGTAGTAACTTCAGCTCCAGAACTGATGGCAGACATTTACATATGTATATACATAAAAATTGGAGACGGGGAAACTGAGTTTCTGATGTTAGTCCACAGATAATTAACTATATTTGTATTTTAGCTACAAGGCTTAACATACATTTCTACCACCACCAGGCTTTTTGTTGATTTTTAAAATTTAATAAATGTTTATTACAAAACATACTAAATCTGTTTCAAAGTAGCACTTATAACTTTTCAGTTATATTAAGCTCTTTTCTGTTTTTATTTATGTGTTGCATCTTGTCTCCACTTTGTCTATATTTTAGTACCTTTTAAAAACATTGATCAAAAGCATTAAGTTAGCAAAGCTTTAACATCTTTTTATATTTGTGATTTTTTTCTAATTTTTCTTTTTCCCATTTGGGAATATTTTTTTGTATTAATGTTTCTCTTACAGTTCTGACTTGAAAAGTAAAACACAGGGGCTATGGGTTTGGGCCCGCAGTTAAAACCTAGAACACAGAAAGTATAAGCAAGAGGATTATAAGTTTGAAACCAGCCTGTGCTATTCTTTTAAGATTCTGTAAGATAGACAGTATTTGTTTTAGTTGTCTCTTTGCCAACTTAGACCTTGATACAGTTTTTGATTTTTAAAAATGTTTTTATTTGTATCTGTGTGAGTATATGCATATATGTGCATTGGAAACCAGAAGAAGGTGTCTAGCCCCATGGAGCTAAAGAATCCGGTTCTGCCAAATACAGCTTGCTATGTGGGTATTGGGATTTGCACTCTGTTCCTCACAAACGATCACTCTTAATCACTGAGCCATCTATTAATGTTGTTTTATTTTTAGTGTGTGTTGTTTATCTAAATGATATATAGTTTAAAATAGTTTATATTTTCCTCTATGTTTGAAGAAAATTTCGCTAGTGCAAAAGTCATCTAGTTTAATATTATACTTGAAGGAAATTATAGTTCTTGTTGAGGAAATACTGTATTTTAACGTAAGTTGATTTTGATACAGAGCTCTGAAAGGGGTGTTGCGAGTGGGAGTACTGGCAAAAGGATTACTCCTCCGAGGAGATAGAAATGTCAACCTTGTTTTGCTGTGCTCAGAAAAACCTTCAAAGACATTATTAAGTCGTATTGCAGAAAACCTACCCAAACAGCTTGCTGTAAGTATCATGGAAATGTTAAATTTACCCTTTGTCCAGATCAGAAGTTTTTGGCAGGACTAACTGTGCTTCAATTTAAACCTCAGCCAGCTTTTAATTTTTGGCTTGGCTTTCATAATGAAGAGATTGGCTACTTTTTTCCCCCCTTTCTCTTATTTGTGCAAACTGATGAAATAGTTTTCTTCTTCATCTTTTAGGGGTTTTGTAGTGCTTGTAATTTGGCAGGATGCCATCTTACTAATTTATTTTAAATGGAAAAATTCAGCATATGCCCAGTTTTTCCAAAATTGGACTGCTGAGAAGACATAGCAAAGAATATATTTTTTCCATTTTATTTAGTGTGTGTACACATCATGGGGTGTTTGTATAGTGGTCAAAGGACACAATATATACTTCAGTTCTCTCCTCCGACTGTGTGGGTTCCAGGAATCAAGTCAGATCGTCAGCCTTGGCAGCAAGTGCCTTTTAAAACCCATTGATTATCTTGACTGACCTGATTTTTAAAACAAAATTAAAATTAAAAAATAAATAGTAAGGAAATTAAAAGCTTATATATAGCAAGTTTGACTTATTTACTTTTTAGTTTATGAATCTCTTAGTTGAATGCATGCTTTTGATATAAGAATGTATCTTACTTGAATTTGTCTGGTTTTATTATTAATACAGTAGTTGCTCAGTACCATTGAAAAGATGTCTGGACATTCCCTGAAGCCCCTAGGATGCCTGAAACCTCAGACAGTTTTTTTTATGTTTTTTATGTCATGTTTTTTTCTACTCTTTCCTGGGATAAAGTGCAAATAAATTATGCAAAGATTTATAATTAAACATAGTAGATTAATGAAAAATTCTCTACCATATGTCTTAGTAGCAACAACCTCAGCATGTCCACATCCCTGCCACTAGGGGAGTATTGTCTATAAACCCAAGACCTTATGTGTGTTAAACGTGTGCTGTGTGCTACACCACCAAGCAGCATTCCCCAGCTCATCATTCCTCAACGCGAGAACTTTGACATTTTTACTAAAGTTCTCTGTGTTGTAGCTGAGTGCCATCATCACTCACATGCTGTATCATGACAGCTGATTCAGTTAGGAAATAATGAACAGGTAGTGGATTGGAAAAGGGATAATTCACAAAGCAGGTCAGATTGAGAAATACAGCTTTAGATTTAATCATGGTATTCCAGTCAGCAAACAGTTCAAGATGTGTGAATTGCTTATTTGTGTGACTTCCCATTTAATATTTTCTAATTGTAATTGAACAGATAAGTACAAAATATGGGAAATACGACCATAGATAAAGGGGTGATTACTATATCTTCAGTTTTCTAAATATTTATAATGGTAGGAAATACTTTGTCTTGGCAGCAAGATAGTAGAGAAGGTAAAAGTACTTTCAACCCTGGAAACAGAACCCACACAGCACATAACATGAACAGTGGAGGAGAGGACTACTCCACAGAGCTGTCCTCAGACCTCTGTGCACAAGCACACAAGTACAAGTAATAGAGCATCCTCTTTTTGGTTCTCTAAAAACAAAACTTTTTCTAAAGATGAGATTTCAGAAATTGAATATGCTCTAATCCAACACATAGGGAGTGGGAGGCAGGAAGATCATCGGGTCAGGGTTGTAGTTGGTTGGCTGCCTATAGAGTTTGAGCCCAACCTGGGCTGCATGAGGTCTTGTCTCAAAAAGTAAGCATGACCAAGGTTTAAGTAATGTTTTCTTGAGTCATTTGCAATCAGTCTTCTAAAACATTGCAATCTAATTAGACATTTTAAATTTAGGGATTGAGATTTTCCTGGATTTTACATTACTAATACAGAATTGTACTTGACCAGAGTAGAACAATAGAAAACAAAAAAACAATGAGTTGTCCTGTTGAATTTAAGCCATATTGAACGTAGCATTGGCAGCTAGTGTTTTGCTTTGGTTTGGTTTCTTTCATATTAGCATTGTTTCCAGAATTAAAAGGAATCTTTCCAAATATTAGGAGCCAGTAGAATTAGCATTGAATTTCTTCTCACTTCTGTTTTGGTATGAGTGGGACAGGGATGTAGGGCATGACAGTGGCCAGTAAGCTTTAGGGAGGGAAAAAACAAAACGTAAAAATTTTAAGTAATAACTTGATATGCTAAAAGGCACTTATTTATACTTAAAGAAAGAAAGACTTTTTTAAGTAGCCATCCATATAGCTCAGTGGGCAAAATGTTTGCCTCCAGAGCCTGATGTCTGGAGTCTGATTCCCAGAAGCTGTGGAAAGAAAAGAGACAATTTCCTAGCATTGTCTTCCGACTCATTCATGTCGTGGTATGTGTATGCCATATGCACTCACATCACACACATGCAAGCACAGTATAGAACAACGTGATTTTTTAGGGAGGGGCTGTTAAGATGTCTTAGTAGTTAAGAGTATCGTTCTTGCAGAGGGCCTGAGTTTGAGTCCCAGTACCCTTTGTCTGCTCACAACCAGCCAGAACTCCAGTTCCAGGGAATCCGACACCCTCTCTAACCTCACAAGTACAGACATGCATGTGGTGCAGATAATATGCAAGCAAAACACTCACACACATAAAATCTTTTTTTAAAAAGGAAGTGGTGGGTGGTGGCGGTGCATGCCTTTAATCCCAGCACTTGGAAGGCAGAGGCAGGCGGATCTCTGAGTTCAAGGCAATCCTAACCTGTGAAGCGAGTTTCAGGACAGTCAGAGCTATTACACAGAGAAACCCTGTCTTGAATAAACAAAAATAAAAAAAGAAAGAAAGCAATTAAAAAGTGCTAAGTAATTAATAGTTAATGAAAAACAAACTACTTTGCAGATTACTTGCTCTTAACTATTTGTGCACAAACAAGTAAAATAAAGCAAATTAATCATTGTCGTTAATATTTATATAGTATCGTTAAGTACTTAAAAAGTTAATCTAGGGGGCTGGTGAGGTTGCTCAGAGTTGCTGCCAAGTCTGATGGCTGAGTTCACACTCCCCAGGACCCAATTGGTGGAAAGAACTACTGCAAGTCATCCTCTGGCTCCACTCATGCACAGTGGTATGTGTAAGCATGCGTGTGCACACATAATAAATTGAGGTGTCTTTTTTGGTTGGTAGTGGGTTTTTGGTTTTGTTTTTTAAGTTAATTCTCCAGCAACTTTGTGTCGAGTATGATATCACAAGTAAAAAGTAATGTACAATTTGAGCCTAAATAGTAATATATAAAAATTTCATGTTTCTGTCTTGTTCTCAGTGGTGGGGGTGGGCAGGTACTGGGGTTCGAACCCAGAGCCTTTCACACACCAAGTGGTTTATCAGCTGAGATATATTTGCGCCACCTGTAATGTCTATATAGAGACTTAATTTGCTCATATAAACTGGAAGTAAATTCATGCCTACCAAATTACAATAGATCTGTTACTGACTGCTTCTGGGTAAGCAATAAATTAACAAGTTGCAGAGAATGAACTATGGGAATGGTTGTTGAATCAGGCTCCTTGAGGTCCCATACATATTTTATTTCCCTTGAAAGTCTGTAAATATATGAGATAAATGATGGCAGCAGCTTTTTCTTTTAATTCATGGGTTAAAGAAGACATGCATACACATATACAAATAACTCCTATTAAAGTAATGGGGTGATTGATTAAGAACACCCACATGGTGATTCACAGCCATCTGTAATAACAGTTCCAAAAGGATCCGAGCCTCTTCCTTACTCTGTGGGCACCAGACATGCACATGGTACACAGACATACATGCAGGCAGGCAAAATACCAAACATAAATATTAATCAATAGAAAAGTTTGAAAATAGTGGAAAATATTAGTTCCACAAAGAATTCTGAAACTAAGGAAAAGCAAGAGATTAATAATGGTTTGGGTAATTAGTCTGTCGTGTTTCTTTAGAGGGAATAGAATCCAGTATTTGTAGAAAGGTAAATGTAATAAAAGCCACAATAAAGCTATATTTGTCTTTTAATGCAAAAGATTCAACTAATTTCTTAAAATCTTTATTACATAGGTTATAAGTCCTGAGAAGTATGACATAAAATGTGCTGTATCTGAAGCAGCAATAATTTTGAACTCGTGTGTGGAGCCCAAAATGCAAGTTACTATCACCTTGACATCTCCAATTATTCGAGAAGAGAACATGAGGGAAGGAGGTTGGAAAGCCAATTAAACGTTCTACTTTTGTATTAACTTTTTGTTTTCCATTTACCTATCCTTTGATGGCATTAAGCCCTAGAAGGCAACATGCTGGCATTACATATGAATTTGGTAGATTTAACTTACTCAGCAATTAGTTTTGCTTTAGATCATTTCTAACAAAGTGAGTGCTCTTCTTAGTGATGTGCTGTTATAGAAAACATCCTGTAATTGGTTTTCTTGATATATTTTTTTTCCTTTCTTTCAAACCTCAGATTTCTGGAAAAAAAAACTTCAAAAAATTGTTTTTTGCATAGTCAATACATAGAAAAAAGTTTAAATGCTTGTTAATAACTTGGGGCCACAATTTAACTTTTGCTAAGACAGTCTTGGTCTTGCCTTGTCTTGATTAATAAAGTTTCACAAATTGGCAAACTATCTACAACACTTAAAATTGTTATGTATATAGTCATGGATCTGGCCTGTCCTGAAGTGAATATTTCTAGTTCTCTGAGGTTGCTCAGTTTTGCGTACTTTATCAATGCAGAATATGCTAATGCACACAGATTTGGGCACTTGACCTACATATCATCCTAGAGCTCTTAACAAATGATGTGGATAAGTGAGTTACAGTACAGTTCAGGGTCTTGTTTTGTTTTTGTTTTTGTTTTTTTAACTGAATTTGCATTTGTAGAACATGAAACTCTTAATGGTGCCAGCAATGTTGCTTTAGGGACTATTCTGTAACATTTTCAAAGCTTCCAAAGCGTTTAAGCCAAAAGCATGATCAGTGTCTGCAGTAATGTTGGTTCTCTTTTTTATGGGTCAGATAAAATTTACTTTGTTTCCTTTCATGTTGTTTTTATCCATCTTAAGTTGTTGGAAATGGAATTAAATTTTACAGTGTCTGTTTTTAGTACAGGTTGAGGAGAAAAAATATTAATAAGGCAAAATGATTATTTTTAAAAAACTGGGCTTATGAAAAAACTTGGGCTATGAAAGCCCAAGAAAAGATTATTTTAGTCAAATTTTCATTTGGAGGAATGTCTGATTTTGTATATTTCATATCTATACCATATTAGGATTTTTAAATATTGTACCTTAAGCTTTGCATCCTAAAAAATTATTTGAACTTTATGTAAAGGATCATTGCTGTGAGCATGAATTCCCCTCGAAGGTCTAGCTCTCTGTGTTGTTGAAGAAAATAGTTCTTTGAGACAATTTGGCCAAGTTGTATGTAGCATATGATCCTTTACTTAGGATTTTAAAAATCTCATATGTTTTATAAAATAATGTTGCTATATTTAATGTAAAATTATGCTTATGTAACCATTTAACTTTATTTCAGAATGTTTCTGTGTATTTAGCCTCAGTTCATTATCAAGCCATTTTATAAGTAGAGTCCTATTGTAGTAAATCCTTTAACATGCCTTCTAAAGGAAACAAAATTATATTTTTGTCTGACCCAGACTGAGGTAGAATTACTGTTATGAATTTTACAAATATGATCATGAGGAAAATGGTCAGCCTGAAATTGAAAGATTTTGCTTCAAGGCACTGAGCTGGAAAGTTGGATATACAAAAGTGTAGAAACATTGTTAAGAGTGTTTTTTGCTGCAGATGACTGCAGTAAACCCATGTTTTTAGCTTTGTCATGAAGATTGCTTCTTTCTAGCTGCAGAATATCGGTATGTATTCTCTCTCACTGCAGCTCCCGGTGCTCTGTGTCTTCAAATCATTTAAAGCCTTTAGCTTGCTTTGGGGAGTTAGTACAGGGTGTAAGGAAGGCTTTGCCGGAAGAACATTGTAAATCATGAGATTCAACTATTATATTTCCACATAGTGTGATAGCTTCTTTAATATGTAGTGGTCCTGTTTGATATGAAAAATCATTTAATAAAAGAAATAACTAAATTGTCGAAATAACTGTTAAACACACGACAGATGTCTTTTCTGGTATTGTGTTTGACAGTTAACATACAGTAAACATTTAATTGACTTTAAGCTTGAAATGTTCAGAATGCTCTAACCATTGCTACAGAATTTTTTTCTGCAGCAAATCAAGTATTGTGTGTGTTTTTTTTCTACCTGTAGCTTATCAGGCCCGGTCCAAAGCCTTCTAGCAGAAGGGATTGATTCCTGTCAGGGGTTGCTGCCAAGACATCGGAAGGATTTTTGACCAAGGTTTTCAAAAGCTCAGTGTCACATCTGCCATTTGATGAAGGGGGGATTTTGGATGCAGAGTCTGGCATTTTTTTTTGTCTTTTGTGTGGCTATTTTGTTTGTCTTTTGTCTTTTCTAGAATTGAGCAGTGTTCACACTAGTTTTTAAATAGTTGGGTAATTTATATTTTACATAACAAATGTTAATTGAAATTAATATATTCCCATTAACTTTTAATCATAAAATAGTGTGGACACAGCATGTCTTCTAATTAGTGATTAACCCCTTAAAATTTGTGAAATACATTCTTGTAGGAAAAGAATTTGTATTTTTTTTTTAATAAATTGACAGGTTTTCGTTTTGTTTCATTGACTCTTAGGGAACAAATATGATTTTAGCACAATATATCTAAGGGGTTAATTTACTTAAAATATAAAAATGGGTACAAAAATCCACACTCCAAATTTAACAAAAATTTCCTACTTAATGCCTCTTATTTGTTTTTAACTTGTAATAAGTGTTCTGGCATCACTGAATTTCTATTGTAAGTTACAATTTTATACAAAAAGTTATTGGAAGAATTATGTAAGATTCTGAAATACAGTAGATTTAGAAACTTTACATTGACCATAGTCGTCTGTTTACATTCTGGCTTTAACATACTGTAAATAGAGCAGTAGACAGAGGTCTTTCCGCCTAGTCTTTATGTTGTGGAAAGTGGAAGTGGTTGAGGTGGATTTTTTTCTTTTTCAGAATAGTTATCTATCCTTTCTTTGTCCTTTTTCCTTATCTCATTTTTTTTAGATAACTTTCATGTTTCATCTATTCATAAGAATGACAACTTACCTCCTAAGACTTCTAAATTACTGGGCCAGAGAGATGACTCATTGAGTAAGAGCATTTGTTGTTCTTGTAGAAGACCCCAGTTCAATTCCTAGCACTCAGGGTTTGGCAACCCACAACCAACTAGACTCCTGGCCCTGGCCCAGGGCATCTGATGCCTTCTGGACTCTCTGGGCACGCACAAAAACGCATAATTAAAAAGTAAATTTTAATAAAATTGATTTCTAAATTCTTAGAAGACCAAAAAAAAAAATCAAGCACTTAACCCAGACTTATAGAACTTATTAGTTTATATTTCTTCTTTTCTCACTCATAGTCATGTGAAATACTCAGTAAATTATTGTTTCCTAAATGTGTCATGGTTGCTCTCTAGTTACTGCTTATATTAAACAGATTAATTTTTCTGTATTTAAAAAAAAATCACACTATAAACTAGGCACAGTGGATCATACTCTTAATCCCAGCTCTCAGATACTGAGGGAAGAGGATAAACCATGGTTTCAAGGCCAGCCTGAGCTAAAGACAAACCAGAAAAGCAAAATATACTATAAAGTTGATAACAACTGTGAATTAGATTGAAGTAGTTACTATTTGGTTATATGTTTGACCAGCAAATTTATTATCTTCTTCACATTTTATAGATACTTCAGATAAACATATAGCTGGCCTTTAGATCTTCATCTTTGTGAATGATTTATTAATGTAAACTGGTCTTTGTTAATGTAAAGTTAATTTCTTGTCCTAATTTAGTTTCCCATTTTCTCAAGCTTTATTAACGTAACACATTTTAACCAATTTAAAAAGACCCTATGTATTTACCATCAAAGTATTCTGCTCATGGCTTCTTTTCTGTACTTTAATTGTATTTTACTGTGCTAGTTCCTGTAGCCTTTCTCTGCTTTACTCATTGTTTCTCTCTGATTACTGTTTAGAATACTTTTAATGAAAACTTTTCATTTTAGAAAGCATTCCATATTTCCTTATAACATACTAAAATTCTCCTGTTGAACATAAAGAATTGAATTCTCATGGAACTAAACCTCATTTTGGTCCTTTGGTTTTTGGGGGTTTTTTGTTTGTTTTGTTTTTGTAATTGTTATATTGATATTCATATTTATTTTAAGTTTTCTTAAATTAGCCCAAGAATAACCTAGAATACTTGACCAATATGGTAGTTTATTGTACATTCCCATTTAAGGTGGATTTTTGTGTTCCCTTTTGTCTTTGTCTTCTTTGTGCTGGTGCGCTGTGTCCAATAATCTTTCCTTTAGATTTCATTTTGGTGAGTAAGGTTTCTATTTCCAGAAAATTGTATCACTGAAGAGTTTATCTTAATTCTCCTTTTGTTCTTCATATTGTATTATATAAATTTGTTCAAAGTTACTCCCTGGATGAATTAAACTGGAAAAACTCTCAAATGGCTCACGTGACACTGATGCTACTTTAAGAACGTGTCTTGCTCACCTGGTCAAACACCCATTCCTCACTGCATTTTGCCAATTCAATCCATTTTAGATGTAACCTCGGGTATGGTGAAAGACCCACCGGACGTCTTGGACAGGCAAAAATGCCTTGACGCTCTGGCTGCTCTACGCCACGCTAAGTGGTTCCAGGTTCGGAACATCATTTTACTTTTTTCTTGTAGCCTTATGAGAGAGTAGTTCAGTACATGTTTAACTATGCTTAAACATTTCAAAAGATTGCCTAAGCAACACTGTTTTAAATTAAATCTCAGAAAATAAGGTATCCTAGAAAGCTGAGTATAAAGATCTGCATTTTGCAGTTACTATTAATTTGACAATAAGCAGGCTTGGGGGATGTTTGTACTCCGGGGTTTTTATTTTTAGTGGCTATATTTGAAGTTGACTTCTTCAGGAAGATCACGTATTTTTGTATATATATTATATTCCATAAGGCTGCAGATTAACTTTGCTTTAAATAATGGAATATGTGTTTAAAGCTTTGTGTATAGTTTTAAGATTTTCCCCTCTTTCTCTAAGTTATGAGTGTAGGGAATGAAAGGTGAGGAAGCAACTGCTTGGTTTAGTGACTTTGCAGACATGCAAAGGCACAGACAGGAAACCAAACAGATCTCCTTAACCTTCCAGTCCCTAGACAAACTTTTTAGCTCTTTACTTTTCCTTTTTATTTCTAATTTAGGCAGATTTTTTTTTTCAGTTTACTGTTTTGTATGAACACGGGTCAAGGTTCACAGGGGATCAAGAAATATTATTCTTGTATAATCTGTTTACTTTGACCTAAATACTAGCTTTTAAATACTAACTCTGGCATAAAATACTGCTGTAAATGGCAGCTCATTGACCCCAACTTAAATGTAATTATTTTTATTTTTAATCTGAGCTTCCATTGAACAGTGGTATTTTAACTTTTTTTCATCAAGGGATGTTTCTGGTATTTCTAAGATTAATTCAGTTGGTTTTTGTGTTGCCCTCAAGGCTAGAGCTAATGGCCTACAGTCCTGTGTGATTATCATACGTATTCTCCGAGACCTTTGTCAGCGAGTTCCAACTTGGTCTGACTTTCCCAGCTGGGTAAGTAGCTTATGACAGCACCATATGAAAGATGAGAAAGGTCTTCTTTATTTACTCTTTGTCCTCTCACCCTACATTTTCATTTACATATCATATTTTTCTGTTCTGATGACAATTCCTGGGGATTTGAGAATATTGATTGTTTTAGGATTAATAATTAAGAAATTATGCTTGGGCTGGTAAGATAACTTAATGAGTAAGGGCCTTTGCCACCAAGCCTGAAAACTTGAGTTCCATCCCTATAACCCATAAGGTACAAGAAGAGAACTGACTCCTAAAGATTGTCCTTTGGTCTTAATATGTACGCCACGGCACATAGAGAAGTAGGGAGACACACAATGAATCGGAGAATGAGTGAATGTTTTTTTTTTTTAAGATGGTTTGCAAAATTATAAAGAAAATAGAATTTAATGTACTGAGTGACAGCTCAGCCGTGCAAGCTTGAAGGCCTAATATCAAGTCCCCAGAACTCACATAAAATATTGGGCATGGCGTACACACACTTTTAACCTTAGTATTGTGCTGGCCAAGACAGGAACATTGCTAGCTACTAGAAAAGCTTTAGGTTCAGAGAGACCCTTTCTCAAGAAATTGGGGAAATGAGCTATAAGTATGAGGCTCGTCTTAAACAAACATAAAAAGACCCAATGCCTTTGTTTAAGACTAACTGTTCTTGAATAGTAAAAATTCAGATAGAAATTTGTTCAGAAATAAAATTTATCCTGTTGATTTCAAAGTTAGGTTATTAAAAGTTAAATAGCCAAGGTTACCAGGGGTGGTAGCTTATGTCTTTAATCTCAGCACTCAGGAAGCAGAGGCAGGTGGATCTCTGAGTTTGAGGACAATCTGGTCTACAAAGTGAGGTCAAGGACAGCTAGGGCAGTTACAGAGAAACCCTCTATTGAGAAAATAAAGGGAGGGAAATGCCAAGGTTATCTTTTATTTATTTCTAATTGTTTTATTCTTGTTTCTCTCTGTGTTTAAGAATTCCATGCTTTAGACTGGGCATTCCTTGTGGCCCATGCCTTTTCTCCCCGCACTTGGGAGGCAGAGGCGGGTTGATGTCTGTTGAGTTTGAGGCCCCCCCGGTCTTCAGAACTAGTTCCAGGATAGCCAAGGCTACACAGAGAAACCCTATCTGGAAAAACCAAACAAAAGCCTTAACTTTGGACTTAAGGCTTGTAGGGGTCAAATTTTTTCCCTTATAAATTATATATAGTATATATATTAGAGCTACAAAATTACATACTTACTATACTGCAAAAATTCCTAGAAGGGTGTGTCCCAAGTTTTAGTGATAATTTCTAAGGTAAGTGGGAGAAATAATTAGGATAAAGAGCTATAGTGTTTCATTTTTATTGGGAAAGGAAGGAGGGATACATGTGTTTGTTACTCGTGTGGTTAAATCTTTAAATTATGAATAGAATCCAGATAGTAGTCACAGCCCTAGGGAAGCTTGAAGCAGGGAATTTTAAGTTACATTTTAAGACCCTATGTCAAAAAAGCCCAATGAAACAAAAATACATAAATGAATCAAAGATGAATGCAGCTATGTATTTTCTGAGACACTTTTTGTCCCAAAGAATTTTTTAACCCAAGGAAGGAAAACAGCTTTCTGTTATGTCTGATTAATATCATCTCTAGAAGCAGTTATCCTATTGTTGCGTCAGTTTTGTCTGACATAGCTATTATCTTTTCTGTTTTCATCTTTTGCCACTTTCCCATGTGACAGACAGGGTTTGAGGACTTAATTTGGTTTTTACCTTTGTTTTTTTTGTTGTTGTTGTTGTTTTGTTTTTTTTGTTTTTTTTTTTTTTGCTATCTATTAGTTCTTGTCTTAGTTACTTTTCTATTGCTATGAAAGAGACACCATGACCAGGCAATTTATCGAAGAAAGAATTTATTGAAGTAGGGACTCAACTTCACTTTCAGAGAGTTAGTAATTAGCAGACAGGCAGTCATGATGCGAGAACAGTAGGTGAGACCCTCTGTGTTGAGACAGCAACCACAAGGAGAGAGAAGAGAGAGAGAGATAGCATGGGCTTTTGAAAACTCAAAGCCCACCCCCAATGACACACCTCTCTCAAAATCATACTTCCTGACCCTTCACAAAAGAGTTCTGCCGAATGGGAACCAGCATTCAAATATGTGTAGACCATTCTCACTCAACTACCACATTCCACTCCCTGCCAACATGGACTTGTGATACCACAATACAAAATGAATTGAGTCCAACTTCAAAAGTCCCAACATGCTTTCACAGGTCTCAACAGTTTTAGAAATTTAAAGTCTCTTCTGAAGACTCCAGTCAGTCTCTTAGTTATAACTTCCTGCAAAAGCAAAAGCAAAATGCAAGTTGAAATGAAATGAAATTTATGCCTTTGGTAATGCTGAAGCATGCATGGGCAGCCTGTATATGGTGGTTCTGTTGAACTTTCTATATATTGGGTTTCATGGTCTAAGTTGATGAGGACCAGATCTCTTCCTCAAGAGGGCTCCAGATCTCATTACAGATGGTTGTGAGCCAACATATGGTTGCTGGGAATGGAACTTAGAACCTTGGAAGAACAAGCAGTGCTCTTAACCACTGAGCCAAAAGCAAGTTACATACTTCCAATATAAGTGGCACAGAATATCAGAACCTTTCCAGAGGGGAGGAAGGAGGCATAAAGAAGAAATCTGGACCAAAGCAAGACTCAGTGATGCAAATTCCAAATCCTCTATCTCTTACTGATGCTAAAGGACTTAGGTTGCTTCTCTCTTCCAGCTTCGCTGACTGCAGCAGACTTCACTCTCTTGGTGTGGTTTCACTCCCTGTCTATAGATGTCCTTGGTAGAAACCCCACAGCTTTATGCCGTGTCCTCTCTGAGCCTTCATGCAGGGATTCCTCTGCCATTTACCTGGCCTCAATGACTTTCATTAGCTGTGAAGGAAGAAGATTCCACAGCTGTAGCCTGCTTTCTTGTATTGCCAGCTCCCAAATCATGTCACAGAGACTTACTATTTAGAGTGCTTGGCCTTAGATTTGTTTCTAGCTAGCTTTTTTAAACTTAATCCGTTTTTATTCGTCTGTGTGCTGCTCTGAGGCTCGTTTACCACATCTATGTACTGTCAGTCCTGCTTTTTTCTTCCTTCTAGCTGACCGACTGACCCCCAGCTGGCCGCCCTTTTCTCTCTGCTAGCTCTTCTCTCCCCCCACTCCCAGGTCTATCCCTCTTCTGCCTAGCCATTGGCTGTTTGATTTCTTATTAGAACAATCAAGTGCCTTAGGCAGGCAAGGTTAACAGCAACACATGTTTACATAGTTAAATTCTATTCCACAACACATAACCCTGTGCTGTTGTATCCTTTATGATTCTGAAGCTAGAATCGTGTGGCAATGCTGCCAAGTTCTTCTGCCTGCTTGGGATGGAACCTGGTCCTCTCCTTGAATTACGTTTTCATAAACTTTCCTTTGTTATTTGGAACAGGTAATTCCTTAATCCAGTGGTTCGCAGCTTATAGGTTGCCACTCCTTTTGGGTCAAAAAAAACCTTTCACAGAGTCACATCAGATGTCCTGCCTATCAAATATTTATATTATGATTCATAACAGTAGCAAAATTATAGTTATGAAGTACCAAAAATAATTTTGTGGGTTTGAAGCATTGGGAAGGTTGGGAACCACTGCCTTGAGCCATTTCTTTTTACAAATTGCAGGATTAGCTGGGTGGGGTCTGGCTCTGAGAGCCTCACTCACTTAATTCCATTTCTCCTTGTCTCTTTCAGCACATATAAGGCTCCAACATAACATTTCCTGGTGCTCTTTAAATAGTAGACCTACATAGGAGTGGTAACTAATAACCACATGATAGAGTCAGCATTAGCCTGTCTTGAAATTGCCTCTGCCATTGAAATTAGTCCTAAAGTCTTCAGTTTAGTCTTAGGCTGATTCTTACGGAAAGGGCAAAAACAGCCACGTTCTTTGCCAAACCATCACATGAATGGTCTCTAAGCCAGTGCTATTATTGCCCGCCTCAAAGACCTCTTGAACTGGGCCTCCATAGTCCTATCCATATGACTCTCAGCACTATTGTCTTCCAGGCTTCTCCTAGGGTGGCCCATTAAGTTCTTCTTACAGCATTCAACTACTTTCCTAGTCTAAAGTCTTCCATATTTCTCCAAAAACCAATAATTGGGCTTTTACAGAACAATAATAGCCCACTCTGTACCAACTCTGGTTACTTTTCTGTTGCCTCGAAGAGACACCATGACCAAGACAACTGATCCAAGAGTTTACTGGGAACTCAGTCCATACTTTCATGATTGGGAGCATGGTGGCAGATAGGCATGGTACTAGAACAGTACTAAGGAATTCTGATCCATAAGCAAGAGACAGAGCTAACTGGGAATGACATGAGCTTTTGAAACCTCAAAGCCTACTCTCAGTGAGCCATCTCTTTAACAAGGCCACACCTCCTAACCTTTCCCAGTTTTACCATCTTGGGACCAAATACTCAAATTATGAGTCCATGGGGCCATTCCTATTCAAACCATCACAATTCCATAATGTTTAGAATTTTAGCTTGGTATAGTATCCCTGAATCTTCTTGTTTATCTGAACTTTGACTTCATTTTATTGGCTTCATTGAATTTTTTAGAATCTGAAACTTTATATTATCATGCTAAGATATTAAACTCAATCCAGACAGGCTTTTTAATGTTGATTAGGTTTTACTACTAACAACAGGCTCATTCACAGAAATAATAAAAAAGAGTTCCCATGCAAATTTTGCCCCTGCATACACAGTCTCCACGTCAACATTTGTACCAGAGGGGGTACGTTTGTTATTAATAAACTATTTTAATACATAATTGCCATGTAAAGTCTATACAAAACAGACGTTTCATATTATTTACATGAGTATAAGATATCTTGCAAATTTCTTCCCATCTATTTTTGATATATGTAGTTGACATAATTGCATTTTTATTAGGTACAGTGGTACATTTAAACACAATTATTGTGTAATGGGTTTTCGTATCATTGACATGTTTATCACTTCAAACATCAGGTTTTTTTAATGCTGGAAACATTCAAAGTCTTAGCAGCTACTTTGAAATAAAACAGTTACAACTTAGAGATGTAGTTCATGTTAGAGCACTTGCCAAGAATTCAAGTTTCTGGGTTTGAACCTCAGTACCTAACACAACCCCCAAAAAGAAGTTTATGACTAATTTTTGTTAAGCATTGTCACCCTGTTGCATAGATTATGGCCATTAGCTGTCTTACCACCACCACCTCCACATATTTCCTGTAGCACGATTAATAAAACCTAGAGATTGATAGTGGGGTTCAACCTGAAGGTCCGAAAAGCAAAACAGCCAGCCACTGTCTCTTAACTCTACCTCAGTCCGAAATGGTGATTCTGCCTCCAAGAATCTCAGATTGAGACTGTGTGTGGGAGCTGTCTCCTCCTGTCTAGTGCTGGGACTAAAGGTGTGCACCACTACTACCCAGTTTCTATGACAAACTGTGTGGCTTTTGGGATTAAAGGTGTGTGTCACCACTGCCTGGTCTGTAAGGCTAATCAGTACAGCTGTTTTACTCTCTGATCTTTAGGGAAGCTTCATTTATTAAAACACAAATGAAATATTACTACACTTGCCAGGCTTTGCCACTCTTCTATTGTGGGATCATAGAGTGTTTGTGAATGGATGCTTTTCACATGATGTGATGACTAGTTCTGTCCATGTTGTTGGAAATGATAGACTAGCATTCTTTATTGGGGCTTAATTCCACAGTTCATATGTCCCACAGTTTATTTAGTCAGATGTTGAACCTTTTAAAAACATCTCTCCTTATTCTTCCCCTTGTGAGTTATTCTTTAAGGACTGCTTGTAGAAAGAAGTACAATTTGAAAGACTATTTTAATCTACCATTTAAAATGTGTTTATTGTTAGTCAATAGATGTTGGTAAAGTGTACATACTCTGTGCTCTCTGAAGGCTGGTTTCCACCAGGACTCCAGGATTACAAATTCTCAGCTTCTATCTCCAGAAAGGTCAGAAGAGATCTTTTACTTTTAGGAAAATGTCTTGTGGCACGATGCATTCTTCCCTCAATTTAGAGGTTATTAGTGAGGTGTTCGCTCACTTGTTAATCTCATCTCCACGTTCCACATGGAGAGTGCAGGAAGACCTGCTTGAGCATAGTCGCTGTTTCTTGGGAGTCATCTCCTGCTGTCCTTTCCTTTTTGGTGCAAGCTATTATATTTTTACTTGGAGGCAGTAACGTGCATTGTAACTTTATTTTATTATTTGCTTGTTTTAGTTTTGGGAGAGCAAGAGATCTTGAGATTTGGCTTTGTGCCCTCACCTTTAGATTGGTCTGACATTGTTTTACCTCTGGCTTTTTTCTTTAATTTTTAAGATTTATCATTTTATGTGTGTAAATGTTTTGCCTACATGTGTGTGTATCATATGTGTGCCCTGGTGTCTGAGAAGGTCAAAATAGGGTTTCAGAGCCCCTGAACTGGAGTTAGACAGTTGTGAGCCACCATGTGGATACTGGGAATCAAACCTGGGTCTTCTGCAAAAGCAACAAGTACTCTTAACCACTGAGCCATTTCTCAGCCCTTATCTTTCTGACTTTTTATTATATAACTGAGCATAAGTTTTTCAGCTTCTGAACCATTTTAGGGTTTTGTTGTAGTTTCAAACTGATTTGGTTTCTTTGAATTGTTTTTGGACCTCCTATTTATTGCATTCGTGTATTTTGGTTGTATGTTTTGAGCAATGTGTATGTGTGCCTCTATGGGTCAGAGAACAGTTTACAGTAGTCTGTTCTCTCCTTGGGTCCTGACTTTGGGGATCAAACTCAGATCATCGGGTTTGACAGTAATGCCATAGCGCACTCAGTCATTTGATAGGCCCTGGAATTTCTACTTACAATTTAAAAAAAAGAACGGGCACTGGAGAGATGACTCAAGAGTTAAAAGCACTGACTGTCTTTCCAGAGGACCTTAATTCAGTTTCTAGCACCCACCTCTAGTGGTTCACAAATGTCTCTTAACTCCAGCTCCTTGGAGATCTGACGCCCTCTCTTGGCTTTGGTGGGTACCTCTATACATGTGGCAGACAACCAGCATACACATGAGTAAAAATAAATAAAAAGTAAATTTGTTTTCAAAAGCTACACTGGTTGAACCAAATGCTTTGTACCAGAAAAGAGAAGATGGTCTTCATATGGTTCACTTTGTGTGGAGTGTCAGGAGTAGGCAAATCTGTAGAATGTGAAAGTAGATTGGAGGAAAGGGCAGAAAGGAAGAGGTGTTTACTAGTAGATACGCAGTGATTAAAAAATATCTGGAATTGGACTGTGGAAATGATTGAATAACTTCATAAGTATACCAAAGGCCACAGAACTGTAAGTTTGGAAGAATGAATCAGATAAATTATACTGCTTGGGGCAGGGCAGTCAAGACAGGGTTTCTCTGTGTAGCTTTGGAGCCTGTCCTGGAACTCGCTCTGTGTAGACCACTAGCCTCACAGAGTTTCACTTGACTCTGCCTCCCAAGTGCTGTATTTAAAAACGTGCACCACCACTGCCCAAGTAACACTGCCAAATTTTTATGTACATGTCTCCAGATTGGCTACTTTTAATGCCTATTCCTTTACCTTTGTCTTTCATTCATTGGTTTAAGATTTTTGTGTCTCTTAAATGTAAAATACAGTGAAAGTATTTTTTTAATTCCCTTATGAGTAATAAAATTCCAGTGATGCATTAAATGAAAGTTGAGATAATACCCATTGTTTGTAAAGAAAAAACAAGACCAGATGGGGCAAGCTCAGGCCTGTGTAATCTCAGCATTCAAATAAGCTTAGTAGGAAGATGGATCTCAGGACTGCTAAGTGAGACCGTGTTCCAGAATTAGAAATAGGCCAGAAGTGAAGGTTCAGACCTGTAGTCCAGTACACAGGAGACTGAGATCAAAGCTTGCATGGGCTATATGGCGACTTCTAGGTTAGCCTTGGGGTGCAAAGTAAGATTGAATTTAAGAGATCCTCCTGATTCTGCCCCTAGGGCCCAGCCAGTGTTTTTGTTTTTTGTTGTTGTTTTTTTTTTAATTGAGGTTGCACTCTGTTGCCCAAATAATGCCACTTCAACCTTCGAACAGATAGTGTGAGAGGCTTTTGTTTATTTTGAATATTTTTAAAAATATTTATTTATTAGCCGGGCGATGGTGGCGCACGCCTTTAATCCCAGCACTCGGGAGGCAGAGGCAGGCGGATCTCTGTGAGTTTGAGACCGGCCTGGTCTACAGAGCGAGTTCCAGGACAGGCTCCAAAGCCACAGAGAAACCCTGTCTCGAAAAACCAAAAAAAAAAAAAAAAAAAAAATTATTTATTATGTCTGCATGTATGCCTGCAGGCCAAAAGAGGGCCACCAGACCTCATTACAGGTGGTTGTGAGCCACCATGTGGTTGCTGGGAATTGAACTCAGGACCTTTGGAAGAACAGGCAATGCTCTTAACTGCTGAGCCATCTCTCCAGGCCCTATTTTGAATATTTTTATATTATTATTTTACATTTATGTATGTGTTGGAACAACTTGGAGACTTCAGTTCTTTATACCTTTAAGATTCCATCAGGGGTGTGTGTGTCTCAGGGCCACTTGAAAAGTTCTCTACCATGAAGGTTCATCACAAGTGCCTTTTACGCATTGAGCCATCTCTTGTTCATTATCTTATCGTAACTTCCCTAATCTTCAAAATCTTTAATGACCCTTGAGAATGTCAAGTGTCTATAATTCTGATGGTGTTAGAAAATGGTCGTTACACTGTTGAATGTCTTTTATGTTTAATCTTAGGCTATGGAGTTGCTGGTGGAGAAAGCAATTAGTAGTGCTTCCAGTCCTCAGAGCCCTGGAGACGCCCTGAGGAGAGTGTTTGAGTGCATCTCTTCAGGAGCCATTCTCAAAGGTGAGTTCAGGGTTCTTATCAGGGACTATTCTCAAAGGTGAGTTCAGGGTTCTTATCAAGTAAATTAACTTGATTTCTTTATTGAATAAGAAGCCCACTTTCTCAAGTAGATAATGCTAATAATGCTTTTATTTCTTTACAAAATGATGGTTATAGGCAGCCCTGGACTTCTGGATCCTTGTGAAAAGGATCCCTTTGATACTTTGGCAACGATGACTGACCAACAACGTGAAGACATTACATCCAGTGCACAGGTAATTGAATTCTTGTTGGATTACTGTTCTTAAGGTTTAGGGTTTTTTATAAATGTTTCTTTACATGAAATAATTACATAATAGTTATTGTACTGTGTAATTGGAAAGTGAGTCTTAAAGAGAATATTAAAGGATGTACCTTACCTAAGCTGGTAGGGCACACTCATTTAATCCCAGCTCCCAGTAGACCAAGGCATACCAGGGCTATACAGTGAAACTCTGTCTCTAAAAAATAAAAAGGAGTTACCTTAAACTAGATTTCACTGATAAGATTTCTAATATTATATGGATGAATCTGATGATTGTATAATTTTGTCTGTGTATCTTATATATATACCAGGAAAATAATTCAACATTAAACACTTTGTTAAATGTGGCTATTGGGTTATATATCAGTTTTATCAAGAATTCTCTGGTTATGCAGGAGTGAACTATGCTTTTAGATATTATCAAAGTTTTGTCTTTCCTGGCACTGTTCTATATCGAGGATTACTATGGACTGCAGAGTCAGACTTCCCTGTGTTTTATGCCAACTTTGTCATTATAATGGATTCCAGATGATTGTGAACCACCATGTGGTATTGAATTGAGCCTGGGTCCCCTGCAAGAGCAAAAGTGCTTTAATCACTGACCCATCTCCACCACCACCCCTTTATGAATAGACTAAACTTACTTAAGGATTGGTATTTTTAGCTTAATGATTTAGAAAACAGATAGGCATACACACAGAAAAGTTCCCCCCTCCCAAGAGTATCAATATTTAAGTTTTAAAATTAATTCTATATTCTAACTCTATTTGCAGTTTGCATTGAGACTCCTTGCATTCCGTCAGATACACAAAGTTCTAGGAATGGATCCATTACCACAAATGAATCAACGTTTTAACATCCACAACAACAGGAAACGAAGAAGGGATAGCGATGGAGTAGACGGATTTGAAGCTGAAGGGAAAAAAGACAAAAAGGATTATGATAACTTTTAAAAAGTTTCTGTAAATCTTCAGTGTTAAAAATAGGTGCCGGTTTATTGGCTGTTTTCCATTCATTATAATGTCTACTTTAAAAGTTTATCAAGAATATAAAGTTCCATGGAAGAACCATGTTTTTCTATGACATTAAAAACAATGTACAGTTTAAGGTATTATATGGATGGAAAGACACCGAAAAACATATTCAACTAGGGCAAAAATAGTGGTTCCATTTCCCCCCGCCCCCATATTTTGATTTTATTTACTGGTTGCCCTTGCTCCCTGTATTTTTGTGTCTTTTATTAACTAGTGCATTGTGTTATTAAATCTTTACTGTATTTAATACAGGATTTGTGCTTCAGTTGCTCCATGTATTTTGATATTTTTACTTAGAAGTTTGCTTTGACACTAGTTGTAAGTTACTTTGTGTTATAGATATCCTTTACCTCTTAATATTTTACAGCAGTACGTTTTTTTGTAACGTGAAGCTGCAGGATTCTTTTTCCTTTTGTTATTCTACATGTGAAGGATTACAATATAAGAACCTATCCTGCCATTTGAGTGCTCAGAACTGGGTGTTTCTGCAGATCTTGTGGCATTGTCTATCTAGTGTGATATATAAAGGTGTAATTAAGACAAATTTGTTAATCTAATCAAGTTTGCTGTTAGTTGTGCATTAGCAGTATAAAAGCTAATATATACTATATGGTCTTGCAACAGATTTAAAGCCTCTGCATAATTGATAATAAAATGCATGACATTTTTGTTTTTGATAGACTTTTAAAATTATAATTTTAGGTTTAACACGTAGGTCTTTGTACAGTTGACTTTTTGACATAGCAAGGCCAAAAATAACTTTCTGAGTACTTTTTCTTCTGTACAAGTGGAAAGGGCATTTTTCACATATAAGTGGGTTATTGTTTCCAAAAGAACTTTATCATTGTGCAACTAACAATAACTAGCCCTTAATTATGGTGACAGTTCCTTATTAATGTGTGTGCAATTACTCTTAACAGCTCTTACAGTGTAATACAGTGGAATGATCCCACACATCCTATCATCCTGATCATCTATAGGTCTATTACCAGTGAGATTGATAAAGTATTACTGTTTTAAAAAATAAGATTATCTAATGAAAAAAACAAAATTATTTGGTGTTGCCATCTTACGTGCTTATGTCTCATATGAAATGCTAATCCCCCAGCAGTGGTGTAATGCGAAGTTACATCTTACTGTTGATGTGCGTATGCTCTGGTACACAGGTGTTGTTTTGTTGTCACAGCACTACAGTGAGATACAGAAATAAAAGCTTAAATTCATATAATGAGTTAATTGTATTATGTGGTAGGCTTAATGAAGATGACTTTTGCTGATTCTATGCTTCAGTAAAACCATATTCATGACCGGGCAGAGGTGGCACACACCTTTAATCCCAGCACTCAGGAGGCAGATGCAGGTGGATCTCTGTGACTTCGAGGCCAGCCTGGTCTATAAGAGCTAGTTCCAGGACAGGCTCGAAAGCTACAAGAGAAACCCTGTCTCCAAAAACTAAAAAAAAAAAAAAAAAAAAAAAAAAAAATCATGCATGATATGTACATGTGTGTGTTACTCCTGCTAGGTGTATGTTGGCTGGTCATGTAATTTTGAAAGTTTTTATGTTTCACCGACATACTGGTTCATTTTTCTAAGGATTGAACCTTCCCCCAGACTATAGAATAGACTATTCTGACTGTTCTTGTAGAGCTGTCTAATATTATCTGTATGACTTCAGCATGTGTTTATGTTTATATTTTTGCTATGGGCTTTTGAGTATCCAGACAATTTTTAATTTTTTTTTTTTTTTTCGAGACAGGGTTTCTCTGTGGCTTTGGAGCCTGTCCTGGAACTAGCTCTGTAGACCAGGCTGGTCTCGAACTCACAGAGATCCGCCTGCCTCTGCCTCCCGAGTGCTGGGATTAAAGGCGTGCGCCACCATCGCCCGGCTTTAAAGAAGTATTTTAACCCAAAGTTTGAGAGAGTAACAAATTTGGTTGGGAAGGTGTGGCAACAGGTGGGTTCATTGTAGGAGAGAGGTGAAGCTGTAACTCCATATACTGGTCAGACAAGAAGCACAGACAGGACAAGACTTCTCACCCTAAACCCTAGCCTCTTAAGAGTCTCGTAACCTCCCACAACAGTGCCACTAGTTAGGAACCAAATGTTCAAACACACATCTGGTTTGGGGGAGGGGGGCAGGCTACTTCATATCTAAAACACAGCGTTTTATTCCTGACTCTGTCCAAGTCATATATGTCGTGAAGTGAGCTCCAGCAGGCTGGGCAGTCCTGTCCCAGCACCTTGTCATTCATAGTCCACATGACTTCTCTTGTCCATCCCCCTTCGGTGCTGACAGCTTTTCTCAGTGAGCTTCCCACATTTTGGCATCACGAACCCTAGAGTCTCCACTGCAACTTGTTTTTCACCTTCACTGCTTCAGGCACAGCCCGCTCAGGAGACTCCATGTAGGGAATCTGACTCAGCTGAATATTGCCAAGTATCAGTGACTCTCTAGAACCTTATTTAAGCTGAATTTGGGCAGACACTTCGGCAACTTTTTTTCTACCAGATCACCCAAGATAAACTCTGAGCTTTTTTCCTTTAAATAAATATTTTTTTAAAAAATTAATTTTTATCGATTCTTTGGGAATTTCACATTGTACACCCAAACCACTCATTTCCCAGCCCTTCCACATCTTCTCTCCACACTTGTAAACTCCCCTGCCCAAAAAAATTAAAATTAATTAATCTCCAACCAGGTGGTGGTGGCTCATGCCTTAATCCCAGCAATGAGGTAGAGGCAGGTGGATCTCTGAGTTTGAGGCCATCCTGATCTGCAAAGCAAGTTGCAGGACAGCCAGAGCTGTCTGCCAAGACAGAGAAACCCTAAAAAACTAAACAAAAATCTCTGGGGCTGGAGAGATGTCTCAGAGTTTAAGAGCACCGACTGCTCTTCCAGAGGTCCTGAGTTCAATTCCCAGCAACCACACTCTGGACCTCAACCATCTGTAGTGAGATCTGGTGCCCTCTTCTGGTCTGCAGACATACATGCAGGCAGAATACTGTATATATAATAAATCTTGAGTTTTATTTATTATGTATACAGTGTTCTGAATGCAAACAAGAAGAGGGCACCAGATCTCACTATAGGCAGTTGTGAGCCAGCGTGTGGTTGCTGGGAATTGAACTCAGGACCTTTGGAAGAGCAGATAGTGCTCTTAACCACTGATCCATCTCTCCAACCCAATAAATAAATCTTTAATTTCCATCGCCTCTAGTCAGTGGCCTGCTCCTCTATCAATTTCTACCTTCTCTCATACCAGTCACAGCTGTTGCACCTCCAGTTCCTCCCTACAGGCACCACTGTTCCTCTGCCTCTATAGAGTCACTTGTTCATTGTAGTGGCATCCAAAGCTGGGGTGTGTCTTACAGTATTACCTTTTGCCCAAACAACTTCACTTGCAATTGTTGGTTGCAGTAGTCGTTGGTCTGGTTCAAGGCCTCTGGCCCCTGGCACACCATCAGTACTGGGCCCTCTCTGAGACCTCTCTGAATATCCTGCTGTTGTCCCAAGTCATGGAGGTCCTATTGCTGTGGTTTCACAGGATGTCCCTTCACCCTCTAGCAGTTCATAGATGGGGTAGATATTGGGGTGGGCCATCTCAAAGCCCTGGATCTGGTCCTGGGTGGTAGCTGAGTTGTTCAGTCCGGGTTTCCCATGTGTGGTCACTGGCAAAGGAGTGGGACCAGCTTCAAATGAGTATTTTCAGCTGGGATTCCAGTTTGAAACCCTGGGACCCTTCTTCCCACTGCTAAGAGAACACACAAAGTGGACTCAGTTCTGTGATTACCCACCTTATAACAGAAGCAGCTTATCTCGGTGTTAGGTACGGGTCAGCACAGTAGCTGAGGAAGCACACATCCTGTTAGAGGAAGTGTGGGAGGGAGGTTGTTAATTGTGTATGTGTGTACTTGCACCAAAGGACACCTTGACGGAGTTCTCTACTTGCAAGTAGACTTCAGAGATGTATTGCCAATCACGTTTGGCAGCAAGCATCTTTACCCTCTAGGCCATTGAACAAGCCCCAAGAGGAATTTTTAGCTTTATTTTTCTTGTTTTGTATTTTTTTAAACAAGGCCTCACGCAGTCATAATAAGACCTCTTATTCTGAGTTCAATTCCCAGCAACCACATGGTGGCTCACAACCATCTGTAATGAGGAGGTCTGGTGCCTTCTTCTGGCCTGCAGACATACACACAGACAGAATATTGTATACATAATAAATAAGTTGTTTGGTTTTTTGTTTGTTTGTTTGTTTTTCGAGACAGGGTTTCTCTGTGGCTTTGGAGCCTGTCCTGGAACTAGCTCTGTAGACCTGGCTGGTCTCGAACTCACAGAGATCCGCCTGCCTCTGCCTCCCGAGTGCTGGGATTAAAGGCGTGCGCCACCACCGCCCGGCTATAAATAAGTATTTTTTAAAAAAAGACCTCTTATGGAGCCTCTGAGCTCCTGAGCCACACTACTTTGACCTCCCAAATGCTAAGAGGCATTTGCCACCACACCCACAAGAATTCTTAGCATTTCTAGAAGTGTATAAACTTGTGTTTTATCCTTGAATCCCCAATCCAGTGGCCTTGTTTTGAAACTATGTAATGTAGTTGGAACCACAGAACAAATGGAAACAAACAATTTTGGAGAGAGAAAAGATGAAGGGGCGTTAGAGTGTGGGGGCGAGTATCGTAGAATACATGTAGAGATCACAGAACCACCTAAGAGACACCTACCATGTGGGTACTAGGGATCAAACGGGTTGTCAGACGTGACAGAAAATATCTGCCCACAGTCATCTTGCCCTAGAATTTGTTTTCGTTTTGTTTTTCAAGACAATTTTTGTGTAACAGCCCTGGCTGTCCTGGAAAACCAGGCTAGCCTTGAATTTACAGAGATCTACCTGCCTCTGCCTCCAAAATGCTGGCATTAAAGGAGTAGGCTACCATGCCCAACTACAACGCCTACTGTTGCATGAAATCTCAAAGGAGATGGAAGAGCTTAGTATTAGATATGATAAAGAGGAAAGAGTTGAAACAAATCTTCGCGTTCTCTTCCTATGAGATGAAATAAGCACCTCCCTTGCTCATCACCATTGAATACAGCCATAAAACCTGCGTGAAACACACCGGTGATGGCGTATGCTTTTAATCCCAGCACTAGGGAGGCTGGTGGATCCCTGAGTCCAGCTTGCTCCACAGAGTGAGTTTCAGGACAGAGGAAACCCTGTCTGGAAAAAATAAATGAATCAAAAATTCTGGGTGAAATGCATAGGAGCAAAACAAGAACTCCAAAATGTAACGAGTAGCCAGTTAATTAGAGAACCATAATCAAAGTGCTACCATTCTCAACCACTGCCTTAGCCTTCGGCACAGTCGTGGGTGTAGAGGTGGATGGCAACTAAAATGGGTTTCTAGGCAGAGAACTGGAAAAGAGGGTAGGGTGGGGTAGAGAGGATTGGAACAGACTGGAGAGGGGGAAAATTAGTCCAAATGAAGGCCAGCATTACCCTGATACCAAAAACATTAAAAAAGCAATTCAGGCCAAGCCTGATAGTGTGCGCCTTTGGAAGACAGAAGCAGATAAATCTCTAAGTTCTGTGAGTTCAAGGCCAGCCTGGGCTACATAGTGAGACCATGTGTCTCAGAATAATAAAATAAATAATAGACAATTCAGAGCTGGGCCTAGTGATCTAGACCTGTAATGCTAGCTATTCAAGAGCTGAGACAGGAAGGTTACATGACAGTTCTAAACAAAACTTTATCTGTGATGGTGACTGCTAACTTGACAGGCTCTAAAACCACCTTGAAGATAAACTTCTGGGCATATTTGTTATTTGTGAGGGAATTTCTAGGCTGGGTTAATTTTGATGGGCAGACCCACTATAAATGTGGGTAGTAGCATTTCCGGTGAATGGGGTCTGTAAAGAGAAAATGAGAATACCGGCATTTGTCTCTGCTTTAGGCTCCTGCCTGCTACCAGGTCTTCCCCACCGTGCTTGACTGTGAGCCGGAACAAACCCTTAAATTACTCTCAGGTATTTATCGCAGCACCAAGAACAGTAACTATTGCATTATCTCAAAATAAAAATCGAAGCCAGGCGGTGGTGGCGCACGCCTTTAATCCCAGCACTTGGGAGGCAGAGGCAGGCGGATCTCTGTGAGTTCGAGACCAGCCTGGTCTACAAGAGCTAGTTCTAGGACAGGCTCCAAAACCACATAGAAACCCTGCCTCGAAAAACCAAAAAATAAAAAATAAAAAAATAAAAATAAAAATCGAAATAAAATTTAAAAAAGTAATCTGGAGATAAAGAGGAGCACCAGAGGATATGTCTGGCATGGTAAGTCCCTGTGCTCAACACACAGTTTACAAAAGAAGAAAAGAACAACAGAATGTCTAAGCAAGCTTAGACTCATACACTTCATCAAAACAGATCTCTGGAACAGCAAGATGGCTGGCCCAGCAGCTAAAAGCACTTGCCATACAAAAGCCTGAGACCTGTTGGATCCCAGAACCCACAGTGGAGGGAGGGAACTGACTCCTGAAAGTTGTCTTCTGACTTCCACCGTGGCACACGTGCATATACTCACACTGATAAGATAACAAAGTTGGATATATGGTGGCTCATGCCTTTATTCCCAGAGCACTCAGGAGGCAGCGGCAGGTAGAATTCTGTGAGTTCAAAGCCAGCCTGGTCTGCGTAGTTAATTTAGCCAGAGCTACATAAGTGAGACCCTGACTGAAAAATAACCAACAACAAAAAAGGAAGTTAGAGCCGGGCAGTGGTGGCGCACGCCTTTAATCCCAGCACTCGGGAGGCAGAGGCAGGAGGATCTCTGTGAGTTCGAGACCAGCCTGGTCTACAAAGGGAGTTCCAGGACAGGCTCCAAAGCTATAGAGAAACCCTGTCTCGAAAAACCAAAAAAAAAAAAAAAAAGGAAGTTAGACTGGACAATCATTCACAGATTCATTAAAGCCGATTTATGTATACGTGCAAATAATATCACTATCAAGCTTTTACTTGGGAGTGCATGACTGGGTAATCATTTGAAAATTAATGAGTATATGAATCTTATTACTAAAACAATAAAAAAGATGTTTTAAAAATGAGTAAAAAGGTGAAAGAATAAGAATTGGGGATAAAGATCAAGGCAGAAATGAATGAAATAGAAATGAAAAAGAAGCATGGTGGTTCTTTGAAAAGTTAAATAAGAATGACGGAATTAGCCGGGCGTTGGTGGCGCACGCCTTTAATCCCAGCACTAGGGAGGCAGAGGCAGGTGGATCTCTGTGAGTTCGAGACCAGCCTGGTCTGCAGAGCTAGTTCCAGGACAGGCTCCAAAGCCGCAGAGAAACCCTGACTCGAAAAACCAAAAAAAAAAAAAAAAAAGAATGACGGAATTTAGCCAAGCTGCCCAAAAGAAAGAAAAGACTAAAATTTAAAAATAAAATTAGAGATAAAAAGGGTGTTTTAGGATTTTTTTGTTGTTGTTTTGGTTTGGTTTTGGCTTTTTGAGGCTGTGTTTCTCTGTTTCTCTGTGTAGCTTTGGAGCCTATTCTGGCACCAGCTCTGTAGACAAAACTGGCCTTGAACTCAGAGAGACCTGCCTGCTTCTGCCTCCTATTTAATCTGCTGGGATTAAAGGTGTGTACCACAACCACCCAGCTTAGTTAGGGTTTCTATAGCTGTGAAGAGACACCATGACCGTGGTTACACTTATAAAGAAAACATCTAATTGTGGTGGCTCACTTACAGTTCAGAGGTTTTGTCCATTATCACGGCAGGAAGCAAGCCAGCATGAAGGCAGAGATGGTGTACAAAAGGAGCTGAGAGTTCCTACAGTTTTGACTCACAGGCAACAAGAAATAGTCTGAGACACTGGGTGTGACTTGAACATCTATGAGCCTTCAAAGCCTGCCTCCGGAGTGATGCGTGTTGGGCAGATTCTAATTGATCGCAATGATAAAACCCTGGAGTCACGTATTGGGTTAAATGCTGAAAGATCAGAGAAGAAAAGGAGCCAGGCACTAGAGAGACTTTTTACCTCTACCGAATCCTTAGACCAAAGTAGGCAAGATCCTGTCTACAGGAATCCTCAGACTGAATCCTAAGCTCCTGTCTCCTCCTGCCTTATAATCCTCTCTCCACTCAGCCATATTTGTTTCTACCTTCCTAGTGCTAGGATTAAAGGCCTGTGACTCCCAAGTACAGGGATTAAAGATGTAAGCCATCACTGCCTGGCTCTGTTTCTCTTTTAGACTGGATCAATCCCGTGTAGCTCAGAGTGGCCTTGAACTCACAGAGGTCTGGGATTAAAGGTGTGCCACCGCTTTCTGGCCCCTGTGATTGAGGTCTGGGATTAAAGGTGTGCCACCGCTTTCTGGCCCCTGTGGTTTAGCTCTGCACTCTGATCTTCAGGTAAGCTTTGTTAGATCACAAGCAAAATATCACCCCAGATGCACTTCACCACACCTACTCCAACAAAACCATACCTCCCAATAGTGTTATTCCCTATGAGCTTATGGGGGCTAATTGCATTCAAACTATCACCAAGGGTAACAATAGAATTTGAAACATCATCAGATCTTATCTTGAAATATATTTCTTTAAATTGGAAAATCCAAAAGTCAAAAAAAAAGTAACATATCAAAACTAAACCAAGAGTTAATAAACAATTCAAACAACTATAACAAGGAAAAAGACATAAATTTATCAAAATTTCCCAGCTATGGGGCTGGAGAGATGGCTCAGGAGTTAAGAGTGCATACTGCTCTGTCAGAGGATCCAAATTTAGTTCCCAGCATTTATGTCAGGCAGCGCTCAACTACCTGTGACTCCAGCTCTAGGAGGGTCTATCTGGAGGGCAATGGCACATGCCAAAAAGCGTAACTTTTTAAAAAATTATTTTTATGCTCCTAATTAAAAGAAGTTCAAGCTGAGACAGATTCACTAGTAAATTTTACAAGACTGTCAAAGAAGAATTAGCATCAACTGTGTCAGTTAATGCACATCAGCAATAATCTCTGACACATAATGGCTGGGCGTTGCATGAAGGACAAAGATCAAAGCTTCCCTCTATTCTGCTCTCCCTTTCTGTAGTTGTCTGAGTCCAAATCTGCTTGCCAATCTGCCTACTGTATCTCTCAGTGAATACTTTGTTTCTGTCCCTAACCGAGGGCTTTGTTCTCTCTGCTTCTGCATGGCACAGACAGCATCGTCTGGGGACAAATGGGGGTTACTTTACAGAGTTTTACAAGGGATTAAACCTGGAGAGAGGTCAGGAAGGAAAGCATATGGGGTTCCCAATCCAGTAAAGTTGAGTACATTTGTGTGGTGAAGTCTCATACTTTAGAATTGGAGACAAGGTAGCTGATCTCGGTGTCCTCTGAAACTTAAGGGAGCAGGGCCCTGTTGGAGTTGCTGTGTATGAAGAAAGATTATCTTAAGGTGGGGGAGGAGTAAAGGGTTTGAGGGGAGATAGGTGAATCAAGGCCCTCAAGCTTAGCAGCTGACACATATAATAGTCAAACACTCCCAAGCAATATCTGAAAGCTGCAGTCAGTAGATACCCATAAGGCCTCATGTTACTTTCTGCTGGCTGAGTGGATGCACCTGAGTCTACTGCCAGTCATCGCAACCCTGCCGTTACTGCCTTGCTTCTCAGGCCACAGCCCAGTGGAACTTTTACTTTACATCCAGTCAGATCCGCCTCCTTCTGCCACCACCAAATGTAGTTTGTAACTAAATCTCAGTTGTTATATTTATCAATAAGACTCGGGAGTCAGACGCTAGGGTGAAAACCTGCTAGCTCAGAGAGGTTGAGAAGCAACTAGCTGACCTTCCATCTTTGCTGAAATCTCAGAGTGTCCTGCCAATCCGTCAAACCAAAAAAGATCAGCACACTCAAAGTCCCTCACTACTACCTCCTGAGCATCACTCTGACTCCTCTCTGCGCACTTTCTGTCAAGTAGTTGCCGGCTCTGCCTCCTGACCCAATGTTGATTTTATTTAATTAACACAAATGCACACACACCATGATCAAATACTCTGCGCCATTTCTCCCACTTTGTCTAAATAAAAAGGAAAGGTTTTAACTCTAAAACAGTAAAACTATATACAATAAGAACTATTATCAGGTAAGAATTACATTCACGGGCTGGAGAGATGGCTCAGAGGTTAAGAGCACTAGTTGGTCTTCCAGAGGTCCTGAGTTCAATTACCGGAAACCACATGGTGGCTCACAACCATCTATAAGATCTGGCGCCCTCTCCTGGCGTGCAAGCATGCATGCAGGCAGAACACTGTTACATAAATCGATCAATTAATAAAGAAACACACAATTCTTTTTTAAAAAAATATTTATTTATTTATTATGTATACAATATTCTTTCTGCATGTATGCCTGAAGGCCAGAAGAGAGCACCAGACCTCATTTCAAATGGTTGTGAGCCACCATGTGGTTGCTGGGAATTGAACTCAGGACCTTTGGAAGAGTAGGCAATGCTCTTAACTGCTGAGCCATCTCTCCAGCCCCAACACACAATTCTTTAAGAAAAAAATTCACAATGTTCAATCCATTTGTATTTGGCAAATTTGGAGAAAGTACTCCATTATCTCGCCTATTTTGGTGAAGTCCCAAGTTTTATTCCTAAACCACTTTCTATTATAACTTGTATTACCAACCTAAAAATATCTTTTTAGACCTTAAAACATTTTCTTGATAATTTAAGTTTTTATGTCTCTCAGTCTTGTAAGCTTTACATCTCTTTTGTAAGTTTTTGGTAACAATGAAATCTGTAAAACTACAAATATCTAGTTTCCAACCCCATCAGAGACCTGAGAAGGATATATTACCTGAGTAAACATGAAGTGAAGAACAAGCAACTTCCAAAGCTATAGAAATGACAGAGGCAGCAGGCTGTCTAGACCACCACCCCAGGTTGCAACACTGAAGCATCCCTCTTTAACCTACAGGCCGAGAATATCTGACAGACTTTTCTGTGAAGCAGGAATTTTAAAGGACTTGCCTACCTTGTCTTGGTCAAGTTCAGCAGTCTACTTCCTTTGTGTCCTGATTGTCCAATTTGGACAGCATACTGTCAGCAGTTAAGGCAAGGGCCATTTCTTGCCCAGTGTCTAGCTTTGCCACATTGAAAGCAACTCCATATGGAAGTTCTTCAATGCCCTTCATCTTCTTTGAAGGAGACTAGTGCTGCCAGAAGTATCTCATTGTCGTGAAAAGCCTTATGTTATTAAAACATCTTAAATGACATATTCCGTAGTTCTCTGAAGTGTTTGAAGACCACCTATCTATCTAAAATATATGTTTAACCTTGAAAACATACCTAACTAATGTTTGATTAGTTATAGATGACTAACTACTAACCTCCATTTTTCTATTATCCTAAATAGTTTGTATTAATAGCTTTCAAGGACTAGAACTTTACTTTACATTTTAAAATGAGTTGCATAGGTATAATACCTTAAATGAGAGAAACATATATACAGTGTATACACACACACACACACACACACACATATATATATATACAAAAATAACCTTGAATTTGTATCAATATACAAAAATCCATACCAGTGTAAATATTTGAGACTGATGGTTACTTTTTAGTTTAAAAATAGACTTAATAATCTATCCTTTTACTTTATCATTCTTATATCCTGTTTTTTCATTAGATAGGAGAAAAGGAATGGAGGAAATAAAAAGAAAGGGAGGAATAAAGAAAAAGACAGAAAAAGAAAGAAAAGAAAGGAGGAAAGAATGAGACAAAGAGACAAAGAAATGCCTTAATACCTCCTTTGTTTAGTTTCCTCCCCAACCATGACCAATAACAACTTGAAACTAACCCCCCCCCCCCAAAAAAAATAATGACAAGCTGGGGGCTGGAGAGATGGCTCAGAGGTTAAGAGCACTGGCTGCTCTTCCAGAGGTCCTGAGTTCAATTCCCAGCAACCACATGGTGGCTCACAACCATCTGTACTGACATCTGATGCCCTCCTCTGGCATGCGGGCAGAGGCAGAATGTTGTATACATAATAAATAAATAAATCTTTTAAAAAAAAATAATGACAAGCATCTATAGTTCACCAAATAACCAAAAACCTCCCATCCCACCTCTTGGGAATGTGGGTATTGTGTTCTTAAAATTACTTCCTGTTGTCTGGGAGTGACAACATCTTTAGGGAACCCTGAGAAAATTGAAATACTGGCCAAGTTCTGGGAGAGTTAGTTGTATCATTTCTTGTCCAGTCTCTGTATGATGGGTACAGGACTTAACTGAAGTTCTCAGTAGAGTAGAATGTGAGGTTGGGAATCACGGCTAGCAGCCTTGAAGTTGTCTGAAACTGATATTTGGGTGGTGTTTGTCAGCTTAATGGCGTTACTACAGTCCAGGTGGATTTGCCATTGCAGGGACCCATCATATTTTTGGAGACTTCAAAGGTCGCTGTTAAAAATGGTCACGGTTTACTGAGGAAAACGTAAACATTTTAAATGCCATATATTGCAGATCCCTGAAAGGTTAAAGGATCACAAACTATTAAGTACATCTGAGGTACACAAACTTAGCTCCTAATTACCTGCTTCAGACTCAAATCTGAAAACACGCAGAGGAAGCTAGATGAAGCTTTTTCTAGAATTAGTAGGTTCCCCAACTGGGTTCTCACTTTGCCCTCTCCAAGAATGAGCTGAGCAGACAATGAAGTCTACAACTTGGTATGGATAACTTTAAAATGGGATTTAAAAAACAAATCAAAACAAAAACAAAACAAAAAAACCAACAACAAAAAAAACCTTAAAACAGGTTGCCATCCTGCAGATTTAAATAAAAGCGGCTTGAACGCTTAGTAGCAGTGGGCTGATCTTGGTAGCAGCAGGATGCTCTAAAGAGTCATTACAGGTCTGTAAAATGTTGCAGCTCCATGGAGTCTTAGAATTCACAAGCTCTCCCCAGGGCTGAGAGATTCCAGATGCCAGCCAAGAGCAGTCCCTTGAGAAAATCTACAGGTCTGAGTGTTATTCTTAAAAAATCTATTGGGGGTTCCCAGCGGCAGCGGGAAGCCACGTGGCGGAACCCCCAATGCAGCGGGCGCATGTGAGCAGACCCATGGAGCCATAAAAGCAGCTGTTAGCCCCGAAGAGACGGTTGTCAGTCCCCGGGGTGGGCTGGCGGAGTCGCCATGAGAAAAGCGGCTACAGCTTCTCACCAGTGGGAGGGCACGAGCTGCGCTGGCAGTGGCGGCAGTAACAGACATATAAACACAGGAAATAGCCATAAACATTTATTAAGAAAGAGGGAAAGAGAAAGAGAGAGAGAGAGAAGAAAGAGAGGGAGAGAAGGAGGGAGAGAGAGGAGGAGAGAGGCAAAGCCCCGTGTGTACACCGGGAGAGAAAACGGGGGGGGGGGGGGGGGGGGGGGAGAGCAATGGCGGGCGGAGGTCAGAGGTAAAAAAGGAGTGGGCGTGGCTAGGGCAGGGACCGAAAGAATAACATTCCCACATCTTGCTTTTAATAAAAAAGCAAATTAGACGCTCTAGTTTGAAGGAATTGGGGCGGCTAATTCTCAAGACTGCTTCCTGCTGATTGTGGGCATCGTCTTTGGGGGGGGGGGCGAGTAAAGGCTGGGTGTTGGGAACATCCTGGCATAGCTGGTCTCTTTGCTTTTGACCGGTGTCTGTGGCATGGAAATGTCTGGTATCTCTTATCCTGTTTAAGATATTGGCAGAACAAAGAACAAAGTTAAATTAAGGGAAAAAAAAATTTTAGGACCAGGGGATTGAGGGGGTATCTGACCTGTTTAAGATGGATTCTTTAATTCGGCTCCCTAAAACTCACGAGAACTCCTTGGGTTTGTGAAAACAGAAGTTTTAGATAATGACTGTAGCATAAAAGATAAATTTGGTTTGAAATTTGTTTGGTTTGCAAAACCTCTCAGCTGTCAAACTGTCAGAGATCTTTGAGAAGGATAAGATTTTACTTGGGTTACTGATTAAAAAAATGACAGAGAACTTACTTGGTTGGCACCCAGAGCAACTCTTTTTGGGTCCTCCATGGTCGCGGAAGGTTGCACTTGAACTTTGCTGTTTAGCACAGGGCCTGCCAGGCTCCAGAAGATCCTGTGGGCTAAGAAATCTGTAGGAAGACAGACCTACCTTGACCTGAGCAGCTAGGCTGTCGATTCCAGCGATTCCATCCACGTCTAGAGAGGTCTTTACTTTAAACGAAAGGCAGGTTTGCCCAATGGTCAGCGCTCTGCAGTTGAAGCAAAATGCAGAAGGACGTTGTTCTTCGTGTGTCTGTCTTCTGTCTTCTTTGGGGGGAGCAGAGAGCTGCTGCTAGGAGCCAACCTGTCTCTTTTTTGTTGTTGCGAAAAGTTTTTAATAATTAAATACTTAAATATCACATTCCCCAGATCTCTGAGCAGTTGAGGGCTGTTTATCAGGTATAACTATAGTATAGAATTTGTTTGGAAAGTTGGGTCTGAGCTTGACCACACTGGCTCTCAGCAGGTGAGATTTACATTTGTAAAAAGGCAGAGAGAGGGAAAAAACCACTTGTAATATAAGGTTAGTGGCAGAACTGACAATGGTAGAGAACAGATTAAGAGACTTAAAGGTACATAGCAGTTTAAAATATATGTATTATTATGTATAGAAAGAGTGAACAGGAATTGGGCAATGTGGACGACTCTGATGGGCCCTATCAGAGACATGCCATTGCTCAAAACACATGTAACAGAGTTAACAGGAGGATTTTAGTGAAAACCGGGTGAGAAGGCAGGGTAAAACTGGGAGTAAAACCGGGAGAGTGTGGTCACGTGACCTGGCCCTCAGCCAAGATGGTGGAAAAAGTCACCTGACCCATCTGGCCTTCAGCCAAGATGGTGACCACCACGTGTAGTCTGCTTTGTTAGAGAGCCCGCCGTGCCACAACAAAAGCCGCAGAGTGGAGGGGCAAAAGGCTGGAACCGAAAAACAGCTGTGGATAGTTTTAATGGGGCCATTTATTTGGACAGAGATGGATAAGTGTAAGGCATTAAAGCATGAGGCCAGAGTGATAGGTCTGGATGGCTTGGCTCCCATGGTCAAGGCCGTGCAAACACCCGCAAAAACCGTGGCACCTCAAGCCTACAACGAGAACGGCTCCCCGTTAAGGCGAGATGCAGATGGCACGAACACCCGGGCCCTATGAAAAGGCATCCGATTCCATGGGGGGGGGGGGGGGGGCTACAACCTAGCTGAATCGACTCGCGGGCAGGAGGGATTCAGCCTAGGTCAGGCTGCACCGTAGCGGCGTGCTGCACCGTAGCAGCAGTTACGACGAAAAGAAGGAAGAAAAAGAATGAAAAAAGAGAAAGGGAGGACTGGAGGCCCCGGGCCTCCAGGCGCGGGTGGGCTGAGGGGCTGGCTAAAGCCAGCCGTCTCAGGCACAGGCTTAGCACAGGAGACAAGCAGAATTGAATGCCAGCGAAGGGAACAACTGAGGCCCTGAAAGCCCGCAGTTGGAGGTCCCCCTATCCCTAAAAACCGTGAAGGGTTGCTGGGAGCTCAACGGTCAATCCCTTGGGTTAAAAGAGATGGTTAAGCTGGCCAAGATGGGGACACTCACGATTAGTTGATTTGTTGTTTGGAGGAGCTGCATCCAGGCAGATGGAACATGTGGTTGTTGTAGAGAAGGTACTCAGGTCCTGATTCTGCCCCAGGAGGGAACTCAGAGTCCCAGACGGCGCCTAAAGCCAGAACTCCAGCCCCAGGTAGAAGTCTGGGGCGCACGAATCATCCGAGTCACAGCACCATTTGTTATTCTTAAAAAATATATGGGGGGTTCCCAGCAACAGTGGGAAGCCACGCTGCAGCCGGCGCATGTGAGCAGACCCATGGAGCCATAAAAGCAGCTGCTAGCCCCGAAGAGACGGTTGTCAGTCCCCGGGGCGGGCTGGCGGAGTTGCCATGAGAAAAGCGGCTACAGTTTCCCACCAGTGGGAGGGCACGAGCTGCGCTGGCGGTGGCGGCGGTAACAGACATATAAACACAGGAAATAGCCATAAACATTTATTAAGAAAGAGGGAAAGAGAAAGAGAGAGAGAGAGAGAGAGAGAGAAGAAAGAGAGGGAGAGAAGGAGGGAGAGAGAGGAGGAGAGAGGCAAAGCCCCGTGTGTACACCGGGAGAGAAAAGGGAGAGAGAGAGCGATGGCGGAGGTCAGAGGTTAAAAAGGAGTGGGCGTGGCTAGGGCAGGGACCAAAAGAATAACACTGAGCATGGTTACTGCTCTCCCAGGCTCCCTTGTATGATAGTCGATGGTTTGTAGACATGTCTGCAGCTAGTCCTTCCATCTGTGCCTCTCAGAACACAGTGCGTTCTAACCCTAGTGTAACCTCCAGAGCCAAATCCTGTCCACATCTATCCACACGTTTACTCTTTCCCTCAGCTGGTTCTCTAGGTCTTTGTGAGGGGTTGTTGTCGTTTTGTTGTTTTCGGGGGTGTTTTTTCTTTGAAGTAGGGAAAGGAGAACGGTGCTTCCTTATTGATAGGTGAGTGGGAGAAAGCAGAGCAGAGAGCCTTCTTTTCTAGAAGCAAAAGGATTGCTTCTCTCATGACATGTGGTTTCAAACTGTTTTCGCTGGCTATTTCCTCCGCTCCCTCACAGGGAGTTGAAAAATTGCCCCCTCCCCCCGCCACTGAGTCTCCAGCTCGGTTGGGCCGTGCTGTTCCTATTCTGATATTTGCAGAGTCCAGCATTGCCCTGTTTTCCTTGGCTGCTCCGAGAACATGTTCCTGAGGCCAGGTGGATGAATGATGAATAGACTCCAGTGTTCTGGGGGAAGGTAAGGGGCCAGGAAATGTCTGATCATTGACAGGCCGCCAGCAGAAAAGCTACTGTGTTTAACACACGGGGATGCGGCACCACAGTTCAGTGTCTCCAGTGTCCCCTGCCTGATAAAACAGACTTACCTCCAATTGCCTACATTGCACCTTAAACCTTGGGATAGAAGACTGTTTCTTACGTGAAATGGGGGTGTGAGGGTGTCCCAAACCTCTGTGTTTTTTACAGCTGCCTGAACAATAAGCCTAGCAAGTTTTCCGAGTGGGACGGTGAGCCAAGCTCTAAGCAGGCATTTGGAGCAAAGATCAAATCGCCAGGAGTCAGGGAGACGGTGGCATTTTATCTGAGAAGGTTCTCCTGACCCGACAGCTGCCAAGGCTTCCTTCTAAGATCCTTAAACTCCAAACTCCGGTGGGTTTCCCACCATTCTTCCAGTTTGTCAAGCCTCGTATCTGGTTTCGGACAAAATTTCAGAGAGAAGCTGAGCAGTAGTGGGGCACGCCTTTAATCCCAGCACGCAGGATGCAGCAGAAGGAGGATCTTGGTGGATTTGAGGTCAGCCTGTTCTACAAAGATACCCAAGACAGCCAGGACTGTTACACAGAGAAACCCTGTCTCAAACTTGGGAGAGGAAATAGGTTCTCTAGGTCCAACTTCAGCCAAATCAGAGAGGAGGCAGTCGGGTGGCTCGTCCCTCGCTTTTCCATGGCCCCTAGTATAACTTTGTTATCACAGGCATTTATTTCTATCTTGCCCTATACAGCATTCATGTGATTGGATGACATATAAAAGCATTAAATTGTGTTAATCTTCATCATATGAGTCATCAATAAGCCCCCTCCTTCCTGTAGATCATCTCTGGAATTTTTGTTGTAGTTTAGCCGCAGTGAGTATAAACCCCAACCAAACCCAAGTGGAAGTATATTGATAGGGAATGTAAAGAGGGGGTCGTGGGAGCCTGGCTCTGAAAGGGAAGAGAGAGCAGGTGACGGGGCAGAGCTTGCGTTTAAAGGGGCTTTAGCGCATGCGTACAGAGGCTTACTCAGGCAAGCAGTGAATGCATAAAGATTACATAGTGATATATGGTGGTAGGCCCCTGGGCTGACTAAGTATTTGCTTGAATACTGACAACACAAGCGTGACCGTAAGACGCTGAGGCTGGCTAGGTTTTCTCCTGAGTACAGACAAACGCATCCTGCCAGGTGACGGGAGTGGGGGGCAGGCGAGCATAAGGCCTGAATGCTAACATTCCTCCCTTTTTGTTTGTTATAAAAAGGGGAGGAGTTAGAAAGAGGTAGCAGGTGAGGCAGGATGAGGGCATTAAGTTCGCGAGATTGCTCTTGCTCACCTGGGGGCATCGGAATCTTGGGGGAACCTGAGAGAACTGGGGTGCTGGCCATGTTCTGGAGGAGCTGGTTGCCTCACCACCACTGGCCAGCCTCTGTGGAAACATCGGCACCATTTGGACCTGGTGCTGTTCGAGGTGGATCCAAGTTGACTCCCTGGAACTTACAAGGATTCTTTGAGTTTGTGGAAATATAAGTTTTAGACACACACACACACACACACACACACACACACACACACAATCACACACACCAACCAAAGGGAATTTAAAATCCTGAGCTTGTGGCTATGATAATATTGTGGTATAGTTTAATGGGGGCTCACCAATCCTGAGGGCTCACTGGAACAAAAAAGAGTGACAGGGACCCCAGTGAGCATCCTGAGCACCCAGTAAGCAGAACACCTTCCCTTCTGAGGGACAAACAAGCCCCTAGGTCTCCTCACACTCCCGTACCAGACAAGGCCTTGGGCAGAAGAGTGAAGAAAACACAGGAGATAAAAACGGACTCACATTTAAGTTGCCTTTGTCCAGATAGCACATTGTCTTAAATAGCTCCCGAAGTGGCCTTGCCTTTCACTGTGGTTCTGGGAGGATTGTTTTCTTTTTGTCAGGTTTGTTTGCCTTTTAAACAACATTTAGGGGTGTTGGGTTTTATTTTTTGAAACAAGGTTTCTTTGTGTGGCTCTGGCCAAAATATTTGTTTATGTATCCATGTGCCAAAAGACTTTAGGAATCTTTTCCTTCCTTCCTTCCTTCCTTCCTTCCTTCCTTCCTTCCTTCTTCCCTCCCTCCCTCCTTCCTTCCCTCCCTCCCTCCCTTCTTCCCTCCCTTCCTCCCTCTTTCCTTCATCTTTCTTTTCTTTTTTTAAAGATTTTATTTATTTATTTATTATGTATACAACATTCTGCCTGCCTGAAGAGGGCGCCAGATCTCATTACAGATGGTTGTGAGCCACCATGTGGTTGCTGGGAATTGAACTCAGGACCTTCGGAAGAGCAGCCAGTGCTCTTAACCACTGAGCCATTTCTCCAGCCCTTCATCTTTCTTTTTGATTTTTTTTTTCAGAGATTTGTCTGTGTAGCCCTGGCTGTCCTGAAACACTCTTTGTACACCAGGCTGGCCTCGAACTCATGGAGATCCTGCCTCTGCCTTCCAAGTGCTGGAATTACAGGTGTGAACCACCATTCCCAGCTGGGTGTCCTTTTCTGTCAATCTCTGCCTGTTCCTTTTCGGTGGAGAAGACCTCAGGTCGGGTTTTCTCAACTGAATTGAAAGCCTGCGGGGCTGGAGAGATGGCTCAGCGGTTAAGAGCATTGCCTGCTCTTCCAAAGGTCCTGAGTTCAATTCCCAGCAACCACATGGTGGCTCAAAACCATCTGTAATGAGATCTGGTGCCCTCTTCTGGCCTGCAGACATACACACAGACAGAATATTGTATACATAATAAATAAATAAATATTAAAAAAAAAAAAGAAAGCCTGCAAGTCCTAGTAATTCTCCTGTCTCCATCACCTGTCCCCTTATGTAGGTACCAGGACAGGTGTGCCAGTTCTCACAATCACACGGCAAGTGTTCTCGGCCTCTGAGCCTTTGGTTGTGAGACAAGGTCTTGTGTATGGGAATCACACTCAGGACTTTGTGCCCACTGAGCTAGCTACATCCAGCCTTTGTGGCACCGTTCTTAGAAAGCTGGGGTGGAGACTGTTCGGTTCTGTAACTCCTGGGGTGCCCTGAAGCTGACCTAGGCTGAGTCTGTACTCCCAAGTTTCATAAGATTGTGGCACAGCAGATGTGTTCAGAGACGTTATTGTGGTCAGAGCAAAGGTGGGAGTAGGAGCGGACAACCTGGTCCAGTCTACCAGATTTAGCAGATCACTTTTTAAACAGTCCTGTAGAGGGCGCAGTTTCCTCATCCCTAAGTGTCCACAGGTCGTTTGTTTTGAAGACATCCCAAGGAGTATTCAAAACGCTGAGGACAGACCGGGCGATGGTGGCGCACGCCTTTAATCCCAGCACTTGGGAGGCAGAGGCAGGCGGATCTCTGTGAGTTCGAGACCAGCCTGGTCTATAGAGCTAGCTATAGAGCTAGTTCCCGGACAGGCTCCAAAGCCACAAACAAAAACAAAACAACAACAACAACAACAACAAAAAAAAACCGCTGGGGACAGTGAGGAAGCAAGGGATCTTCGGCCAGCAGGGCAGCACGCAGGAATCTGAAGCAGGTGGATGGTCTACAAGTTTGAGGCTAACTGGTCTACATGGTACATTCCAGGCCATGCAGGGCTACCCTACAGTAAGACCCTGTTGAAGAAATGGAGGGGAGGGGAGAGGAAGGAAAAGGGAGAGGAGAAAGAAAACAGGAGCACCGTCAACCTTGAGGAGCTCTTAGCCCACCCTAGTGGACAAAAGGACTTAGTCTAAATATTGAGACGTCTGTAAGTGGATAGGACCAGGCACCGGCTGCACAGCTAGGAGGTGCTTCGGAATATAGGAATCTAGCTCTGCAGCAGCATCCCTAAGGAAGCCGAGTTGACACTGAGAACTGATTTATTGCATAAGCTATTTGGAGAGGAGACAGAAAGTGGCGAGTGCTTGTGATGTGTCTTTCTTTGCTGCTGTTTATTTGGCTGGTTGGTTGGTTCTGAGGAGAAACTGTCTCAGGTAGTCCAGACTGGCTGGAACTCCCTATGTTCAACTCCTGTTTCCACACCTTATCTCCTATGTTAAAGTATACAGAGTATGAGTGTCTACACCAAGGTGCTCACTTTTTATTTAAACCAAAATTATTTTAATTGTTTACTATAAAATTGCTAATATTATGGGACTGTCATCTTTTTATCTTTTATTGAAAACAGATTTTTTTTTTGGTTTTTCGAGACAGGGTTTCTCTGTGGTTTTGGAGCCTGTCCTGGAACTAGCTCTTGTAGACCAGGCTGGTCTCGAACTCACAGAGATCCGCCTGCCTCTGCCTCCGAGTGCTGGGATTAAAGGCATGCGCCACCACCGCCCGGCTCAGATTTTTTTTATACATGTAGTTTGGTTGTTTTTCTCTCCAGCCACTTCTTCCACATCCTCCCCACCTCCCACCCACCCAAATTCACACTCTTTTTTGCGCTCTCCCACTAGGAAACAAACAGGCTTCTAAAAAGAAGAAAAAGTGAAAGAAAGGAAAGAAAGGGAAAAAGAAGATAAAATAAAAGCAAACAAACTAGAATAGGACAAAACAGATAAATAAAAAAAAACCAGAAAGAAAAAGAGTCGAAAAAGCAAAACAAAACAAAGCAAAAAAAATTGCAGACAACACATATAGATACAGAGACACACATTTGTGCACATGAAAATGTCGCAAAAAACCCCACACAATTGAAAACCATAACAGATAAGCAAAAACCTATGGGGGAAAAACCCAGACAAAGCCATTATGGGACAAAAAAAAAAAACCCTCCAAAAATGCCACTGATTTTTTTTTGGGGGGGGGGCTGTCTAATTACTGGGCATGGAGCCTGCTGCAAATGTGGTTTGTACACCCAGTGAAACTATCTGTCACCCCTTGAAAAAGGTATGTTGGAATAGTGCAATAGCTTCTTAATTTACTTATTGTTAAGGCTAGATGATAATCTCCGTGGATCAGAAGTTAAAGTTAGAAAGAGGCATGCACAGAAAACTCTTTAAAATGCCTCTCTAATTACCCGGTTTCCCTTTCTGTGAACAACCAGTGCCATGACACCCTTTAGTCTATCCAGAAAAAGGTTCCATTCATATACAAAGAGATAGGTATAACTGCCATGAGAGTCCAAGTTCAAGGCCAGACTGAACTACACAGTAAGTTCATAATCAGCCTGGATTGCACAGTGAGACACTGTGTTAGAGAAAGGATTGCACAGGTGGGCAGAATTTGAAGCTGGATTGTCTGACTCCTTTAGCCACGGGACTGCACAGCTGCTACCTGGAATGTTTCTGCATTTTTTTATTATGGCTCTATAGTATCCAATTAAATGGTTACCCTGTAATATACTTGCCTCACTCCTATTAGTGAACATTTATGGCACTTTTCTTTCTTTCTTAGTTTCTTTCTTTTTTGGTTTTTAGAGACAGGATTTCTCTGTGTAACCCTGAAACCCTGGTTGGCCTCGAGCTCAGATATCTGCCTTGTCTCTGGGATTCAAGGCATGTGCCATCCACCCCCCATTTATGATATTTCTAACCCAATGTAACACACATGTGCACACACACACACACAAATGCAGTTAGACAAATGTTAATAGGGACTGTAGAATTGCCATCCCCCTGCCTCTTCCATTTATCCTTACATCCATGGCCAGTGAGAACCCCTGCTGGGATCCTTGCGGTGGACGTACTTAGCAGTATAGCAGTCAGTGGCTAGTGTTGGTCTTATGAAGGCGATCAAGAACATACTGTTCTTAAGAACCTTCTGGACTAAACAGGCTGACGTGGGACACAGTGGACCACTGGGCAACCTTTATTTAATGAATAAAGTGAACAAGCCATTGGCTTGAAGAAGCCAGTATACAATAAGGAGACTCATAAGGTCTCTAATCATGTGCTGGCTTAGGTTGTATATTTTGTGAGTGTAAAACTAAGTAAATAAGCTGAGTGTGATGGTCCTGCATTGGAGTCTAGGCTACTGCAGAAGTTGGTGGCTGAGGATTGCTTGAACCAAGGAGAACAGGACAGAAAACATTTTTAAAAAATTAAAAATTTCCATTAGTTGTCATGTATTGATGCCTGTCATGAATAAGAAGGTAGATACACGTAGTTAGCATAACAAGTAATGTTTTATTATGCTGAGGGACATCACACTGGGTCTCCCCCTCTAAATTCCTAGATCCTAAGTCAATCTCCCCCCCCCCTCAGGCTGCTCACCTGGGAGACACATCTTAGCTGAAGGTCAGGACCAGTTTCTACTAGAAGTCTCTTATTCTAGGGTGAGAATTCCGGGGGAGATTCCCCAGCCACAGGGCCGATCAAGGTGGTGTCTCTCCAGATGTACAGAGCATAGCGTTGCTCTTGGTATCTGCTTATATACTGTCCAGTGGGTGCCATGGGTTCTAGGACTCTGTCTGGCTATCTTGAGTAAGCGACTGAGTTCCGGTAATCAGTTGCAGCCTTGGGTGTGGTGGTGCTCCTGGCTAGGCTATTTTTATTTGACTAAAAGGCATTTTTTTTTTCACTGTGTTCATTACACTACCTCAAGATGAAGAAGAAGCCAAATGCTGCTGCTGCTGTGGTTGCTTCTTCTTCTTCTTCTTCTTTTCTTTTTTTGGTTTTTCGTGACAGTTGTTTGGGTTTTTTTTGTTGTTGTTGTTGTTGTTTTTTGGTTTTTTGTTTTGTTTTGTTTTACGAGACAAGGTTTCTCTGTGGCTTTGGAACTTGTCCTGGAACTAGCTCTTGTAGAGCAGGCTAGTCTTGAACTCACAGAGATATGCCTGCCTTCTGAGTGCTGGGATTAAAGGCGTGTGCCACCACCGCCCGGCCACGACAGGGTTTTACTTTGTAATCCCAACTCTCCTGGAACTCATTCTGTAGACCAGGCTGACCACAAGTTCACCTGCCTCTACCTCCTAAGGGCAGGAACTGAAGGCATTCACCACCACTGCCCAACTGTCAAATGCTTCTTAGGCTATGTCTATTCCCCAACATATCCAGAGGGGAGTAGAAAGACTTGGTTGTAGCAAGAGGCTAAGGAATCTCAATCTCTCTCTTTCTCCTTCGTGTGTGTGTGTGTGTGTGTGTCTGTCTGTCTGTCTGTCTGTCTGTCTGTCTAACTATGTAGCAGCTTACTTCAAATTTATGATCTTCCTGCCTCAACGTCCAAGATAAAGAAAGAAGTCTGAAGACTCCAGACTACTTGTAAAGTTGAAATGTGTACAGTGGCCACTAAACAATACAGGCATATGGCTAGGAAGTTAGTTCAGCTGGAGAAATTATTGTTAAGAACATGTTTAAAAGAACAAAAACAAACAACAAACAAAGCTCTGGTGATCCCAGAGCTGAAGAGTGGAGACAGGTGGAACCCTAGAACTCACTGGCCAGCTAGCCTAGCCTGCTTGGCTAGCTCCAGGCCCATGATAGATGCTGTCTTTAAAAAAAAAAGGTGGGTGGTGCCCAACAAGGGATACCCAAGAATGACTCCTGGCTTCTACACACATGCATGTAGAGAAACCACACACATACACACACACATAAACACATACACACATACATACAGGTACACATAAACACATACACAAATACACACAATGTACTTTAGTTCTTGAAAAATTTATCTATGTTGCTTACTGAGGTCTGTCGTTCACACAAAGTGACTTCACCTACTCAAGTGCAAGTATTATTGAATTCCTACTGTGTGTGAAACATGCTATGTCAAGATGAGTGAGACACACAAGCAGACAGCATGAAGTCACCCCAAAGAGGAGGGAATATCAGCAGCTAAGCTTCACAGAGCTGTGTGCCATAGTCAAGTGTTGTCCCATCTGGGAGGAGGATTTGTCAAGTGTCCATTGCTAGGCAAGCTAAGATTTGTTCCTGTTCATAATAATTCACTGAGAAATTAGGGCAACATGAGGAGAAGGGGTTAACTCTTTAACTCTTTAAAAAATATTTATTTAAAAGATTTATTTATTTATTTAATGTATATGAGTGTTCTATCTGCCTGCATGCCTTTATGCCAGGAGAAGCATCAGATCCTACTAGAGATGGTTGTGAACCACCGTGTGGTTGCTAGGAATTAAACTCAGGACCTCTGGAAGAGTAGCCAGTGTTCTTAACTGCTGTGCCATTTCTCCAGCCCAACCCTTTAATTCTTATATGTAAATAAAAACATTTCAAAATCGCCAAGCTACCATCTGCGTGTTCTTCTAAAAAATACTTATTTTTATTTTATATGAATGTTTTGCCTCCATGTGTATTCATGTACACCACATGTGTGCACGTGCCCTCTATGGGCAAAAAATGCAATTGGATCCCCTAGAACTGGAGTTATAGATGGTTGTGAGACAACATATAAGTTCTGGGTCCTCTGAAAGAGTGCTCTTAACTGCTGAGCTATCTTCCAGGCCCAGCTGTTTACCAACAGATAGAGATTAGAATATCCTTGGTAGGACAGGTTTTTCAGTCAGTGGGAATGTCTCTTCTCACGAGATTTGATTCACACCCTAAAGATCAAACCTATGCTGGTAGCTGGATAACCATAAGAGCAAGATAGAAACTGGTCTTAGTTTGTTTTCTCTTCATTCCCTTTCTTACTGTCCCTTAAAGAAAGTATGTGTGCTAGGTAAGGCTAGATGGACAGAACCAATAGGACTATAAAGGGGATCTATTATATTGCAAACAGAATTTACTAGAAAAGCTTACAGCCTATATGGGCCCTGTAGTTCAGCAATGGCTGTCTGCATGCTGGAGACACAAAGAACCTAGTGGCTGCTCAGTCCAGGGAGCTGGATGCCTTAGCAGTCCCAATGTGGCGCTGAAGGCCTGGAAGATTTTTGGGGAGCCACAGGTCCAGGTTGGAGCCTGATATCCGTGCAGGATAACAACAGTTGCAGCAATGAGGGTTGGCACACTCTCCAGTGGGATTTAAGACAGGCAAGGGAGCTTCACTGATATTCTCTGTGCGTTTGTGTCAGGCTCAGCTGCTGGGAGGTCAACCTACTCCTGAGGAATGTGTCCTGTGCCCCCCCCCCCCCAAGCTTTCCTGGAAATGTCCTCAGAGACCTGCCCATAGGTGTGTCTGTTCATTCCAGATTCCACTGAACTGACAACCAAGATAATTCAGCCCGACTGGAGAGAAGGCTCAGGAATTAGGAGAATTTGCTCTTGACCTGAATTTGGATCTTAGTACTAACATTGGGTATCTTATAACTGTCTATAACTCCAGCCCTGGGGAATATGAGACACCCTCCCCATGAGCACCCACACATGAGTACACACACACACACACACACACACACACACACAAATATATATACTTAAAAAAACCAATGTTTATCAGTGAGTGAAAACTGACTCTAGGAGCAAGTATGAGTCTATGCCTGCTGCTGTAACAGAATACCTTACAGTTGGTAATTTATAGATAACAGGAAATTGCTTCCCACTGTTCTGGAGACTAGGAAAGTGCAGAACAAGGCTTCAGTAATTTTCAAGTTGGGAAGGGTGACCCTGTCCTTGTTGGGCCCTCTCACAGGGAAGGCTAGCCAGAGCCCTCTGATCTCTCTTACAAGGACATTCCCTCAGGACTAAATCACCCCCTCCAAGCCCCATTTCTTTTTTTTTTCTCATCTGTATTTACCTTTTAAAGCAGAATGGGATCGGGTGCTATATTTCCACTCACAGACCTTACTGAGTTACAAGACCTAGGGAAGCTTAGGATTTTATTCTCGGTACTTTAGAAAACAAATCACATGGGGGAATTCCTCCGTTGTTTTAGCTTGTGTGCTTACTTCTAAGACTAGCACCTGCAGAATTTAACTATAGGGATGAAAAATTTTAAGATGAAACTGAAGCCATCTTTTTTTCCTTTTAAGCATGAAGCTATATCTCAGAAAATTCCAAGTGCCAAATTATTTGGTCTAATAAGGAATCCAGTGCGACAGCTAAACACTTCAGACCAAGAAGTTAATAGGTTACATTACACCTTACAATAAATATTCTTCCAACCTACTGAATCAAAACTATAGTATCACAGAATCACATAGGAAGAAAGAAATGTTCTCTTCTTCTTAGTTTTCATGCCATACGGATGTTTTAAATGTTAACAAAAATATACAAAAATCCCGGGAAATATATTATCAGAAGGAATGGAAGTAAGCATCAAACATAGACTTTTGGTGAAACTTAGTCTACTCCTTCCATGCGTGATGTGTCGTCATCTCCTCCCTGGGGTGGCATTTCTTCCCAGCAGCACTGGTATCATCCACAGTAGGATCATCCTCATCAATACCTAGACCAAGCTTGATCATCCTGTAGATCCCATTAGCATGTGTCTGGGGATCCTCTAGGCTGAAGCCAGAAGACAGGAGTGCAGTTTCTTTCTTTTTATTTTATTTTATGTGCATTGGGGGTTTTCCTGCATGTATTTCTGTGAGTGTCAGATCTTGGAATTACAGACAGTTGTGAGCTGCCATGTGGGTGCTGGGAATTGAACCCGGGTTCTCTAGAAGAGCAGCGGGTGCTCTTAACCACTGAGTCACCTCTCCAGCCCCAGGAGTGCAGTTTCAAAGAAGCAGCTGGAGATCAACCCTGAGCACTCCATTATTGAAACCCTCCGGCAAAAGGCAGAGGCCGACAAGAACGACAAATTTGTGAAGGATCTGGTCATCTTGCTGTGTGAGGCTGTGCTCCAAGCTCCATTTCTTTTTGTTATTATTTTTTTATTCTTTTCTTCTTTTCTTTCTTTCTTTTTCTTCTTTTTCCTTCCCCCTCCCCTCTTTTTCCAAGCCCCATTTCTTTTTTTTTAAAGATTTATTTATTTATTATGTATACAACATTCTGCCTCCATGTATGCCCACACGCCAGAGGAGGGCGCCAGATCTCATTACAGATGGTTGTGAGCCACCATGTGGTTGCTGGGAATTGAACTCAGGACCTCTGGAAGAGAGCAGCCAGTGCTCTTAATCACTGAGCCATCTCTCCAGCCCCCAAGCTCCATTTCTTAACAATATAACATGAGGTTATGTTCTAACATATGAAGTGGGGAGGGGAGAGGAAGGGGCACATTCAGAAAATGCTAAACCAGCTGGCTTTTAGGTATTTAAAAACTTCGATTTGCTGGCTTTAATTCCTGTGAAGTGTGTAGATCAGAGACAGTGTCAAGTTTCCAGAATCATATTATATTACAACTGGGCTCGCCATCAGCGGATATTAAAGATCAGGGTATTAAAGTAATGTTTTAATGAACAATGACCTGAAGGGAGGGACATTTGCTAGGCAAATTTCTATCAAAAGCCAGTATTTCTGTTCATGAATTGGGCCAGATGTTGAAAACAAAAGCAACAGAATCTGTCTGGCAAATTCTCACAACTGAACCGAGGGGGTCCCTTGGGAACCAACCTGGAAAAATCAGTTAATCTTTTGCTAGTTTTTGAGATGATTTTATTATAGCCCAGGTTGACCTGACTAAGTAGTCCGAGTCCAAATTCATTTTTTTTTTTTTTTTTTTGGTTTTTCGAGACAGGGTTTCTCTGTGGTTTTGGAGCCTGTCCTGGAACTAGCTCTTGTAGACCAGGCTGGTCTCGAACTCACAGAGATCCGCCTGCCTCTGCCTCCCGAGTGCTGGGATTAAAGGCGTGCGCCACCACCGCCCGGCCCGAGTCCAAATTCACAATCTTCTTGTCTGGCTTCCCAGGAGTTGCGTTGACAGGTGTGTTGGCCACTCCCACTTAGTCACCTATATTTTATTTCGGAGAGCTCTGGGAAGAAGAGCTGGGATTAAAAAAAAAAAAAAGAAAAGAAAAGAAAGGAAAAAAATAACCTCAAGCCTATTGTTTAGAACAATGCACAGCAAGGTGCCGGACACTTGAAAATTTAACTGCTAATGTTTATTGGCTCGTCCCAGTAGAGGAAAGTCTAACGAACTGCAGACAGTTTTCTTCTGTCTTACGCAGTAGCAAGTGCCCAAAAGGTGGAATTTAAACGGTGTGTGTGTGTGTTTTATTTACACTCTTGGCGTAAAATGAGAAATTTGTCGATAAGTTGAGAGACTAGGTAACTCCTAACGGCTTTTGATGGCTTACCAGTTAGAAACAAAGCAAGGAACAAAAGTTTGAATTTGACAAAACATTTTATGGTCTCTTCAGTCTACCATTTAGTTCCTGTCTGTTCTGTCTCTCTTTTGTCTAAAGTCTGAACGTCGTCCAGTGGGTTCGAAACCACTACGGAGGGATTCTGTTCATCAAGCTTTCGGATGCCGAATTTCAAAGGTGCTGGCAAATAATTAAAGCCAAGGCTTTGAACGACTGTACGCAACAACTTAGTGACCGCAGGATCATTGGACAAAGGCGACATTCCCTCTATCCAATCGTGGGGCAGTCCGGAGAGAACGCTCTCAGGATTGGCTAGAGCAAATATCTCTTCAGGTAGCGCCCCGCACCAATCAGAGGACGCCCGGGGGGGCGGGCTCTGCCTGAGACAGACCAACCGAGCAAGAAGCCAGAAAAGGCGCTTAGACGCTCGGGCCAACAAGAGAGTGGGCGTGGCCCTCTCCAGGGCTGTGGGCGGGACCTCCCAGCGTGCGAAGCGAGAGCGGCAGTGGGTGTGTCCCACAGCCGGTGGGCGGGGCGCGCGACCTGGGAGGGGCGAACCGTGTCAGCGGCGGAGCCGGATGCGGGCGGTACCGCGGCCGCCGCGGCCCTAGGGATGGGCGGAGCCCCGGCCGCTGGTGCTGGTTGCCGCGGCCGCTGCCGGAGCCCGAGCCTGAGCCGCCGCCTCTGCTGCCGCGCGTCGCTGCTTCGCCAGGCGGGGGAATGCTGGGGAAAGGGGGAGTCGGCGGTGGCGGCGGCACCAAGGCGCCCAAGCCTTCTTTCGTATCGTACGTGCGTCCTGAGGTGAGAGAGCGCCGGGCGAGCGCGGCGGCGGGTGGAGCGGCCGGGGCAGGGGCGCTTCCTGCCGGGTGCCGGGTGGGGCGAAGCGGCTGGACGCCTTGGGGCCTCCGGGCGAGCCTCGGCCCGGACCCCTGAGGCTGGCTGTGCAGGTGCTGGGGCAGGGCCCTGTCGCTCGTCACCCGCGCCTATGGGCGGGAGCCGGAGTCCGGAGCTGGGGCGCCCCAGGTATCCGGAGGGGAAGGGAGCAGAAGGGCTGCGTGGTCGGGACTCCTGCGGGGTTCCTCCAGCAGCCCGCAGCCTGGTGGGTATGCCATACCCTGGACTTTCTCCGGGAATTTTGAGAGCTCGTCTGTCGCAAATCCTGCTGCCTTTAGTGCCATTTGATGCCACTGGTGGGACGTGGTGCACTGCTTCCCCGTCAGCGCTGCTGTAGGGAATGTGGGTCGGCCCTGGCCTCTTTCCGTCTCTCCCTAGAGAATCCTCCTCCCGCTCCCTTTTCATCTCACTCCTTCCAATCTGTGCAGTTTTTAGTCAAGAAGCACAGTCACTGGGGAAATGGATTTCTGAGTTCCTACTATGTGCCGGGCACGATCCTGAACGCTTGTGATAAGTATCAGTGAACAGAACAAAGATCGCGTTCCCCAGGAGCTTACGTAAAAAGAGAAACAGTAAACGATATACATAAGTTAATTGTACGGTTTTTAGAAGATAATGGAGGAAAGGCATCCTTTCATTCTTGCAAGGTGGTATTTCAGTCAAGACTGGGAAGATGTTAGGAACCTGGGAAGAGTGGTCTAGGTAAGGGGTCCTGGACAGGGCAGGCTGCCTGTTGACAGTGTTCCTGGATGAGAAGACACAGGGAGGGAGAGCTACAACCTAGCCATGTTGAAGACCTCTGGGGCTTCTTTATCTTTTAATAGACGCCTTCTCATTTTGGATTTGTGAAGGTTGTATTCTGCTTCTGCGATTTTACTTGTTTGTTTGTTTGTTTGTTGGAGACAGGGTCTCTCTATTATGTAGCCTGGTTGTCCTGGAACTCGTTCTGTAGACCAGGCTGGCCTCCAACTCACAGAGATCCACCTGCCTCTGTTTCCGGAGTGCTAGGACTAAAGACGGTACTACGTATTGGGCCCAACTTCTGCAATTTGATCAGTAGTATGTAGGTAGGTGCTTTGCCAAATTCACTGCCTCCCAATGTCTTCTCACTTTTTACCTCTGTTAAGTGAGGAAACAGGTGGGCCAGGGATGTAAAATCAGAGACCTAGGGCCTTGTGACCTTTGCATATGTGTCTTAAAATCCAGACATCTAGTGGAGAGTAGTAAAATGGGTCCTATTTTTAGTCTTAATTTTCAAATAAAAACCACTTCCTCTGTCGGAACTTGATAGAGAGGCAGGGTCAGTCTCTCCCTGTATCCTTATCCAAGAGGTAAGGTGGTCAGTTTCTCATTATCTTTCTGTGATAGCACCCTAGTTGAAAGGTAACTTTGTAAGCTTTCCTAGTTTGCGGGAGTCAACTACAAGTGGGATGTTTTCTGAAGTGTGGTCAGAGTTCAAGCAGGCTCAGCTCCTTCATCTGAATGTGCACTCTTTGCCCACAGGCACCCCCGCTCGATATTTCCTCTGAGCGGTGGTCGGAAAGGCAGCAAGTGGTTCAGCTCTCTGTGGTCACAGTTTTTGAGTCCTTTTAGAAGGCACTTTTGTGTTTCTGCATCGAAAACTGCCGTGAGGATGCTGGGCATCTTGGTTGGAGTTTGTACTGGATGAAGTTCTCAGCTGTGCGTGGTTTATTAAAGGATAATGGTGGGAGGAGGTGAGAAGGCAGTTTATTTTGAAGTAGATAGTTTTGCTAGCCACCATGCTGCTAGAAATGGATGAGCAGCCCTGAGAGTGTTGCTGATGTGGCTCAGAGTCTGATGCCCTCTTGGTTCACCCAGTGGTAGCCTCAGGACACTTCTGTGAAGACTGGCATCCACTCTTTCTACCCTCCTTCTGCTCTCCTGTCTGTCTGTCTTGTGTGTTCTGAGGACTATAGGTGAATTTTATTTATTTTGCTCTTCAGCTACACCACCCCGAACCACACCACCTTGAAGAGGCCCCACCCCATCTGGTATTACTTTTTCCCTTTGTGCAGTGCTGGAGAGAAACTCTAGTGTCTCCATCGTGACAAATGCTCTACCACTGAGCCACATCCCCAGCCCTTCACTCCGACTTTGTACTAGCCTTTCCTTGTTGGTAATTTTGTCAGCTAAGATGCTTTCTTCTTGGTGGTTGACTGAGTTGCCAGAACCTTTACACCTTGTAGTGTAATGATGCCTGCTCCTGGTGATAAGCCTGTGGATCACTTCTTAGAACTTGCAAAGGCAGCTTCAGAGAGCCAAAATGGAATCTATCAAGGGTCAGTACTTCCTGTTCAAAAGCATTCACTAAGTAGTTGAAGATGAAGTTGTTGAATATGATCTCTCTCTCTCTTTTTTTCCCCCTGTGATCCAAAGGAACTGCATTTGATAGCCTATAGCATAGGGTAGTATCTGACTCCAGCATTTGATAGCCTATAGCGTAGGGTAGTAGCTGACTCCAGCATTTGATAGCCTATAGCGTAGGGTAGTAGCTGACTCCAGCATTTGATAGCCTGAAATGTGGGGTAGTAGCTGACTCCAGCTTTTGGACCTCTGCCTAAGTAACCCGAGTTGTTTTGTCATCGATTCTCCCGAGCCTGGTAGGTGAATTCCTGAACTGTGGCTTAGGACCTTTAGTCATGGCATGATCTGTTCAGAGGGTAACTAGTAAGTGGGAAGCTGGTGGAGGTGTCCAGGAGGCAGGAATCTGGGGCCACCTTGCTGCTAGATAGATAGCTGGCGCCTAGAAACATCACTGCACCCCTATCCTAGCCTGGCCTTGGACACAGGTTGGACTGTTCCTGGCAGTGTGTAGCAGACATGTTGAGCTGTGTTCCAGGGACACATCTGGTGATACTTTGAGTACAAAACCACGTTCAGTGTGAAAATGGAACACCTGTTTGAATTATGATGTCAGGAGCCAAAAGTGTTCACTGTAGAAAAGGCAGATGAAGTCATAGCAAAGGTTAAGTGACAGTTAGACACTTGCGCTGCTTATTAGGTCTTGCAGAGGACCTGAGTTTGGTTCTCGGCACCAACAACAGCACGTTGCAACCCCTATAACTCCAGAGTCCTTCTTCTGGCCTCCTCAGACACACACTTGTGGCAAACATTCACATACACACGCACAAACACAAAAATAAAAATCTTACAAAAAAAGGGGGTGCTGGATTTGGTGCTAACCGCCCATGTAGTGAACTTGTGCTGGGGAGATGGTGCAGTGGGTAAGGGAACCAGCTGCCACATGCATCCGAGAACCCGAAGAACCTGAGTTCAATCTACGGGCCTCAAATGGTAGGAGAGAAGTGACTTTCACACCGTGGCATGTGAGCGCCCCACACGTACACACACTCTCTGAATAGGAAATTACAAACTTGCTAACTTAGAATGCATCCTATTAGATAAATGTGTACAATGTATGGGTGTGGGTGGAGCTTACCAGTGGGATTAATACTACCAGTTATATTCTCTCAGCTGCCATTTTCACCAAAAATGGATTCTGTAAACATCGCTCCATATCAGTTGTTAAGCTACAGTTAGGCCTTTGTTCGTCAGTGGAGAATAGTAATAGGAGAGGCCGGTAGTGCAAGTAGCTGAAGTAATTGATGTTCAGATGGGATGATTCTGTACTTAGAAAACTGAGACTGAATGACAGTTCTGATTCTTCAAATTTACCACTTCTTTCCTAAGCTACCTTAACATTTTTAAAAGGATTTATTTATTTTATTTTATGTGTGTGAGTGTTTTCCCTGAATATGTACCACATGTTTCCCCTGGTGTCCCAATATGACAAAAGAGGTCATCTGAGCACCTGGAACTGGAGTTACAGATAGTTAGTTATAAGTCACGGTTGGGTGTTGGGAATCGAATCCGGGACTTCTCCAAGAGCAACAAGTATTCTTAACTGCTGAGTCATTTCTCCAGCCCTTTTGGCCATTTTTAATGATTAGATATGGCCAGTGACTGGGCCCAGAATCTTGTAGGAGAGGACGACCGGCAGTACTAGGAGGTAGGTGCGTTTTGACAGAAGTGCCTTCTGTCAGGATTCAGTGCTAAATAGAAAGCTTCACTGGTGCTTGTGTGTTCTTTAACATCAACCTGGAGAATGTTAGCTCTCAAGGTGCAGCCACATACACCCGTTTTTTACATGGCATTCTAAATATGGTTAAAATGTACTTACTTGCTCGTGGAGTGTCCTCATTGTTTGATTTGGATACACTAGTCATAGTACCAGTAACTTGTGGATGTTTTTAGATTGAGGAGAAAATATAACCTGTCCCCCATATTACAGATGTGCAAACTGAGGCTCCATAAAGATAAATACCCTTGCACATGGGCACAGCAGGGTGGCTGAACAAAGAACTGTCTCCTAAAGAGCCAGCAGCCACAGCCTAGTCAAGCCCCAGCATGTAGGAACTCAGGAAAGGTTTTGTATGGTCTTGAGTGGTGTGAGAGAGCAGGCCAAGAAACAGCACTCCTCCTAGAGTTCCCTTAGTGATGGAGTGTGACCTGGAAGGTGGGTGAGCCAAGTAAAGCCTTTCTTCCTCTAGTTGCTTTTGGTCAAAGTGTTTTATCACAGCAACAGAAACACTAAGACAGGGAGAAAAGGCAAGATGAGAGATGGAGATGGAAAAGGAATTTTTTTTAACTGTAAGAACTATACATTTTCTCTTTATCTCCCAAGGAAACAAATGCATTATTTCCTAGTCCTTGTGTAGGACCATTTCTTTGGTGAGGACTGAACCTGTAATCCTGTATTTGTGGCAATTTGATCCTACCGTACAGTATTAAACGGGAATGGTCTGATTCTGTGTTTCCTTCTCCATTGATTTGTGGAGTCAGGAGATTTTCGTTAGCATAACATGCTTGTTTCCATGGCTGTGGCACACTGAAGTGCTTTCTCACTTGTACCTTTCCATGATAGTTCCCCTTGGTTGTTGTTAGGTGCTGCTCTGAGACTTACTGAAGGTACAGGGACTCTTGGCTGTTTTCCAGCTCAGCAGATGCTTATATCAGCCTCTACCCCGTGTACCCAGCATTCCAGGCATCCAGTCAAGCTATCGTGGTCTACAGAATAGACACCAAAAAATTTAAAACATTTTGTTTTGTGTATATTTTGATACCGTGTCTACCTATGTAGCCCCAGCTAGCGTTGAACTCCATGTAGACCAAGTTAGTCTGGAAATCAAGCTTGCTTCCTTAGCCTCCTGAGTGCTAGGATTACATATGTACACCATCATGGCCAACTTGATGTAAGGATCACTTACTTTGATGACTTTGATGGATAAATAGTATGAAGAAGAAATTAGCTTATCCTCAAACAGATATTCTGCCTCAGTCCTGGCAGTAAAAATACTTTTAAAGGCAAAGTTTAGATGTGTTGCTTTTGTTTTTTTGCATGGCTTTTGTTTTGATGGGTTTTTGTTTCTTTGTTTTCTTTGTTGGGGGGGGGCAGGGTTTCTCTCTAGCCTGGCTATCCTGAAACTTGCTCTGTAGTTCAGGGTGGCCTCAAACTCAGAGATCCACCTGACTTTGCCTCCCAAGTGCTAGGGTTAAAGGCAGACACTATCACTTTCTGGCTTAGATGCATTACTTTTTTGTTGTTTTTACATTTAAAATTTAGTACGTACACACACACACACACACACACACACACACAAGCCCATGTGCACGCCCAGCGTGTTTATAGAGGACAACTCTGAGGAGTTGGTTCTTTTCTCCTTCCACGGTGTAGACCCCAGGAATTGAACTCACGTTGTCAGGCTTGGAGACAAGAGCATTTACTCACTCAGCCATCTCCATGGCTCTGCTTTTTTTTTTTTTAATCTATAACGCCATAGCCTTTTCTCCATTTTGAACATTTTTTTAAAAAAGCTTAGACACTTTCCCCACTGGTTTTTAATGCATCCAGTGCTTGCCATCTGTGTGTATGAGACACACTGCTTTTCTTCTGTTAATGCAATATTAAAATGTACAGCCTGGTCCTCTTCCCTTAGCAAGTATTTATTTATTTATTTTTAAAGATTTTTTTATTTTATTTATTATGTACACAGTGTTCAGCCTCCATGTATGCCCTCAGGCCAGAAGAGGGCACCAGATCTCATTACACATGGTTGTGAGCCACCATGTGGTTGTGGGGAATCGAACTCAGGACCTCTGGAAGAGTAGTCAGTGCTCTTAACCTCTGAGCCATCTCTCCAGTCCCAAGTATTTATTTATTATTTATTTATAATTAATTAGTTGGGCTGGGGATTGAACCCAAGGCCTGAGGTGTTAGGCAAGCACTCTAGCACTGAGTCGTATCCTCATTGTCCCCGCCAAATTACCTCAACGTTGGTGGTTGCTGATAATGATTTAATAGGCCACAGAAGGACATCAAAAGTTTTTCTTGCTGGGCAGTGGTGGTGTACACCTTTAATCCCAGCACTCGGGAGGCAGAGGCAGGCAGATCTCTGTGAGTTCGAGGCCAGCCTGGTCTATAAGAATTAGTTCCAGGACAGGCTCCAAAGCTACAGAGAAACCCTGTCTCAGAAAAAAAAAAAGAAAAAAGAAAAAAAAGTTCTTCCTAAAACAATCACTTTCTTAGCTGTGGCTTTAGTTTGATGATCTGTCCAAGCTTCCGCTTTTTTTTTTTTCTCCTACATGTGTTTCCTGTGGCATCTCCCTGGGTCAGATCCAACACTATACAATTTGCAGATGGTGCATCCGAAGGCTCTGCCAAGTAGCACTTCCTGCATTCTGACCAAACAGCTGCCACACGCTGCCATCCTCTTAGGGCCAGTTCATCCTTTACACCCTCCTGCCATCTCCAGCATTACTCCCAGGATGGCAGTGGAACTCAGTCAGCGGCAGATGTATGAGGGCACCAGAAGGACAAAGTCAGAACCTTAGGATGCAGGAAGAACCTTAGGATGCAGAAAGGTACATCCTAAATATCCTCAATCCTAAATGGTTACTAAGTTAAAGCTGTCATTCTTTTCTGCATGTCCTCAGCAGGATGTTGGATGCTTTTGGACTGTTCTGCATGGAATCATCCCATGTGACAAGTGGGTTTCAGAAAGAATCTGTTTGGAGTTTGTTCAGGTCTTGTCTGTGCATATGTGTTTGCATGTATGTGTTGTGTGGTTGCAATGCAGATGTGTAAAACTTTCCAGGCTGCATGTGATTATCAGATTTGAAGATGGACTGCCCCATATTCATAGGATATGTACAAGCTGTCTTAACAGCAGGGAATTGTCCTTGTGTCTCATCAATAGGTTTGCAGCCTTTGAAGCTGCATTCTTCACTTTGCTAGGCTTATGCTCACGGTGGCACCTGGGGACTTCTGTGCAGTTTAGGGACTAACAGAGGTAGGTGTTCACAGCAGGTAGAGTGGTTACTTTGTTGTTGTTTTAATATTTATTTTAGTCAGCTGGGTTCAAAGGCAGAGGCAGGCAGATCTCTGTGACTTGGAGGCTAATCTGGTCTGTATACATAGTTCTAGACCAGCCACAGCTACATAGTGAAACCCTGTCTCAAAAAGAAAAAAAAAAGATTTTATTTTTATTTGAAGTAGAGTGTCACTATATAGACCAGGATGACCTTGAATTCACAGAGATCTGTCTGTCTCTGCTTCCCAAGTGCTGAGATCAAAGTTGCACACCACCATGCCCTGCAAAATTAATTTTATTTTTAAAGATTTATTTTAATTATCTGTATGTGTGGGTATTTGCACATGAATGCAAGTGTCCACAGAGGTCAGAGGTGTTAGATCCCCTTAGAGCTGGGGTTATAGGCAGTTGTGAGCCACCTGAGGTGTGTTCTGGGAATTGAACTTAGGTCCCTAGGAAGAGCAGTATGTCCTCTTAACCACTGAGCTATTTTTCCCAGCCCTGATATATTTTATTTTTAGTTGTTTGCGCATGTCACATTTTGGCCAAGACTTGACCTGGAACAAACTGGGTATCCCAGACTGGCCTCAAACCTTTCGTGATCCTCCTGCATTAACCTCCTAGGTGCTGGAAGGCTATATCTGACTTTGAACTAGAATAATCTGTTACTTCGGGAACAAGACGGAGAGAAATGAGGTGGAAGGACACTGGAGCCCACCTCCACCCCTGCACACCTTGTGGGACATAACTACAGAAAGCAAAAGCTTGCCAATGGCTCCACATACTAGCAGGGGAGGGCAGCTCCTTTAAACCTCTTGTTTTCCAACTGGAGAATTGGAATGGTAGTAACACCCTTCTTATATCATAGGTGTGTGACCACTCATGACCATTAACTCTGACTGCCTTTAGGAAGGTCTTGGTGGAATTCTTGGCACATAGCCTTCTATAAGTATAGGTGATTATTATTATGGTGATGGTGATGCTGCCACTAGGGTGTTCCATACAGTGCTTGCTTAGTCATCTTAGAGGCAAGAACTCTTTCTGGCTAAGGTGTTAATAAGTGGAGTGTTTTGTTGTGGTGTTTGCCATGGTTGCCGTGAGAGGAAAGTTCACTGCGGTAATAGTAGTTTTCACTGTCTCTGAAAGTTTCTTTTCCTTTTTTGTTCCTTTATACGTTGAGAATGATTTGATTATATTTAAAATTCGACCTAGTAAGAACACAGGCGTCAGCGTTTTTCTTTATTAACATTGGCCTTTGGCATTTTACTGGTTTCATTGTGTGCCCTAGACTGACTTTTCCTCTTTGCTTATTTCTATCTGGCTTTTCTGTCAGAGGCCAAGTTTTGTCAATTTATCACATGTGTCCAGGGACTCAGTTAAGGTATGAGTGGATCAAATGAAATCACAATTAGCTTAAGCAAAATCAAATGCCTTCTGTTTATTTCAAAGGCATTTCCAGGACTGTGCTGTTTTGGCTTACTAGTTCAGTAGTCCATTTCTTGTGTCCATCTTGTATTATCAGGTTTGGGAGGTAGCCTTTCACAGGTAGCATTTACCTCCTTTATTGCTTGCTTTTGGGGAAGAGAGCCAAAATGTCAGGGTCTAAGAATCACCTTGAACTCACAGCGATTCACCTGCTTCTGCCTCCTGAGTGCTGGGATTAGAGGCGTGCACCACCACCACCCAGCTCCCTTTTTGTCCTTAATGATTATTGTTTTCTACCTGGTCAGTAAGTAGCAAGGCCCGGAGTGGCAAGAGAAACTCCAGTGTTCCCTGGGTGTTGTGCCCAAGAACTCAGTAGGTCAAACACTCAGTATGTGGCACACAGAAGGCAGGGATACAGTGAGGCACTGGAAGCCCATCAGCTGTTGTGGGTAAGGTTGCCACTGTGAGAGACTGGAGCAGAGAGACAGCTAAGGAGTAGACTGTTCATGGTGGGAGCTTGGGGATGGGAAAGATGGCCATATCATAGAAGAGCTTCAACCTGTGATTCTAGATGTTTCTGGTTCTGGATCAATCACTTCATGGTGACCTTAGATGTGGACTTCACCTTTCTGTCTCCTTTCTCCTGTGACATGGATAGGTATCTTCCCCGCAGTCTTATTTTAGGGGTGAGAAGTACATGTAAAATATTCTGCTCCATACTGGCCTTGTGCAAGATGCCTGACAGCTTATAAGCTTATAGATGTTCTTATTATTAATAGCTAGAACTGGAAGATTCTTTATTTGTTCAGCATCTTTGTGTACCTACCATTGCTTAACACTGGCTAAAATTAGGAATCCAAAGAAACTGTATGCAGGAGCTTCCCATTGTGTTGGAGGGACAGCAGGTCTCCAAATGGCTCTAAAGCACGGAGGTAGGAGCTGGCTGCCTAAGAGGGAGGCATGCCCAGTGTAGAGGAGGCTCTTTGCAAAGCACTGGGCTTCTGTGAAGGCTGCTGGGACTTGGAAAGGTCAGGCATACAGTGGGATTTGGTGTGGGAAGGAGGGGGCAGACAAGAAGACAGGCAGACAAGAGGGACATCTTGAAAGCTTACAGGTGTGTTGGGAATGTGTGGTTGGGCATCTGTCTGCATCTTCCACAAGCACACGCATCTCTGCATGGCAGTGAAAAAGGGGTAAATCTTCAGGAACGTTTTCAGTTCTGGAAGGATTCCTTACCACCAGGTCAGCCTGACTCTTAACAAGCCAACAGGCAAACTCTATTTGCCCCTCGCTCCAAGGCTTTTAATTTCTCCTGGTTCTTTAAGCAATGTGGAGCAGTTCCAGGGAAGATGATGGGGCGTGAGCCACAGAAGGCAGTGCCATATGTCTCTGCAGCTGCTGTTAATCACATCCCTTAGCTTAGGCTATAAAGCAGTGTCAGCCCAGTACTGACTGCCACCTGTCACCTTTCTTCCAGCACTTGTGCACATCCAGACAAGGCCATCGTTACTTTCCACATATTAGCATCCTCAAGCCTCAATTTTCTGGACTATGAGTGGGAATAATAATAATATTGTGTAGTTCAATAGGGTGCTATTAGTCTTACATGAAATGATTCATTGAAAGTTGGTAACAATATTTGATGGATGCTAATTGTTAATTGTTTTTGTTTAGTTTTTATGTTTTTGGTGCTGATATTGAACCTGGGTCTCACTAATGGTACACAAGTGTGCTAACACTGAGCTATACCCCCAGGCCTATATTGTTAATTATAGTTATTCCTCACTACCCCAGAAACTGCAGTTGTGTGTGTGTGAGTGCGTGTGACTGCATGTGTACTTGCGTACATATTTTCGTTTCCTGAACTGAATACCAGGAGGAAGTGGATGGGAAGGAGGTGTCCTCACACTGTGGATAAGCCCACGATTCTGTAGGTTTCCTGTTCGGATTCAGCCACTTGATAGTGACCTTAGACCTGGGACTGTTCCTTATTTGAGACTTCTCACTATAAAATTTGTACAGCTGTCTTTCTTGAAGACTTGTTTTGAAAAGGAGAAGAAATAAACCATATAGACCCAGATCAGGACCTGATGGGTACCTTGTCTCTACTGGGAGTATGCCATCCCCTGTGGCCGCCCAGGCCTCCCTGCCTGTACCTCTGCCTTTTCACAGGAGTTCAGAGTTTCTCTGATGTCCTTCTGCATCAGTATTGTGTCCAAGGCTTTGAGGGAGGCCTGGGATTGGAGCAGCATGAGAAGTGTTGCATTGATCCAGTTTAGCTTGGTTTCCTTCTCTGAAGTCAGCCTCTCAAGTTTCTGCCAGTACACTCCTTTCCCTCACTAGCCTGTAATAGGCAGTCACAGCCGCAGTGTCCTCTGTGGCACCTCGGTGACAGTGTCTTCATTTGTATTAGCACCCTCCCTGTCTAGAGCTTCTTCTGCTTCCTGTCTGTACTGCCTTGAGATCTGCACTACCCATCAGCAGGGGCCCTGTCTAGTGCAGCTTCCATTTCCCACCTCAGAGTCCTGTCTGTCCAGCCTTTACACTCACCTACATCTAAGGCTAAGTAAGGCTCTCTCAGAACCCTACCTGCTTGTGGTTTTGATAAGAAAGCCTGTCTTAGCTTCAGAGGCCCAGGCTGTGGCTGCTTCTGTTCTCTGAGACCCAAGGTCTCATTTCCTGATTTGAGAGAATTAAATTTCCTGATTTAGAGGGTGTTTTGTTTTTATGACAGAGTTTCTCTGTGTAGCCCTGGCTGCCCTAGAACTCCTCTGTAGACAAGGTTGGCACTGAACTCAGAGATCTGCCTGTTTCTGCCTCCTGAGTGTGGGTTTAAAGGAATGCGCCACCAGGGGATCAGAATAAAACAAAATAAAAGAACAACAACAACAAAATCAAGAGATTCAGATGTGCCCCAGGGATGGGGAAGGTCATGGATTGGGAAGGGAGACTTTTTTTTTTTTAACTTTAGAATTTGAGGGGCTTTCTTACTGCAGTTTCAAATGCAACCAAATGAGAAACCCAGAGAGAGAAGAGAAAAAGGTGAGGTGCAGTTTGTAAAGCTCCTGGAGGGGCGGTGCTTAGCCCCTTCCCACTGTGTTCTGCAGTCTTTCTTCTAGGCAGCATCTCCCTTTCTTTTCACCTGTGGTGTAGAATGCAGGCAGCTCTGGCTCTTTTTTGGTGCCGTTGAGTGCTCTTCTGTCTTGCATATTAATTGCTCTGTGTCTGTTTTCCAGCAGAGCCAGAAGCCCCTTGAGGTCGAGCGCTTGAGCCACCTTCTCACTGGTCTTGTTGAATTCTGGTGGCTTCAGAAAGATGGTGGTGGATGAGGCCAGCTCTAGGATAGTACCTCAGAAGACACCTGTGGGGAAGCATCATTTAGAGGAGCGTATTAGTTGTTAAGCTAGTGACTTGTTAGGTGCCTGGAACGTGTGTGTGTGTGTGTGTGTGTGTGTGTGTGTGTGTGTGTGTGAGGAACCCTAACTTCATCACTTTAGCTGTGGGAACCTTGAAGGGCATTACTTACCCTTTTAAAGTTTTATTGGCCTTCTCTGTAAAGTGGGAGTGAAAATTCCTTACACTCGCTGTGTTCCAGGACAATTGTAAATGCTGTTCACCACATTTGTAGATGGCGATGTCAATGTCAGAAAGTTGGACACATATGCAAAAGTAAATGACATAGGCAAGGCATCTATGAGTGGACACTATAAATATCAAAAATTGCATTCAAATGTTTTAGGCAATAGATGCTTAGTCTGGAATGCTAGTCTCCAGCTAGCCTCTTAGATGAAGATATCTCTGGCTGAAACTGAACAGGAGAGTCCTTAAAGACCAGGTATGTAGTTATCTGTGTGGTATTGTTACCTTGAACCAGACAGATTGTCAGTTAGTCTCTTATTGCGTGTCTGTCTGCCTACCGATCTGTCTTTAGATGCTCTTCTGTTGATTTCTTATCAAACAAAGTACTTGGTGCCTGCAATGGCCAGAAGCAGTGTATATAGCTAGTAGAGGAGAGCTGTGATCAGCAGCAAAGCCATTACCCTGTCCTGCTCTTTGAATCGGGAGGCTCAGGGAATGAGTTGCCCAGTAAGGCTGGCTCTGAGGGAGCCAGTCCTTCTACAAGCACCTCCAGGAAGAATCTAGCTCCCTAGAATTGACAGTTGTCGATTCATCCAGGCTTTGATCTGTATCATCAGTGAGAAAACTTGTGTTTAAAATCTGAACTTGAATGTGCCCCTGTTCTCTAGAATAGAAAAACTAGGCTATGTTCCAAGAAGTCAGCTCAGAGAGCAGCTTGACAATATCTGGCACTAGCCACCTGCATAGTGTGTTAGCTTTCTGCTGTTGTACTAGATCCCTGCGGTAATTTTCAATTCTCTGGACAGTAAGGAGCTGAGGTCTCTTTGGCTTATGTGTTTGAAGGGTCTAGTCCCTGTTTTGTTAACCATGTTTTTTCCTGAGATGAGGTAGCACATCGTGGTAGGAGTGTGTGGTGGGACAAAACTGACCTCATGGCAGAAGGGACCAGGGTCCCATCATCTGCATTGAGGGAAGCCCTAGACTTCCACTGCACCACGTTGCTTCAGGTTTCCATCACTTCCCTGTGGTGTTGGACATGGTGTTCTCTAAAGAGGTAGAGACTGTGCACTGTATTGACCCTGTGTCTTCTGTGCCTGGACTAGAGGGATCAGGAGGGATGGCTGTTCAGTTAAGAGTATGAGTGTTGAGGGGCAGAGGCAGCATCCTGGAGAAGAGGTCTGCAGACAGAGGCAGGTTTGATTAAAGGTAAGAGCACACACAGCTTTAGTTGTTTACCTAAGGCTAAAGGTCCACTATATTTTTCCTGGCTCAGTCTTTTTTTTTTTTAATCTGAACAATGAGAACAGTCAGGGTAATTAAGAATCATGAAAATTAAATAAAATGTGCAGATAGATTTTTTTTTGTGGCTTTTAGTAACTGTTGCCTCAGTTATCCAAGGAGCCAATGATTTTTTGTCTGAATTTCACTATAAAAGTGGATTCATCTTTTTCTCCTTTTTAAAAATTCTTTTTGCTTTTTTTTAGTGTGTTGTGCTGACTAGTTTTATATCAGCTTCAGACAAGCTAAAGCCATTTGAGAGATGGGAACCTCACTTGAGACAATGCCTCCATAAGACCTGGCTGTAGACAAGCCTGTAGGGCATTTTCTTAATTAGTGATTGATGTGGGAGGGCCCAGCCCACTGTGAGTGGTGCCACCCCCGGGCTGGAGGCCCTGGGTCTATAAGAAAGCCAGCCATGGAGAACAAGCCAGTAAGCAGCACTCCTCCATGGCCTCTGCATCAGGTTCCTTCCCTGACTTCCTTCAATGATGAGCAGTGATGTGGAAGTGTAAGCCAAATAAACCCCTTCTTCCCCAAGTTATTTTTGGTTGTTGTGTTTCATCATAGCAATAGTAACGCTAGCTAGGACATGGTTTTATGCATATTTGCATGTTAGTAGGCACATGTGTGTGAATATGCATGTGGGTGTGTATGTAGTAGGACTGAGGTCAATGAGAATTATCTCCAATTTCTCTTCCATCTTATTCATCAAGACAGAAGGGCTCACCAGTTCAGCCAGCCTTGCTCGCCAGCTTGCTCAAGAGATCCCATTCCCACCTTCCAAGGCTAGGATGAAAGGTGGTCCACCACACCCCCCAGTACTTTAGGTGGGTTCTGGGGATCCAGACGCCGACTCTCATCCTTGCGTGGCAAGTGCTTTCATCACTGAGCAATTTCCCCAGCTCCAGTTTATTCGTCTTTGTCCCCAGCAAAGGACACTCAGTTTTTGTTGAAATGAGTTGCTACATATTAGAGATGTTCATTTTGGAACTCTGTTATCAGACATAGGGCGTGAAGTACTGACTCATTCTTACTGGAGCTCTGATTTTTGGGACCACTCCTCAGAAACAGATCCAAGGAGATATCAAATTGACAACTATGGCGGTTCTGGGAGTTTCTGTAGATGTGTCTCCTTTGGGTGACAGGTCTGAAGGTCTTGTCTGGCATAGATGTTGCTAGAAAGGGTATGCTTCTGATTGAGCATGGGTGGGCATCTTGGATGATGGGGTACTGGCTGCTCCAAGCCCTTGGGAACTGTTGATTCTCGCAGTGGGACCTGGAACAGATGCAGCTCACTCTTTTTGATCTGAGGAAGAAAAGTTTCGGAAACTGGCAGACTTATTTTTCAGGCCCTTATACTGTTTTTTAAATTAAAACAGAAAGAATACCCCAAAGCACTGAGATGGGCATTGAAATTGGAAGTGAAGAAAGCCCAGCTCAGATCCTGCCACTGTGGCAGAACTACTCTTTGTTTGTGTCTTGCCCACATTCTAACTGAGTCCATGCCACTGAGAGCTTTAAAAGCCTAGACATACTATGGCCCCAGTGACAACAGTGTTTTGCTTTTTTTTTTCATACAACAATAGCAAACTTTGTCTCTATTTCAATGAAAAAATGACAGATGCAGGGCAGAGCACATGGACCATTTGTAACTTTCATATGAGTTGAAAATTTTTCTTTGAAAAGTCTGTCATTTTAACCAGTAGAGCCATTTCTGCTTGATTATTAAACAACCATAATAACAAGGTCAGTGAGAAATTATTTATTTTCTGTGAGGAATTTTATGTCACAGTTCATAGCTATAGGAATAAGATGGTCACCATTTGCTGATTACATAGCTGACGGGCTGTCAGAATTGATGGATAGTGTGACAGAGTGTGCAGAGGCATAAGAAGAATCCTGGGCCCATCTTAGAAACCAAGATGGATCTCTGTGAGTTCGAGGCCAGCCTGGTCTACCAAGGGAGTTCCAGGACAGGCTCCAAAGCTACAGAGAAACCCTGTCTCGAAAAAAAAAAAGAAAAAAAAAAAAGCTTCCATCATCCAAAGAACAAGGCTACTAGAAAGGCGTTGGTTTGTTGTCTACTGGATAAACTGGTTGTGAGATCCTGAAATGATGCCAGATATGCCCATGGAGGCCACCCTACTGAAGTTCTGGATGGGCGTCGTGAGTGACAGTCTGGATTAGTGCGACACATGGTGTGGCAGTATTTAAGCAAATATTCTTTCCTTGGTATACTGTGCCATGGTTAGAGCATTTGGTGATGCCAGCCATACTAACGGTCACATCTAGCTGTTGTTTCTTTTTTAAACTACAGGGTTTCTTTGTGTAGCCCTGGCTGGCCTCTAACTTGGTCTGTAGACCAGGCTGACCTCAAACTCACAGGGATTCACCTGCCTCTCCCTCCTAAGTGTTGGAATTAATTCCACTTTCACTGGAATTTAAAAATAAAATATAAGTAAGAAGTGTGAAGTCTACTTTTAATTATTAGTTAGTTTAGCTGAATCTTTGAGTATTTACTGTGTATCAGAGCTGTATTAGATTCTGAGGACAAAGACTTGCCCCAAAGGGCTTATTGACTCCATGGAGATAGATAATTATAGGAGAGGAGGGACAGGGGGCTGGAAGGACTTGGCAACAGAAAAGGTTTCCCTGAGGAAATGATCTTGCACTGAGCTACACACACACAAAAAAAATTCTCAGTACCAAAGAGGGATAGGAAGGCATTCAGAGCAAGAGGAAATAGAGGAAATGCCTGTGGGGACAACTCCGGATGAGAGGGTGTGAGGGAGATGGAGGAGGCCGGGCGAAGACTGAGTACCTAGTATAGTGATGAGAGGGTGTGAGGGAGATGGAGGAGGCCGAGCGAAGACTGAGTACCTAATATAGTGATGAGGAAATGGTAGGAGGCCAAGTAGCTATGGGCCAGGTTAAACAGGGTTTCATAGTCTCAAGACAATATTGCCTTTATCTAGTACCTAAGCCACAGCAGGCTGTGTTTTGAAGAGATCATTCCTACTTGAAGGTGAAGAATGGATTAGAAAGAAAGCAGGTGCAATCAGCCTAATTGAAAAGTTGTTGCAGTGTTGTGGGTAAGAGATGAGAATACCTCTATTAGGATGGAGCTGGTAGACAGAGGAGAGGAACATGGACTGTGGGTGTCCTCAATCGGTGATATTGATATCATTGCTGTTAGATTGGATGGTGAGGGTGTTTGGAGAAGGCGTAAAGGGTACTCTTAGGGTGACGTTTAGGCTGTGTGCTCTGGAAGGAAAGCATCGTCTTGCCCAAATAGTACACAGCAGTGTTAGGGTTGTAGCACAGTGAACCATGATACCCATGAACTCTCCAGAGTTGGGATGGCAACCAAGAGATTGATGCTTTACCCAACAGAGTAAATCCTAAGGAATAACTCCGTCAGCTGGTGTGAATGAAGCCCAAGATTTTTTCCCTGTATTACTGGCCAGTGTCATTTTGGTTCATTACTTGTGTCGAGTAGGTGTGATGATTAATTTTGGTTCAGTTTAAGTGGATTAAGAAATGCTGAGGAGTTTAGTAAAGCTCACTTTGGTTGTGTTAGTAAAAAATTTCTAGAGTCAGTTAATCCTGGGGGCTCTGACCCAAACAGTGGATGACCCCTAGATAGATTTATTATATGATGGCATTCTGGGAGGTGGTGGAAGACAGAAGGTTGGAACTAGTTGGAGCAAATAGGTCGCTGGGGGTGTGTTCTTGAGGGCTAGATCTTGCCCTGGTTTCTTGTAGTATACTGTTCTCTCTGCTTCTTGTCCATCATGGTGTGAACTCCTCTGCTCTGCTCTGCCTTTCTGCTGTGATGGATTGACACTAAACTGTGGGTAATGTAAATAAATTCTCCCTTGATTTTCTTCAGTATTTGACTAACACAGCAGGTCATTCTTTTCCATCAGTACTCTTTGAGGCTTTCTCTTTGCCCACCACCCATTTTTTTGAAGACAGGGTGGTCTCACGCAGCCCCAGCTGGCCTTGAACTAACTGTGGATAGTCGAGGCCTTGAACTCCTGAACCTGTCTACCTTCCAAGTGCCGAGATTACAGGCATGTGCCACACATTCAGCTTCTGTGGGCATTCTCTGTGGTACTTGCTTTGATCTGACTTCAAGTGGGACTAAAGTGATTTGATCATCCTGTCTTCTTTTTCCTTCCATTGCAGTGATACCTGATTTGTATTTTAATGAATAAAGCTTGCATGAAGATCAGAATGCAAAGCTAAGCCACTAGAAGCCATGGAGTAGTGGAACACACCTTTAATCCCAGGATTTGGGAGACAGAGGCAGGTGGATTTCTGTGAGTTCAAGGCTACCCTGGGCTACACAAACTTGATCCAGAAACAGATCCAGGTAGTGGTGGCTCACACCTTTAATCCCAGCCCTAGGAAGGTAGAGACAGGAGTATGATATGGCTGGGCAGAGAGAGGAATATAAAGGGAAAGAGACAGGAGTTCACTGGAGTTTGGAGTCTGAGATTTTTGTGGAGATAGGATCTTGCCCTTTGGTCTGAAGATTTGGTAGAGGTAAAAGGTCTCTCTGTAGTGGTTGACTGCTTTGCTTTTCTGATCTTCAGCTTGAATCCTAATATCTGTTTCTGATTTTATTGTTCATGCTACATCCCATTTCTCCTTTTGATGCAAGAGATATTGTGGCATTTTTCAAGAGCACAGAATAGGTGAGGATAGATACTGGGTACGAATTCTACTGTTCATATACCAGTTGGTGCCTCCATCTGCAAAGGAGATATTCTAGAGTATGATGATTATTTCAGAGTGTTGCTGTGGGGAGTAAGTGAGCTAATAAATACACAGCCCTTTAAACAAGCCATGTGCTTGTGACTCAAGAAACACCTTTCTCAGTGAGGCTGGCCTTGTGCTCTCTTTGAAAGAGAACTGGAGACTGTCATTCAAAGATTGAACAACTCTGAGTCCATAATATCTACTGGGTTGTGACGTAGTAACTTATAATTCATGTATTCGTAAATATGGTAAAAAATTGGTAAAAAAAAATGTATTGCACAGCCTGTAGTCCTTTGTCCAAGGGGTGTACTAATGGAGACAAAAGCTTATGCCTCTGCAGAACACGGCATGGTTGGGAAGAAGATGCACATGTGAGATTTTCTTTGAGCTAGGGTCTCATCTAGCCCAGGTTGATGCCCCATTTTCCTCTGAAGCTTGAGTTGCTGATCCTCTTTAAGCTGCAGTTTCTCATCTGTGAAATGGAGACAGTTGTGGGTTGTGAGGGGAATGGAAATTATGGCTATGCTAAGAAAAAAAATTATTAGATGTTGGATGTTATTGTTAGTTAAAGCATGCAGGTCAGTTTGTCAGGCTGATGAGGGAGCACTTCACTAAGTGCAAAGTACTGCTCATTCATTATTGCTGCTCAGGGCTTATGACTTTTGGCAGCATTCCAAATAGGTTAGGTAGCTGTGTGATCGAGATGTGGATGAACAGGGTGTTGGTGTAGTCAGTTTAGTGTCATTGGACACAAAGACTTGCATATACTTGTGTTGCAAGGGGAAGGCCACTTGTTGGTTCCCAGCTGCTCAGCCCCGAAATAATCACACAGAAATCATATTATTTAAATCACTGTTTGGCCCATTAGCTCTAGCTTCGTATTGGCTAACTCTTACATCTTAATTTAACCCATTTCTATTAATCTGTGCATCACCACGAGGTCATAGCCTACCAGCAAAGTGTCAGCACATCTGTCTCCATCAGCATCTCCATGGCTTCTCCCTACTCTGCCTCCTTTCTCCCAGCATTGCTTAATTTTCCCCACCTAACTAAGTTCTGCCCTATCAACAGGCCAAGGCATTCTTTATTCACCAATGGTATTCACAGCATACAGAATCCTACATTATACTTGGTGATGAGATTGTCTTCAGCAGCAGCAGCAGCAACAGTGTCTTTCTGTGCTCTGACCTTTCCTTTCCTGACTCCAACGCAGAGGAAGTGTTGATGAATAAGTGGCAGTTTCGGTAGGAAGTTGAGCAGGTTAGGAATCTGTTGGCTTTTCGGCTATGCTCTTCTGGTGTTGAAATTGCCAAATGCTTCATAAAATATTTGGCTCCTGGGTGACTTTGTTGCTTTTGGGTTTTCCCAACGTTGAAACAAGATGGATTTTCAGTTAGCAGCTTAAAATGTATTTAAATTATCCCAAGGAAGAAGTGAGTGCTTTTAAAGTGAAAGGTTGTACTATACAGAGCCTCTTCCTTCACTCCAGGAAGAGTTCTCCATGGTCGACAGCATTCTTTGAACATCATGTTAGCTGTGACCTGTGTTTCTGAATGGAGACAGTGGGTCTTCCTCTAGGGGGTCTTCCTTTTCAGTTTCTTTTCTCCTCCTCTTCCCCTCCTTTGTTTCTTTGCTTTAATTGCTAGGGCTTGAATCCCAGGTCTCATGTTAAGTGAGGCCTACCACTGAGTTATAACCTAGCCAAAGCACTGCACCTCCTTTCTGGATGCGGATACTGAGACTGACCTCCATGACATGACTTGACACCTGCACAGGCTCTTTGGATACTGGTGTCACAGGACAGGCAGTTCAGCTCTTCATCCCTTCCCTTTGGATCCTTCTCTGAGAGCAGGACACTTGTCCTTATCAGCCCTGTGCTTTCTCTTGAATGACATTTATTGGAGATAGTGAATGCTACATGCTCCGTTTACTCCTTTACCTCCCTTGTCTCTTGTTGCCCATGGGATAAAGCCCAAATCCCTTAAGATGGTACAAAAATTCCTTTAAGCTGCCCAGCCCCAGCCTGTTTCTCACCTCTCAGGGTGTCACCTGCCACTGTTTGTATCTTCTCTGCATTGTCTGTCTGCTGATGCTCTCATTTGTCATTTCTCAGAAGGATGCTTGCCAGTCTGTTTTCTTTCTCCTTGTCTGTTGGTCTCCCTGCAATTGGATGCCTTGCATGCTCCCAGAGTCATGTAGCAGGGCCTGGTGTGAGCATCCTTCGCAGTGTATTATAAAGGGGTTTGGTACTGTTTTCCATGCTGGACTACATGTGCCTGTGTTTCCTTCGGTGCCTGGTTCCAGCGCTTATCAAGGATTCATTAAATGACCCATCTTCTAGAAATGACTGTCCTGTGTACTTACACATTTCATCTGCCTTAAGAGTATACTATACTACAAGTAAAAAAAAAAATACCGTTTTATGGTGCCAAGTAAAAAAAAAAAAAACAAAAAAACAAAAAATACCGTTTTATGGTGCCAAGTTAAAAAAAAAAGAGTATACTATATTTTCCTTTAAGAAAATTAAACATATATGCATGTGTCTGTGTATATATGAATGCATACAGGATTTAGTTTGGAAACAACTGGGTTAAGAATTATGTAGAATTAAGAACAATGTAGAATTTTTATTCAGTGTTCTGTCAGTAGAGGTTAGAAGTCAATCAGTATCATTTCATCCACTTGTGTTTTTGGATAGCGTCTCTTACTGGTCTGAAGCTAATCTCTCTGACGAATGAGGGGGTCCTGTTGGCTTAACCTCCCCACCATTGAGATTGCAAGCTTGTACTACCACACCTAATCTCTTCTGTTTGTTTGTTTTTTGAGAGAGGGTTTCTCAGTGTAACAGCCCTGGCTGTCTTGGAACTCACTCTGTAGACCAGGCTGGCCTCAAACTCTCAGCTCCGGATGTCTCTGCCTCCCAAGAGCTGGAATTAAAGGCATGTTCCACCACTGCCTGTTTTTTCAGTCTTTGTTAAGTTTTAAGATTTTTATAATCTTGCTTTTTGTTTGCCCAGACTGGCATCAAACTGATGATCCTCCTGCCTCGGCCACTGAGTACTGAAATTAAACATGAAACACCACCACACTTATGGGATTTTAAGTTTTTAAAGTGGTTTTCTGCCTGGTGTGTGTTGGGGTAGGAGAGGATGTACCTGTCTACATTCAGTCGTGATGGGATGTGGTGGCACCAAGGAAAGCTGTCCAAGCAGCATCAGTACCAGCAGAATAACATCAGGGCCTGTGAGGGCTTCCCTGGCTGGGGCCCACTTATCCTCACCCCTCCTGAGCCTTACGTATTTGAGGCTATAGGTGCTACTTTTGTCTCTTTGCCAGTCTCCTGAGGTGGTGGCTGTGACATCACACCCTTATCCTGTGGCTCTGAAGAACACTGTAACACTGATGTGTTGGTGATATGAGTCTAGTCACCTCTGATTTCTCATTGTTAGGAGATTCACCAGAGTCAGCATCTTTGACAATAAATACAATTCCACTGTGATAAATGCATGCTAGCAAGGGAATTGGTTGTAGTGACACAGGTATGACTCAAAGAACTGTCAGCTTCTGAGAGCCGTATTTGTATCTCCCCCATCTCCTGCAACCTTTTTATGTGTCTCACTATCTGCAGAATAGCTTCCTCTACTTCACCATGCTTGTGGCCTAGTCTTAAAGTCTGCAATTGAAGCTGCCAGCTTGATCACCATCTTTGACTCCTTCAGAGACCTTAATAGGAAAGATAAAGTGATTAGCCTGTGTTTGTAAAAACTAGGCTTCTTGTGAGTTCCCATTGCAGTTAACGGGGAAGTGGGTCCTTCCAGGAGGCTGGGTTATTTTATTTATTTACACATTTAATTTATTTACTTTATTTTTTATTTGTTATCATTTATTTATTCAGCCTGCCTCATCTAGGGAGTTTGGGATTAGACAATATACTACATGCTTTTCTGAATGATACTGATTCTGGAATTTAAAGAAGGAATTTCACACCTGGCATAGTGGTGTACACCAGTAATCCCTGTACTCAGAAGGCTGAAGCAAGAGATCCTGAGTTCAAGGCCAACCTGGGCTCCATAGTATATTCTTAAAAAGGCAGGATACTTCCACTGATGTAAGGGCAGGGTAGCCCTGGCCCAGCTGGCCTGTGTTTGGACTGGATTCTAAGCACTAGTCAAGACCAATGCTACAGTTTTCATCAGCTGATAGAATTTAGAGATTTCCTTTGCTTTCTCTTCAGAGATGGATGATAGGACCTGACAAGTAATTGTGTCTTAATGGATTTCTTCCTCTGTGACGGAGAATGGAAACTCTGAGTGAAAATTGCTAAATTACCAAATACTCACTTGTACATGTATGTACATGAATAGCTTGCTCAACCTCCAGAACCTTGCATCCAACTCAGCCTCCCCTAACAGGCTCCCCAGACTCCTAACACACCCCAAGTTTGAGAAGCTTGTCCCTAGGTTGTGGCATCTGCTGGATGGAAATCATATTCACCTCTGAAATAGGCTGTCTTGAAAGGGTTCTCGAGGGAAGCAGCAGCACTGAGCACTGTCTCTTTAGGCGGCCGACTGTCCTCCCACTGCCTCGGCCACACCCACATTTATTCTGATGCTGTGGTTCAGTCTGGGTTATCACAGGCAGACTCTTATTCTACCCAGAGCCTTTTACCTACATAACATTAAATAAGCCCAGTTTATTTGCTTACCAAATTGCTGTGTCGTTTAGTATTTTCCTCGGGAACTGACTGATTACATCATCCCCATGGTGTCATTTATTGTGTTTCTCTGTCCTAATGAGTGACCAGGATCACAGGCTTCCACCACCAGCCTGAATTTTTCCTTCCCTCCTTTCTTCCCTCCCTTCCCTCTTCTATTCATCTGTCCTTGGCTGGGTCTCACTCTGTAGCCCAGGCTGACCTAGACTTCATTGTGTAACTCATGCTGTTTCATATGTACAAATCCTTCTGCCTCTCAAGCCTTGGATTCCAGGTGTGTTTGAAGTTAGGTATTTTGATAGGAATGAATACTTCTTAGATGGCTTATAGACTTCACTAGGAGACTTAGACTCTTGTTATGTTAGCAAGTATTTGCGCCAAGTCACTTTGCAAACATCACTCATTAAAGTTTGCAAGTTATCTTTGAGTAGCCAGTAAATGCTGAGCACAAAATAGACGGACCTGAGTTTAGTTACTGACATTGAGCCAGGACTTGGTTCTCCATTAGAAGTGATTGCAACTCTTGATAACATCTTGTGGTTTAAAGTAACTTGGCGTGGACAGTGGAGTGGATATTAACAACTATCTTCATTGAGTCCTAACCTAGTGGGCTACATAGAGTAGTTGGATCTGTACTGACTACATTCTGTCCTGTGTTCCTCTGCCTGTCTTTTATAGATAGACATTTTATGTGTACTGACTACATACTGGCCTGTGTTCCTCTCCTGTCTTTTATAGATAGACATTTTATGTGTACTGACTACATACTGGCCTGTGTTCCTCTGCCTGTCTTTTACAGATAGACATTTTATGTGTACTGACTATATACTGTCCTGTGTTCCTCTGCCTGTCTTTTATAGATAGACATTTTATGTGTACTGACTACATACTGGCCTGTGTTCCTCTGCCTGTCTTTTATAGATAGACATTTTATGTGTACTGACTACATACTGGCCTGTGTTCCTCTGCCTGTCTTTTATAGATAGACATTTTATGTGTACTGACTACATACTGGCCTGTGTTCCTCTGCCTGTCTTTTACAGATAGACATTTTATGTGTACTGACTATATACTGTCCTGTGTTCCTCTGCCTGTCTTTTATAGATAGACATTTTATGTGTACTGACTACATACTGTCCTGTGTTCCTCTGCCTGTCTTTTATAGATAGACATTTTATGTGTACTGACTATATACTGTCCTATGTTCCTCTGTTTGTCTTTTATAGATAGGTGTTTCTTCCCTGAGAAGACTCGATCTCTCTTGTTTTCAACCCTTGATTTTCTTTGGAGGGAGAGGATCTCATTCTCTGACATGTCTCTTATTTTTTCCCAACTCTGTATCTGAGTTATGTATGATTCTTTGCCTAGGTGTCATTTTAACTTATTTCTTCCTATAAGGGATGTTTACCTCTGCCTTTCTGCTTGGACAACTAGTAGATATAAATCTTAAAACTTAATTTAATATGTTGACTATCACTAAAACTTACTGAAATTTTCTGTCCACTTTTATTATATATATATATATATCTTTATGTTTTATTGTTTTTTGATACAGGGTTTTTTTGTAGCCCAGGTTAACCTGGGACTCACATGGTAGTCAGTGATGACCTTAAACTCCTGCTCTTTGCCTCAACTTTCCAAATGCTATGCATACAGTTAGGGTCACCACACCTCGTCTTTAAACCATATATTGTTTTTGTATCAAAAAATAGTTTATTTATTTATGTGTGTGTGTTTGTTTTCATGTGATGGCATTAATAAGAAAGTTAGAGTACAACTTGGTGGGGTTAGTCATTTTTGCTACACATGTAGCATTGGACATTTCTCCTCTGCCTGCCTGTTCCCAAATAACTGGCAGCCGCTTCCCAAATAATTGACTTGGAGGCTTAGTCTTACTTATAAATGCTCAGCCAATAGCTCGCGCTTAATACTCTCACACTCTAAGTTAACTCTTATTCCTTATTTACACTCTGTCATGTGGCGGTATTTTTATTACTAGCATGGCATGTTCCTCTTCTGCTCCCTCTACGTCTGGCTGGTGACTGCTCACTGGTCCCTTCTCCTTCCCATCATCCTTAGTTTGTTTGCCCCACCTATGTTTGCCTGGCTGCTGGCTCATCAGCATTTTTATTAAACCATTTTGAGTGACAAATCTTTACAGTGTATAAGAGGATTATTCCATAGCACGCACATGATCAGGTCAACAGGATGGGTAGCAAGTGCTTTTACACTGAACCATTCTGTACTATTATTGTTGCTGTCCTTGTTTTACAAGGTTTCTCTGTGTAGCCCTGGCTCTCCTAGAACTAGCTCTGTAGACCAGGCTGGCCTTGGGGATTTGCCTGCCCTTGCCTCCCAAGTGCTGGGATTAAAGGTGTGCACTGCCGCAACATGGCTCTATTTTTGTTTTTTAAGACAGAATCTCATTTAGCCCAGGCTGGCCTCATATTTGCTATATAGCCAAGAATGACCTTGAACTTCTTGATCTTCCTGCCCCCCTCCTGTTTTTGAGACAGGAGAGTGGCTAACTCTCAGTTAAGTTTTAATCACTTCTGAGTTCAAAACAGAAACCTCTTGGTGGTATAGTTCCCTCTTACATGGAAAATGTTGCCAGCTGTATAAAAATCATTTCTTTTTGTAAATGTTTTGTTTATTTTGAAACTAGGTTTCAAAGAGCTCAGGCTGGCCTGGGACTTGTGACTGTTTTTTCATGCATTTTCTGCTATATCATATTTGTATACGTATAAATGTATGCAGGTACATGTACATGTGTGTACTTGTGGAGGTCACAAGTTAGCATTGGGTGTCTTCTTTAGTTGCCTTCCATGTTCTTTTTGGAGATTTTTGAGGCAGCCTCTCACTGAGCTTGGGGCTTACCTGTTTGGTCAGACTAGCTAGCCAGTAAGCCCCAGGGCTGTCTTGTCTCTGCTTTGAGGGTGCATGTTGCTGTGCCTAGCTTTTATGTGAGTGTTGGTGACTGAGTTTAGGTCCCCATGCTTGTGCAGCAAGTACTTTACTAAAGGAGTCATCGCTCCACATCCTGTTTTTTGTTCGTTTGCTTTTGTTTTTTTATGCTGAGGATTTATACATGTTAGGTGACAGCTCCAGCCCCTAAACATGTATTTAAAAGTGGTTTGTTAAAGGTCAGTGATATAGTTTGGTGGATAAACGTACTTGCTACCAAGCCTAAAGATCTGGGACTTACATGTAGAAGGAGAAATCCTACTCCTACTCCTACCGTAGGTTGTTCTCCGATCTACATGTGCAAACACACACACACACACATACACACACACACACACACACACTGTGACACATGCCTGTGCGGGCATCTCTATACACACTCAATAAATAAATAAATGTAATAACAATAGCTTATTAAGTCAAATTTCTTGAGTTTAGGTGATAGTTTAATATGTATTTGGAATGTTAATTTATTGTTAATTTTAGCCTGTAAGCAAAGAAAATTGTGACTTTTTGCTCTTGTATTTATTTGTTTATTTATTTTTAGGAAATTCATACAAATGAAAAGGAAGTAACAGAGAAGGAAGTCACTCTTCACTTGTTGCCAGGTAATGGTCATGTTAACATCATATCTCACCTATAGCTCAAGGCCAAAGATAGATGATGTCATCCCTAGTGTTGCTATTATAAACTCTTTTGTTTTCATGCTCTGGCACATAACAATGATGATGATGTATCCTAACAAAGATGTCAAGGTCTTCAGTTACTACACACCTGACCCAGAGGTTACAACATTTGGAAAAAATTTCCTTGTTTCCCTTTCCTCCTATGTGATGGGAAATTCTCACTTCTTTCACAAGCCAGTGAAGCCTTTTTGAGGATGTCCTACCTGGTTTTGTCTAGTATTTCTGGTCTCCAATCAAGAAAATCCTAGACCCTGGAAGAATCCGATAGTCTGCATGTCCTTCTTGCTGCCTCTAACCATAGTTGCTCTCAACTCTCACAGCTGCCTGGGCCTCCCAGCACTGGCCGTGGAGGCCTCACCTGACTGTCTGCTTGTGTATTTCAGCACAGGTACCAGAGATACTAGGGCTGGCGGGGTTACTGGAGCTCTGCTTGGAAGTCATTCATTATGAAGGAGCCTGGATTGGGTTGACTGTTTTTGAGACAGGAGAGTGGCTAACTCTCAGTTAAGTTTTAATCACTTCTGAGTTCAAAACAGAAACCTCTTGGTGGTATAGTTCCCTCTTACATGGAAAATGTTGCCAGCTGTATAAAAATCATTTCTTTTTGTAAATGTTTTGTTTATTTTGAAACTAGGTTTCAAAGAGCTCAGGCTGGCCTGGGACTTGTGACCCTTCTGCCTCCCTCTCCTGAATACTGGGCTCACAGATGTGCATGTTGCATCCAGTTCCAAAAAGTTTTTGTTTTTCTTATAATGTGTGTTTTCCTGTAACAAGGATGCCTAACTTTTTATTAACTTTTTGTCCCCCTCCCAAGGCAGAGTTTCTGTATAGCCCCTGTTGTCCTAGAACTTACTTTGTAGACCAGGCTGGCCTTGAGGATCTGCCTGCCTCTGCTGGGATTAAAGGTGTGTGCCACCACCAGCCTGCTGTTATTCTTTAAAGCTAGATTAAATGAATTTTTAGCCAACAAGTGAATTCAAAGGTGAAGAAAGCCAGAGGGAAGCCCTGAGGTGGGGGGGGAAGATGGTTATCTATTAGATGACAAGAAAATTCCTTTGTTGTTATTGCTAAATTGGCTCTCTTATGGTGTGGGAAGTCCTTCTGTATATGTGCTGCTTTTATTGGTTAGTGAATAAAGAAGCTGCTTTTGTCCAGTGGCTTAACAGAATATAGCCAGGTTAGAAAACATATAGAGAGAGAGTAGGCAGAGTCAGAGACGCCATGTAGCGCCACCGAAGGAGTCAGATGCCTGGGAACTTTACTGTAAACCATGAGCCTTATGGTAAAATATAAAATAATGGAAATGAGTTAATTTAAGATGTATGAGCTAGCTAGAAATACGCTTAAGCTATTGGCCAAACAGTATTGCAGTTAAAATAGTTTCTGAGTGATTATTTGGGGTCTGGGTGGCCGGGAACAAACGAGCAGCCTCCACTCTTATTTCCTTAATGTCCTTCTCTTCCTGTCCTCACCCAAACACCAGCAGAGTTTTCTCTTCTAGGGAGCAGAGGATGCTCACCTAGGTCTAGCCCTAGTGATTTTTGGCTGTGGAATATGTCCCTGCAGATGGAGCAGGGGAGGTGGTGCATCGAGAGGAAATGCTTTGAACTAAGAAAGAGAGACTATGCCCCCTCCCCACCTTATGATCTCTTTTTCCCTCTCATCCTCCAACATGAGCCCGCACCTCTGACATCTGAGGAAGCTGCACAGAAAAGCCCTGGCTTACACAGGAAATGGCGCTGAGTTCTGAATCCAGGCCCTGCTGACCACCCTGCCTACCTTTGCTCCACTTCCAGGATCCCTGTTGTGGGACACCTGCTGGGTCAAAGTAGTAAAAACACCAAGATCTGCACTACAGAAGGTGGCTGAAAGTCAGGGCAAAGGGGCTCTAATCCCAGCATTTGGGAGGCTGAGGCAGGAGGATAATTGTGAGTTTAGGCCAGCCCAGGCTACTCAATGAATCAAAGCTAGTCTGTGTAATATGGTGAGACCCTGTTTCCAAACAAAGGAGAGGGAAGAAGCTTGAGCTCCTGAGTGGTTGGAGAAATCCCAGCATGACGGTCTCTGAGCCGTGTGGCTCTGCCTGCTCTGGAGTGCGCTGCTGCCGAGTGCTGCGCTGTACTGGGTGCTTGTCCCGGTGCTCGCAGCTCTGGGCCTTCCCTGAGGCCTCTGAGGAGAGCTCGCTTTGGTTTCCATCAGGTGAACAACTGCTTTGTGAAGCCAGCACAGTCCTGAAGTATGTGCAGGAAGATTCCTGTCAGCGCGGTGTCTATGGGAGACTCGTCTGCACTGACTTCAAGATTTCCTTCCTGGGGGATTACGACTCAGCCTTGGATAACGGCGGTGTACGTATGAGCTGCGTCTGCAGAGTGGTAGGGAAGGTGCAGCCGTGACTCCGGTGCTGTCCCTGCAGCTTTCTCCTCCCAGCCCATGCTGGTGGTCTGCTCTCGCCCTTCAGGGGCTCCCTCCAGCAGGAAGACCTAGAAATCACCACCTGTGCTTCCTGCTTGCTCGCTTTTGCCCCTCTAAGCTGACTTCACCAACTTTCCCCAATTTCTTCTGAATTCAGCACAGCATGAGTCACCCGCTGGTACAACCTCTCCTCTCCCATGTACAGTTTCTTATGTTCCCTCTTTCACAGATTTGGGCGCTTAGGTCTGGAGTGCGACCCTTGAGCTTGGGTTGTTTCTGTTTGATCTGAATCTAGTTGCAGTGTTGTTTGAGACTTGTGTCTCCTTAGGGGTGAGCGATAGAGGAAGGACAGCACTGCACCCCAGTGGGAACCCCACTGGACCCTGCCTGTTCCCCATGTGCCAGTGCCCTGGACCCCTGTGTTTCGTATAAAGCAGCACTGTTGCTACTTCCCAGGCTGGCCTCCTGTACCACTGTCTGTTGCAGGGCTTGACTCCTAGTTCTGAGCAAACACAGCTTTTGCCAAATACTTGACTTTCCAGCTGCTTCCCCAAAGCCCAGATAGCTTTGTCTCCGTCTGCCTGCACTGTGTGCAGAAGTGCTAACCTGTCACTTGTACACTTGGTTTTCAGTGGCACAGAAGTGGCGTGTTCTCCCTGGGTTGAAACAGCTGGTGCTCATGGGATTTTCTCTGTTGTACTGCAGCATCCCTTTACTTGGGGGCCTGGGGGAGATGCCTTTCTTCATTTATCTCTGTAAAGTGAAGAATAATGATTTGCTTTGCTATGAATGTCCGAGTTCATTGAAAGGAGTCGTAGTTATTTCCTTTTGTTTTTTTTTCTTTTTAGGAAACTCAGTTTAAGAATAAGATAGTAGGAGAAAATGATGTTCCCCTTCACTGTGTGGATCAGATTTATGGAGGTGAGTGTCTCCTTCCTTTGTTGCATTGCCTGCCTCAGAACATAGAGCAATAATGATATCTTATAGTCTGTTCAACTGTGCTGCATAAGTTACCTTATGGAAAACAGCTTTGGGAATTGTAAGTGCAGCATGGATAGCTCACCCAGGGTTACTTGGTTTGAGATGAACCAAGCTGGGCTTGCATCCTCTTCTCTCTATCTCATTCTTTTTTTGTTAAGATTTGTGTGTTAGTGTACGTACTTGTGTGGGTGTGCATGTGGAGATCAGAAGACAGCATGCAGGAGCTTCTCCGTGCGTCCTGGGGATCAGACTCAGGTCATCAGGCTTAGTGGGGAGGCTTACTTACTTACCTACTCACCTAGTTTTTTTGGGAATGTGGTAAGAGAGTATTCTGTTTGCTTGGTTGTTTGATTTAATGTAGCCCACTAGCCTCAGACTTCTGATTTTCTTGCCTCCGGCTCTTGCTCCCAAGTGCTGAGTTTTCAGGTGCAAGCCACCACACCTAGCCTAAAACCTGCTTTTTCTAACACGCACACAAATCGGTTAAGGCTCACTATAATGGGCATATCTTGACACACATTAAATGCTTATATGACAGTGTCCTTAGAAAACAGCACCATGATCAGTCAGTATACACAATGAAAACTTAAAAAAAACTTTTAAAAAAGAAGAAAAGAAAAACTTGAGCCGGGTGTGATGGTGCACACCTTCAATCCCAGAAGGCAGAGAGGAAGGTGGACTTCTGAGTTTGAAGCTACCCTAATTTATAGAGTGAGTTCCAGGACAGAAGTCTTGTCTCAAAACAAAACAAAAAAAAACAAACAAAAAACATGGATCCTGGGAACTGAACCCTGGTCCTCTGGAAGAGCAGGAAGTGCTCATAGCTGCTGAGCTGTCTCTCAGGCCCATCAGAGCTGGGCTTTCTTTAGACTGGTGGAGTCTGGTCTGTTCATTTGAGTCTTAGTCTTATTCCAGAGGAATAAAGAATCCTGTTGGAAGCCTGATGTGGTGGCACACACCTTTAATCCCAGCACTTTGGATGTAGAGGCAAGTGGATCTCATAGTTTGAGGCCAGTCTGATCTACAAACTTAGATCCAGAACAGCCAGAACTGCACTGAAGACAAAAAGAAAAGAATACTTTTGGGAGTGACTTCCATCCTTAGACGCTAACAGTCTACCTGTTCCTTTAGTGTTAATTTGTCGCCATGTAACAGTCATTTCTACTCATAATTTTGTCTTTGATCCGTAGTGTTTGATGAGAAAAAGAAGCCTCTGTTTGACCAACTGAAGAAATACCCAGAGAAGCTTATTATCCACTGCAAAGATCTGCGGGTGCTACACTTTTGTCTGAGGTACACAAAGGAAGAGGAAGTCAAAAGGGTAACTAGTTACATCTGTTTTTAGGTTTATTTCCCATCAGGATTTCCCCCACTGACTAGGTTTTGCTTATATTGCCTGAAGGTGGAAGGAAGCTTTTCACTCTGAAGCTGATGTCAGCTGCAATCTCATTCTCGGATTAATGTGTGAGAGATAGTTGGGACAAGCATGACTGGTTTTATTTGGCATGTATAACCTTGAGTCCTTCAGTTTATAGTGCTGGTTACCTAGAACTACTAAGGGGTGAGTGGGAGGTGATGAGTGAGGTCAGGGTTTGCTTGGGGATGGGGAGGAAAAGACAGCTAAGGCTGATCTTCCCCTAGAGTCTGTCTACCACAGGAATGCTGACTCCCGAGAATCTGTGTGTTTGCCTCTGCGAAACAGCAGTTGTTTCATGAGCAAAGTCGGTTCATCAGATGCACCTGTAAAGACTAAGCATCATTTCCTGGTAGATGCACAAGTTGCAATCAGGAAATGGCTGTACCAGTTTGCTACGATTCCTTATAATTTCCAAGGTTTTTCTTGCTGAGATAGGGACAGTGTCAGACTTGCTCCTCTCATGGTACGCACATTAGGGAAAGCCCAGCAAGATGCCAGTTTGTTTATACTGTCTTATCTGCAATGAATTATGCACACTTTAGGTAATGCTCTAATTTTCTTTGAAATAGTATGGTAGTTCAGTTAGAATAATGAATGTGATTATAATATAATACCTATTGTGAGCAGGCAAAAAATGCTATAGCTAGAGAAAATTCCCCAAGAAACAAAGCATTTCCTTTAAACAATTATTTTTGTTACTTATCCAAACATACTTTTGATTAACACAATAGACAGACAGAGAGAACAGCGACAGATTTCTTTTCTTTTTTTCCTTTTGAGACAAGGTCTTGTGTAGCCCAGGCTGGCCTTAAATGCTCTCTGTTGCCGGGAATGACCTTGAAGCTTTGATTCTCCTCTTTTCTCCTGAGTGCTGGGACTATAAGCATGTTCTACTAGGACTTTGTGCATGCTAGGCAAGCATATTCCTAACTGGGCTACATGCCTAGCCCTTTCCTTTATTGTCTACAGCATCCACAAGTGAGTCAGCTAAGTGTCTTGCTTTTTGTCTGTTTCACTTGTGAGTCTTGGACATGTTGGATATTTGGACCAGACCTTATAAGGCAGTTGAGATTTTTAACTCTTGCTTTTTGGGAAATTAGACTGTGTTTTAAATTTTCCCTAGACGTTCGAAGCTCTTAGAAAGCATGACAAAATAGTATTCTGTTGCTCTGGCACTGTTCTAAGAGCTAAATCATAGATTGAAGTTCAGCAAGGGTTATGCTGTCCCCAGAGCCCATTAGTGTTGTAGGAGGCTGCTCGTTTGTTCCCGGCTGTCCAGACTCGAAATAACCACACAGAAACTGTATTAATTAAATCACTGCTTGGCCTATTAGCTTCTTATTGGCTAGCTCTTACATCTTAATTTAACCCATTTCTATTATTCTGTATATTGCCAGATGGCTGTGACTTACTGGCAAGGTTCCATGCAGTGTCTGTCTCCCATGGCACCTCCCTGACTCTGCCTTCTGTCTCCCAGCATTCAGTTAATTTTTCCCATCTAGCTCTAGTCTGCCCTGCAATAAAAGCAATACATATACAGAATAGCTTCCCACATCACATTAGTGTGATAGAGAACAAAGTTGGCCCCTACCTTTCTTAGCGTTGACCTATCAGAAGCATAACAATATCCATTGGTCCTTTCTTCTCTAGATTGTCAGTGGCATAATCCATCATACTCAGACTCCTAAACTGCTGAAAAGACTGTTTCTGTTTTCCTATGCAGCTGCTGTGCACAGCACAGGTAAGTCTCTTTTGAGCTATTGTTGCTGAGTAGCCAAGATTCTTCCACTCATCTTTGGTTTTGTCTCTTCCTATAGCCCAAGCTGAGTCTCACTGAATGCTGGGACTAGCAGTGTCTCCACCCCCAGAAGGTTCCTTTCTATTCTCCCCTGTGATCAGGAGGGGAACCCTGTTTAGTGAGTTTGTATCACTGTGACCAAATGTCTGTCAGAAAAGGGAAGAAGGATTTACTTTGGTTCACTGTCTGAGAGGGTTCACTTTATGGTTGCTTGGTCCATGTTTTTGTGGAAGGGGAGGTTGTTCACCTCATGGTGACAAACAGGAAATAGAAAAAGAAGGAAACAGAAACCAGACATAACTTTCAAAGGTACACCCCAGTGACCTGCTTCCTCCAGGAATGCTCAGTTTCTCAGTGTCTGCATCCTCCCTGTCTTAGGTTACCATTGCTGTGATGAAACACCATGACCAAAAGGAAGCTGGGGAGGAAAGGGTTTATTTGTCTTACACTCCCACATCGTAGTCCATCATTGAAGGAAGCCAGGACAGGAACTCTAACTGATGCAAAGGCCATGGAGGTGCTTTGCTTACTTGCTTGCTTCCCATGCCTTGTTCAGCCTGCTCTCTTATAGAACCTAGGACTACCAGCCCAGGGATGGCACCACCCACAATGGGCTGGTCCTTCCAGCCTCATCTTATGGAGTCATTTTATCAATTGAGGTTTCCTCCATTCAGATGAATGTAGCATGCGCCAACTTGACCTAAAACCAGCCAGGACACTACCCAAATGACAACATGCGTTTGGGTACAAGCATCCAACACATGATTCATTTAGGAGTTTTTTTTTTTCTTTCTTTTTTCTTTTTTTTTTTTTTTTTGTTTTTTTCTTTTTTTGAGACAGGATTTTGCTGTAGTTTTTGGAGCCTGTCCTGGAACTATCTCTTATAGGCCAGGCTGGCCTCAGACTCAGAGATCTGCCTGCCTCTGCCTCCTGAGTACTGGGGTTAAAGGCATGGATCACCACCACCTGGCGAGTTTTCTTTTCCTGTGTTCTTTGCTTAGCTGACCTTTTAGGTCTGTTTGCTTTCATGTTGTAATGAATTGTTTTTATGGTTACTTATGGAAAGTGAAATCGAGAGGTGGCTTGGTGTCTAAGTGTTTGCTGTGCAGGCCTGAGGACTTGAGTTTGAATCTCTGGCATCCATGTAAAAGACAGGTTCAGGGATACATGGCTGGAACCCCAGTGCTGGTGACAGAAACAGATAGATTGTGGGAGCTTTCTATATGAGCCAGTTTCATAAAAGAGCCAAACTCATGCCCTCATGCTTGTATACAAACCACTTTACCCATGAAGCCATCTCCCTATCTCTGCTTTGTCTTTTGGACATCTTGGCTATAATATGTTGTAGAGAAGATGTTCCTTGGTGTTGTCTATCTATGGTTCTAAATGCCTGTGTGTTTGCATCTCCTCATTTTAAAATAGCAGTGTTCATGCCTTCCCTGTGAAGATTATTAAGCATTAAATTCATGACATAGGATGAAGTCTTTACATAAGAGGTAATTGAGAATGAAATTGCCTATTATCTGGGCATAGTGGTACACCATAGTTGGAGGCAAAAGCTGGTGGATCTCTGGATCTCTGTGAGTTCAGTGCCAGCCTGATTTAGGTCAGGTTGGAGGCCAGAAAGGGCTGTATAGAGTTTCAAAGAAGAAAAGAAAAGGTACCCATCACTCATGGTGGGCTATGCATGAGAATTAGTTCACATTAATATTACTGAGCTGGGCAGGAAATTTGTTCCTATAGTTCATCTTTGTTACAGACAGATCTTTTATATTGTAGCTATAAAGTGACAGTATAGTAGGCATACACATGGCTTTTTTGGTTGATTACTACAGTTTATATACACATATGTTGGTTTCATACTTGAAAAATAATCATGGGACTGGAAAGGTTAAGAGCACAGCCTGTTCTTCCAGAGGTCCTGAGTTCAATTCCCAGCAACCACATGGTAGCTCACAACCGTCTGTACTGAGATCTGGTGCCCTCTTCTGGCATGCACCCATGCATACAGACAGAACGCTGTATGCATAATAAATAAATAAATCTTTATAAAAATCATCTGTATTTTTAGAAATTCCGCCTTTCCTTTTATGCTGTAGTGTTTTTCTGTTGGCTTAGTAACCACACCTGAGTCTATGATGTTTTAACTACCCCCTGTGCCCTGTGGCCCCACAGCTTCACATTGCTCAAATCAGGGTACTCACACTTCTGGTCCCATCAGCACCAGCTAGGCTGTAGCACACAAATGTAGGTTTTAACTAAGTCTCTATTCTATTTACCAATAAAGATTCGGGAGTCAGATGTTGTGGGTAAAATCCTGCTAGGTAAGGGAAGCTGAGAAGCAACTAGCTGACCTTCCTTTTTGACTGGAGATCCAGTAAGAGAACATCTCTCCACCTGTCCCAAAACAAAAAGATAAAGTCCCTCCGTACTCCTAACTGTACATATTCTTGGTTTCTCCATCCTTTCTATGGCTAATTCCTACTAACTAGTCACTTGCTCTGCTCCTTGATCCAATTAATTTTATTAACACGGTCTTGGTGTTTCAGAGTGCAATCAAATATCCCGCAACAATTCCGATTCTGGCCTGGGTGCTATTGTACAACTTTGACAGTGTTGACTAATTATATATAAGCATCTTTTGGATTCATATTTGAAAAATCACACTTCTGTTTTATGAGTTATACTTTTTCCATAGATCCTGATTTTGGAAAAAAAATACAAAACACATTAAAGACAGGCTTTCACTATGTAACTCACTCTGTAGAACAGGCTGGCCTCCAACTCCAGAGCTGCACCCTATGATCTCTGTCTCCTGAGTGCTGAGATTTAAGGTGTACACCAAGTGTTCCTGAGGTCTGGTTCTTGCTACGATAGTTTCTGGCCTTGCTAACACATGACCAGTCTGCTTAGCACTTACCTTTCCTACCTTGGCAATTTCTTGATCCTTTGTTTTTTTTGTCTTTGATTTTTGTTTTGTTTTGTACCCAGGGTATATAGAACCTTTATTCTGTTGTAATTCACCCTTCTCTGATCCTCTTTCACTGGGGCATGGGATAGGAAAGGTTGTAACTAACAGACACTATTTGGCCATTAGTTTTTGCTTTGTTTTATTTTTGTGTTTTGAGACAGGGTTTCTCTGTGTAGCCCTGGCTATCCTGGAACTTACTCTGTAGACCAGGATGGCCTTGAATGCAGAGAGCTGCCTACCTCTGCCTCCCGCGTGCTGGGATTAAAGGCACGTGCCTCACCATGGTAGCTATTAGTTTTTGTGTATGGGTTTTGTTAATGTGAGCACTTTACAGTTGGGACCCTTCCATCTACTTCCTCAGTGCTAGGAATAAGTACCTGCCTGGATCAAACCAACATCTTCATGCTTGAAAGGCAAGTATATTATCAACTGAGCTTTCTCCCTCAGTCTAGTATTTTTAGACTGGCAAGATAGATAGGGTACCTGTTTATTTGTCTATGGTGTTATTTGAGGCAGGGTTCCATTAGGTAGCTCAGGCTGCCCTCAAACTCAAGATCCTTTAGCCTTCTAAAATGTTGATGTTATAAGTGTAAGCACTGTTCCTGTCTTATATATCTCTTTGATTTGTTTATTTTTATGTGTATGATTGCTTGCATGAATGCATGCACTACATGTGTGCTTATTACTTGTTGTGACCAGAAGGGGACATTGGATCTTTTGAGACTGTAGCTAGAGGCAGTTAGGAGCTGCCATGTGGGTGCTAGAAATTGAAACCTGCAAGTCTAGAGGAATCACCAGTGCTCTTGACCACAGAGGAGTCTTTTTATCTCACTTAGACACCTACTCCCCCAAGACAGAGTTTCTCTGTGTAGCCCTGGCTGTCTTGGGACCTGTTCTTAAACCAGGCTAACCTCAAACTCAGAGATCCACTTGTGTCTGTCTCCCAAGTGCTGGGATTAAAGGCATGAGCCACCACTGTCTGTTATACAATATTTTTAATGTGCTTGTGTTTTGACAATTACACGAGGTGTGGAATTTTCCACTTGGGAAATCACATTGGCAGTCCAGAAATTTAAGGTTTACTTTTGTATTTTTAGATTAGAAATATTTGACTTATGTAAACATTGATTATTGTCATTGTTCAAACTACTTTTACTGTAATTTTATTTTATTTAACAGAAGCAGGTGGGTTAGTTTTAGCAACACTTGTTATTTTCCAGGAAGTTTGGGTTTTTCGATGTGCCTGTCACTTCCAGAAATCAGTGATGGCCTGGAGAAAGGCCACAGCCATTTCTGCTGAGCTTTGGGCAGGACTCGTGGACATTTTCTTCTAACAGTGCTGATGTAGCCAAAGTTCCTGTCACCATGATGCAGGCCTTGGCTATTGGCTACTTCCTCCACTGTGACTCTCTGGTCTGTTTATGGCTTTCAGTGACCAAGTGCCGTCCTGGACAGGCTTCTTGCAGGCAGCACATCACAAGCTGAAGAAGGATTTATGTTCCAGAATCAGACATGCTATTCTCATCAGTGTGCCATGTTATACACATGTGGAGGGCTAAAAATATTTCAATTCTTAGCTTTTGTGCCAAGCCCATTTTTCAATGCTTCACAGGATTTTTGTTTTATATAAATTATCTCATGAACTGAAAATAGAACTAGAAATTACTTTTGCAAGGAATGGAACAAGAATAACTTTTGGGGGCTGGAGGGATGGCTTAGCAGCTAAGAATACATGCTGCTTTTCCCGAGGACCCAAGTTCAGTTCTTAGCACCCATATTGGGTGACTGACTCACAACTGCCTGTAAACTCCAGCTACAGGAGATCCAGCACCATTTTCTGGACTCCATAGTCTCCTATACACTCTTGGCATACAGAAACAGATACACATAAAATAATAAAAATCAAACTTTAGAAACAAAACTCCTTTCCTACTGTCTATATCTATATATCTATATCTATATAAAGAGACAACATTGACCAGTGTGAGGATCAGTAGGTAAACACGCTTGCCTTCAGACCTGACAACCGAGTTTTGTTGTTAGACCAACATATGTGCACTGTGACAGGCATGCCATGCTCTCTTCTCCTACACAAAATAAATAAATGTAATGAAAATTTCAATAAAGTTTCCATTGTAATTTTTGGATTAATGACAGAAAAATGGAGAAAAATGGAACAATTAAGCTATGAATTTATTTTTAGATAAAAATAGACTCAGTATAATAAATTGGTTTCAGAGCTTGTATGTTCACATGAACAAAATACCAGTGTCATGGAAAGAGTTCACCATGTGCTGATTTTGTTTTCTTAGCCACTGATCCCAGCAATCACACTGTAATGTTTGACACACCTAAAGACTGGTGTTGGGAGCTGGAGCGGACCAAGGGTAGTGTGAAGTACAAGACAGTGAGTGTGAATGAAGACTACAGGATCTGTGAGAGGTAAGCTCTCCACGGGCTCTCCCCATTAGTAGTGGGTATGTGGGTGGGCATGTGCATATGTGGATACGGATGCCCTTGGAGGCCAGAAGATGGCCTCAGGTCATAAAGTAGGGTTCCCGGAAAAAGCAAGTTTGATATCATTGGGATATGCGTGTGTGTGAACACATACACACACATACACGCGCGCACACACACACACACACACACACACACACACACACTATTTATTAGATTGACTTACAAGATGTGGTCTAGGTAGTCCAGCAATGGCTGCCTCACACTAGAGAAGTCAAGAATCCAGCAGTTACTTAGTCGACAAGGCTGGCTGTCTCAGTTATTCCAGTCTAGCACTAAAGGACTGGAGGATTCCTGGAGACCTGCAGATCTTCCATCTTTGTTGAACTCTTGAAGTTGGTTCTGATACCAGCAAAAGGAAACCACAACAATAAATAAATGATCTTGTCAGAAAAAGTGAGGGTAAGCAGGCAAGCAAAAAAAAAAAAGGCAGTTTTCTTCTTCCTTATCTTTTTGTCCAGGCTTCCACTAGAAGGTGCTGCCCACATTAATGTACTTTCTTATTTCAAATGTGATCAAGAAAATTCCTCACAGGAGTACCCAGAAGTTTCAGATATAGTCAAGTTGACAACCAAGATGAGCCATCCCAGATCCCACAGAGCTGGAGTTAGAGAGTCTGTGAGCTGTTGGTAAGCGGGTGCTGTGAACTGAACTCTGTCCTTTGGAGACTAGCACACACATTGAGGTGCGCGCCTGGTCCTTTGGGAGAACAGCACACACATAGAGGTGCGCACTTGGTCCTTTGGAGACTAGCACACACATAGAGGTGCGCACCTGGTCCTTTGGAAGAACAGCACACACATAGAGGTGCGCACCTGGTCCTTTGGGAGAACAGCACACACATAGAGGTGCACACCTGGTCCTTTGGAAGAACAGCACACACATAGAGGTGCGCTTGGTCCTTTGGAAGAACAGCACACACATAGAGGTGCGCACCTGGTCCTTTGGAAGAACAGCACACACATAGAGGTGCGCACCTGGTCCTTTGGGAGAATGGCACACACATAGAGGTGCACGCCTGGTCCTTTGGGAGAACAGCACACACATAGAGGTGCGCACCTGGTCCTTTGGAAGAACAGCACACACATAGAGGTGCGCACCTGGTCCTTTGGAAGAACAGCACACACATAGAGGTGCGCATCTGGTCCTTTGGAAGAACAGCACACACATAGAGGTGCGCATCTGGTCCTTTGGGAGAATGGCACACACATAGAGGTGCGCACCTGGTCCTTTGGGAGAACAGCACACACATAGAGGTGCGCACCTGGTCCTTTGGGAGAACAGCACACACATAGAGGTGCGCACCTGGTCCTTTGGAAGAACAGCACACACATAGAGGTGCACACCTGGTCCTTTGGGAGAATGGCACACACATAGAGGCGCACGCCTGGTCCTTTGGGAGAACAGCACACACATAGAGGTGCGCACCTTTAAATCCAGCACTGGGGAGGCAGGAACAGGTGGATTTCTGTGAATTTGCAGCAAGCCTGGTCTACATGGCAAATTCCACAACAGCCAGGGCTATGTAAAGAGACTGTCTCAAAACAAAAGAAACTCACTTATGAGCCATCTCTCTATCCCCCCCACACTGTGTTTGAATGTATTAACATTGTTCTGTAATTATCATCACAGTAAGTTTTAGAACATTTTCATCATCTAACAAAGAAACACCAAATTAACAGTTACCTTACATTTCTCTTCAGTTCTCCTCCCTGTGCCAGTCCCTAAGAAAATCATACATTTGCCTCTTCTGGACATTTTTATAAATAAAACAGGATAGGTGGTCTTTTATAACTACTGTATGTAGTTTTTTTTTTTTGCATTTTGTTTGTTTTGAGACAGGGTCTTTCTGTGGCGTCTAGGCAGCTCTAGAACTCACTAGTTAGCCCATATTAGCCTCAAACCCAAGATTTTCCTGCTTCAGTCTCCTGAGTATCCATTTCAGATATGTACCAACACCTCTGACTTTTCCTTTTTATGCCAGATGATATTCCATGGCATGTATATACTATATTTTATTTATCCATTCGTCATAAACATTTATGTATAAGTTTTATGAGGATATGTTTTTTACTTCTTTTCAGTATATAATCTAATACAGTGCCAAGCATGTATTAACCCTGCGTTTAGCTGCTTAAGAATTACCACACTAACTACCTCAGATATTGTACCATTTGTCACTCCTGTCAACTGTGTAGAGATTCCTTTTTTTTCAACCCAACTTTTACTTTTATTGTTTGTCTGTAATGTTGGAGACAGCCACCTCAGTCTTGTGCATGCCTGGCAAGACGTGTGCCACTGAACTACACCTCCACTCTTACCAGCAGCTTTTCACAAAATCTCTAATCTATTAGACACTCAAAAGTGAGGTTGGGTAGATGGCTTATTTGGTAAAGTGCTGCCCACACAAGGATAAGGACCTCAGTTTGATCCCTAGGACCTATGTAAAGAAATTTACCTGCCCGTAATCCCAGTGTTGGGGAGGTGAAGACAGGATGATCCCTAAGGCTTGCTGGCCAGCCATTCTAGCCAGTTGGTGAGCTCCAGGTGCAGTGACAGACCCTGTCTGAAAAAGATGGCTTAGCAGGTAAAACTAGTTGCCAAATTATCCTGAGCTTGATTCTCAGAACCTGAGTCCTGAACATTGCTCCTGACCACACATGGACCACGGCGTGTGAGCACTTGCACTCACACACCACACAGTTATACATAGAAAAGAACTCAAGGTAGAGAGCTATTGAGAAAGACGCTGGATGAGATAGGGCATTTGCCTGTCATGTGTGAGGCCCTGGGCTCAATAACCAGCATCAGAAACAAAACTATGGAGAAACACAGATCAGGCACAAGATTGGAAGAGCTGGAGAAGAGGGTGGTCAGGAAGGTCCCAGGAGTAAAGTGGCCTTGGTCAAAGCTGAGAGAAGGGGAGGCAGAGAAGCTGGGGTGGGGGCAGGAACTGGGGAGGAGCAAGCCGGGGAAAGGGGAGTAGAGGGTGAAGAGAAGGGAACAATTGGATGCTTCCAGAAGAATTTATCCTTTTTGAATCTAAGAACAGCGAGGGGGAGTTTGACAGAGGCAGGGAGTGATCTGGCCTACATTTTTAAAGTATGACTCTGTGGATCTGTTTTTAGAAACTCGAGTCTTATCATTTGGGAACATAGCTTCCTAGCACACTGCTGACAGCCACATAAACTACTGTGGGTTTATAGCACTTTTCTCTGGGTGGCTCAGACAACCCCCTCCCTGTGTAAGAATGAGAAACTGCATTGTCAGAACCGGCTCCGAAGCCACAGACCTATTGTTTCTCTTTTTCAATTCGCTCCTAAAATCCTTACTTCATTCCACTTCCTTGTGGAGATACAAGGTGTGTAACTCCGAACTCCGTGGGGTGTGCGCCTCACAGAGAGACCCATGAGCTAATGCTGACACAGCAAGTTGTAGCTCTGCCCTGGGCTTACTCTTCCCAGATGACAGCTGTACTGAAGCTGCCCGAAAAAGGCTCTTTCCTCTGAACTCATCCCACTGCCTGAAGTGACTGTTTTTGAAGAGGGAGGACTAAATTACTCAGAGTCTCAACAGGCGCCTGAGTTATGTGGGGCAGGTGAGAACACTGCCCACCCTGTGCCTGGTGTGCTACTCTCCCTCATTGCTGGGACAGAGGCTAAAATTAACCCCAGAGCTAACATTATAGGATATTAGGGAAGACATGCAAGTCTAGAGGAGGTTCCACGGCTGCCTTATAGTGTGGGAACTCCTCAGCTGATGTCAGAGTGGTGGCCTATGGGGAAATTACTGCCCAGTCAGTGCTTCGCACAGTTAGAAATCTCAGTCACCCAGGAGCTTGTTGGGACCCTGGTGCTGACTGAGCAGGTGGGGCGGGGCTGAGTCCGCATCCTCCCTGAGCTCAGGTGATGCTGCCTTAATACCCTGATAGCATGACATTCCAGAATAGCAGCGTTAATCCCCACTGCTTTCCCAGAGTGGGGATTAAGCTTCTGCTCTGTAATCATAGGGTCAGGCCTGGATTTTGGTATTTTTCTAATCCTTCCCAGTGCATCTCATGGACTTCTTGAGTTTAAAAGCTATTGATCTGGGAAAATGTTTTTACTTTGGTGATTATCCCTAAAGAAAGATTAGCTTACTGTCCACCCACTCAGGCAGGTACATAAGAGAATATAAAAGTACTTCAGAACTTTAGAAGTCAAGGTCTTAAAACTTGTACTGACTTGGAGGCCATAGTCATGACCAGTGGTTCACATCATAGTCTCATAGGGGCTGTAAGATGACTCAGATGACTCAGGGGTTAAGAGCACTTCTAGAGGACCCCAGTTTAGTGTCCTGTGCCTGTGTCTGTCTACTAACAATTGCTAACACTCCAGCCCCAGGCGATCCAACCCCCTCTTCTTCTGACCATTAGCATCCAGACACACACCATGCACATGTAAACACACACACACACACACACACACACACACACACAAATGCATGAATATTTAAAATGATTGATTATACAAATTTTGTATAAGGTTGACTATACAAATTTTGAAGCAGTATAGAAAAACAGTGTATGCCATACTTTCTTTTACTCAGGTGTAACAATGACTAATCCATAGCTAATCCTGTTTTCTCTACACCCCCACCTAGTTGTCTCTCTTTGGAATTGCTTGGAAATGAATTTCAAAGCTCATTTCATTTATGTTTAGTATATATTGCAAAGAACAAAGGACTGGGGTTGTTTTTAATATACACAGCATGAAACCATTATCATACTTTTCAAATTCACACTACTTTTTTGTTTGTTTTGTGAGACAGGGCCTCCCTTTTGAAGCACTTGCCTTGGGACTTGCTATAAGAACCTCAGACTCCCGTTGTCTCCCAAGTGCTGCCTTGAAAGGAATGTGTCAGCCCCAGCCTCACACTGTTTCTTTGATATCTAATTAGTATTTAAATTTTCCCATGATTTGGTTTGGCTTGGGGGTGGAGGGAAGTTGTTTTGTTTTGTTTTGTTTTGAGACAGTGCTTCACTGTGTAGCCCTGGCTGTCCTGGAATTCACTCTGGAGACCAGACTGACTTGGAACTCACCAGAGATCCAACTGCCTCTGCTTCTTTCTCCTGAGTGCTGGGACCAAAGACATGTGCCATCACCACCTAGCTGTCTTTTATCTTTTTAATCTTACTGTTAATAAAGAGTCAGAGTAACATTTTGCCATTTCCTGATGGGTTTCTTAAGTTACTCTTGTATGGGTTCTGAAACTGTCATATTTTACTTGAAGAAATCAAGCAGATTGCTAGTTGTTTCCCACAGTATGGGATGTGGTGATTGTACCAAATCACCAAATATTTAGTATATTGTGATATTTAGTATATTGTGCAACTTGTGTGGATTGATTAATGGATCAATCATTTGTGTTTTGATCTCTTTGCTTTAGCGATCCATCTGTCCATGGGGCTGGGGGATGGCTCGTGGATAAGACTACTTTTTGCTCTTTCAGAGGACTGGAGTTTGGCTCTTAGCACCCACATGGTGGCTTACAACTTGTAACTCCAGCTCCAGAGAATCCAATGCCCACTTCTTCTGGCTTTTGAGGTCACTTTCATGGACATGGCACATAGACATACACATAAAAAAATTCCTTTTTTTCTGAAATTTGTCTTTCTCATGATTTGATGCTTGTCAGATTGAGGTCAGGCATGCAGTGTGTCTGCAAATACCGTCTGATTACAACTTAGCTGCACAGGCGCCTTCTGTTTTGGGAGGCTGTATTTCAGACTCTTTGAGAGAGAGGTGTTTACCACTCTATAGGGAGGGGTCTGTTGACTAGAAGCCAGTGCACCCATGTATTTTGGATCCCTCTGAAAATCTAGTTTATCTATGTCCTACAGTTCAGGCTTGTTGTTATAAAGATTTTCTCCTGGAGAATAATCACAATGGCTCCAGGTCTTTGTAACTCAGGAAGAGCTTCACTGAGTGTGGTGTCTCAGTTTCTCAGCTTCTTTATCTATAAAATGGTAATACTCATACTATGTATCTGCTAGTGGTGTTGAATTAAATGAATCGTCTATGTGTTGGATTAGTGCAGTGTCCGCCACAGAGGAGACCTCTTCAAATGTTTGTTGTTGGCAGAACTTTTTGTTTGTTTGTTTGAGACAGAGTATTTCTTTTTCTTTTTCTTTTTTCTTTTTTTTTCGAGACAGGGTTTCTCTGTGGCTTTGGAGCCTGTCCTGGAACTAGCTCTGTAGACCAGGCTGGTCTCGAACTCACAGAGATCCTCCTGCCTCTGCCTCCCGAGTGCTGGGATTAAAGGCGTGCGCCACCACCGCCCAGCTGAGACAGAGTATTTCTATGTAATTCTGTCTTGGACCTCACTATGTAGACCAGGCTGGCCTTAAACTCACTGAGATGAGATCTGGTCTCCCAAGTGCTGGAATTAAAGTCACGTGCCACCATATCCATCTCAGAGTGTGTATGTGATAAAATGGACTGCAATCCTCATTTTACTGATTTTCATATTTTTTAATTATAAACAACACAGGTGTTTATGCTGTTACTGTTCATTGTTTTTTTGGACTTCATATACTTTTAGATATCACAATTTCCAATCTCTGCCTTTTTTCGGTGCTGAAGATCAAACCTTCAGCCTTGTGCATGCTAGGCAGGGGCTTTGTTGCAGGGCTGTACCCACACCCCTCATCTTCCTCATGTTGCTGAAGAGGGGTGGCATTTCATCTTTGGTTTTTTTTTGGGGGGGGGGGCTGTCTTGGAACTCACTCTGTAGACCAGGCTGACCTCGAACTCACAGAGATCAGCCTGCCTCTGCCTTCTAGGTGCTGGGATTAAAGGCGTGCGCCACCACTGCCCGGCTTTATCTAATCTATTTTAGTGAGTCCAAAGTTTTATACCCAAACCACTTTTTATCATAACTTGTATAACCATACTAAAAACATCTTTTTAGATAAACAACTTAAGCTTTTATGTTTCTCAGTCTTATAAACTTTACATCTCTTATGTGAAGATGTATTGCTGTGACTGATTTAATAAAAAGCTAATGGCCAGTAGCTAGGTAGGAGGGATAGGCAGGATTTCTGGGGGAAAAAGAGAAAGAGGAGGAGGAATCTAAGCATGCAGGAGAAACCAGGAGGCAGGGAGAGGAAACAGGAGGTAGGTATAAAGTGAAAGAGAGGTAGTACCACATGATAGAATGTAGATTAATATAAATGGGTTAATTTAAGTTATAAGAGCTAGTTGAGACAAGCCTAAGCTATAGGCAGAGCTTTCATAATAATAAGTCTCTGTGTCATTATTTGGGAACTGGCTGGTGGGACAGAAAAAGACTTGGTTACAGTTGATGCCACCTCTTTCTTCTAGGTTGCCCGCATACTTTGTTGTCCCTGGTCCCCTACTCGAAGAGGATGTGCGGCGTTTCCAGGGCCATGGCATACCAGTAAGTGCATCCGGGACCCTGGGAAAGGGGACATCAGCAGCTCTCGGCCATCCTAGCAGTGGTGCTCCAGAGGTTGTCCATGGTCTATGAGCAATCCAGAAACACCTCCTGAACTCGAGGCTCCCTAGGACAAGTCTAGGACAAGTCATCACAAATGCTCTTGTAATATTAGATAGAAGACATTGAAAAGCTTCATGAGGATAATAGACCCATCTGCTTTGACACCTAACTCGTTTGAACCAAACTGACACTACATATAGTGGAATTTAATTTATTTTGGCTAGCTAGCTCTGTTATCTTGATATGGGCATGTTGAATTTTCTGCTAGAGACATCATGAAACACACCTTAATTTTCACAGAACAGGCTATATAGTATGTCATTGATCAAATAAAACAAAACTAGATGACACCCCTGTTTCTAGCTGTTGACTGGGAGTTACCTAACCTATGGGACTTTAGAAAGAAATGAAAATTACAAGGCCGTGCTGTGCAGTACACAGGCTGGCTTGCCAGAAGAATCTTGAATGTGAGCCAACATGATGAAGCTCCGTCACATACCCAGAGCCCATGGAGCTGGGTAGGTAAAGAGTGTGGCCCTTGAGGTGGGACAGAGTCTGAACGCCTGGCCTAGGAGGGCAGCTCTGCAGCCCCAGCCTCTAACACTGTTGGCTAAATAGTGCCAGGTGACTGAACGTTTTCAGAGGAAGCCAGAAGTACAGATTTCTGTGTGATTTTCCTGATCTCCAGCTAGCCGTAGCTAAGTCGAGAGTTTCAAAAAATGTGTCTTTGGGGGATGGCTGGATCAGATCCCACCAGTTTCCAGCCTTCGGTTGACAGCTGCAGTTCATGTACTTACCTTTACACTCCTAAAATGAGTGAGCCTGTGAAAGAGTTTTTGTTTATGTAGTTGTGTAGTATTAGAAATTTCAGTTGAGGCTGGGTGGTGGTGATGCATACCTTTAATCCTAGCACTCAGGAAGCAGAGGCAGGTGGATCTCTATGAATTCAAGGCCAGCCTGGTCTACAGAATGAGTTCCTGGACAGCCAGGACTACACAGAGAAACCTTGTCTCGAAACCGGCCCTCCCATCCCCAAAAGAAAGAAACTCTAGTTGAAACTAACTGTAATATCTCATGCCTATAATCTCCACTTTCAGGAGGCTGAGGCAGGAGGCTTGCTGTGAGTTTAAGGACAACATAGGCTATAGAATGAGACCCTATTAATTTTTTTCAAACTAAATCTTAATGAAAATTTTAAGTAACATGTGTTAGCATAAGTAACATCCTTTTATGGAAAATAGCCATCCAAAATAGTAAAATGGAACAGCACTATTTAGCATTTTGGAAATAGATGCCAGCTGGATTCTTTTATTCAGTCTTTTTTTTTTTTTTTTTTTTTTTTTTGGTTTTTCGAGACAGGGTTTCTCTGTGGTTTTGGAGCCTGTCCTGGAACTAGCTCTTGTAGACCAGGCTGGCCTCGAACTCCCAGAGATCCGCCTGCCTCTGCTGGCATTAAAGGCGTGCGCCACGACCGCCTGGCTTTATTCAGTCTTTTGTGGTATGCTGAGGATCAGTTAAAGAACACAGTGAAGCTTCAGCTTCAGGCTTGTGCATTTGGAACGGAAGGCATAGTTAGTAGCTGGACTGAGAATATTATTTGACAGTGCAAATGACAGTTTTACAAAGGTCCCAAGAACCTGTCATTAAAGTCCCCCAGTCTCTCATACTTTGAAAAAAATTAGAGAATGCATTTTGTTCTATTACACATTTGGAAAATGCTGGTCCATGGTTACACATCTAAATTGACACATTAATACCGTTCTCTTACAAGAAGAGTGATGATGAGAAGCTGTTCAAGTAATGTCAGGTACTAGTTTTCCACAGTTTTTGTTTTAAACCTCATTTTGTTTTGTCATTGGCAACATTTTGTAAATTGCTTTTTGTGAATTGATAAACTCACTTTATTCAAATTTTAAGTTTTGTTAGAAATCTAATTTTTTGAGGTTTATTCCAGAAGCACTGTATTTGCATCATTTCCTTCTCTCCTCTCAACTCTTGCCATGTCCCTCCCTACTCCTAAAGTTATGACCTTTCTTTATTGTTTTTACATGTGTGTGTGCATATATGTATATACATACACACATAACCTACTAAGTCCATTTAGTGTTTCTTGTATGTAACATGTGTTGGTGGCTGACCACTTGAAATTAGATAACTCATCAGGGGATCATCCTTGGAAACCCTTTCCCCCTTTCTCACTTTCTCAGTTGATTGCACAGAGCTGTTCCCTAGGGCAGGGCCTAGATGTGGGTTTTACCCGCCCACATTGGCATGTCAGCTGGTATTCTTGTTATGCAGGTGTCTTACTCATACTATTGAGGTTTCCTGGGCACAGCTGTTTCCCAGCAGGTGTCCTGATCCTCTGGTTCTTAAAACCTTTCCACCTTTGTGCATGTATCAGTTAGAGTTGGACACCCCAGATTTCTTTCACTTGTTTTCTACATTTGACCAGCTGTGATCTCTGTCATGGTCAACATTTGCTGTAAAAAGAGGCTTCTTTGATGAGGGGTGAGAGTTATACTTACCTATGGACATACGGATAAGTATTTAGAATACAAGTCCAATGAAGTAGCTGTTGTTTACCCCCAAGTTAAAAGTGCCAAGTTGCATCATTGATACTGTCCTCTGGCTGGTCCTTTTCTGGTCTGTAGGCATCACAGTTAGATGGGCTGGCGGCTGCTTTTCTATGTGGCAGCTTGCCTAGCTCCCTCCAATACCATAAGAGCTAGTCCTCTAAAGTCTAAACATGCACAGTTTTTGTAAAGGCACTCTTATCTCATAGGACAGACCCTTTGTGATATATCATAGTCAAGGTTATAAAATTGATCATTTAAAAATTTATTATTAGTGGGGGCCAAGGACATGGATGCTGCAGTACATGTGTGAAGGCAGGGAACAGCTTTGTGGAGTTGATTTTCTCCTTCCACCTTTGCTCGTCATCTGGGGATTGAACTCTGGTCATCAGGCTTGCCCAACAAGTATTTTACCTACCAAGCTATCGCTTGGGCCCTAAAATCTGTCATTTTTAACCTTCTGTTCAAGAACATTCTTGAGTGAATTGGACTGTTCTTACTAGTGGAAACTAATTAGCAAACTGTGTAGTTGGGTAGCGTGCCTGGACTGGTGCTGAACCACTGGCAGGTTCACCAGCCACAGCTACTGTGCTGCCAGTGCATGTCCCACAGTGGAAAATGGTTGTGGTATTGCAGGCCACCCATAAGGGTCTCGGGTCTCAGGACAGTGCATAGTACACTTGGAAAAGCACACTTGTGACGAATGAAAATGAGGGTTTCTACCTTCAGCTTTAAGAGGTTGTGGTGTGGTCTGTGGGAAGAAAAAAAAGGATTATCTACACATGTGGGGATAGGCTCCTCCTCCATCCCTACCACATGGGAAATTAAGATATAGCATATTTTCACCAGACTTTGGAACTGAGACATAGGAAACAGTCTCCTGAAAAGTAAAGAGCCTCCTGGTGGTGGTCTTTAATCCTAGCACTCAGGAGGCAGTGGCAGGCAGATCTCTGTGAGTTCAAGGCCAGCCTGGTTTACTGAGCAAGTTCCAAGGACAGGCTCCAAAAGCTACTCAGAGTAACCCTGTCTTGAGGGGGGAAAAAAGTGAGGTGAAAAGAAGAGCTAGCGACACTTGTTAGGAGTTTTAGGAAGCCATGTTCCCTAACCTGCCACAGTTATATGTTCCAGCATCTTCCGTGGTGTATGCACAGACAGCAGTAAGATATCATACAGGATAGAGCTGACACATCTGCCACAGGACAGTCAGTCGTTCCCCCTTCCCCATCACCCCCTTTGCTTGAAGTGACCATGAGAATTTAGTGAGTTTAATTCCTGCAAAACGGCTGGCATATAAAGCTGCACTGCTGTGGTAGTTGATGCCCCAGTGGTAGTCACAGTAACAGGGCTGCTGTCACCAGCTAAGTGACCAGCTCTAAGCCAAGTGAAGGTACATGTGAGACTGTGGGCAATGCTGAATCTGACGCCGAGTCCTGTTTTCGTTTTTGTTTTTTCTTTTTTAAGACTAAATCTTTGTTGTTGACTGTGTCCAGCCACTTCGTTTTAAAGCTATAAACATTTCTGTCTGAACGTAAATGCTAAGCTCATCTGCTCCCTGTTGGATTTTGAACAGTCTATCTGACATTTTCCCTTTCCTCTCTGTAGATCTGGTGTTGGTCCTGCCACAATGGAAGCGCCCTTTTGAAAATGTCAGCACTGCCCAAAGAGCAGGACGATGGTGCTCTGCAGATCCAGAAGAACTTCTTGGACGGGTCAGTACTCATTCCACACTTTGTTCTGGGTCCTTAGCTCCTGTTCTCTGAAAAGCAGGGAATAAGTACAGTTCTTACTACGTGTCCATTCTGCTTCCCTGCTGGTAGCTTTCTGTTGGAGGAATCTGAGAACAGCACTCACTGTAGTCACCTTACAGGAAACCAGTATAATCATTAGGAAGGCCAGCTGCTCTGCAGAGATTCACAGAAGTATCGGGCAGAGGGTGGGGGAGGGCATGATGGCTGTAACATTAGCAGCTGTCAAACAGAGGTCATGGGGTGTTACTATACTGTTCTGCTATTATATGGAGTAGAAGTTTCTCAAAATAGTCTATCTATCTATCTATCTGTCTGTCTATCTATCTAACTATCTATCATCTCTCTATCTACTACTTTTATGTGTATGGGTGTTTTGCCTGTGTGTATGTCTGCCCCATTCCCTGGGACTGGAATTATAGATAATTGTGAGCCTCTGTGGGCTGAACCCAGCTGTTCCAGAGGAGCAGCCAGTTCTCTTAACTACTGAGCCTTCTCTCCAGCTCCTCAAAAATAAATTTGATAAATTCAAAGTAGATAGCTTAAAACAACAAAAGGAATAGGTTATGTAATTAAATTGCTTTGACTTGACACGTCCTCCATTTCCCCATCTGCTGGCTCTCTAAATGAGGATTAAATGAGGTGATAGCTGCAGGGCCCTTAACACTGCAGCTTGTGGCTTGTGGCACATGCTCAGGACTAACATGCTATTCGAATTGATGTTTGCTCTTCTAACCTCATGTTACTTTTTTTTTTTCATGTTACTTTTTGACACCTAGAATTTACAAGACCATTCACAGGCCACCCTATGAAATTGTTAAAACCGAAGATTTATCAAGCAACTTCCTGTCCCTGCAGGAAATCCAGAATGCATACTGTAAATTTAAGCAGCTGTTTCTGATAGGTGAGAATCGCGAAATCTTTCTGTCCAATGGGAAGGCTAATGGCGGTGGGCAGGGACCCTCAGCCCAGGGTTATTGACAAGCAGTGTCAGGCTATAGGGAGAAGCCCAAGGCACCAACTATCTCTCTGGTACTGATCCTGCCCAGGTCCCCAGGCTCTCACCGGGGCCTCTGTGGCAATGGTCACATAACCATTTCCTTCCTCTCACCTTCCCCTGCATGCCACCTTTCATGGTGAACATCTTAGCTTCTCTCTAAGGTTTTGAACTGTGGAGTACCTGAAGCCAGTGACCTTCATTTATAATGTAGAATATTTGTTGGTTTTCTCTGGTTGACTTTTCTCCCAAACTGGGAATACTTTGATTTAGTCCTCGTTGGTCATGTACAGTTTCTTATAGTGCAAAACAATTTTGTTAATAAATGTAAAAACATTCCAGCCACTCCAGACCCCACCTCACCCCAGCCACATTTGTCTTCCCTCCCAGCCTATTAGTAACAACTGAAATCCTGACTGACTTAGTCATTCTTAGTAGCCTGTTGATTTTTTTTTTTCCAGTTTTGGTTTTTCAAGACAGCATTTCTATATGTATAGCCCTGGCTGCCTTGGAACTCGCTCTGTAGACCAGACTGGCCTAAAACTCAGAGATCTGTCTGCCTCTGCCTCCTAAGTGCTGAGATTAAAGGACCACCAGGCCCAGTTGAATTCTTCCCATTCTTTTTTTTTTTTTAAATATTTATTTAGTATACAATATTCTGTCTGTGTGTATGTCTGCAAGCCAGAAGAGGGTACCAGACCTCTTTACAGATGGTTGTGAGCCACCATGTGGTTGCCGGGAATTGAACTCAGGACCTTTGGAAGAGCAGGCAATGCTCTTAACCACTGAGCCATCTCTCCAGCCCGAATTCTTCCCATTCTTAAACCAGCCTGTCCTCTGGGTTTGACATGTTAGAGATGGCTTTTCCTAACTTTGACTCCTTAGCCTAGCACATTCTTTACTATTTTAGGGTTTGTTCAGCTGACATTGACTTTTCATTGCGTATACTGACTGCTGGTACTGTGATAAAGATAGCTGATAGAGAAAGCTGTTTTCCCTTGGGAAACAGAAACACCATGTACACCTCTAACCACAATGTGATAGACATTGTAAGGTACATTTGAAGTAGATGATTTTACTGTTTGACCCAGGACTGTGATTCTACAGTTGTGTTTTATTTCATGCAATTGGAACCCCTGAGTTGTACAGCCTGGGGTATCGTGGCTGTGCTGTAGCATCATGCTCTGGCAGGTGTGGCTGTGGACAATAACCTGAAGTCTCTCCCCCTTTTTTTCTGTTTACAGATAACAGTACAGAATTCTGGGACACAGATATAAAGTGGTTTTCTCTCTTAGAAAGCAGCAGCTGGCTTGATATAATCAGGTATTTTAACCCGTTGTTTTGTACAGTTTTCTAATTCTGAATTGTGGAGGAATTGACAGATCCCTAGTCTGTCACGGTTAATTATTCTGAGATCTTATGTTTAGTTCAGGGTTGGGTTGCACCCTTGTCCCTACCCCCAGGGTTTCTCTGTGTTGCCCTGGCTGTCCTGGAACTCAAGATCTGCCTGTCCCTTCCTCCCACTGGGTTGGACTGCATTTTATGATTTCTGTTTATAATTTCTTTGTACATTTGATAAGAATGTCCAGCACTCTCCCTGCTTACAAAGAAGTACAGTCTATAAGGAAGACAGTCTGAGACTACAGGAAAAACTGTGACCGTTCAAAACTAACGGAGATGGCAGTGCTGGCCTCCCAGTGGGAAGGACACTGACTTCTCACTGGATGTTATCCTGAACTTTATGTTTTTTTATTTCTTATTCTTAATGTCAATGCATCATTTTGGTTTAGAACTGAGTCTCAGAAGAGTTATATTGCATTTTCTAACTCACAGCTCCTCTCAGCTGCCATTAACTAAAGGACACAGCAGAGGCAGCTACAGAACAGATGTGGGCCAGGGACTACTCAGCCTGTGCTGCACCTGAGGAAAGGCAACTCTTCCCATCCAACCTGCGTGTTCTCTCTTATATTCATCAACCTTTTTTTTTTTTTAAAGATAGGGTCTCTTCATAGCCAGGCTAGTCTCAGCTCCCAAGTACTGGGATTTTCATATTGCTGCAATCACAGTGGCCATCATTTGTACTGCTGAATAATATTCCAACATGCACACGAATGCACACATAAATTTGTACTCAGTTTGTCAATGAGCTCTCATGTACTCATAAATTTATACTCTGTCAGTGAACTCTTAGGTTGCTTCTGTGTTTTGACTAGTGTGAGTGTTGGTGTAGTGTGTGTGGAGGTGTGGGTATCTAGGATCCTTCTTTTCCTTTAGTGTGTGTGTGTGCTCTTATATATCCATAATTTTTTATAGGTAGGTGAGTATCAGTAAGTAGTTATTATTTCCTTTTCTAGCCTTTTAGCATGAAGAAATACAAGAAAACTGAAAACAATTCACACTGCCTCTAAACTTGTCTATAGGACAAGCTCCAGAACTAAGGCTCCTGTTCTCATCTCTCTTCCATGTTTAGACGCTGCCTGAAGAAAGCAATAGAGATTACAGAATGCCTGGAAGCACAGAATATGAATGTTCTGCTCTTGGGTAAGAAAGCACATGGGTGACTTCGTTCACTGGGAGTCAACTTTTTTTTCCCTTGGTTTTTTGAGATAAGGTTCTCTGAGTAACAACTGTGGCTGTCCTGGAATGAGCTTTGTAGACCAGGCTGGCCTCAAACTCACAGAGATCCACCTGCATCTGCCTTCCAAGTGCTGGGCTGAGAGTCAACTTTTGTTTTGTAGCTATAACTTATGGCATCGATTTGTTTCTTCTCTCTCTTCATTTTTTTAGCTCCTAATTCTTTGCCTCAGATTTCACTGTTACAGTTTCAAACAAAATCTTTTCACTTGGACCTTGCAGACCCACTCACAGCCCAAGACAGAATTGTTTGGTGTCTTTACCCAGCAGTCTCTGGGATGCCCTTTGCACAGGAGACCTGCAGATGCATAGAGTTCTTGCCCGTGTGTGGACAGCTTTGTGCAGTTGCCATGGGAAGTGCAGTGTTGGACCGTGGCTTTCCTCTCCTCATTGGGGTATTTGCTGTGCTCTGGCATCACACAGTCTGTAAAAACCCCATCAGCCCCCTGCAGCAGAGCTGTTGTGAGTGCTTAGATAGGAGCTGAAGCGTTACCTGTTCTTTAGATCTTAGTTCAGTTTGTTTTTGGGGTGGGGGGGTGCGTCCTCACTGTGTTGCCCAGGCTGGCTTCAAATTCCTGGGCTTAAGTGAGCCTCACAAGAATCTGGAACTACAGATGTGTCGCCATCCTGGCCTGCTTTGTAGAGGACCTGAGGTTTCTAGCCTGATGCTCCATATTGAGTGGATCGTCTCCTGGATTCTGCCCCTGGTGTTCATCACATCCGTGATGCTTCTCTTATTGTAGCTCCTAAGAGCAAATTGGAAAAAAATGTTCCTTCTCATGACTTCTGGATCACCTGGTGCTAGCTCACCAGCTTAGTACTGAGTGCTCTTACTGAGCACCTTGTGTGAACAGAGCTCTATGCTTTTCCTTCTAGACGCTTACAAACAATGGGAGCATTACCTTAAAACTATTCATAAAGACACAAGAAAAATATTACTGGAATTCTGAATAGCTCGTAAAGAGGGATGAGATCTGAGAGGTGTGAGAGCCCAGAACAGATCCACCAACCACGGAGCTGTGCACTGTGAAGTCTGGTTCTGGTGGAAGTGAAATGTCCCACCCCTTTGGCGTCTTGACCTGTCTTCTGCAGTCTCGTGTTCTAGCCTCACTGCTGTCCCCTAGGGTGTAGCACCAGCACCTTCGGATGAAGAGGAAGATTGCCTTCCAGATGGGCTGTCCTGTCAGCATTAGAGGGCAGGTGCAGAGATGAGTTAGGTCTCCAGAACCTTCATTAAAGACAGAAGGGGCATGGTAGCATGGACTTGTAAGCCCAGCCCCGTGGGAGAGGAGACAGGACCACTGGCACTCAGTGGACAAGAAGGCAAGCCCACTCCTGAGCTGCAGGCCAGTATGTCCTCCAGGCTGACCTCCACATGCACACGCGCACTCACACACATCCATCCATCCACAAACCCTTGTATAGGTCGTTCTGTTTGTTGTGGAGGAGTGCAAGCCTGAGCTCTAGTGCATTGTGATATTCTAGGGCACAGGAAGAGAAGGTGCTTGCAGCATGAGTATAGCTCTAGTACATTGTAATATTCTAGGGCACAGGAAGAGAGGGTGCTTGCAGCATGAGTATAGTTCTAGTTCTCTAACCCTCAGGGTACGGCCTCCATTGCTGGAGAACATTTTTTAAAAAAGCATTTTGAGCCAGGCATGGTGGCGCATGCCTTTAATCCCAGCACTTGGGGTGGGGTGACAGAGGCAGGCAGATCTCTGAGTTTGAGACCAGCCTGGTCTACAAGAGCTAGTTCCAGGATAGGCTCCAAAGCTACAGAGAAACCCTGTCTCAAAAACAAACAAACAAACAAAAAAAAAGGCAATATGAATTGCACCTTTTTGAATGGTGTGGGGGATAAAGAGAAAGCCATGGGAAATGTAGACCTGACTTTAGCATCTTCATACTCTAAGAAGAATACATGACTGTGGCTGTTTGTTTGCCATTGCTCTAAATCAGAAGTGTTAGGTAAGTCTGTGAAAGGACTTGGGCTTTGTGGGTTTTATGAAGTGCACTCCAGGTGGTCACATGGAGGATTATCAAGAAGAATTCCTCCTGTAGGCTTGGCAAGGAGAAGCAGGCACCTCTGTGCTCCTCAGACAGAACAGAAAAGAGTCTTGTGACTGAACCAGTCATTTGATGCAAAGCAGCCCATGAAGGACAGGAAGTAGAAGAAAGGGTTCTGAGTCCGGAGCAGTGAGCAGTGACTCAGGCTTTCTCCCCAGGAAAGAAATGCAATGGACTTCATCTGCAGTCAGGCGGACCATCAATGTTGCTAGCTACTCCTTTATGGTACCTGTGGATGCCGTGTGCTAAAAGTGGAGTTTTCAGTGCTCCATTTGTTCAGTAAGCAGATCTCTGCTTAGCACACTACCATGTGCTGGAACTGTCCTAACAAGCCAGAAGCAGTTTATATCTCCCTGGTTGGCCCTTGTCTATAGGAAGTAAGATAGACCTTGGTGTGGGGAACCCTGCTCTTAGCTGTGTAGGTGAGAGCACTGCCTCTTGGTAACACCATGTCTTTCTCCTTGGTGCTCTTGCTGGGCCCTTCTAGAAGAGAACGCGTCTGACCTCTGCTGCCTCCTCTCCTCTCTGGTGCAAGTGATGATGGACCCCCACTGTCGAACCAGGACTGGGTTCCAGAGCCTCATCCAAAAGGAATGGGTTATGGGTTGCCACTCTTTCTTGGATCGCTGTAACCATCTCCACCAGAATGACAAAGAGGAGGTGAGTGCCCTCACTGCAGACTGTTGCAGTCCTAGGGAGAAGGGTTCCCTCTCATCTGGTCACTGTCCTCTCATAGAAGCTTCTCAAGTGCATACTTGACAGACATCAGCAAACTGGTCAGCTCATCGCAGATGCTTTGAATGCTGTAAACAATATGGAAATCCTCCCCAGGACAGAAAGGATATCAATAAGTGTGTTCAGAGTCTTCTAATTGTGTAGAGTAAGGCTGTATATACGTTTCATACTAAGAGAAATATGGTTTTGTAACACTTATTTACAAAATAACTCAGGAAGAAAAAAATCCTTCAAATCTTGGCTAAATTAAACTTTGTAGTTGGTGATGTTTGGTGTCTAAATTTGCCACAGGAAGTACGCTTAACACTAAATTTTCCTTGTGCTGGTGCCATCCATTGTTAGAGCCTTTGTAGTGCCAAGAGAAGTGTGCCCTGAGTCACAGCCTCTTCTGTTTCTTTTTGGGTATCATTGCTGTGTTGTTTGGGCAAGGGTGTTTGGTTATATTGCCAAATATTATATTGGTTGTCCTGGAACTCAACCTTCCATCTCATCATCCCAAGTAGCTGGGATTACATGCATGCACTACCACACCCAGCTTGCTTCTCTTTAGATGAATGGCTCAGTGTCTCAGATCTGGGAGTTGTTTTATGTTTTGATTTGATTTAATTTTAGGCAAGGGCTTGTGTATCCCAGGCTGGTCTCAACTCATTCTGCAGCCAAGGATGAACTTGAAGTTTAATCCTTCTGCTTCCACCTCCCAGGCACTGACATTATAGGCCTATAACACCACAACCAGTTTTGTGCAATGCTGGATGTGGACCCCAGGGTTTCAATGGTACTAGGCAAGTACAGAGCCACACCCCCAGTCTTAGTTAACATTTAGCTCATCTCTAGAGTGTGGTGTGCTTTTTTAGGCAACACCAATATAAACTCCTTGGTTCTCTCTGATAACTCGTGAAAGAAAAATGGAACCAACTTTATTTAATTAAATCATCTATAGAATGAACACATGCCAATAATGTGAATTGTGACTTTTCTTATTCTGGATCTCTAATCAGCATGTCTGTGATGCAGCATAGCTTGGCCCAGCATGCTGTGTGAATAGAAAGCCTGTGGCTTCTGCTCCTCGGGGCTTGACAGGTTCCTGGAGAGCCTCAGGCCTCTGTCACTATGCCTGCTAGTTCTTTCAGGCCAAACCTGTGCTCTTCTGTATGTTATCAAACTTAAGAGAAACCACCGTCTCTCAGTCTTGAAAGGGACTTGGAGGAAGTAGGTTGAAAGGCTAATGTGATTTCCATACTTTGATAAACAGAGAGGTCTTTGGAAAGATGTACTTTTGCATGTCTTGAGAAAGAAAGACTGACAGACTCCGTATCTAGTTAGGAAAGAAGTCAGTAGAAGGTGTTCACTCAGCACACATAATCCCAGGTTACTGTACAGTGAGGTTTTACATTTTGTTTAGCGATGTTGCCCATAATATGTGCTGTGAAGCCTCTCAGAACCAACATGCGGTTCTGGAGAGCTAGCTGGTGGGACTTAACGATGTTACTGATGTTGAGCTGGCCTTTTGTCCAATAGTTCTTACTGCTGTCCTACCAGCTCCATGTGAGGCCTGCGTCTCTACTCTTGTAGAAGGTGGACACTATCACATTGTTGCCTTACCCTGTTAGAGGACCACTGGTGGATCGAGAAGAAAGTTCCATGAAGTGGTAGCACAACAGAGAAACTGCCAGCAAAGACTTGCCCCTGAGTAGTCTCCAGAACCAACCTTGCCTGTTGTCACGGGGCAGAGATAAATACTCCCATTTTATTGACAAAGTGTAAAATGGCAGTCATCACTAAATCCTGTTTTTGCAGCAGAATACTGTGTAGAAGAATGGAATTCATTTGATTTGTGTTTAGTGTTCCCTATCACCAAAGCTGATTGCAGGCACTCATGTGTTAGTTCACATCCTTCTGTGGTTTTAGATACTTGTCTTTGACACAGTAGGAACTGCTAACCCACAGGGAGGTGGTCTCCCCTGAGAATGCTCATCGCTTGGAAAGGATTGTCTATTGTTTGTTTCCCAGAGGGGCAGGGCTCAGAAGCTCCTGATGACTGTTCAGTGAGCTCAGGACAGTTCATGCTGGGCCTAGGCTTCCTAAATGATGTATTTTGTTTCCACATAGGTCCCCGTGTTCCTGCTTTTCTTAGATTGTGTCTGGCAGCTGGTGCACCAGTACCCCCCAGCATTTGAGTTCACAGAGACTTTTCTGACTGTTTTGTCAGATAGCTTATATATACCTATTTTCAGCACCTTCTTCTTCAATTCGCCTCATCAAAAAGATACTAACATGGTAAGAGTCCCTTTTAGAGACCCCTGGGCCAAAGAAACTGCATCTTACAAACTCGATTCATAACAGTGGCTCTGATTCATAACAGTATTCAATACTGGTTATGCGCCAAACATTGCTTCAAGTGATTCCCAGCTATTCCTACCTGGGGACGGATTTAGTCCTTGCAGCACACTGTAGTTATATATTGTTATCCCTGAGGAAGCTGAAACGCAGTAATCATCTAGCCCAAGATCATATAGTAAATATTTAAGATTGGAGTTTGGGAATGGAGACAAATTAAAAGTTATTTTTTTTGAAGGTAGACCAGATGCCCTCTCTTTATTACCTTCAAGCCTAGAGTTATTCTGGGAAAAGAATGGACTCCAGGGTTTTGGTTTTACATCTGAAAGCCCTTTTGTCCCCACTCAGCTCAGCCTGTGCTCCAGGTGTAAAGTGTCTCTGTTAATCTCCATGCCTTCATCTAGCCCTCTCCTGCCTTGGGACGGACTTTTAGTTGGTAAATTGCCAAGTTCAACAGGGAAGCAGAAACAATGGAACCTGGCGTCTTAGTGACACAGCCCTGGGGTTCAGCCCTGTAGCTTGCCAGCTTCATACACTCAGACAGTTCACTTCTGTTTTCTGAGCCTCGGTTTCCTCAGGGTCAAGCTGGGAAAGTAGGGGTTAACTCACGCAGTTGTTGCGAAAGTGCCCAGTCTTGTAGCTGCCATAGACCACTAGACCACTGAAATAAGGGCCCTTCTCACCCCGCCACCAAGAGCTTCTGCCTTGAGAAACACAGCCTGTGTGCATTCATTCTCAGCCCCAGCCGAGCACTCTTCCTGGAGCCTGTTTCTGAGAATGTGTGTTTGCTTTCCAGCCATTCCTGGGAGCCATGGTGACCTGTGCTTGTTTTGGCAGGGTAGGAAAAGTGTGAATCCACAAAGCAAGCCTTTGACTCTGCTCACCGTGTGGGATTGGTCAGTACAGTTTGAACCCAAAGCACAGACATTGCTCAGAAACCCTCTCTATGTGGAAAAGCCAAAATTGGACAGGGGCCAGCGGAAAGGATCACGTTTCAAAGTAAGATGTGCTTGTTTTAACACCCCACCAACAGTGGCTCCTCCATCCTATGCATGCAAGGACAAGCACTACTTCATGGATCTCTCTGTTGGTGTGTTCCCTCTTAATACGGTGTGCAGTTGGGGTTTGTGATGCTCAAGTTTTTGGGGCTCATTAGCGGTGCCTTCAGCAAATCTGCCTTTGCGCTGATGAGACATGTCACTGAGGCTGCCGCCGCCACAGTTATGCTTCATGGAATTGTGCCTCTTACCCCGTCTCTGTATTGCTGGTAGAGTAAGGAATCATTGATTACTAAGGCTTTCCTCCACATATGCCAGTTTATATATTTCATAGCAAGACTTTTTCTTTCTTTTTAAGAAAATTTTTACTGTTTTATTTTATGAGTCTGTGTGTTTTATTTCATATATGTCTGTGAACTACATGTGTGCCTGGTGCCCACAGAGCCCCTGAAATTGGGTTTATAGTCAGTTATGAACCTCCATGTAGGTGCTAGGAATCAAACCTGGATCCACTGGAAGTCAGTGCTCTTAAACACTGAGCCATCTCTCCAACCCCAAGACTTTTCCTAATAAACCTATAAGCTGAGAGTGGCAAGCTTTGTATCGAGATCTACCCTGTCTCCCAGCTCTACCTGCTCTACTGTTGTGACAGAAAACAGTGGTCCTAAATGATAAGAGTGGGCCCAGTGTTTTACACAAGTGTCACCCCAGCATTGGCCCCTGGACTAGAGTTTTCCAGCCTGTACCCTAAACCACAAACAGCAAGTCTTTATTTTCCTTTTAGATACTTCTTCCTGATTTTACTATTCTACCCTGAAGTTCACTAACTGACACACAGTTTGAACAACATTACCTAGCTCTGTCACCTGGCCTGCAGTGTCTGACAGAGCCCTCGGTGATGGCAAACCCACGTCCAGGCATGTCGTTGTCTTTCTCGCCACTGTCCTTCCTATCCTGCCTGATCCGCAGTCCCTGGAAGCCTTGTCAATTCAGGCACGGAACAGGTTCTTAGTCTAAGGAAGCTGGGATCAGGTGAACCAAGACCAGCACTTGGGGATGGTGACAGCTGCGGAGCACTTAGCCCGCCTGCCATGTTGCCCTCTTAGTTGTCCTCAGGCCCTTTCCTGCAGCTGGAGCAAGATGGCTGCACGTCAGCCAGAGATGAGCTTTTCTTTGGTGTGCCATGCCCCCTGGTGGCAGCCTGCACTAGAGTCACAAAACTACCGGGTGCCTATGGGGTAAGGAGCCACTGAGACAGCTAAGCACCCCTTGTCTGATGTCCTCCCTGTCTCCTACTAGAGCCAGTGGCAGTTGATGTGAGCCAGGGGTGGGAGGATTGCAGGTTGTGTAAATGAAACAGGATTGGAGGTGAGCTACAAGGAATTTGAAAGCCTTCCTGTGAACACCAGGTGCCAGCTGGGATACCATGCTGAGAGGACACATGGGAGGGGGTGTGGGTAGAAGCTTCCAACACCAAGCAACACTTGGTGACATAGGTTCCCTTGTGGGTTTTTTTGTCCCACATTCCTGTCCAACTCAGCTTGGTAAGTATGGAGAAGAGAGTCCACTGATGTCTGGTGTCCTTGCTGTCTCTGGATGGAGAGTCAGATTCTAGTCATCTCTGGGTTGTGCTGTTAAGGGTAACTTTGCATGTGTGTATATTTTACTTATTATAAATTACTACTTATTTCCATAATCTGGAAATACTTTCTTTGTAAATTTTTTTTACAAGGATACACACTAGTAAAAAGCATGTTTGAAAACTGGAGTGTCAGCCTTAAGATAATACTTTTACTCTAGTTTCCCTTTGTTTATGTTAAGATCTCACATTGTTGGCTCAGGCTGACATGAAATTATGTAATCCAAGCTAGCCCTAAACTCCTGTCAGTCTCCTGTCTCAGCCTTCCGAGCACTGGATTGCAAGCATCACCTACTGCTTATGGCTCTCTGCTCCTACTGTGTATGAATGAACACCTTAGGAGCAGAGCAGTTGGCAAAAAACAGCGTCTCCTCACATTTATTTGTACCTTTTCCTGTGGGCATCGATGAAACCCACAACCTCTGACCTATCTTCATAACCCTCTCATGGTGTACCCCAAAATATAATGCCTTGCTTTGCTACTGAGAAAGCTAGCAAGCAGGAACGAAATGTGAAGCTCTCATGTTTCTTGTTGTGTGCAGCCTGTCAAGAATATCTGGCCAAGTTAACCCATTCCTCTTGGCCATTGCCTCTGCTCCCAATGCCTGTTGTCTGAAAGAGACCTGTGACTTCAGCTGGAGTTCTCACTGAGTGCCTGATAAGCTGAAAGGTTGTTTTGTCTGTGGGATAAGATCTCCAGGTGGTCAGTACTAATACCTGAAGATGTTCAGAATATTACTGCAGTAAAGAGTTCTTAAGTTCTCCAAAAAGAAACATTTCTTCCCCTTTAAATGATACACTAAGAGTGGTGGCACACACCTGTAATGCCAGTGATTGGAAGGGAGAAGCAGGAGGACCCCAGTGTTTCAGGCCAGCCTGGTTTACACAGTGGGTTCCAGGCTGTCCAGTGCTATGTAGCGAGAGACTCTGTCTCAAAAAGCCCCCAAGACTGATGGAAATCATTAACTGTGTTTCTCTAAAGTACTCTGTGTCCATTGGTACCCCTCTTGCTAAAAGGACTAGTTTGTCCCAGTATGCCTTTCTATGCATACTGGTTTCCTGGTTTCTTTCATTTGTTGATGGCACATCATGCGTATAGATCACTCAGTGTCATCAAGAACAGGAAGTCCCTCTCTGTGTGCTATACCATTTTAATGGACACACATGAGATGGCAGCTCTGACGTCCCTTGACACTGCTCACAGCAGGATGCTGCTGCTCTTTATTGTTGTTATTATTGTTATTGTTATTATTATTATTATTATAAAAACAGTTGTCACCTTGCCTCTTAACCAGATATTCTCTTTTGTGTTTTCTTTCAAAGCATCAACGACAACTTTCTTTGCCACTTACCCAGTCTAAGTCATCTCCCAAAAGAGGATTTTTCAGGGAAGAAACAGATCATTTAATCAAAAACCTTCTAGGCAAGAGAATTAGTAAGCTTATTAACTCCTCCGATGAGTTCCAGGACAACTCTCGAGAGTTTTATGACTACTGGCATAGTAAGCCCACAGACTACCATGGGTTGTTACTGCCTCACATCGAGGGGCCAGAAATCAAGGTGTGGGCCCAGCGCTACTTACGTTGGATTCCAGAAGCCCAAATCCTGGGTGGTGGCAGAATGGCTGCTATGAGCAAACTCTTGGAAATGATGGAGGAAGTGCAGAGCTTGCAGGAGAAAATCGACTCGAAGCCCCACAGACAGGAGGCTGTGCACACACAGGCACCGTGCCTGCTCAGGAACTCTGCCCGCTTGTCCTCCTTGTTCCCGTTTGCACTGCTCCAGCGACACTCATCCAAGCCTGTCTTACCCACCAGTGGGTGGAAAGCTCTGGGGGGTGAAGATGACCTGGCCAAACGAGAAGACGAGTTTGTGGACCTAGGGGATGTGTGACCTGTCTCCTCAGGGACTGTGAAAGAGGCACGCCAGAGGGACAGTTGTTCCCTGGACTGGTGTCGTGTTAGCCCACTGCTGTGTAGGAGAAAGCGGAGGCTTTCAGGAAGAGAACTGCTTCTCCTTTTCTTTCCCAGGTCTGAAAGATGATGCAATTAAAGCCGTGCCTCTAGTATTCATAGGAAGGAGTTCCTCTTTGACCTGTCATAGGATTGGGGTCGCTTCCTGACGCCTGTATAATATGTACACAAAACGCCTCACGGCCAGATTGCAGTGAGAGCTTCCTCCTTCTGTCTTTTCTGTGCCAAGATAATTACGTAGCCATTGGCAACAAGAGCAAGGTCAGCTTTATGTGGTGTCTGTAAATGGAGAGACCGAGGTATTAAGATACATGCTTTGACTTAAACCACAGCATATTCCAGCACACCCGTGGGCGCGCACACACACACACATGCACACACACACAGTAGAAAAGCTGGAAACTTCCACTGGTGTCATTCTAACATTCAGTCCCTCCTTCCCGGACTGTAACAAGGCGGGGTGGTGGCAGCCACCTTCCTTCTTCCTGCTCCATGTCATCTGCACTGGCCACCGTGGTGCAAATCATCCCAAGTGTCTTGCTGCTGACCTGTTGATTAAACTGGGGAATCCCTTTGTCTTCCCAGGGGAGTACCCATTCCTTGGAACCCCTCCATTGTGAGCATGCATTTTGCCTTCTACTTATGTATGGAGGCTCATGGCACCTGGACTGTGCCTCCCTGCAGCCCCTCAGCTGCTCCCCTTGCCGTCCCCATTGCTGTCATAGATGCTGGGGTAGGCAGGTCACTTTTGAATGTGGCTTTCACAGGAAAGCAATCTTAAGTGTCAGACGCAATTATCACGGGATGCCTCAGTGACTTAAAAAGCCATAGAAGAAACTCAGCTCTGCCTGGCCACCTTGGATCTGCTGTTTTAAAGATTTCTATTTTTTTTAGGGTTTGAAAGTCTACTTTGTAAGGATCAGTCCTGTCGCTCTCACGGAGCTAGGTCCAATCCCACAGAAGGCACGGAGTGTGGAGAGTGGGGGGGGGGGGGGGCAAGGGACCTCATCCGAGAATGTCTCAAGAGTTTGCCTTTCTACATTTGCTGTTCTGGAGCGATCCTGTTGAGGAAATCTTTCCATTGCTCACAGGCAATAAGGCATTTTGAAACTTCACAAAGAGTTCCTTCTGATTTGCACTGAATCATCTTCTGTACATAGTGATCATTTTTCCTCTTCTCCCCTCCACACTACTGCACAGGCCAGGTTGGTGTGTGGAGTCGGCATGATGAGGGGAGGTCAGGATTTATGTTTCTAGGACCAAATGCACTCAGTCTTGGTTGCCTTAAGAGTCTCTCAGGCCAGGTCCGTGCTTGGCCTGTGATAAGGAATTCTAAAACATGCAAGTCCTTAGCTCCCTTAGCTCGCATCTTCGAGTTTACTAAGCTATCGGTAACCGCCGCTTCCTCTCTGTCACTACTTCCCAAATACTCAGCAGAGAAAACTATTTTTTGTTACCATATTATAACGTGAATATTTCTATGGTAGCCTCTACAGTCTTAGTGATTTCCTTTCCAAAATGCCTCATGTGATGTTTCATGCCTCACAAGGTGTGGTTTAAGGCACAAGGTCATGACCCTTCTTATAGCAGTTGAATGTGCATTGAAATATTTTTCTATTTTTTTAAAAACCCCAATAGTAAATGTAAGCAAGCTGTTGTAACCTATGTGGTCATGACAGTTTATGTATTTATATTTGAAACCAGATTTCTATAACTTGTATTTGTGTATAGAACTTTCCATGGGTTTATATATTGTTAATTTTTATCCAAGACTGAGATGTGGATTGTGCTTAACATTAAAAGGTAAAATAAGACCATTTGTTTAAAATGCACTGTGCAAGTTTGGAAGTGTATATTAATAACTTACTGTATATAATACCTGGCGTTTGTTTATACCTCCAAGTTTTTACACTGAAGATAAGCTAGCTTTAATTAAATTCGAAAATGTTAAGGGGATGAGCTATTAGGCTGAGTCAGTATAAACGCGCAGTTTATTTTCTGGTGTTAATGAAAGTTTATACTCATGTCTCACAGCCCTGTAGCTGACTGCAGAGATTAAACACAGCTTAGAAGCAGCACTGGATTGATGTGCATGCTCTGACTCCCGCTTTGTCCTTCTCGTTCATTCAGGGCATGATAAGCCTGCCCTGGGTTCTGGCAGGTGCTTCAACACACAGCTCTGGGAAGCTCAAAGCTGTTCTTGTGGACCGCCCCTGTGTATGCGTACACCCAGGTGTGGTTGGCAGGTGATGGATACCAGTATCCAAACAAATACTTACAATTCCTGATGATGATCATATGCTGGAAGATGGGTGGTGAGCTGGCCAGCAGGTAATCCTTATGACCCTGGGTTAATCCCTGGGACCCAAAAGGTAAAAGAAAAAAAAACTGACCCCCATAGGCACCTGCTTCTCTGTGCTTCCCACACAAAATAAATAAGGGTAATTTCTGGTGCTATGAAGAAAAAGTAAATAGGGTTAGAAGCCCTCCAGGGTGAGTAAAAGACAGGACTCTTTTGTGTCCTTGAAATGAGCTGCCGTTGCACCTTTGCTCTGTGGGGATCTGTGTTGTTACTCCCCCCCCCCCAGACAGGGTTTCCTGCAGCTTTGGTGCCTGTCCTGTAACTAGCTCTTATAGACCAGACTGGCCTCGAACTCACAGAGATCTGCTTGTTTCTACCTCCCGAGTGCTGGGATAAAAAGCGTAAAGCCACCACCACTGGGCGAGGATAGGGGCTTATATCATTCAGGTTGGAATTATGTTGCTTGTTTTGTTCTGAGAAGTTCTGTCTCTCTGGCTCCCCATGCCTTTACTTGTCCACACCCTGAAACACCCTTCCCAGTCTGGCTGGTCTCCTCTCCTGTAACCAAAACCCAGCCTTGAGGCGCCCCACGAATCCAATAGGCTCTTGTTGCTGCCACATTACTCTCAGACTTAATTTTGTGATGACTGATTTATTTATTTTTATATCATGTGCATGAGTGTTTGCCTGTACGTATGTTGTGTGTGTACCACTTGTGTACCTGTTACCTGAAGAGGTCAAAAGAGGTCATTGATCCCCGAAACTGGAGTCACGGATGTGAAACTAAGCTGGGTCCTCTGCAAGAGCAGCAAGTGTCCTTAACCACTGCGCATCTCCCCAGCATTTCTCTCCCAGCCCCTTCCCCGACTTCTTGCTTAGATATTTTTATTATATTCCTTTTTAAAAAAATTATTTGTATTTTATGTACATTGGTGTTTTGCCTGCATCTATGTCTGTGTGAGAGTTTTGAATCTCTGGAACAGGAATTATAGACAGTTGTGAGCTGCCTTGTGGGTGCTGGGAATTGAATCCAGGTCCTCTGAGAGAGCAGTCAATGCTCTTAACCGCTGAGCCATCTCTCCACCCCCTGTATTGTATTCCTAACTTTTTAAGACCCTGGAGAGTCACAGCTTCCTTTATTTCCCCATCTCTTGGTCTTAGGCAATCTGAGGTTTCTCACTCAATTTTTGTACAAATAATAAAACCCGGAGACAGATACTGGAGTGCAAGCTGAATGATCAGAGAAGCAAAGCATCCAACCACTAGAGAGCTCTTACCTCTATGAGATCCTCTGACTGAAAAGAGCGAGATCCTCTTTCCCTTAATCCTCAGGCTGAATGCTCTGAGCTCCTGTCTCCTCCCGCCAGGGTGACCCCGAACTCACAGAGACCCATCTGCCTCTGTCTCCCGAGCGCTGGAATTAAAGGTGTGTGCCACCACTGCTTAGCCTCTGTGGCTAACTAGTGTGGCTAGCCCTGCACTCTGATCTTCAGGCAAGCTATATTTGTTAGCTCACAAACAAAATATCACCACACTCAATTTTGCTTCTTGTTTTTAGCCAAGGGTATGGTGGGGGCACTTAATGAAGGAATAAAATGGAGCATTTCCTTCTGTCCAGTAAGAAACAAGTTCCTTTTAAGAACGAGCCCAGTGCTTCACTGTCCTTTCATGGGACAGACTATAGAAATAACCCAACTAAAGCCCATTTCTGAGCTCTGGCTGTAGTGGCTCTCCAGGGCTGTGGTCATGTACCCACTGCAGCTCACATTTACAACGCCATGCTTGGGGTGGGATGAATTGGAGCTAAGCATCTGGAGAATGCTTGCTTGTGCACACACACACACGCGCACACGCACCCTGCTGTAGGCTCTGCAGTGCTGTGTGATCTCACACGACTTTACGCTTCTGTTCTCTGTAATCTTGACTGTCAACTTGATTCACCTAGGAGCCAAACTTGAGGTCTCGTCTGAGGTTCAACTGAGATAGGAGGGCCCACCCTGGATGTGGGCAACACTGATCCATGGGCTGCTGGAATTGAGGCCACACAAAAAGAGAAAGCCAACTAAGCGCCAGCCGTCTCCCTGCTTTCACAGACTGCAGACACAAGTGACCCACCACCTGACTCTTGCTGCCGTGAAAAATGCAGCCTCATACTCTCTCCCTCCCTCCCTCCCCCCCCTTTCTCTTAATTTGTAACAGCAACAAAGAAGCCAATTGATAGATGTATCAAAAATCTCCCACTGTGCATAACCCATGCACCACCCTGAAAAGTATTAGGATAGGCAAAGGAGGGGGTGATTCTAGCTTGTCAGGAAACTGTCGTAGTGCTTACATGTGAGACTGACGGCCTGACCAGCATGGGCAATGCAGCCAATGCCATTTATATAGTCAAGAGGAAAGTATCTTGTTCAGTTGATGGTTTTATGTCTTTAACAACAGGCTTTGGTAGCCTACTTTGTGGCTTAGGCCTAGTCTTTTGTCTTTTATACTGTCTTTTGTAATCAAAGGGCATGAAGATTGTTAAAGTGGCTTTTTGGCCACTTATTTAAAAAAAAAAAAACAACTTTATAGTCTTATACAGCAAACCTATAAAGTACTTATAAAGTACCCCACCCAGCATGCATAAGGCTCAGATTCAGCTTCCAGGAAGTGAAAATTAAAAAAAAAAATTAAAGGGGACAGATTGATAAGTAACTCTGGACGGCTGGATGATCGTGAGTGTGATGTCTGTAGTTACTGTGTGGTGGTACTAACGTTAAGTTGGGGTAATAGATCTGTAGAAGACAAATAGCAACAGTGGAATGAGTAATTAGACAATATGTGTATTTACCAAGCTTTCTTTATATCCCTGTGCTGATAGGCATTCTGTTTGTTTCCTTTGAGACAGGGTCTCACTCCATAGCCCTCCAGGTCCTGGAACTCACTACATAGGCTGGACTCAGAGATCTGCCAACCTCGGCCTCCCAAGGGCTTGGATTAAAAACAAGTACCACCATGCCTGGCTACAGTTTTTATACTAATTCAGGACGATGTTTAAATAAATGCTCCAAGAAATAATTGGAGACACAGGAGGGGTAATATGCATAGGAGTGTATTGGTCATTTAAGGGAGGAGAGTTGCCCCAGCCTTATCAAGCTACCTGGCCCTAGAAAGATACGATGGGTTCTGGAGAAGAGGAAAGTGGTTCCTGTAGTCATTCTGGAAACTGAAGAAAGCTGGAACATCTGTGCCCTCCCCAGCCCTTTCTCCTGGTTTGTCTGCAGCACCATCTGCTGTCTAGATCCCTGTCCTCAATACTTTCTACTCTGGTCCCTTCTCTTTAGTCATGCCCCCATATGCAGCTTGGCTTGAATTGTGAACTGGAGAGATGGCTCAGTAGTTAAGAGCACTGACTGCTGTTCCAGAGGACCTGAGTTCAATTCCCAGCAATGGTGACTCATAACTATCTATAGTGAAATATGATGCCCTCTTCTGGCATAGTCATACATGCAGAGAGAGCACTCATTAAATAAATAAATAAATCCATTTTAAAAGGTATTTTAAAAAAACCTCGGAATTGCTGTTATTTAAGGTAGAAAACATTCCGTGGGTGTGCCAAGGTTGACACTAGAAATGCTGTAGAAAGCATTCTGTGAGTGTGTCAGGGTTGACATTAGAGATGCTGTAGAAAGCATTCTGTGAGTGTGTCAGGGTTGACATTAGAGATGCTGTAGAAAGCATTCTGTGAGTGTGTCAGGTTGACACTAGAGACACTGCTTGGTCTCAGTGCTCATGGGCAGAGGCCTTTCCTTAGGTGTTCTCGCTCTCTCTTGAAAGGCAGACCAGTCTTCCTCCCCAGTCCACAACAGAGGTTATTTTCAACATTGCAGTCAGATTCCTGGTGAAGAGTCTGGGTTGGCTCTCATTTGGGGCCCAGCGCCTATGGAGGATGCTGTTCCCAGTGAAGGCATCTTCATCTCTTTGAATTCATAAACAGACTTTGAGAGCTTGCTCTTTACTGTCACCAAGTCACCCCCACCCCGTCCTCACATTTTGTAGCAGTTTGTATTTCTCCATGTTGACTGTGGCACTGGCCTCATGAGAGGCCACACAGTTTAGTTGATAAGGAGGGGCTCCCTGAAGCCTAACGCCCAAGTCCACCCCGTTGCTTTGTGCCTTCTGAAGCTTCCCTTACCTTGGGTCTATCTCCATGTCTTCAGTGGTTAAGAGTACTTGCTGCTCTTCCAGAGAACCAGGGTTCAATTCCCAGCCTCAGTATGATAGCTCACAACCTTCTGTAACGTCAGCTCCAGGGGATTCCATGCCTCTGACCTCTGAGGACACCTACATTCCTGTGCCCACACCCACCTGCAGACATACATAACTAAAAATAATAAAAATTTACCCCAGCCGGTTTAACATGGTATGTTAAAACTATGTTAGAGGTGGGATGTGGCTAACTGGAAAAACTGCAGAGGCCCCATCCTTATTCCTTCAAGTCACAAGCCTATATAGGACCAGCAGCCTAAGGAGCAGAGCAAGGTCTATACCCTACCTGTCACAGTCCATAGCGCCTGCTGGCCTCAGGAGGGAAGCTTTCCCAGAAGGTGTACAGAGGCCTGAGGACAGAGTGGGCCTTCCCTCAAGCGGGGAACATGCTTGCTTTGTGTTGTTAATAAGCATTTATATACTTGGAATCCTTGGTCTGGACCGCAGAGCGCCAGCTTCTAAGGGCTGCCATGCCCTCTACAAGCTGCTGATATTTGCCAGAAGAGTGCCATAATTGCTGAATAACTAGACACACTGTGTCAGCTGGACTTTGTCACCATGGTGCAGTACCTCACAGGAACAGCCGGAAGGAGGAAAAATGGGTAGGTCTCCTGGTTCCAGGTCGTGATCACTTACCTCCATCGTGAGAAGCAGTGCATGGTGGCAGCAGGGATGCGTGGTTGCTATGGGACACCTTCCCTGGGGAGAGTAATGGCAGAGGAACTCCTGGAGTAATTCCAGCAAGAATTCATTCTGTGTATTTGGAGATTGCAAAGGAGAAACCAGTGAATTAGGCTGGCCATCCAGCTGACCTAATGCTCTGGAGAAAAGGGCCCCCCAGTTACAAATCCAAGTAACATGTATAGGTTTGAACACGGTTACTTGAACATTGTTACAACGTTGCTAGATTTAACTGTGGTTTTCCTAGTATCTCAAGGCCGACGAGGTGAAAGTCCTCCGCTGTTCAGCAGGTCTGTAGAAGTGGGATTGATTTGCTAAGGGAGTTTCTGCAGAGTGGTTGTCTCTTAAGATGGTTCTGTAATTGTTTTCCCAAGGACAGAAGCAAGCAGAAATACAGCAGCAGAACTTAATATTCCTTGTTCTTGACTATGTTAGAAATAAGGCTTCCAATTAGGCTTCATAATATAAAACAACATTTTGACTGTTGCAGACACACAACACAACACACACACACACACACACATATACATCATACAAATCATATATGTTATGGACATATATGGATGTATATATATAGAGAGTATAGAATATGGGCCAGGCATTACTTACAGAAGCAGAGATGACTCATAAGCAGCTGCATAAATAAAAGCCCACGTCAGCATGAGTGAGGACCTTGGCTCACTCATATAGGACTGCATTACCTATAGGTAGCTCAAGAGATGAAGCCTTCCAGGTACCTCCCCAAACTTACTGCTTATCTAACCTTGGGAGTAAAGGGGTCATGTGTAATTTATTTAGTCAATTTCAGGGACTTCCTGGTTTTTTTTTTCTTGACACTTGAAAAACTTTCCTTTAGAACTTCCTGCGTCTAAGGAGTTTCCTTCTAGGATGGAATGTTTCAGCTCAGAGGAGACTGCTTCTCAAAGTGGGTACACCTCATTCATGGTCAGAAAGGGTAGCGGGGAGAGAGAGGGAGCAGGAAGGAGGGTATGAATGAATGTCTGCACTCATGGGCTTTCTCTTTTTCCCCTTGAATACCACCTGCGCCCTTATCTAGAAGATGACACTAATTTTTAAGATTCCCTTCTCGCTGGGCGGTGGTGGCACACACCTTTAGTCCCCACACTTGGGAGGCAGAGGCAGGTGAATCTCTGAGTTTAAGACTAGCCAGGCTCCAAAGCTACACAGAGAAACCCTGTCTTGAAAAACAAACAAACAAACAAACTTTCTTCTCTTAGTAAATTATGTCTGAAAACACCTCCCAGACACATCCAGAAGAGTGCGTTACTCACAGGCACTTTTCAGTCCAGTTTAGTTGATAATCAAGGTTAACCATCACCTTGCCTTAGGTCAATTTGTGACAAGCTAAAAAATTTACAAGGAATGCACTCATGATTCCAGTCACTAGACATTTTGTCATAGTTGTAGCTGCAGGCCTCCTCTTGTTCCTTACAGTCTGTCCTGGCTGGTTTTATGTCATCTTGACACAAATTCGAGTTACCTGATTTGGGGGAACCTCAGCTGAGAAAAATGCCTCCATAAGATTGGGCTGTAGGCAGGCAAGTCTGTAGAACATTTTCTTCATTAGTGATTGATGGGAAAGGACCAGCCTATTGTGGTTAGGAACATCCATGGGCTGGTGGTCCTGGGTTCTAGAAGAGAACAGGCTGAGTAAGCCACAAGGAGCAAGCCAGTAAGCAGCACCCTGCCATGGTCTCTGTATCTGGAGGTCTTCTGCCTCCAGATCCTGCCCTGTTTGAGATCCTGCCCTGACTGCCTTGGATGATGGACTGGGATATGGAAAAGTTGCATAATAAACCATCAGGAACTGCAACCATAAACCCTTTCCTCCCCAAGTTGCTTTTGGTCATGGTGTTTCATCACAGCAATAGGAAGTATACCTAAGACAGAACTGCATGGGAGTCCTAGTCTACGGCCTTCTGCTGCCATGGCTGTTGCCAAAGGGCTTTGTTTAATATCCGGATGTCTTGGTTTAATCCTTTTAGGAGTTGATTCTGAGACAGCAATTGGGTGCAAGCAGTACTTCTGTAGTAGTCCTGAGCAACACTGAAGGAGCACAGAACTGATCTAGGAAAGAGAAAACAGACAATAAAGAGTACACACATGGGCTGGAAAGGTGGTTCAGCAATTAAGAGCGCTTGCTACTTTTGCAGAAGACCTGGGTTTAGATCCCAGCCACCATGTGGTGGCTCATATCAGTCTGTAACTCCAGTTCCAGGGGATCTGGTGTCTTCTGGCCTCTGTGAGCACCATATGCAGGCAAACACATGCATAAAATAAAAATAAAATATTTAAGTGTATGAATGAAAGCCAGGAGCAGTGGTGTATGCCCTTATTGCCAGCACTTGGAAGGCAGAGGCAGGAGGATCAAAGTTTAAGGTCATCTTCAGATTTGAGGCCCACCTGGGCTGCGTGAGACCTTGTTTCAAAATAGGTGTGTGTGTGCATGTGGAAGACACATCAACCCTTTTCCTCTCTGAGGGCTGCTTGTTCTTGGAAATCTGCTGGCGTGTATAAATATCACTGAGCTATGGGCAGGGTACCTTTGCTGCAGTCGGAAGGGCCCTTAGAGGATTCCCTCCATGGTCAGCTAGGGACAGCAGGTTTGCAAAGCCTTCAAGCGTGGCTCCTAACTATCGTAGTCTAGCCTAGATTAACACACTAGTAACCCCCAATCCAGGCGTCCAGGCCTCTGCGACATGAAGCAATCCCCAAATATCTAGTTGCTCTTCCTAGTCTCAAGGAGGCCTCTGGATTGGGTGTCTCATCTACTTCTCTCAATGTTGCAAAACCAGCATGTGCATTCTGTTTCGTAAATGCCTTGGTTGGTGTCAGATTTATCGGGGTCTAGTGGAATTTAGGGGAGGCCACTGTTCTAGACTGCGTTTCTGTACCAGGCCCCAGAAAACCAAAATGAAGTCATTCATGCCACGTAATTAAACAGCAACCTTCAGGAAGGAAGAAAATCCCCAACAGACTAGCCATTATTCCTAAGCCAAAAGACAGCACCTAAGCTGCAGGGGCCCAGGCAACAACGTGAGTCAGTGTAGGGAAGGTCCCTGCGCCTTAAAACCTCACAAGAAAAACAAGCCGCTGTTAACCTACCTGCTGTTTCCTTGTTCTTGCTCAGAACAGCCTTGGCAAGGCAGTTCTCCTGCCCTGCACAGAGGAGAGCCTTTCTACATTAAAAAGTTAAGAAGTATATTTATTCATTTATAATTTCATACGTGTATGTAGTACATTCTGCTTGCACTCATCCATGCCCTCTTTTGGCTTTCTTCCAAACCTATCCATACTCCCTCTTCCCCGCAAGTTCCCCTTTGTGTTCGTGTATTTTTATTTTGTCCTGTGACCCAGTGATTTTAACCAAGACTGTCTATGTGACCTGGGTATGACACTATACAGTTGTCCCTAATAGATTTGACAGTGGACCCATATATAAAGCTGCCCATCCTCCCGCGCCCCTGAATTCTTCAGTAGTTCAGCAGGGAGAGCTATTCCGTGAACTCCCCACTCCAGCGATACCTGGCGTGGGGAACCACAACTACTCTGTGTTCATGACTTCAGTTGCTGTGTCATACCCAGAAGACAGCATGTTGTTGTCCTTTGTCCTTTCCCTGTCTTCTGGACCTAACATTATCTCCACCTCTTCTGCCACAATGTTCCCTTAACCTTTGAGAAGGTGGTATAAATGCCCTGTTTAGAAATGAGCACTCAGCTGGACGATGGTGGCACACACCTTTAATCCCAGCACTCGGGAGGCAGAGGCAGGTGGATCTCTGTGAGTTCGAGGCTAGTTCCAGGACTGGCTCCAGAGTGACACAGAGAAACCCTGTCTCAAAAAACCAGGGGAAAAAAAAATGAGCACTCAACTGTCCCTTAGCACCTCGATATAGTCAAGAGTTTCTGCAGTCACTCCCTTCATTGTAAAGAGAATGGCTAAGGGAAGCATTTGTCCATGGTTATAAACATAGAAGTTTAAAAAATAGTTTGACACCATGTCAATAAGCTAAAGAGTAGTGAGATTCCCCCCCCCCAGGGTCTTCAGCCTCTTCAACTATGAGGATTTTTGTTGTTGTGTTTGTTTGTTTGTTGGTTGGTTTGTTTTTTCAAGACCGAGATTCTCTGTGTAATAACCCTGGCTGTCTTGGAACTCTCTTCGTAGACCAGGCTAGCTTTGAATTTACAGAAATCTGCCTGCCTCTGCCTCCCAAGTGCTTGGATTATAGGTGTGCAACACCACTGCCCAACTGACCATGAGGTTTTGCTTGGGTTTGCAGTAACAAACTTCAAGTCCCTCCTGCACACTGACCGAATCCAATCATAAAGCAGTTATTCTGCCTATGACAGGGCAGAATAGAGCTAGGTGGGAAAACTAAACTGAATGCTGGGAGAAAGTAGGCAGAGTCAGAGAGATGCCAGGTAGCTATTGAAGGAGAAAGATGCTTGCCAGAGTTTGGTGGAATCTTGCCAGTAGGCCACAACCTTGTGGTGATGCACAGATTAATAGAAATTGGTTAATCCAAGATAAAAGAGCTAGCCATTAAGAAGCCTGAGCTAACAGGCCAAGCACTGTTGTAATTGACACAATTTCTGTGTGATTACCTTGTGTCTGAGCGGTTGAGAAACGAACAAGCAGGCTCCGCCTACATTTCTCTTTATCTTTCAATCAAAGTGTGTGGCATCTTCAGCAATAGGGTCTTATCATCTAGTTCTGGTGGGCAACCAGGAGGGATGAATAGAGTCTGTTGCTTTAGGGACTTTGGGGCCTCCCTGACCAATGGTTTGTAAGAAGGTAACTCACATACTGATTCTAGAAGCATTGTTATTTGTCCAAGCAGGATATAATTGCCCTTCTAACTCACATTTTTTAACAGTATAGGCATGCTTCACCATGCCTTGTCTTAATGTGAAAAATGAGGTTCAACAAGTTTATTGCTACCCAATTTGTCCCCCTCCCACCTGCAGGTGTCACCACTTGGGGGTAAGATGAATGCTGTTAGCTTCTAGTGGCTTATGGTGGTGCCAAACACTCAACAGTGCACAGGACAAGCCCCACCCCCAATGAAGAAGTGTCTGGCCTTGCATGATAACAGCTCAAGGTTGAAAAACTGGTCTGAATTCGTGCCCAAATCTTTAACTTCTCTGTTATGTTGTAATAGGAGCAGCCGGGCTGCTTCCCGCCACCCGGCTAGCTTTATACCCGAAATAATTACAAGGAAACTGTATTCTTTTAAACACTGCCTGGCCCATTAGTTCCAGCCTCTTATTGGCTAGCTCTTACATATTGATCTAACCCATTTCTAATAATCTGTGTAGCCCATAAGGTGGCTTACCAGGGAAGATCTTAACCTGCCTCTGCCTGGAGTGGGAGAATCATGGCGACTCCTTGACTGCTTCTTTCTCCCAGCATTCTGTTGTGTCTACTCTGCCTACCTAGTTTTCTGTCCTATTAGAGACCAAGCAGTTTCTTTATTACTTAACCAATGAGACAACAGATAGAAAGATGACCCTCCTCCATCACTGTTACACTTGACATGGCCTTTGAGACATCCAGATGCTTCAGAATTACAGCAAAGTACTCTCCCCTTCATAGTAAGACATGGTAGGACAACTAATATATGATAACATAATTCAGAATAGGTGCAGACATACTCTGGATTTCATAATGTGTGTAAATACTACCATTTACCATAGCTATTTGTTCAGGAGGCATAATGACTGGCTCAGGACTTTGTCTTTTCAAAGCAGGGTGTCAACAGCCTCTTCTTTCTGAGGTTTCTCATCAAACCTCTTGGTGTGTTGTTGTGTGTGTGCAGGTATGTGAGCAAGTGTGTACACGTGGAGACCAGGGTCAACAACAGTGGTTTTTCCACAGATGCCACCTAGCTGACATTTTGAGACAGGGTTTCTCCTGGGACCTGGGGCTCCACAATTCAGTTAAGCTGCCTGGTGAGAGAGCCCCAGGGATTCTCTTGTTCATGCTTGTCCAGGGATAGTGGAGGATGCTGGATCTCTAGGCCTGATCTTAATTGTGGGATAGCACTTTACCAACTGAGCCCTCTCCCCAGCTCCCTTACCAAGCTTTTTTTTTTCTTTTGAGACAGGGTTTCTCTGTAGCTTTGGAGCCGGTCCTAGAACTAGCTCTTGTAGACCAGGCTGGCCTTAAACTCACAGAGATCCGCCCGCCTCTGCCTCCCGAGTGCTGGGATTAAAGGCGTGTGCCACCACCGCCCGGCCGAGACTTAATGTTATAACCGAAGTTAGACATTCAAATGCACAGCCATGCCTCCTTCACAGGCAAGCTCACATGGCATCTGCTGGCATTGTCTCTCTTGTGAGCTCCCTCTAAAGTTGTTTTCCTGTCTTTTATTCTCCCTTTTCTCTGCTCTAGTTACTTTTCCTATTGCCGTGAAGAGATACCGTGACCAAGGAAACCTGTAGAAGAAAGTGTTTAGTGGGGGCTTACAGTTTCAGAGACTGAGTCCATGACCATCATGGCAGGGAGCATGGAAGCTGGCAGATAGGTGTGATGCTGGATCAGTAACTGAGTCCTTCCGTCTGATCCATAGGCACGGGACAAAGAGCTAACTGGGAATGCCTCGGGCTTTTGAAATCTCAAAGCCTGCCCTCAGTAACACACCTCCTCCAGCAAAGCCACACCTCCTCCAGCAAAGCCACACCTCCTCCAACAAAGCCACACCTCCTCCAACAAAGCCACACCTCCTAATTGTTTCCAAATAGTTGCGCCAAATGGAGACCGGCCAAGCATTCAAATCTAGGAGCCTGTGGTAGCCATACTTATTCAAGCCACCGCAATATTCTTTCGGAATTCTCACTATACCTCGATAATTACACACAAATCTACATAAACATTAGAAGATACAGTGGGAGATCACCAGCATCTGGAGACTACAGAAACAATAAGTTCAGGTTGTTCCTGTAAGAACATGGGAGTGGTCAGGCGTTGCTGAGGTCCACGTCTCTTCCTCTTGCTTTTCTTGCTGCCCTGAGTCAGGAGTAAAGAGCCAGTGTTCTCAACCGGGTCACTCTGGCCGCCTCCTCCCACGCCCAGGCACCACAGACGCTGCCAAACTTCCTCCTGCTTCAAACTAAGTTACTTGGTTTCTGCTGGGTCTGGAATGTGGGGCAGCCCCTCCTTCATAAAGAAGCAGTGTTCTGCGTCCTCAAAGCCCAGTGGGTGTTTGGCAATGTCTCCTGTTTCTACCAGAGAGGTGCTTGTACCCAGCCTCGGGATTCTGGTTACAGGGCTGATTTTCCAGAATTGAAGACTTGACCCACACTGTCCCTTGCTTTATAAACACGCTGCATTAGCTGGATAATTAAGGGATTTAGTCCTTAACCTACAGTTGAGCTTTTATTAAATAAATCAGTTTTATATAGTGCCTTTACTATACACAGTACTTCCATGGCTGCCATGTGGTTTGAAGAACCTCTAACAACCTTTGGAGCGCGGTAAGCAGCCCCGCCCCACCCCCAAACCCTCCAAACCGTGGAGCACTGGCAGAGTTGCACGACTCCAAGAAAGAGATGTTTTGTGACTTTTGCAAGATTAGTAAAAAGCCAAGAAATCCAATAGCATCTGTTTACAGTAGGTGGTAAGGAAAACATAACACAACACAAGCCGTTTCCTGCCTTGTGCAGAGCCAGTTTGATACATACCTACATCTCCTGTGCGAGCAGATTCAAGAATCGTCGGTTTTCTTCGTAATGGCATAGCAGACGCCAGGGAATAAGGGCTCAGTGTGCTCCAGGCACAAGGAGAACTTATCCAGGTCTGACTCAGGTGGAAAGCAGCCTAGTTGTTAAGACAAGGAATGACTGGGACCCAGGAATTCCAATGGGCACCCATGCTGAAGAGTGATGGGACCCAGGAGTTCCAATGGGTGTCCACTCAGTGGCCACCCAGTCTATGACAATTCCTTAAGTTTGGATCACAGTGCCCCACATTTTCGTTAGACTCTCTCCACTTGGACCAGGTTTTCTTTTCTGGGTCCTTCTTTCCGTTCTGGCTCCTACTGAGCTTCACACGAACATGAGGCCTCCCATAGGATACGGGAGCAATGGGCTAGTTCTACAACCAGGCTTTCTGATTCAGCTTAGTAAATGCACACGGAAGAAGCAATACCTGCTTTATTTTGGTTTTGCAGTGGATTTGCTGTTGTAAAATCAGAGGGTAAGTGTTGTAAAAATCACCACGATTGCTAACTCAAAGCCAAAACAGGGAAGGAAAAGACACACATCAACATTGTTGCTACTCGGGCAAATCTACCATGGTTGGCCATCTAGTCTACAGCGCTGTGGGCTGACAAATGGACCATTGTACAATTGGAAAGGAGGTTTCTGTGATGAGAAAGGCTTCTTCAAGTATGCCTGAGCCTTGGACAATCTGAAAGCTGAGTGTGGGCGTGGTATCGTTGTTGGCATCGCCCTATGGAAATCTGAGACCAGCAAACACTATGCCACTATCATTGATACTCCAGGATGTATAATGATATAAAATATGATATCAAAACATCATTGCAGATACATCTCAGGTTGATGGTGCTGTCCTGATCGCTGCTGCTGGTGTCAGTGAGTTTGAAGCTGGCATGTGCAAGAATGAGCAGGCCCGTGAGCCTGCGCTTTTGGCTCACACACTGGGCATGAAAGAGCTAATAGTTGGTGCAAGCAAAATGGACTCCTGCCAGAGTCCAACTCCAGCAGGTTCAGGTCCCAAAGAGGAGGTGTGGAGTCAGCGAGGGAAGGAGACTGACGTGATCTGAGGGTGTATCAGGATGGCTGCCTGTTGGTTGAAAATAGGCTTCACCTTACCTACTCTGTAATTGCATTATAGCTTAGCCGTAGGCAATATTGAAAACAGACTTAATGATCCCAGGATGAAAATGGCCATTGAAGGCATGACATCATTTTTTTGAATAATAATAATAACAAGTTTAGCAAGAATCTAAGTGCCCATTGTCCTCTGGGGCTCAGCAGCCCTGCCAGGTGCCCTCTTCTACTTCCTCCTGCACGCTCTCAGGCCTTGTGGTCAGGAGGTGTCATACCTTGAGTCCTGAGCAATTTTCATTCTTCAAGGGACATGACATAGTTTGTGCCATGAAGCACAACAACCACTGAACTGTTTCCTGATTGTATTCCTTTGCACCTTAGTCTTATGATACGGGCTTCCTCCCTTCAGAACCTCCCAAAGGGAAGGTCCTGACATCTTACTCTTTTTTCATAATGCTGTACTATGCTGAACCCTTCATGGTATGCTCCCGTATAGGGCAGAGGGGATCAAGTCAGTCTGACTTCTTAAAGGAATCTGTTCCCCATGGAGCATTCCAGGTCTTGCCACTCATCCAGTAACCCAAGAATCATGGGCACTGTTCTATACTTATTAACTAAACATTTGCCCTTAATGGCCTCAGGCTCTGGGTCTGGACCCATTGTTTCTCTTTACCATGTGTTTTTCATCCCTGGGACCAGGTATGCCCAGTTAGTAAATCTTTAACTTCTCTATTCTTGGTGTGATGTGGGGAGAGGGAGGCACAATGAGGAGTCCTGTGTGGGGAGTAGGCAGAGTCGTCGTGATATACAGTTCCATCGTGACGGGGATTTTTTTTTCCCCAAAGAATCAATTTGTTTAGAGGCTGCCATTGTATATGTTTCATCCCTCACCAAGGCTCACACAAAATTTTCCAAAGGAAGAGGAATAAGGAAAATCCCAAAAGACATAGAATCATTAAAAATGAAAGTTCTAAGGTGCTGGAGAGCTATAATTTGTGATGTTGAAATGCTGGAGCTTTGTCAAGCAGCAGTGGTCGACGTGTGGTCCATGCCAGCCTCCACCGAGCCACACTACAGCCAGAAGAGATGAAAGGATGCTGTTCAGAACGTCAGGACCTACATTAAGAAAGCTGGTTATAGCCCTGACATAGTAACACTTGTGCCGTGTTCTGGTTGGAATGGTGACAACGTGCGGGAGCCAAATGATGATATGCCTGGGTTCAAGGCATGAAAAGCCACCTCTAAAGACGTGGGGTGCTAATGGAACCACATTGCTGGGAGCTTTGGATTTTATCTTGCCACCAACTCGTCCAACCCACAAACCTATACATGACTGCCCTACAAGGTATCTGTAAAATTGGTGGTTTGGGGCAGAGTGCAGACTGGTATTCTCAAATCCAGCCATGGGGCTCACCTTTGTTCCAGGCAGCTTTGGCAACTGAGGTCAAGTCTGATGGAATGCACCACGAGGCTGTGGGTAAAGCTCTTTTGGGGGGACAGTCTGGGCTTCGATGTCCATGGTGTGTATGTCAAAGATGGTAGATGTGCCGGTGTTACTGGTGACAGCAAGAGGACCCACTAGTGGGAGCCACTGATCCAGCCAGGGCAAATTAATGCAGGTTGTGGCCCTGCCCTCGGCTGTCCCGTGGCTCAGATTGCATGCAAATTTGCTGAGTTTAAACAAAAGACTGACTACTATTCTTTGTTTTGTTTTCTTTTTGTTTTTTGGTTTTTCGAGACAGGGTTTCTCAGTAGCTATGGAGCCAGTCCTGGAACTCACTCTGTAGACCAGGTTGGCCTCGAACTGACAGAGATCCGCCAGCCTCTGCCTCCCGAGTGCTGGGATTAAAGGCGTGCGCCACCACCGCAAGGCATGGCTGCTATTCTTGTAAGATGCTGGAGGGTGGTCCTAAATGCTTGAAATCTGGAGATGGAGCCATTGTTGAAATGACGCAGGCCAGCCTGTGTATGCTGAGAGTTTCTCTGACTCTCCCTCCCTGGATTTTGCTGTTTGTGAGTGTCATCAAAGCTATGGACTAGAAGGCAAGGTCACCAAGCTTCCCAGAAAGCTTGGGAGGCTAAATAAATATTATCCCTAACACCTGCCACTGATGTCTTAGTCATTGGTCGAGGAACAGTCCCAGACATGTTTGTCTCAACTACACGTTTATGTTTAGTAGTCAGAGACAGGTTACTGATAACAGTGAATTGTGAAACTGTCAGAAGGGAAGGAGAATGTTTTTGTTGTTGCTGTGATTTGTTTGTTTGTTAGTTTTTTCTTCGAGACAGGGTTTCTCTGTATAACACTCCTTGCTGTCCTGGAACTAGCTTTGTAGACCAGGCTGGCCTCGAACTCATAGAGATCCTCCTGACGCTGCCTCCCAAGTGCTGGGATTAAAGGTGTGTGCTGCTACCGCCATTGGGAAGGAGAATGTTTTTTGGACCTTGTGTGTGGGGGGGATCAGTTTTAAGTTATTAGTTTTTAAAATCAGTACTTTTTGGGGGTGGTTCAAGACATGATTTCACTGTAGCTTTGGAGTCAGTCCTGGAACTAGCTCTCACAGGCCAGGCTGACCTCGAACTCAGAGATCCCCCTGCCTCTGCCTCCCGAGTGCTGGGTTTAATTTAAAGGCTTGCACCACCACCACCCAGCCTTAAAATCAGTTCTTTTTAATGGAAACAATTTGGCCAAAAATCTGTCACAGAATTTTACAATTCATTAAAGCAGGTTTTATGATAGAAAAATAAAAAGCAGCAGCCACGCATGTGGAGATGTGTGTCTCGGGTACATTATGTTAGGATAAGAGGCCTCTGCTGTTTGGAAATGGAGACCTTCCTAGGGATTAGAAGAGCAATTCTATTACAGAGGAGAGAGGAAAGAGAGCCTTTACTCTTCTTGCATACCCCACCGGGACATTCATGGGGCCAGGGCTCCTGCCGCACTCTCTGGATCACCTCTGGGTTCCTAATGTGTCTACCCCATTCGCTCTGTGCCCATTGCCTCCTATTCACACTTAGTCCTTGCTGCTGGGCCCTGGCTGCCATTCCTTGCCTGTTCAGGAAACTTCAGCTCTCTCCTTTGTTTTCCAGATCTTTAATTTCCTCATCCTGTCTGTGAGCAGCAACCCAACCTGGTCCAGCACCTATGCCACGGTCGTCCCCTCTTCCTGAAGCGAGGGCCTCACCCCAACTCCTGCCCTCCACTGTCTAGCCAAGCTTTCTTTTTGGGAGTGGGCAGGAGTCAAACCCAAAGCATCGTGCACGCTACACAAGCTTTCTACTATTGAGCTACACCTGCGATCCCAGGCTCTCCTCTCAGCCTCCGTCCTCTTTCTTTTCCATAGCTTTCTCTATCTTGTGTGCACCTCGTGTGTGCATGTGGGCACATGTCATGCCAGGAGTGGAGGTCAGAGAGCAACTTGCAGGAGTCGGCCCTCTCCTTCTACCACGTGGGTCCCAAGGATTGACCTCACATCATCGGGCTTGGTGGCAAATGCCTTGCACACTGAGTCATTTCGCCAGCCCAGCTTTCAAACCTTGTACATAGAAGTGAACCCCAAAAACCTTATTTCTTGCCTATACACAAATGGCCTCCAAATCTTTCCCTCCCCTTCCCTTCCCTTCCTTTCCCTTTCCTTCCTCCCTTCCCTTTTCTCTTCCTTCCTGCCCAATCACCCCCTTCCCACCTCCCTACTTCCCAGCCATAATTGACCCTCAGGATCTACCGAGTCTTCCTCCTGTCTTCTGTGTCCTCCCCCTTCTCATCCTCTCGGGTATCTCCAGGCTGGGCCCTGCGTGTACCTGGACTGCTCTGCAAACCTTCTCCATGCCTCGTTTTCATCTGTTTCTCTCCAATCTGGTCACCTTTCTGTAGGCGGGGTCTTTCTAAAATGCCACTTACCACGTTTTGTTTTTAGCAAGAAAAATGAGAAAATTTATTCAGGAAGGCTATACTTCTAAGCCAGGGTCGTTTATTAGAAGCTATACTTGCAAGCAGGAAAGCAAGTTGGAGAAGAGAGGAAGAGTGCATTCTGCAGCCTGCAGCCCCTCTGCAGGAAGTGTTGGGCCTCTGCTGCTTTCCTAGGGCAGGGCTTTTTGACTTCTTGCAGAGCACAGCTCTCTGGCTCATTTCATAGCTTGGGTGTTTTTTGGTTCCGTATATGACTTTGTGAACGCAGAACATCACTCATTAACATCTCATAACTCCACCCAGGGCTATGTGGTTGACTCCTAAACATTCTAGCACGCCCCTGTGCCTATGCCTGTGTTATGAGCCAGTCTCAGTCAAAGGTTTCCAGTCTTCCCCTTTGCCAACTTGTTTTTTGTCACATGTTAGTTCTGCAGTCTTTGACTAAAGCTTTCTGGACCTTACTGCCCCCACTATTCTGCCCCCACTCTTTCCTGAGAACTGTGGTTACAGAAGTTTTTGGGGTGTTGGTGTTGGTGAGTATGTTTGTTTGTCTGTGTGTATGTACGTGTGCATATGTGAGTGTGTGTGTGTGTGTACGTGTGTGTGTATGTGTTTGTCTGTGTGCATATACATGTGAATGTGTGAGTGTTTGTGCATGTGTTTATGGGTGTGTGCACGCGTGTGTGGGTGTGTGCTGAAGGACCAGTCTGTCTTCTGTAATGACTTCCGTGTTATTTAGGGCTGTTGTCCTAAATTTATCTTATAGGGTAAGAGTTTAAGAGAAGCAATCTGGATCCCCTGTAGTAGAACCTGGCTGGAATCCCTGTAGCACAAGCAATTTAAGATGGAACTGCTATCATTTGTTTTCTGATCCATGCAGCAAAATACCTGGCAAAATCTACTTAAGGAGGACAGGGTTTATTTTGGCTGTTTGAGGATACAGTCCATCAAGGAGGGGACTTAGAGGGAAGGCGTGACTGCAGGAGCTGGAGGCAGTCCGTCTGCAGCATCCACAGTCCAGACACAGAGAGCAGGGAATGCTGCTGCTCAGCTCCTTTTCATTCAGTTCAGGACTCCAGCCACACTGAGGACGAATCTTCCTGCCTTAACTAGCCTATTCCAGAACTTCGCAGATGTGCCTAGAGACTCATTTCTGTGTGATTCTAAACCATGTTAGGCTGACAAGTCAGATTAAGCACAACACTGCTGTATTGCTTTCATTCTGAAAAGAGGTTTGAGACTGATTACAAATTCACAGCTCTAGAGAGTCCCTTCTGGGTTCCCGGACTGGGTCCCTGGGGCTGGGTTCATTGGTTTTACCCTCCTTTCTGGCTCACTAGCTGATAACAGTGGATTTTGAGGGGCGCCCAGTGGTACCCAGGTTCTTTCATTTCAAGAAGAAAGAATTGGACAGAGACACAGAGATACTGGGCAAGAGAATTTATTTAAATGGGATGGAATTCCAAGCAAGGTTCACTTATTAGAAGACACATTTTCTTTTATTTCTGTACATAATTTACATATGAGTTTAAATTTAATGAAAACCTTGAACAGTTGCAGCTGTACTTCCAGTTATCACTGTGGTGTTCCTTTCTGGTTTGAGTTGTATTTTAGACTGTAGTAGACTCACAACATTTCTCCCTCCCCTTTCTTCCCTCCAAACCCTCCTATCTACCCCTCCTGCCCACCTTCAAATTCAGGGCCTTCTTTCTCACTAATTGATATCACATGCATATATGTACATGTACATACATATACGTTCCTAAATATAGCCCGCTCAGTATGGATAATGATACTTGCATGTATATTTTCAGGGCTGACTGGCCCTGTACTGGCGTGCTCTTCCCTGGAGACAACCACTCCTCCCAGATCTCCTCAGTTACCTACAGCTCTTTGTAGGGCTGAAGCCTCTTGGACTTTTCCTCATCCATTTTGGCATGCCCATTGGTGCGGTCCTTGTTCATCTCATGCTTGGCAGACATGTTGGTGAGTCCTTATGGGTGTAGCTTCTGGCATTACTAGGAGACACAGTCTCACAGCGAACTCTCTGATCCTCCAGCTCTTAACATCTTTCCACCCTCTCTTCCTCAATGTTCCCTGAGCTGTTGCCAGGCTTATCAGGTGTTATCATGACCACCAGCTCCCAAATAATGACACGGAACTTCTTATTAATAATGAAATCTCAGCTTTAGCTTAGGCTCATCCCAAATTAGCTCTTATAACTTAAATTAACCCATTTATATTAATCTATGTTCTGCCACATGGCTTGTTACCTCTCCTCCATACATCTGACCCCCTCCATGTCTCACTGGCATCTCTGAGTACCTAAGATTCTTTCCCTGTACCGATTTAGAGGATTCTTCATCTGGACCTGGCTTTCCTATGTGTCTGCAGCAGTCTCTGACCACGTGAGCCAAACCTTTAGTGGCCCTGCTTAGCACATGATCCTGGCAGCTGGCTCTGCTCTGCCATGGGTCAGTGAGAGCTGAGCTTCATGCCCCTGGGCCCCTGCTGGGAGCCACATTTAACCACCCCAGCTCTACAGAGTTGCTGGTTTCATGCTATGAAAGGTGTTTCTATCTAAGTTTCCCATTCTTTCTAGTAGAGTGCCATTCAAGTGCTTAGCTGCATAGCAGGGCCTCTTAAAGGAGCCACACCTCTATATGTCCACAAACAGTGGCCTCTGTGTCCTGGACTTTTCTCAGCTTTCTCAGACCCTAGTTTTGCATATACAGGCCGGACCTCCACATGTACCAATCTTCCTCATTGAACTCCCCAAATAATTACAGAGACTAATTACAAATTATGAAAGCTTGGCCTTTAGCTTAGGCTTATCCCCAACTAACTCTTAAAACTCTGTTTGTTGTTGTTTGTTTGCTTGTCTGTTTTTCAAGACAGGGTTTCTCTGTAGCTTTGGAGCCTTTCCTGGAACTTGCTCTGTAGACCAGTCAGGCCTCAAACTTACAGAGATCCACCTGTCTCTGTCTCCTGAGTGCAGGGATTAAAAGTGTGTGCCACCACCACCTGGTTTTAGCTCTTATAACTTAAATTAGCCTGTTTCTAATAATGTACATTTTACCACATGGCTTTTTACCTTTCCTCCACTCCATATGTCCAACTCCCTCTGTGTGTCAATCACTGGCGTCTCTTGTCACACCCAGATTCTAACCCCTGAGTTCCTTTCTCTGCCTGGAAGACCCACTTATTCTCTCCTGCCTGCCTGGCTATTGGCCAGTCAGCTCTTTATTAAACTACTCAAGTGCCTTAGACAGGTGAGGCAAAAGACAGACACAGCTTCACATAGCATGAACAAATATCCCGCAACACTGAACCTTAGGTGCAAGAGTGTTTTCTGGATGTATCCACTGGGCTCCACCACTCTATATTTTGATTGGTTGTGGTTTTTTGTAATGATCTCCACCTGTTGCAAAGAGAGGTTTCCTTGATGGGGTGAATACTACACTTATCTGTGGGCATAAGGACAAATGGTTATAGATTATTGTTAGGGATTATGAAAAAAGACATTTTTCCATGGAGGCAACCAGAGCAGAGAGAATTTAGCGCCTTCTGATTGCCCTTAGAGTGATGTGGGATTCCTCTCTCTATGCTGTGATTACTATTGATTAATAAAGAATCTACTTTAGGCCTATGGCAGGGCAGAATAGAGCTGGGCAGGGCAGACTAGGCTGAATGCTAAGAGAAAAAAGACAGAGTCAGAAGAAGCCATGGAGCCCTGCCGGAGACAGATAGTGGATAGAAACTTGCCCGTAAGCCACAGCCACATGGTGATACACAGATTACTAGAAATGGGTTAAATTAAGATGTAAGAGGTAGCCAATAAGAAGCTAGAGCTAATAGGCCAAGCAGTGATTTAATTAATATAGTTTCTGTGTGATTATTTTGGGTCTGAGTGGCTGGGAAACAAACAAGCAGCATCCTACAACATTAAAGTTGTGAGCTCCCTTTTGGGGCCATCATTACTAGCCCTGTCTGCCTTCACGTAATGAAAGCAATGCCCAGAGTCTTGAGAAAGGTTCCCAGGTCAGAAACTATCTATGTGCTACTCAGCTGCCAGCCATGAGGTTTATAGAGTGCAGCCTCCAGGGAAGGCAAGTCAGGAAGCCTGGGACCCTCCTGGGTACTTCACCATAACTTTTATATTAACATAATACTAATTTCATAAATACTGATCCACCATGACACTCCGCCCAGGCTTATACTGGTGTCTTTTCTCTTACAGTACCGATAAGGGACTTAGAAATACCCATTTGCTAACTCAATATTACAGATAAATATTTGAATACCTTTTTTTTTTTTCAAGACAGAGTTTCTCTGTAGCTTTGGAGCCTGTCCTGGAACTAGCTCTTGTAGACCAGGCTGGCCTTGACCTCACAGAGATCCACCTGCCTCTGCCTCCCGAGTGCCGGGGTTAAAGGCGTGCGCCACCACTGCCTGACAAATATTTGAATATATTTAAAGGACTCTTGTGTAATGTGCACAGCCCAGTACCTGTCACAGCTAAGCAGCCAAGTTTGTTAAGCAGCTAAGGGGGTGCTTAGAAAATGTTGACATTTTCTCTCTAGAGCCACTTCCCTCTGTTTGTGTAAATGGTGAAGAAGAAAAGAAAACACTGGCTTTTTACCAGTGACATATTTCCCAAGGAAGCTGCATTATACAGGGTCTTTTCCTCTCTCCCACTTGACAGAGATAAATGTTGCCTCTCTGTGTTGACCAACTTTCTTCTTTCCTATTAATTACATCACAGATCTTATTCTTAGAAATGGAAAGAGCCAAGTGGAGTTGTTTCTTGCACTCATACCCACGTAGTTGGATCCCGATCAAAGACATTAATTACCATGGGCAATACTTACATTTTGAAGGATGTTGACATAGAAATGCCTACAGTATAATCTGTAAGTGATAAGGGCATGGGCTTTAAAAATCACACCAAACAAAAATCATGATTTCATTTATGCTTATCTGTAGGAAAGTGGAAGAAAAAAAATATTTCAAAATGTCAAGCTGTTATCACAAAGCAAAGGTATTCCTGTCTGGCTTTCAGCAACTTCTTCTCTTTTGTTCTATTACTTTCTGTGTATGGGTGTTTTGCCTGTATGTGTGGTTTGTGCTCCATTTATCAAAAAACCAGAAGAGGGAATTGGGTCTCTTGGAACTGGAGTCACAGAGGGTTGCAAGCCATCACGCGGGTACTGAGCATCACATTTGGGTCCTCTGGGAGATCAGCCAGTGCTCCTAACCATCTCTCCAGTGCCCCGGCAGCCTCTTCAGACAGTTTCAAAACTGTTCTTCCTTTCTACAGTGAAGCCAGGAATTACATTTCCCTCTACCTCTTTGACTTCAAGAGACAAAAACCCAACTCAATTACGCCTTTCCCGAAGCGGGGAGTCACCGATATGATCTTCTCCTAACCAGGAACTCAATGAGAAACAGCAGCGCCCCAGCAGTTACTGGAAACACATGCAAATGCTGCCCCCTCCTTCTTCGTCTTCAGGCTTTCTCGGTTTGTCTTCGTTTCCTCAGTCTTTGCTGGTTCAGGGAGGGAAAGCGTCCACTGAAAGACACCCTGTGCTTTTCAGTTCTGGCACTAGCAAAGACTCACTTTCCCCTGTTTCAAGATCCAAGGCATCACAGGGTAAAGCTTGTGAGTGGCCCAGTCTGGGCCTGTTGCCAGCCAACAGCATTAGGCAGGTCACTGGGGCTATCCCTCCTTCAGCAACTTGTAAAACCAGTTTTGAACCTGCAGGACTTCAATTAGTGGTCAAAAGAATGGATCTGAGTCTCTCTCTCTGGTCCTGTGTGGAGACATGACACTCTAAGCTGGCCAAAAAAGCACAAAATCACTATCTAGCTGGAGGCTTCCTGGTAGGGAACAAAGGTGTACAAATTGCCAGATTCCTTAAGAATTAATTGGAATGGATTGGGGTATGCCCGTAATCCCTGCACTTGGGAGGCAGAACCAGGAGAATTGCTGGTTAAAGGCCATCTTGGGCTACAGAGAGGTCTAAGCCAGCCAGGGATACAGAGCAAAGAATGCTGTCTGGGGTTGGGGAGAGAGGCCAGTTAGTGAAAATACTTCTGAGCAAGCAGGAGGACCTGAGTTATGGTTCCTTATTACAGGAAGGAAGAAAGGAAGGAAGGAAGGAAGGAAGGAGGAAAGAAGGGGGAGGAGGGATGGGGAGGAAGGAAGGATGGAAGGAAGGAAGGAAGAAAGAAAGGAAGGAGGAAAGAAGGGGAGGGAGGGAGGGAGGGGGAGGGAGGAAGGGAGGGAGGAAGGAAGAAAAGAAAGAAAGAAAGAAAGAAAGAAAGAAAGAAAGAAAGAAAGATGCCAACCAGCAAGATGGCTCCCAGGCAAGGTGCTTAGCACAAACCTGCCCATCTGAGTCTGGTTCCTAAGACCCACACAGCATAAGGAGAGAAGTGACTCCTGAGAGCCATCATCTGACTTTCATACTAATGCAGTGACATAAAAGCACACAACATAATCCCTAAATAAATAGATGCACAAATAAATGTAATTAGGACAAACATTTGAAGCCCAGGGCCTAGAGAGAAGGCTCAGTGACGGAGTACCTGTTGCTCTTACAGAGGACCCACATTCGGCTCCCAGAGCCCACATAATGATTAACATTTTACTGGATCTGATAATCTCTTCTGCCCATCTCAGGTACCAGGTATGCACACGGTGCACAGACATACACACAGGCAAAATACACATACACATAAATAAAAATTTTAAAAAGACAGGCATGTTGGACATCTATAATCAATCCCACTACTGGGCGAGCAGAAACAAGAGAATCACTGGGCTGTGTATGTGTATGAACAGACACACTACTGTCTGTTCCAAAGACTTTAGAAAAATAACGTAAAGCTACCATGCATCATTTCCATGTTGGAGGGAAGCTCAGAAAACACAACAGGATGTTTACTGGGAGGTAGAATGGTCCATGCTGCAGGGTATTTCATTAAGCTCAGGAAGTAAACAACTCAGTAGTTTCAGGAAGTCCCTGAAACCGGCCAGATAGACTAGGCTCCTCCCTCTCCAAGCGGATATAAGCAGTAAGGACTGCTGAGAAAGCCCAGAGCTGAGCTGCCTGGAAAAGGCCCAAACCAACTGAACTGCTACCGGGAAAGGACACCCTTTAATCTGTTGAGCTACCTGTGACTGGGTACTGTGCTCCGAGTTTCCAGCTGTAGTGGGCTGTCACCCACGCTGGGGTGGGATTTTGGTGATATGGTTGTCTTCAGTCCTGTAAGTAACCCTTCACCCATATTCCTGTAAGAAGACCCAGTAACACTTCGTGGTTCATCAGAACAGGACTTTAGTGGTATCCACCTTTTCATCTGTAATTGATTCCCTGGGGTAAGTGAACATTTGTTCGTAGAGCCCCAGAAATAGCATCACACAATAGAAGCCAACCTGAGAACGCATAATGGGAAACACAGACTAACACCTTCTAATAAGAGAACTCTCACTTCCTAATAAGATCACTAGGGACTGAGAGTAGTGAGAGCAAGGCAGGTGCTTCTGTGACTTTACAAAGCCAGGTGCCATCTCAGAATGACAGGCCTGCTCATTGAGGGCAGAGGACAGTTTTCAAACCCTAACACAGGTCCCTTCCTTGATTTCCTCATTGACTGAGTAACCATTGCGGAGTCTCACACGTCTCCTTCTTGACAAATACTGTGCCTGGGTATCATGGTTAGGATTTCTATTGCTGTGATAAAACACCCTGACCAGAAGCAGCTTGAGGGGATTTATTTCAACCATTAACTCACGGCTCACACTCCGTCACTGAGGGAAGTCCAGAAGGGAACTCAAGGCAGGAACTTCAGCAGAACCTGTGGAAGAATGTCCCTCCTGCCTTGCTCCTCATAGTCCACTCATCTGGCTTTCTTATACCAGGGTCACCAGTTCAGGGGCGGCACTGCCCACGACGGGCTAGGTCCTCCCACGTCAGTCACTAATCAAGAAAATGCGTCCCAGGCTTGTCCGCCGGCCAGTCTGCTGGGGCATCTTCTCCGTTGAGGTTTCTCTTCCCAAACGACTGGAGCTTGGGTCACATTGACAGGACAGCAGCCAGCACAATGGGTTCATCTCTGTCTCACATCTGTTTCAAAGATTATCAGGCTCATGATCGTGTTGTATCTTCGGGGTAGTTGGCTGTGATAACGTCTTACCCTAAACGCCTACTTTTGGCGGGGGGGGGGGGGGGGCTACTAGACTAGCAGAGTTTAATGGGGGTTGATTTTTGTGTATCTGTAATTAGACCAAAGCTGACTCAAGACACTTTATTTTGAGAATGAGCATCAGGTTTTATTTCTTACAAAGCCAACTGTGAGCAATAGGGGACTAACCTCAAGAACCTCCAAAGCCATTGACCCCGTAACAGACGCTGATGAGACAGAGATGGACTTTTACGGGGATAGCGATCGTGTCCATGGGACAGACTTAGCAGCTAAGCTTCTTCACTCCCCCAGTCAGCCTTTTCTCTGTGCCATCAGGAAGGCCATTGCAAATGTCCAGAGAATGTTCTGAAGGCCCCAGGGCCTCTCTGCCTGTCACTGCTCTAGACTAAAATCTCCAGTCTGGGGTTGCAGTATATTTGATAGGATGCTTGTCGGACACGCACAGGGTCCTGGCACCACATAACCTGGGGGTGGTGGCATGTGAATATAATTCCAGGACTCGGGTGGTGGAGGCAGAAGGGCCAGAGTCATTGTTGGCTATATATCTAGTGCAAGGACAGCCTGGAATACGTGAGATCCTGTCTCAGAAAATAGAAAAGGCAAGAGAAAGGATGAGAAGAGAAGAGAAAGAAAAGATCTGTCCACTGAGAACAGGAGTCCGGGGCGAAGACAGGGTCTGGCCTCTACACCCTCTGCTCCCAGAGTTCCAAGAATGAACAGAGGAATGTTAGGACCTCTTGCATTACAATTTAAAGAACTGATTTGAGGAATCTGAGATTAGAGGGTCATTGTTGTAGCAGGCCCTCAGACCTTAGCACAGCTGACTCAATGAGAGAAGTACCATTCGGGCCGTACAATACCACACAGGGACAGTACCACCTGCCAACGTGAAAACAAAGACCTAATCCATCAAAATCAGAATTCTAGGAAAGTCCCTGAATGTACTGACCTTGTTTTTTGGCTTCTGTAGTTCTGCTCTGGCTAACTGTTCTTGTTAACTGAAGGATGTCAACCCAGGATGTGGGTTTTTTTGTGCTTAAAAGTTCACCCTGAGAAAGGCTCAGGGCTACATTAGGATCCCAGCCCAGGAGAGTTGCCAGCTGGCTAATGAAGACTCCCAGAAGTTCCCTCTGGTGGGTATCCTCCAGTCATCTCACTTTGCCTGTGTGGTCCAAGGACGCCAGGTGATAGAACAGGTGGTGAGGTGGGCCATGAGGGGAAGGAGAAAGCAACCGGGTCTTCACACTCTCACAGGAGTCAGGAGAAGGCAAGAAACAAGGCCACAACACATGAAGAGTCTTGTGAAGAAAGAGACACACAAGGCCAAAACAGAGCCTTCTTGTCAAAATGTCCTCAGTTTGGTCTTGAGGTCTCTCTGGAGTAGCTGAACACTGTAGTCCTTCTCTGGCAGATTTGGGGGGACTCCACCATGGTGAGTTTGTGATGTGTCTTGTAGGGAATGATTTTGATTGGTTGGTTGAAATACTGGGATCAAGCCAGGATCTTGATTATGTTAGGTAAGCATCATTCTACTGAGATCACCCCAAACCCTTTAAAACTTTTTTATTTTGAAGTAAGAACTTGCTCAGTTTCTGCCCAGGCTAGCCTCAACCTTACTATTCCTTCTGCTGTAGTTTGCCAAGTAAGCTGTGGCTACATGCATCTGTTGTGGGATATCTGTACACTATGTGAAGGTATATTGCTGCAATTGGTTTAATAACGAGCTAAACGGCCATTAGCTAGACAGGTGGTATAGGCGGGTGAAGAGAGAAAGAGGAGGAGGAATCCAAGCGTTCAGGGGAAGCTAGATGCACTGAGAAAGCAGGATGGGCAGTACAGAGATAATGTAAAAAGACATGAGGCAAAATGTAGATGAACATAAATGGGTTAATTTAAGTTATAAGAGCTAGTGGGACAAGCCTAAGCTAAGGCTAGGCTTACATAACTGATAGTAAGCTCCATGTCATTATTTGGGAGCTGGCTGACAGGACAGAAAAAGACATACATATACCACCATGGGAATAATACATTTTTTTTTAAAAATTACATTTTAATTTGTTTATTGTATTATGGGGAGGAGGACATGAATTACCACAGTGTCTGAAGGGAGAGGACCACTTGCAGGAGTCAGTTTTCTCATTCCACCACGTGGAACTGAGGTTGTCAGGCTTGGCAGGGGCATCTTTACCCTCAGAGCCACCCCATTATCTCTCGGGTCAGCAGTTCTGATCAGTAGATTATATGTAACAATCCCATAGGGCCTTCAAGACAGACATCTGAGTTGACCACAGTGAAGGGTCCAGGGAGACAGAGTGGATCCCAAAGCCTGCTGCCGGTTAGAAGAGAGTTCAGCTTATATGTAATTGTTTCCTTCTTTGTCTGTTTAGCTGAGGATTCAATCTAGAGGTTTGCACAAGATAGGCCAGTGCTCTTCCACTGAAGTATATGCCCCAGCCTTTCCTACTTGCATCTGAAATGCATGAAATTACAGGCGCTCTGAACAGCTCTTCCTTAATAGGACTTGAGCCTTTCTCCCTCTACAGCAACTCTGAGAAGTGAAAAAAAAAATCAACTAAATTGTCAGTTCTGCTCCCAAATTGGGATTATGTTTTCAGACCAAGGCAGAAGGAAGGCTTTAGATAGCCATTAAGTTCAATTATATATGGCGAGCATATGTTTTTGCAGAGCTAAGTTTGTTTTTTTTTATATAATAAACCAGCAAGCTTTACTTAGTCATACAAGCTAAAACGTGGTTGAAAAGCCATAAATTATACCATAAACCTTTCATAACGTCAGAGGCCCAAATTCAGACGAGGAGCTGGGGAGCAGGTAAAGTGCTTTCTGTGTAAAGAATGAGGATGCAGTTTCACTCCCTAGCACCTCCTGGAGAGCTGGGTGTGGTGGCACTAATGATTGCAGGGCCGAGGAGGCAGAGACAGATGGAGCCCCGCTTCTCATTGGCCGGCCAGCCTACCTGCTGAGATTCAAGCCTATTCCAAAGTACAAGGAGGATGGCTCCTGAGGGAAAACACCCGAGGTTAACCTCTGGCCTCCACACGTGCCCACACACATGCACACACACACATGCACACACACACACGTGCACACACACATGCACACACACATGCACACACACGCCTCTGATTAGATTGTCTTCTTTAGGTCACTCCTATGTACATCCTGCATGGATTTCTGCAAGGCTGTGCTGGTGGCCAGTGCCTTGAAAGTGTCATCAAGGTCTCTCACCTCACAGACGGTGGGTGACTGGCCTCTGCTGCACTGGCCTCTCCTCACCGCCGAACTAATGTCAGCACTCGTGACATAAACACAAAGCTGGAGGATGCTAAGTGTCTTAGTTACTGTTTTATTGACGCGAACAGGCACCGTGACCAAGGCAACTTATAGAGGGAAACATTTTATTGGGTCTTGCTTAAGTTTTAGGGGGTTAATCATTGATCATCACGGCAGGGAGCACGGCAGCCGGTACACAGTGCTGGCAAAGGAGCTGAGAGCTCACATCAGATCCTCAAGCTGCAGGCCAAGGAAGACACACTGGGCATGACTTGGTGTTTGAAACCTCAAAGCCCACTCCAGTGACACACCTTGTCCTACAAGTCCACACCTCCTAATCATCTCCAAATAGTTCTGCTCACTGGGAACCAAACATTCGAACATGGAAGCCTATGGGGGCCATTCTCTTTCAGACCACCACACTCGTGAGAAGGAATTCTTCAAATCTGATTCAAGAAACAGATTAGTGAAGCATAAGGCAAATATGTTTATCTTTATAGATATGAGGTACATATGCTTACACTTAGTTCTAAGAAATGTGATTATTTACATTTAGTTTAAGGGATTAAATTATTCATCTTCTGACTTTCTCATTGTTACATTTATTAAGACTAGGAGCATGGTGTGGTGAGGCCTGCCTACAGTCTTAGCACTGAAAAGGCAGAGGCAAAAGGACAGAATGTTTGAAGCCATCCTGGTCTACATAGGATGTTTGAGGATAGCTTGCTACATAGTAAGACACTTTCTTAAAAAGAGAGTCTTTTGCTTTCCAAGACTGGAGATAATAGGGTTGGAGAAAGAACCCAACACTTGCACAGCTGCTGCCTGTGTTATTGGTTAGAACCAGGAGCTTCAGTTCTCTCTCAGGCATCTATCTGTGTAGGGTGCACCACTGCCTCTCTTGATGCTGTGGGTAAAGAAATACCTGCTTAGTTCCAGGTTTCTTTGGTGGAAGAAGGCCTCTAAAGCGTGGGATGTAAACTGGATGAGAGATTTTCTCTTTGTTATTTGTTGCTCTGTTCTGACAGTAACCTTGTGCTTGGTACAAAGTAGCATCCAGTAACTACTGAAATGAAGTTAAGCAGGATTATGGGTGCTTGACCTCTATTGATATTTACATAGAGAGAAATACTACTGGTGTGTGGCTTTACTGCCCTTCTATTCCTGTCCTGGGGAGATCTTGTCTCACTTTCTTCTAGACTAAGTAACTGAGGGAACAGAACTCTGTGCCCCAGGTTGCCAAATGCCACCTTCTTCTAAGGGATTACAGTTGAGAATGTTTGCATTCAAGGTTCTGGGGTTGCAGCATCCACCCTACAAAGAAATGCCTATCAACAGGAGTATTTTTAGGGCCATATGGCTTGTTGGGCTGGGTGGGTCCTCACCAGGTGTGGAAACCTTTCTGAGACTCAAACACTTCTTACTTTCATGATTTAATTTTCAAATGCTGCAGACTTGGTCAGCAGAGGATAAAGGAGCAAGGAGGCATGATGTTGGAGAATTCTTATTTCATCAAAACCCCCTCTGAGTATGTGAAGATGGGCTGGAATGTGTGAAGAAAAGCTAAGAAAGCAGATTGGCGATAATACCAGCATGTGGCTTGTGCACCAGCACTGAATTACAGACTGAAGGGGAAGATGCCGACAGCTCCTTCTTTCTTAGTTATGATTGCTAGGGCTTTGTTTCTCCCCTTTAATATAACATTTTTGAGCCAATGTTAAGATGAGGAAATTCTTTAAGGAATTATGTTTGATGTGGAGTATAGTCTTTCTCTTGTTATCAGCTCCACTGATAAGGACAGATTTCCAGAGGTCTCAGGCTTTCTTGGGGCAGATTTCTCACACCAGGGTAGTTGGAGGCAACACACATGATTTTGGACATAATAGTTTATGACAGATAGACCAAAATAACTCCTTTTTAGCAAAGGAGTTCCTATAAATCTGTTTAGTTGGTCATCCAAAGTGATGACATTTAAGATATAGTTGATACGCTGTTTATCTTAAAGAAACATTTTGAAATTAATTCTTCAGCACTACGCAATATTTTATCTTTTCAGTTTAATAATATCCAAATGTGCTTTTTGTGAAGCAAAAAAACACATGTGTGTTTCTTCATAAATCAGCCAGTTAGTTTTGAAAATAGAACACATTTCAAATCTGTAGCACATTATGGAAGCATTATGAGGAGAAGGAGATGACTTTCCTGCAGTTTGGATTTTTTTTTTTTATAGACTTCAGTGTTACACAGTTACAGTGTTACACAGTGAAGACAGAAATGTACCACAGAAGTCTCTGGTTAGGAGCCAGCATCTTCTCTTTTGTATTATTTTAGATTCCATTGTTTTTATCTGATATTCAGAATGGAATGGACTCAGTCCATACTCTCATGTTAAAGATATTAGAAAATGTGATAGACAAGCTCTTACCCTTTTGATATTTTAGGTGGCTCTACTGGCCGCAGAACGGGCACTTCTAAGCTGACTTTGCAAGAATCGCTCGTGCACCTCCGATGGAGATATTGCACTTTGTGTTCTTTGTGTGAGATTTATGATAAAATTATGTGAGACCTTTACATTTGTGGAAATAAAGCATGCAGCTTGGAAGTTATTTCAAAATGCGCATCAAATCCATCACTTTGTCCTGACAACTTTATCTTTAATAATTCTCATATTTCTTCATTTATTTCTGTTTTTTATCTCCAGTTCAGATCACTACCAGTCCTTCTTCTCTGACTAGTGGAAATATCATCCCATCCCCCTGCTGAGGAGCAGTTCATGACACAGGAAACACTCCATACAAGAAAACGAAGATTGGCTATGTATACAGACAAGTCTTGACTAAGACACTCTAAAATGTGGTCTAATCGCCACTTTTCAGTTACACTTTTAAATGTTTCCCAAATGTTCTATAACAAGCACGACTTTCCCATTTCTTTTTAAAGGTATCATTGCCAGGTGGCTGTGGCTTACTAGGTAAAGTTCTATCTGGCTCTGATGGGGGCTACATGGCTTCTCTCTGACTCCGCCCTTTCTTGCTCCCAGGGTTCAGTCCAGTCCTCCCCACCTATTTCTGCTCTGCCCTGCTCTGCTCTAGGTCCAAAGCAGTTCTTCATTCTTTAATGGTAATCACAGCGTGCAGAGGGAAATCCCACATCAATGGGCAGCTCAGCAGCGAGAGAGTCAGGCAAAAACAAAATGAATGTGTGATCAATCTGTACATATTAAAAGGATTATAATTATATTAATTTAAAATTTTACCAAAAACACTGAAGCCTTGTTCACTATGCAAATGCTCTGCCATTGCAGCAGAGTTGCTGCACAGACAGAGATTTCCCCCACTGTGTATTTAGACTCACACTGCACCTGGCTCCTTTATTTTTTTCTCTCTCTCTACTTTGCTCCAGTCATGTTTGGGACTTTCAAGAAAATAGCTGTCCCAGTGGTTTAGGGATAATAAGGCTTTTCAGGGGCCGGGTGACAGAAAGAATGCCTTTTCTGCTTTGCAGGTGGGTTCGTCTGTGTAGAAGCATGACAATTTCCTACTCAGTTGTCCTGGAGATAATGCACATGCTTTCCCCAGCCAATGAGCAGGTTGGTGTGTCTCTGCATGGCTGGGTTATTTACTAAACACCTTGAATTTATTCCAGAAACTTTTCAGAAGGAACAAATAGATTTTTTTTTAAAAAAAGAATAAAGCCTTAACTGTTTAAATTGTAAAGGCAACTGTAAAAAATATAGAGAGCGATAGAATTTTGAACGAAGTCCTGGGGGCTTATAGGTCAAAAAGCGAAAGCAAAGACATGGAGAGCTAGCTAGCACCTAGTCATATTGTAGCACATAGCTACAGTGACCACTTATCAATCTGGGCTTAACTCTCCTTTTTTCTTTTTTGCACAGTGGACATTTTTCCCTCACTATAATCAATTATATTGTCTTTATCTCAGCTGCATATTAAATTATTAGCAAGTAGTTATTCAATATTTATATCTACTTTATATATTGGGAACTTTTCCGATCATTAATATCATACAATATTGTAAAACACAATATTACAAAAAATGAAATACACAATTGATTTTATGCCTTTCCAACCCATTTCCCACCCAATACTCAATATGATATTAAAAAACAAAGATGAATGTATCAGTTCACCCCTGTTATGACCTGATTTGAATGTTTAAAATTACACATGTTCAAGTCCTCATGCTGGGTATCCATGACTGTGAACTTTTTGGAAATAGAATCTATTTGGAAATAAATGTAGTCAAGGTAAAATGAGATTAAGCTGGACTATGGTGGGTCATAATCCCACAACTGGTGGTTTTATAAAAGAAGCATTTGGATTAAGAGACGGAGACAAATAGTGAGAGGGCGTATAATGAAATCAGAGACCGGAGTTCATCTGCTGGGAGTACCAGGGATGGCCAGCAAGCAGCAACAGCTAGGAGAAATATGGAGCATCTAACCCCCAAGTTTCTAAATGTGTGCCTCAGACTTCTGGCTTCTATATCATAAGAGCATGGATTTCTGTTGCATTACATGCTCAGTTTGAACTCCTTTGTCATGGTGGCTCCAGGAAACAGATGTACAGCTAAGCAGATGGACCAGTGAGAGCTAACACAGACCAGAGAAAATAAGACCCAAGTGTTTCCAGAGACAAGTTGGAAGTGAGCTGAAAGACATCACTAAACAATTAATCCTTTCCTTATAATTAGTACAAAACCAAAGATCATTAGTATAAATCATTATGTCTTTTTGATCTCTTCCTGTTTGCTAGCTTCATGTTGCTTCTGTGGTTTCCACTGGTCTTCTCTTAGCTCCCTGGAGAATAGCTCTTGTCTGACTCAGAGGTTTCATATACACCAGCTCCTTTGCTCCACAAACTGTTCCACCAGCCTTTCACTTGAATAACTTTTACTGATCTACCACGCCTAGTAAGAGATTGCATCCTTCCTGGTCTCTTCATGATAGTTTACATCAATGAAATCTTAAACTATGATTCTTAGTTGGATCCCAGGTACTTCGTTTTGCCTCCATTGCCTTTATCACAGGTTAAGAAATAATATGTATGTGTTTATATGATTATCATTATATGGTCTTACCCTCTAGATTACTTGGAGGCTGGTGTTGTTTTCCTTCGCTCAGGTTTTTCTGATGAGAAACTTTACACCCAGCAGTGCAGATGTTCTGTGTTGAGAGGTCCTCAAACATCAATTCCTCCGGTGTCTATGGACAGCAGGTTAAAATGCAGCTGCACTTGTTTCTTCATGTGACTACACGACCCCTGGGCGCACAGGTAGCTTGTGGTCTCTTTCTGCCTCTAGGTCCAAGGCCATAAAAGTGTTCTCAAACTTTCTCTTTCTCTCTCTCTCTCTTCCTCCCTCTCCCTCTCAGTCAGAATTCTGCCTGGTGAACAGGCCTGTCTTTCCATTTACCTGAAACGGAGAAGGCTGCCAGGGGCATGTACGAAGGTGAGCTTCAACAGGTGGGAACTGGCCATGAAACACAGGGACTATAAAAAAGCCATTGCTAACAGGACTGGGCAGGCATCCTTTAGGACAGACTTTCTCAAGCATAGAAGGGTACACATCACCTGAGGGTCTTCCTAAATGTCAGCTGATACAGGTCTAGGCAGGACCCAAGAGGACAATTAACACGTTCCCAGGTGATACCCAATGCTGAGCCTTGGACAACATGGACAGAAAAGTGTAAACAGTATTTCTCAAACTTCTGACTGAATCCAACAGCAAGAGAAATACTGAACTTAGCAGCAGTGTCCTCTTGCATGGTCCCTCTCTCTGCCTGTATATGGGAGGGGGGTAGGTGCTGCAAGGAACACATGGGTTAATTTTGTTGTTGTTTTGGCACTGAGCTGCTTCACACACAATAAGAATAGTATGCCTCTGCGCTATCCCCACAGCCCAGTTTCAGTGCAGGTTATGCCAGGACAATACAAAATTCAAACTGCTCAAAATTCTATAACTTCTTGAATGCTGACATGATACCACAAAAAAAAAAATCCACACCAAAAACTATTTCCATGCACAAACCACAGAAGTTTTGCCTGAGAGTATCATCAGACGATGTGTATAACATGAAGAAAATGCACGTGAGCTTCAGGATTTACATGTAGGAGCTATTCCCAAGATGCCTCCCGTCTACACCACTGCAGTACACGTGGATGGCTTCTATTCATCCTACTGCATTGCAAAGTTGAGCAAGATCCACAATTTTGACTTCCCTATCTCTAGATGGAGTGCCACTAAGGAGTGTCAATAGCATTTTTTGCTTATCCAGGAATACACTGAAAGTCAGACCAATTTTTTTTTTTTTTTTAGTTCAGATTATTGGGGCTGGAGAAATGGCTCAGAGGTTAAGAGCACTGACTGCTCTTCCAGAGGTTCTGAGTACAATTCCCAGCAACCACATGGTGGCTCACAACCATCTGTAATGAAATCTGATGCCCTCTTCTGGTCTGCAGGCAAAACACTGTATACATAATAAATAAACTTAAAAAAAAAAGTTCAGATTATTTCCAGGCTCCTTTGAGATAAGCACAGACATATCAAAATGGACTGTTGATCAAAATGTTATTACAAAACACTCAGGTAAATCAGGTGCAGTGGCACAAGTATTTAATCCCAGCTCTTTCTTGGGAGGCAGAGTCAGGAGAATCTCTGTGAGTTAGAGGCCAGGCTGATCTATATATTGAGTTCTAGAACAGCCACAGCTACATAGTAAGATCCTGTCTTCAAAGAAGAGGGGAGGGGAAGAGAGTCAGGCGTTAAGTTTTCATCATTTAAATTTGGTTTTATCACCTACAAGATGAGGACAAGAATGCTCATGCGGTCCTAAGCAAAGGTGTCCATTTCATTTCCCTCTCAAAAGAACAAGAGCTTCCTGATGAAAAGGCTGATTCATGGTGTGGGACAAGAAATAAAAAAGATAAGCCTGGAACATCTTGTCACACACAAAGGAAGAAAACTATGAGAACTTCCATGGTTTTGTCAAAAGCCTCAGGAGCCAACTCTCTGGCTGAGATCAATAACTACAAGGCTGAGGAGAGTGGTATACAACTACATCTAATACCTGCACTCAGGAGGCTGAGGCAGGAGGATCACCGAGTTGAGGCCAACCAGGGCTACACAGTAACCTAGTCTAAAAATTTCAAGAACCTAAGTGGGTTGAAAGGAAGACAAAGAAAAGTAACGCCATGAAGAAAAGCGTACAAAGTATGCTCCAGTCTGCGAGTTCACGGCGGTACTTTTAAAGGATGCCAAATGCAGGGATGCCCAACAGTGGCACTAGCCATATTTTAAAATGAAAACATTGTGCCCCTGAAGCAAAAACAAATAAAAATAAAAAAGAATCTGGCTTGGACGATGCCTCTGTATCTAACTACCAAAATACGACAGACTGTAGGTTGCTGAGTTAGCAGCCACAGTTTCTATGCAATGAATGCCAATAGCACTCCCTCCCGCAACATGGGCATATAAGAGCACCCAGTGCTGCAGACTTTTAAGTATTTCGTTATGTACCTACATAAAGAATTCAAACCCTAAGGATTCATGATAAATACAGATGCAGTGGAATGTCTAAGATGGGCTTCCAAATAATCAAAGACTAAAGGGGTGGGGAGTGTGTGAGGATGCAAATGGGATAAGATCAGGGATGAGCTAACGATGCTGTATGCAGAGTAGGGTGAACCAAGTGGGTTCCGTGTATTAAGAAGCTACTGCTGGGGCTGGAGAGATGACTCAGTGGCTAAGAGCACTTGCGGCTCTCACAGTTCAGTTCTCAGCACCCACACTGTGCAGCTCACAATGTGGCTTGTAACTCCAGGTCCATCAAACCTAGTGCAACTTTCCTAGCATTTGCAGGTACCACAATATATAATGTTGGCTTATGCTCGAAATCTATAGTAAAAATTCCCCTTACAAGCAAACAGGGCTGAAGAGATGGCTCAAAAAAAAAACCACTTAAGTTTCCAAGTTTGAGGACTTAGGTCAATCTCTAGAATGGACCATATTTAAAAGAAAAAAAAAGCAGGAGAGAGTACCTGTTTTACAGGGTAAGGTTAGTTTACCAAATGAGAAATGCTATAGTTATATACAGCAAGTACTAGGCTTTTCTTCTGTAATAAGATAGCTTTCAAGTGAACAAGGCTTCAACTATCATTTCATTTTCTTCAAAGGTCAAAATACACCAATTGAGAACATTGGATTGTGCAACAAATGAGGAACTCTGAAGGATGTAGTATTTTTGTACTGTACTCATTCCATATATATTACTTAAATAAAACCCCAATGAGGGGCTGGAGAGATGGCTCAGCGGTTGCTCCTTTTCAGAGGACTGTGGTTTGGTTCCCAGCACCTGCACGCTGGCACACAGTCCATCTGCAACCCCAGTTCAGGGTATCCAGTGCCTGTTCTGGCCTCCAAGGTCACCAGGCAGGCAGGCAGTGCACTTCCGCAAATGCAGGGGAAACACTCACACACGTAAAATTAAAACTTTTTTTTTTTTTTTTTTAGTGAAATAAAATCCCATCAGCAGGACAGACCTTTGGAAAAGGGAAAATGCAGGTATCTTCATGTTAACAAGAGACTCAACTGTCTGCGTACCAAAGAAAAGCCAGCAAATGGAAGGGGTGCAACTGTGAGTCTTAAATACACAGCTAATTTTTACATGTGGCGAAAAGCTTGGGGTCTGACTCTGGGGTGGCTGAGACAGATTTATCCTTTTGCTGTGTGACTTGCCTACTGCTTCCTAGCATTTGATGATGAACATGGAACCTTTGCAGTACTACAATCAGGGACTTTAGCAATGCCCCCATGAAGGCCTCTCCCCCAAGTTTTCAAGAAGAATCACTAATATGGAGCGTCTCACGCCCAAGATGATGAAAACATAGTGCCTAGGGCCAGGTCATTCCCCCTCAGTAAAATCTGATGTCTAGCAAGGTGGTGACGGGGCAGAAGGCTGGTGAAAGCCCAGGACCAACCGATGCTTCTTAGAATTTGCTGAACAGAACAAAGATGGCTCTACTCTTCAGCGAAGGAGATGCCTTTGTTCCTTAAGTGAACCTCAATGCCAGGAAATGTCACATGACAAACCAGTCTGGAAATCTAGGTTTCCCTCATGCCTCCTGGATCAAGTTTCCATCTGGTATGTGGTCTTGCCAGCCCGGCCAGTCTCATTAGAAAGCACAGTTGAGCTCAGCAAGGCTGAAAACCCCACTGGGGACCCTGTCAGGGTTCAGAAATCCTCAGAACTGCTGGTGTGCAAAATCTGGCTCCACCATTGGACCCTGACCGCCCTTCCACCTGAGGTCCTACCTGCTCCTACCTGCAGCCACTCCACCACTGGACCCTGACCGCCCTCCCACCCGAGGTCCTACCTGCTCCTACCTGCAGCCTCTCCACCACTGGACCCTGACCGCCCTCCCACCTGAGGTCCTCCCCTACTCCTACCTGCAGCCTCTCCACCACTGGACCCTGACTGCCCTCCCACCCGAGGTCCTACCTGCTCCTACCTCCAGCCTCTCCACCACTGGACCCTGACCGCCCTCTCATCCGAAGTCCTCCCCTACTCCTACCTGCAGCCTCTCCACCACTGGACCCTGACTGCCCTCCCACCCGAGTACCTCCTCTGCTCCTACCTGCAGCCTCTCCAGCCTCCTTGTCCTGCCTCCAGCATGCCCCACCTCCTTCCACCTCAGGGCCTTCACATTTTCTATTCTGGACTTGAGGAGCTCTGCTCAAATGCCACACAGTGAAGACCCCTGCCTTAACTGCCAACCACAACACACCCTTCACACCCCTTGAACTTTTGCTTTTTATTTCTTATTTGGATAATACAGAAATAAAATTTACCAGTATTATCCATTGCCAGAACTTTTTAATTTTTACAAAGAGAAAGTCTGTGTTCATTAATCCAACTTCCCCTTTCTTTAGCCCCTAGATATTACCAATCTACATTCGGACCCTAATATCTGACTACACATACCGGACTTCCTACTATGAGAATCATACACTGTATGTCTACTGATGGCTGGCTTCTTTCAGTTAGCATAGTGTTTTGTGGTTTGACTATACCGTGAAAAGAGTTTCTTCCTCTTCTGGGCTGAATAATAGCTCACTGAACACATAAGCAGCACTTTGTTTTTTATTCATGTATTAATAGATACTTCGAGGGTTTTGTTTCAGCCTATTGGCTAACATGAGTGAGGCAACTTTCAGCATAAAACAAACTGCATAAGTCATTGCTTTGAATTATTTAGATACCTAAAAATGGAAATTTCAAATCTTATGATAACTCTGTTTCATATTTTCAGGAGCAACCATTCTGTTCTGCTAAGCACTACCTCTTGCATTCCCACCAACGATACACAAGGGTTTCAATGTCTCCGAATCTGGCCCACACTTGTTCTCTGTTCATCCTCTCCTTGCTTGATTTTTCCCCAGAGCACTTAGCACCTGCCATACTGTAACACCTACTTTTTATTTACAGTGACTGCCTCCCACCAGCAATTGAGAAAGACAACCAACATCTACCTCTGGCCTTCACATGTATATACACACACACACACACACACACACACAGAGAGAGAGAGAGAGAGAGAGAGAGAGAGAGAGAGACCAAGCAACAACCTCTGAGGAACAGACTTGATTGCTTATGCTGTACCCTAAGCACCTAGAACACAGTTGGCACCTAGCAGGTACTCAAGAAATCTGCTGAATAAGCAACATAGCACACTTGAATCATAACACTTTTTCACAGGGTGACAGTCTGTTAGGTACATGTGTCCCACCAGCTGCCTCTAACTATGTCCAGTCTAGGAAATCACAGGGTTTAACAGGTGATGGCTTCAGGAGTTCATTCAGCTCATTCCTCATTAGCAATCACCTCAGAACCACAGACACCGTGACAACTAGAAAGAGTCAGAAAAGTAAAGTCATTCATACCGTTGACTTCAGGCCTTCATTCATCAAACTTCAACAGCTGAAAATGACCTAACACAACGGCATGCAGTTCTAGTTACCAGCAATCTGCAGATCCAATGCATTTTATTTTAAAAAACCAAACCAATAGCAGACAAGACAGGGCACTGTCCTTGTGTAGTTTCCTTAATTAGAAGTATCCAAGGACAGCTTGACCTAGAAACCTAACTCCAGGCCTGCTTTTACTTTGGTGGATTTTTTTCTGTTGTTCATATTTGGTATCTGTTTTTTCGTTTGGTTTGTTTTTAAAGAGCTGCTTATATTTAACAAAAAAAAAGTCAGACAGAAATTCCATGAGATCATTATTAGCTAAAAAGCCACGTGGATTTTTCAAGTCAGTTCCTTGCACAACATTGAATTAGTCCCAGAGTATCCCACTACCACCCCCACCTCTGTAGTCATATTCTTGCAGCTAAAAACACTTTGAGGGCAAAGTCAACAGATCTTTTCTGTGACGTTTATCTACTGCTCTTCTAAGTAACCACTGCATCTCATATTCTTCAAAGAAGGCTGGCAACAGGAACCACATTGTCTGAATGGATGATAACACCCAAATGACTTTCGTGGAGAGACCAGAGTGATTCATTTGGAACATCAAGAACTTTCCCTGCTTGCTTTAGAAGGAAATCTTGATGGGATTTTCTGTTCCGATTTGATTTAGTCAGAGCAGATTGTATTTTCAATGTACACGCTCACAAGAACACATCAACACAACTGATAGAAATGAAGAAATAATTTTTTTTTAAAAAAAAGAAAGAAATGAAATAATGAAGAAGAAAAACATTGCTATCAGGCAAATCGGAGGCTACCGGCCAAGTTACCAGCATTCCACAGATTGAACTGAAGCAGTTTAAGGTCTCCAATTATTCAGGCAGAGACACACCTGACTCTTTCAGCCTGCTCAGATGCCTTGATGTGAACGGTCAAGATATACTTCAAGCAAGAGAAAGGCCTCATGCTGCACATGGACACTGGGGTTTGTTTCGTTTTCCTTCTCCACTATCCTGACTCAAGCTTTCAGCATAACGCTTTCCAAAATTAATTCGGCCCAACATTAAATCCTTCTACAAATATCTACATTCTTTTATGATATCAGTTCCTTCATACATCAGGGTATGGTCAGTCTATCATTGGTGGGACCTAACTAAGAACTCTTACATTAAGAGCAATGTGTTCACTATTTTCCCTAGGGTCTCGATCTCCCCCAGCACTGCACAAACTTCAGCACAAGCAGTATACATGACTGTCTGGGCTGCATCTCGGTTTCTTTACCCGTATCTAAGGCCTTCTGTGAGCCACAGCTCTAAACCTGGCTTAGTACATCTAACAAGGCAGTCTCATAATTTTTAGGCATCAGGTAGAGAAGACTCTGAGGACCAGTTGTCCCTTGTCTGCAATATACTCTGAAGAGTGGACTGCCCCAATCTTTGGTCAACATTAGACCATAGAAGAACCAACCTTCCCATCCGAAAGCTGCCCGCTCCACCAGTACTCCTGAGGATCTTATCAGCAGGAAACAAAAGCATTATACTACCATAATGAAGTATCTGGCTTTTATTCCCTAATTAGAAAAGCCCAAAGATTGTAGCCCAGGGAACAGCTAAATATTTAGGACGTTAAAAAAGTTACCAAGAACCAGCTGCCCACAGCTCCCAGCCCCTATTAACCTGTTGTTTACTAGGTTCACAAAAATTTCACAAGAAAAAAAAAACCCTGCAACTATGAGGGTGTGTGTGCCCCTACAGAGGCTATACTTTCTAGAAATGGAGTGGGACCATTTTAGGGCAAAAATAAATAAATAAATAAAAATAGGAGCCATTGTATTGACAGAGAAATGCTGCCCTCAGCTCCGCTTCCAAGAACACATATCAAAACAAGAGAAGCGGTCTGGGTTCCTTGACGTTCAGGTGGCTCCAGTCAAATCCTGGAAGCTATTGTGTTATTCTTTCAAACTCTAACTTCCCGTTTATGAAGTTCTCAGTCTTTCAATTCGCCACTTTCATTTCTTACAGCCCAGCCCCCTGATTACGTGCGCGTCCACAACAAAAAAGAACAAAGTGGCAATGTGCGAAGGGGAGGAGTATTTCACTTTTGCTTAAAGACCTCGGCAGAGGAAAAGTTCTGCATCGTTTGGAATTTAAATAATCAGCATGCCTCTCCCATAGACCCATGTTACTGCATTTTGTTGTCGTTTGGTGCCCCCCCCCCTTCCCCAAACATCAGGCAGCTTCAATTCTGAGCCACCTTCAAAAGTGGTTGGCACTGGATCTTTACTCGGCAAAGATCATGACCAATTTTGACCACAGTTTCTTTCTCTCCGCTTCTCTATGGCTGCTACAAGAGGACTTGCGGAAAGGCTTAGGACAAATCCCCCTATTGACTTATTGACTCGACTTCCACACTCACCTGACCCAGGTCAGGCACTCTGTAGTCAAAGCTCGCCCAGCCAAGGATGCGAATCCTGCTCCCTTGCAGTCAGCTCCTAAATATTTACAAAGAAAGAAGACTGAGTAGGAAACCCCGCAAGGGTCTATAAGAAATGTTCCCAAATCCGAGTTTCGACCTTTTTGCCTCCGTTTCCTGCAGATCCCCACTCCTCATCTCCCAATTTAGCAGCCAAATTGGCGGGATCTCTTGCCCTCAGATAACAGCAAACCCAGCTTGGTTATTTCCAGTACGTAGCTGACCAGAAAGATCAGGCACGCAGAAACTTCGAATATGCCGGAGGTGGAACTAAGGTAAGTGTTGAGGAGATCCCAAAGCACTTGTTTCCCCGCGTGGAGGAGGCCAAGTATACAAAACCTGCATCCTCATTGGACACGAGTTGGGTCTACCCTCACCACTCCCCCCCCCCCCCGTCCCCGGGTTTTCTTCCGTTTTTTAACACCCCCCCCCAGACACACACACACAGGGGCCCCCACGCATGCATTATTCTACCAGCCATGCGGCGCAACAGGACTAGCTACATTTTTAGAAAGATTATTTCCTTGAGCAAACTCATATGACACCCCTCAACTGCCCCCTTCCCAACAGGAGAAAAAAAAAACTATTTCCTGCAACCACTCCAAGAGTTTCCAACTTGGGGGAATGCCATTTCAGTACAGGGAAGGGGGTTGAAGCTGGTCACTAGAGTCGAGGACATTTGGGGTTGTTTAAACCTAAAAAAATTAAGTAAATAAATCAGACCTCCTCCCGAAATTGCTCGCAGGGAAAGAAGCCCAAAAATACACGCCAAGTGCATGCAAAGCCACCAAAAAAAAAAAAGCTCCCAGAGATCAGGGCAAAAACTTCTGCGCACGGGAGCCAGTGCCAACTCCCCTCGCCCTCTGCCCGGCCCCAGCAGCTACCTTGGTGACCGGGGAGCCACGCCGGTTTGGGGGAGCAGGACCAGCAGAGGGGTTAGCAGCCGCTGGGCAATCCCATATCCGCGAAGAGGGAGCTCGTTCTGTTAGGATGGGAGAGAAACACCCACACCTCCTCTCGGCGTGCGCTTTCTTTCTCTCCACCCCCTGCCTCCTCCTCCTCCACCACCACCACCACCTCCTCCTCTCCTCCCACCCCAGCAGGCTTGAGGAAAAGCTTCAGCAGAACATCCACATGGTTACTGCACTTTGAAGCGGCGCCCGGCTGCTTATATAGGCCGGGAAGCTCCCTGGGCAATGTAGTCCGAGTCCCAGGTCGTGCCGGCGCCTGGGGCTGTGGAAAAGGACTACAAGTCCCAGAAGCCCCTAAACTCTGGGGCTGGGTTCTAAATAGACGCGCGCGCGGAGACGGGGGAGGGGCGTCCAGCGGGACCGCCCGGCTGGCGAAACTGAGTCTGAACAGCCGACTTGCCAGGTTTGGAAAACGCGACCCACAGTCACCCCAGAGGTATCTCCTAGCCCTGTGAACCATTCTCTTTGCCTGTCATATCTTCCCTTTCCTAAAATCCAGGTGTCACTAGGGGCCGGAGAGAGGGGAAGAGCTCGGATTACTCTTTTGGGAAGTTTTTACAAGCTTCCGCGCGCCCTGTGTCCTGGAGCCAAGAATTTCAGAAATCCGAGGCACAAAAACAGTGTTTGCGGTCAAGGATTAACGAAGCGAGTTTGTCTTTGTCTACAACGTATTCATTCCACAAACGTTACCCAAGTGTCATCTGGTGCCAGGCCAGGAACTGTGCCAGGGTAGGAGAGCGCGCCAAAATATAACATCCTAAGCAGGGTCTAGCTGCTCCCGCTAAAGACCTGCTACTAACAGTAATCCTTGTAATGTTAACAAATGCTTCTACTGAGCTCAGCCTGCATGCATTTCCTACGGGTCATGTTATTGAGTTTTACCAACTCTGGGTTTGTTCTATCTGCATGGCAGGTGCATGGCTCCGGACCAGGAGAAACCAGGTTAACTTCAGTCTCCATTGCAGCCCAAGCCTGTACCTATACTAAGCACTTGCTTTTAGGGACCTCCATTACCATTTCCTAAAAAAAAAACAAAAACAAAAACAAAAAAACCCTCCCCACATTTTTTAGGAGCAGCCCCTGAACTGCTCCTAAATAAATGAATCGCTGTCACTTCTTTGCCACAGTTTTGCTATCTAGAGAGGGATTAGATGTTTGTTAGTACTTGCCTGCTGTCTTTCCCTATTGCTTGGTTCAAGTCTTGCCTGAACCCTTGTGAAACTTTAGGAACAAAGGAGAACAAAATAGCTAATAATTACAGACATCTCGTGGATGCATGTTGTGTCCCAGACATTGTTTTTTTTTAAGCTCTTCAAGTGTATCATTTCATCAATTCCTATTAAGGAAGCTTTGTTTTTAGCCCATGGGAAGCTAAAGACATGCAGGTTGCATTACTTACTAAAAGGCACACAACTGGCTGGTCTTGGAAATCTAGTATGTTTCAAGCTGGTTTTCTCTCTTCTCAGGAAGACCCCCAACTTGCCACAGCAGAAGAATCCACGCCTTTTCATATCTGTTGTTTCTCCTTTCCCCCATAGAAACAGTTGGTTCCATTTTCCAAGGACCTTTGACTCTACCTTCCAAGCAATCCCAACAAACTGGTCCATGATGATCTAACTGGTAATGGCAGAGAGGGTTAACTTCATGAGCATCTTCCTGGGACTCAATGGAGTTGTGATATGGGTTTCCAAAAGAATACTTTGTTGAAAGGAACAGGTCTCATTTTCATATCCACTACATGGTAGACACACCCTTCCTACCTGCTTTATCCATGGTCTTCCCTCCCCAGACACACTTTACAGTGAGGGACCATGCCTCATTTATGTGCATATACTGTAGTTTTCTGGACTCAAAAGGACTGACTCTTCTGTCTGCACATCCCTGTAGATGTGGCAAAAAAGTTTCTTAAACCTTTTAATAAAAGGTGTGTTGAGCTTATGGAAGGCAGTGTAAACATGTTTTCTGAGCATGCAAGCCTTTAGCCGTCCAGATCATTATCTATGTCAGTGTGTGCATGTAGTGTTGTTCAACACTTAGCAAGTTCTGGAAGCTGCTGGAGCACAGAACGGTACTTTTGCTAAAAGAGGACCCTTACGATGCACACGCATCCCTATTGATGTGTGGTGATGCTGACAGTGATGGATGCTGAAACGAGTGACTTGTTCTTTATGACCAGGAGTGGGGAGGGGAGCTGTTGCTTCTCTGTTTTTTTCCCCCCATGGGAAGAATTTTTCTAGACCTGCATCTGCAATCCAGTAGCTGCCAGCCATTGGGTACTAAGATGCGGCTACTGCTAATGAAGAGGTGAAGTAGTTGTAAAGTACACAGTTAGTTTCAAACACTTTGTTTAAAACCAAAAAAACCCTCAATAATTCATGTTGATTACATTCTGTAATTATAATAGTTTGGATAGACTAGATTTCAAAAGTGAGAGGACTGTTTTTCCTTGTTTTTACTTTTTAAACTGACTAAACAATTACTCTGCAGCTCATGTTATATTCTATTAGACAATGCTAATCCAGAAAAAATAAGAGTTAAATCCCTAAAGTAACTCAAAATAATGAGGACCAGAGCTGGGAGACAATTCAGAGGCTAAAACCCGTACTAAAAAAGCGTGAGGACCCCAGTTCTGATCCCCCAAACCCACATAAAAGCCTGGCAGGTCGCGACCTGTGATTCCAGCACTCCAGAGGCAGAGACCTGATCCCCAGGGCATGCAAACTAAATAGAGTAGCTGGGATTGGTGAGTTCTAGATAAAGTGAGAAGCCCTGCTAAGTAAATAAAGAGGAACATAACAGAAGATACTCAATGTCACCTTTGGACCTTGACATGCATGTACATACATATGTGCCATGAGCAAATGTGCCTATACATGTGCAAATATATACATATACACATACTACATGTATACACATGCCCAGTAGAAAGAAGTGATAATTCACCATAAATGAGCCACGTGTGATTTTACCCTTGAAATGTCCATGCAAGGAAGCCAGAGAACTTTGCAGTCAAGACAGTATCATGGACTGAGTCTGAAGAAAGTCCAAAACTAGCACAGGAGCTTACTCCAGGGAAGCCCTACAAATAGAAACCGTGTTTGTCAGCAGCACATGGCTGCAGACTTGGACTAAATTCTAAATTCATCTGCTGAGAAACCCACCCACAGGTCCCCTCCTACTAAAGAAAGCAGGATGTACCAAATCAGAAAAAGAAGGGTTGACATCCAGTTGCACCTTTAACATCCAAGGTGTGTGTTTGTGGAGGGAATAATGTAATTACTGGCTAATCCTTGGCTTGCTAACGGGCTGGGTCATTGAGTTACAGAACATGAAAACACTTTCAAACCTCACCTGAGCATTGCCAAAACAAGAACATGATCCCCAAGGCCAGGGAAATATACTGGTTTATTCTGATACCATGCTTAGCCACAAAAAAAAAAAAAAAAGTCATCTTGCTAGAACACAGCTATTCCCAATTTTCTTCTAGGCATAATCTCCAATCCCCCATAACTGTCACAGTGAGCTTTGAATGTTTCTGCTAATAGCGTCTCCACATCACCTGTAAGCGGCATGACTCAAGCTATCGAATGTGTTCTATCTTGGACCTAACTTCTTTTTACCTGGTGTGATGGACAACCATTGCCCATGAGAAATGTCAGTATAGAGAAATTGATATTACCTGTATAGTTACCAGATCATCTTTCCTGGTCATTTGTTAATCTTGTGTGGTAGAAGAAAGAAGATATAGCCCTTTTTGATGATTTTCTAAAACCCATGACACTTGTCTCTAAACACCAACAGACATTCCAAATGGTAGCGGGGTGATCTGAAAGAAAATGTCCCCGAAGGGAATGTCACTTTTAGAAGGTGTGGCATTGTTGGAGTGGGTGTGACCTTGTTGGAAGAAGTGTAACCCTAAAGGCAGGCTTTGACATCTTATATATGCTCAAGCCACACCCAGTGTCTCAGACCACTTCCTGTTGCCTGAAAGATGTAGGACTCTCAGCTACCTTTCCCTGTCTGCCTGCTCACTGCCACATGCATACCAGGATGATAATGGACTAAACTTCTGAACCTGTAAGCCACCACTTCAATTAAATGTTTTCCTTTATAAGAGTTACCATGGTGTCTCTTCACAGCAATAGAAAGCCTAACTAAGACAGGTAGCATCAGCCCTTTGAGTTTGTATACTAAGTGATCCAAAACCCACTCATAAGCATACCCAAAAGACTAAATTATCTTTGAGCTTCCAGTGTGATCTTTATTCTCTTATCTTCAAAGATAATGAATAGATTGATGTTTGTGTACCTTTTGTAATTATAACTTGGCGCTGAGTAAAGAGGAGGTGTTTAGCACTTATTGGATCATGGATTCTTGGGACTCCACGAATGGCCAGAAGAAATGATGACCTGGGGACGGCGCAGGCAGACGGCGGATGGCCTCCACAGCCGGCAGGGACCAGCAGGGACAGGCACAGCTGCAGACAAGCAGGCCGCAGGCGGCGGGGACCGGCGTGGCAGCATATGCAGGCGGCAGGGACTGGCGCGCAACACCGAGAGCAGATCGCCCCACTACAATTAAATCAAAGAGGTAGGCCTTTGGTTGGCGAGGTCCCTGGCAAAGGAGGAGCTGGGTCCTATTCCTGAAGACCCTTCTGAGGGGTGAGAGGGATCTTGGACCCCGGCAGGAGCCAGGAAACAGAGCGAGGGCATTTTGTAAGAGGAGCCCCTAGCCAGCCAGGAAACCTGATCCGGTTTTAAAAGACCCATTAGATAGCATCGATAGGAGGAGATGGGCAGGCGCCAAGGAAAGAATTCACCCAATAATCTGAAAAACAACATGAAAACACCAGAACCAAATGATCTTACAACAGAAGGACTTCAACACCCTAACACATAAGAAGTGGGAAAAAAATTGACTTTATGAAAGCAATAAAGTCCCTTAAACAACATGTGAAAAATGCCCTTATAGAAATGGATGCGAAGTATAACCAAAAGTTTGAAGAAATGTAAATACATACATGATACCCTGGGAAACCAAGAAAAAAACGATCAAACAGGTAATGGAAACAGTTCAAGAATTGAAAACTGAAATGGAAGCAAGGAAGAAAACACAAACTGAGGACCAGCTGGTTATGGAAAATCTAGGTCAACGAGCAGAGCCTAAGAAACAAGCATAATCAATAGAATACAAGAAATAGAAGAAAGAATCTCAGATTCTGAGGACACCATAGAGAAAATAAACACACTGATCAAAGAAAACAGCAAAGCCAAAAAATTCTCATCACAAAACATTCAGGAAATATGGGACACAATAGAAAGACCAAACCTAAGAATAATAAGAATAGAAAAAAAAGAAGAGTCACAGTTCAAAGGCCCAGAAAATATTTTTAACAAAATTATGGAAAAAAACTGTCCCAACATAAAGAAAGATATTCCTTTGAATATTCAAGAAGCACACAGAACACAAAACAGACTGGATCAAAGAAAAACATCCCCTCACCATATAATAATCAAAACAAAATATACAGGTTAATGAAAGAATATTAAGAGCTGCAAAGGAAAAAGGCCAAGTAACTTATAAAGGTAAACCGATCAGACTCACACCTGACTTCTCTATGGAAACCATGAAAGCCAGAAGGTCCTGGATAGAAGTACTGCAGAAGCTAAGAGACCATGGATGCAAACCCAAACTATTATACCCAGCCAAGCTATTGTTCACTATCAATGGAGAAAACAAGACATTCCAGGATAAGAACAATTTAAACAATACGTAGCCACAAATCCAGCCCTATAGAAAGTAATAGAAGGAAAATCACAACCCAAGGAATCCAACATTGCCAACAGTGCCTACAATAACTGAAGCATCTAGCGACCCTTCACCAGCACAACTCAAAGAAGGGAGACACACAAACTCTACTACCAAAAACAATAAGAATAACCAGAGTAAACAACAACTGGTCATTAATATCACTTAATATTAATGGTATCAATTCACCTATAAAAAGGCACAGGCTAAGAGATTGGATACAAAAACAGGATCCAACATTCTGCTGTTTGCAAGAAACACATCTCAACCACAAAGACAGACATCTACTCAGAGTAAAGGGTTGGGAAAAGGTCTTTCAAGCAAATGGTCCTAAGGAGAAAGCAGGTATGGCCATATTAAATTCTAACAAAACTGACTTGAAACTAAAATCAATCAGAAGAGATTGAGATGGACACTTTATACTCATAACAGGAACATTTCATCAGGATGACGTCTCAATCCTGAATATCTACGCCACTAATATAAAAGCACCCACGTATGTAAAAGAAATATTACTAAAACTCAAGGCAGACATCAAACCACACACACTAGTAGTAGGAGACTTCAACACACCTCTCAGCAATGGACAGGTCAAGCAGACAGAAACCTAATAGAGAATTAAGAGAACTATTGGAGGTAATGAAGCAAATGGGCTTAACAGACATCTATAGATCACTCCACCCAAATAGGAAAGAATATACCTTCTTCTCTGCAGCTCATGGAACCTTCTCGAAAATTGACCACATACTCGGAAACAAAGGAAACCTCCAAAGATACAAAAAAAAAATCAGTGTCCACCTGTGTCTTATCAGATCACCACGGATTAAAGTTAGAAGGGAACAACAATGCTACCCCCAGAAAGCCGACAAACTCATGGAAACTGAACAGTCAACTATTGAACCACACCTGGATCGAGGAAGAAATCAAGAAAGAAATTAAAGTTTTCCTTGAATTTAATGAAAATAACGAGACAACATACTCAAACCTATGGGACACTATGAAAGCAGTGCTAAGAGGAAAGTTCATTGCACTAAGTGCCCACTTAAAGAAAACGGAGAAAGCATACATCAGGGACTTAACAGTACACCTGAAAGCTTTAGAAAAAAAAGAAGCAGACACGCCCAGGAGGAGTAGAAGACTGGAAATAATCAAACTGAGGGCTGAAATCAACAAAATAGAAACACAGAAAACAGTCCAAAGAATCAATGAAACAAAAAGTTGGTTCTTGGAGAAAATCAACAAGATCGACAAACCCCTATCCAAACTAACTAAACAACGGAGAGAGAACATGCAAATAAATAAGATCAGAAATGAAAAGGGGGACATAACCACAGACACAGAGGAAATTCAGAGAATCATTAGATCTTACTACAAAAGCCTGTATGCCACAAAACTGGAAAATGCAAAAGAAATGGACATTTTTTTAGATAAGTACCATATACCAAAGCTAAACCAAGACCAGGTGAACGATCTAAATAGACCTGTTAGTCGCGAAGAACTAGAAACTGTTATCAAAAATCTCCCTTCCAAAAAAAGCCCAGGACCAGATGGTTTCAATGCAGAAATCTACCAGAACTTCTAAGAAGACCTAATACCTATACTCCTTAATATATTTCACAATATAGAAACAGAAGAGTCATTGCCAAATTTCTTTTATGAAGCTACAGTCACCCTGATACCAAAACCTCACAAAGTCTTAACCAAGAAAGAGAATTACAGGCCTATCTCACTCATGAATATCGATGCAAAAATTCTCAATAAAATACTGGCAAACCAAATCCAAAAACACAAAAACTTTTTATTTGAGTAACTATATTTTCAAATTGCAAGGCATCATAGCAAAAAAAAAAAAACTGAGTTCATATAACCTTTGCCGACAAGAGAAATATAGAGAGTCATTTTTCATTTTCATAAGACCAATTACTAAAGTAAGTATCTGTATTTGTATGTCTGTGAAGAGACACATTGACCAAGGCAACTCTTATGAAATAAGGCATTTAATTGGGGGTTTGATTACCATTTCAGAGGTTTAGTTCATTGTCATCATGGTGGGAAGCATGGTAGCACACATGGTGCTGGAACAATAGCTGAGAATTCCATCCTGTTCTGGAGAGAGAGAGAGAGAGAGAGAGAGAGAGAGAGAGAGAGAGAGAGAGAGGAGAGACTCTGGACTTACCATAGGCCTCTGAAACCTCAAAGCCTACCTCTAGTGACATGGTTCCTCCAACAAGGCCACACCTCCTAATCCCTATAATCCTTTCAAATAGTGCCACTCCCTGGTTACTAAGCAATTAAATATATGAGCCTATGGGGGTCATTTGTATTCATACCACCACAATATCTGTATATAAAATGATTTTTGAGAGTAAATGGAGTGCTAACATAGCATAGGTATCCATAGCTTGAACGATTACAGAAATCTTGAGATTATCTCAGAAACAAATTATACTCCAGGGATCTGAATGCAGTATCTGATGAGACCAGAAGAGGGTGCTAGATTTCCCAAGAACTGCAGTGACAGTGGCTGTGAGCCATTCCAATGAGTCTAGGAAATGAATGTGGTTCCTCTGGAAGAGTAGAACTTGCTTTTAACTGTTGAACCATCTAACTATCCCGCCCCCCCCACCCCAACTTCGACTTACTTGATATAGGGTCTTGTCTTGGTTAGCTGGGTTTTTTTTTGTTTATTTTGTTTTTGTTTTGTCAACTTGATACAAGCTAGAGTCATCTGGGAAGAAGAACCTCCATTGAGAAAATAGATTAGGCGGCCACCATGGGAGTACATTTCTCCATGGCCTCTGCTTCAGTTCCTGCCTCCGGGTTCCTGTCTTGTATTTCTTCCCTGACTTCCATTCATGATGAACTGTGATTGTGAAGTGTAATCTACATAAATCATTCCCTCCCCAAGTTGCATTTGTCGTGGCATATTTTTCAAAAAAAACCCTAAGACAGGTCTTATGTATCCCTGGCTGACTCTAAGCTTATTATATAACTGAAGATGACTTTGAACTCTGATCCTCCTCCTGCTTCCACATCCCAGTGCAGAAGTTACAGCCTCTATCTCATGATCACTGGGATTACGGGTTTGCATCACTAAGCCTCGCTCAGCTAGTTTATTTCTCTTCTCATACTTGTATATTTGACCTCAATAAAGTAGTACAAGGAAGCAGACACAGGCAGGAAACAGGGTTACACAAGTTTAATGAGCAAACTTAATCTGATCTTTGCCTCCATCTCTTTCTACTCCACAAGGTAAGACAGCTCCAAGCAAAGTTCTGGGCCCACAAGCTGTGGTCACATATGCTAGTAAATCAAAGAAGGATTGTAAGAACTGGAGGTTCATTGTATGCTTGGCATTGACTGATCTTGGGGCTGCAATGGGCAATAGCAGCTCTCAAAGATGCTTGTTGTAAAAGGAATGGCGGGCTGCGTTCCCGCCACCTGGCTCCCACCCGCCTGGCTAGCTTATACCCCGAAATAACAACACATAAATTGTATTCATTTAAACACTGCCTGGCCCATTAGTTTTAGCCTCTTATTGGCTAACTCTCACATATTGATTCAACCTATTTCTAACAATCTGTATCACCACTTGACCATGGCTTACCAGCATCAGTCTAACCAGTGTCCATCTTGGAGAGAGCCAAGGCATCTGCCTGATTCTGCTTTCTTTCTCCCAGCATTCTGTTCAGTCTACTCTGCCTACCTAATTTTCTGCCCTATCAAAAAGCCAAGGCAGTTTTCTTTATTCAACCAATGAAAGCGACACATAGAAAGAAGATCCTCCTACACCAGATGCTCTTGTGGTGTACTTGGAAATTTTCATGGCTGATGCATAGTTTTCATAGCAGTATCTTGACATTTCATTTTCTAAACAAATGGGTACCAAAAGTCAAACTGCTGCTGTGGGAACGTCCAGCATAATCATCTGTCTCTTCCTTATTGAGCACTCATGCCCGGAAAAGTCAGGCCCCATTCTTATCAAAGCTAAGGCCTTAAAGAGACCTGCTATGATGATTTCCAAATGTACATAAAACATCTTTTCCTTGGTTTTCATTTCTTTTGGTACCATCCTGGTTCTCATTTTTCTCTTCAATCACTACTGTCCAGAAACACCAGGAAGATAAAAAGATGGCAAGTTCAGACAAGGATAATTCTAGGTTGTATTGGAGTTTTCAGTTGTGTGCCTCCCATGCCTCCAACTATGTGAAGAGAAAAATGCCTCTCCCAGCACAGACTCCAAGACCAGCAGTGCAAACCAATTCTGTGAAAGGGGTTTCTAATAGATGGGAATCACCAGTGTCGGTGGAACAGGAGACCTTGTGACAAATGTGACTTCTTGGGACCCGCTTCAGATTTACAGAACAATGCTTTTAAACAGTCTCTAAGTGAGTCTAATGCAAGCTACTTGTTCTCTTGACCTAATTACAACAGACTGGACCAGAGATGGCTTTCCCACTCAAGTGCAGCCAAACCACAGGCTCCCCTTTGAGCTTACGATGTGTTGTGGTGTGAGGAAGAGAAGCAAACCAGGCTTCCCCTTGCAGCAGCTAAATAAGGAAATTGATACCTTGAGCGTTACTGTAATAAAAAGGAGTAGAGGCTAAGTGGGGCCACAAAGGTCATGAGCTTGTTTGAAACAGGAACTGCAAGTAGACGCTATGAAGCTAAATACATTTTTAATGCGAAAGTATACAGGGAGATACAGAGCTTAGCGAGATGGGGAGTGAAGCAGAGAGGCAGCCATGTGGAGCTGAAGAGCACCTGCTGTGATGGTCTATGGAGCTGGTACACTCTATAGCAGCCCCTGTTCAAAGTTATGTTTTTCACAGGGTGCCAGTTCCCTATGCAAAACTTTTGTCTTTGCTTGTGGTGTTGAGGCTTGAACAAGGACTTTGAACATCCTGGGCAAGCACCCGAGCATCTAACCATAACCGCTGCTCTGAAATCTAATCATTTGAAGTAATGGAATCTTTATCTCTTCATCTAGGCTCCTTGATTTACTCTCATTGGCCAGTATTTGGGAGACTGAGGCAGAAGAGTTCAGAGTTCCTGGGCTACATAGTGGGGCCTAAGAAATTCACAAAGTTTTAAAAATCAAAGAGTCCTGTAGGTCATGGAATTATAAAGTGGAGGAGGGGAGCAGTGGAACAGGAAGGGTTAAATGGAATGGGATCTGATGGACAGGTAGAAGAAGCAATGTGGAAAGCCTAACACTGAAGCCCTTTTGAAAAACCCATGTGGAAATCTACTACTAGAAGACATTTCCTAAAAAATATGTATGTATGAAAGAGTTTGAGTGGAGTTACCATATAGTGGGAGGATAATACCCCAACTAGATACCACACACTATCAAATAAAACCCCCAGTACCAGAAGTGGGCTACCTCTCTCTGAGGTGTTGGCTAATGGGGTCTTATCAATCCCCATCGATTACCAGCTACTGCCATTGATCTTGGTTGCCCTTTAGAAATTAATGCTAAGACCATATTGCTGAAGACCTCTCTTATTTACTGAGTTATAAACATAACTGTGTTATCTGAAAGGTTATTCTTTACTGACTAGTTTTATAGCATTGGAAGGTATTATGCACACTACTGGAGGGAGAAAAATATCACCAAACTTTGAACATTATGAGCTATAATAACAATCTGCCTACCAAGATATGCCCACTGATGCATAAATGTCTTGGGAGTAACCAACAACTTTCTGTTTGGATTTAAGACCTGTTACACTAAATGAAATTTATATCTGGCATTGTTTACAAGGCCAAGAACCTGTGGATAGACAGGTCAAAGGTCCTAGGGAAAACTTACTATTACTATTCTACCAAATGGACACAATATTATGATGATCTTTAGTGACTTCTTGTTGTACCCATAGCTCAGTGTATCTTCCAACCCTCACCAGAGAAGCTTCGTGTAGTAGATGCCAATTACCACAGTGAGTCACAACTGACCAATGTACAGAGAGGAAAAGACTTCAACGGGCTTATCTCTAAACAGGAGGTCTGTATCAAACTCCTCCCCTAATTACTCAGGGATCTTTATGGAAGAGGGGGTACAAAGATTATAAGAGCCAGAGGTGGGGGGTGAATTAAAGGAAGCAGTGCTTTCTGGGTGCAACAGGGCAGTTGCGAATATGAACTCACAACAACACTGCAACGTGAAGAAGACATGTGCAAGCTCACCCAGCAACTGTTGGAAGCAGATATGGAGATCCACAGCTAAACACTGGGCCGAGTCTAGTCATAGAGAGGGAGGAGGGATTATATGAGCAAAGGGGTCAAGACCATGATGGGGAAACCCACAGAAACAACTGATCTGAGCTATTGGGAGCTCACTCACTCCAGAATGACAACTGGGGACCTGCATGGCACCAAATTAGACTTTCTGAATGTGGATGACAATTGTGTGTCTTGGGCAGTTTGTGGGTCCACTGGCAGTGGAAGCAGTATTTATCCCTAGTGCATGGACTGGCTTCTTGAAACCCACAGCCTATGGAGGAATACCTTGCTCAGCCCAGATACAGGGGAGAGGGCCGTGGTCCTGTCTCGAAGTGATGTGACAGACTTTGTTGACTCCATGTGAGGCCTCACACTCTCTGAGGAGTGGATGAGGGGTGGAGTCAGGAGAAGGTGGGGGGAGCAGGAGGAGGGGAGAGGAGAAGGAACTGAGATTGATATGTAAAATAAAAAAAATGGTTTTAAACAAATTAAAAAATAAAGAACCCACACTGTCACAGCTGATGGAGAAAGTGATAGGAGAATTCAGATGGTATAGATAGTTTTGGGAAACACATATCCAAAGGAAAAAAAATGTATACAGGAAGCATAAACATGATCCATTAAAAGTAAAATTCTAAACAAATATAATGTATATCATCTGAAGTGTAGTTTATTTTGAGATTTATTTTTAATTTTGTATATGTGTGTCTCATGTGTGGGCATATGCAGGTGAGTACAAGTGCCCATAGAGACCAAAAGAGGTTATTAGATCCCCTGGAGTTTGAGTTACATGTACCTGTGATAGCCACTTGATATAGGCACTGAGAATCAATGTCGTAAGAGCAGTACACACTCTTAACTCCTGAGCCATCTCTCCAGGATATTTTTCACTGTATAAAGTCTTAAGCTGGTGTTTTTTCTTGCTTGCAACACCTTCAACTAACATTACCTCTTGAATGCTTGCAGAATGCCGAGTAGACTACTCACACAAAACATAGTGTTGAACCAGCAGACCCATTTCTCCGTGAGGAGGTGAGGGTTAAGCTACAACAATGGTAAGCTTGTCCCATACCAGCTGGAAGAAGCTGGTCTATTAAGGGGAAGGATGAATTATTGCAAGTGCACATGAAAGACTGGCATAGAGGCTGTCTTAAGTCCCTGTTGCTACAGCGAGTACCAAAATTTGATACTTCATAAACAAAGGGGATTTATTTAGCTCACTGTTTCCAGAGCCAACATGTAAACATAGATTCTCCCTAAGATGCAGCAGTCTCCATCCTAGTACAACCCAAAGGGGCTGGCAGGATAACTCAGCAAGGGAAGGTGCTTGTCACACAAGCCTGACAGCCTGAGTTTGATCCCCTGATTCTAGAAAGGAGTGGGACTGATTCATCCAAGCTTTCCTAGGACCTCTACACACATGCCATGGTACCTGTGTTTCTGTCACTACACTAATAAAATTTACCCAAAGCCCCATCTGTCAGTCAGTGCTGAGGATCCTTCTTGACTGTATTACAACATAGCAAAGAGGGATGGGAAACAGTCACGAGCAGAAAGAATCAAGTGAAGAGAGTGATTTTGATTCATAATCACCCAGTCTAGCAGAAACACTACTTCCTTGCAAGAGCAAAACCTACCAAGTTTCACCAGATCTCTCATCCAACAGGTTCCACATGGTGACCAAGCTTCCATCACATGAGTCTTTAGGATATAGACTACCCAAAGTGTGGTTGAGGTGGATCTCTGTAGAGAGAACCGTCTATTAGGGGCCATCTATAAGGGTGTGTGTCCGAATATGTATTCAACCAGAGCCTCTGCATGATACTCTATTCTCTAGTGGGAAGCATACATAACTTCAGGAAGCAATATAATAGGCTCACTAATTTTCACTTCTATTAACCCATTAGGAATTCTGTTCATTCTACCACCTCTGCTACTATAGAGTCTGTAGAGTTGAAGGCCCTCGTCTCCAGCATAGTGTTCTGTATCTGTTGACCTAGCAAGCATATCGATTAACTTCATCCCATGCTGCCATCATGGCATGTGATGATTTGAATATTTGGTCCAGAGTTGATGGAACTGTTTAGGGACGTTATTGAACTTTTAGGCTTTGCTGGATCAAGTAGATTACTGGGGGAGGCTTTGAGAGCTTATAGCTTTGCCTCATGTCTGTTTCCATGTGTGTGGATGAAAATGTGATCAGTCGGTTTCCTGTTCCTGCTGCCACGCCATCCTTGGCATTATGGACTCTGGCCCTTTAGAGTTGTAATCCACAATAAATGTTCTTCCTTAAGTTGCATCTGGCTGTGCTATTTTATCCCAGAAACAGAAGAGTCGCTAATACAGAGCACTGGGGCTTCCTCTCTGTTCGGGGACTAACAAAGAGGAGTGTCTAACTTGTCATGGATAGTAGTCTAACTCAGTGGGAAGAATCGTCAGGGGTCTTCCCAAACAGTGCAGGGGTACCAGCATCACTTATAGTACTGCTGGCGGGATCCTGCATTAATTAGCACTCTCTCAACTGTTATGAACACTCTCTCTTGTTCTTCCCCTTGATCATCGCACAAAGGGCACTTTTAAGACCTGGGTCTTGTCAGATAAGAGGAACAAGGAAGGTCACAGAAATACAGAGGGATCTGATTTCTTATTATTTATTGCCTTAAAGAGGAATGGGTGTTCAAAAAGAAATTCATACAATGAATTAAGAGATGGTGAGTGTTTTGCCTGCATGTATAGAAGGACATTGTGAATGTGTCCTGATGCCCATAGAGGTCAGAGGAGGACACTGGATCTTCTGAAACTGGAGTTACATATAGGTAAGAGCTGACATATGGGTGCTAGGAATCAAATCTTGGGTCCTCTGGAAGAACAGTCAGTGCTCTTAGTGGCTGAACCGTTGCTCCAGCCTCTCATGTCTTCATTTTTGTTTTCTTTCTTTGTGTATGTGTGTGATTAACTGAATTTAATTAGAGTTGTAGGAATAATCATAAGTGTGTGTGTGTGTGTGTGTGTGTGTGTGTGGTAGGTGGAAGTATGCATGCATATGTGAGTGTGTGTGCATGTGTGGTGGAGGGAGTCACTGGGGACTGTGTAATTTACCAGATGTTATATCACTTAAGAAAATTACTCTCTCTTCTACATAATTTCGTAACTGCCAATAGCTTCTCAGGGAGGGGGTGGGTCCTAATGAACCCCATGTCCATTCATGATGGAATGTTGAGGGACCCAGTATTGTACAAGTAACCACAAATGCTCTGAGTTCTCAGAACTCTTCCCAGTCTCAGGCCCTTACATTCTTTACAACCTTTTTTTCATCCATGTTCTGTGAATAATGTAATTTGATTAGCTTATATCCTTTTTAAGCAGCCAATTTTTAAACAAAAAAACTCTTACTAGTTTAATTATGTATTATTTTCTCAACATTTTGCTTCCCCTTAAGAGAAAGAGCTAATGTTTTATAATGGCTTTATTCGTATATCCAGTCATTCAATAAATGTTCACTTTCAATGTTTATTGTATTGCTTGATTTTTCTGACACGGTAAACAAACCTGCAAGTCCCTTAGCTTCCATGAGACTTACAGCTTAATGATGTGACAGGACCATTGCACTGGCCAGTTTTTATGTCAACTTGACACAAGCTAGGGTCGTTTGGGAAGAGGAAATCTTACTGGAGGAAAAACAATGCCTCCATAGGATTGGCCTGTAGGTAAGACTGAGGGCATTTTTCTTCATTGATGAATGACAGGGCAGGGCCCAGTTTACATAAGCAGCCCCTCCCTAAACTGGTGGTCCTGGGTTCTATAAGAAAGCAGGTTTAGCCGGGCGGTGGTGGGGCACGCCTTTAATCCCAGCATTTAGGAGGCAGAGGCAGGCGGATCTCTGGGAGTTCGAGGCCAGCCTGGTCTACAAGAGCTAGTTCCGGGATAGGCACCAAAGCTACAGAGAAGCCCTGTCTAGAAAGACCAAAACAATAAAAAAATAAAAAAGAAAGAAAGCAGGCTTAGCAGACCATGAGCAACCAAGTTGGTAAGCAACACTCCATTATGATCTCTGCATCAGTTCCTGCCTTCAAGTTCCTTCCCTGACTGTCCTCAGAAAGGGACTGTGACGTGCAACTGTAAGCTGAAATAAACCCTTTCCTCCCCAATTTGTTTTTGGTCATGGTGTTTCCTCACAGCCACAGAAGCCCAAACCACAAATCAAAGTTCTCTGAGTCACAATCACATGTCAGCACTGAGCTGTTGCAAGGGAAAAGCAAAGATTATCCTTGATTGGGAATACATACAATGTAGAGTGTACACAAAAGCTTTGGTTTGTGTGGTGACCTTTCAGCCTCACCAATTCAAAATAAATGATAATAGTAATAGGTTTCTTGTCAACTGTTATATCAAAGAAAATAATGTACGAAAGCTTTCAGAAAACTTATGTGAAACAGTCAACATGGAAGAAAGGACTTTATATTAAAAAATTGAAAAATATGTTAGAATAGTTCAGTATGTGCTTATATACTTATCAATTGGTTACCACAGTTATCAACTGGTGGCCCATCTTGTCCCATCTGGCATTTTTGGGTTGGGGTTAAGGAAGTAAATCCTCAATCTCTGTCTCTCTGTGTCTCTCTGTCTCTCTCTGTCTCTCTCTCTCTCTCTCTCTCACACACACACACACACACACACACTGTTTCTATATGTATTAATCAGGAAAGGAATCATTTTTTAAATTAAATTTTTATTTCATACGCATTTGAGTTTTGTATACATTGGCGTAAAGTGTGTTGCATGCATGGCTGGTACCCTCAGAGGTACTGGATCCTTTAGAACTGGAGTTATGGATGGTTGCAAGTTGCCATATGAATGTAGGAAACTGAACCTGGATCTATTGGAAGAGCAGACAGTGATTTTAACTACTGCACTATCTTTCTAGCTCTCAAATAAATTAACTCTTTAAGAAAAGACAGCAGAAACCCAGAGAGCCACAATTACCATTATTTCTGCTAACAACCCAAAATCATGGGCTGCAGAGATGGCTCAATGATCAAGAGCATGTGTTACTCTTCTGGAGGACCCAGGTTTGATTCCCAGCATTCATATGGTGGCTCACAGTTATCTATAACTTCAGTTCCAGGAAATATGATTTCTTCTTTTGGCTTCCACAGTCTCTTCCCACTCAAGGCGCACAGACACATAAAATACACAAATAAATAAACATAACTAAAACATATCTTACTTTTGTTTATATAAGGTACATGTATTGGATTTCATTAGTATAATACTATACCTTTGGATTGTTTTTCAGGTTGCTCTCAAGCTCTTGGGCATTACTGACTCTGGCATCCTCCTGTGGAATACCTGATATTAAGAGTAGTTACTATCACATCAAGCCATTGTTGTGTCTATTCTAAGAATCTGTAGATTTCCCCTTTCATCTTTCTTTTCTTTTTGTCTTACAATCTATTTGCTGATGGGACCGTAGAATAGTCACTAGTATACTTTAATATGAGCCAGGTATGGTTGCATAGGTATGTAATACAAGCCCTCTGCAGGACGAGACAGCAGCATCATCAGTTCAAAGCCATCCTGGACTATGTAGCATGACTTTCTCAAAACAAACAACAAAATCCCATGACATCTCCTAAATGCATCGGGATATTAAAGAACTCGTTAAGACACAAGATTTACCTGGGCATGGTGAGGAGTGTACGTCTGTAATCTCATCGCTTGGGAGGCAAAGGAATAAGGATTTCAGAAAGTCTGAGTCCAGCTTGTCTACACAGTAAGTTCCAGATTAGTCAGGACATACATGTGTAGTGTCTTTAAAATAAGCAGTAGAAAGGAGTGTGGGAGACAGGACTGGGCAATGTCCAGCATGCGATAGAAACCTAGGCCCTGCCTAAGCCTGAGACTCCATTCCTTTGAGAAGAGCTAGAGACTAGTGGATCACCTGGGTTTCCTGGCTTCCAGTTTAGCTCCAAGTTCAGTAAAGACACTGTCTCAAAAGCAGAGAGTAATAGGGCAAAACACCAGATGTCCTCTTCTGGCCTTGGCACACACCCGCCTACTCCTCCTTACCCACACAGACAGAGACAGAGACAAAGAGACAGAGAGTGAACAGATTGCTGCATTCTGCTTCCATCGATTCTGATAAAGTCTTGCATTTCTAGTAAGTTACCAGGTGATGCTCTTGCTGTTGGTCTGTGGTCCCGGCTTTAAGAAAAAGTTTTGTGGTTCGTTTTTTCTTTTTCTTTCTTTTTTTTTTTTTGTGGTTTTTCTAGACAGGGTTTCTCTGTAGCTTTGGTGCCTGTCCTGGAACTAGCTCTTGTAGACCAGGCTGTCCTTGAACTCACAGAGATTTGCTTGCCTCTGCCACCACCGCCAGCCCAGAGAAGGGTTGTTGTACACATCCCATAGCCTAGATTTCCTTTACTCTATGCTGTACTGTCCTTTAGCATGTTTATTTTCCTTTTTGTGTCCATTTACTTGTTTATAAAGGTTAAAAATCATGGTTTATGATAAGATTTCTTGGGTTTAGATCATACTTGATTTGGGCAGGTCACTTAATTGTTCTGTCATCCCAATACTGCAGAATCATTATGAGGATTAAATAAGTTTTTTTTGTCTTTGTTGTTTTAATAAAGTATTTATTTAATATACTACTAGTGCTTAGCAAATGCTGAATAAAGATGAATATCATTTTTCAACCATGAAGAGACGGGTACATTGTCCGCGGAAGGCCTTGAATATTGTAGAATTTTGTGGTGCTTTGCATACTTTTAACATTAGCTGGAAAGTCCTAGATTAACTACCTGGAAGGGTTCTCAGTCTATTCCTTAACAGTCAAAGCCAGTGCTTGAAGCAGGGCAGGTCACGTGACACAGTCGGTCACATGACTGGCGGAACAACATGGCTGCGCCCGCGCCAGGGCCACCTCTCGGATGCTACACCGGGCTAGCTCGCGTCTTCTGGCTGCTGGTGCTGGCGTTCGGGGCAGCACGGAGCGAAGAGGCCGGGGCCGGGGATGGCGCGGCGTCCCTCGCGGGCTCGTGCGGCTGCGGAGCGGCCCAGCAGCCAGGGGCCCACGGCAGCTCCGCGGCCGCGCAGCGCTACTCCCGGGAGGCGAACGCCCCGGGCCTGGCCTCGGCCCTGCGACCGCTCGCGCTCACCAAGGTGCGCCTTCCATTCTTCGGGGCGTGTGGGTGCCGCCGGGTTCCGGAATGAGGCCGGATGAGCCAGGGTAGGGGTGATCAGGAAGGTCTGGTAAGGGTCTAATCACACCCCAAGTCACACAGCTGAAGATCCCTTTTGACAGGAGTCCCCCTTCTTCCTGCTCCTCCCCAACGGGAGGTGGGCAGGGTTTTGTGGCTGTGTTTATTACTGAGGCTTGAAGAGTGTTGTCCATTCTTTTTGCCCTCTTCCCCCTTCCTCCATCCTGCTCTCCTGGTGTAGAGCTAACAGTTTAAAGTTGGATGAATTCTTAGTTTTTGTTTTAGTACCTGTGGAGACTGAGTCTCCAGCATTGTCTTAAACTCACCTGCAGTCTACTTTCCCAAGAAATCCCTGTAAGTATCTACTTTTACTCTATCCACCTTCCCACGAATCCTGTGCGGTGCATTATCTTCTAGTTCATAGGTGAGGCAACTGAAGCTTCAAGAGTCAAATCTCAGTGCGGGACAAGATCTGGGCAGGGAGGTCTCTGTGACAAGTATAACATGCCCATGGGGAATGGGAGGAATGAGACAAGTGGGAGGCTGGGTGAGTCTTCTTGCAGATCTGGGGCCCAGTGTGTGACTCTGGTGCAGCCTTAGCCTGCAGGTTCTGCAGTGTCGTGGGTGAGCTAGCCGATTCATCCTGTGGATCTAAGTTTCTTCACTGCATGTGATTTCTGCCCATGCATTAATAAAGATGTATTTTTTTTTCTGCCTTAACTCTCTGCTATTGGTAAAACAGCTGCATAGATACAGAGTTGTGATTTCTTGGAGAAGGATGGAAGTGATGGACCTTGAGACTGATGACAGAGACAAAGTGTTCTGTAGATCTCATATGATCTCCTCCATTCCCTCCCTCACTTCCTCCCTCCTCCTCCCCTTCCTCCTCCCCCCTCACCAAAACAAATGCCAAACTCATTGCACTCTACTAGATTCCAGGCCTGCTTGTGGTTTTCATGTTTCAAATTGTTTTTAATTTTCAAGCATAAAGTAACTCCCATTTGCCATTGCTGTTATTTTATCATGAGAACTGATTTTGATAGTTTGTGGTTGTTATTAAAAATGAAAGGTATATTTTATTTTGAGATGTTCGGATTTAATTGAGAGTGACTTGCTACAAGCATGGACTCTGGAGGCAGACCCTGCCACCCTCTTCAAGCCTTGGGTAAGCTTCAGTGCCCTGTGACATTCTTACCATGTAAAGTCACCTTGAGGATAAGTTGAGGTAAAATGAGCAAGGGCAGGTCCTGCAGGCCCCTGAATGTTGCTCTGTAATATTTGCTGCAACCGATTTCTACTAAAATGAGGTAGTGGTGGATTATTTCTAGAAGGAAATAGTGGCTGCTGGCTCTATTTTGGCAGCTGGAGAAATGTCCCTGGATAAAAGTCTTGGCTGCATAAGCTTGAGGACCTGAATTCCAGTTGCCAGCACCACATAAAAACTTAGTATAGTCTGTTACCCTAAGTTTTGTAGGGCAGAGATAAGCAGATCCCAGGGGCTTGCTGGCCAGACAGTCTAGCTGAAAGGCTCAGCTTAAGATTTGGTAAGAGAGCTTATTTCAAAAAGTATGGTGAAGAAGCTGGAGAAGTGGCCCAGAGGTTAAAGAGCATTTGCTGCTCCTGAAGAGAAGGCTGTGGTGCACATATCGAAACATAGTAAAAACATTCATATACAGAAAATAATTAATGAAAAGAATAGAGAACAATAGAGAAAGACAACTCACATCAACCGCTAATCTCAACACATGTATGCATAGGTGTGCATTCCTTTGCATAATTACACATATATGCATACATTTGCACGCATACATCCATACATTATACACACACACACACACTCACACACACACATTCAATTTCAGTAGATTTGCCTGGGTTTCACTGAAAGCCAAGAATATCTCTCTCAATCTGTTGTGTTCTGTGTGCAGCCACTGGCTCTCATGGACTCACGTTGTACCTTTTCTGAGTTTAGAGGCACTGGATCTTGACGATTTAATTTTGAAAATAGAGCAGGGGAGGATTGAACAGCTGCAAGTCGAAGGGCACAAAGAAGCAGATGTAAGGTGAGGAAGTAGGAGCTGTAAACACAGACTCAGATGAGTAATTTGTAGGAAGGATTTGAGCTGTTCTTATTACGAAGTAACTATGGGGTAACAGGTTAATCAGCGCTGCTGTGGGGACCATTTTCTCTGTTTATATAATTGTCAAATGATGTCATCTATAACTTCAAATATACAAAATAAAGTTTACTTAACTGAAGAAATGTAAAGTATTTAATTTTTATGTGGACTTTATGTTGCAATAATATTTTTAATCATTTAAACCTTTTGTAAAAACTTCTGTCCATTTCTTTTGACTTTTCATGTAGCTTGTATTATTTTTCTCCTAGGACCCTAGGACCCTAGGACCTCTATGGCTAACTAGTATGGGTGCTGGGATTGAAGGTGTGTGCCACCACTGTGGCTGATTAGTGTGGCTGCTTTGTCCTCTGATCTTTAGGCAAGCTTTATTTATTAAAACACAAGTATTCTACCACTATACGTTACCATTGGTGACACATAGATGGAGCAGCTTTCTGCTTGCCTCAGCTTTCTCCTTTCTCAGTTCTCAACACACAGAAATAGAAAAGAAATATGTTCTTCAAGGGTATGTCTACAGTGGAAAACTCCCCATTTTCACTGGTATTTTGCCTCCTAGAGCAATTACCAAGTGTGGTCCTGTCATGGCTAGAAGGAAGCTCCATATCCCACTCGCAGGTAAACACCAGGGAGATCTACTGAGAGACTAGTGGAGCTCAGGTGTGAAACCTGAAGTTTTCAGGTCAGAATGCTTGATGTGAGGCTTTGAAAAACTATAAAAACAGTGATCTTGTGAAATAGTAATTCATACATGCCAAGTGTTTACTCTCGTCCACCTGTTCTCTTCACACAACAATGTCTGGCCCAGCTGAAGAGAAAATTTTCAAGTTTTCTTTTGCTTTATACTAAAAGTCCTTCAGAGATTCTTAAAAAATAATCTAATTTTTTGTTCTGAAGTTTAAAAAACTGATTAGAAATCTTTTTCCCCAGTTATTACCCTTATTCCAATAAACCTTTTCCATTTCCTCACCACCGTGTAGGCTCTGTTTGGAAGGAAATTCTAAACTGCAACCACACTTCTGAATCCATACACAAATATTCACTGTTCATCTGCTCTATTCTCAGAGCATTTCTCAGCACAAAAAGAAAATGAGATAATCACATTTGACCTTATAAAATCTTTCTTAACTGAACTTTCTTAACTGACTTTTAAAATCCTTCTAAAATTTCTTCAGTCATATTTTATATTATTTTTCTTATGGTTATTGATGAGTGAATTATTACTATTCTAAAATAGTTATCAGAATGATTTAATTGCAAAAAAAAACTTGGAATCATCTAGTGTGTTTAGTGTGGTTGACTGAAACAAAATCATTGAAACAAGGGAAAGAATGGGACTTGCCCATCCCTGTAGTATCACAACAGTGGTGACATCTGCAGAAAATTAAATAGCATTGCCTTGGAATTCATTTTCTTTATTTCTTCCTTTTTTGTTCTCTTTCCTTTTTTTTGGCGGGGGGGGGCTGTCGTGGCACATTCATGTGACATCATTTTTAATACAAGTAAGAAAGTTTTTAAATTCTCAGAAACTAGCACACTATGATCTTTCTTGCAAAATGTGAATTTTCTCTCTTAACATACAATGAGTACCCAAGATATAGCCAAGGGCAACATGTACCCACTTTCTTCATAATTTTTTATCTTTTGGAGCAAGCTGTCACTCAGCACCCGTGAGTAGCCTTAAATTCTCCATGCTCCTCTCTCAGCCTCCTAAGTGCCAGGAATGTAAAAGATATGACAAACACCTGACCATTTTGATTTTTGTAGTATATGCATCATTTTTAAGTCACCAATAAGTAACTAAATATGAAGAAAAAGAAAAACTGAAAGTATATTTATTTAATAGTGTGAATTAATTTGATAAAATGTTATGTAGCATGATTAATAAAACCCAGAGACAGAAATTGGGGTTCAACCTGAAAGTCAGAAAAACAAAACAGCTAATCACTGGCTCTTACCTCTGTCTCAGTCCGCAATGGTGATCCTGCCTCCAGGCATCTAAGAATGAGACTATATAAGAGCTGTCTCCTCCTGTCTTATATTCCTCTCTAGGGCTGGGATTAAAGGCATGTACCACTACTGCCCCGTTCTATGGCAAACAAGTGTGGCTCCTGGGATTAAAGGTGTGTGTCACCACTGCCTGGTCTGCAAAGCTAATCAGTGTGACTCCCTGAACTTCAGGCAAACTTTATTTATTAAAATACAAACAAAACATCACTACTATGTTTTATTAGTCTTAAAGCTTGAAACATCTTCATATATCATGGTTTTCTGGAAGAATCCTGAGATCTTGGCATTCTTACATCTTGGCAAACATTCTGAATGAAAAGTCCAACGCATTCTCAGCTCAATTCTCAAATATGCATCAACTCCTGGCTATCCTGAGCCTACTTACATCTTAAAATGTCCATTCCACAGGTACTCTAGCATCTCTCCTGGATGGAAAGGAAAAGTAGGGGTTCATCAGCTTAGATGGCTGATAAAGTAGACACGGAAGGAAAGGAGACTTCACTCTACTCCTGAGAAATGTTATCCACTTTCACAGTACAGAAGAATTCTCTGTGGAGTAAGGGCTGAAAACTATGAAAAAGCAAAACAAAAATCTTGCATGGAACTCCTGACAATTCTGAGTGTGCTCTTCCCTCCTGCAAACACTGTTTTGAACCTGCTGGTTTCTAGTACCCCACAGCGTCCCTCCAGGTCACTGTCAAGGTCAAGCCTCCCCCGCGCCGTACCCACCCGCGGCTTGGCCAAGGCCCGGATGAGGGGCGCGACCGAGAACGGAACGGGGCCGGCGGGCGAACGGACGGCGCCGCCGCGGAGCCGAGGAGCTTCCCCAGAGGAGCGGAAGAAAGAACGGAGGAGCCCGCCGTCGGGAGACGGGCATCGGCCGACCGGTGGATCTCGGGTACCACCGGCGGCCGCCGCCACCGCCGGAGCGAGCGAGCGCGCGCGCGCCCGCCACGCGTCCATCCGAGAAGAGCCCGCCCAGGGCCAGGGCCAGGGCTCTTACTGACACCCATATGAAAAGTATAAAGTCCGACAATGAAAAGTGGCTAACTGTGAGAGAATTTGAAATTAAAGGGGGATATGAAAAATCAGGGAAATAGAAAAGAAGTATTCATTGCAATAGATGCCATCTTCAAGATCTGATAAAAGTATTCTGGTGGTAGATGGCTTCCATGTTTATTGGGTAAAATGGTGAATTAAAAGCTCCTATGTGACAGGCAGCTTCAGTTATTCTGGGGTGAGACAATAGGTTAGAAGCCTTGTTGGTATGACTGGTAGCTTCAATCAAGGATTTCACTGTCATAATTCACTTGTCCCAGATGTTAGCAGAATTTATCTCCATACACGATACCATATGTTTCTTCTTAGACAGGTTCCATTACATGGGTTGTTGCCATATGATAAAATCCATTTTTATTATCACTGAATTTTAAAAGTAACATGCCAGAGATGAACAACTAACAATTTTCAGATGAGGGCCTCAGACATCATGGCAGAAGGTCACAGGGCAGTTATGTTTTTCTTTGTTCACTCTGGGCTTGTTGGGTTTTCCCTCTGAAAGCAGAAGAGATCATTTATTTGATGGCTCCCAATGTTTGTTCCCACCTGTATCTCAAGTATTTTGATGCTCAAAGCAGCCCTGGCCTTTTATGCTTGGGAAATCACAACTATATAAGCACCACAGAATAAATCAAATTTGATCAAACACAAATTTGTCAATTTTCAAACTTATAAAGGCACAGAGATGGAAAACAAACAATTTATAGACAATAGTCTGAGACATCAGAACAGAATAATTACCTGTCCCCTTATCCTAGGTGGGTCTGCTTGGTAGATGTCCTTCCTGAAAGACAGAGAGTTAATGATGGGAGTCTTTGGTTTTAGTTTGTGAGTGAGGTATTTCTAACCACCTTCTCAAAATTTTTGTTTGTATGTACCCTTGTTAAATACAAGCTGTCTTCATCGAAACTACTCCCCATGTGCCCCACAATGAGTCAAGGAAACATTTAGATCCCCTTTTCCTGTCCTGGTGATTTTCACATGAGCTCATCAAACAAGGGAAGCCACTTGATCACCCACAGCTTTCAGACACACTGAGGGCTTGTTTCTCATACTCTTCTTTCCCTGTGTAGATAGCTGCATTGTACACATTGTCAGAACTGTCCTCCATGACCCAGCTCAGGGAAGACTGTTCCATGACATGGTTTTTAGTCCTAAGGCCAGAAATAGCCATCCCACCCCTTAGCTGCAGCATCATTTCCTACAGATTCCTCTCCTCCACAGTAGTAACTGCAGGTAGGGTATGAAGGTGCAGCCTTGCCCTGGCCAGGGGCTCACACCTGTACTCCCCATGCTTTAGATGCAGCTCAGCCAATACTCAATGAGAAAACTTTTGTCCTTTATTGTGAGGATGACACAGGGATAGGCCATCTGAGACACAGTCCAGAAAGATCTGTGTACCCTACATCATAAGAAATAGATTCAGCTACCAAGGAAACCTCCTGGTATTCCCAGTTTACAAGGTCGATAAAAGTGAAGAACTAAGAACTTATTTCAAAATGATTTCTCTTCTTTTACTTTTATTTTTGTGTAGGTGGAGTTGAGGCAGGCCTCACTCTGTAACCTCTCCTGGAACTCACTACAGAGTATAAGCCATCCTTGATCTCTGAGCAATCTCCTGTCTCAGCATCCCCAAGTGCTGGGATTACAGGTCTGACCCATGATACTCAGCTGTTGAAGAACAAGTGTGACACAATGACCTGGGAGAGGAACTGTGGGGCAATCTTGTAATGCAGGTATCCATTTAATTCACCATCTTACCCAGGAAACACGGAGCTATCTACCACCAGCATGCCTTTATCCAATCTTGAAGACGGCGTCCATTGCAATGAATACTTCTTTTCCATTTTTCATATTTTTCATATCCCCCTTTAATTTCAAATTCTCTCATAGTCAGCCACTCTTCATTGTCGGTCTTTATACTTCTCATATGGGTGTCAGTAAGACCAAGACCAACTGAAGAGTCAGCTATGAAAATACATGCTCTTGACCCATAATATCCTGGATCTGGGGCTGAGGGTTAGGCTCAGGAGGATGTGCATTTCCTTCTCAGTCATCAGAAGCCACACACCCATCCTGATAGGCAAGGACAGAGAATGACTACCACTGATGTTATCCTTTATGTTTTTCCTAAAAAGAATTCGTCTATTTTATGTGTATTGTTGTTTTGTCTGTCAGCGTGTCTGGGTACACCATCTTTTCTTTTCTTTTTTTTTTAAAAATATTTATTTATTTATTATGTATACAATATTCTGAAGGCCAGAAGAGGGCGCCAGACCTCTTTACAGATGGTTGTGAGCCACCATGTGGTTGCTGGGAATTGAACTCAGGACCTTTGGAAGAGCAGGCAATGCTCTTAACCACTGAGCCATCTCTCCAGCCCTACACCATCTTTTCTTATTGCCCACAGAAGTCAGAAAATGGCATTGAATCTTCTGGAACTATAGTAATAGATGGTTGTGAGCCAAGTGTAGTTGCTGGGAATTGAACCTGATGTCCTCTGGAAGAACAGTCAGTGTGCTTAACCACAAAGTGCTCTCTCCAGCTTTGACATTACCTTTAAAAGCATTCTACTGTAATGTTAAAAGATTGTCAAAAGGAATGGCTCTAATACGTGACCAGGATTCTTAACTCTTTCTTTTACTGTGACCCGTGTAGGTCCAACTTGCATTTCAGAAAGGTGAGTGAGGGCAGAAATTTCCCTGCTGGACTCTCGTGAATCCAGCCATGAGGAAGCTGTCACTACAGCTACTTCTATAACATTATACTCCAGGACACGACAGTTTGTTATTCCTCATATTTTAGAATCATGACTAGTTGATGTTAAAAGTCATTTAGGAAATATAGTCAACATGGAACAGCTAAATTGCATGTAGGCAGTTGAATCACAGTGAAAACCCTTACATCTTGCTAAGAAAAGAACTACCATGGTGCTAGGGAAATGGTTCAGTGGTGAAGGGCACTGCTGCTCTTGCAGAAGACCCAGGTTCAGTTCTCAGAATCCACATGGGAGCTCACATCCACTAGTCCGGATCTAATGTCCACTCCTCATTTCCATGGACATCAGACACACTCAATGCACAGACACATATGCTGCCAAACACACATAGTCAGAAAATAAAAATAAATCATAAAGAACTGTACTATGTAAAGGAAGAACAAACATGATAGAGGACCAGTGGCACTGTACTCTAACAACTACAATTTCCACACTATTTTATGTCTATTATCTTTTTATCACAGGAATGTGGTGAGAGAAGTTTTATTCTCATTTCAAAATAGAGGAGGCTTCGTATTAGGGAGCCTGAGGCAGATGACAGAGAAACTGACTTGTGGTTGAGCTATGGTTTGAAAGCTCCCCCCAGGGGTTGTTATTGACAACCTGGTCCTTGACAATGTGGTATGTGAGGTGGCACTAGATCATGGAGGGTGCTGCCTTTGGGAGGGATTAAGATAGTTCTCATGGGACCCCAATCACTGTCTGGCTTGCTGTCTTACGGTGTGATCTCTTCCCCTCCATGTCATACACCTGCCATAATGCCACCTGCCAACAGTCTCTCCAAAGGCCCATATATGAGGCTGCCTGACCTTGGCCTTTATCCTCTCAATCTGTCAGTTAAATAGAGCAGCCTGACTGAATATTTCAGTATAGCAAAGAACACTGGACTAATACGTTGCAATACATGCGGCGGGGTTGCATCCCCTGGACCCAGCCGCCCGCATGGCTAGCTTATGCCCTGAAATAATTACACAGAAATTGTATTCTTTTAAACACTGCCTGGCCCATTAGTTTTAGCCTCTTATTGGCTAATTCTCACATCTTTGATTAACCCATTTCTAATATGCTGTGTAGCACCACGAGCTGGCTTACCAGGAAAGATCTTAACCTATGTCTGTCTGGAGTGAGAGAATCATGGGGACTGGCTGACTGGGCTTTTTTCTCCCAGCATTCTGTTCTGTTTACTCCACCCACCTAAGGGTTGGCCTATCAAATGGGCCTAGGCAGTTTTCTTTATTAATTAACCAATGAAAGCAACAGATAGAAAGATGACCCTCCTCCATCACTAATACACCAAGAGAGCTAGGTTAGAGTGTACCCAAATTCCAATCCAAATCCTCTGTGTTTTCTTACTTAGCTTAAAGTTTGACAGAGGTTACAGCTAATGGACCCACAAAGGTTGATACTGACTTTTTCAGACACATATACTTCCCATCCTGGTGTTTAGGGCTTACTCTTGTCTGAGATGCTAAACAGGTTTCTTATTGGCCATTTGCACCATAGTCAAGGGAGGTAGCCTGATAAGCTACAGATGTTTGATATTTAAACAGAAAACTGATTTGGATACAACTCTGTGACAGAGCATTTGTCTCACATGCACAAGACCCTGAGTTTAATCTCAGTCCTACAAGAAGGAGAAAAAAAGAAAAATATGAAAACTGTCCCCATTCCTGCTCCTTTTGGGTTTGGTGCAGAAAAGAATGAACACAGCAGCCTACGACTCTCCTGGGAAATGCTGCCTGGCACAGTGGAACTTTGGGTGGAGTCTGCAAATGAGGCTTTGTAGAGCGCTTCTGTCACTTGCAGAATCACAGAATGAATCTCCATTCCCCAACCATTTACAAACAGTTCACGTCACACTTGAGACCTGCTGTACTTGTGGGTATCTGCATTTGGGGTGCGCTATGCAGTTAGGTACCTGCATAACTCATAACCCTGGCCCTGGGCTTGGGCAGCTCCTTGGAAGAAAGTCTTTCACACTTTCATTGCTGGGGTGGTAGATTGCACCCTGTGTGTCCCAACTAGGAGAGCAATGTCAAGAGCTGTGGACTTGGCCTCTCGTGCCCTCTCCTCAACAGTAACTTGGCCCCAAACCCTCGCTTCAGTAAGGGGTGTGACCTTGCCAATATCCTGAATCCTAAGAACTGGTTCTGGGACAAGACACCTCCAAAACAGATGCCCACTCCCTACACAGTGCCATTGTCCAAATAAAGAGCACAGAAGATCTGAAACTCACCTTGCGCAAATTTCTCTTTATACAGAGTCCCCTTAGAGTTAACCACAGGTCACCCGAAGCTCAGGTTGGCTAAAATACACATTGTTCCATTGTGAGTTCTCAGATCTGCAAGGACACATTTCACTTTATTGTAGAACTGTGCATGGCTTTTCCTCCACCCACTTTGGTATTTTGTTTCAGCAACTAAAATGCTCTGGGTTTTCCCATGAATTAGTTACATTCAAAGATATTTCTTTTATACATGATTAGATTCTTCTAGCTAACAAGCTGCTCTGTCCCCAACCTCTGAACTGCATAGTGACTGCCGCCTTGTGTGTCAGAATCCCAGCTCTCAGAATTGTTGGTCCCAGCAGTCCCTGTGTTGCGGGAACTCCCCCAGACAATAGCCTTTAGGATACTGGCCCACTCTGGGCGTGGTCTCATGTACTTTAACTGCCTGAAAGCTGAGCAAGGTTTGGGTTGGCTGATCCTCAGTAGGGACTTGGTAATTTCTAGCCCTCCTACCCCTGTGTGGCTCAGTCCTGCCAGCTAAGTGGCTGAGTAACTGATGCCTGCAGATTCCTGCGGCAACTCCTCTGTGGCTTCTCTGACCCATGTGGCTCACTGCTGCTACCCAAGCTAGGGTTTGCTTCTCAGGTCCAGCTGCTGTCTGGCCTGCTCTGATCAGCCTGAGCTCTATGCCTGCACCTAGAAAACTGGCTTGCATTCCCAGATTGGAACCATGAGAACCACTGACCCAAAATCCACCAGCAACTTCACAGCTCGCAATTGCCTGCAAGCTCTGAGTCCTTTGAGCTTCTGCCTGTGAAGCTCAAATTTCTCCCTGTGAAGGTGCGCTACTTTTAAAATTTTTTGCTGAGTCTCAGGTGATTCAGGCCCTGATCTGCCTTACTGCCACAACTCTGACACCTGCTGAAAAATCCACAGTATTACACCTACAATTTTCTCAAAATTATAAGGGAGGTAAGTTAACTTGATACCTAAGTATCAGATTGATTGGTAAATAAATAAATAAACAAATAAATTTGAAGATTGTAAACCAATCCCAAGATAATTGTAGACAATATCACTACCCAGGAATATAATAATATTTTTTGTTTCTGCTATGAATGGATTGATGCAAGAACTAAGCTGTATGACCTACCTGGTACATATATTTTTGTGGCCATGGTGGCTATTATTTTTTTTCATATGATATCGCTAAAGAAATGGTTTCATAACAGAGTCAAGAATGAGAGACTTTTAGAAATGATACAGTCTTTATTGACTCGTAATGAGAAGTTATCTGTAAGGATTCATACTTTTGTCACTTCTTTTTTTTAGTTTTTTTATGATGCTTTTTTAAATTTTTTTTAATTTATTTATTTATTAAGGATTTCTGCCTCCTCCCCGCCACTGCCTCCCATTTCCCTCCTCCTCCCCCGATCAAGTCCCCCTCCCTCATCTGCTCCAAGAGCAATCAGGGTTCCCTGACCTGTGGGAAGTCCAAGGACCGCCCACCTCTATCCAGGTCTAGTAAGGTGAGCATCCAAACTGCCTAGGCTCCCCCAAAGCCAGTATGTGCAGTAGGAACAAAAACCCACTGCCATTGTTCTTGAGTTCTCAGTATTCCTCATTGTCCGCTATGTTCAGCTGGTCCAGATTTATCCCATGCTTTTTCAGACCCAGGCCAGCTGGCCTTGGTGAGTTCCCGATAGAACATCCCCATTGTCTCAGTGTGTGGGTGCACCCCTCACGGTCCTGAGTTCCTTGCTCGTGCTCCCTCTCCTTCTGCTCCTGATTTGGACCTTGAGATTTCAGTCCGGTGCTCCAATGTGGGTCTCCGTCTTTGTCTCCTTTCATTGCCTGATGAGTTTTGAAATTGACCATCAACATCTGTTAAAAAGGTATGATAAGCCAGGAGATAGAACATCCCACCAGGAAGGCAGTCTACATGCCATCCAAATAATATCTATGGATAAGAAGATATAAGTGAAAAATTTAAAACCTTGAAATAACATGTGCAGAATGAGAACTAGAAATTAATTGATTTGAGGAACTCATTAGAAATATTCAGAGGTCAAGAGGTTTAGATTTTTACAAAAGACAGTGATAAAAAGATTTGAATCAATCAAGGACCTTGTCAGATCTGATAAGCAAGGAGAGGAGGTACAGGCAAAGGACAGTAGTAAAGATTTAGCATTGCCAATAGCTCAGAGTCAGAGATGACTTTTCAAGAGTATTAGCTATTGATCCTGTTACTACCGCTGAAAAGCCAGTAAATTCTCAATACCCAAAAGGATATACAGAATGTAAATTGAAACCTATACATTTGAAAGATCTAAAAGACTAAGCAAGCAGTAGTATCTTATGGCATGCAATCACCATATGTGAGGGAGTTGTTAAAGACATAGGCTTCAAGAAATATGGTTACTCAAAATGATTGGCTTCAATCAGTCTCACCCATGCTAGAAGATGGATTGTAGTTACAGTGGAAGTGTTATTGGAGAGAAGAGGCTAAAGCCCTGGATCATCAAGGTATTGAGGCCTCCCAAAATTAAATTCTTGGTGAGGGATGTTACACTGATCCAGATAGTCAAGCTATATACAATGAATACATCTTATTTCTGTGCCATACAGCAGCCTTGAATGCTTGGGACACAGATTCAAGAACTAGGAAGAAAATTGAATCATACACTAAGGCCATGCAAGGCTCATGAGAATCATGTAGTGACTTTTTACAAAGATTAGCTAAGCTGTACAAATAGGGGTAACAGATCCAGAAGCTAGACAAGTACTTACTGAATCTCTGGTTTTTGAAAATGCCAACTTAGAATGCAAAATGATACTTGGACCATGAAAGGTCAGATCAGCACCAATGGATGAATGGATCCTGCACCCAGTCAATGTTGAGTCATTTGATTATAAGGCTGAGGCTTGACTGAGGCTTGGGTAGGAGACGAAATTTCCAAAGGTATGAAAAGTCATCAAAATATCAAATGTTTTTATTGTGGTAGAATGGGCCATCTGAGAAAGGATTGTAGAGAGGGCATTCATACAAATAATGTTTCTTGTGGAAATAACAAAAATAAAAAGTCTCAATATTCTGAATTATAGAGAAGATGAGGCAAAGGCCAACATTGCACCAATAAACTCAGATAAATAAGAGACAAGCAAGGTAAGCTGTCAGCACTGGCAAACTCCTTAGGGGGTTTCTCACAGACCCCAGTTCAAACGTGGTCCAGTCATTCTCAGTCACTGTGGGGCACATGCCTCCCCAGAACAATTCAAAACTCCAGTGCCTGCTGTAAAAAACATATTGCTATTGACAATAGAAAAATCCTGGAGGATGAATCAAAAGTTTCAGTAGAACATCGGCAATGTATATTTTGGCAGACTTCTATAAATGATATCAAAGACCAAAGCCAAGAGTATGCATAAAAAATCACTATAATTTAAAGGATGATTGAAACTTCTGGTTCTACAGCAAGAAAACCAGAACATCCCAACTCAGATGAAGTAGAAGAAAATAACACTAAAAATCACCTTATGGAGATACTAAGGCACTGAAAGAGGAAATGAAAAAAAAATCCCTTACACAAATGGAAGAAAAGAAGAAATCAATAACTCCCATGAAGCAAACCAAAAAAGCAGTCAAAACAGGTCAAGGCAACAGTTCAAGACTTAAAAATTGAAAAGGGGGCAATAAGGAAGGCCCAAGCCAAGAGAACTTTGGAAATGGAAAATCTGGGTAAATGATAAGGAACTACAGATGCAAGCATAAACAGAGTACAAGCGACAGAAGAGAGAATCTTAGGAGTTGAAGATATCATAGAGCAAATAGATTCAAAGAAAATGTAAGATCCAACTAATTCTTAACACAAACTATCCAGGAAATCTGTGATACCTTGAAAAGACCAAACCTAAGTATAATAGGGATAGAGGAAGGAGAAGAAGTCTAGTTCAAAAGCACAGAAAATCAATTCAACAAAATCATAGAAGAAATCTTTCCCAAGCTAAAAGTCCTTACCTATATAAAATACAAGAAGCTTATAGAAAACTAAATAGACTGGACCCAAAAACAATTCCCTCAAAACATAACAATTAAAACATTAAACATACAGAATAAAGAAAGAATATTAAGAGTTGCAAAGGCAAATGCCAAGTAACATATAAAGGCAGACCTATTCAATTTTAGCCCAACAGTGAAAGACAGAAAGTCATGATCAGGTGTTATGCAGACACTAAGAGACCACAGTTGCCAACAAATACTAACATATCCAGCAAAGCTTTCAATCACCATAGACAGAGAAAACAAGCTATTCCATGACTAAACCATATTTAAGCAATATCTATTCTCAAACTCAGCCAAACAGAAAGTACTAGGAGAAAAACTCCAACCCAAGGAAGTTAGATATATCAACAAAAACACAGGCAATAGATATTGCCACACAAGCATATTCCTAAGAGAAACACACACACAAACACAATATCACCACCACCAACAAAAACAAAAATAACAGGAACTAGCAATCACAGGTCATTATCATCCCTTAATATCAATTGACTCAATTTGCTTACAGAAAGACACAGGCTAAAAGATTGGATACAAAAACAGAATCCATTCTTCTGCTGCATACAAGAAGCAAACCACAACTTCAAACACAGACATTACCTCAAAGTAACAAGTTGGGAAAAGATTTTCCAATCAAATGGTCTGGGGGGAAAAAGTTGGTGTAGTTATCCTAATATCTAAATAGACTTTAAACTAAAATTAATTAAGAGATGAAGAAGGTCATTTCATTTTCAAAGGAAAAATCCATCAAGATGAAGTTTGTATTCTGAACATCTATGCCCTAAATACAAGGGTACACTCATTTGTAAAAAGAACCATTGCTAAAGGTTAAATCACACATCAAGCCCCACACATGAATAGTGGGAGACTTCAGTATCCCCACTCTCACCCCTGGACAGGTCTGCCAGACATAAAGTTAAAAAAGAAATAAAATAACTAACATGTTATGGATCAAATGGGCCTAACACACATCTCTAGAACATTCAATCCAAATACAAAAGCACATACGTTCTCAACACCCAATGGAACCTTCTGTTGAAAGTGATTTCTGTCCCACCTGGTCCCGCAGCCATTCAGTCTAAATAAACACACAGAAATCTATACATTTGTTGACGGAGATTTCCATCCTGCCGATCTCACAGCCAATCAGAGCCCCCAAAACACAGAGGTCTACATTAATTATAAACTGGTTGGTCTATTAGCTCAGGATTCTTAGTAACTAGTTCTTACATCATATAGTAACCCATAATTCTTGTCTATGTTAGCCATGTGGCTTGGTACTGTTATTAGTGAGGCATTCTCGTTTTGCTTCCTCTATGTCTGATTTCCTCTGTGACAGTGCAGACCGTTTTTCCTCTTCCCACAATTCTCATGTTCTTGTTGCCCTGCTTCTATTTCCTGACTGATTGCCCCACTAACATAGGTAATGAATCAAATGGACTTAGCAGGCATCTATAGAAAATTTCACCCAAATAGAAAAGAATATACCTCCTCGGTATCTCACGTAACCTTCTCGAAAATTGATCACATACTTGGTAACAAAGCAAACTTCCACAGATATAAAAAAAAGTTTAGTAACCACCTGTGTCTTATCGAATCACCATGGAATAAAGTTACAATATAACAACAATTCAACCCCCCAGAAAACCTACAAACTCATGGAAACTGAACAGTCAACTACTGAACCACCCCTGGGTCAGGGAAGAAATAAAGAAAGAAATTAAAGTCTTCCTTAAATTCAATGAAAATAAAGATACAAAATACCCAATCCTATAGGACACTATGAAAGCAGTGCTAAGAAAAAAGTTCATAGCACTAAATTCACAAATTAAAAAAAGATGGAGAAAACTCACATTAGAGACTTAACAGCACAGGTAAAAGCTCTAAAAAAAAGAAGAAGAAGAAGAAGAAGAAGAAGAAGAAGAAGAAGAGGAGGAGAAGAAGAAGAAGAAGAAGAAGAAGAAGAAGAAGAAGAAGAAGAAGAAGAAGAAGCTGACTCACCAAGGAGGAGAAGAAGACTGGAAAAATCAAATTGAGGGTTGAAATCAACAAAATAGAAACACGGAAAACAATCCAAAGAATCAATGAAGAAAACAGTGCTAGTTCTTTGAGTAAAATCAACAAAATTGACAAACCCCTATCCAAACTAGTTAAAAGGAAGAGAGAGAACACGCAAAATAACAAGATCAGAAATGAAAACGGAGCCATAACAACAGACACTGAGAAAATTCAGAGAATCATTGGGTCTTGTTAAAAAGCCTATATGTGACAAATGTAAAAGAGATGGACTTGTTTTTAGATAAAATCCAAATACCCAAATTAAATCAAGACCAGGTGAGAGCACACAATGCCTGGGACCCTGGGACCCTGGGACCCTGGGTCCAGCAATGCTCTTAACCACTGAGCTATCTCTCCTGCCTTTCCCTTCTGTTGTCAGTAGAGGGCACCAGACCTCACTGCAGATGGTTGTGAGCCATTATGTGGTTGTCAGGAATAGAACCTTTGGAAGGGCAGCCAATGCTCTTAACCACTTAGCTATCTCTCCAGCTCTTCTTTCTGTAGCCAAAAGAGGTTGCCTTGGCCTTGAGGATCAGAGGATAAGGTTTTCACCTGTTGGCCCACTTGACTGTTGGGTGCTAAGCCTCCAGGGTGCTATTGTATAAAGGGCTTCTTACCAGTGAGTAGAGGTGCATATCTCTGTCTCTCTGTCTGTGTGTTTGTGTATTTTAACCTCTAGCCCCTTGCTCCTAGCTCACAAACTGTATGGTAGCACATAGAGTGCAGACAGGCATTATGTGCTGCTCACCTGGTCTTGATTTAATTTGGGTATTTGGATTTTATCTAAAAACAAGTCCATCTCTTTTACATTTTCCAACTTTGTCACATATAGGCTTTTTAACAAGACCCAATGATTCTCTGAATTTCCTCAGTGTCTGTTGTTATGGCTCCGTTTTCATTTCTGATCTCATTATTTTGCGTGTTCTCTCTCTTCCTTTTAACTAGTTTGGATAGGGGTTTGTCAATTTTGTTGATTTTACTCAAAGAACTAGCACTGTTTTCTTCATTGATTCTTTGGATTGTTTTCCATGTTTCTATTTTGTTGATTTCAACCCTCAATTTGATTTTTCCAGTCTTCTTCTCCTCCTTGGTGAGTCAGCTTCTTCTTCTTCTTCTTCTTCTTCTTCTTCTTCTTCTTCTTCTTCTTCTTCTTTTTTGAGCTTTTACCTGTGCTGTTAAGTCTCTAATGTGAGTTTTCTCCATCTTTTTTAATTTGTGAATTTAGCGCTATGAACTTTTTTCTTAGCACTGCTTTCATAGTGTCCTATAGGATTGGGTATTTTGTATCTTTATTTTCATTGAGTTTAAGGAAGACTTTAATTTCTTTCTTTATTTCTTCCCTGACCCCTGGGTCAGGTGGTTCAGTAGTTGACTGTTCAGTTTCCATGAGTTTGTAGGTTTTCTGGGGGGTTGAATTGTTGTTATATTGTAACTTTATTCCATGGTGATTCGATAAGACACAGGTGGTTACTAAACTTTTTTTTTTTTATATCTGTGGAAGTTTGCTTTGTTACCAAGTATGTGATCAATTTTCGAGAAGGTTACGTGAGATACCGAGGAGGTATATTCTTTTCTATTTGGGTGAAATTTTCTATAGATGCCTGCTAAGTCCATTTGATTCATTACCTATGTTAGTGGGGCAATCAGTCAGGAAATAGAAGCAGGGCAACAGGAACATGAGAATTGTGGGAAGAGGAAAAACGGTCTGCACTGTCACAGAGGAAATCAGACATAGAGGAAGCAAAACGAGAATGCCTCACTAATAACAGTACCAAGCCACATGGCTAACATAGACCCTGGGACCCTGGGACCCTGGGGGACCCTGGGGGACCCTGGGACCCTGGGGGACTCTGGGACCCTGGGACCCTGGGACTCTGGGACCCTGGGACCCTGGGGGACCCTGGGACCCTGGGACCCTGGGACCCTGGGACCCTGACCTTTGGAAGGGCAGCCAATGCTCTTAACCACTTAGCTATCTCTCCAGCTCTTCTTTCTGTAGCCAAAAGAGGTTCCCTTGGCCTTGAGGATCAGAGGATAAGGGCCTACCTGCTCCTCATCCTGGCACACTCATCTTTAGCGATAACAAGTTTTTTTTTTTTCCTAGACACTTGCCTTCTCATCTCCCCCAAGGAACAGATGCCTGCCTTCTCCAGGATGACAGTTCATGAGATGCCTTTCCAGCCACACTTCTCACTAAATATGGACACCTGGCTCTCCCCTTCCCCACACTGCCCAGTGCCTGCAGGAAGTAGCCAGATTTGAGTCTATGCCCTTTTTTCCCCAAAGAGAGCCCTATGGAAGGTAAGTGCCACTTGGCCACAGACCTGGAGTCCTGCCCAGGGGTCTTACAGCCTACCTTGATTGTTCTCTGCCTTATTATTTTCTTTTTTTAGGATCCTTGACAGCCTTGTAGGAGCCAGAAAAGACTTTTAAAGGCCTGTAAGAGAACCAAGCTCATGGATATCATGGCAGAAGTGAGAAATGAGAGGTGGAGGGAACTCTGGCAGTTGACAGTCTTTCCTTCTGGGTGTCACTTATTAAAATGTTGGGTTTTGAAAATTTGGCAAGACATGTGCTTATGAACAGTATTCTTTCCCATATGTCAATTATGTGTCCACAGAGTTTACAGAGAAAGGAACTTGCCCACACTGATATTTGGGCTTTGGGAAGATAAGCTGACAGTGTGTTTTGTTTTGTCTTAACTCACTTTCTTTCTTACTCTCTTTCTCTGTCCATAAAAAACCTTCATTGGCTGTGTGTGTGTGTGTGTGTGTGTGTGTGTGTGTGTGAGAGAGAGAGAGAGAGAGAGAGAGAGAGAGAGAGAGAGAGAGGTGGGGAAGATTTCTGGGGATGGATCCCAATGCCTGTGTTTGCTATCCAACAGATACACACCATTTAGCTTCACTTCCAAACTCTCACACACAGGAATCATGTATTTTCCTGACTAGCAAGGGTTTCAGACTGGCCAACCATGGCATGCACAAATGGAGACTGGTGACAGTTCTTGCAGGAGTGATGACCCATCTCAGGGGGCTTGGAAAATGCACTTGTTATCTGGTCAGTGGCACTATTTGGCTACTACATACCACTGACAGGCCAAGCCACTGAGGATACCTTCCTGGAACTCATCAGTGCACATTGCGGAAACTAAGGCCATGCTCCTATTCCTACATCAGATGTCTCTGAGGTGAAAAATAGGGACCTGGAAGGGCTTTTCAAACAGCAGAGCTCAGAGCCTGCTGACATTTCACAGGCATCCGCCTGAAGAAGGAAAGCAAGCCATAGCCAGGTCCTCTCTCCTGATCTCTCCAGCCTTGGAGTGTGTGAGCTCTTTGGATCTCCCTCATGATGCCCCTTTCCTTGCTGGTACAGATCTCTTAGACAGTGCCTACCTTGCCTAGTCTGATTCCTTCCCACATGTTTCATCCACACTTCCCTTCCCTAGACTCCCATGGAGTTACACACCACAGATGTTTTGGCCTAGCTATTCGTGGAGGCTTGCTGACATCATGGCATGACTGATGGGTGACTATGAACACCTGGCTATGGCTTCCGGCACATTCAGTGGGTAGACACATTACAAGTGTTACAGCTCCAGAGGGAAAGGTCCACTGACTTGTTGAGAAGTCAGGCTATACCTGCAGATGTTACAGATCTGAGGGAACAGTATCCCTCAGCTCCAGAGGGAAAGGTACACTGACTTGTTGGGAAGTCAGGCTATACCTGCAAGTGTTACAGATCTGAGGGAACAGTATCCCTCAGCTCCAGAGGGAAAGGTACAGTGACTTGTTGGGAAGCCAGGCTATACCTGCAAGTGTTACAGATCTGAGGGAACAGTATCCCTCAGCTCCAGAGGGAAAGGTACACTGATTTGTTGAGAAGTCAGGCTATACCTGTAGATGTTACAGATCTGAGGGAACAGTATCCTGACTTGTTGGGAAGTCAGGCTATACCTGTAGATGTTACAGATCTGAGGGAACAGTATCCCTCAGCTCCAGAGGGAAAGGTACACTGATTTGTTGGGAAGTCAGGCTATACCTGCAGATGTTACAGATTTGAGGGAACAGTATCCCTCAGCTCCAGAGGGAAAGGTACACTGATTTGTTGGGAAGTCAGGCTATACCTGCAGATGTTACAGATTTGAGGGAACAGTATCCCTCAGCTCCAGAGGGAAAGGTACACTGACTTGTTGGGAAGTCAGGCTATACCTGCAAGTGTTACAGATCTGAGGGAACAGTATCCCTCAGCTCCAGAGGGAAAGGTACACTGACTTGTTGGGAAGTCAGGCTATACCTGCAAGTGTTACAGATCTGAGGGAACAGTATCCCTCAGCTCCAGAGGGAAAGGTACACTGATTTGTTGGGAAGTCAGGCTATACCTGCAAGTGTTATAGATCTAAAGGAACAGTATCCTGACTTGTCTGGGAGTCAGGCTGTACCTACAGCAGTGAAGGGAGGTGTCCTTGACACCTACAGCTGTGAGAAAAAAGGAATCCTACTTGTCGGGAAGTCAGGCTATACCTAAATCTGGGGTATGGTGAGGGATGGTCTCCCCATCAGATGTAGCAAATTCTGCAGCTCTCTTAGAGAGCACTGGTACTGCTGAGCTCTGCTCCACCCTTCCAAGAGAGCTTCCCAGCAGAGGTATATAGCCTAAATTCTAATTATTCTTAATAAATAAAATCCAGAGTCACATATTAGGGGATGAAAGCTAAAGGATCAGAACATTGCTGCCAGTCACTAAAGAGATGTTTTACCTCTACCAATGTTCAAACCAAAGAGGCAATCCTGTCCTCAGACTGTCTCCTCAGACTGCCTTGAGATCCTGTATCTTCCTATCTTATATTCCTCTCTCCTCCCAGCTATATCACTCCTGTCTCCACCTCCCTGTGCTGGGATTAAAGGCATGTGATCATAAGTGCTGGGATCACCTTTGTGTGTGGTCTGTTTCTCTTTTAGACAGATTCAATCTTGTGTATCCCTGAGTGGCCTTCAACTCACAGAGATCCATCTGCCACTGTCTCCTGAGTTCTGGGATCAAAGGTTTGTGCCACCACTGCCTGACCTCTGGGGGCTTAGCTCTGTACTCTGATATTCAGGCAAGCTTTATTGGTTAAAACACAAACTAAGTATCACTACAGAAGCATTCATTTCTTCAGCTCTGCTCCCGTTAGAACATCCCAGGTGCCTGAGAGAACAGGAGATAGAGATAGGAAGACTGCAAGGCAAGATGTCAATAAGATAGGATGTCAACAAAGCAGGTTAGCTATAAGATAGGAACAGGATGATTGTTGCCAGGCATCCATGCTGAGAGAGGAAACCTTTCATGCCCCCCCCCCCCCCCCCCCCCGCCGCATTCCGATAACCACGCTTTTGCTTCTGTAAACTTGCTTCTTGCTGACACCCATGCTGAGAGGGGAAACCATTCATGCCCCCGCCTCATTCTGGTCGACCGATAACCACGCTTTTGCTTCTGTAAACTTGCTTTTTGCTCTTCCCTATAAAAAGCCCGCCCTCCAGTTGGCAGGTGCGCAAATCTTCCGAGAGATCTTGTTGCCCACAGGTACCTGTGTCTACTCAATAAACCTCTTGCGATTTGCATCCGTGCGGTCTCGGCCTGTTCCTTGGCATTGGGGAGGTCTCCTCCCGAAAGAGGTCCTCGTCGAGGGTCTTTCAGATCCAGTGAAAAGTTGTTACTCACCTGGCCTGAGAACTGTTTCTGCTCAGCTTCTTCTTCTGGTTACTACAGAACAGGGTCACTATGAGATGATAGATAGGCAGTGCTGGCTGAGAATGGAGAGGGAAGCAAGCCTTCCACACACAGCAGCAGCATACTGTCCCTCTACAGATGTCAGCACCAAGCCTTCCAGAAAGGCTGAGTTTATTTTCTCAGGGTCACACAGCACTAGGTGTGTCAGACCAGGGCCCACACACTCACCTTAGGGTCATTCTGACTGCCTCCTTCCTTCCTCCAGTTCTGTCTCTGTGTTTTCTTTTGGGTAGAAGGGACTCAGGGGACAGATAAAGCATATATATGCAGAGTGGAGGTGGTATTAGGGCTGTTTTCTGTAGGTGTCCAACCCTTTTCAGAGGACCCAAGTGACTTGCTGGTGTAGCTCCTATAGATGGGAAAGCTGTGGATACACAACCTTGTTTTCAGCTCCTGTAGGCCACTCAAGAAGATCCTTCTTCCTGCTGCCTGTTTGGGTGGTTGCAACTTGAGCCTGATCAGGAGCCAGCCTGTGGCAGAGCAGTACAGGTCTGGTTCCTCTCCTGGGAGCAATGACAGAGGAAGGGTCTGACTCAGGTCTGGGTTCCAGACTGTGTGGTTGAGTGGGGCTAGCTGGGGCCCTGGAGACAGATGGCAAGCAAAACCCTAGAAGCTACAGTCTGCAGCATAAAGTCCTGATTTGCATCAAAAGCCACCAAACAGGAGGAGGCAGGAGGGGAAAGTCCAGCCCCTGGAATGCATCTCCGGACTGGCTGAAGGACTCTGGCTCAGCTGCTTCCCCGGAAGTCCATGTGTCTGGAGAATGGAAACCTGAGCTGCTTTTGGTTCTCAAAACCAGTGGAGCAAAGCATGGTGGGTCTCTCCTGTAACTCCAACACTTAGAAGGCTGAGGCAGGAGAACTGCTATGAATTCAAGGACAGCCTGGACTACAGGATGAAGAGTGTATAAAAGCAAACAAAAGCTGCTGGGCACACACCTGTCATTCCAGTGCTCAGAAGGCTGAGGCAGAAGCAGGATGACAGTGTTTCAGCTCAGCATTTCCAGCTCAGACTAAACTATTTAGCATAACTTTGTTAAATCCAAATCAAACCAACTGATGTGCTTCCTCTCTCCTCCCACAGCAACAGTACATGAAACTGCTTCCGCAACAGGGCACACTTAGAGAATACTGAGCCTCGTTACACCTGAGGAAGGTTTCCTTGACAAAGTAAGTTCAGAACTCAGGGCCAGTCTCTTGCTCATGTTTTTCCCCACGGCAGAAAATGGTGCTAATGGCTATGGGTAGGTCACCACATGGCTCCCACCACAATGGGGAAAATCTCTAAGAAAGACTGGCGGGTGTAGTCTAAGTCAACTGTCTGCTTTGGACGGTTCCATCTGGTCAGGATTCCAGGTCCGGACAACTTGACCAGGATAGCATTGCTGAATCCTCTAGGGAAGTGGAACAGAGCAAAGCAGGTAAGCTAACCCTCCCTGTAACAGCTATTACACTCACAATGAAACAGTAACCAGGGATTTCCCAGGCAACTCCCATGTGGTGGACAGAAGCCAAGTTTGCAAACTGGGGAGTGAAAATGTGGGAAGGTAGAGTAAAGCATTAGCAACAAAATGCAGGGTGTTTTAACCTCAAGGATCAAAGGGAACAGGAAGGTGGTAATGCCAGTGAACAGTGCAGCTAATGGACCCAGCTGAGATGGCTCAGAACCTTGAGGATGGGCAATATTGAAAGAGATATAAGAGGCAGGTTAGGACCTGGGTGAGCATGGTGCAGAGGGCACAGGGTCTGCTGTGGTTGCCCCTACCAGGGGAAGGGACTAGGTACTTGGCAGTGGCAAGAAGGGGTGGAGTCCTCTTTCTTGCTTTACACATTCACAAGCCTGCATAAACACATCTCCAGCCTGTCTCCCAGCAGGCCCCAGGATCACAGTTGAGTCTTCCAACCATGGTGCCACCACACTGGACCAGGACAGCTACAGCAACACACAAATAGTGTTAAGCCCAGCCTTAGGGGGCGTGGCCGCCTCGGGCGAATGTTTACCTATAAATCTGCCCAGCGGGCATGCAGCCACCCTTCTGCTTCCTGTTCTCCGCAGGAACCGTGGTACTGTAAGTCTAATTTCCCCATTAAAGCTGTGTATATATTTTACAATCTGTTTGTGTTCATTTACGCCGTTACATTTTGGCTCCAACATCGGGCAATCTTTGCACGGGAGGGGGGGGCGGGCGCAAGCTTGCCTTTGAGAGCAAGATTAGGCTACCGGAGTTCAGGAAGCGTGCATTCAAGTGCGTTGCCCGCTAAGGTTCCGCTTTTTAGTTCGTGACTCGTGACTCGGGCCCCAGTGCCGAGTCTGAGAGTCTGAGATACACTGGGCCACACACGCCCATTCCACCCCACCTGCTCGCCTGCTTGCGGAGCTATGGAGCTATTAACCCCTCCCTGCCTGCTTTGGCGTTTGGAGCGGAACCCCGGAAGCTCAAGTACCTGTGGTTTTGCAACAAAAGCCGCCACAGCAGCAGATTTGGTCTGATTCAAAGTGACCCCTTCCGTGACCACTCTAACTCCTCAGGCAGAACAATAAATTAAGGTTTTGAGTTGTTTCAGACCGGCTCTCCACGTGGACTCAAGTGGACTCTTTCGCCACCACTGGCAGGAACCGGTCATTGCAGGTAAAAAAAAATTCTTTTATAAATAAAATGTCTGAAAACGTTACAATTCAGGACTTTAACAGATTTTTGACCAGGAACACATGCACTATGCACACATGCACACAAACACACAGTGGCTGGAATTCCATCAGCTACACTATAATTTCAATCTCTGTAAGCATCAGACACCTTGACCAATGACCAAAATGATCAGCCTCAGCCACACTGACCACCTCACCCAAATGTCAGGATACACAGGAGGCAGAGGCAGTCCACATAGGGAGGAATGCCAAGTTCACTGTGGAAGCACTGAGGGATGGAGGTTGAGCATCTACAAGCACCTAGCAGCAAATCTTGGGATAAGACAGATAAGCAGGTCATAAGCTTTCTTCAGTGGCTGGATAACTACACCTTTGGGCTTTGAATGCTACACCTAAATGTGATGAATTTCACAGAGAATCTAGAATTATATTTCACATTGTAATCTACACAGTAATTAATACCTCTTGATTTCCTCCAACTTTTGTTTCCTCCTATATGGGGAAGGGAACACAGGCAGGTATCTCAAAAACAATACTAAGAACACAGAGGCTTAGACAACACAAAGTCAGCCTGCCTGTAGAGTCTTGAAATGCTCGTGCTCCTTCCTCCCTGCCAGCATCAGGATGTGGCCACTGTGCTCTACAGAGCATCCTGACTCTCCTGGTTCCCAGGAATGCTGGATTGGGACTAAATAGATCAGGAGGTAGTGGGGACAGCTCCATCTTGGCATCTTTGCTGTGCTCCAAAGCTGGGGCACATGGCTGTAGTGGGTCTACTCCTGGACCTTGCAAAGTCTTTGTTTTCTACTTTCACTGCCTACAGGTCTCAAAAGCCCAAGTGACAGACGACAAACAGCTCCTCAGCATGTTGCATTACCAATGAATTCAGGAGAACGTGACTGAAGTATAAGTGTGGCCACCTAGAAATCTCTGTATTCATCTCCTAATCAAATAAAACCAAGATACATACATGGTGGCAGCATCCTGTGAGCTACATAGTCCCTGCACCACAGAGAACAAACCAACATCACGTCCTCAGTTACTAACTGATGAACCAGAGAAAGACACAATCCACAGGGCAGTGGAATTGACTGTGAGGGCTGGGAGACAGCATGGATGGAAAACACAAAGCTCTGTAAAGGTCTAGGTGAGAAACAAGATGCTAAGAATGACCAGGACATGTTTCAGAGACAGAACTCAAGCTACACTGAGGAGAGATGATACTGAGATAACTGGTTCTGAAAGACTCAGGAAGAGCTGTTAGAGACCTCTAAAAAGATAAAAGAGAGAAACAGCAGGGCTTTGAGACCCCTTCTGAAACTGCTCATGCTCTTTATTGGTTTGGGTCATCCTTGAGAACAGAAAACTTTTTGGCAAAGCTGTACAAAATCCACATGGGGTTCCTCCCCATATCTCTGGGCTGTGGACTCATGCTGGCCACAGTAAGGCATTCCTCAGCAGACTCTCCAACCTTACCTCACCTTCTGAGGTGACAGCAGCTGTGAAATCAGGAGGGGAGCATGGCGGCCTCAGCTGGGGAGGGCTTTAGGGAGCTCGGTCAATCAGGGAGTATGCTGAGACTCAGTTCCCTTCTTTGTCCAGTGGTGAGGAAGAAGGATGGGGCTGAATGGACTGAGACTTGTTGCCCTGCTCTTCTGAGTCTGACTTTGTCTTGTTGCTGACTACAGCCAGGCACCAAGTGCCATCTAGTGGCTCCACTTCTCCACTCTCACGACAGCCTGCTGAGAAGACCCAGAAGAGTGGAGCAGGCCAGCTCCAAGGAGGAAGGCAGGGGAGCACACACCATGTGAGTGGACAGAACAGATCACCTCAAGAAAATATACTTTAAGAGGAAGCAACTCCTTTTTTATTTTTTAATTTTATTTAGAAAGGCCAACCATATTCATTTGTCCATTTTTCTTCAGCTTTAAGGAAAATAGTTTTAAAAACATAAAGTTGTAAATACACTCAAGAGTAACTGCTATTAAACAGTTCTGAACAGGCAGAAAATGTACTTTTCTTTTACAGAAAATGTTAAATCTGTAATAGCAGCATAATTTATATATAGAAAAAGCTGGCTTTGAAAATCCAGACATTTGTATACATAAAACACATCCTTTCCTTTTCATACACAGAGCAGCACTGTGCACTCCGGAAGGTTTCTTTCCACTATGGTACTCCACAGTAGGCAGCTCTCTCTGGTCCCCAGCCTTCAGTCCAGTACCAGGGCAGAAAGGGCATTCAGGTCTTTCATGTATGGATGAGCTACCAGGGTCTGGTTGATCTTCAGCTTTTGCTCAGAGTCAGGGAAGATCTTCAGCAGTGCCTCCCTCGGGTCACTGGTATCTGTGGAAGATCTCTGTGCTGGCATGAGAGAGTTCTGCTGTATTCTGGGAACGGTGGCCAGGGGTGTGAAGTGGGGCTGCTGAGGAAGCCAAGAGCCTGAAGAGGCTCCCTGGCTCTGGGATGGAGGCCGGTGGCTGGTGTTGGTTACTTGGGTAGTGGGGCTCCAGAACGAGCCCACATTTGGCAGGGCATTGAGTAGCAGTGCATGTGTCTATACATGAAATGACCATGGTGAGAACGCAGTGAGAAACTCTGTAAAGCACATATGGCTGACACTCAGGATCTAGATGCTAGGTAGTTCCATGTTTTCTGAAGGCCAGAGAGCCAAGGGGATGTAAAATCAGCCCCCACACAGCGTGGAGTTAAATGGCCAAGTGGACCCAGGGTAAGCCACTGGGCAGCCTGAGAAACAGCCTAAAGAAGGAACTTCTGAAGAATAAACCATAGGAAACAGTAAAGCATAATGTATTGTGTAGGAAATTGATTGCTTGCTTTATGAAACAAAGTGGGATTAGAATGCATGGCTACAGTTACTAATGCTCTGCTGCAGGACATCAATAGAGCTGCTTTTTCAGGCTAGAGAGATGTGATGCCATAATCAGAACACGCTTCCCCATTATTCCAGCATCAAATGCAAATTCATCATCGGCCTTACTTCTCATAACTACAGTGTTTCCTGCCTTGGGCTGGCAGAGAAGCCTGGCAGAATAGTGTTTGCCTAGGCAGTGACTTAGACTCCACCTTATTTGTGATTTCTATAGCAATTACCATAGCTATGAGGTAAGATTTTACTACTGTCTTATTTAAATTTTATGAATCTGACTGTTTTTTACACTAATTTTCCCAATAAAGTCCACTATGAAACCAAAGAAAAAAAAAATCAGCCCCCACAGCGTGGCCTATAGAGCACATGGCACCATTTCCAGACCAATGAGGGAACAAGAGCCCCTGGGATGGACAGTCCCTCCCCAGTTTACTGTCTGAGGGTGGCCCATGGTGGTTGGTTCTGCAATGTTCCTGCTCTTCTGGGGGGTTTTGTTCTAGGCAGTTGCAGCTGACTGGGAAGAGTTGCCTCTGGGCAAAGAGGCAACTCCAAGAGGCTCCTGGAATCCCTGTCTCCAGTGAGGTCTGGATGGGGCGTGTGCACTCTCAATGCATATGCACATGGTGTTGCATAAGCATCCAGGGGACACCTGTCCTGCTTAGAAACTTTTGCCAATTTTAGCTGCAGCTGAGAACTGGGGCTAATAGTGTCATCAACATCAGAAGCTTGACAACCTGCAAATGCTACATTAACATTAGCGGTATCCACTCAAGAAAGAGTGATGGCTAGAGGTCACCAAGCATTTGAAGATGACACTAGGTGAGAGGAAAAATGACAAGCAGGCCTGATCCTGCCACCAGGCTACTGAAGGAATGGAACAGGTAGCAAAGAATTCACCTCTAGTATGACCTGGGGCTCGACTCATCATAGGACACACACACACAACCTCAAACACAGGCCTTGAGGCCTGAAATGTGGCAGGAGGCCATAAAACACCTCAGAGAAAAAAGATGTAATTAACCCAGCTAACTTCCCTGGGATTTCCCAGCAACACTTCGCATATTTGTTTCAAGCAGACTGAAGAGAAAGCATGCCTACTCCGGAAGATAAGGAAAGACAGTGGGGTTTTTATAAAGTATGCGCTCGTATACATACGTGTTCTACACATCACCAATGAGCCTCAAACCAACACTGTAATCTACATATCAAACAAAGTTAAAGAAGAGCCATATAACCCATCGGCATGGACTTCTGTTTTCTGTGCCGTCACAGTGAAGTAAGAGCAATGAAATCTGATAGGTACAAACCATCATGGATGCTTTCTGTAATCTGTGTGAAGAGACGAAATGAATGTAACACAAGATAGATGCATAAAATAAATTCTGTAGGCCAACAAAAAATGGGGTTTAGAACAGCTGTGTCACTTTCCAACGCAAAACAAACCCAGTGAGTGGGGAAGGAAGTCTTCAGTCTCAGATAAGGCTCAACATGAATTGAACATGTATTAACACGACATAGAGGACTCTTTCAGACAAACACACACACACACACACACACACACACACACACACACACACAAAAATCCTCAGAAAGTCGATTTCATAAATTTTAGGATTCTAACTTGTCATGGTAAGTACTAAAGGAAATTCCAGGCAGAGTTCTAGCTACTAATGCCATTGACATCTCATTAGACAACGGGACCATCAAGCCATTCCTCCGACTGGGAAGAGTTGAACTATCTCCTTGTAGTAGTACAGCTAGAATTACATGGTGCCTCTCACTTTGCACATCTTCCAAAGAAAACACTCTCATGGCTTTTGTTGTGAGCCTAGCCTTTAACAACTGGGCCATCTTTCCAGCCCAAGAAAACACTCTTAATGAAGCAGAGTTTGAATAAAACAGAATTTGAATGGCACCAGCACACAGAATCAAGCCAAGGCTTAGCCTTCTAGCAAGAGGGTTGCGTTAATTACAGGAAACACTGTGGCTAGACATAGTCCTAGCATTGCTACTTTCAGAAAACCATACTCATGAACTTTAAAGTTCACCTTTAATGAACATAAATATTTTAATTTATGTCCAATGATTCTGATCTCATTTTGAAAGGAATTCTCCCCGGACCAAAAAGCACTGTATTTTAGGGACTCATTCCAAAATAAGTATATCAATGGAAATAATTTCTTTGGATCACAAATCAGAATTCAAAGGCATTTTGAAAATGACCCCACAGCAAGGGAAAGACAGGTAACAAACACAGCCAAAGATGACTCCCCAGTGGACCATAGATAATTCACAATCACAGATACATCCAAATCTCCATTTCAACCCCTGCCTTCCACACCCATCTGCAGCACATTGCATAATTGGGGCTCTGTCTCCTTTGGCTGCCTTCCTTGGTGATCCACATGCTAATGGTTCAAGCTAGGGTTTCTATTGCTGTGAAGAATCACCATGACAAAAACAAGGTGGGGAGGAAAGGGTTTGTTTGGCTTATACTTCCCTATCACTGTTCATCACTGAAGGAAGTCAGGACAGGAACTCACACAGAGCAGGAACCTGGAGACAGGAGCTAATGCAGAGGCCATGGGGGGAGCTGCTTATTAGCTTGCTTGTTTTCAAAGGGTGAGTACCTTATCATCTTGGCAGGAGCATGGTAGGAACTTGAAGGTGCTCATGATGCTAGAGCCCTAGCTAAGAGCTACATCCTGATCCACGGGTAGAGAGAGAAAGACTGGGTCTAGCATGGCTTTTGAAACCTCAAAGCCCAGCCCCTCAATGAAACACTTCCTCCAACAAGATCACACTTACTCCAATCAGGCCACACCTCCCAATCCTTCTAATCCTCCCAAACAGTTCCACTTCCTGGTGCTAAACAAATAAATGAGTCTATGGGGTCTATTCTCATTCAATCACTACACTAAAAGCCAGGGAAATCACTTAACCCAGATTACAAAACAAAGTCACTGGGTGAAGAGAGCCCAAATACCCTCCAGTCAAACTGGCCAGCAGGTTTCCCATCAGAAAGAGCTCCACCAACTTTCAAGAAGACGGAACTGGCACAGACCACGGACACATTCCTGCACACATTCCCAGAGCAAAAATCTATCAGAAGAGTAACATTCACACAGCCTGCGTTGGGGCGTACGTTTCTCCAGAATCCACTGGATCTGTGGCATCAGGATGCTACTTAGAATTCAGTCCGACCGGCCGGGCGGTGGTGGTGCACGCCTTTAATCCCAGCACTCGGGAGGCAGAGGCAGGCGGATCTCTGTGAGTTCGAGACCAGCCTGGTCTACAAGAGCTAGTTCCAGGACAGGCTCCAAAACCACAGAGAAACCCTGTCTCGAAAAACTTAAAAACAAAAAAACAAAAAAAAAAAAAAAGAATTCAGTCCGACCATGTTGTAGCAGAGCTTCCTGCCCCAGCCTGGGTTGCATATCTGAGCTGGGGGCATCATCGTTTACTGAGTCACACAGCCACTGGCTTTACCTGGGTCTTCTCCGTCTATTTGGATCCACTTCTTTTCTATTTCAACCTGTTAGAAGAAATCAAAGCACTGACAGTGTTAGAGACAAGACAGACACCAGCTCTTTGGTAGGTTTACACCTGATGAGACACCGGCTACCTACCCTGTGGACACAGACACAGCCCCTCCATTCATCCACACCAGCTCAATAGTGAGGCACTCTTGTTTTGTGGGAACCAAGTTCCCAATCCTTCCTTCTAGAATCAAACCTGAAGCTCTCTGAAGTCATAGCTTTCATCACAATTTTTATTTTAAATCTGCCATGCTCTGGGAAGCTGACATGGAGTGTCCCTACAGAGGGACATTCAGTGGTCCTTAAGTGACTGCATTTCCCCATCACTGGAACAAGCTGACCCAAGAGTAAACAAGACCAGGGCAAAGCCAGTTTTCTGAAGTATAGTTCCAGACTGCTGGGGCAGGAGGTGGGGTAGCCTTTAGGGGAGGGGAAAGGACAATGTGCCAGCTGCCCCTCACTAACATTATCAGTAGGGAAAGACATCAGTGGGGCCACACATACAGATTTCTCAAGAGCTGTCAATGGTGACCACTAAATTTCCATGACTGAGCTCTGAGCCTTCTTGAATATCACTGGAGAGAGAAATGTGAGGGGAGAGATAGACAGTCAGACATCCAGACAGATAGACTGACTGATTCTTAAGGGGAAAACTGAGTATTTGCAGCCAGGCCAGGCCCCACCCCAGATCTAGAAACCCTAACTTGAACCAAGGCACTGAGGATACCTGGATGTTGTAGCAAGCCCGCAGACACGTGTGCTTCTGAGGCTGGACATCACTCTCCACTCCCAGAGACCTCACCTCTGTCCTCGAGGCTGAGGCTTCAGGCACTGAGAACTGGACAGTAGCAAATGGATACCAATCCAAGGGAATCTCCTGGTCTGATCCAAGTTCTAGCTTGTATGACAGACAATGGGGCTGATCAGGACCTAAAAGAAGCCAAACCAGAGCATTGGAATGATGCGAAGGCAAAGCATAGTTTACAGCACGCGCTTCTCCCTACAGTGATGGCTCCACCAGCAGACACAACTGGGCACCAAGTGGGAAGAACCCAGAGCCTTGCCTGAATTCCTGAAGTAGCATTCCTGTCCCCACACAGATCAACTCTAAAAATGGCTTCAGTCACAAATGTTACAAAGGTTCTCTGACCCAAAGATAAGGACAATATTTCTATGACTGCAGTGTGATTCGGGCCCCTAGAAACCTCTGTCCTGTGCAGACGGAATAAACTCCAATAATTCCCAGTCACTGTTTCCAACCAGGGTTTATTTTTAGATAATGCAAAGACAGACTTCAAATGAGATTATACAGTTTCAAAAGCCTGACTTTCCAAAGTTAGGCTTGGAGTTTTGACACAGTACTTTTCTGTTGTAGTAGAATGGATTCTCTTACTCCTGAAATTCCCTCTCTTTGTCCCAGGAAGTATTTACTAGAACAGATTACAGCAGAGAGACGGGCAGACCAGCCTTCAGTATTTCCACTTGTTCTCGTCGAAGCGAATTGTTATGGTGAGCTACCCGACGTTGTGCCCGGCCCTGTGCTAGACCCAGGGGTACTAGGTCTACTCAGAAAATTGAGGTGGGGGTTACATAGCATTTGCGAGGGAAGGGAGTTTTAATGGATTAATATTTTGGAGCCAGGCACACACCTGCAATGCCAGCATTAAAGAGGACTGGGGTGTGAGGTCATTCTAGACTACATCTGAGTTTGAGGCCAGCCTAAAACCTCACCTCAAAACTAACAACCAAAACAGTAAAATGTGTGTTGCTATAGAAACCCCACAAATGTCCCATGTCCTCGCGCATTGTTTATAGCACCTAATCGATCCAATTTAATCTATCTTTAAATAAAAGTAACTTTAAAAAAATAAAGCAGTAATTTCAAAAGCCAGATTAAATTCCTGTGCCACTGAGACAACTCAATAAAAAAACATTTTTCATCAGAGGATAGCCCTAGGCACAAAAACACAAGTTTAAAAGATTTTGCTTGAATTGATTTTAAAAGATAAATCGCCTTTCGTTCCTTGCAACCTGTTTCTGGTAGGGAGACAGATCAGGTTCTGAAGCTGTAAAAGGCCTAGAAAAGTCACCCATCAATCAGCCAGCCGATACTCGTCCACAGCACCAACACAGAGGATGGGATGATGGTGGCCTCCGAGGGGCCATAGGCTCCCAGCAGCAGCCAGGACGCCTACACTCAGTTATGGCTTTTCTGTTCAATTACTGTTTTAGAACACGAATTCTAAGCCCAGCTCTGCTACTTAAGAGCTGTGTGACCCTAGGCAAGCTACCTAACTCTCGGCATCTCAGTTTTCCCAATGAAGTCTTACAAGGCTGTTGTGAGGATAGACAACCAGCATAAGTACACGGCAGAGACAAGCTGAACTTAACCCTTGCCAGTCAGGGAACTGTGTATTCTACATATTTAGACTTAAAAAAAAAAAGACAATGAAGTTTACTTAATTTGATGTTTACATTGTACAGGAAAAATTTCTTAGGGAAGCTTCCCACTGAAAACGGGAATACATTTGAGTTAAAGACGTTAATACTTTTTAAATGATAGAAACGACACTTTTTTTTCCTAAAAAGCTGCTGATGAAATCATTTTTCTCCCAAGTTTTCTGGTGTCTTTTTCCAGGCTTTTGGCCACTCTATGGTGTTTACTAATAAACTCTCATTCAAACTTTGAGCTGAGGAGACCAGGTTCAGTGCCTAAAAGACACTTGTCAATCTTAGAAATGATAGAAAAGTCGGTTGTCTCGGTACCGACCACGAGAGGGCACTGTCGGGCCTTAGTAATTACTCTTTCGGCGTAGCTCCTTAGCTCAGGACTGGCAGAGCAGACCACAAAGTCTTCTCAGGCCTGGTTGATACCCAGTCTCTCCTGACCCAACGGATTCCACATCTGAAGCTGAGCTACTGAGAGCAGAAAACAATGGATGTAGGAGGACCAAATCGCGAGGCAAAGAACCAAGGTGCTGGTGGCAAAGAGCGAAGCAGAAAGGCACCTGTGGGAACCGAAAGCTACAGCTGCTGGTGAGTTTCACTCCGGCACCCCTTTCTAAATCGCCATGGCTATGCGTCTCACTCCGGCACCCCTCTCTAAATGCCCGTGGCTACCATTGTCTCCAGTGTCTTTCTCTCCCACTCTGTCCTCCTTGATGAACGAGCTCTTTTGCTTTTCATCTGCTAGCACTCTAGCAGAACACTGGGGTATGAAGATGAATTGGGGGCAAACATGGGGGACTCTGATTTGATGAATCCATCCAGATGTTTGTTATTCAGCCAGATCTTTCCTGTGTACATCTGCCTAGTGTAGGTGATAAAGAACAGCCACATACCCATTTCAAGGTCCCCAAGAACCTTCAGTGCCCTTGGGCTTCTCCTCCATGCTATGAACAACAAAGGAAGCGCTTTGACTAGAGAGAGAGAGAGAGCTAAGGGATTTTGAACAGCTGACTATTTCAAATAACCTCAATATCAAGTTCCTATCATGCAGATTACATCAGCATCCCTGGGAAGGCTCCAGGGCCCAGTATGTTTGAATCACTCCCCAGGAGAACCTCATATGTTCCCAGGGGGAGGACCACTTCCCTACAGACCTGAATGATGTACCCAGGAAAATCGGGTCCAGCCTATGGTGAACCTGCCTCCTGGACTGGTCCTTGCCTGTGACTTGCAGCTTGCTGACATAACCAAGGAGAGTTTGAGCTACAGATGGGATACCAGACACCAACTTGGGAGACTGAGAAGCGAAACCACTCTGGGCAGAAAGGGTCCTCAGCCTGTTATCCTCCCAGGTACCTCACACTGTCATTCACAGATGCCACATTCCACTCAGCCATGATGTGACTCTCATCAGTCACAATATTTGCCCATGATGTGGCCAAGAGAGCTCAGCGCAAGGTGAGACGGTGTGGTATAGTTTGGTCACAATGGCCTGTGATGGTATGGGTTGCTCAGCTCCCATGCGGTGGAAATGTCAGTGAGTGACAGAATCCAGAGATCATACATTTGGTTGTCCACTAACTAGGCTGCTGAAGCAGCTTAAACCTTCTGTGTGTCATGTGGGGGAAGCTAGTATGAAGATCTTTTTTTGGTTTTGTTTTTTGTTTGTTTGCTTTAGTTTTTGAGACAAGGTTTCTCTGTAGTTTTGGTGCCTGTCCTGGAACTAGCTCTTGTAGACCAGGCTGGCCTCGAACTCACAGAGATCCACCTGCCTCTGCCTCCCAAGTGCTGGGATTAAAGGAGCACGCCACCACTGCTGGCTTCAGTTTGAAGATCTTAATAACATATTCTCCAAAGTTGATTTTGAAATCTATTTGCCCTTTTTTAATCTCATATATACACAAAATCAGAAACTTGGCTCTCATTTTTACAAAAACAGGAAAGCAGGGAGGTGGCTGTGTATTTGGGAACCTCCTGGACCCAGAGACCACCTCTGAGGGCTGAATGACACCCTGATTTCTGCCTTTTTTCCATTGGTGCTAAGACAGCCTCTGGGACCAGACATGGTGTCTGTGTGGATTGGAAGCAGTAACTGTGCATTTCTAATGAAAACTATCCCATCTATAGCACTGCCTTTTCCAAGAATCCCTGGCAGAAACTGACTGGATCAGCGAGAATGGATCGTGAGAGGAGGACCCAGTCCTTCACGCCTTCTGTCCACAAATTTACATTGCTTTCCTCCAGGAAATTCCATCCAGCTCTGTGATGGATGCTTGAGAGACTCAGACCCACTCGTGACCCCAGGTCACCAGAAATGGAACTGGAACTGCCCAGGAGGTGAAACCAACCCAGAGGCACCGTGAGAAGGCTGGACCAGCCTGTCCACAATGAACAGCATCAACTACAGAGTCCCAGAGAATGAGATGCTGCTGCACCTGGGAGCCAGAGGAGACCACCCTTCTTCTTCCTCCCTCCCTCCCTCCCTGCCTTCCTTCTCTCCTCCATTCCTGTAAACATTCCCTTTACCTTTTTTTTTTTTTTTTTTTAGTTTTTCGAGACAGGGTTTCTCTGTAGCTTTGGAGCTTGTCCTGGCACTAGCTCTTGTAGACCAGGCTGGCCTCGAACTCACAGAGATCCGCCTGCCTCTGCCTCCCGAGTGCTGGGATTAAAGGCGTGCGCCACCACCGCCCACCACAGAAAATCTCTAAACTAGGCGGGAGAGGTTAAACTCACTGGGTAGAGTTAAACACAGAAAACAAACAACGCAGCCATTAGGCTCGTCGTCCCCTCCCGCCTGGCTGTGCTGGCGCACCCTCAGCCCCTTGTCTGCGCCCGCCCCCCCCCTGCCTCTGCCCAATTTGGCCCAGGATGTAGGGAGCTACACTGAGCATTTTCCTACGAAAATCAACCCAGGCCTTGGATATTTACTTGAGTTTTTGTCCGGAAGCCGATCTATCTTCCACACCACAGCCCGGTAGGCGCTCTCATATTTTGCTGACCCCACAGTGACCTGAATGACAGGTTCAGATTCAGGTTCCTGTAAACTCCCCAGACATGCCCGACGGTTCATTTTGGCTTTCAGGGATTTCTGCCTCTGAAGGTTCCTGGTCCAGAGGGCCTTGATCCATTGGGCTGGGACAGGAAAGTGAATCATGATATTGTCACAACACCTCAAGGAACTGGCATGGGGTGACCTCTGAGGCCCCGGGGTCATGTTGACAAAGGCCTGAAGTTCCACATAAGCCCCCTGTACAGCCACTGTGGACTTCACGGAAAAGGGAAGCTCATCCCCTTCATACGACGTTTTAAACCGCATCAGTTCAAAACGGCAAGCATCCAGAGGGACAAATTTAATGATTCTGGACTGTTTGAATTCTTCAGCTTTCACACATGCATGGAAATGGTAGTTAAGAATCTCGATCCCCCTTTTTTCTGGTTCTTTCTCAAAATAGCATTCATCTCGTTTCTGGAGTTCAAGGTCATTCAAGGTTAAGAAGCATTCTGCCGCCCCGTTCACAAAGCAGAGGCAGGAGATCTGAGTCATTACAGCCCTGTCAGCCAGTTTCCCATCTTCCTTGCTTACTCTACCCCAAAAGTTGTCCACAATATCCAGGTAAATTTCTTGTTCCTCGTAGTTCTTCTTTGGTTTCGCAACAGCTGGCAGCTTTATCAGCTCTTCCTCCACAGTAGTCAGGAACTCAAGGAAATCCCTGTGCTCCGTGGTCCCCAACTTCAGCATCTGTTCTACATCAGGCTCGTGAACCACCTCCGTCTTGGAATGGTATTTCCTTTTCTCTGAATAAGACACATGTTCCACCTTCACGGTGTGGATTTTTCCCGCCATGTTGAAGTTCTCGAGTTTGGGTTCAGAAAGTCTGCAATGTGGATCAAGCTGGAACTCTTTGAACGGCTTTTCCAGCCCCTCCTCATAGTACATTTGCAGAATCCCTCCTGGCAGAACCTTTAGGAAAATGGGTCCCCACTGCCTGGAAGACATCATGTTTTTCTTCTCAGGAATCCTCAGCATGAAGGACCATCCGGCTTTGGGCTGACTCCGGAAGAGCGTGTGCGGCACAAAAGAAGAAGCCACGTCTCCAGCACTCAGACTCCTCATAGACACATTTCCCAGAGGGCCCTGGGTCTCGGCCGACTGCAGGTGTTCTAGCTTCTCACAGATGTAGTTGAGTGAGCACTGGTTAAGGCTTTTTTGATCCATGGGAACTTCCTTGTCTCTTGAGGAAAACAGCTTTCTGCTTGCCAGGGAGTCAAAGGGGAACTGAGAAGTGCTACCTTCATCTTTCCAAAATGGGCTGGAAAACGCACAGTCATCTCGAAAAGACTCAAACTGTAGTGCCTCCCCGCGGGCCCGCTGAGGGCTGCTGTCATCTTCAAGACCAGCTCTGGGAGGCAGCTGGGAGCAGGAGTGCTCACTGGGCAGTTGTGCATGGGGTAAGCTGCTTGGCTTGGTGAGTGACAACGGAGGACCTGCTCCTGCTGCTGTTGTCGGGAGGCTGCTTGAAGAACATTCTGGAATAGGATAAAGCACATGAGACCCTGCTTTAGGCATGCCGGGGAAGCCCGGGAAGTCTTTGGTGGGTGTAGAAAGAGGAGAATTGCTTGGAGGTCCCGGGCTGAAGTAAAAGTCAACCATGGGAGAGGATAGGGGGGTGCTGCTGGTGGAGGAGGAAGCACTAGGAAGGTCCCTGAGGCCCGGCAGGTTCAGCTTCAGTCCATTTGGTCTGCAAACACCTTGGGTCTCCAGAGGGAAATCCTTCGCCTTCTGAGAAGACGGAAAAGCAGGGTCATCGTCGAAGGTGACCCAGCCGCCTGGGTTTGTAGAACACATCTTCAGGGCGGGCTTGTGGTCTGGTCAAAGAGTCAGGGGCATTATCTCTACAAAGGAGAAAGACAAAGTCAGATAAAGTAAGTGTTAAAAAACAAAATACAGTGGTGCACACACCACCCAGCACTCGGGAAGCAAGTGGATCTCTGTGAGTCTGAGGCCAGCCTGGTCTACAGAACAAGTTCCAAGACAGGCTCCAAAGCTACCTTGTCTTGAAAACAAAGCAAAACAAAAAAGCAAGATACACTTGGCGGTGGTAGCACATACCTTTAATCCCAGCACTCAGGAAGCAGAGACCGGCAGATCTCTGTGAGTTCAAGGCCAACCTGGTCTACCAAGTAAATTCCAGGGCTAGGGCTGTTACACAGAGAAACCCTATTTCAGAAAGAAAGAAAGAAAGAAAGAAAGAAAGAAAGAAAGAAAGAGGAAAAAGAAAAAAACTTTACAAGTAGCCATTCTTGACAGATAAGTGAACAAAAACAAGAAGCCTAACTCTATGGGTCCCCCTAGAGATTTGCTTTAGTTAAGAACACATCATCCAAAAATGAAAAATGAAGGAAGGGAAATGGAAATCAAAGTAGAGTGTGGAGGTCAGAGGCCAGAGTGTGTGTCTGAACTGTCCCCAAAAGAGACCAGACTATGTGTCTGAACTGTCCCCCAGAATAGACCAGACTGTGTGTCTGAACTGTCCCCAAGAGCACATGCACTGGAGGAAAAAATGTCCTCAGTCCCTGACACAATGGAGACTTTAGGAAGGAGAGCCTAATGGAAGGAAGTTGGGTCACTGGAGGGTGGACTCCTTAGGGGAATATGGGAATCCACCTTCTCCCCTGACGCTGTGAGGTGGCTGGGTTACCTCCTTTCCGTACTCCCATTATGATGCTCTCGAAGCCATGGGCCAGTTGGCCATAGACTTATACCTTTAAAACCATGAATCAAAACAGGTCCTCCCTTCTTTGTAAGTTCGTTATCTCGGGTATAATGTTGCAGTGACAGAAAGCTAACTAACACAGGAGTCACACTACTACCAGACAAAATAAACTGGAAGTTGAGAAGTTACACCACCAGGCGTGCTGGCCCACACCTATTAATCCCAGCATGTGGGAAGCCGAGGCAAGAGGAACCTAATTAATTCAAAGTCAGCCTGAGCTATGCAGGTGAGTTCAGCCTGGGCTATGGGGCAAGCCTCAGTCCCATTGAACAAAAAACAAACAGGGGCTGGAAGAGATGGCTTAGCAACTAAGAGCACAGGCTGCTCTTCCAGGGGACCCAGGCTTGTTACCCACACCCACAGGTGATTCAACCAATTCCCTTTTCTGACCTCCATGGGCACCAGGTATGTATGTGGTGCTCATACTTGCAAGTAGGCAAAATACTCATACACCTAAAATAAAAAATAAAATATTTTAAAAACAAATAGCTGGGAGGTGGTGGTGCACGCCTTTGATCCCAGCACCTCGTAGGCAGAGGGAGGCGGATCTCTGAGTAGGAGGCCAGCCTGGTCTACAGAGTGAGTTCCAGGACAGCCAGGGCTACACAGAGAAACCCTGTCTTGGAAAAACAATAACAATAATAATAATAATAAACAAGTTACACACACAAAAGGCACACTGTATACCAACAAAAAGGTCATTGCGCAAGGAAGATAAAATGACTGTCATGGAACCCAGCATCAGAATCAAGAGAAAGAAAAGCAGACACAGACAGACGTGAGGGAGGCCGAGACAGCTGAATTTATCTTTATAATAGAGGTAGTACACAGATGGATGTTAATGTTTTCACAAAGAAGGTTTCAACAACCCCGCCTCACCCCACCAAATGAGCCTGCCAGACACATACACAGCATTCCAGCACCTTCTTAAGCACACACAGAACACTTGCCAGAGTAGGTCATGATAGGCCACAAAACAAGCCTGAAATTTAGGAAGACTAAAATAATGTAAGTGTCTTTGCCTACCATAAGGCTGGAAAGCCCTAGAAATCAACAGCCAAAGGAAAACTGGAAGGTTCACCAATATGTGGAAATTGACAAATAACCTAAATAACATCGCATAGTCACACAGTTTCAAAAAGAAAATGTGTGTGTGTGTGTGTGTGTGTGTGTGTGAACTAGAAAATACTGTGAGACAAATGAAGATGAAAACACAGATCTCTACAATTCACAGTGAAAGCCATGCTAACAGGGAAGTCTATAGCAATTAATGCCTACATAAAAAAATAAGGGTAAATTCTCAGAAATTACACAGCTTTACACTTGAAGAAGCTGGTCAACAGACAGGCTAAGATAAGGCTAGCAGAGAAAAAGTAACAACCAGGGCAGACGTGAGGGAGATGGAAAAGCAGTCAGACTTTGATAGTCGGTCTTGTTGAAAACTGATAAATCTTTAGCTAATTTAGTGGGGAGAAAAGGAAGATTCCAAATTAGAAACAAAAGGCATTGCAATGAAAGTCATAAAAACAAAGAGGCTTAAGAGCCTATGAGCAGACCAACAAATGGGATATCTGGGGAGATGTCAAAATTCCTGGAAATACGCAGCCCGCCAACACTGTAAAACAGAAAATCGGGACGGGAGAGTTGGCCCCGTGGTTATGAGCCAACACCCATGTGATGGCTTACAGCCATCAGTAACTCCAATCCCAGGGGATCTAATGACCTCCTCTGACCTCCACAGGTACAGACAGGCAGATAAAACACCCAAACACATAAAAGAAGTTAATCTTTTACAGAGAAAGAAAGAGCGAGAAGAAATAGAGAAGTTGGATAAACCTTTAATTAGTAAGAGAGACTGATTTTATCATGAAAAACTTCCAACAAGAAGCCCTGAACCAAATGGCTTCCCTGCCAAAGTCTACAAGACACTCAAAGAAGAATTAATATTTTTTGCAAAGTCCCCCAAAAGCTGAAGAGGAGGGAATGCTTCCAAACCTGTTTTATGAGGCCAGCTACATCTTGATAACAAAGCCAGACAAGGACCCATAAACACTGAATTCATTATTTAAAACAAACAAACAAAAAAGACTATATGCTTCTAAGAATGAAGAAAACACAGTCTATGCCTACAGGGAGGATTACGGGGTCTTCAAAACTAATTCTGACACCTGCCACGCACAGCTGGACTGTGAGGACTGGATCTGCGGTGAAAAGCCAGAAGCAGACACACACACTATGAGCCCACTTACACAAGACACCTAAGCCAGATTCAGACAGCAGCAAGTGAAGCAGTGGGTGCCAGGCCCCAGGGGAAATAAATGGGGAGTAGCTGTCCAGAAAGCACAGAACTTCAGCTGTAAAAGATGAGTTTGGGGCTCAGCCAGTGCATATAGTTTTGTTGACAACTGATAAATTCTTATAGTTAATTTAATGATCAATGGAAAAAAGGAAGATTCAAAATTAGAAATAAAAGACATTGCATTGGAAGTCACAAAAAAAAAAAAAGAAAAGAATTGTTAAGAGACCGTGAGCAGACCAACCAGTGGACTAGCCCTTCGACACTGATCACTTAAAATTGTGTTACAAAGGATAGATTTCCTGTGCCTACAGACACATACACACACCAGGAGAAATATTGACAGGAGGGTTGGGAATATTTGATTCAATACTTTTGAATCAAATTACTAAGTCTTCATTGGAATGATGACTATTGTGTAGCCATTTCGTTAGTGGAGTGGAAAATGTGGGGGAAAGCTAAAATCCCAATGACTTTATAAGGTGCTTGCAGCTCCACCCTCAATATATGAAGTTCACTATTCAAAAGGCTCTTGACTCCTGACTTATCAGACAACCTGTGCTATGAAATCACCCAGAAAAAGCAATAAGGGACAAAACTCTTCGTGTCAGCCTGAAGTCGTCCCAGAAGTGAGGGTCAAAATTAGGACTCACTGTGATAGAATTCATACCATATACCACAGGGCCCCTTTCCCCCCCCCCCAAAAAAAAAAGTGTACCTAAGTGCTATTTAGGATAATAACAGAATTGTGTATCCATTGCCACCAACTTCAAGAACATTCCTCTTGCCCCCAACATCAACCCTACTGCCCATCTTCCCTTCCTCTTGGGTCCTGGAAATCACTACCCTACCCTGTCTTTGTGAACTTGCCTTCTCTGTAGTCATTTCTTTTGAGCACATGCCATCTCCTTTGATATGGCATAACTTATTGAAATTATTGTAGTGACACCAAAGGCAGTGAGCTGTAGGGAGCACATCCTTGAGGTTAGAGAGTGCACTGGGTGGTTTTGTGTGTCATCTGACACAAGCAGAAGGCATCAGAGAGGAAGGCATCTCAGTTGAGGAAATGCCTCCGTGAGATCCAGCTGTGTAGTAATATGAGTGGCGGGGCTGCGTCCCCAGCACTCCGGCTGCCCACATGGCTAGCTTATGCCCGAAATAACAACACACAAACTGTATTCATTTAAACACTGCTTGGCCCTTTAGCTCTAGCCCTTACAGGCTAATTCTCACATCCAGATCAACCCATCTCTAATAATCTGTGAGAACAGGTCTTACCGGGAAGATTCTAGCCTAGTCCATCCTGGGTCGGAGCTTCATGGCGTGTGTCTGCCCGGGAGCGGGGCATGGCGTCTCTCTCAGTCGTCTGCTCCCGAGAGGAGAGCTGTGGAGTCTGAGCTCACTTCCTCTTCCTCCCAGCGTTCTGTTCTGTTTACTCCTCCCACCTATCTTCTAGCCAATGAGGGCCAAGCAGTTTCTTTTTATTTAACCAATGACCTTCCTCCATCACAGCTGCATGGAGTTTTCTCATTTCATGATCAATGAGGGGGGCCCAGGCCATGGTGGGTGGTGCGATCCCTGGGCTGGTGGTCCTGGGTTCTATAAGAAAGCAGGCTAAGCAAGCCATGGGAAGCAAGTCAGTAAGCAGCTCCCCTCCATGGCTTCTGCATCAGCTCCTGCCTCCAGATTCCTGCCTGCTTGGGTTCCTGTCCTGACTTCCTTCAGTGATGAACAGCAATGCTGAAGTGTAAGCCTAATAAACCCTTTCCTCCCCAGCTTGCATTGGCCATGGTGTTTCGTAGCAGCAATAGAAACCTTAAGACAGGGATGTCACACAAATCCTTGGCACTGCTCTGCCAGGGCTGGCCATGTGCCCGTCTCTCCAGACTTCCAGGGTTCCACTGGAGCTATCTTCGGGGCTCTTTCCAACTCTAAAACAATTCTATGGCAATTGATATCCAATTGAATTTTTTCCAAAAGCAAAAATATTGTTCCCGACTCAATTCCTGGGCCTCAGTGCTGAGATAACCCAGTTCTGGTAATACTGGGTGTATATTGGCAAGTAGTCTACCATTGAGCTACATCCATTATTTTTAACTATCCTTCTAAAACTGCCAGAAAGCAAAGCCCCAGGAGCCCCACTGAAGAGGAAAACTGAGAACCTGCTGGCACAATGCTCTTGGTAAGGCCTCTTTTCTCCCTTGGTCCCCTGCTTGTGTGTAATTACTCAAGCTTGGAAAAGAGCCCACACAAAGAAACAGAAGAGGGAGCCTGGGGCAGAACTGAAGACAGCCATTCTGTCTCTGAGCTTTCCTGCTGAGGGCTCTAAACCCACACCGTGGAACGCGGGAGCACCTCATTGTCAAACTGTGCCCTGCAGATACCATCATCAAAGCACTGGCTCCTGGAAACCAGCAGCGCCTCCAAGGGGCTCAGGGGCCCAGACCCATGCTCACCCCACCCTTAAAGGGAATCCAATCCTAACAGCCCTTCGGAGAGCCAGACGGAAGGCCAGACGCCCTTCAAATATTTACTCCATCCGAGTTTATTATGTTAGAAGAAAGAGAGAGACATTGGCGCAGTCCTGCTGGGACCCACGCCTGCCATTTGCCCCTTGGCGCTTCCCTGGGTAGTTTGGGAAACTTGGCGTAGTTTATTTTTCAGTGTTGTGCCCCTTGTGAGACAGAGAAACTGATTATCATACACACAAGGAAATCAGCCCCATTGTTTTGTAAATGGCTCTCCCTCTGCCCCCATTTTTTTTAACATACTTTATAAAATACCTACGATGTTGAACCTCAAATCCGTGCAAAGGGCCATTGACCCCGGCTCCCCAGGCCACAGCCTGTCTCTGCTCTCAGGTATTCTAAAGGATTGCAGTGGGAGGTGGGTCTGTTTCCCTCGGTGCTCTGCCCTCTTCACCCCTCCGGGCCACCTCCCAGCTCTGTTTGTTCCACCCCCTTACTTCGGCAGCCCCTCCCTCCGGTATGACCTCATCTTTCCGTCCCACAGCCCCATCCAGTCTTTTGGCCCAATGTCAACAACTGGGGCCAGTTCCACCCAATACTTCCCTTCCTCCAACCCGTCCTTACCCTCAGAGCCTGGCTCAGAAGCCCCTGGGCCTCTGGCAGGGGTGGGAAGCACCAGGGATCTTGCCAGCCAGGGGCTGGGTAGGAGCTTAGCTTGCTCCTACTCCCAGCTGCTGCAGAGCCCTGGAAGGTTGCAGCCTCCCTTTAACCTTTGTTGGGCTGGGGCGGGTAGATTTTCCCTGAGTGGGAAGTCATATTGGACCAGGATGACTCCACACCCTTCCCCCAAGTGTCATCAATGACAAAGCCATGCTATGAGCAACATCTCATTTAAACTTCACCAGTCACAGTGTTTGGGCGTCTTCCCAACGTCAAGAATCTAGCTAGTTCAGGGAAGGCTCAGGAACTCCTAGTTCCTTCCTGTCTCAGTTACCCTCCTCAGGGCAAAATAAATACATAAATAAATAAATAGATAGAATTCTTCTGTCTGACCCAGGCTCTTTCCCTGCCAGACAAGTCATGCCTCCCTGCGGCTTCAAACATTCAGAAGTCTGTGTACAGTCCATCTGGATTATGGGCAAACTCCTAGAACACAGTTCCAGTCTGGCCCAGAAATAGGGCAAGACACCAAGATTCTGTTTAGGGCATGGATAGATAATTTATTACAGTGGAGATTTCTAGCAATCCACTTTGATATTTAAGATTCCTAAGGGAGATGTCTGCTTCTCTGTAAAACTGTTAGCCACTCTCTTCACATCGGCCTGTGTTAGCGCGGCTTCGGGCTAACTGAACTTGAGAACGGGCTAAAGCAGCTGCTTTTGGCTATTCACACCAGGGAAAACAAGGCTACAGCAAACCATGGCTCGAGGCCCCTCAACGGGTAAAGCAGGTGCATGCAGAAGCTGACTTCGATATGCCAAGAGTTTATAGGGGATTCACAAAATAATTATCCCCACCCCATTCTAAAGGAAGAGTGAGCAACAGAATAGGTTACAGCAAATGTTAAAAAAAAAAAAGACGCATTTCTCTGGCAAGTTAAGAAACCAAACACATGTATTATTACAGAGATAACCATAAATGGTTTTAAGTAAATAGAAAACCCGAGCTGAGGAGATGTCTCCCTGGGTAAAGTGCTTACCATGCAAGCATAAGGGCCTGCGTTTGAATCCTCAGAACCCACATAAAGCCAGGCCCAGGGGTGTGGGGGGAGGGGGTCCCAGCATCCCTATGGTCAGGTGAAAAGCAGGAACCGATAACCAACCCCTGGAAGCTCGACAGGCAGGTTAGCACAGTGTACACAAAGGCAAACAAGAGGCCCCGCCTTAGCAGAGCGGCCATTGTCCTCCAGCCCCACTCTCGCAGTACAGCACTGGAACGGCGCTCACAAACATTGACATGTGCGCATGCGCACATACACCGTACATACAACCCGCACAGAAATCAAAGCATCAATAGTCACCACCCTATAATAACAGTGCAGTATGACTTGTGGGTAAGAAGCGCTGCTGTGAGAAAATCACCTCACCAAAAATATCCCAGGACAAAACATTCACGGCAGAGGGAAATACTGTCTATTCTTTGAGTCAGAGTAAAGCGTCTGCAGGCAGGGATCAGGCCTCATTGGTAAGGGCATTTTCTACTTTATCTTCAGACACTTGGCAACAACTCAGAACTCAATGTAGTGATAAAATAACTTCACGTGGACTTTTCTCCTTTGTCTGAAGTAAATCTCCATGTAACTTTCCCCAGTTCTAAGAGTCACCGGACTTTAGAGTTAGGAAGAAGTGCGAGCATTCTGTTTGATTAAGCAAACACTTGCCGTGCAGGGCTTGTCTAAAGGCCGCAGATGCACGTCTCCTTTACACCCACAGAGGAAGAGCCTGGCTGTAACCAAATCTGTGACACCAAAGTCACACACTTCCAGGATCCAGAACCTCATGACCCCTGGCAGGGAGTCAGTCACCACCACACCCTTCACTGAGGAAACCGTTCCCAGCTGCAACAGACCTTCAGTGGAGCCAGGGACAGAAGGATGAGCCAGGGGCGAGCCTGCTTCTCATCAGCATGTGCTCTTGGACCAACAGGCTCTAAGAAAGACAAACTCTGGGACAGAGTCCCCCAAGACTGCTCAAGAACAGCATCTCAGCCCCCATCAGGCTCCCTTCTGAGACTAGCTTTGAGAACTCAGGCTCCCGGGCTCCTGTTCTGTCGTCTTACTGCACTAATTGACAGTCCAAATTCTGTCTTACTCCTCACAGGGTCCTCCCTTCTCCTCCACACTGCCCCAGGCTCCTCTACCCTGAACTTCTTTGCCCTCTTCTATCTTACCTTCCTTTTCCTTGGCTTTTCAAAGGAACATACAAAGTTCTATGTCTCCTGCAGATTGTTGACTGTGGGGCCTTTGGCTGGTGAGGCAGCATTCCAGGCCATCTGCAGCTAAAACCTTTGTCCCCACATCATTGCTTGTCTGTGGAGAGGAGCAGAGTCCTCTTACTGGTCCCTAATATCTGGTTCCTCTGTACGTGCCACATGTGGAGGAGAAGGACTGAAGCCGAAGAGGTCCCTGCGAGCTCAGGAATGCATTGCCCACACCTCAGATGGGCTGGTCCCCATTTCCCGGTCAGGCGGGCTCCTGCTCCAGCCTCCTGTTTTTGCTAAGGCTGAGCTTAGCTTTCTGTGCCTCTGCTCTGTAACAATGCTGCATAATCTAGAGAAAGAATGTCTTAAGGTCAATATCTGTGTGATTTCATTGGCTGCTCTCCCAAATAAGGAATTCTCAGATTCCTGCATGCCAGACTCCCCAAAGCATCTTTGTAACCAGCTGGACGCTGGCTGCCTCTGCAAAGTCACTGGGGGTGTGTGCCTTGAAAGGGCCGGGATTCCCACTAGCTGCTGTGACAGGACTGGTATCAGGGAAGCAAAGTCCAGCTTGAGGGCATTATGAAGACGAAGATTTCCCCCCAAACATTCTCTGTGACTGTGCAATGCTCATCCCCAGAGTTTTCCCTTGAAGGGGAAACCATGCGTTTGGAACAGAAAAGAAAGGTAAGGCGCATGAGCGTGCCTGGCCCTCACCTCCGTCATGCAGAGCACCCACAGGCGGCATGGACGCACTACCAGCACATATGTTGTACAGTCACACTATCCAATCACAAACATTTGTGGAGTTTTAGTTACGTGACAGGAAATACCAATTGCACAATGTTAAACCACAGTATCGTCTACAGCGCCTTCAAAAGTTATCAGCTTTGGTCTCAGCTCCATTCCCTAGTCCTCATGGCAATTAATCTTCACTTTGCCAATGCAAGTTTGGGTCCTGGCTCTTTCCCTAAGCTGGCTCTATTGTTTATCCATTTCCTCAACTTCGATAGTAGTGACAGATGCCTGCTCTCCTAGGAGTCTCTTACCAAGTCCAAAGCCTGATTCTAAGAGGACCCCATCTGAGAGAACCCCATCAGAGAGAACCCTGTCAACTGGGTCCATCGAGGCCTGAGCGAATGTGAACACTTTATAATGTCTGGGGGCATCATCCTTAGGATGACAGAGGCCTCCTCAGAATGCCTGCCTGGGAGAACGCGGGGCTACCTAAAGACTGTATCCTGAGACAGGGCCCTAGGCTCCAAGGGACAGCAGGACTGACTCTAATGACAGGTATTTAACAACCCAGGGCTCCTGCGGGCCACCCACTCCTGCTCTGTGGGTTCCTGCCTCCGCTGCACAAGTCCCTGCAGTCCATGCAGAGCCGAGGACCACAGAGCTAAACCTTTCCCTGCTTCTGATTCCAATCCATTCTTGCCCTGGAGGTGGTGGCACACGCATTTAATCCCAGCACTTGGGAGGCAGAGGCAGATGGACTCTGTGAGTTCAGAGCCAACCTGGTCTACAATGGGAGTTCCAAGACAGTCAGGGCTGCTACACAGAGAAAACCCTGTCTTGCGGGAACAGGGTGTAGAACTCATTCTTGCCCTCATGTATGAGCAGACAGCAAACCAAACTGTGCCAGAGGGGTCTTCATATGAACAAACATTTGGAGTTGGGTAGGCATTATGATTTAAAATTATTATTGTTTGGCGGGAGAGCTGTCTGGCTGTGTTGGGTTGTGTTATCTTGTTTTGCTGTGGTGCTAGGTGTAGAACTCATGACCCTACCCCTATGCTAGGCATGAACTCTACCATGGGGATATATACCCAGCTGTGGATTAGTGTAAAAGAAGAGAACAGAAAGGAAAAGGAGGAGGAGAGCAGAGACCGGCTTGCTGTCTGTGATGGCGGATCTCCACGATTAACGTACCTGGATTTACAACCATCATGGAAACACGCCTCTGGCCCTGAGAGTGTTTCTAGGAATTTTTAACTGAAGGAGAAAGGCCCACCATGAATGTGGGTGCCACCATCAATGGGCTGGGGTGTCACACCAAACAAAAAGAGTGAGCCAAGCACCAGCATTCATCTCTCTTCTCCCTGACAATGGATGCAGGGGGCCTTATGTTCCTGCCGCTGTGGCCAGTTCACTGGAAACCAAACTAAGCCTTTCCTTCCCTGAGTATGTTTACCAGGTAGTTTGTCACAGCAATGAAGGAGGAACTAATAGAGTTTGTCCACCATGAGACAACCACGAGAGTTGACAATTGGCAGCCCTCACCTAACCCCACTGTGCTGGCATCCTGAACCCAGACATCTAGCCTCCAGACCTGAAAGCAAGAAATGCGAAAGATGCCATGTCCCAAAGTAAGAAGACATTAAGAGTGAAATAAAAAGAAAGACAGACAGGAAGAAAAAGACCCAGTATCCAGTGTGCTGGCAAGGTCCTGATCTAAAGGCTCAACGGGTCTCTTCATGGCAACCTCTTCCAACATTCATGTTCTAATGAATTAGAAAGCCTGCTCATGCTCCCAGGAGCCTCCACAGGGAGGAAAAAACACATAGCTTTCCTTCAGATAGACATGGTGTCTATCACACATGGAACTGGAGCATACACAGCCAACTCTAACCCTGACCACCTCAGCCTTCTGTCTTGTGCTAACTTCTCTATTACTGCCTTGAGGCTCGGCTCTGGCAGCCACTTTCCTTTCCCTGTCACCACAGCTGCCCACATCAGGGACAAGCCCACCTTTGCTTTCCCAGACAAGGGACCAAAGAACTTCCACATGGAGAGAACTTTGCCTTTGACTAGGGCAAGCACGCAGGGCAACATCTAGAGCTCCCATCACTGTCCCTCTGAATACCACACTGAAGCCTGCTGCCCTCGGGCCTCTCCTGGGCAAGGGAGAGAATTGGTAAAGGGTGAGAGAGATTCAGACTGTTCCATAGGGTGGGGCTCTAGAAGGCTGCACAATATTCAGTAGGGGTTCTGCCTGTGGCCCTGGGACCACAACTGTCTCCTCCCTATGCTATACCCCACAGCTACCTGTTGCTCCTTACCCACACTGATCAGGTCTGAGGTCTGTCCCAGTGGAAATGTCTACTGAGAGACCAGATACCAAAGACAGTAAGTATCTCAAGAAAAACGAAGAGCAGAGGCTGAACACAAAGTTAAGGCCTTGCTGTGCTAGGGAAGGGTTCACCGCTTGCAGTAGAGAAAGCCACAGGGCAACCACAGGTGAACTGCTTTACAGGGACGGGAAGGGTAAAGGAGAAAGACACACTCAGGAAGGCCAAGGTCAATACTGGGCTGAGACCAGGGACAACAAGGACGTGGGGGTTCATGACTAAGTGGTTAGATCTGGGGAGACTAAGGTGGGAGGTGTAAGATCATGCTGCCCTTCTAGAGCAAAGGCAACATGTGGCCTCTTAACCCTGCATGGGCGCTGGGCCCCTGGAATGTCTCCATCTTCAGGAGCCTGTTTGTTCCCTGTGTTCACAGGTTCCTGGCAGTCCTGATAACGGCCTTCTTCATGATCTACCGCCTTCTGCTCTCAGGAGCTGTGTTAAAAGGATCCCAGGACTGCCCACTCTCTAGAAAATTCCACCCACCCTAGCCATCAGAAGACAGACAAGCATTCTTCCTTGGGGTGAGTGCTTCACACAAGGCCTGCTTTCAAGGCAGCCTTCTGGCATTTGGCTTCCGTGGGTTCTTCAGTGGAAAAAGAGAAACACAGTCAGAGAGAACTAAGAAAGGGCTGGAAGAAAAAGACCCAGTATCCAGTGTGCTGGCAAGGTCCTGATCTAAAACTGTTCAAATAAAAAAAACAAAAACAAAAACAAAAAATACCTAATTGTATGATCAGGCATCTTGGATACGCAAATCTCCCTGCAGCCTGTCACCCCTCCTAAAAATTAGCAACTACTATTTATTTATGTGTGTGTGTGTGTGTGTGTACATGTGTATACCCTTGTGTGCCACAAGAGTGTATAGGACAATTTGTGGGACAACACAGAGGAAGACTTGAGGGTTTGTCATTAGGTAATAAGATCTGGGAGGAAATTGCCTCCTCCTAGCAAAGGGACCGCACAGCTTGTTGACCCTGCTTGAGGTCTGAGCCCACAGGCATGTCTCTAGGGCCACTCGGCTTGGTCATTCCTTGCTGGGCAGGCTCCTCAAATCCGGAGGGCTTCAGGGACCCAGCTCAGATCCTCTGGTTCTACAGGAAGAGCTTAAACCACTGAGCCAACTCACTAGGCTCAGACTTAAAGTTTTAGTGAGGCTAATAAAAACCAATCCCTTTGCTATAAAAATTGATATAAATAGTATTAAAACATTTTGTCTTGATTAACATGTAATTGTTTTAATGTTTTGAGAAAAGAAAAAGAGGTAAATGGCCCAGAAAGGATATTTAATTCTCTAAAATGGAATTCTTCCTCTGACACCTGGCAAGCTCTGCTCACCTGTGTATGACTTACAGGCTGTGGCTGGCAGGGACAGTTATCCAGGAGGTTGGGCTCTGGGGCACATAGTTGCTATGTCTTGGTACGCCCTTGTACCACGTGCACCCAGGCTTCTCACTGAGTGAAGTTTCCAACACTTCCCTAAGTTCTGGCTTCTGTATTGCGCACCCCAGAGACCACAGGCCCTGTAATGTCTGGCTGATGACAGGCAATTTAGAGAGTTAAGTTTTAGAATCCTGGAGTACAGCTTCTGTGCCTGGAGGAAGTTACCCCAACTCCTTGAGCTTCCGTTTCCTCGGATGAGAAATGAGATGGTGTTACTGTTGTGTCTGAACACTTGTCTCCCACCACACAAACACCTCTATTCTGAAATTTAATCTGCAATGTGATGGTACTGAGGGACGGGGCTGTGGATGGGTGCCCATGTCCTGAGGGCTCCTCTTATGACGGGGACTGGTACCCTTATAAAAGGCCCTGGGGCTGGAGAGATGCCTCCGTGGTTAAGAGCACTGACTGCTCTTCCAGAGGACCCAGGTTCAGTTCCCAGCAGCACATGGCAGTTCACAACTGTCTGTAACTACAGTTCTAGGGGACACGTGTCAAAGTGCAGAACACAGACCTCAAACTCAGTCACCTCCATCTTGGGTTTCCCAGCCCTCAGGGCTGTGAGCCGTAACTTTCTACTGTGTGAGGTCGCCTGAGGTGAGGCATTTCGTGAGAGCACACTGAGCAGCTGGGATAGCCAGCATCTGAGAAACAACAAGGAGAGAAACCACAAGGGTGGCCTCTGCTACAGGGCCCTCCTCCTAAGGATCGTCTATAGTCTGGTAGAAAAGCCAGAGAGAACAAGAAATGGGAGATAAAATGTGCTTGTTCTCTGCCAACATCCATGGAAGGCAGAGGGTGGACGGCAATCCAAGCCCCCCTGATGCAGACGGACACTCCAAGGGGAGAGGAGTCTGGTCTGGCAGAGGTGCAACAGTAAACCAAATAGTGATTGGCTCTGCCGGTGCTTCTTTATTTATTTATGTTTGGTTTTTCGAGACAAGGTTTCTCTGTAGCTTTGGAGCCTGTCCCGGTACTAGCTCTTGTAGACCAGGCTGGCCTCGAACTCACAGAGATCCGCCTGCCTCTGCCTCCTGAGTGCTGGGATTAAAGGCGTGTGCCACCACTATCCGGCTTCTGCCCATGTTTCTATTAACTTGGGTCATGTGCCCATCACCACCATTGTGAAGATGTTCTGCCATGTGGCCTTGGTCACCTCAGGAACAAAATTCATTACCTATGCTGATCATCACTAAGGTGGGTCCTGGGTAATCATGGCTGCCTGTGTCCTACAGCAAATGATTCTGAGTTTTTTTCAGGGCTAGACCTGGCTGCTACTGACCAGAAACACCCACATCTATACATCAGCTCCACCTACCAAATGAGAGAACAAAATTGTGCTTGCTTTTGTCCTCGCCACCCCCATGGAATTCCACAAGTGTGTATGTGTGAATATACAGTGGCTTGAGCCATTGTGAAATTAGAGAATTTTTTTAAGGCACATAAGGACAAACCAGGCATCAAAGATTGGCCTCCACTGATGTCTTGGCCCCAAATCTAGATATTAATAATATTCATATTCCTAGGTTTGGGGAACACTTGCAAACCACATGTTAATTTTATTATATTTCATAAGATACTGAAGCCTTTGAAATTCTTTCACATGGAAAGATAGGCCAGATGTGCGTAACCGGACACCAGTGACTGGGTCTGCCAAAACAGGGGCTGGCCGGGTAGCCTCTATTTAACCTCAAGGAGCTCACTCTGAGTTTGCAGGCTCTGCCACTGAACTCTGAGTGACTCCTGCTCAGGACACATTCTGAAGGCTACCCCAGGCGCCTTTGCATAGCCCCGTCCAGCAAGACCCATAAGTTCCTAACACATCCAGCCCTGCAGTATGAAGGCTCAGCAGGCTCTCAGTGCTGACCGCTGGCTGCTGGCCAACCCTATTCCCAGCTCTGTGCTCCACCCACACCCATCTCTCCACCATGAATCCATTCTTCTCCTGTTCATTACACACAGAGACCCCCCTGTATAAGTTGCTCATGCTGTTGGGTCTGGGACTCACTCAGTCTGCGGTGAGTATGGGTATAGTATTCTAATAGCTCTGCTTCTCTCTGGCTCTCCATTTAAACAAGTCTTTAATCCCAAGGCTTTGCCAAGATGCCTTCAAACTTCCATAACCCATGAGGATTCACTCTCCAAAGAACGGGTCTACTGAGAAGCGGTTGCCTCCCGGCCTGAGCTCTCAAAGGCTCCAGCAAACAGGCGGGGAGCTTCTACACGGTGAGGGACCACAAGAACACCTCTGCTTGCATTCTTCCAAGCCTTACCTTCCCCTCATCCATCAAGAAAGGTTGTTCCTGTCACCTTGAGTTCAGGAGGCTCCTGGCTGCTCTAATGGTGCAGTGTGACAGATGAGACAAGTCAGAGCACAGGGATAATGTCACCTTTCCCCTTGCTGAAGCTCTGGGACAAAATGGAGGCAGCCTCTGGGTGTCCTGGCAGACAAACCTTCAGGATCGCATTCTCCATCACTTTCTTTGCAGCCACAGGAGAATCTCTGAGCAGGGACCCCAGCTGAGCCCACTTTATCCACAGATCCAGAAAACAGTATAGAAACTCTAACTTGAAGTCTTTACTGTTGTGGTATATGCCTATGTGGTAAAATATACATAAATGTTACCATTTAACCATTTTTAAGTGAATATTTCAGTGTTATTAAGAACATTTGTGGAGGGGTTGGAGAGATGGCTCAGTGGTTAAGAGCACTGGCTACTCTTCTAGAGGACCTGGGTTCAATTCCCAGCACCCACATGGTGGCTTGCAACTCCAGTTCTAGGCGATCTGGCGCCCTCACACAGACATACACGTAAGCAAAACACCAATGCACATAAGAACATCTGTGGACTGGGGAGCTGGATCTATGGGTAAAATGCTTGTTATGCAGGCTTGATGACCTGAGTTCAAGTCCTGAGAACTCAGACATAGTAGTGCAAGTACCTTTAATCCCAACATGCCCCTATGAGGAGGTAGGAGACCGGAGCAGGAAAATCTAAGGGCCAGCAAGCCTGGTTTATGAAGCAGCAGAGGCCATATCTCAAATAATATGGAAGGCAAGGACCTACAAACACCCAAAGGTCTTACCTCCAAACACATGAACGTATGTGCAGCTGTACCAACACACACACACACACACACACACACACACACACACACACACACTCAACTACTGTTACCATCCATTCCCAGAATTTTAGCTTACTTAACTGAAATTTTGTGCTACAAGACAGTAACTCCTTGCTACCTCTTCCAGCCCCTGTCACCACCCACTCAGGTTCTTTCTCTGTGGCTTTAACTACTCTCAGGGCCTGCTATGACTGGAACTTTACACTGTTTGTCATTTGAGTCTGGTTATTTCTCTTAGCACAATGTCTTCAAGTCTCGTTCATACTGAAACCAGTATCAAAAGTCCATCCCTTTTTAGGACTGTACTGTATGGATATACATATTTGCTCCTCCATCCAGCCACTAATGAAAATGTCTATGCTCTATAGCAATAGTTATTAGATCAGAGTAGTCAATGGCTAGGACAGCAGAGTCGCCAAGGTGAGGACCTGGTGAGTCTGGCAGAAGCATGGGGCATTCCCAGGAAAGCTCAGAATAGCTGTGTCTGGTGAGTGGCCCAGAATCCAGGCTGGGGCTTCTGAAAGCACTTGTCACCAAAGGCCAGGTGTCTCCTCAAGTCTCCACTCAGGCCAGGGACTGATGGAGTTTTACGCCTGTCCCAGTGTAGGCTAAAGACCTAAAGCCCAGGAAACATTTGGTAAAGTACCTGACATCAGGCCAGTTGCCACTGATCCTAGAGTGTCTCGCGGGATCACTACGCATGAAGAACTGTACCCAGGAACGTACCCACGAACCAGGGGGCAGATGTTTATCTCTGGGAAGGAAATGCGGCTGCAGCATGGATGGCTGGGGAAACTCACCCCAGGCAGCACAGGATCTCACAGCACTGGCTCAAACCAGTGGCAGCCACGTTGGAGAAGAGATTCGGCTAGCTACTAGTGAAGGAGACATGCAGGGTCCAGGCTAAGCCAACAGGATAATGAAGGTCCATGTTTAACATCCTCATGCAGCTTTTCCCAGGGCTCAGGGGCAGCAGAGCCTTACCTTCTCAGCAAAGGGTTAAGGGCTGGGCTCAACCCTTGGAATGGTACAGGACATGGAAGACAGTGAAGAGGACTGCACAGGCTGAGTTACATAACTGAGTCCTGTTGTGCCTAGGACAACAGTCCTTCCCTCACTACAGAGGGATCAGTTCTACTGTGTCTCCCTCCAAACGTCACATCAGCCACCAACTGCAACACCCAGAACCAGAGGTCTGCCTCCAAGGCCTCCGTCACCTTTCACAGAAGACAGAAAGAGCTCCATCCTTTCCACAGCTTCCCTGAAATGTGGCTACCAACCGGAAAGGCTTGGGATGGAACAAGTCACCTACCTCAGGTCTCTCAAGCTTCAGGGACTTTGCGAACTGTTATACAGCCTGATGAATGCGGCCTTGGAAGTCTGGAGCATTGGGAGCTGCCGATGCTGCTGCTGTTCTTGGGCCTCGGCACAGACTCAGACTCTGTGTCTCTAAGAGCCTGGGACTGGCTCCCGAGTGAATTCTTCTGGTACAATGACCACACAAAGAGAAAGGCTTTGCTGCAGTGTAAACCCAGTGATGTTAGCAAACAGAGCGTGCTGTCCGGGCCAGAGGCCAGCCAGGAAGTCGGGAAACTGTCCTGGCCCAGTTGCTCTGCCAGTAAACTAAGGGCTCCACTTAACCAGTCTCTGGGCATCTTTCTTCATGCATATTGGAGCTTGCAAGCTACCCACATTCCCACCCAAACTGGGAAGGTAAAGAACACGAGGAAAGAAAAAAAAAATAAAGACTGAACTTGTAGAAATGTGGTACCATTTAGCATGGTGAGGAGAGGAAGGCAAGGTGACAAAAAAAAACAAAAGGGGAAAGAAAGGAATGGGAGGGGAGGCAGGCATTGTGGGGAAGCCTGCTGCTTTGAGAAAGCTAAGAAAGCTCCTGGGTGGTACCCAGAAGGGACTCTCCAAGTCTGAGAGTCAGGGTCTAGGTTAGACAGTTCTCTAGTAGAGCAAAGCAGAAGGGCTGGGAAGAGGCCTTCAGTCATCTGAGGTGCAGGTTCAGCTAGGCGCAGAGCAGGAAGCCTCCACTCTCTCACTCTCTTGAGCATGTACGAAGTGTTGGAACGCCCCCAGAGAACCTCTGGCTAGGCTATGTTCTGACACACTAAATCTAACTCAGTTAGCTCTGCTTTTGGGGGTACAAAGACTAGAGTCCCCAAAGGCCAGTCTCCAGGACAGTATGGTTCACCACATCACATTGTAAAGGAAAAGGCATGAGATCCAAGAGTTTAACGTAAAAGGATGGGGGGGGGGGGGTGTTCCTCCTAGAATTAAAATTTTTCTTAAAAGAGACTTAACTTTTATAATTCAGGATTCATAATTCAATAATTCAAGTTCATAATTCAGGAATTTGTGTGTGTGTGTGTATGTGTGCAGCACACATGTAGAAGTCAAAGGAAAACTTGTGCACACATGTGTGTGGAGTTGAGAGGTGAATTTTAGTGTCGTCAGGTGCTGTCCACCTTTGTGGCGGTTTGAATGAGAAACAACCCTCGCTTGAACACTTGGTCCTCACTGGTGGCTAAGTCTGGGGAGTTGGAAGAAGATCATTAAACGGCGGCCTTTGGGAGGCCAGGGCGGCCTTTGGGAGGCCAGGGCGGCCTTTGGGAGGCCAGGGCGGCTTGCTTCACTCCAACTTCCCTCTTTCCGCTTGTGTTTGCAGGTGAGGATGTGACCTCTCAGCTCCCTACTCCTGCTACCAAGCCTCCCTCGGAGGCCACTCTTCCCTCTGGCTGCCACGCCCACTCCCTCCAGCTGCCACGCCCACTCCCTCCAGCTGCCACGCCCACTCCTGGTGCCACTCTTCCGGCTGTCCTGCCTCCCTGCCACCATGAACTCTCAACCCTCTAACACCATAAGCCCAGAATAAACTCTTTCTTCCTTGCGTTGCCTTTGGGTGTGGTGTTTTACCACAACCAGAGACAAGTGACTAACACAACCATGTTTGCTGAAGCGGAATTTCTCACAGAAAAACTGGAGCTCACCAGGATGGTTGCCCCTGAGCCCCAGCAAGCCTCCTGTCTCTGCCTCCTTGGTATTGGGATTAAAGGCATGGGCCACCCTGCCTAGCAAGAAATTTTTAATATGATATCCCTACTGAGGAACTAGGCAGAAGCTGCAGAGACTCCTCCAGTGATAAAGACCTGATTATTTTGTTAGCTCATTCCATTCTGATTTAGACAGGATTCAACTCTCCTCTCTTTCTTCAGGATCCACCCACACTGAGTTTAAACAGCTTCCCTCGCCCACCTTTCAGCTAACCTGGAGAAGCTGATGATGACCGGCACTGGGTTTTCCCATACTTCCTAAGAGCAGAAGGCGTGTTCATTTAGCCTGTCCCGGGCAGCACATTGCCCAGCCCTTTACCCTCTTGTGGGCGGTCGCTAACCTCACCCACACACCACCATAAGCCTTAACCTCACCCTGCCGTGAGACATGGCTGTTGCTTCTGCTTTACCCAGTCATCTTATCTCACAAGCCTACCCATGAGCTCTTGCTTCTTACACCAGTACAGTCAAAAGCTGAGGGACTGTCATGAGTGTTAAGAAAAAAAAAAGAGGCAGGGCGGTGGTGGCGCACACCTTTAATCCCAGCACTCGGGAGGCAGAGGCAGGCAGATCTCTGTGAGTTCAAGACCAGCCTGGTCTACAAGAGCTAGTTCCAGGACAGGCTCCAAAACCACAGAGAAACCCTGTCTTGAGAAAAAAAAAAAAAAAAAAAAAGAGGCAGCTCCGCCGGCACAAGATATCCAATTAGGTCAAATCAAGCCAAATCAAAATTTATTTATTAAGTAAGGCACTCTCGGGTAGCTGAGTGATGGCGGGGAGACAGGAAAGCAGGGAGCCCATGGAGACCCGAAAACCATATGTTTCTTCTCTGGGAGCCTACTTAAATACTCTGTGGGAGTGGTTCTGCCCCTCCTCAAGGAGGGGTCAGGACCTGGCGTGCTGGGATTTGGAGTCCAGACCAAAGCAACTCCCAGGCAGATGGGCTGGGATGGATGCCAGGGGCTGGAGGGCTACGCTCCAGACTTAACAATGAGGCCAACACTGGACAGTCCATAGTTCATTCCACTTGAGCAGAAGACAGCAAGTTGTTTGTCTTTAAGAAATAACTCTAGGGGGCTGGAGAGATGGCTCAGTGGTTAAGAGCATCGCCTGCTCTTCCAAAGGTCCTGAGTTCAATTCCCAGCAACCACATGGTGGCTCACAACCATCTGTAATGAGGTCTGGTGCCCTCTTCTGCCCTGGAGACATACACGCAAACAGAATATTGTATACATAATAAATAAACAAATATTTAAAAAAAAAGAAATAACTCTAGAATATTCAATGGGAATTGCATACTATGTTTTCTCAAATTACATTTGACAAACAGAGCAAGAGAGACCCAGAGAGGTGAAGTGTTGATCTCAGGACAACACAGACTAAAAAAATGTATGTGAACTCTCGCTTTGTCTCCCACATTCTTCCTATTGCAGTTGAGTGCGAACAAGGCTATGTTCTGAGTATAATTAGGGCTAAGTTTCCCCTTCTTTGCCTGTTATTATGCATTCTGTCCATTTTTAAATAAACGGTAACCCACTTAGACACTTATATGTGTTTAGAATTATTTTAAGAGTTGAAGTAATCTTCCCCTAGGGATCTGTGGCTTGGGGAATGTGCTCACGCAGTGTGTTCATGCATGCATGTGTTTATGCGTGTGTGTTAATTCTCTCGTGCATAAACATATTCAACAATGATCACTCAGCACTCTTAAGACAATGCTGGAAGTAAAAGCATTCTCAGTGTGCTCCGCTAGAGAATTCCCCGCCTGGTAAGGGCAGCCCTCAAAAGCTATCCTAAAGCCGGGCGATGGTGGCGCACGCCTTTAATCCCAGCACTCGGGAGGCAGAGGTAGGCGGATCTCTGTGAGTTCGAGACCAGCCTGGTCTAGAGAGCTAGTTCCAGGACAGGCTCCAAAGCCACAGAGAAACCCTGTCTCGAAAAAACAAAAAAAACAAAAAAAAAAAAAAACAAAACAAAAAAAACAAAAAAAAAAGCTATCCTAATATGTTAAAGACGAATGAAGGGTTCCGTGGCCTTAATCAAGTATGATGGGAACGAGGGTGATAAGTACCCACAATTGGGGCTGACAAGGTGGCCCAATGAAAAGTGCCTGCCACCAACTCTGATGGCCTAATTTCTATCTCAGAAATTATGAAGAGAGAACAGACTTACACAATCTGTCCTCCCACCTCTACATGTGTCCCTACACACACACGGCATAAATCCATCTATTAAAACATTTTAAATGTCCATAATTGAGGGGTGGGGGTTGTGAAGGACTTTAGGAAGAATGGGGCAGCTGTGGTGGTCTGAATGAAATAGCCCCCATAGGCTCAGGAATTTGAACGCTTGGTCACCAGGGAGGGGAACTGTTTAAGAAGTATAGGATGCGTGTCAGGGCCAGTTTCTCTCTCTCTCTCTCTCTCTCTCTCTCTTTCTCTCCCCCTACTGTCTGCAAATCAGGATGTAAAACTCTCACCTCTTGTCCCTGTGTCATGCCTATCTATTTCCCGCCATGATGACAATGGACTAACCCTCTAAAATTGTGAGGAAGCTCACATGCTCTCCTTTTATTAAGTTGCCTCGGTCATGGTGTCTCTTTACAGTAACGGAATAGTAACTAAGACAGCATCTGAGCTGCACCATGAAGATTGGCATAATTGATAAGGCTAAACAGAGCAAGCCTGCAAGTCTGGCTAGAGAGGCACAGTTGGAGAAGGAGTAATGCCCAAAAGGCTCAAGGGGGGAGGGGGAGCAATGAGGAGACAGAGAGACATTAAAGAAAAATAAATAAAACAATATCCAGGCATGGTGGCCCACGTCTTTAATCTCAGCACTCAGGAGGCAGAGGCAAGTGGATCTCTGTGAATTGTAGGCTAGCCTGGTCTACATAAAGAGTTTCAGGACAGAAGAGGATGCATAGGAAGACCCTGGAGAGAGTAAGGAATGGGGAGAGAAGGGGGGGGGGGGGGTCAAGTCAAAGCAGGAGAAATAGACGAAGTCTTCGAGAGAGAAGCTGGGACTGGACCTGATGGCTCTTGCCCTACATGCTTTCATTCAAAGTACAGAACAGAAGAAATTGTTTATTGTGTACATCTCTCACAGCTTGGGGACAATTCTCCAAAACTCTGCCATTGCTCCCCAAAGGGACTCTATCCCAGAGAACACTGCCAATAGACTCACAGAACAGTAAGAGGTGCCACATACACCAAAAGATGGTGGAACAATCCTAAGCAAGGCAAAGTCAGGGTCCAAGAAGCATTGAAAAGTTGCAGCAACACAGCATAAGAAAAAAAGACAACGAGGAAAGTTCTAGAAGAGACGGGATTAAGGGACTGGGTGAGCTGCTGGATGAAGAATGAAGAGCACTGGCAGTTTAGGAAGCCAACAAAGGAACAAGTGCCTGCCTCATGTGTGCAGAAGCTACACATCTGTAAGCAAAGCACATCCCATAGCCTCTCCCTTGCCCCTGTGGGAGTGGGGATGGGGGGTGGGGTGGGAGACTCCCCCTGTCAGACAGACAAGCTGGCGGGAGGCTGGCGCACAGGATGCGGACATGTGAACAGTTAAGTAGAAACATCTGGCAGGAGAGGGGAACATGTGGATGAGGAGGAGGCAAACCCTGCTGAGCAGGGGCTATGGAAGGTGGCTCAACCCTCGCATCCATACAGTTTACACTCAAAGATGATTGACACCGAGGATGACGTGAGCTGGCAAACGGGATTTCTCTCCTCACTGGAGGAAATGATAATCTTGGCAAGTCTGCACCTTCTCGGAGGACCCTGGTTCTACCATCTGATTCTCAGCAGAGCTCTGATCACTTTTCCTACAGAATATTTTTTTCCTTACAGTTGGTAGTGACCCGATGGACACCAGCAAAGGAACTGGGATACTCATGACATGCACGAGACCCTGCTTCAAGCCCAATGGCACAGGCCCGAAGGTGCAGGAGCAGGGTCTCTGGGTGTAAAGAGTTGAAATTTAAAGCATTTCTCTATTTGTGTTAGTGCTAACATGAGGCCAACATAAACAAGGTTTGAGCTAGGCACATGGGGCATTTCTGTAATCCATCTCTGAAAAAGACAGAGGGATGAGGAGTTCAGGATCAGTCGTGATGGGCAGCAAGGCCCTGTCTCAGAAAGGAAGAGGGGGAGGGAGGAAGACGGGGAGGGAGAACGGAAAGGAAGAAAAAGGGAAAGGAAGACAAAAAGAAAACAAGGGATGTATCCTCATTTTCCTATTGTAACCCTCCACATAGGCTTTGAATATGGGTTGTAGTGAGCTAGGGCAAAGCGCTCCCAGGGACGAGCGGCCAGGGTGCCAGCCCTGTCACCGAGTCCCTAGGCTGCAGCTGTGTTGAATTAGACTGTTGTTTCCATGCAGTCCTTGGCTGAGCTCCGTAGTGGAAAAGCTATTTTTATGTACAAGCACAAATATTTAAATGGAAGTGTGTCTGTAATTCCAAATACATTTTGTTTTCATAGTGATCTTTTCCTCTACTTAAGAACAGACATAGCTATCAGCTCCACTGTTTCTTTTTGTAAATTTTATTTGTCTGTTTGTGCGCTGAGGGTGGGACAGTGCATCAGTGGTCAGGAGACAACTTGTATCAGTCGGTTCTCAAGTGCCTTTGCCCACTGACCTAACTCCCCCTTCCATCATCATAGTTGCTGCTAAGACTCTTGGAAAACTCAACATTCTCTGAGATATGGGTGCCAGAGGACCCAGATAAGTGATGGTTATCAAATAGGCACATGTTTGTTCTTCAGTTCTCAAGGAACAGCTAGCTAAGTTCCTCCTCCCCTGGTCATGCCTTTATGAACACGCTACCCTCCTACTTTCCCAAGTCTTAGGCCCTTCATGGCCCACCAGGAAAGTCTAGGGCCCGAAGCAGCGAGACTGGTGCATTTAAAACATTAACATGAATAAGGAAATGAAGGGTTTGGTTTCCTTAAGAGACAAACCACCAACAAATAAAGCATAGATATGATTCTGATTAGAGGGACATGGTTCTTTGGTGGCCACAGCCACCCTGCTGAAAAGGTGAGAGGTGCCAAATGGCCAAATCAAAGCCTTAAGGAAAATCATCCAAGAGCATTCAAAATTGATTACCGAGAAAACGGGAGCTCTTTGGAAGTGTGGCCAGGGCCTCTCAGGTTAGACTCCATGAAGCACAATCTTGTTTGAAAGAACCTAAGCAGAGGGTAGGCAGCGGGAGATGACTGCATTTGTGGGTACTAACATGGGCCCAGGGCTTACTGTGTCCTGGGATCTCACTTGGATTCAGACACACCCACTAGGTTTCCTTATTGCTGTTTTTATAGAGGAAGCTATTTAGCTGCAGAGATGTCAAAGACTTGCCGAAGGGTGCACAAGCTTGCACTGTGATCCAGTTCTGCCTAACTCCACCATCTGTTTGCTGAAGTGGGGTCAGAGAAAGCGGTGGGCTGTGGCCACTCCTGTTTCCTTAAGGTTAAGAAGAGGGGGATGGCGAGATAGCCGGCAGTTAAGAGTACTTATTGCTCTCCCAAAGGACTCAAGTTTGTTTCCTAGCGCCCCCCTCAACTACCTGTAACTCCAGCTCCAGGGGGTCTTAAATCCTCTTCTGACCTCCATGGGCAACTGAACATACATGTCATACACTCATAAAAATATACATGCATACGCATAAATGACAAATAAATAAACATAAAAGTACTGGAAGTGCTAAGCGGAAATACTTCGGGAAACAATACAGGCGAAAACTTTCTCAATATAACCCGACAGCACAGGAAGTAGCCCCAAACAGTAACAAACTCTGCACAGCAAAACACGCTTTTATCAGCAGAGTGAACAGACGGCCTGCAGAATCCGAGAACATCTTTGCTACCTGTGCTTCAGGCAAGAGCTTAATACACAGAATCTACAAAGAACTACAAAAGCTACACACTAAAATAATAATAAAAAAAACTATCGATCAATAAATGGGCCAATGAAATAAACAGCAAAAGAAAGAAAGAAAAAGAGAGAAAGAGAGAGAGAAAGAAAGATGCAAATAGCCAATAAATATTTTTTTTTAATTTATTTATTTATTAAGGATTTCTGCCTCGTCCCCACAACCGCTTCCCATTTCCCTCCCCCTCCCCCGATTAAGTCCCCCCTCCCTCATCTGCTCGAAGAGCAATCAGGGTTCCCTGACCTGTGGGAAGCCCAAGGACTGCCCACCTCTATCCAGGTCTCGTAAGGTGAGCATTCAAACTGCCTAGGCTCCCACAAAGCCAGTACGTGCAAGTAGGATCAAAAACCCATTGCAATTGTGCTTGAATTCTCAGTATTCCTCATTGTCCGCTATGTTCAGCTAGTCCGGATTTATCCCATGCTTTTTCAGACCTAGGCCAGCTGGCCTTGGTGAGATCCCAATAGAACATCCCCATTATCTTAGTGTGTGGGTGCACCCCTCGTGGTCCTGAGTTCCTTGCTCGTGCTCCGTCTCCTTCTGCTCCTGATTTGGACCTTGAGATTTCTGTCCGGTGCTCCAATGTGGGTCTCTGTCTCTGTCTCCTTTCATCGCCTGATGAAGGTTAATATTCATGAGGATGCCTATGTATTTGTCTTTGGATTCACCTTATTTAGCTTCTCTAGGAACATGAATTATAGGCTCAATGTCCTTTATTTATGGCTAGAAACCAAATATGAGTGAGTACATCCCATGTTCCTCTTTTTGGGTCTGGCTTACCTCACTCAGGATAGTGTTTTCTATTTCCATCCATTTGTATGCAAAATTCAAGAAGGGACACTCACCCATTGCTGGTGGGAATGCAAACTTGTGCAACCACTCTGGAAAGCAGTGTTTCGGTTTCTCAGGAAATTCGGGATCAACCTACCCCTGGATCCAGCAATACCACTCTTGGGAATATACCCAAGAGAGGCCCTATCATACAACAAAAGTATATGCTCAACTATGTTCATGGCAGCATTGTTTGTAATAGCCAGAACCTGGAAACAACCTAGATGCCCTTCAACGGAAGAATGGATGAAGAAAGTATGGAATATATACATATTAGAGTATTACTCAGCAGTAAAAAACAAGGACTTCTTGAATTTTGCCAATAAATATTTTTAGAGCATTCATGGTCTGAGCAGGTAAAAGGCACTTCTCCCTTCCCTGTCTCCAGCGGGCTGAATCCTGAACCTGCCTCCCAACCATGCACACCTCAACCCCACTGCCGCCCTTCGAGTCACAGAGACCCACGGGGTGCAGGTGGTGCCCACAGTGGAAGGGCGGTTGAGGCTACCTACCTGTGTGCGGAGGTAACAATACTGACCACAGACGCCTCGGTGGGATTAAAGTCTTCCCCAAAGAGGAGCTCCTCACCACTGTCAAAGGCCCTGAGGGGACCCCTGTGCAGGAGGCCTGTTCTGTCTAAAGCTCCTACTGGGAAAGACTTCCCTGCCTCCCTACACAAGGGCTACTTCCTGACTAAGATCTTCTACCAAATGTCAGTGCCAATGGTGAAATCTGTGCTGGGGTGCTCACGAGGACTGGATGGCTGAGCTGGGCATCTGACACACACCGGTGACCATCAGGACCTGCTGATTCATCCTCACCCAGACTCTACGCTCAGCAAGGCAGCAGGCTGCCTGCTTTCTGGAGAACTATGAAGAGAACGCTGCCCCGTCCATCTGCTCACAGAGATCTGTGGGGGTGCGGGGGGCAGCAGCAGGGGGAGGGTTGAGACTACCTGGAAACTGGGCAGTGGGGCTACATCATCCTCCTTTCTCCCTCTGACCCCAAGGGTCCTGGGAGGAGCTGAGGGTCCCATGAAACAAAAGAGAGAAGAGAGTTATAGCTGCAGCCAAGAAGGTGGACAAGAGGCAGGCACTGAGATGAGTGTAGGGGGCTCTTCTCCCTCTCCTTCAGTTCTGGCCCCTCCCACTTTGTCTCTAAATTATTTAAATTATGGCTGCGGTGGGGCAGGAGGGGAAGAATCTGGATTTGGTTTTCTAAATGAAGTTGGAAAGGCAAAACAAACACACACACAAACAAAAAAGCCTGAAAACCTAAGTCCAATCCCCAGAACTCACAATGTGGAAGCCAAGAACAAAATGCATCAAGTTGTCATCTGACCTACACACACACACACACACACACACACACACACACACACACACACGAACACATGTTGTAAGCACATGCATAAACACACTATAGCAATGCATATACACACATGCTGTAGCACATGCATACACACATGCTATAGCACATGCATACACATGCTTTAAGCACATGCATATGCACATGCCGCAGCAATGCATATACACATGCTGCAGCACATGAATACACATGCATGCTGTAGCACATACATACACATGCTGTAGCACATGAATACACACATGCACTGTAGCACATGTATACACACGCGCTGTAGCACATGCATACACACAGAGAGACAAAAACATCTATAAATAAATGTGTTTTTTAATTTCATTAAGAAAGTATTCAACATTCAGAGCCATGGGAGAAGTACTTTGAGATCCCATCTCTTCCCTGTAGTCTGATGATGTTAGCAAGCTCTTTGGACTTTTTTGGGGGGCACCACCCAGCTCCCAAATGAGTCACACACAGAGGCTTATTCTTCATTATAAATGCCTGGCCTTAGCTTGGCTTGTTTCTTGCCAGCTTTTCTTAACTTAAATTATCCCATCCACCTTTTGCCTCTGGGCTTTTCCAGTTATCTTGTGTGAATCTTACTCTTACTCTGTGGATTACTGTGTGGCTGGACAGCTGGACCCTGATGTCCTCCTCCTTCCCTGGTCACTACCCTTCTCCTCCTTAATTTCTCCTTCTATTTATTCTCTCTGCCTGCCAGCCCTGCCTATCCTTGCTCCTGCCTTGCTACTGACCGTTCAGATCTTTATTAGACCATCAGGTGTTCTAGACAGGCAAAGAATCACAGCTTCACAGAGTTAAACAAATACAACATAAACAAAAGTAACACACCTTAACATATTCCCCAACACTTCCCCAGTCAGAATGGTTGTCATCAAGCAAACCACTCACCATTGCTGGTGAGGACGAGGGAAGAGTGTAAAGCTATTATGCAGCCACTGTGGGAACCAGCATGGAGACAGGGCAAGAAACTAAAAATATGGCTCTCCCACCGCTGGGCATCTGGAGAAAAGTGCATTTGTCCACTACAGAGATGTCGGTACTTGTGTGTTCACTGTCTCACTATTCACAACAGCCAGGAAACGGAGGCAGACTGAATGGTCATCAACAGGTGGATGAATAATGAAAATGTGGCACAAATACACAACAGAATTTTACTCAGCAGTTTTTAAAAAAAGAAATCTGCAGAAAAACAGATAGAACTGGGAAATGTTAAACGAGGTAATCCAGGCTCAAAAAGATGAACGCTACACAACCCTCTCATATGTCAATACACATATTGTTAAATATGTGTGTTTAGCTGAGGGAAATGCAGGTAGAGCCAGGATGCTAGAGAGGTCCATGAGATGGGGAAGCAGTCTTTAAGGTGACAGGGAGAGAATAAAAGGGTAGGGTGTGAAAGTGGACAGGAGATACTGGAGGCAAAGGATACTGCAGGGGAGGTAGGCAGGAGGGATGAGGGGAGGGTGGGGAAATCATCCAAAACGACGTGTGCAATGTCATAAGGAAAGCCATTCCTCTAGGAGCGAGATTTAAAAACAAAAGCCTTTCTTAGACAGAGATGATGGCACCCGATTATCATCCCCACACTCAAGAGTCTCAGGCAGGAAGACTACCATGAGTTTGGAGCCAGCGTGGAATGCAACAAATATCATACCAATCAAGACTTTGGATGGATAGACAGACAGACAGATAGATAGATATTTGGAAAGGTTTAAGTAAACCTCTATGTTAATTTAAATAAAAGAGTTGGCACAAATCAATATTAAGTATATAAAGAACATTAAGCTACAGTCAGTATCTACGAAGCTACGAAAGGAAACTGTAACTTTCTGGTACTACATCTAAGACACAGACAGGGCTGGAGAGGGCTCAGCAGCTAACAGCACTTGTTGCTCTTGCAGAGGATCCGGCTTTGGCTCACTACAGTCTGTAACACCAGTTTCAGTGGATCTGATATCTTCTTCTGGTCTCCGAGGACATTTGCTTGCGTGTGGTGAACACACACACACACAGACAAAACACATTTACACATAAAATAAAAACTAATTACTTAACAAATAAAAAAGTAAATTTGAGAACACCTAAGTGGATCATATTATTAATAATCAAAGCTGAATTGAGAACAAAGGGGAAATCAAATGAATTAATAATCAATCTTAAAACTTAGTTGTCAGTTCAGGACATGATAACAAGTATCCATAATCCCAGGACCTGGCAGGTGGAGGCAGGAGGATCAGGAATTCAAGGACTACCTTGGTTACTTAGCAGGTTCAAGGCCAGTGTAGACTACGTGAGACCTTGTATCAAAAAAGAAAAGAGAACACGACGGTGTCAGGAACTTGACACATGTTCTCTGTGTAAGTGACCTAAGTGGTTTTAGAGTTGGTCAGTTTACCAATTTTTAAAGAACACTGCACGGCCTTGGCTGTCCTGCAACTTGCTATGTAGATAAGCCTGGCCTCAAACTCATAAAAATCTGCCTGCCTCTTTTTTCTAAGTGTAGGGACATACACTGAGAACAGAAAGAAACCTCTTATTTGTTAAATATAAACAAGACCTCACAACAGTCTAAGTGTGATCGTTTGGGGAGGGATCCTTCACCCTTATAGTGACCTTTCTTTCTTTTTATTTGAGATTTATTGATTTATTTTTTATATTGTATGTGGTGGGGTGGGCTTGTGAGTGCAGATGCCCATGGGAGCCAGAGGAGGGCATCTGATCCCTTGGAGCCTGAGTTACAAGTGGCCATGAGCCACCTAGCCTGAGTGCTGGGAACCAAACCAGTCCTCTGCAACAGCAGTCCTCACTCTCAGCCAGGCTCTTGCTACTCAGCCCTGGCTGTCCTAAACTCACTCTGTAGACCAGGCTGTCCTGGAACTCACAGAGATCCACCGGCCTCTGCCTCCTGAGTGCTGGGATTAAAGGCATGTGTACACCTGGCTACAACATGTTTTGAATGAGGAGGTCACCGTTATTGGAATCATTAGTCTTCCAGAAATCTCTCCTTGAGAAATAGAAGAGAGACATCCTCCGGGCATCTAAGTCAGCAGGGTTGTTTTTGTTTTGCTTTGTTTTGTTTTGGGATGGGGGTGGGGGTATCAAACAAACTGAACTTTCTGAAGATAGTAGGTAGGTACCATAAAGGAGAAGGATAAAAGTGATCTCCAGGGCCTGGCTGCCTGAGAGAGTGACCAGTGCTATGTGACGGAGCTTCAGAATATCCCATGTGCATTAAACCCTTGGCAGCACATGAGATCACCCCTGGAGCCAGGCTTCCAGATGCCAGCTCATTACCCTGTTCACAGAGAACTGAGCGTCAGGACTCACTCACTCCCGTCCCCTCACACTGCTGTAAAGAACGGCGACCTCAACAGACAGCTCTGGAGCATGGTCTGCCGAGTCTACTTCAAAACTTCCAGCCTTATACTGGAGCTGCGCCGGAATCCCATGGGATTCCTGGAACTCCAGTCTGGCTGGGAAACTTTCAGAGAATTCTGAATACATCTCATGAGGAAGAGCTGTTTCCCAACTATGCTGTAAGTCTGGAGCAATTCTCAAAGACTTTCAAAAAGAAAAGACAGGGGAAGACAAAGGATTTGGGAGGCAGATTTTAAAAGCAATCAAAATAATTGACTCTATGAAAACAAGAACTATTTCCCTTTTTGATTTTTCCATAATAATATTAGACTTTCACTACTGACCTAAGTCTGAGGTTTGCTTTCCACAGTTAGTGCCTGTACAGCCATGGCAAATTCCCCTCTAGTCTTGGTTTCTGAATCTCCACAATGAAAATAATAACAGTTCTTTCCAGAGACATTGAAAATGAAATTCTCCATGTGCGTGTTTAACACTCATTGAATGTTAGCTATCATTACTGTCAAAAGCTGAGTAACCCTGGCAAACACACAGAAAAAGAAAAAGCAACTATAATCCCCCATCCATTTCAGAGCATATAATTCCAGTTGTTACAGGTGTGTTTTCAAAGAGCAAAAGGCTAGTGCTTTCTTTTTTTTTTTTTTTTTTTGGTTTTTCGAGACAGGGTTTCTCTGTGGTTTTGGAGCCTGTCCTGGAACTAGCTCTTGTAGACCAGGCTGGTCTCGAACTCACAGAGATCCGCCTGCCTCTGCCTCCCGAGTGCTGGGATTAAAGGCGTGCGCCACCACCGCCCAGCTCAAGGCTTGTGCTTTCTAATCCGTAAACTTGCTATTTAAATTTACCCCATACTCTGAGGATCTCCTATGTAACTCAATATTCAGTATGGTACAGTGTTTAAAGGCCACATAGTGTTCCTCCGGTGAGTCTACTTTTTGACAACTGTTGTAATCTGCTGGCCTGGTCTGTCACCCGGGTACCCAGTCCCTTCAAGAGACAAGCCCCTCCCACTCCCAACCTCCCCCTTCTGCCAAGGCAAGTGGATCTCCTACCTCCTCTCCATTCTCTCTCTCTGCCCTTCTGAAGAGGCAGCTTCTGCTTCTCTCCCTTCTCCCACCCTCCCCTTCCCTTTTTCTCCCCTTCCCTTTCACCTCCATAACCCACTAAATAAACTCTATACCCCAGCTGTCTCTGCATGACGTATCTATCTGTCTGTCTTCCCCTTGGCCTCAGGCCACCCACCAGAGGACCGGTGAGGCCTTGGGTAGCCAACTGCCGCCCCTCATGGGACAAGCCTCGGGTCCCACCTCTTCGTGAATGATAATGACAACCCCTTCTCTCTTCTCTCAATATGCAGGTTTCTAACCCATGTGCCTTGGCCAGATGGTGGCTGACTTTCTCTTGGCCGTTTGGAGATATGGCCTCCACCTCACAATCCATCACACTCACCCTGAGGTCAGGGACCCTTCTGTGGTCTGCTGACATCTCCAGAATCTCACCGGAAAACGCAAAGCCTACTCCGAGGCCACTTAGTCAGACTTTGCTGCTGGATGCCAGGCAGACAACCCTGTTTAACTAGATTCATTCCACAAGGTGCGGAAGGGAACATTGCCAGAGGGCAGTTTCCTCCAAACAGCAGAAGGTTGACTTCCAGGGCTTTAGGACATGATTAGAAATTCCCAGGAAGAGGAAGAAACAAAAGATTCTTATGGGGTGCATTGTTTTTCTAAGCAATGGGGCCACACAAGTTCAACACTTAGGACCTGCACTTAAATGAAGGCCTACTGACAAAGCCTTACTAATTCATACAAATGTGAGCTGTCAAACTGGGCAGAAGTGAGTTAGAGCCTTTTTAAAATAAGCCCTCCCCCATTTTCAGTGAATTCAAGTTTTAAATCCTTTTTATGTTTTATTTATTCTTTCACAATGTCATACATATGTAAAATGTACTTTGATCATCTCCCTCCCATTGTCCTCTTATCCCTTTCTCCCTCTCCAGCTGTGTGTGTGTGTGTGTGTGTGTGTGTGTGTTCCACTTCACTTTATTAGGATTGCTTGTTCTAGCATGGGTGGGGGTTAAATACTCCAGCAAGGGCAACTTACCAATAGCTATATCACTAGGAATATCCCCTAGAAACTCCTCAGGGAAGGGTGGGGCCTTATGAGCCCCTCCCCATTCATGACGGACAGCAGGCGGGCCCCATTTTGTGGCTTTGAGTTCATGGGGCATCATCCATACCATGCTGAAAAGAATAGGTTTCCTTAGGGTGCCTTCCCATACTTCACTTCTTCCACTCTATTTGCCTTCTCCGCCATGTTCCCTGAGACTTGCAGGGGAGGATGCAGATGGCTAACCAACAGTCTCTTATTCTCAAGACTAAATGCCGGTACGATTTTCCCCATTACCATGGTCTTTAAATCTTTATTTCTCCCCTGACCTGCTTTAAAAGGTTGTTTGCAACATGTGTTATGGTCTCATTATTGTTTGTAGAGAAAGAGAATAGTTTTCCAGAAGCTTGTCTTCCTTAAGGGCTAGCTGAGGGATCTGAGTTCGGATCCCCATGCACTCACATAGAACATTCAACTTGGCCAAAACGAGGCATGCCTGAGCAGAGACAGGGTGATGCTGGTGTTTGCCAGTCTGTTGGAGAAAACAGTGAGCTCCAGGTTCAGTGAGAGACTCTGTCTCATGGGAATAACATCCTCCCCCGCCATCCATAGATGCATGCACACATGCATACACAACACACACATAAACACACCTTCAAGAAACCAACAGAAGTATGTGTTTCTCACATACGGTGAAGCGCAGCATTCCCCTGCAGTTCCTCCCACACAACAAAGTTTTGATGAAGCCCTGGCTGCTTCCAACAGCTCTGATTCTGAGCCGGTGAGGCAGACAGTCAAAATCACTCAATCCCTAACACACAAACAACGAACGACAACAAAAACTACCCCCAAATCCATCTGCGTAGTTCCAGGAAAGACTTGAGAGGCTCTCTGGAAGCAGCCCTAGAACCAAGCCCATCATGGAAACATTGATTCAGCCATAATAGAACCCGACCTAAAAACCACACAAATGAACTAAACAGCTCTTCCTCCCAATCAAAACGCAGCTAAAGCCGCAGCCTCAGGGCTAGAAACTAGCGCTGTGTTTTATTTTGTTTGTGGTCCTTCTCATTTTAGCCTCTTCCATTCTTTCGCTTGTTTGCACAACTGCAGACCAACAGCCTTCCTGCCCAAGCACATCAGGCAAATTAAAACCTCTAGCCTGGGAGAGGCTGTAATAGCTGGGTTAGAGCAGTCAAAAAAAGAAGAAGAAAAAGCTTCACTAACAGTTAGTGGAGACTGAAGTCCTCACTTTGAGAAGACCAGCTTCTGCACGGTATGTTTTATTTACTGTTCGCTGCTTTTTTTGCTGCTTGTTTGTTTGTTTTTTTTCCTTTCTGTGGCGGCAGTGGAGGGGGAATGGCATGCGCCCCGGTGCGTGGGTTGAATATGGAGAACAATGTGAGGGAGTGGGTTTTCTCCTTGCAATGTCTGGGGTTCCCAGCAATCCAACTCAAGTTGTCAAGGCTTAGCAGCAATCACCTTTACTTCCTGAGTCATCTAACTGGTCCTGAACACATTTTTTTGGCTAGCATTCTATGTTGTATTATAAGTTTTGCAGTCTAATTAGATTAACTATCATTGTTGGGGGGGGGTATACAGTTGGGAAGAAAGGAGACATAAGATAGACAATTAGATACCCAGGATGGGTGCTACCGAACCATACATATAGTAGAGTCTTAAAGGGAATCTATTTTCGTTCGCACCTGCACCCACAGGGTTCACATGCCTAATCCGGGCACAAGACATTGCTGCAACAAACCCTAGGGCAGAGTGTTCTGACGCCTGTGTGTGGACCCCTTGGCCTGGCTGGCTTGGCCTGGCTGGTCATCTCAGAGGAAAAGAGGGATGGAAGCGAACCCAGCGGTGAGGACAGGACCACCAAGAACAGGAGCCTGGAAGACTGTGGGATGGGGTTGGAAGTATGGTAGACGTGGGGATCCTGAGTTCCAAGGGAGCTCTTGCGGGACAGGGTCTGGTGCCCAGGTCTGGGTGAACCAAGCATGGGTTCCTACAGTCCCCGCCCCGTCCTGCCTGCCCGGGAACCTGGCTGTTCGGTGCAGCTGAACTTTTCTTTCTTTGCAGTTATGCCCAGGGCAGAGAGAAGTCTGCGGGGGCCCAGCCCTTTGCGGGCCCTGGAAGTGTCCAGGAGGGAAAACCCCGGAGAAGTCCTCTGTCCCCGCCCAAAACTCGAGCGAGCTGGGGCGACCCCACCCTGGAGAGGGGCTCTCGCCAAGCCTCCTCCGCCCGGTCCCTGGGGCTGATCACTCACGGGCAGCGCTGCTGGTGCTCCGACTCTGGCCGCGGCCATCCACACAGGGAAGAAGAGAGGGGAGGAAGGGGAGGGAGGAGGGGAGAGAGGAGGGGAAGGAGGGCCCTGGCGACTGCGCGGGGCGGGGGGGGGGGGTTTGTCGCGCGGGCATTCCTTTAGTCCCCGCCCCTCTTCCCTGCGGGATCTTCCCTTTTTTTCTCCTTTCTCCACCCTGGATCCCCCAAAGTTTTTCTGCTGTGAGTTTGAACACTTGCTTCTCTCCCCAAGCCAGCTGTTCCGGGCAAGTCTGTACTCCCCAAAGAAAGAGACGTAGCTTCACCCGAAGAAGTCGGAAAGGGGGTCACCAGATTATTCTGGAAGCCGCCTCTTTTCCTTTCAAAGTGGAACCAGTCGGGTCTACAGCGAAGGATGGATAGTCATGCTAGGGAGGAAAAAAAAGCCTCCTTCCTGGGTGAAATCCACACTCAGAGAAGGCCAGGCGAGTGAGTGAAGGGCTACGCTGTGTGCCGAAGGCAGGAATCTGCAGCGCTTCCTAAGTGCTTCCTGAAGAGTACGTGAGAGAGGAGAAAGGAAAGACCTCCTCCTCCCCAGGGTTTCCAGAACAGTACTTCTCCTTGCCGGTCCACAGGTGACTCTCAGCACATCTTGGTCTCTTTCTCAAGTGAGACCGAACTAGTCACAAAAAAAAAAAAAAAACGGGAGTGGGATGCCCCTTTTCCTGGAAGGACGCCGCCGAATCCCAGAATGGAGTCTTGAGTTGGATTAGCTAGGATGTGAGGGAAGAGGACATTCCGGGCCCGATGGTTTGGAATATTTGGGAGAGGTGGGAAATGATGCATTGGACTGTGAATATAAAAAGAAATCACGAAGGTTTTCACGCAGAGCATTCCCATTCGTTTCGGCATTCCCCAGGATGGACACTCAGTGGGGCACCAGGTGAATTCCTGTACTCACAATGGCAGTTGAGAAATAATGGTTTAGTGGTCTGCACGATGAACTGCCCGGGAAGAGAACTCGTGCCTGAGTTAGGTGGGTAGGTATAGTTCAGCCTGAGTGCTGGGCTGCCAGGTGGGGGAAGCTGGGAACCCTGGTGGAGCCTTCCCCTGAATTCACAGGTCAGTGGGATTCATCTTTAAAGCACCTTTCCCAGTGTCATCTTCGTGACCTTGAAAAACCTGGTAAAATAGAAAAGATATTCAAATAGTCTGTCCAGCCACCAGGATCCAGGGAGGAAAAGGAGCTCCAGAGAGGGCACAGGTGTGTCTGATGCCACACAGTTGGACACACATGTTATTCTCTGGTAAGATTTCTAAGTGTGTTTATGCTTAGAGCATAATGCAATGGAAATAAACTAACAGAAGGAATGTCCCTCACCTCCCCATTTTCTCTCACTACCATCCCAGTAATGGCCAAGATCTGAGGTTCAGCCAGTGAGCTCCCAGAACATAGGAAGTGAAAACCTGGTAACTTTGGTGGGGATGGATTTCCCTATGGAAGCAGACAGGAGCTGATCAACCTTCTGGTAAGAAGGTGAGGGGAGTGAAGAGCAAAAAGGACAGAGGAAAGGAGAGAAAGAAAGGAGGAAAAAAATGGGTCTGGCTAAGCATGGCGCAACGATGCCTGCCTACCATGCAAAGCCTGGCATTTGATTGCCAGCACAATGTTGTGTGTGTGGGTATGTGCTTGTGAATGTGTTCAGAAGGCCAGAGAGGAGCAGCAGATCCTCTGGAGATGGAGTTACAAGCAGTTCTGAGCTTCTCAGAATGGGTGCTGGGAACCAAACTCTGGTCCTCTATCAGGGCAACACCGTGCTCTTAACCGTGGGGCCCTCTCTCTAGTCCAGAGCACCAAATAAGATAAATGACAAGTAGGTAGACATACAGACAGATAGATAGACAATAGATAGAAAGATGGATAGATATTAATAGATATCGATAGAGATAGTAGATGGTAGGTGATAGATGGATAGAGATAGATGACAGATAGATGATAGATAGATAGATGATATAGAGAGATAAATAGATGATAGATAAGTATAGAGAGATAGATGATAGATAGATAGATAGATAGATAGATGATAGATATAGAGATAAATAGATGATAGATAGATTTAGAGATAGAGAGATAGATAGAGAGATAGATAGATGATAGGTAAATAGAGATAGAAGATAGATGATATATTTAAAAATAAAGTCGGTGGCTGAGTTATGCTGTTGCTGTGCCTTGTTCTACCTCTAGCTTCCCAGGAGGCCAGCCCATCTCAGAAATGGCACAGCTAACTGAAGAGAAGAAGCATACAGAAATCAACACACATGCAGAAGTCACTACCACTACAGCGACTTTCAGAGTGCACCTTTTTACTTTCGCCGTCTTTGAGATAAGCAATATTGCTCTGGTTAGTGGGGTGGGGAGCTCAACTGGCGAAAGAATAGCATGGAAAACCTGACGCTTCTCTAGGGAGCAGACGGGCGTGGACTTTTCTAAAGACTTCTACAGTTCGCTGGCACCTGCTTTATCTCTTAACCAGGGACGCTCCTTCCCTTCTGTGATCCGCGCTGCTCTGGAGCTTGCCACTTTCCTCAACACAGATCTCTTTCTCCTAACTCCAGCACATATTTCCATGGGAGCCTCTCTGGCAGGGTCCTTTCTGTAATCAAATCTGGTGGCAAACAGCTTAGCCTATCCTCAGCTAAGCCACCACAGCCATGTCACCAGCTGGGGACCTCATTCCAGCTCCTTTTCCCTGCTGTACAAAACAGACCCTCAGAGAACATACTTCTCAACTTTTCAAATAACATTATTTTTTTTTTTTTTTTTTTTGGTTTTTCGAGACAGGTTTCTCTGTGGCTTTGGAGCCTGTCCTGGAACTAGCTCTTGTAGACCAGGCTGGTCTCGAACTCACAGAGATCCGCCTGCCTCTGCCTCCCGAGTGCTGGGATTAAAGGCGTGCGCCACCACCGCCCGGCTTTTCAAATAACATTTATTTTTATTTTAAGTGCATTAGCATTTTGCCTACATGTATGTCTGCGTGAGAGTGTCAGACCTTGGAGTTACAGACAGTTGCGAGCCATCATGTGGATGCTGGGAATTGAACTCACGTCCTCTGGAAGAGCAGCCGGTGCTCTTAACTGCTGAGTCATTTCTCCTGCCCCCACCCGTCTCAATTTTATTCAGAGCTCCCCCCCCCATACTCCACCTCCCAAACTTTTCATGGACCCACTAAGAACTTCTTATGAGATTCCTGAATTCACACAGCAGTGGGATTCTGTTTTAAACACTTCTGGTATTGTCTTTGTGACCTTGGAAAGCCTAGTAAATGGAAAAGATATTGAAATAGTTTGTCCAGCCACTGGAATTCAAAGAATTCAGGATTCAGTATCACAAGAAGATCTTCAAGGTTTTTGAAATAGGACCTGGGGAAAACTCAGCTACCTTAGAATTCTTCAAATCCAAGTCAGCTGAAGCTGTTAGGATCAATAGACCTTCAAGAGGAGGGCCAGGCTAGTCTCAAATGGTTAACGAGAACACTATTTCTCCCAAACTTCACAGCCATAGTCTCTGTTTGGATGACAAGAACCGTTCAGGACAAAGTGATAGCTGTGGAGGAAATGTATTAGAGAAGAAAGAACTTGGTACACAGACATTTTACACTCACGAAATGTTCTGAGCCGACCCAAGCTACTGCTATGTCCTTTCCTGAGGAAATGCAGCTGTGCTTTGGATGGAAATTTCCTGAGCTAAAAAGCCTACATCTTCAACAGAGAATGCCAACCAAAAGCAATCGATTCTAACCAGGCAGCCATTGTCAGTCTTTTAGCATAAAGATGACACTTCTGGTATGGTTTGAGCTATCCTGACTGCTGGCTACAGCTGGTTCGTGGCTCAGTGCCTGGGACTATCTATCTATTGCCTGCTTTCTGTGTAGAAGATACCCTGCTATGCAGCAAACATCAGTCTAAGGAGTGATTCCTGCTTCAAGTTCCTGCAGGGGTAGAGGTCGATGTCATACATTAAAACACAATGTGAAAATTGTCCCTTTAACCCAACTAAGGAGGTGACCTAGGTAGGAAAGACTGAAATGACGCAATGCCTACAGAACTCAGGAGACTGAGGAAGGAAGATCATGAAGTCAAGGTCTAGCAAGAAGGAAGGAACAGTCAGGGAAATGGAGGGAGGGAGAGAGGCCAAGGGAGAATATTCTTCAGTATTTGAACAGGGTATGACTGACTTTCTGTTGACTGGATTATGCTGTTTCTATTCTAGGGCCCAGAGATTTCCCTTCTGGGCCATCCCACCGTACTCCCTGGTGCTTAGAAAAGCAGTGGAGTTCAGGAGTAATTGAAGACCCCAGTAAAACCAACACTACGGTTCCAACTGGCGAGTTGCCTTTGGAGGCCCCTCCACTTTAGGCTCCAGCATGCTTTCTCTGCTGAGTCTGTTCACAGAACGTTGGTCAAAGATTTGGAAGAACAGAGCTGCCCTTGCCAGCTAGCCTCCTAATTTGGAGCTAATTACTGAACTGCTCAGAAATGTGAGGCAGAGGAATGCGCTTGCTGACTGCCTTCCCATTCATCACCATGGTATCTGAGGACGTGGCTCTCGGCCGAGAACAGGAACTTCCTCTGCAAACACAGAACAGACAGCCCTTGTTGGTCTGGATCTCAGATGTTTCTCACTATCATCTGCCATTGTCTATGGTTCTCTTCTTGTTAAAGTTATGGAGAATGTTTAGGACTTTGAAGGCCAGGGAGGGCTGAGCAGGTAAGAGCACCCATTGCTCTTGTAGAGGACCCTGGTTCAATTCCCAGCACTGACATGGTTACAACCACCTACAACTCCAGTTCCAGGAAACTGCCTCTACTCTGACATCCGTGACCATCACACATGCGCATGGCACACATACATGCATGCAGACTAACACACATGCACATAGAATCAAATAAGTATTAAAAATACTATTTTTAAAGACCGGGGTCAACCTCAAGAGATAACGATGCATAAAACAGATCTATAAACTGTACCTTTTCTCTCTGGGCATTTTTACCATGGAGAAGGCTTTCCATCGACTGAAGAAAGCTTTGATTGCAACTCAATCTGTGCCTTTCAGCTAGTCGGTTCCGCTTGTTTTAACTTATTTGCAAACACTCTGACTTTTTGGTTGTTTGCCGTTTTCTAACAGTGCTAAGTTACCTCTGTCTTGCAGTGACCAGATAGTTGGCAGAAAAAACTCAATGGAGGAAAGTTTTATTTTCGTCAGTGGGTTTGGAGAGATGTCAGTCCATCCCAGAAGGGGAGGTCTGGCAGTGGTAATACATGCCAGGGTTGTTCATTTCTTTGTGGTTCAGGAAGAACAGACTGGACTGTGGGGGTCAACCCCCGTGACCCACTTCTACCAGGTAGGCCTTACATCTGAAGACTCTACAGCCTTCAAAATGGTGCATGAGATGGGCGCTGAGCAACCAAAGCATGAGCCTGTGAGGGATGTCTCCTCAGATATAAATGGCGACAATGGACCAGGGCCTTAGAAGCAGTCATGTTAATGGTCATGCCAGTTTACCCAACAGTGTCTAACCATCACAGCAAAAGCAACAGCTCTGCCTGGAGAATGGAAACTTCCTCTTTGGACACAGAACTATCCCTCATCAGAGTGGCTCTCACATGCCTTCCCAGACATTATCTGCCAACGATGATATGTTCATGTTAAATCCCATTTTATATGACAATCCAGTTTATCAGCTTTAGAAGCCAGCAGCACTGCATCTGACAACTTAATTGAGGGTAACATTGACAAACGACATGACAAGACACATATTTGTCAGTCTCTCAAGCTGTGCCTGAAGGCTCGTCTCCATGCTTCTGGCTGCTTTCTGTGTGTATGGTGCCTCCAGGCACTAGGAGCCATGCAAAGGCCTTCCCTTTCCCATTAGACAATCTTTTTTCCATTTGAAATTTCTCATCACATAATTTATCTTTTATTAAAACATATGTGAGCATTAGATAATTAGATAATTACTTTTCTAAAATTACTTCTTTTTTTCTGTGTGTGTCTGTGTGTTTGTACAAATGAATATGATGTTCACAAAAACCAGAAGATGATGTCAGAGCCCCTGGAGCTGAAGTTACAGGTGGTGAGCCACTTCATGTGGGTGCTGGGGCTACAATTTCAGTTTTCTACAAAAGCAGGTACCCTTAATCATTGAGCCATCTCTCCTGCCCAATGAATAAGTTAAAATGTTAAAAACTAAATCTTTATTAAGAGATTATGTTCTTCATCTATTTCCTAGTTTCCCAAATTTGCAACAATATGCATGTAATATATAATCAAGAAAAGGTAGGAAATGTCATTTTAATAAGTTCTCCAGAAAACAAGTGGTCTTAGGGTTTTTATTGCTGTGGAGAGACACCATGGCCACAGCAACTCTTATAAAGGAAAACATTTAACTGGGGCTGGCTTACAGTTCAGAGCTTCAGTCCACTGTCATCATGGCATCATGGAGGCAGATGTGATACTGGAGTAGGAGCTGGGAGTCCTACATCTTGCAAGCAAGAGGAAGTTAACTGAGACACTGGGCAGTATCCTGAGCATGGGAAACCTCAAAGCCCACCCCCACAGTGACACACTTCCTCTAAGAAGGCCATACCCACTCAACAAAGCCTCACTTCCTAATAGTGCCGCTCCCTATGAGGTTATGGGGACCAATCACATTCAAACTAGCACACAAGTCTTTATGCTGTTGCGTTTGTGGCTTTCGGTACACACGCACCTCAGTCACTATCTGAGTCTCCACTGCCGAGACCGGAAATCTCCTCTCAGTTTTCATTGCCCGTGCCATGAGAGGCCTATGCAGTGGAGAGGACATTTCTGAGAGGAGGCGTAGGTGGTAAGTAGAGGGCTGTCATGAGAAGGCTTCCCGAACTGAGAGAGGGTGAGAGACCGTGACTGCCCAGGACGCGGCAATCCTCCAGCCCAGGGAGCAACCAGGACAGCCCCCAGTGAGTCCGAGGCCTCAAGAGAGACCTGTTTCCCTGACATGGTGTCTCACATGTTGCCTGGTGTAGCCTCAAAGGCTCCTCTACCTGAGCTCCCCAGCAGCTGGGACTCATAGCCGACTTGGGGTTTCTTGAAGATGTCCTGGCTGAATTCCCAACCAAATTTGGCTTCAGTGAAAGGAGAATTATACTTCCAGGGAAAAGTTCAGGAATGAACAAATGGCACCCACTAAATACATGTTTTAAAGGTCATCAGAGCAAACAGAGATGTCATACATTATGTGGCTTGGCTACCACGTGCATCTGAACAGTCACAGGGAAGTTTATATTGAATGTCAACACGATCAAAAGGTGAAGCAAAAAATTTAAAGTGGAAGGGTTTTCTCTCTGCAGAGTGGGAGGAGGACTGGGGACAGTTTTTTTGTTTGTTTTCCATCAGGAACATGTATGTTACAACAGCCTGACTCACACTGAGGCTCATAGCTTTGATTAAAGCATAGACAATTTGGGGGCTGGAGAGAAATGGCTCAGCAGTTAAAAACACATACTGCTCTTGCAGAGGACTGGAGTTCAGTTCCCAGACCTATGTCATGCAATTCATGGAGCCTGTGACTTGGTTCCAGGAGACCCAATGCCTCTAGCCTCCTCCACTTATGTGTACCCTATCATACACACAAAGACATACACATAATTAAGAATAATTAAAAAATTAAGAAATGAAACACAGAGAAGTTGAAGGGAAAAAGCCTCTATGTATTAGTGTTTCTTAATTTGAGACAATCTCAGAACAGGATGAGAGAGTTCATGATTATATCACCGCTATGTTGCAACGCAGCTCTCCAGACAGTTGATGTAGCTGTTTGTACCCCCTCCCCCCACACACTGTGTGCAGTACCTGAGCACACCCTCCCTGCACTAATCGATCATGATGACTAATGAATAAGACAGGTTCAGAAACCAGTGCTAACCATACTCACCGACACACGTGTAGAACTGAAGCATTCAGATGAAATAACCCAGTGTCTTAGACTTACCTTAAACACTCCAAGAAAAAAAAAAGTGTGTGCAACAGGGTAAGCAAGCTTACCAAAGTATTTCTGATAACTGACAGGGACAAGAATCTGTTCTCTCCACATCTGTGTACATCTTGAAACTCTCATTATAAATGAGCGATGACAACAAGTTAGTGGCACAAATACACTAGACTTGTTGGCAAGGTCTGTATAGGCGAGAAGTCGGGGCTAGAGAGATGGCTCAGTGGTTAAGATCACTCTTGCAGAGGACCCAGGCCCAGCTCCCAGAACCCACATGACAGCTTGCAACAGCGTGACTCGAGTTCCAAGTGATCCAATGTCTTCTTTTGGCCTCTCCAGGTACCAGGCACACATGCAGTACATGTACATACATGTAGACAAAGCAATCATACACACAAAAAATAGGTAATGTTTTTATGTCAAAGGAGAAAAATAATCACGCCAAGGACTGGAGAGACAATGGCAGTTAGGAGCATCTGCTGCTCTTGCAAAGGACCTGAGTCCGGGTTCCACCCATTGGTCGCTCACAGCTACTGAGAGCTCCAGCCCCAGGAGGTGCTATACCTCCAGCCTCTGCAGGCACCTGCTCTCCTGTGTACACACACACACCTACATAACTTTTAAAAATAAAACCTTTTAAAAATAAAAATATATATCAAGGGCAAATATTATATCTGGCCTTTAAATGAATCTGAGAAGCTAACTAGCTAAAAACTTTACAGGCTTTTGAATGAAGGTATGAAAGAGGAGGCAGGATGAAGTAATGGAGTTACTGAGAAATGTCATAGTTTACCTCCCAGAAACAGCACCTGGAGCGGAATGCCCATCCAAAAGCCCTCCTGAGGAGCGGGCTCAGGGGTGCACTCGTGTGGCTGTGGCCAGGTTGCGTCGGCCCTCTAAGCCTTAGTTTCTATCCGGGAGACAATGACAAGCCACCAAGCACAAAACATCTGCTTGCGGTCTTGGGAGTGGGGTGCAGGGACAGGCACCCAGGGGTTTGCACTGAAATGGCACGTGTCTAGGAGAGACCAGGGGTCTCTGCTTGAAAGGTGGGTGCCCCCAAAACTCAAGGGCCTTCTAGAGGCCCGACTGTCCGAGAGCTCAACTAGAAAGTTTATCTCTAGGTCAGTGGGACTGGATGCGTTTGAAGCTCCTTTATCACATTGTCACAGACAGCCTGCAAGGTTCGTGTGGGTAGGAATTTATTGACATGAATTTCCTTGAGCAATTATTCTAACACAGAGAGTGCTGTACAGCTGCAGACACGACAGCAAACCCATGGGATGCGAAGGATGGGAAGCTCATCACCTCCGAGGAATGGAGAGAAGGGGGAGGAGGGAGGGGGAGATGGGGAGGAAGGGGAGGGAAGGGAGAGAATCTTTTAAAAAGAATCTGAGACATCTTTCAATTTTCAATTATAAGAAGAAATGACAATACAGGATGTAATGACATCTGACAATTTAAGCATTTTATCCAGAAACATATATCTATTCCACAAATACAAGATCCATTGCCATATAATCAAGCTTGAAAATATACAAAATGTTTGTTGTTCTTACATAATGAAATTAGGTCCTAATTTCAAAAAGTGCACAGTAAAAACAGCATAAGGAGACCACAATATCCATGGTTATGTCTATTGTTTTCCATTTGACTGTCAACACCAAATTCTGTATTTGCCTTGATGTTTACAAATATACTTCAAATGTCTCAAGGTCACGGACAACACTGGCTAATTTACTAGGTCCAACCGCACTTCAGCTTCCCAGAGGCCGCCAGCACTGGTTGCGGGGTCTGACCCCGAGACTCTTGGCAGCAGCTGCAGCCGGTCTGGAGGGAACAGTCACTGACGAGCTCTTCGTCAACTATCGACTCCTGTTCTTCTTAGAATTTCCCTGTGCAAGGAACAACAGCCACCATCAGAACACAAGCTTCATGAAAAGCGTTCACAGCTTATAAAACAGGCTGTCTGGGAGCCATGCTGTCCCGCAGAACACTCCGGCTTCCCATGTGGACAGCAGCTGAGAGAACCTGCAGGTCAGCTTTTCTTCAGTGACCACAAAGCTGCTGTTACTTTGACTTTCCCTTTTCCCAAATTCCATGGATATGGATCCAACCCCTCTCAGGGCCAATGGTGGATAATAAAGAAAGCCAGCGACACCCAGTTTACCAAATTCCTTTTCTTATGCGATTTCATGAAGCAAACAGTTTTAGCTCCAATGTGTTTTTCTGTTGTTTAAATAAACAGGTTTGACAGCAGTGGCTCTCAACTTCCCTAATGCTGTGACCCTTTAAGGCAATTCCTCATGTTGTGGCGACCCCAACCATACAATTATTTTCATTGCTGCTTCATAACTGTAATTCTGCAACTGCTATGATATAACTGGAAGTATATTGGCTGGTCGTCATCACAGAGATGGCCCAGACAAGTGCCAGGAACCCTCTCTACACAGTGAGAAGTCGATGGCTACCCTGAAATGATGCTGGGGAGGGTTGTGTAGTGCAGACTCCAGTGTGGCAACCCAGAATGTTCTCTGGGGGAATCTCGCCAAGCAAAGAATTGGTCTGCTCCACCAGTGCAATTCTGCAGCCACACTCTACAGCCTCTTCAGCTCATGGATGGGTGATAAAGGCCTGGCTTCCAGAAGTGCTCCGACCATCTGAGATGACACATGGAACTGAGCACCCGGTGTCGTGAAGCTGACATTCACTAACAGAGACGTGGTGTGCCATATATGGAGATGCATGCCTACCTAAGCACATTACTCAGTATCTATAGACTGGCTCGGACAGAGACCCCCCGAGAAACAGAGTCAACAGCAATCCTAGAGATAAAATGGTTAGCATCCCTAGGTTATATGGGCAGTTACGCGAAGAAAGGACTCCATTCCACTCCTGGGCATATACCCAAAGGTCATTTCCTACTGCAGAGACTTCTGCACATCCACATGAATTTCTGCTCTACTCAGAATAGCAAGGGAATAGAACCAGCCTCGATGCCAACCAACTGATAAAGAGGTGGGAGACAGATGATATGCAATATTATTCAGCTGTAAAGAAAAATGAGATTTGCAGGAAAATGGACAGACTCAGGAAGCATAACATTAACAGAGGTGACCTAAGCTGAAAAGGAAGAAGCGCATGCTCCCTCTCATATACGGACACTAGCCTCTAATATATGGATACATGGAAACAGGTCTAAGTGTCGATCTGGTACAACACTTAGGAAAGAAATCAAGAGAGGGCAATGTGAGGACAGAGTGCAGGCTGGGGACACACGAGCCAGGAAAGAGGATATTAGGCTAATTTTGTTGTGCTTGCTGTTGTTTTTGCCAGTTTCTACTCTGTTTCTTCTTTCTGTGTGGTAGATAACTGAATTAAAATGCAGTAGATAAGCCGGGCGGTGGTGGCGCACGCCTTTAATCCCAGCACTCGGGAGGCAGAGGCAGGCAGATCGCTGTGAGTTCGAGGCCAGGCCAGCCTGGTCTACAAGAGCTAGTTCCAGGACAGGCTCCAAAAAATCACAGAGAAACCCTGTCTCGAAAAACCAAAAACAAAAAAAAAAAATGCAGTAGATACTGAAAGAATAAAACCCCAAGTCAAGTCTACAGTCTCAAACTGCAGCTCACTGAGAGGCCAGCGTTTGGGACTGATAAGTGTCTCAGTGGCTTCCTTAAGCTGTGTGAGGTTTTACTTGTGGATTAACGAGAATAAATGATTTTACTGAATGAAACAATTTGCTAAGGGTTCTACAAATAGTGTGAGGATCTTCTACAGACAGAGCATGCTCCCCTCCTAAGGCCATCTGCTGGTCCCCCTCACTCACGCACAAAAGCATAAATGTCAAAAGGCAGCAGGTCAAACCGCCGCTTAGACTAAGCCAAAGAAACCATTTTTCTTTCTGGACAGGGAAATGAGGCGCAGGACGGTGACTCACAAGTACATACTCTCACCCTTGCTCTTGAAACACCACAGTGACGTGTCTTCTACCAGCTGCATCAGCCATTCCCACTCCCTGCCCTGCACACACCTTACTGGACATCTTCAGCGTGTCGATCTCTTCCCTCTGCTTGGACAGTGTCTCGTTCATGCTGCACAGGTGGTCACTCATCATGCTTAACTGATCCTCGTAGCTCCTCTTGGTGGTCGTCAGCTCATCCTAAGAGCAGGGGAAGGAGAAGGCCTGTCAAAGTTACTTCTTTATTACAAACATCTGGAGAGCAGCCTAGCTGATTAGTTCACACAAAGGTAAGGCACAGGTTGAACTGAAAAGAAATGGGGAAATGTATCAGCCTTCAAAGAATGCGTTCATAACTTATTTGGGAAAACTTACGGGCTGGAGAGCTATCTTAGCTTGTTAAGTGTTTGCTTTGCAAGCATGAGGCCCCAAGTGCCCGAGAAACTGGGCCTGTGCGGCACACTAGGAATCGCAGTGCTGGGGAGGAGACAGATCGCTGGACTCACTGATGAGCTAGCCAGTCTACTTAGCAAGTCTGAATACAGGCATGCTTGCACAAATGTTCCTGCATGTCCAAAATATAAGCATTCCCTCCTTGGCTGGGTACAGGACTGTCAAAAGCCTGAGATGAATTGATGCTTCCAAACCACCCCGGGTTTTCAAAGGCTCTGCATAGACCTGGCCTTCTGCTCCTTCCCAGGAGGACACCTTCTTGCCTGCACTTCAAGCTCTCCCCAGCCTCTTCAATGTCTCCTAGGTAATCTGAGAAGTTGATCTGAAACACGGACCACTGTGTTCCTGGGTTTTCCTGTGTCTCTCTCATGTTGACACCAACAAGTGCTTCCTGGAAGGCGATGTCAGAAACTGGAATTTGATTGTCTGCTTATGTATTTGTATATACATACTGAAGCAGGATCTCACTATGTGTTCCTGGCTGCCCTGGAACCCAGACTGTAGACCAGGTTGGCCTCAGAGATCCACCTGCCTCTTCCTCCCAAGTGCTAGGATTAAAGGCGTGTGCCACCATGTCTAGCAAAAACGAGGGTATGAAACCCAGCAGTGAGGAAGGAGGAATGGTTTGCAGCCGCCCTCTTAGGTTTATTTAGGTCAGTTTCTGAAACAAGACAGAATAATGTGGGCAAAACAAGCCTGCAGCCAGTCATGACAAGGAAGAAGAGAAAGAAGGATTATGGGTGAGTGAAAATAAACAAATGCAGACTACAGCAGAATTTGAAATTCAAATCAGAAACAAGTAAGATGACCACTCTTTGCCTAGTGTAAGTAATGCATGCCTTTCAGGTGAGTTAGACATGAACTGCAGAACGGCGTGTTTAAGGCCGGCGATCACTTCCCAAGGGAAGGCACTGGTGCAGAGGTCACCTTCAGGAACCCACCTGCAGCCTGCTGCTGCTCTGACTGGCTAGCTTCAGCTCCTCGGTCAGCGTCTCCTTGCACTTCTCCGCCAGGGCTAGTCTCTTCGAGAGCGCTCGGCACTGTACAATAAAGCATCAGACTTTATCCTGGGAAGGTTAGTAGGTTATAGTCACCAAAGCCAAAGGCCATCATCCATTCCAAAACTCTCTACTGAACATGTGCCGGAGAAGATGAAGCCACACCCTCTTGTTTTAATAAGGTAAAAAAGGCCAGCAGTCCAAGTTCATCAGTGTTCTCAGCTGCAGTGACTACAAAGCACACGAGAACATTCTCTATTTACACAGGATCCATTTATACTCCTGTGGATAGAGGACACTGGTTATCTCAAAAGTGATCACAGGTTGCCAACCAGGGGCCCTATCTGGGATTTGGGTTTAAAGTTATTCTGTAGAGACCCCAATGCAGGAAGGAACCATGACATCTTTATATTCCCACCGTAAGACTTATGCTGACGATACGGAGAAGACAAATCTCTTCAGAGTTTTACTAAGCCCAGATGATTCAAAACAGAGCAGATGAAAAGGAAAAGGGGAAATTTTATTTCACTATTGTTCAGACAAGGGCGATTTGAAGACACACACTGAATGCTGTGTAGACATCAGGATCTCCAAGTATCCTTTCCAGTGAAGTCATACGGGGAGGTACTACTTCCTGTTTATAGATGAGAACAAACTGGGACAATCTAAAAATTCTTCTATCATAATTGTGCTGAAAACATGTGCTAAAATAGGCAGATCTCATGAAAATGAGACAGACTAAAATTCCCTGTTACTCATTTGTTCTCGAGAAAACTTCAGGACAATCTGTTCGATCAAATCAGCCACTTCCCTCTGTGCTCAGCACTGACCCTGACCAAGAGGGAGAAAGCAAGCAAGGCACGGTCCATAGGAAGATGACAATGACATTGGGAACACTAACCCGGAGAGCAGACAGGGAAGCAGAAATGTGGTATCAGTTGCAGGCCCAGCTCAAGAGGCAGCAGTTCCACCATTGGCCAGGCTGTTTGCTGTGCCCCCTTCTATACTGTAACATAGCAATCATAAGAGACCACCAATGAAAGGGGGCGCAGCAACTGCCTGCACACTGGGCTGGGCTGATTTACTTTAAAAGAAGAAACATAAGGTGCTCTTCTACCTCCAGCAACTGGCTGCCTGTCAACCTCTTCATCTCTGCAATGTCGGAGACAATCACAGATGACACTAGGTCCAAGAAAGAGTCCCTTCCTTTGCGGTTTAACACCTTAAAGTGCTATAATTCTCTGACGGTCTCTTTAATTAATTCTTACTATAAAGTACGAACCGAAGACCTAAAACCCTGCATGTACCCACCCAGCCTTCTTCCTTCCTTATTCTTTAACAGTTGTACTGATTTCATTCACTTCCTGATGTGGGATCTCCTTCTTTATATGTGTTGCTTTTATTAGTTGTTGAATAAAGCTGTTCCAGCCAATGGCTTAGCAGAAATCAGAACAGAGATAGAGAGAGAGTAGGCAGAGTCAGAGAGACTCCATGTAGCTGCTGAAGGAAAAAGATGGCAGAATGCCAAAACCTTACCGGTATGCCAGAGCCTCTTGGCGATACACAAATTAATAGAAATGGGTTATAAGAATTAGCCAGAAATATGCCTAAACTTTTGGCCAAGCAGTGTTGTAATTAATATAGTTTGTGTGATTATTCGTGTCTGGACAGCTGGGAAACAAATGAGCAGTCTCAGTCTACAACTTCCCCTTCAACTTTGCAAACTCTATGTATAGTGAACAGTGGGTTTTATTTATATGAATTATGGAGTAAAGGAAGAAGAAAAGGTGACAAAAGTAAGATTTTGTATCTTTTATAAGTTAAAATGGGTGCCATTTTCCATTTTATCATTTAAATCCAGTCCTATAAACTTCTCCTTTGGAAATGTGAGTTTGCTGGGCTGGAGAGATGGCTCTGCAGGTCAACTGCTTGCTGTGCAGGCATGAGGACCTAAGATCCCCAGCAGCCTGCAAAAAAGCCAGGTATGGCGGCACAGGGCTGTAACTGCAGAGCTAGGGAGGCAGACACAAGAGGAGCCTGGGCTCTAGCCAGCCAGTCTATCCGACCAAGAGCTCTGGTTCAGCGTGAGGCCATGTCTGAAAGAGACAGCTGGAGAATGATGGAGGAAGGTACCTGATGCTGACCTCTGGAGTCCACATGTGCATGCACACGTGTGTGCACACGCACATCCACAGTCCCTCTCAACACACAGAGACATAAAGACACTGAAGAGAATTTAAAGATGGGCTGGAGAGATGGCTCAGGGGATAAAGGTGCCATCAGCCTAATAACCTGAGCCTGATCCCTGAACACACAGTGGAAAAGAGGCAACACCTGCAAACTGTCCTCTCATGTCTACACCTGCTGGCACTCCCACACCTGCATAGTAAGGACATATAAAACCAAAAAAGGTCAGATGCGGTTTACTTTTCACTCTGCACATGTGAAAATCTCTTCATCTACGCGTGTCCTCTACCACCAACACAAGTAATCCTCCAAAACTCACAACACAGGGCCACAGAAAAGCTTCACAAACCTGTCATCTCTCTTGCAGGAACCTGGGAACGATGCATCAAGTCTTACACTTACTAAATTGAAGGTGCTGGAGTGGCGGACAAACTGGTCGCCATCAGCCATGACCGACCGAGACACAGGAGGACAGAAAGCGCATTGGTGGTGACGTCTCTCCCAGCAAACGGAGAACAGAACCAGAACCATGACCCGACTGGAAGGGGCAGAGGGAAGGGGCAATCTTATTAGCTCCACTCACCTCTGCGTAGAAGTGCACTGATTTGCTGTCCGCCAGCTGTAGCTGAGACGTGAGCTCCGCTATCCTTGCCATGTAGTGGTTCTTGATTAGGTCTTCCCGGGACTCCACGTCTGGGACCTAAGTAGAACACAAACCAGAGGTTCCAGTGAGAACAGAGGTTCCAGTGAGAACGGGATTTCTAGTAGAGAAACCAAAGCCACACTTTACATCTCTTCACTGGAACCTCACAGGAGACAGCTCTCCGTCTCCTCAGAGGAACGCCAGACACGGCAGAAGAGCCCAGGCTTCCTCATCAGCAGCTGCTGGCCTATGTGGTGGAGCTCCCCAGAGAACAGCACTGCAGTGGGGTACCAGGAAGCCCATGGACCACGTCCTTAGACATCTGTTCACTCATTCCTGTTTTGTTTTGTTTTTTTGAAGTAGAGTGCTACCAAGCATCTAGGGCTAAACTGAAATGCATAATCCTCCTGCATCAACCTCCCAAGTGCTTGGGTTACAGGTGTAAGCCATCACACACAGTTCTAATCAGCTTTTATCAGCCACAAACCTAAACTTTCAAAATCTCCATTTTCTGACTAACATAACCTCTTTAATTGGAAGAGAGCAGAGAATGGGGGAGTATTTATTGGAACCCCTGGCTTTTGTTGACACACAGTCATTATATATACAGTCCTGGGTTTTCGTTCACAAGTATAAATATTGCCGGTCCATTATTGGAACCCCTAGCTTTTGCTGACATACAGTCATTATATATACAGTCCTGGGTTTTAGTTCACAAGTATAAATATTGCCGGTCCAGTGGTGTGGGGAGTCCTTCTGTCTGTGTGTTGCTTTATTGGTTAATGAATAAAGAAACTGCTTTCAGCCAATGGCTTAACAGAACACAGCCAGTCTGGAAAAGATATATATAGAGAAAGTAGGCAGAATTAGGAGAAGCCATGGAGCCACCAGAGGAGAAAGATGTGAGCAGCCGAACCTTGCTGGTAAGCCATGAGCCTCGTGGAAAAATATAAAATATAGGAATGGTCTAATTTAAGATATAAGAGCTAGCTAGCAGTGACTTAATAATTATAGCTTCTATGTGATTATTTCATGTCTTGGCAGCCGGGAACGAACAAACTGCCTCCCCAACAGCACTCCAAACTTCCCATCTTCTCCTTCCCCTCATTAGCCTCCATCATTCTCTAGATAGTCATAGAGAAGCTTTTCTGTATCTTTATAAAATCTAAGAAACCACAAATGGGAGAAAATGTTACATTTATCTTTCTGAGCCTGACTTGATCTACTTCACATGATAATCTCTGGTTATATCCATTTTCTTGCAAACAATATATCATTCTCATGGCTTCATAAAATTCTGTTGTAAATACACCACATTTTCTTTGTCATTTCTCTGCTGGTGAACACCGAGGTTGACCACATGACTTGGCTACTCTGAACAATACCGCAATCAGCAACTAGTGTAAATACCACTGTGCTACGTTGACTCATGGTCCTGTGGAACCTCTAAATTTAGAACACTAGTTTTTCCACCCTTAAATTTTCTTCAGGAAAATGTAGTGCTCATAAACATACTAATAAATTAAACAAAATAGAACTGTTTAGGACCTTTGTTCCAGATTGGTCCAGACCAGTATTTTTCCTGGTTATACTAGCAATTACGCATAATTGAGCCAAATTTAAAAATTCATGAAGCTCAGTATTTCCTTTGAAATAAGTAAGTTAATGACAGACTCTACAAGTCTCCTAGGACCATTGTGGCTGCACTAAGGGATGAGTTTGGCTGCTTCTGTTTTCCTCTACTGGTCACTTGCAGAACCATTATTTTCAGTTATTTCAAAATTCAAATATATAAGCCCAGGTGACAGGTCACACCAGATCTCGGCTCACTCACAGCAAGCAAACAGGGAGGCCTGAGAAACCCTGCACTCTGTCAAAACTGTGGAAGTCGGCCACTGAGCAAGACACGTGCTAAGCCAGGCTCTAGGCTACCCTCTGTTGATGACAGCACAGAAGTACTGATGAGAGAAAATGTCACTTTCCTTGTAAGAATTGCCAGAACACACAGAGAGCTCCTACAGGACTCGTCCACAAGCACGTGCCACACAAGCACTAACAAGCAACATAATGCGGAGTGCACATACCTCACTGTCTGGCACTCTGGTTAAAACCCCAACCTAGAACATAAAGAAAAAGCAGCATTAGAAGAGAAGATACACATTTCAGACACAGAAGCTAACAGCCTATAGTACGTTCTCTTCTTGGTCTGCACTGGTGCACAGGCCATTGGTAATGCAGGCCAGATGGCTGTGGATGCTCAGCATGGCTTCTGCCAGGAGGCACAAACTGATGACCAATGTCAAACGCTCTATCAAAATGCTAAGTCACCCAACAAATCATCCAGGAGGGACAGGAGGGTGACCAACTTTGACACTACCACATCATTTCCAAAGCAGTCACACAGATTGTCCCATGGAGACCACAGTCATCAAACGAGGTGAATGGAACACAAATAAGCACTTTGTGTAAAAACTCAGAAGGAAAAAAAGCATACATAATATTATCAAGACATTAATAAACATTCATTTGAGACTTAAATACATATAACTTTAGATAAACTATACTACAACTCCATTTTTCTAAATTTTGCTTTTATAGATTAAGACTCAAAAAACAGGACTGGGGGTGGCTCAGTAGTAGAGAGCTCGCCTCATACGCACAAGCCCTCGGTTCAGTCCTGACCACCATCACCCCTCAAAAAAAGAAAAAGATGTCAAAAACAGGTGTGATTGCAGAATGCAAGTTACTGCCCAAGGTGGCAGGCATGAGGACTTAAGAAACCTACAGGAGACCTTTCTCCACGGGTCTCTGCTAACCAGGAATGACCTCCAGGGGGCAGTCTGCATATATTCTCAGCCATCCTCAAGGGCATCATTCTTTTATTTGCTAGCTGCTGCCCACGACCTTTGTGGAGACAGTTTCTCTCTATAGCCATGGCTGGCCATGAACTCATGGCAATCTTCCTGCCTGTAGCAGCCAGGTGCTAGGATCATAAGTGTGCCCTGTGTCCAGCTTTCAAGGGTATTACTCTGAGGACTGAGTGCTGTGACTTCACAGATGCAACACCTATCTACCTACAAAAGAGTCTCCCTTAAGAATCTCTGGTTACAGAAGAACTGCAATTTTCACCTCCTCAATTTACTCCTCCTCAATTTGCTTCCTTTTGAAGCAAAAGTCCCAATTTCTTTGTTTATCTTGAAGTTAAACACTACTTATAATAACCCACTGATCGCCAGGCGGTGGTGGCGCACGCCTTTAATCCAGCACTCGGGAGGCAGAGGCAGGCGGATCTCTGTGAGTTCGAGGCCAGCCTGATCTATAAGAGCTAGTTCTAGGACAGGGTCTAAAACTACAGGGAAACCCTGTCATGAAAAACCAAATAATAATAATAATAATAATAATAATAACTCACTGATCATTTGGTTTGGCATAATCAAATATAACTATATTTGATAAAATAAAACACAAAGCTATGCCTAAGCCCCTTTATTTCTCCCACTCCTTACTCCCATACTTGAAAATGTGGTTCCACACAGAGTTCTTCAACGGGATAGTCAATAAATGGAAGGAATATTCTGACATGTGTTGTCACAATATTTTCTCATGTTCCACTAACAAGAGTACAAACCAATACAATCTCGTTAGAACATATTTGGCAATGAAGATCAAAAGCTTATAATATTAAAGAGAGGGGAGTGGAGAAAATGTATACTCAATAAAAAATACTTATAATATTCATGTCTTTTGACTCTGTAGTTCTTTCTTTTCTTTCTTCTCTGTATAACAGCTCTGTATATCCTGGAACTTGCTCTGTAACCAGGCTGACCTGGAACTCACAGAGATCTGCCTGTCTCTGCCTCCCTAAGTGCTAGGAGTAAATGTAGGTGCCACCACCACATGACATGTAGTTCTTTCTTAAGACAGTACTTTTAATTATGTCTATACATGTATTCCTATGTGTGGGTATATGTACCATGAGTTCAGTGCCCCCAAAGTTTAGATGAAGGTGTCAGATCCCTCAGAGACAGAGTTACAAGAGGCTGTGAACTGCCCGACCTGGGCACAGGGAACCAAATTCAGGTCCCCTACAAGAGCAGAACAAGTTCTATTTAGTAACTGTGACCCTAACCTAAGAGTGTACTACAATCAAATCACCTGATATGTGGAAAAACATTGCATAAAAACGAGATGATAGGTAAGACTGAAAAACATAACCTACGCTCAACCACAGGAAAATTAAGATGTGTTAGATGTGGATGCTGTGGGGTCAGTGTCTACAGGGTCCGTGTGGATGCTGTGGAGTCAATGTCTACAGGGTCCGTGTGGATGCTGTGGGGTGTCTACAGGGTCTGTGTGGATGCTGTGGGGTCAGTGTCTTCAGGGTCCGTGTGGATGCTGTAGGGTCAGTGTCTACAGGGTCCGTGTAGATGCTGTGGGGTCAGTGTCTACAGGATCGGTGTGGATGCTGTGGGGTGTCTACAGGGTCAGTGTGGATGCTGTGGGGTCAGTGTCTACAGGGTCCGTGTGGATGCTGTGGGGTCAGTGTCTAGAGGGTCCGTGTGGATACTGTGGAGTCAATGTCTACAGGGTCCGTGTGGATGCTGTGGGGTCAGTGTCTACAGGGTCCGTGTGGATACTGTGGAGTCAATGTCTACAGGGTCCGTGTGGATGCTGTGGGGTGTCTACAGGATCCGTGTGGATGCTGTGGGGTCAGTGTCTACAGGGTCCGTGTGAATACTATGGGGTCAGTGTCTACAGTCTCTGATAACACAATATGCATTAACCTTATGCTGAAACCTAAAATTTGTATCAATGAGATATAATTTTATAGAAGAAATTTAGTAGTAATATTTATCCAGGATAATGCCATCAATTTTCTTCTTTTTTACTCTCTTGTTATTTTTAGTTACCTCTAATGAACATAGTTAATTTTTATATATAACATAATTTAATCATAAAGTCTACTAATTTAAGCAATGTTTTTAATTAAAACAAAATGTGAATATTTGCATGGCTCTGTATTTTTTCCTTCTTGAGATTATTATCTTTTTTTTTTTTAGAATAATGAACCCATGGTTACATGGTTGAATTCAGTGCTGAATATTTTATTTATTTATTTATTTATTTATTTATTTATTTATTTATTTTTGGTTTTTCGAGACAGGGTTTCTCTGTGGTTTTGGAGCCTGTCCTGGAACTAGCTCTTGTAGACCAGGCTGGTCTCGAACTCACAGAGATCCGCCTGTCTCTGCCTCCCAAGTGCTGGGATTAAAGGCGTGCGCCACTACCGCCCGGCAGTGCTGAATATTTTAATGAAAATAATTGACATTTGGCCTCTGAAATGGCACAGGGCTTCAAACAGTCAGTTTATATTGGTATTGCTTATTTGGCCTTAAAGTGACCTCTTGGATTGAAGGCTTCATCCCTTTTGAATCAACTGACTGTGAACCAGGCAGGCTTGCTTCTCTCACTCAAGATAACGGCAAGGCAAGGTGGGTTCACCCTCAGCCACAGCTATGGACTGAGCGCTCTGTGTCCACCTAAGCGAGGGCAGAGGATACTTTTTAAAAAATGCTGGAAACAGAAACAGCAAAGTTGGAAAATGGTCTCTTAACCTCGCTGTCTGCACACAGGGGCAGGGCCAGGCCCTCTGGGCAGGGAGAGAGACATGCATGGGCAGACTCTTCTCATCCCAATCTCCTGCTTCGACTCCTGAGCAGATTTAAGACCCACCCGCGTCACCTCTACTGTGACATCCTCCTCCACCGACTGACCTTCCTGGGATTTCACAACACTCTATAGGGAAGGCTAGGGAAGGCCATATGAGATGGAAATCAGCTGAGGGCGGGAATATTCCACCATGTACAACAGTGTGTGAACAGAGGCGGCACTGGCCGTTCTCTAACTTGGAACATAAAGACAGCATCTGAAATAGCAGTTTAATTCCAATTAGATTTAAACTCGAGAGTCAAAGAGCAGGAAAGAGCAGCTGCAGAGAGGAGATGGCACCACAGTGATGGGGTGGTGAGTCAGCAGACAACCGGGCAAAAGAACAGTCGCAAAGGCAGGAGGGGAAAATGCAACCAAGGGTGTCAGAGAGCGGGATTCAGTTTGGTTTACCCAGGGGAATGAGCACAATTCGGCTAGAAGGTTCCAAGGGCCTTGAATGCATAACAGATGAACTGAATTACAGATACCAGGAGCCACTGCTGCCCAGGAGCTAGAGAGCTCATTACTAACCAGATGCTAGGGAAAGCACTGGTGGCACTTGAGAAGCAGGTGGGGAAAGAACCTTTCAGAGGTGATGGGCAGGAACAGAAGACAATGCTGTGTACACACACACTAACTGAACACCCTTCTTAAAGCAAGAGCAACTTCCAAATGCACCAGCCCCCAGTAAAGTTGCCGTGAGGGTTCAGTGTGATTCAGGACTAAAGGATCTTCACGTCCCTGGGAATTCTCGTTTACATGCGGGAAAAGTGTTTACCATTATGGGGTTCAAGGAAAAAATAGGCCTAGGCTTTCAGCCACTGATATCTCCACCAAGTACACTAGTTCCCAACACCATCTCCTCAGAAAGCCAAGCAGACACAGATCGAGAGTGGCCTCTGTGAGTTGTTCTGCTTCCCCTCATCTTCAAGAGCCAAAGGGACAATGCCTCCAGTTTCACACCCCTACAATCCCATCCAAGGACAGACTGAGATAACACACTCCCACGTTTGCAGGTCCCGTCTGGAAATTATTATGGCAATTCCTGCCGCAACTAGCGGCATAACTTCTGGACCAGTCTGGTGCCATGGATACTTCCTGGCCATCACCAACGCCAAGGCCAGCACAAGTATACGTGAAAGGAAGGAATGGATCTGGGGGGGAGGGTATCAGACAGTGGAGAACAGTCAGACGGCAGGGAACAGTCAGGCAGTGGGGAACCGTCAGACAGTGGAGAACAGTCAGACAACGAAGAACAACCAGACAGTGGGGAACAGCCAGATGGCAGGGAATAGTCAGACAGTAGGGAATGGTCAGACAGTGGAAGACAGTCAGGCAGTGGAGAACAGTCAGACCGTGGGGAACAGTCACACAGTGGAGAACAGTCAGATGCTGGGAGACAGTCAGACCCATTGATGAGGCTGACTCTGGAAGTGGCTCACTTCAGTAACTTAAGGGTGACTAGGGCTGCCACACTGCCCAACAATTCTTGGACAGATTTTAAATTCTGGTGTTTGTTGGATGTTTCGTCCATCTATCTGCTATCTAGATTCAGTAAAAACATGCTACCTTTGCTTTACCATTCCATATATATACATTTTTTTCCTGAACAATCTAAAGGAAAGCTACAGACCAGCAAGATGACTCAGAGGGTAAAGGCATTTGGCAATAGTCCCACATGGTAGATGGTCAGAACCTCCTTCTCTATCCCAGCTCTGAACATTTACACACGATAAGTAAAACATAATAAAAATAAAAGTAACACTGACTTTATAATATCTTATCCTAAAAACCCTGAACAGATCTCTGATGTAGAGGCTCTACATTAGGAGTCACAACTCCTTTGGGTATCAGATGTTTACATCACGACTCATAGCAGCAGCAAAACTACAGTTATGAAGTAGCAATGAAGTAATATTGCAGTTGGGGTCACTCCAACGTAAGGAACTGTACTAAATGGTCACAGCATTAGAAAGGTTGAGAACTGCTGCTCTGGAATTTACAATGCCACAGCCACACCTAAAAAGACAAGTCCTCTGGGGTCTGGACACTGCTGAGACACGGAGAGACCTGTGCATGCCTTGGGAGTAAAAGCAGGCCTGTATACCTGTCACGCACATGCCCCATTGGATGCAGGTAAGTTGAGACACACCGCATAGTGGTGGCATCAGTGAGCCAGCTAGCGATGCTGGTGATCCTGTGACTGTGCCACAGCTCTCCTCCACTCCTCACCCGCTCAGACTGCTCTGACGCTGGCATCTCCCCTCTCTGATTTCTAATTTCCTTCCTTCCTTCCTTCTTTCCTTCCTTCCATCCTTTTTTTCTTTTGTCCTTTTTTAAGACAGGGTTTCTCTGTGTAACAGCCCTAGTTGTCCTGGAACTCCTCTGTAAACCAGGCTAGCCTGGAACTAGTAGAGACCACCCGCCTCTGCCTCCCAAGTGCTGGGATTAAAAGTGTGAACCACCATTACTGGGCAGATTTCTCTTTCTCTTGACTTTCCTTTTTTTTTTTCTTAATTATAAGAAGAGTGTTGTAACTAGAAAACTTTGTAAAAAAAAAAATAGTCGTGAATTCTGTAATGCCAAGAGACCTTTTTCTTTACCTTCTAGGAGAGCTGTTTCTTTACCTTCTAAATGCAACAGTTAAAAGAAGGCAGGGCATGTGAGGCTGAGACCTTCCACCCATGACCCTGACGGAAAGAGTGCCTGAGTGGTTGTTTGATACGCACGTTGCGAGTTTGCACTTTCTGGGAAACAGTATGAAATTCTTTTAAAGTGGCACTAATGGTCTTTCTAGAAGAGTTAGGTAATTGCAGGGTTGGAAATTTAGTTCACCTAGCAAGTGCAAGGCTAACCCTGGGTCCTCTGAGCAGAGAAGATGGGGGCAGGGTAAAAACTCCAAAACAAACCAAAAAAACGAGGTAACTAGAAAGTTAGGTGTTGGTCTTTGGTTGGAGACACAACAGGACTTCATCTAGGAACTGTTTTCAAAGAGAAGCAGAATCATCCTAGATTTGACTTACTAGATTTCACCAGAAACACGGCTCTGGCCACGTGGAATTTAGCGGAGTTACTTTCTGAAGGAGACAAGCTTCCTTTATTGAAGGCACAGGGAAACTGGCTTGTAATTTAGAAGGGCTTGTCTGCGTCTCCCAAATTCACCCAAATGGGATTAGGAGGAGGCGCCCTTGGGAGAGGGCCTACTGCACATTTACAAAACTGAGACCAAGGTGGCCAGTGTCAACATGATCACATGTCACTTGACTGGAAAGGCAGCTGACAGTGACCCAGGAAGTGCGCCCTGGAGAGACACCAGCTCTTGGACTTCCCAGCCTCCTGCTGTGTCTGCTGTTTTGTTAGGGGGAGGACACTCACCAGGCTGGTGCTCTGCACGGGCGCTGCGGGAACCTTGGCTGCACCTTCCTCCTGGCAGGGAGCAACGGCTGCAGCGGCAGTTTCCTGGGCCAGCTGTGCACCGCTCGTACTCCGCAGCCTGTCTGCCATCCGCTGGTTTTCCTTCTCCAGCTTGATTCTGGCTAGTTGTGCTTCTAACATCCAATGCTCTTTTTCCTGCTCCAGTTTAGAAATCTTTCCCAAACTCTGTTGAACCTTAAAAAGTAAAAGTATTTTCAGTCTTAGAGAATGAGAGACACAGACCGCAGTGGGGGCTGTAAAAACAATAAAGACTAATGCTGGACAATATTGAACACCAAATGTGAACAACCCTAAATTAAAAAACTGAGCCAACCATTTAAAAATCTGTAGCCATCAAAGGATTTCATGGCAGACAGCTCAGGTAGGAAGTGTGGATCTGAGTTTGTTGCCTGGAACTCATGTTAACAAACAGCCTGGAAGTGGAACTGGACGTTACAATCCCAGCTCTGCAGGGGTGAAGACAGGTGGGGCCTCAAAGATCTCTGTAGTCTACACAGTGGGTTCCAGGCCAGTGAGAGAGCTCTCTCTCTCTCTCTCTCTCTCTCTCTCTCGGGAGGGGGGGAGATGTGGACAGTGCCTAAGAAATAGCAGGAGTGCAAGGCTCCTGGCCTCCATGGGCCTGCACGGACAGTGTAAAAGGAGTTCAAGAGAAGGCTATGGAAAGCATCCAACTCAGACGTGTTCCCTAGATACAGGAAGAATCCTTTGTGCATAGTCATGCTTCTGTGAGACTCAAATCGGAAATAGAGTTCCTGAAATTCAAGAAATAGACACCAAGGCAGAAAACAACAAAAGCAGAAACAAAGAATCAGAGAAGCACTGGAATAAACTCCGACACAGAGCCACAGCTTGTCCCGGGTGCCAAGCAGTCTCCCACTTTACTAAAACACAAAGAACAAAGCACAAAGCTGGGTGTTTGGGGGACGTGGGAGCTTTCTTCAGGAGTGACAGATGCAAGTCAGGCCTGAAGAGTACACGTGTGTGCGCTACACAGCAGGAAGCAATCCGTGGTGTCAGAATGCAGGGCAAGGGACAACCATAGTCATAGAGGGGTCTGCGGAAGGTGTTCCTGCGGCACACCTGACACAGTGAAGCATGCACACACAGTCTTTAGAACTGGTTACATTAGCATGTATACTTGTAAAAGCTGTGGTATGCATTAGTGATTTGTATAGTTTTCTGTACGCTATACTTTTCTTTAAACAGTAATTTCGTGGTTGGAGAGCTGCCTCATCAGGAGCACTTGCACAGGACCTGTATTTGGCTCTCAACACCCCCACATCAGGTGCCCATGAAGGCCAGAAGAGGACATCAGATCCCCTTGGACCAGAGTTACAGACAGTTGTGAGCTGTAACATGGGAGCTGGAAATTGAACCAGGGTCCTCTGAAAAAACAACCAGTATGAACCACAGTAGTACTCTGGAAAAGTAGCCAATGTTCTTAATGACTAAGTCATTTTTTCCAGTCCTGTAAGGAGTGTTACCACAAATTAAAAATAAGTCATATGTTAAAGTTATTTAAATAAATCTGTCAAAATCTAAATTGATACCAGTTTATACTAATGTTTGAAAGAAACGGTACCTTTCATGAAACTTACTTCCCCCAACACAACTGACCAACAAATGGAAATAACCCGACGAGTCTCCACCCTCTCCTTCTACTCCTCAATATTTCTGACATCAGTTTGTAGTGCTGCTACTCAGCACTGACTATGGCAATGAAGTCAAGATGACCTAGAGTTCAATGACTATGCTTATAGTCTTTATCTCTGTAGGAAACAGTCGCATCTTAAGTGTCACACACAGACATTTCATTCTGACGCCTTAATGGGCTACTCTTTACTCTAGATACATTACAAACCATCCACTTCTGCTTTTTACCAAACTCCATGCTGTTCCTGGTGCCATACCTGCTGTGCGAGGCCTTCCCGACTCTCAGTGGAGCTGAGAAGAACCCGGCGGTTTGCCACTGCTTCCCAGTAAGGCACAGAGTCTGCAAGAGGCTGGGGAACAAAAACACTTAAGTCATTAAAGGGTCCTACACACAAAACAAGAATGTTGAGTAGGGTGTGATCACAGACTAAGAGGCTTACCAACACAGACCATTTATTATGTGTGAAAAGAAAAACGCATTTTTATAAGGAGAACAAAGAGAGGACATTTGTCATAGCAACTGCACCTCTCTCCAACTCAAACTATGCACTTGTTCCAAAGCAAGGGTGGAGGCAGGAAGAACACACAGAGGCAGACAACGCAAATGGGAATCTGCTCAGTGAAGAATGGAAGGTATAACCGTCTCTGAACATCATCTGATGGTCAAAAAAAAGCAGGTGCTTCTTCCACATATTAATCACGACCAATTTGAGATGATATAAACTCAGATAAAAAACATTTAAAAAATATTTAAAGAAAATATGTTTCTATAATCTTGAGAAAAGGGCTTTGGCTGATAATGACCACAACAAAAGAAAAAGATCTACTGGGAAAAAAGAAAAAAAAGAAAAAAGGAATTAAAATAAAACAAAGACAAAAAAACAGGAAAAAGACCTGTTGAATGATAAACAATATAAAGATCAAAACTTGTAGGGTGGTGACTGGCTCAGTGGGCAAAGGCACTTGCTATCAAGGCTGACAGCCTGAGTTCGATCCCAGGGACCTACGTGGTGGAGGGAGAACACGCCTCAGATCGTCCTCAAAGTTCTACATACATGCCATTGCATGTGCACGCTGCTGCCGCTTGCACCCATTCGAAATATGTAAAATTTTAAATTTTTTATTCTAAAAAAATACCATACCAAAATGGTAGAAAATATTTTCTATATAAACACAATTTAAATTCTTAATATATGGATGGTATCCAGGAGAGGCAGTGATGGACATGTCCTTGACACATCACATAATATAAGAAACTGTCAAAGAATAAATTTAAAATAGTCTTTAGAATTCTTACTAATAGGGAACTCTTCCAATTCTAGCCAGAAATATTTATTTTAATAGACAGCTTCAACAGACAGCAGATAAAATGAATGACAACCATGGAAAGCTACCCTACCTGACTAGTCAACAAGACATGCACATTAAAACAACAGTAAGAAACCGCTCTCTAAACCACACAAATACTGAGCTTTTGTATAAACAAGTGACAGTCCTAAGTGTAGTCTGGAGCACTGAATTTACACAAGAAAAAAAATGAGATAAATTTGTAATTTCTTTTAAATACGGTAAGAATATGTGGTCACTGAAAAAAAAATCAGAAAATGCAGGAATACATTATTTTGCTCCCAATCTTACCACTCATGTGACTCTTCCCTTTGTTAGACAATGTCTAAATGAAAAAAATTGACTGTACTACATGTGCACATAGACTGTGAAACCAAAACGTATCTTTGCTTGAATTTATTCTTTTAGAAGCTGTCACCGCCTAATGCATTGTATCTAGTACACACCCACACACACACACACAAAACACACATATGTATGCTATAAACCACTATTAATGACTGCAGGCATGTGCCGCTATCCCTACCTGATGGTCATTATTCTATTGTTTCTCTGGTATTTCATTCTATGAATGTGCAATGGTTTAGCCATTTCACTGCTGGTGAGTGGATAGGCTCTTGCCTGGTTTTCACTGCTGTATGCAATGCCACATGTAGTGAGTACAGTTTGTGTTTTAGAGTTCCAACTACAAGATACATATAAACATTATTAAAGCAGAACACTCCAGGTAATTATCCCTAATCTCAGGCTCAATTCAGGGGTAATCATAAGTATCAGCTTGATATGTATGCCCGGGCCCTTTGCCATTTATAGACATCTCAATAAATCTATGCACATTGTATAGAATTCCTTGTTGTTATTTTCTTAAACCTAAATTCCACTGTACAATTTGCTTTTTGCATTCAGAATGTTTTAGGGATCTGTCTGTCACTTGTATGTGGTGCCCACTGTATTGCTGTTTGAATGAAGCATAGAGCTTTAGACTATGGCTGCTTCATGGTTCATTTAGGTTTCCTTTGACTGATGAGCACTGAGAGGCCAATTCTGGCTTTCACCATTAAAGTAACACTGTCGCAGCCCCTGCAAACATCTTTCAGGCACATGTGTAGACCACTAAGAAGTCAAATGCTAAAAGCCACCAAGTTTGCGTGTTTATAGTTCTCTCGCTCCATCTCTTCTGGGGGCAGCCCTAGCCATGTGCCAGGTATCCTGCCTGGCACCCCAGAGTTGTCTAACATGTCTTTATGACTGATTCGCCAGAAGGGAATTGCTGATTGAAAGTCTGTGAATGCTTCCAATGTCCCAAAAGGAAAACAGAAAAAGACATACATGCAGTGGTGCACCAGTCCACACAAGATGCAAAAAGTAAATTAAGTACATGGATGACTATCAGCAGCAACACACCAACCTTTCTCAAAGCCTTCATGTAGGCAGCAGCTTTCTTCTTGTACTGGAGCATGCACGCAGCTGAAAGGGGACTAATGAATCCACTGGCTGTCTTGGGCCCATAGCTCAATGAAGCAATGAAATAGTCCACGTTGTTGCTGAAGAAAGATGCAATCTAAACACAGCATGACAAGAAAACATTCCATTTTCCAACAGTGATCTAACATATATACCTAACAGTTCTGCAGTGGTTCAAATGAGAATGGCCCACACAGGTTCATATGTGTGAATGTTTGCTCCCAGTGAGTGGAACTATTTGGGAAGGATGAGTAGGTTTGGCCCTGTTGGAGAAGTGTGGACTTGTTGAAGGAGAAGTGTCACCAGGAGTGGCTTTGAGGTTTCTAAAGTCTGTGCCAGGCCCAGTCTCTACCTGTAACTTTCGGATCAGATGTAAGCTCTCAGCTATTGCTCCAGCACCACCCCTAACCCCACCTCGATGATTGTACTCTGAAACTGTAAGCATACCCCTAGTGAAATGCTTCCTAAATTGCCCTGGTGCTTCATCACAGCAATCTGACCTTGACTAAGAAAATTGCTCAAGGCAGTTTCAACACCTGCCCAAAGCCTGCACCTATTTATTTGGAAATACCTTCACAATTTGTGATACAAAGAAGACACCAGTAAACACAAGATGACTTCAGACGTGCCCTCTCTGTTTACTTCCTGTTCCTCTGTAAGTGACCTACTGGCTTTCTTTTTAAAAGACAGGCTCTCACTATGTAGCTTTGGGTGGCCTAGAACTCACTATGTAGACCAGGCCAGACTTGACCTCACAGAGATCCACCTGCTTCTGTCTTCAAAGTGCTGGAATTAAAGGCATGCACCACGCCCACCTGTAGGTGTTTCTTCTAAACTATAACTTCTGTACTGATCTCAAGCCATCTTTGTGGTTTTTTTTTTTTACCATTAGCTTTGAATATCTCCTATTCCAACAGAAAAGATATGACATGAGCATCTTAAACACATAATCTCTACATAAACTTAGTTGTGTAAAATCTTAACTTGTTAATCATAAATAGAACAGAAAACAAGACTAAAAACGCAGATTCTTGTCATTCCCAGATGTAGCATTGTGCAGTCTGTAACAGCTACAAAGAACCATTACGGCAATTTTGCTGAGCCAGATTTTGAACTTAGCACTGCTATATGAAGTGGTGATATAAAGAAAATGCCTGACTAAATATCCTTGCTATAAAAAGAAGTCCTGGGGCCGGGCGATGGTGGCGCACGCCTTTAATCCCAGCACTTGGGAGGCAGAGGCAGGCGGATCTCTGTGAGTTAGAGACCAGCCTGGTCTACAAGAGCTAGTTCCAGGACAGGCTCCAAAACCACAGAGAAACCCTGTCTCGAAAAACAAAAAAACAAACAAACAAAAAAAAAACAAAAAAAAAAGAAGTCCTGGGTACACTAGCAGGTGTTTAATCTTGGTAAGCGTGTGATTTTTTGAGTGTTCTACCTTGACAAGCAAAAACTAAGCACCCAAACTCTAACTGTCTCAGGTTTTATTTTTTATTAACCTTTTACAGCATCAAGTAAACCTCAAGGTTATCTACGGTATGGCCCATGTGATTGAACATTTAGTAACAGCTGGCAGTGTTGGGGGAGGTTGGAGAACCTTCAGGGTATGGGGTCTTGTTAGAGGAAGCAGCCCCTGGGGAGGGCCTCATGGTAACACCCCTGCTAGTCCCTGCAGGTCTCCTGCCTCCTGCCTGCAAATGTCATGTCACCAGTTCCATGTGCCTTCCACGTGCCTCCCACGTGCCTCACCGCCACGGATCCACCATGGAAGATGTATCACCTCAAACCAAGAGGCAAATTCAGTAACAGACATTCCAAAGTGGACAGGGGAAAGACCCAAGAGGCCTCAGTGGTACACAAAGAACTCCAGGCAACTAAGGAATGCTCCCAGGGGAGAAATGGTCCCCCAGGGAAGAGCACACCCACTGCTCATCCAATCCCAAACAGTCAGCCCTGAACACACGTATGAGTAGCGCTACACAGACTGAGTGCTGTGGGAATCTTCCTGCAATAAGGACCCTGAGAGATGAGATGTCACCGGTGGTCAGAAGCCAGGACAGTTCCTGCCTGACAGGCTTCAGTGCCAAGTCCAGTTTGCTTTTCCATTTTATACTCTAAACCCCACAAAGTGGGAAGTTGTCACAGGAGAATACATGGCTGTCAGCAGGTTGTTACGGACAACCACCCACTGTTTCAGCTGTTTCTCCAGGTCACTCTGTTCTCCAAAGCAAGTGAGGTCAAGCTTTGGAGAAAGGGCAGTGCAAGCAGTACTTTATGTACCTACTAAATAAACCAATAAGTCAGTATCTATTAATTGGCCTTTTCTACCTTATTCTACTTTATAAGCAGATTATACTTACGGATATATATGCATGTATCAATAATGAATGGAAAAATGAGGCCATGAATGTGAAAGAGAGTAAAGAGTGGTATAGAAAGGGTGTGGAGGGAAATAAGAGAAATAATGAAAAAATAAACCTCCTCCCCATTTAATTGCTTCTTTCAATATCGAATACAGGTAGTGTTCAATAAAATCAGTGCTTAGGGCTAGGGAGATGACTTGGGGTAAAGGGTTCACTGCCAGGCCTGACAACCTGAGTTCCACCTGCAGGGTCCAGACAGTAGAAGGGAAGCCTTATTCACGCTGACCTTCCCAGCTGTGCATAGCATGAATGCTACCGGCCAAATAAAAATAACCTTTTCTTTTATAAATCAGTACTCAAAAATCTTGGGTTACAAATTGTGTGTGTGTTTATTTGTGTTTATCGAGAAAGCCATAGAGAAGTATTTAGGGAGAGGGAGGATACCAACGGGGGGGAAAGGAGGATGGGTAAAAGGGGACTGGGGTACAAACAAGCAAAGCACAATGACAGATGTGTAAGAAATACCATAAGAAACCTGCTGCTTTGCATATAAAGTAAAAAATGAAAAATACTTTGGATGGTTTAGAAAAGCAGTGAGTGACCCACTGATTCACCACAATGTTGAACAGTCGCTGCCACAGTATTTTTTTTTTTTTTTGGTTTTTCGAGACAGGGCACAGTATTTTAAACACTGTATAAATGATTCAACTGAACTGGGGGAAAAGTTTGGAAATGGAAGAAAAGTAGATGCTGTTTAAAGAAAAAAAAGAAAGACAGACAAACAGACAAGACCTTAAGGTCTGGGGACATAGCACAGTGGCAGAGGTTCAGTCCTGGAGTCCTCTCTGCCACACACACACATAGACTTTAGAGTCCACGATCCTTTCATAGATCAACATTCTCATCGCTTTCTCAAAGGAGCACATTAAAGAGCTGAACCTAAGTCGGGATTAGCCAGGTACAATTACCTTCCCAGCTCCGTTTGTTAGCGCCACTGCTGACGACAGGATGCAGTCGTTAGTCGTTACCAGCTTCTGTGTAGCTGTTGGAAGTTCATGCTCTATGGACGCCTTCTGACTATAGTGTTTGGAAATGTCTATGGGAAAAACAACAATGAGATGCAAACACTACTATTCACATACAGGCTGCATACAGCCAGCCAGTCTGCTCCATTCTCACAGCCAGACTTCCAGTTTAGTAAGTGCACTTGAAAGCAATGATACCATGTATCAAGACTGTGCCGCATCAGCTGGTCACAAAGTGAATAGGAAGCGGTGTGTGTGTGTGTATGTGTGGTGGGGGGGGCATGCCATAGCATGTACGATGCACGTGGAGATCAGGTGATGGCCTGAAACAGTAGTTAGTTCTCTCTTGTTACCATGTGGATCCTAGCAATCAAGCTCACAAGGTCATTTCTGGTGATGAACATTTTCACCACTGAGTCATCATGCCAGCCCTCAAATACATTTTAATTCCACATTAAAAAACAAAACACATTTTTTTTTTTTTGATTTTTCGAGACAGGGTTTCTCCGTAGCTTTTGGTTCCTGTCCTGGAACTAGCTCTTGTAGACCAGGCTGGCCTCGAACTCACAGAGATCCGCCTGCCTCTGCCTCCCGAGTGCTGGGATTAAAGGCGTGCGCCACCACCGCCCGGCAACAAAACACATTTTGATAACTCCTGTGGTGGTTTGAAAGAAAATGGCCCCCAAAGGGAGTGGCACTATCAGGAGGTGTGGTCTTGTTGGAGGAAATGTGTCACTGTATAGGTGGATTTTGAGGGTTCATAAACTCTAGCCATACCCAGTGTCTCCATTCACTTCCTGTTGCCTGCAGATCAAGATATAGGACTCTCAGCTCCAGCACCATGTCTGCCTGCATGCTGCCATGTCCCACCATGACAATAATGTACTGAACCTCTGAAACTTTGATGTAATAGGAGTGGCGGGGCTGCATTCCACGGACACTGTATTCTTTTAAACACTGCTTGGCCCATTTCTATCTAGCCTCTTCTAGGCTAATTCTCACATATTAATTTAGCCCATTTCCAATCATCTGTGTAGCGCCCCTAGGTGCACTTACCGGGAAGATTCTAGCCTATGTCCATCCTGGGTCGGAGCTTCATCGCGTGCATCTGCCTGGGAGCTGGGAGCATGGCGTCTCTCTGAGGCATCTGCTCCCGAGAGGAGAGCTGTGGGGTCTGAGCTCACTTCCTCTTCCTCCCAGCGTTCTGTTCTGTTTACTCCTCCCACCTATCTTCTAACCAATGAGGGCCAAGCAGTTTCTTTTTATTTAACCAATGACCTTCCTCCATCAAAACTTTAAGCTGGTCCTAATTAAATGTTCTCCTTTATAGAGTTGCTAGGGTCATGGCGTCTCTTCACTGCAATAAAGCCCTGACTAAGACAGCTCCAGTGCTTTCTTTTTACACTAACAACCTGCCAACCTGACTTTCCTCCCTGTGTTCAAATTAGATCAAGCACTTATAATTCCTGAAAAAGCAGGAAGGTAGAGAGTTGCAACAAAAGGTTCCAGGGGCTGGAGAGAAGGCTCAGAGGTTAAGAGTACTGGCCGCTCTTCCAGAGGTCCCGAGTTCAATTCCCAGCAACCACCAAGTGGTGGCTCACAACCATCTATAATGATCTAGTGCCCTCGTCTAGCATACAGACAGAACACTTATTTATTTATAAATAAATAAATCTTTAAAAAACCAAAACAAAACAAAACAAGGTTCCACCAGGCATTGTGACACAGGACTGTAACTCCATACTCAGGAGGATGATGCAGGGTCACAAATTTGAAGCCAACCTAGGCTGTGGGATACGACTCTGACCAAAATAAAATGAATAAAAACACCTAAATAAAAACAAACGATGCTTCTGCTAATGTCTGTTAATATGACACAACCTTCTTCCAAGCACGGGAAGGAGATGAAACTATAACCCCAGCCTTATAACCACTTCCCAGCATTGGAGGAGGAGACTGCTGGTTCCTTCATGTTTCCCACTTTTCTTTCTTATGTTCATTCTCAAGAGTAGAAACAAGCTTGAAAATTTCATAATGGAACTTATTATTTGGTACACTAAACTAAAAAAAGTGAAACAAATAAAAAGAAAAGAAACAAGTGGCCACACCAAGGAGCCAAGGAGGCCCCAACTCTCCCACAATCTCTATCAGCTCTTGAAAAACAAGAAAAATGATGTACTTTGTCCTGGATCACTCAGCATCATCTTGACCCTCAGAAAATGCACAAACAAAGCATGCTAATGATTTTAAATCTTTCTATGGTTCTTAGAACATAACTACTGAATTAGAATAGCAATATAAATAAAATAAGGATAGTATGACATTCCAAACTTGAGGAGGGCATTAATCATGCCCCTTACACATCATACAAAACACTTTTATATTTTAAAAATTTATTTCCTATAAAAATAGTCACTAGCTATCAAAAATGCAATGACCCCTCCAGATGCCTGAGCTGATGCCCTTCAAACAGCTCCTGCATCTTTCCCCTTCCCCACAGTTCAAAAGGGAAGAGGAGGAGGGGATAGGGCATCTAGAAGCAACAAAGAGCTATGGACTGATTACTCAGAAGCACTCAAGAAGCATAAGAAAAGCCTTAAAAGGCTTGGGAGGCAGAGGCAGGTAAATCTCTGTGAGTTTGAGGCCAGTCTGGTTTACAGAGTGAGTTCCAGGGCTGCCAAGGCTACACAGAGAAACCCTGTCTCAAAAAAACTTAAAAAAAAAATAAATAAATGAAAACAGACTTCTCCTAACCCTTTAGCCAACTATTTAGGCCAGAACCAAATAAAAACTGAGCAAGACCTTAAAATAGATATTTATTTATATTCTAGAACTCAGATCCTCATGCTTCTACTCTTAGTGTTGGAGTTAAAGGTGTGAACCACTATTCCTGAGATTTTTAGTTCTTAAAGTTATGCTCAACAAGACCAGATTTAAAACAGGCCTTTTAAATACCGAAATAGGAGCTTGGAATGCCGCTTAGTGTTAGAACACTTAAATACCACGTACAAGGTTCTGGGTTCAATCCCCAGCACCGAGCATCGACAGCGAGAGGACGCTCAGGAAACACTAGGCAGGTGTGCACGACTGTAGCCCAGCATTCCAGAGGCAGAGGCAGGATGGCCACAGGCTTTCCTGAACTACACAGAGTGCCCACTGGCCAACGCTGCACTGAGACTATCTCAAAAAGATGATGAGCAAACACTCACAGGATAGTGATGCTCTAGTGCACTCCTGGCCTCCGTTTCCTTAATCCTTCATGCTTGAGCCCTGACAAGTGCTTAAAATTTTGATGAGTGCCCCTAAACAGCACATTTGGTATGATCCAGCCACACCCTGTGTCAAATCCCATGAAGCACTGAGTATGGGGTCCTCTCTTTCACAGTGAAGCAGACGGCAGAGCAGAGGGTCAAGGCTGCGCACTTCCATGTAACCCCAAGGCTGCTAAGCCTTTCTGGGGTCTGTAACCCTTGGCAGATAGATCTGAAAAGGAAGGTTTCCACGGATGTAGGTTCTGGTTCAAGGCTCACCTTTCATGACGTCATGAAACCCATGCAGAGCAGCGCCAACATTTGTTAAGACAGAAGTGTAGTTTGTCCGAAGGAGCCCATCCGGCTCTGTACCTAGAAAAGCCAGTTACAAGCCATATGAGCACTTCTCCAGAAAGCTGACTGCTCACCCTCTCCCTCTGTTCTGGGGGCCACAGAGAATGAAGTTTGCTTATAATATGTCTGAAATAATGGCTTTCCAAACCTTTGCAGATACAGTCACAAATGGTGGTAATGAATACAGGCACATTTAACTTATATGCATCTCCCAGGCACACATTTTTAATGATTAAGAAGTCAAAAGAAGACCAGTTAAACGGATCAGCAGGTGAAGGCACCGCTGTCAAGCCTGAAGGCCTGAGTTTGATCCCAGAATTCCTGAGAGTGCAGAAAACGATTCCCACATGTTGTTTTCTGATCTCCACACAGTGTGGCAGAAACACGCTTACACCTCATCCCACATATACAAATGCATAACTACACACATCCTGTACATGTATGTGCATGCACACGTGTGCGCACGCACACACACACACACACTATACTGAACTCACACACACAATAAAATAGAAAATCAGAGCTGGGCAGTAGTGGCACATGCCTTTAATCCCAGCACCCAGGAGGCAGAGGCAGGCAGATCTCTGTGAATTTGAGGCTATCCTGGTCTACAGAGTGAGTTCCAGGACAGGCTCCAAAACTACACAGAGAAACCCTGTCTCAAAAAACCAAAATGAGAGAGGGAAAGAAAATCAGTAACAGCTCAGAAATAACCACACAAGTCTGTGATAAGTGAGCCAAGTCATCCCCTCGTTAGCTCAGTGCAACAGAAACCCAACTCCCAACAGACAGCCCAGCACACAGCTGTCCCTCTCCTGTCCCCCAGCCACTGGCTGCTGAGGCTAAGTACTGGTCAAGTATGGCCAAGAAGTGGGGAGGGGTTCCTTCCCTCACCTACGCCCCCAGCTCGGAGACCGAGTCTCTGTCTTGAACAAGTGCTGCTGAGAACAGTGGTCCTGTGATGGAGGAAGGTCATTGGTTAATTAAATAAAGAAACTGATTGTCCTGATAGGTTAAAACATAGGTGGGAGGAGTAAACAGAACAGAATGCTGGGAGGAAGAGGAAGCGAGCTCAGAGACGCCATGCTCCCTGCTCCTGGGTGGACACATGCGATGAAGCTCCGACCCAGGATGGACATAGGCTAGAATCTTCCCGGTAAGCGCACCTTGGGGTGCTACAAACGATATTAGATATGGGCTAGTCCAGGTGCGAGAATTAGCCTAGAAGAGGCTAGATAGAAATGGGCCAAGCAGTGTTTAAAAGAATACAGTTTGTGTGTTGTTATTTCGGGCATAAGCTAGCCGGTGGCGGGAGCTGGGTGGCAGAATGCAGCCCCACAGCTCCCACTACAGTCCTGGTCTCCACGGCCTTGGCTTATCAACCTGAGTTCCACACTGAAAGAGGCAATTCAAAAAGACCTGGTGTGGCTGCTTCACAACTGTCCCCAACACATGGGCAGACTGTAGCTCCGAGACTGAACTCTAGGGAGAAGTAGCCTTGGTTCTGAGGCTTTCTTTTCTCAAGGGAAATGATTTCACTTGCACTACACAGAGAAGTTTGAGCCGTGACTCTCAAGAAGAAAGAAGAAACTGGCAAAAGCACAGAAGAAAGTGGCCAATTCATAACTAAACTACAGGCTGTGAAAAGAAAGAGCCTTCTTGGGGTCAGAAGTTATAAACACTAACTTCAACATTTAACAGCTAGTTAAATGTTATCACTTTAAAGGAATCTGTATTTTAATGCAATCAGTCTGAGAGTGATGCATGCCCTAAGGTTTTCAGAAAAGTCCAGAGCAATTATACAGCAATGAGAGGAGCTTAAGCCAGGATCTCAGTAGAGAAGGAGAGCATGAAGGAGAACCCTTCACACCACTGTCATTGTCATTCATGTGACTGCATATGCCCCAGGCTGAAGCCTAAGAAACAGCATGAATATGTAAGCCTCAGCTCTGAGAACTACACTGCTTAAAGAAATACCACGTTCACTCGTGGATCAGAACACATAAGTTGGCGATGCTCTCTGTAAGTTTCCTGGGGCTACTGTAACAAAGTACCACAAATAAGAAATTTACATTGTAGAAACTAACAACTGATGCTACAGTTCATATAAAAAACCAAAATAATCTTGAAAAAGAAGAAAGGAGGATTCACGCTTTCTGATCTCAAAACTTACTACAAAGCAACAGTTATCAAGTGGGTGTGACTGGCACAGGCAGATCCGGGAGCAACACTGGAGTCCACGAGCAAACTCACACGTGTGGTCAACTGGCTTTCAAGGAGAATGCGAGACCATTTAACAGAAAGAACTGTCAGCAGATGGAGCTAAGGTGCTGGCAGCCACATGAACCAACCCTTCACCTTGCTCCAAGCACACAAATTAACTCAAAATGGATCACAGACCTGAAAGCAACAATAAAATTGTAAAACTCTTAGAAGAAAACACATCTTTATAACTTTGGAATTGATAAGGAGTTTTTACGTATGAAATAAAAAGCATGACACCCCTCAAGAGAAAGAAAGTAACAGTTAAACTGATAATTGGGTTTCATCAAAGGTAAAAATTTCTGTGCTTCCAAAAGTTTTAGACAAAGTGAAAACTAAGTGGAAGAAAAATCAGGAAATCACAGCTTCAACAAGGGACTTGACAGTGGAATGGAACACACGAAGAACTATTATTTACAACTGAACAATCAGAAGACAAACAGCCCAACTGGAAATGAAGAAGCCAAGCAGATTCTTCACTAAAGGAATAAACAAGTGGCCAATAAACAGGTCAAGGGGCATCTGGCACAGCTGGATAGCAGGGAAGGGCAAATCAAACGGTCTATCTACTTCAAAGCTAAAATCAAAGTCCTGTGATATCAAACGTTATTGAGGACACGGAAAAGTTAACTCTCACACACAGCTGGCAGGAAAGCAAAACAGTGTCTTAGAAAACAGTCTTGGTAACTCCTGCAGCAGTTAAATATGGCTACTTTAGGATCAAGCAAGTCTACCAGGCACCAACACCAGGCCCAAAGGAATGAAAAGGTAAGTCCACATAAGAACTTAGACATTGGGACTGGAGAGATGGCTCAGCGGTTAAGGGTATTGCTTGCTCTTCCAAAGGCCCTGAGTTCAATTCCCAGCACCCACATGGCAGCTCAAAACTGTCTGAAGATCCAGTTGCAGGGGATCTGACACCTTCACACCAATGCATATACAATAAAGTTAAATAGACCATAAAAAATTAAAAAAAAAAAAGAAACACAGACTTAAAAAAAAAAAGAACTTAGACATTAATACCTGCAGCATAATTATTCTTAATAGTCAAACAATCCAAATTTTTGATGGATATACACATATTTGATACATCTAAACAATGGAATAGTATTCTGCAATAAAAAGAATGGAGAATGGATACAAGCTGTATTTTGCATTAATCTTGTAAGCTTTATTACAAGAAAGTAAGCAAACAAACCAAACTACATACAATGGTTCCACCATTTATGAATCTGAAACCAGTAAATCTGGAGACAGAAAATAGAGAAGGAGCAGCTGAGAGCTAGAGATAGGAGGAATGGCAGAACATGAAGCAATAGCCAAAGAAGAAAGGGTTTCCTCAAATGAGGGAAATGGTTTAGAAAGGACTGCACTGCGGGACACATCAGGGTACACTGAAGACTACAGGACTGCACTGCACGTACACATCAGGGTACACTGAAGGCTACAGGACTGCACTGCAGGACACATCAGGGTACACTGAAGGCTACAGGACTGCACTGCGGGACACATCAGGGTACACTGAAGGCTACAGGACTGCACTGCACGTACACATCAGGGTACACTGAAGGCTACAGGACTGCACTGCACGTACACATCAGGGTACACTGAAGGCTACAGGACTGCACCGCACGTACACATCAGGGTACACTGAAGGCTACAGGACTGCACCGCACGTACACATCAGGGTACACTGAAGGCTACAGGACTGCACTGCGGGACACATCAGGGGTACACTGAAGACTACAGGACTGCACTGCGGGACACATCAGGGGTACACTGAAGGCTACAGGATTGCACTGCGGGACACATCAGGGGTACACTGAAGGCTACAGGACTGCACCGCACGTACACATCAGGGTATACTGAAGGCTACAGGACTGCACTGCACGTACACATCAGGGTACACTGAAGGCTACAGGACTGCACTGCGGGACACATCAGGGTACACTGAAGGCTACAGGATTGCACTGCGGGACACATCAGGGGTACACTGAAGGCTACAGGACTGCACCGCACGTACACATCAGGGTATACTGAAGGCTACAGGACTGCACTGCACGTACACATCAGGGTATACTGAAGGCTACTGGACTGCACTGCGGGACACATCAGGGGTATATTGAAGGCTACTGGACTGGGATCTAAAAGGGCAAGGTGTACAGCAGACAACTGAGAGAATAAAAAGACAAAAACAAAGCACTTTTATGGTGTCATTTATATGTCATAATAGACGTTTCCTCCCTCCCCCCTTCCCTCTCCTCCCTTGCTCCCTTTCTTTACAGCCCAGGCTGACCTTAAAATTAAGATACTTCTGCCTCAGCTTCCTGAGTCCTGAGAACACAGATATGTGCCACTCTGCCTAGATAAAAACATGGATTTCTTCAAAACATTAAAAATGAGGTTCACTCAGTTTCTTCAGTAGTTTTCTCTAACTGGGCAAAAGGGAAACAATGGGCACCTTTAAAAGGTCACATATGCTCTGGCTGCTAACAAAGGGCCGTGATGCCCCTGCAGTTTCCACAGTGAAGTGGTTATTATGTTCGCCTCACGAACAGTCATGATTCACCCTTCTACACTGAAAAAAGAGAAGGGGGATTACTACTTAATGCATGGTTAATGACAAATATTTTACCTTAACTTCGTAACACAACATTCACCCTCATTTACTCCTCAATTTCATTAACTCTGCTCACGGAATTCAAGGTTCTGACTCCAGATCTTATGCCCTGCCCATTCTCCCAAGCTAAGCCATGTCCCCTTTCCAGCTTCTTGTCCTCTTGCATCCTTCAAGGTGAGCCACGAGCAGCAGTCTTACTTACTGGGCAGGGCGAGGAGAGTGATGTACGTCTGCAGCTTCTCGAACACGGCAGTCATTCGCTTCATATCCTGGGACAGCTCCAGGTTCCTGGCTCTCAGTGCAGGTGTGCAAAGGGAAGATTCACATTCTTCTTCTAGACTAGGAATGGCAGGGTTTCAAAAGTGAGCATCCGGATGACTTTCTTTTCCTTTTTACTTTTTTAAATAAAAGATTTATCTTTTGTGTCTAAATGTTTTGTTATATAAAACTTTTTATTTGTCTAAATGTTTTATATATGTGCTTACATGCTTTATATATATAATTTTTTATTTGTCTAGATATTTTGCTTGCATGTATGTCTGTGCACCATTTGTGTGTCTGGTGTCTGTGGAGGTCAGAAGAGGGCACTGAATCCCCTGGAGCTGGAGTTACAGATGGCTGTGAGCTGTCATATGGGTGCTAAAATCCACCCAAGAGTAGAAGTTAAATGTTCTAACTCCCATCTAGACATTAAAAACAAAGGATTTAAAAAGAAAACCCCAAAACCATATGTTTCTTAAAAAGAAAAGTGCCATTCCCAATTACTGAAAACACTGATTATGACCTTATGCAGACTAGAGGGCCGCTGAAAACCATAGTTGACTGAGTTATCAGCCAGGCTGCAGCCGGTCCAGACAGACGCGAGACGCCTGTTACTCTTTGATTAACTCCAGAACAGGTCAGGTCCCACCCCAACACCCCAAGATCCCTGGCCTCCAGGGAATAAATACCTTTTTAACTGGTAAGGAAGGATTTTCCTAAGGAAGCGGATGTAGGAAGCTAAGTGATCTGAAAATGGCTTCAATTTCACAGTTGTCTCCTGGATAAAGATTATTCCACCATTAAAAGTGCTACCGGACAATGAGAGCCCACACACCCCGTAGTTTTAAAAAAAGGCAAAAGAAAAACCACAAGGAGGAAAATTACCAGGACAGTCACAGTATCTTCAGTTATACTTTCGAATAAATGCAGCATTCCTTCCTCAAGGGGGCGGACGTAGGATGCATTTTCATGAAGGTGTTGAGAGAACTGCATAGGAGCAGAAGGTTTGAATGAATTTGAGGGAAAATAAGTGCCAGCACTCGTGAGAGGGACTCTGACTTCACACTGAAATTCTTCTCAACACATTTCTGGAAAACCCCAGATAAAATGTCACAGATAAAATTCTCCAGTCCCCTTAGCTATCCAAATCAAGGAAGCAGGTGACACAATGACCAACCAGGAAGCTGAGAAAATGAGGATACAGCCAGCCCAGCCATGAAGAGAGCAGTGGACCAGGGTCCCTGGACACTGGCTGCTTTGCAGGGGTCCCAGTGAGGAAAAAGCAGAAGGGTTGGGCAGACTTTGTACTATGCATCTCAGTTTTCAAAACAAGCCCACTAGGCAGCTTCGTGTTTTACTGTACACACAGTTCAGGGTTAGCAAATGCCAGGATGTCAGCAAGGTGAGTGAAAATGTTCACTATCATCACTGATGTCATAGTATGCAAACAGATGCTATGGCTATAGCCCAGTGCTACACTGTGAGCTTGGCCTGTGTAGTGATGGGGGGGGGGCAGTAATCCCATCAGTGGGGGTCGGGATCCCACTATATTTTTGACAGTTTAGAAGCAAAGGAAATAAGATGCACTTATGAAATGTCTCAGTCATCGAGGTATTTCACAATGACTCAAGTCTGAACTTCTGCATACAGACATGTAATGTCCTGGCTTCTACAAAATGCAGGTGACCCCACGGACACTGCACAGTAATACTGTCCTGCACAGCTCAAGCACTCTGGGCTCCACTGTCCACGGCTGTAAAGTAGAAGTTCCCAGTTACTTTAAGAGTCTAGAAACAGTTTACACATCTTGGCCATCTTCTAGCAAAAGGTTTCCAAGTCTTCAATATTATAGACTTTGTAGAAAAACCAGAGGGACTTTCACAGGCCAAAGTACTGAAGATGAAATACTAAGAAATACACGAATCCTACAAAATAATGAGGTGTTCTGGACAAATTAAAATTAGAAGAGTTATTTTGTCGGGCAGTGGTGGCTCATGCCTTTAATCCTAGCACTGAGGAGGCAGAAGCAGGCAGATTTCTATGAGTTCAAGGCCGGCCTGGTCTATAAAGTGAGCTCCAGGACAGTCCAGACTGTTACACAGAGAAATACTGTCTTGGACAAAAAAAAAAGTTATTTTTATGAGGCTTAATAGATTTGTGCATCACTAAAACTGATGAAAATCAAGCACTACTGAGGCATGAGCATAGCAATGGCTAACTTCTGCCAAGCACTTAGTGCATGCCAGGCACTGGTACTTTTATGTTACCTGTATACATCTGTGACATGGGCAAGTCCCTCTCTAATTCAAAGCAGAGAGATTAAATAAATCTCCCAAGGGAGCACAGCTAAAACATATGCCAAGAAGTCCAACTTCAGAGCCCAAGTCTTTCCTGCCTACTAGGCACTTTGGATATCTGAAGACATGACTATATCCAATGCCTAGAAATATTACACTATGTAAATGAATGAAGAGGTGACTAAATAAACAGGCAAGCAAGCTAGGAAGAGTCAGACTAAGTAGAAAAGCATGGCTGATGACATTATCAAGCTCTCAGAGGACACATCTGTAGCAAGATCCTTCAGCTTCCCTTGTATGTGAGCTGGCCTCCAAGTTGACCTCAATGAGGTCCACATATTCCTGCCTTTGACTGCTACCCACTCCTATTGTTTCAGGGTTAGTCTGTGTGACTAATAACACAACAGGCATGACAAATGGGACTAGCCAAGTGTCCCAAAAGACTATGGCTTCCACATCTTTTGAGCCAAGCTCTCTAAGGGACGTTAGGTGTCATGTCATGAGAACATCACCCTAGAGAGAAGGGTACATGAGCAAGAGGCTTCTTGGCACCAGCCAGCATGTGAGTAAATAAATCTGAGCCACCTCAGAAGTATGCCCCTCAGCCAGTGAGGCCTTCAGATGAATGCAGTCCCAGTGACACCGTCCATGAGTGTGATCCTATGAGATGGCAGGAGCTGCAAACTCCCTAGTTTCCCTGAATTCCTGATCCCAGAAACTGGAAGACAGCCAATATCTACTGTTTTAAACCACTAAGTCCTGGGTAGCTTAATATCCAGTCATATAAAAGGAATATACTTATTAGCATTTTAGTTTTACAGTTAAATAAAATTTTTTGTAGGGCGATGGCATCGTACACCTTTAATCCCAGCCCTCAGAAAGCAGAGGCAGAGGCCAGCCTGGTCTACAGAGTTCCAGGACAGCCAGGGCTGTTAAAGAGAGAAATCTTGTCTTGCCTTTAATCCCAGCACTCGGGAGGCAGAGGCAGGCGGATCTCTATGAGTTCAAGACCAGCCTGGTTTACAGAGCTAGTTCCAGGACAGGCTCCAAAGCCACAGAGAAACCCTGTCTTGAAAAACAAAAAAAAAAAATAACAAAATAAAAAAATAATAATAAAATAAAACTTTGAAGGTGTCCTTAAATCCTTTTTAAAACTACCTGGGTAGGGAGGCAAAAATCTTTTGGCCAAAAGGAAGCAGAAGGATTGAAGAAAGTTACATGCAAACCTCCTTGATCCTGAGGTAAGCCCCACAGACCCACAAAACTGGCTCTGCCCTTTCCCACTAGCCGCCTCAGCAGAAGGAACGAGGGGCAGACTGCACTGGCTGTTTGGACCAATGACAGAGTCAAAGCAACTATGGACAAGACAGAAACATGCCAGCAAATTAGCCCTCCTAGCAAAAACGGAAATGGAATTCTGCCAACCGCTATCAAAAGCTGCACAGGCCTCAATCTTGTTGGTTAATGGGGAAGAAGCCACTTTGCTCTCCTAACTTTCATCCCATTTCCCACTCTGGGGGCTTCACATTCCAGCCCAGAAGTTGGCTCAGCACTCCCTCCCATCCTTCCCCAAAGCTCAGGCCCACCCACCATGCTGTCCTGCCTGACATTCCCACACATACAGCTCCTTCTGGGAGCTCAGACAATCACCATCCCACTTCCTACATCCAAATCTCACTTAGTCTCCAAGGCTCCAAATCCCAGAGAATCTTCAGTTCTTCACAGAGCACGCCCCTCCTAGATGACTCCACACTTACTGGCCATATTGGTAGCTAGCTCAACTGCATGCTCGCTCTCTGTCTCTCTGTCTGTCTCTCTCATCACTTCCTCCACTGCTCACTCTGCAGTCTTCTGATAATTCCCCTAGCTTTAATTTCTTAACACCCTGTATTTACCACACTGTGTTTTGGCGAAGACCATGACTTGTGACTTCTTCCATGACTCCCACGATACTTGGCTAATACAGGGAAGCAGTCTGAACAGAAGTCCCTATTTGTTCTCCCCATCTGTCCATGGCAAGAAAGGCATCATAACTACTTACCTTCTGATTCAATGGTGATATGGCGTCAATGGCAGAATCAACAGGGAAAATCTGAATCCTCTGTTCCGTGTAGGTGTGAAAGTTCAGAAGAGCCGGCACGAGGTCCTGAACAAAAGCCAGGGCCTGCCCAGCTATATCTCGCATCTTCAGCTTTAAAATGCAAAGCACACCAAGTCAACTATGGAGCAATTGTTAGAAAGCACTTGAACCCCAGTGAGAGCACTCCTCAGTCTACATTCATTCGCTCCCACGCGAATCTCGGCATCCTCCCATCCGAGCAACTTAGAAAGCCATCGGATTTGGCGGATCCACCTCCTCCACTTGGCCTTGGCTAAAAAAGCACACTACCCTAACACAAAAGCCTGGTTCAAACAGCAAGGCATCCCATAATTCAGTTCTAATGTGATAAAATGAGAAAAACATCAAAAATCAGAAGTACTGCCAGGTATGGTGGTGCATGCCTTTAATCCCAGCACTTGGGAAGCAGAGGCAGGGGATCTCTGTAAGTTTGAAACCAGCCTTGTCTACACAGTGAGTTCTAGGACAGCCAGAGCTACACAGTGAGACCCTGTCTTAATAAAATAATCAGAAGTTGTACTGGGTAAAGGTGCCTACCACCAACACCAACAAGCCTGACGATCAGAGAACTATACACAGGACCCATGCAGTGGAAGGAGGAAACAGGCTCCCACTAGCTGCCCTCAGGCCTCCACATAGGAGCACTCCCCCAATAAATTATAAATGTAAAAAATACATAAAAATCTAAAAAATCAGCAGAACATGAATTCAATCAAAGCAACTCATGGTTTAGAGAAACAGATGAGAGAGAGCAAAGCAGTGAGCAGCACATGAGACTTTGGTAGGACAGTGTATGGACGGCTGAAACTGAGAGACCCGCCCACTCCATCCTTTACCTGATGTCTCCTGTTGTGCAGTGGAACGTTGAGAGCATTGTACAGATGATACTCTACAACACAAAAGTGATGCCCATTAGAGCTCAGCTCAGTCTTCAAAGGAGAGCAACTGCAAAATCCTTCCTATGAGAACTCAATGTCCGACACACAATCACAGCAGAGGAGCTTGGAATATATAGGGAAGCTGTGGTTTCGCAGGTAAGTAATAACTGTTTAACTTCAGGATTAAAAGAAACAAACAAACTACTCCTGGATTTCCACTTCAAAGAAATCTTTTCAAACTCCTCTTTGGGGCCTCTCAAGATTCCTTACAAAGGCTCCTAATATTCTTGCTGTCATCCATCATTCTTCTACAATAACCCTCCCCTGGCTGCCACACTAATCCTCCAAAAATGCCAGTGTCCCTAGCAGGACCATATTTCACTGTCTGCTGCTGCGGGTCCCAGTACCTCAATGCTTTCTTTCCTGGCTGGTCCCACAGTCTTCTTCAGTCCTCACACTCAGGCTGCCTGCCACCTGCCACCTGCCACAGATGCTGCCTAGCACCAGGCACCACAAAATTACTGGTCCTCCTTGCTGGGCGGTGGTGGTGCACACCTTTAATCCCAGCAGAGGCAGGCAGATCTCTGTGAGTTCGAGGCCAGCCTGGTCTACAAGAGCTAAGCTAGTTGCAGGACAGGCCCTAAAGCTACAGAGAAACCCTGTCTCAAAAAAACCCAAAAAAATGAAATTAATTAATTAAAATAAAAAATGACTAGTCCTTTCAAGGTCACAAAATCCAGTCAGCAGATTTGGCTGCCTTTCCCACAGGCATTCTCCCTGACTTCCCAGTGCTGTGCAGCAATGACAGCATCAGCTTGGAAACACTTGCTTCACCAAAATCCTCACTGTGCTTGCCTGACTTCTTCCCACAGTCCCTCACTACCCAGCACTGTGATAGAGAGCTCACCGAGGACCCTGCAGAAGCCTCCTCACACTGTGTGTCCCTTGTGTAGAAGCTGGGCACAGGGATTGCTTTCCAGGGGGAGTTCGGGTTGTTGATACAGACATGGCCTGTGTACCACATACACTCCCACAGCACCAGATCCCCTGGAACTAGGATTACAGACAGCTAGGAGCTACTTCGTGCACACTGGAAATAGAGCCAGGGCCTCTGGAAAAGCAACCAGTGCTCTCAACAGCTGAGCCATCTCTCTAGCAGTGCCTATGCTGATTTTAGATGGGATCAAACTGCTGTTTTCTTCACCCCCTCCCCAGCTTTTCTAACAAGAAATTAAAGGAACTAAAAACCAAGTTTCAAATGTAGCTGTAGAAAAAGGAAGTGTGGATTAACTTGATTGTATTAACTTGAATGTGGGCTTTGAATTCCAAATATATTTTCTTTTCTTTTTTTTTTTTTTATTTTTAAGAACTAATTTATTTTTCAAGCAGGTAGGAGCAGGCGCCTGAATGCCACAGCAGATGAAAGTCAAAAGACAACTTTGGGGTGTTGTGGGGACTGAACTCAGTTTGCCAGCTTGGCAGCCAGCCCCTTTACCCACCGAGCCATCTCATTGGCCTCCCAGATAAATATTTTTTGCCTTCAAGAGTTTCATTCCGTTCGCACCTAAGGTTAGACATCTACCACATATGTGAGTGCTGTCTAAATTCTTTTTCTTACTCTTGGATGTGTGAGCTACCAGGCCGTCCCTAGGAGGAAACAGAAGCTAGACTTCCCAAAGGCTTCCTGTCACTGGGAAATCCAGAATCAGAAGTTAACAGGCTGAAAAGATACATCCATGGTGGACCACCCCTCCCCACCCCAGCCACAGAATCAACTTCTCTTATGCAAATGTCCCACCACCTCCCACACAGGCTGGCTTTGCTGGCTCTAGAGATAATTCAGAATGTCCTTAGGAAATAGCCACATTGATCAAGAGAGCAGAGCCCTCCAACAGGTCAATTTGGTTTTTTGCTGAGATTAGAAATAATCTTACTTAACCAGCTACCACAGAGAGTCAAAGATGCAAATAACAGAAAATGTATGTCTGTGTGATACCTACTTGTATCATTAAAAGGTACTTTTTCATTGATGATTGACAAGGATTCCTCTAATCTACCTGACAAATCTTCATGAAGATTCTTTAACTGTAATTGACTGAAAGATAAAAGAACCCACAAAACCACATTATTACCAATCAACGAATCGTCAATTGCTTGTTAGCCCAACAGCTGGTAGCAGGCTTTCAAAGAGCTGTGCTGACATCTGGAACATTCCTCTAAGAGTTGTTCAAACTTGACGTTAAGAGAGGAACCAGCCCCATTCCTAAAAGCCCCAGAGACTTCTGGGGAAATCTACCCGAGTTCCAGTTTCTTACACAACCTGAGTTTACTTCCCCAAGATAATCATAAATTTTCTATTTACTATCTATAAATGTTTATTCAATTATCATTGCACAGGGTTTTTTAAAAAGTACTTTTCCAGATTATTTCTTACTTGAGTTCAAAAGCTGATAACTTCTGTTTTGGCTAAATTATTAGCACAGATACCATCTAAGCCAGACATATATTTCTACCAATGCAGTGAAACCTATGTATTATGGTAAATAGCAAAAAACAAAACATTAAGACTACGAATGGTTTTGGCACATTGCTATGTAATGCGCTAAGACTTAGAGATTTCTCAACTGGATCCCATAATCTCAATCTTTTTCAAAATGTACCATAAGAAAGTGGCACCGTGGGGCTGGAGAGATGGCTCAATGGTTAAGAGTACTGACTGCTCTTCCAGAGGACCTGGGTTCAATTCCCAGCACCCACATGGCAGCTCACAACTGTCTGAAGATCCAGTTGCAGGGGATCTGACACCTTCACACCCATGAACATAAAATAAAGTTAAATAAACCATAAAAAAAAAAAAAAAAAAAAAAAAAAAAAAAAAAAAAAAAAGAAAGTGGCACCGTTTATAGTCATATTTCCTGCTGGAGACTACTAGGGTCCCTGTCCCAGGAGAGTCAGAAACACAAAGTCGCAGTTCAGAGTTGAGAGCAGGGCCTCCCAGACCTATCCTGAGGCCCAGCAGAGGCCACTCTGTCCAGGTGCTGTGGCGTGTGACTGGAAAAGGCCCTCCCTGGCAGTGGCCTGCAGAGGCTTGGGTCTGACCCTGACCTCAGGGCCCCATTCCCATTTCCACATACCATTCTTCTGTTCGAAGTCGGCATTCCTTGGCCTCCTTTTCTAGAGTCTGAGATTTTACCTGAATTTGGGGAGGAAAGAAAAGTTGACAGTTCTGCCTATGGCTGAGTCCCCATGCAGCACCCCAGAACTTACAGGAGCCTGACCTAGGTCTTAATTAGCCCCCAAGAGCAGTAGAGCTTACTTCTAGCTTAGCCTTGTCATTCTGTAGTTTCTCAATAGTCTCCATGTATTTCCGGGTCAGGCCATCGATCACAGCTTGGTGCTGAGCAGCTTCGGTTTCCAGAGCGGACAGCCGACTCCTCAGCTCTGCTTCCACATGCTTGTGATGCTCATCTGCTTCGAAAAACTGAGAGGAGGAGAGCCCAGGGCATGCAGTGAGGACAGCAGCAACCACTCGCCCTGTGACTATCGCACCGCTGTGGGACTGAGCTGAAGGCACCAGAGCACTTAATTCCCACAGGGAGCATGGATGGCACTTAATTAGCTTTCTTTTACAGATGTGGAAATAGCTTTAAAGCATCATATGGTCTTTGACTCGTAGTTAAAACATGGCAGAAATGACATGGGAACAGAGAAACCTGCTCCACAGTCTGCACCTCCCTTCTCTTAGGCCCCCAAATCTGTACTCTGGACAACTATTTATAGACAATTCAACTGAGGTGCTGCTCCTAAATCATACAAAGCATTCTTCCTTTATAACTCTGATGCTAATTCATGTATTAGATATAAAATGCAGAGGTAAAATTTTTTTCAAGATTGGGGCTGGAGAGATGGCTCAGAGGTTAAGAGCACCGCTCTTCCGGAGGTCCTGAGTTCAATTCCCAGCAACCATATGGTGGCTCACAACCATCTGTAATGAGATCTGGTGCCCTCTTCTATCCTGAAGGCATACATGGAGGCTGAACACTGTGTACATAATAAATAAATAAATCTTAAAAAAAAATTTTTTCAAGATTTCTCTTTTTCTAATTACTGTGTGTGCATGTGTGTACATGTATAGAGGTCTGAAGACAAGAGTTGGTTTATGGTCCTAGGGATTGAACTTGGGTTCTCAGACCTGGCAACAAGCACCTTTTATGCCCTGAGCCATCTTGTGGGCCCTAAGATCTTCAAAGCTGGCACAATGATGTATACCAGTAATGCCGGCACTCCATAGATGAGGCAAGGGGATTAAGATTGCAAAAACATTCTCGACAACATAGGGTGCTCAAGGCTAGCACTGAGCTACAAGAAAAGCTGCCTCAAAAATACAGAAACAAAACAAAACCCTATACATCATAAATCATGAAACAAACCCTACTTATTGCTAAGCTCCCACCAAATGACCCAGCTCATCAACTCTAGGTAGAGGGACTAGTGCCTAGCATACTTCTGATCTGAAGACGCTGAACAAATGCACATGTTCACATCAAGCCATGGGTGAGAGTTAAGAAATGAACAAATCATAGTCACAGTACATTCTTAAGGGACATATAGAAAACATGAAAAATCCATGCAGACAACAAGGTAACTACTTGCATTAATTTTTTCCACATCTCGGATTATAAGACCCATCTTGAAACGTATTTATGTATTTTACATGTTTGAGTCTTGTATTAGTTTGTGTTTGTCTGAATGTTATGAACCTGGACCACATGCATACAGTGCCCTCGGGGACCAGAAAAGGGATCCCCTGGAAGTGGAGTTACAGGCATTTTTGAGCCATAAAATGGGAGGTAGAAACTGAACTGAGGTCATCTAGAAGAGGAGTAAGCTCTCCTCACCACACAGCTATCTCTCCAGTGCCAAGACACATTTCTTTAAACGTTTATTTATTGTGTGTGGGTACAAGACAGGACACACGTGGTAGTCAGAGGGACAACTTGTGGGAGTCGGTTCCTCATTCCACTGTGAGGTGCCCAGGGAGTGAACATAGGCCTTCAGGCTTTTGACCCATTGAGCCATCTTGTCAGTCCCAAGACCCATTTTCAGTCATTCAGGTTTCAGTCACCTGGATATGCAGCCGTTCATTCTCCTCGATTTTCTTTTGCAGATCTTCATCAAAGACACTCTTCTGCTCCTGACTCAACTGAGAAGACGACTCTCCACTTTTCTGAGGGAAAGAACAAGTTATGTCCACACAACTCCGATCCTTTAGAGGAACAAGCTGAGGCACACAGCACCTACGACCTCAGTGGCTTGTCTTCTATGTGTTCACCCTTTTCAAACCACCCTGCAAAAGGCACACAGTTCACCACTTAACTTTGCCTATGGGACCCAAACTGGAACAGCAAAGACACCAAAGGCAAGAAAACTTAAAAGAGGGACAGAAAAAAATAAATGGGTTCATCAGTTTTTGCATATAAATTCAGGAATTGCTAGAAGACAAGAATAGAGGAAGCTTCATCTCAACCTGATCTTTCGGTTAGGGAGAGATTATGTTAGAGTCTGAATTACTGTATTCCTTTAAGAAGTTCTATTAACTCATATAGCAGCATTGGCAAATACATGTTCTTATAAGAGTTTACCTAAATTCCTATTTAAATAAAAACCTAACCATGTTGTTATGCACACAAGAAAGAGCTGAGCTTATGGAAAATTCCTTTCTTGTGAGTATGAACTTATCCACTATGAAGAATAGCACTATTTAGGAGATCTAAGAATGAACGCTTGTCTCTGTGACACAGAGCTGAGACTGTTCAAGCAGCAGTCTCACAATGGCACTGTGTGCAGACATCGGCCACCCATCTCTGCCTTCTCAGTAGCTCACTCATCACTGCAGATGAACTCACCTGCTGATGCAATACAAATCAGCGGTGAGAGGAGCCTCTGGAAACACAGCTCTACAAAAACCAAAGACACTAAACACCCACCACATCTGGAACACAAAAAGTACATAAGGCACACTGTGGAATGATTCACTGGCGGTCCTTGTGTTCCAAACCTGAAAGCTTTAACTAAGACTAATTCACAACTCTTAGGCACCTCTGCTAAATAATTAACCTGCTATGTTAGCCAGGCATGGTGGCTCACACCTGTAACCCCAGTTCTTAGGCAGCCAAGGCAAGAGAACTACTACACTACACACCTGAGGACAGCCTGGACTACAGAGTAAGACCCCCCTCCCCTCCAGCTCAGAAACACCTGATATGTCTGCAGTCTAGATGGCTATTTCCTCCCAGGGAGCATCTGGAATCCCCAGAGCGAGCACACTTCCTAGCTCTATCATGTACATGCAGGCCCTCTTTGTCCCCTCTACACTTAAAACTTCAGAGCGCCCTTCTAAACAGAATGATGCATTTGGGAAAGGTATCACCTATCACATGATAATACACTCCATGCGATCACTTCAATCCCCAAAGCCTTACACTCTCATATCCACTCTACAGATGGATAAACTGAGGCTAAAAGAGTAACAACTGTGCCAAAGTTGTAGAGCTATAAATGGCAGGCCAAGAACTGGAACCATGCTGAACTCTAGAGTTCTTCCCTCCACACATTCTCCTTCAGGTCCCTATCCGCTGCTTCTTTCAACACAGCCTGTTAACACACTCGCAGAATATGGGTCCACATACACGTAAGACTTAACACTGCCACTAGCCCAACGCTGCTCTTCAGCAGGCCACTCCCTGCTGGAGCAGTTACAGCTCACCCTACCCCCTGACTGCATCTGCCAGACCTTCAGCTAGCAGGAATTAAGGGAACAACGACATCACCTCTGAGCAATATGAGATGCGCCATGACTTTCCTCATCTACTAAATCAATCATTCACATTTGCTGCTAATAGATCCTTAAGAACTGACCTTCCTGTGGAAATGCCCTTGAGCTGGTCATGGTGACACACGCATGTCATTCCAGCACCCGGAGGCTAAGGTGAGAGAACTGAGGATTGGAGGCCAGCCTAAGCTACGTGAAGAGATCCTGTCTCGAAACCAAAAGAAAACAGGAAAATGCCCCTATGTGGATGTATCAATAGCAAACATCTCCCTTCTGGACTGTTACCAGATGCACAGCGGAGCACTGAGGTCCCGGAGCGGCTCTGCTACTGAAGCCAGTCTACCCCTCTCCACACAGGGGCCTTTGCTGAATTTACCTTATTCTTCTTGCCTCGAGGCTCACTTAGCGCTAGCTCATCTTGAAGGAGTTCCACCCTCTTGGCAAGCTGCAGATTTCGAAATGTCAAACTGTCCATTTCCTGTTGTAGTTTCCTCAATGACTGATCCTTCATTTTCAGTTGTTCCTACATCAAAGAGAAATAGTTCCTCACACTGTCTGGCTGTTTGTTTTTAAGTCTTTGTTCAACCAATATAAAATAAAATCCCCTTGCTTCGGGGAATGAATAATTTATGTTTATTATTTCAGACAAAAAGATCTTCCAGCCAAACTAGTATATTTACAAATAAAATAAAATATATATATTGAAATAACAGACTATCAGCAACTTAAATAAAGCAAAATGCCTGCAACTCTGTTAAGTCTGTGACAGCGAGCAGACAGGCCAGGGGCTACACATTTATAAACCTGAGTGTGTAAAGGGAACCGTAGACTTATTAGCAACACCTTCAGTGATCAGAGGGCCGGAGTCTGATTGCACTCCTTTCTCTGTGTGCTCTGAACTTAAATGAGCTCTTTTCCCACCTCATCCTCTTTGTGCCAAGTTGAGAACCTAACCTGGCCTTCAAGGACACCTACACACGTGTAGGGCTACAGCTGGGCTCCAGTCTTCTCAACACACCTCCTTCCACCTAACTCTGCCACCTGGTAGGTTTTGAAGCCAATATTCAAACAGCATAAGACGACTTCACACTCTGGTCCATATCGGTTCACTTTCAAGCCCATAAAAATAGACTCAACAACTAAGACTTCAATAACACCCTTATCTGCTGACTATTTTCTACTCTTTATAAAGGGAAGAAACACAAGTTAGAGACATCGTTTCACCCTACTGTAAAATGCACAAGTTATAACTAACTACATTTTACTTACAATTCTGTGTTCACTGATAACCAACAAAAGCAACCAGAGTCTACTGTCCACTTTGATTATTTCCACTGAGAAGAACAGTCATAAGACTAACAATGGACAGATACTCTAACTGTACTGAAGCAGCAACCTCACTGCATGGCTGCTGTGTGTGCTCTGGGATGCTCTGCATGAGGGAGGCAGCTGGAGAGCCCAAGAGTCGAAAATGTTCTTCTTCTTTACTGTTTTTCAGGATGCCTTTCATTTTTACTTGAAGGTCGAAGGTACACATAGGTTCAGTTCAGTGTAATTATCATAGACTCTTAAAGAAAGTCCAAGCGAATTCATTAAGGGGCAGATCCAATGAAATAATCGGAGGACACCCTGACATTCACTGTCCCGTAGTTACAATGTACTGTGACACTGGGCTGCAACTGCAGCGAGCTCAGGATGAACAGGACGCAAAGCAGTTTCTTTACGCTGCTGCGATGAGTTCCCTCCAGTTGCATGATGCTCTAACTGCGCTAACCAATCATCAGCTCTGGAAGCACGGTGTGCCAACTGCTACCTAAAGCCCAGCTTCTGCAACAGGATGATAACACTATCGATCCTTCAGAGATAACAGGAAATAAGATAACAGGTGTAGGATGGCTTAGTACAGTGCCTGGCTTGGAGTGAGCCAGAGCTCAGAGACAGAACTAAGTAATCCAGCACCACTGCCTTGACCATCCACGCGCCCCTAGCACCACAGTTATCCACAAGACCAGCACGGGAGCTGCCAAACAAAGCAGGCTATTTGGGAGATACTTCCTCAGTACTAGGTTCTAAACATTACGAGAGTCAGTGATCAATTCTTCAAGGATTTCAGGAAAGTAATCCATATCCCACAATTAATCTTTCCAGTCAAAAGTATTACAAGCCAGTGTTTATTATATGCCAAATAGAACGGGGCAGAGATAAATCCTTTCTCAGCCCATTATGCTTCAGTTAGCAAACGTGCTGAGGTAAAATGGGTTGTTCAAGCAGTGTACACGTCAACATGGGCTGTCACCGTGAAGTAGCAAACTAACGGCAAGAATAAACAGATCGCATGATTCATGCTTCAAATTCATTTCTTAGGCCCTATTTGTTGAGCACCGGAGTCGCAAATACAAACAAGGCCATCCTCTCAGAGTGCTGCCTAGAGAGGCAGATACAAGGCTGCATCCATCCAGATGGATTTGACTCCACAAAGCCTTGAACTACAGAAGGAATGCATTAGATGAAGTATTTTTCTACATTATTTAAGCTGAGAAGACATATAATATACATACCTAAGCAAGGAGGAAAGTCAGACACAGTAAACACTCTGACAATCCCTACCCCTAGTAAATCAGTGTCAGAGTTGGGACTTTATCCCCCAAACTATCTGCTTTTCCAAACACGGAACAACCTTTGCTACTCCGGGTTCCCACTGCATACCTTTAGAACAGCAGAATTGGCCTGCTCGTCCACGACGCCTTTCTTCAGGACCTGATTCTGAGCTCGAAGCTGGTAACAGAAAGCAGTAATTACTTTTAATATAAAGAAACCACTTACAGCAAGGAAATCACAATTACTTCATAATGACAATTTCCTATTGAATAACTAATATCCTCAAGTATTATATATACATTCGTGTGTGTGTATACATGTGTGTGCATTTGTGTGACAACAAACACTATTTGCCCCCAAAGAAGGAAACAGATATAATAACTTGCCAAGTGAAACATGGAAGTTAAGTTCTCCAATAACATAAACCTAGTCACTAGCACATCTCTGTCCCCTGGGCTGACGCTGTAGCTTGGTGGCAGAGCATTTGCCTGGTGTGAGTCTTGCGTATCATTAAAAAGATAAATAAGTAAAATAAAAATAAAAACCCAGGTCTCCTGCCTTTGAGTATATCATTCTTTATATGGATTTATATTACTTATAAGTCATGGTCCTGAATTTAAAATGACAATAAAAGAAAATGTGGGGCGGGAGAGATGGCTCAGCAGTTAAGAGTATTGACTGCTCTTCTTGAGGACTTGAGTTCAATTTCCAGCACCACATTGTGGATTCCTGCCCCAAAGCATCCAATGTCCTCTTCTGGCCTCCAAGGCTAATGTAAACAAGTCTGCATATCACAGACACATATATGCAGGCAAAAACTCATACACATAAAATAAAAATCACATTTCAAAATGGAGAGAGAAAATACTGTTTTCCTGAAACTCTGGAACACTGATGGTGTGCAAAACACAAGTGAACAAATGACAGAATAAGAAGTGAACAGAGCATAGGGCATCCACAGACTCGGGGGACCTGGTACCCAATATTAGACATACAGCTGTCGTCACCACAGGGCTGTCTCCAGAATAGCAGACAGTTGTCATCTATGAGCTGAGTAAGTTCAGTTTTAGAAACCACAGTACCTCCAAACCCTGTCTACACACAACCTTAAATGCTTGCCTTGCCAACACAAGGACTTGAATTCAATTCCATGAACCCATGATTTTGCTTTTTGTTAAAAAAAAAAAAAAAAAAAAAAAGACGGGCATGGTGAACTGGAAAGCTGAAGACAAGTACATCTCTGGGGCTTGCTGACTAATCAGCCTCTCTTGCTGGTATGTCTGGCCAATGAGAGATCCTGCCTCAACAGCACCTGAGGAGTAACAGTGAGCTCTTACACACACACACACACACACACACACACACACACACGCATGCACGCGCACACACACACACCACACACATACACACACACACACAATAATATCCACTTGCATTGCACCCCAAGTGCCTTCCGTGTGTGACATCCCCCAGTGCTCACAATCCTAAGGAGGCGGTTATGCCCTCGCCTCCACAGCACAGATAAGGACCCCAGTCACTGAACAGCAAGATGGACTGCTGAGATAGGAGCCCGGAAGTTTGGATTCCGCTGTTATAATGGCAGTTACTGCTTACAGAGTTTTTGAGAGAAAGGTGGGCTGCCAAGATGGGCCTTCTCCTTGGGTAATGAGGTAGAACTTGGGCTTATTTCCCATAGTTACATTTTTAAATGTATGTGTAACTGTATTAGTTACTTACTACATATGCATGTGTGTGCATGTGCATATATACGTGTGCATGCCTGCATGTGTGTGTTGGGCTTGTCAGCAAGACCACCTGTCATCACTTGCTGGGCCATCTTACTGGCTCTGTAACGGTTTGTTGTTTCTTGTTGTTATTGTTTTATAAATTTTTTATTTATTTTATATACTAACCATAGCTTCCCCTCCTTCCTCCCCTTCTGTTCCCTTCCCCCACCTCCTTTCTACCCTCCCCCCACCATCCACTCCTCAGAAAGGGTAAGGCCTCCCATGGGAGTCAACAAAGCATGGCATATCAAGTTGAGGCAGGACCAAGCTCCTCCCCCTGTATCACTACTGAATGAGGCATCCTGTCATAGGGAATAGGTTCCCAAAAGCCAGCTCATGTGTCAGGGACAGATCTTGGTCCCACTGTTAGAAGCTCACAAACAGAACAAGCTACACAGTTGTCACCCACATGCAGAGGGCTATGTAGGTCCCATGCAGGCTCCCTTTCTGTCAGTCTAGAGTTCATGAGCTCCCTCAAGTTCAGGTCAGTTGTCTCTGTGGGTTTGCCCCTCATGATCTTGATCCCCACCCTTCCTCATATAATCCCTCCTCCCTCTTTTGGGCTGGACTCTCGCTGGCTCTGTAATATTAAGTATCAAAGAAAAGTAAAGCAGTTGGTAAATTACTACTTGTGCCTATCACGGTGTGACCACCACTGGCTGATCTAGAGGGAAAACCCTCTCCCACAGTAAGAGGAAGTGTCCTCAGCCAAGGACACAGCATGGGAAAGTGTAAACCTGAATCCAGTGTGGCTGAAAGGTTCAGGAGCTCAACACAGATACTAAATGACTGTGTCCTCTGAGAAACTGAAGTGGGATAATTTTATCTACTTCATCAGGTAGCTGGCTCACAGATCCAGAACCTGAGTGGCTGGGGATGGAGGATCACAAGATCAAGGGCACCTCAAAACCCAGCACAATTCTTCACAGACCTAGAAAGAACAGTACTCAACTTCATATGGAAAGCAAAAAACCCAGGATAGCCAAAACAATCCTGTACAATAAAAGAATTTCTGGAGGCATTACAATCCCTGACTTCAAACTCTACTACAGAGCTACAGTACTGAAAACAGCCTGATATTGACATAAAACAGACAGAAGGACCAATGGAACTGAATAGAAGACACAGATATTAATTCACACACTTTCGAACACCTGATCTTTGACAAAGAAGCAAAAAAATATCAAATGGAAAAAAGAAAGCATATTTAACAAGTGGTGCTGGCATAACTGGTTATCAACATGTACAAGAATGAAAATAGATCCATATCTATCACCATGCACAAAACTCAAGTCCAAATGCATCAAAGACCTCAACATAAAGCCAGCCACACTGAACCTCAAAGAAGAGAAAGTGGGAAGTACACTTAAACGCACTGGCACAGGAGATCACTTCCTAAATATAACCCCAGCAGCACAGACACTGAGAGAAACAATTAATAAATGGGACCTCCTGAAACTGAAAAGCTTCTGTAAAGCAGAGGACACGGTCAACAAGACAAAACGGATTAAAATTCTAACTTTGCCAAGCTCAAATCTGTCTGTTGAGAAAGGAGAACGGAAATGACTCTTTTCTGTGCCAAGAAAACGGGAATATTAGAATGCTGACCCTTATGAGAGATTTAAAGCAAAATAGGAAGTTTAAAATTAGAAAGAAAAGACACTCATTTTTGGCTTCTCCCTTTTGGGGGTGAAGAGGCACAATTCGCAGCTACAGCAGGAAGTGTCTCTAAACCCAGGCCCACCATTTACGAGGCAATATAAATGGGTTCTTCACTTACACAGTTGAGCTTCCATCATGATCTTGACCTGCATTATGGGAGAACTCATTGGCCCAGTCCCCTTCTTTCCTAGGACGCTGTAAGAGCCAGATAGGAAACAACGGGAAAGGTCCTTCTCAGAAGGTGTTCCGCAGTGGGGAGCGGTAACCTCACAATGAGAACGGATTAAAGGGACTGTCTTTAAGGTGTGTGTATTTGTTGCCCATCTATGACACTGTGCTCAGAGGATATGAAAGAGAAAAGGAAATACAAGATACGGCTGTAGTTTGCATAGAATTTACTATTTCCACACCAGAATTTCCAATACCCAGGAGGCTGAGACACGAAGACTGCCTTGAGTTTGAGGCCAGCCTGTTGTAGAATAGTGAGTTCCAGGCCAGTCTAAGTGAGCTATAGTGTAAGACCATGCATGTCTCAAAAACAAAACGCTAGGACTGGAAGAATGCTGTGTGATTCCAATAGCCAGCGTTCAAATCCCAACATGCACAGAACACGCCTGGCATCCCACACACCGTATCCCTGATTCTGAGGAAGGCAGCAACAGAAGGGCTGGGGATGGCTGCTCTCTAGTCAGCTGAAGACTTGCAAGTCTTAGGCTCAGCAGGAGACACTGTCTCCAAGGGGTAAGTGGAGAATGCTGTAGGACACCTGATGCCCTCTTCTGACCTCTACATCTGCACCCACTCACACAAGTGTACAAATACACACAGAGGCTGGGCGGTGTGGCGCACACCTTTAATCCCAGCACTCTGGAGACAGAGGCAGGTTGATCTCTGTGAGTTCGAGGCCAGCCTGGTCTACAGAGCATTCCAGGACAGCCAAAGCTACACAGAGAAACCCTGTCTTGAAAAAACAAACAAACAAACAAATACACACAGAGAATATATATGTTGCTCTAATATATATATATAATTTAAAAGGAAAGATAACATATTTTAAGATAATTAGCAATATTGTATTTTGTCACCTTTTTAAAAAGTATAAGCATGTAATTTTTAAGATGTTGGAGAGATGACTTGGCAGTCAGGAACTCTGGCTGCTCTTCCAAAGGGCCCAAATTTGGTTTCCAGGGCCCATGTCAGGTGAGTCATAACCACCTGCAACTCCAGTTCCCAAGGGGCATGATGTTCTCTGGCCTTCAAGGGGACCCAAACACACATAGCATACACCCACAAAGATGAAAGTCTAATTCTTTCTTGTTTTGGTTTTGGTTTGGTTTGGTTGTTTTTCAAGACAGCGTTGCCCTATGTAACAGTTCTGCTGTCCTGGAACTCACTCTGTAGATCAGGCTGGCCTCAAACTCACAGAGACCCACCTGTCTGTGCCATCACTGCCCAGCGGCTTGGCAAACTAAGGTCTGAGATCCAAACGCCTGCTACCTAATTTGAGGTCTTCTTGGGATGCAGCCATACTCCTTTGTTTACGCAGCACACTCAGTGACAGACATGGACAACTGCAACAGAAGTCAGCGTCTCAGGACTAGATTACTACTGTACAGCTCTTCACAGAAGTCTGGTAACCTCTGTTCTAAAAGTCCAAGGAGGAAACACTGTTTCAATACTGACTTCCATTAAGTAGCTTTCTACTTTCTAAGCAATAAACACCCTTGAGGATAATGAGCCATCCGCCTAGGAGGATGACAACTTTCAAATCACAAAGCCAAAAGATAGAAATAGAGTACTATATAGTTCAGGCTGGCATGGAACTTGCTTATAACTGAAGATGGCCTCTGACCTCTGCCTCCAAGCACTGAGATTACTACACCCACTTCAGTCTCTAGGTGTCATTTCAGACCCCCCCCCCCCCCGTTCTAACTGTGGTTTAGCATATCTTTTCTGTATGGTATTTATAAACTCCTAGTGACTGCCTTAAAGTCAAATGGGCTTTACCCCTACTGAACTCATCACTTCCTGCTCCATCAGAATGGCAGAAAAATTTTATAATAAAATCTTATTATCGTTCATTTCTAAGATAAAGTGAAGACTATTTGGAACAAACTGAATAAATCCATTTGTTAAGGGGAAACTTTCAAGTAACTATATGGCATCAAATCTAACTGATTATAACAACAACAAAAAGACCTGGATTTTCCTTTGGAAAATACTACTTGCTAAACTGGCAACTCAGAGTATGGCTTCTGTGAAACTAATATCAAAATTCCCATTAGCAATATTTACCTATGCAGCCAGGAAAGGCCAGTGGCGCTATACTCGGTGGCATTGGCCGCTCTCCTGCACACCAGCACTACCATGGTCAGGTGCTGCTCAATGAACCTGCAGCAGCTTGTAAGCCCCGATACCTCCACCCAGTCTGATCCTTCAGAATCCGTCTCCCTCCTCCCCAGCACCCACCACCTGCTTCTGTTTTAGATCGTTACATGATTGCCATCCAGACACCAACACTTGTAGGAGACAAGTATGGTAGCCGACTCACACTGATGTAATCGAAAAGCAAGTGCTCTGATGTCTCCGTCACACAGGAAAGCCCAGAAGACAGCACAGCCTGATTCCCTGCAGCAGGGACTCTTCTGTGCCGTCCGTGGAGCAGTCTCTCTCAGTGCCCCCCTAGTCCTTTAAAAACCTCTTCTCGCGCCGGGCGATGGTGGCGCACGCCTTTAATCCCAGCACTCAGGAGGCAGAGGCAGGCGGATCTCTGTGAGTTCGAGACCAGCCTGGTCTACAGAGCTAGTTCCAGGACAGGCTCCAAAGCCACAGAGAAACCCTGTCTCAAAAAACCAAAAAAAAAAAAAAAAAAAAAAAAACCCTCTTCTCACTGCCTACCAGCTCCTGACTGGTGTTCTGCCTCAAACCCTACCAGTCTGGCGCCACTTCTGCCATCATCTTTCCTAACCACCTCCTGTGTCCCACGGTGAACTTGCTCCTCCGTTCCTTTGGCACCTGCTAATAACAAGACAGGCTTTGTTTGTGTTTTGTCTTAATTTTACTTTTTAAGCTTGGAAAGTTTACAGTTTATAATTTATGTATGTTTCGGTCTGCATTTCTAACACACCAATTTGAACATCTTCATGGGAGAAACCATAGTATACACTTCTGGATAATTCCTGCTCACAACAAAAGATCAATGCTGTGGATACGGAACTCGATAAATATCTAGCTAATGATTCAAATAAAACACTGCACACAGGGTGTTAACTGTAACGATAGTAAGAGGATGCCATCATTCCGACAGTCCTTTTCCTAACTCTACCAGCCAGCCTCAGTCCCCAGTCAGGCCTATGACACAGATGTTTCTCTAGAGACCCAGAGGATGGTGATAAGCCAGCTATGACCCCCTTACGTCATTCTGTAAATCTCTGTTTAGATCGCAGGCCCAAAAAGGAGGGGGGTGTGACTTCAGAACCACAAGGACTAGAAGACTTGGTGGGGAAGAAGAAATAAATCATGCATGTGGCTTTTTTCACGTAAACCCGACCACTGTCTGTGTCACAACTGCTCTTACGTGGCTACTTTCATGCAGTAGACATGCTGACATTTATAAATGATTTACAACCCTATAAAATGAACTTTAAAGATACAGCTTTTCTTCATTACAATGTGCATAAAAGACAACCCTACACCTCAGCATGACTCCACGCAATCTGTGACTACTAAAGATAGTTTGTGACTACTAAAGCTAGTTTGTGACAACTAAAGCCATGTGCAGTCCCAGCTACTGTGTCTGGGGCTAGAAAGATCCCTAAAACTTGATCCAGTCCTAACATCTGCAACAGTCTACTCTGCTACCAACATGTGCTGGTCTTTCTCTGACTTACTACGTCTCCCTACCCCAGGAAGGAAGAAGATGGGGGCAGGCACAGACTGTGGGTCATGAGGATCAGCGGTCATTTTGTCCCTGACAAAGGAAAAGCCTCCTCTCAGGCATGCCTTCAGGTGGAACCCTTCCTTCTGACTCTGTCTTCATGAAAGAAAATGGCTAAGATAAAATTCCTGCCAGCAAGACTTGCAGGTTAGCTGCCCCTCAGCAGGGGAAGGGTATGCCAGACCTTGTCTTTCTAGAACATTTGGTCTTTGGACAGCTACTACAGCAGCTTAGGAGCACATTGCAGGCCTCACCCTGGACCTACCTGGCCAGAACTTGTCGTTTGGGGAGGTGTAAGGGGTCTTCTACTGACTTACTCAAAGCTACGTGAGGTACAAAGCCAGGGTTTCGATACCACTGTCCAACAGGGTAACTATGAGCCACATGCTGCTTTTTTTTTATAATTATTTAAGATGAAATGAAATCTCAAATTTCAATTCCTTAGCCTTGTTAGCTTTGTTTTTTGATTGGTAAGCTTCTAGACATGGGACCAGTGAGATGGTTCAGTCAGTAAGGGCACTTGTCACCAAAACTGACCAGCTAAACTCAGGAACCCATACGGTAGGAAAGAACTGAAAGCTACAAGCTGTCCTCTAACCTCCACATGTCTGCTGTGGCACATGCATGTGTACCTGTGAACACGCATGTGCACACACATACACACACCCACAAAAGAAAAATAAACATAAATTAATTTCCACACAAGGCTGCTCTACTGAACAGCAAAGAAAAAGAACACTGCCCTTCTCATGCAAAATTCTTCCCACAGCACCAAACACAGAGCTGTCCCAATTGGGCCACTGAAAGCTACACATCAAGATTAAAGAATTGAGGGCGCATGCCTTTAGTTCTAGCACTCGAGAGGCAGAGGCAAGTGAATCTCTGTCAGTTCAAAGCCAGCCTGGTCTACAAAGTGAGTTCCAGGACAGCCAAGACTATTACACAGAAAAACCATGTCCTAAAAGCAAAACAAAACAGATTAACGAAAACTGTATTCAATTTTCATGCAATTTAGACCAAGGAGCTCTTGGAGCTGGTGATTCATCAGGTTCTACCAAGCCCCATCATCTAGAGAGCAAACTGGGCCCTTTCCCAAGTAGCTCCGCACTAGGAAACAGGTCTGAAAGGTTCCCAAAGGCCACCCATCTTCATAAGCAGGCACATCAATTGCAAAAGAAACTGACAGGAAAATAAAGACTGTTTGGCTTCCCTACTGGTTCTTAAGACTGCAAAGAGAGCTTTAAAAAGACAATCTTTATCAGAACAAAAGCTATGCTACTGATAACATTCTTTGAAAGAGGACACCCAAAGTTTATCACGTGCTCAGGTTTGGAGGTTAAGTGTCCCCTAAAGGTCACACATAAAAGCTGATGTCTAGGGTGGGCCCTATTTTTTGTTGTTTTGGTGGGGGGGGGGAGATGCTATGGACATTAGGAAGCGGGTCTGGCAGGAGGTTCCCAGGTCACTAGGTCTCAGAGAAAGGCAGAGACGTGTTCTTCCTCGCCATGCCCTGGGTTGTGCAATGTAATCAAGTGCTTGCTCCTCTCACTACCCTGCCGCTGCAAGCACCGCCTGCTAGAGAAGTAGGAGGTGCTCACGCTGAGCCTGCACTACTCCGTCTGCTCCCTCTGCACTCTGATTCTCCAAAGCAGAGCAAGGCTAAATAAACCTTTACACAAGTCACTTGCTGCCTGGGGAACTCTGCTGTGGCAACACGAGGTTACTAATACACTGCATATTCAAACCACAAAGGTTCGCCACAACACAGACTGCCAGATGGCACTGCCGGGTGTCTGTCCCACTGCCGGGTGTCTGTCCCACTGCCAGGTGTCTGTCCCACTGCCAGGTGTCTGTCCCACTGCCAGGTCCCACTTGCTGGTTTCAGATTCCACACCTTTAGTGCAGACCCAGGAGTCTGCATTTCTACCTCATCCTCAAACGGTGTTGCTGATGGGGAACTGGGAATCAGATTCTGCAGACTATTGGCCCAAGAGAGCGTTAATACTGGGAAAATCCTGAAACTTGCTCACACACATACCATGGTATCAGGCAAAAGTGCTCTTTGAAGGAAAGCAGGCTGGAATCAAATGAGCCAGACTAACACATTTCACCACCTCCTTTTCCCTGATATACCAGAGAATAAGGAGAGCATCAAGTGGCAAAGGAAACAGGGAGTAGCTTTTGGTCTTTTATTTTTAATATACGATGTGGCAGCTGGGGCCTTCATTAGCTTTCCTTCACATCTCAAAGAAGTAGCTTGCATTTTTTACCTGCTCACTTCAAAAACCCTCTGAAACCCGCTGAGACAGATCTTTCCTTCTCCAAAACTACTGAACTGAAGTCAGTCTCAGTGACTTTAGCTACCCAAACCACTGTGGCCTTAACCTCCATTGGAAGCCTTTGTTTTAGCAACCTGTTCCCAGTACATCACTGCTCTACTCTAACTATATCCTCTGCCTCTTTTTACAGCTATTTAAAAAGCTTAAGGGGAGGGACACACAAGGCCCCAATCCCAGCTGAGAAGCTATTGGCAAATGATGGTTGTTGGGGAAGGAAGAGTCCATTTTCTTTGGGGCAATGGATCCTGGTAGGCTGCACGGGCTCCAGTGAATGGTCCAGCACTGTGTACATGCAGTGCTCTAATTGGACTCAGTGAGAACTCAAAAGAAGACATGAAGGTACAAAGAGGATGTGTTGGGGATGAGGAGGAGAGGAAGAAAGAGGTGGGGTAGATATGACTAGATACACTGCATACATATATGAAATCGTCAAAGAATGAAAAATACTTATAAAAAAAACAATTTGCTGTAATCCTCCGTATTTTTGTCATTGAGAACTTTACCTTACCCCCGTATCTCTGAATACTCACAGTTTACTACTGCATGTGTTTTATTGCGATGCTATTCCAAAACTAATGTCATTCTTGGGGAAAAAAATTCTCAAGGGAAAATATCTGCCCGTACTATTGAGTAAGAAAAGGCCCTTTTCCGAGCACAGGCTGAGATCTGCTTGGAAGGCGATGAGGAGGAATGCAAATGTCCTGGTTCAGGAATCCTGCCTGCTTCTCCCCTTTTACATGGTAACAGGAAATCTTTTCCTTAGCATCCTAAATAGGGCAGAAGACCAATGCAAGTACATTTCAGTATTAGTACATAATCGGTCCACCAGGGAAGGCAGTAAACAGATACCATACCCCTTCCGTGGGACAAGGCCGTCAAGGTAGAGATCTAATCTAGAAATTGCTTTGCTCTAAAGTTGACAGGCAACGAAAAGTACATGCAGTCTTTGACCAGTGTCTGCGTGTGTGTGTGTGTGTGTGTGTGTGTGTGTGTGTTTGAGACAGGGTCTTAGAGCTAGCTTGCAATTCTCTTCATAGCCAAAGCTGGTCTATATAAAGAACTCACAGCAATCCCCCGCCTCAGGTTTGAGCCACCTCACCCAGCCTCTTTGGTTCTGTGTTCAGTAATGTCCATGAAAGCGCAAACAGAAGAATGAGAAATGTCTGGCCCCGCAGGGGAGATGCCACCCAATTCAACAGACCTCCCTAGCGGCCCCTCTTCCTGGTGAATCACTCCTACAGGTGTTCCCCACACTCACACTCCGATTAACTCCTCAAGTTCATCTATATGGGAATATTTATTTTCTATTGTTTTGTTGTTTTTCAAGACAGGGTTTCTCTGTGTAACAGCCCTAGCTGTCCTGGAACTCCTTTGTAGACCAGGCTGGCTCTGCCTCCTGAGTGCTGGGATTAAAGGCGTGTGCCAACACCACCCAGCCTTTATGGGAATATATAAAACAACTAGTTTTTGCCGCTAATTTTAGCAAGTTCATCTCCATTAAAAAAAAAATGTCAGCAATGATTCCCAACATCATCTCAAGCTGACACATAAAACATGCAACTTTAACATATCCCTATGTTATCCCTGCATCCCGAAATCTACATCTTTAAAACACCCCTTTGTTCCCTCTTGACCTTCCCACCTCGGGTAGTAGGGACTGATCCTTGACAATCCTTCACCTCAGCTGACCACCTCTGTCTTCCCTCACCCAGTCCTAAAGTAAGACCCGAGGATGAATGGCATCTGCACTCTTCATATTGTTCCTAAATCCAGTGCTATGAACAAGGCCAGCCCTCAAAAAAGAGTAAGCTAAAAGTATTTTTAAACTAAAACTCCTCTCCATTCAGCCACAAATGTTACTTAATTCTACACTTTCTTCCCAGTGTGGTCCAACAAGAATCTCTATTTCAACCTATCTACCACATAGTTACCAGCTTCCTTCCAAAACATAATACCACTCCCTTAAAAAAAAAAAAATCTGACGCCTTTAATCCCAGCACTCAGGAGGCAGAGGCAGGCGGATCTCTGGGAGTTCGAGGCCAGCCTGGTCTACAGAGCTAGTTCCAGGACAGGCTCCAAAGCTACAGAGAAACCCTGTCTCGAAAAATCAAAAAAAAAAAAAAAATCTGTAAGATGGCAAAATGGCTCAACCATTCATGGCACTTGTCACAATCCTGATGACCTAAATTCAATCCCTGGAACCTACATGGTAGAAAAGAAAAGCAACTCCCAAAAGCTGTCTCTTGACCACTACACACATGTCACCTACATAAACACACACACGCACACACACACACTAATAAATATAGATGGATGGATGGATGAATAGGTTTCTTCGACCATTTCCCATTGCACACATCATATTTAACAAAGTTCACACCCTTCATGATTTGATCCCCCTCCCCTTCACCACATCCACCATGCATCTTGAGGGGCTTTCACGACAGCAAACACAAGCTAATCTCTTAACTGGAAAGCTACCACTTTCCTCAACACCCTTCCCCACTCCCTGGTCTAAGTAACATCCACCCTTGCCCAGTGACCTCTCCTCTGTGCCCCACTGAATGTCACTTTGTATCATAATTATATCCCACATTTGAAGAGCCTATGAAAGATGGTTCTGCAGCTCGAACTCTGGCGCACTCAATTGACCCTGTGTGCAAGGTGCACGTAATATGAATTTGTTGAACACATTTATATGCATGCATACCCAAAAGAATAAAATCTCCCAACATCTTTTATTACTTCAGGAGGCAGTATACCTTTTTCAGCACCACAACCACTACTCACAGGCCATTTGGAACTGCTCGCCTTTCAAACTTGTTTACCCTCCAGAGATGGAAATCACTCCCCTTACTTTATATGCACGAAACATTTTCAACCAAAAATAGTAGTGGCAAATTTGGGCACTGCCGTCCTCTACCCACCCTCCTTCATCATATGGAATTGTTCCAAATTTCTGGCTCTTTCAAACAAGGAAGTCCTCCTCAAAAGACAACCCACTGTCTCTGACAGGGAGCCACAGACTCCCAAGGGATTTCAAATAGCAATGCACAGGGGTTGCCCATGGTAGCATGAGTGGGATGAGCAGAGTCTCACCAAAGGCTCCCATCTGATGCTGGAGACTTCAGAGTGCATGTTTAGGTGCAGGCTTCATTTTTCCTTTAAATATTTCATTTTACCTTCTCAAATATATGTTTAATAAAATTATAAAGTGTTGAGGTTTTTTTTTTCTTTCAAATTATAAGAGGGGCTAAATCTTTTCATTAATTCTGTGAATGCCAAGAAAACTGAAAATTGAACGTGACTACTGAATCATTTCCAAAGTCATGAGATTCTGCTTTAATAACTTCATTAGAATATCCTTAAGCCAGAAACTGCACCACCCTTGTCCAAGAAAAAGGTTCCACCATTTGAAAGGCCGACACTACAGAGAATGAAGTCCCGATTTTGCATGATTCTGTAAGGAGAGCCTGCTGAGTGAACTGCCCCATTCTAGTAAGGAAAATACATGAAAAAAGGATACGGCCCCACCACGCAAGCTGTCAAAATCAACAGAGACAACACCTGTATTCTATAGCACCTGTCCTAGAGAGGCAGTTCACACGATAATACTCACTATTACCCTCCCCAACTGATGTGGAGGCAGATAAGTCTTTTTATCCTTAAACCATCCCCTCGGGAAGGGAGAATGGTGCTCTTCCCCATCACTGGGCAGGGCAAACTGAGGAAGCAGTGAGCAAAGGGGGTGGTCTCATATGCCTCCTTTCCTCTCACGCCAGCACCAAAGGCTGAGCCCTGGATTCCTGTCATCCCACTTCCAAGCTGTCTTGTCCAGCAAGAAGAATCAAACTCCAGCTCCTTTCCGCAGAGATGCACACGGACCCAGACACCGCCCGGCCCTAGCTCCCAGCAGCGGCAGGTGGAGGCACCGTAATGGTGGAAGCAGGAGGAGAGGAGAGGAGGAGCCCTCAGCATCCCCCACCGTCCCAAATCTCAGCCGAGGCGAGCCGAGGCCGCAGGGCCAGGGACCCCTGACTCCCCACCCACGATGGGTACCTTCGAGTACTCCTGAGCCAGCTTCTGGTACTTCCCCTGCAACTCTGCGGAGGCCATGGCCTCCCCCGCCCCGTCCAGGCCGGGCCGCCCGGGCTGCTGAGCCCCGCCCCCCGCCCCCAACCCCGCACTTGCTCCTGGGCAGGGCTCTGCCAGCTTCTGCAGCTTCGCCGCCGCGCCTCCTCCTCCACTTCCGGGTTTCGGGGCGGGAGGAAGGCGGGGCGGACCCGGGGGCGGGGCGACCACGGGGGAGGGACGACGTCTTGACATCACTGCCCCGCCCTCCCGTGCTCGAGTTTACGCGTGTGCCGCCCGGCCGACGTGCCTGGTCTGTGCCTGTGCTCGGCCTGTGGCCCGAGGCGCCATCTTGGGCCAGGCGTCAAGATGGCGACCCGGCTCGGGACGAGCCAGCCTCAAGAGGAAAGAATATGGGGCCTACGGAATGCTCGGAGCAACACGGAGGGAGACAGGGAGTGTGAGGAACGGAGAACCGGAAGGAGAAGCGTTCTAAGAGCAACGAGAATTCTGGCCACCCTGTCCCGTGGTTCCCATAGCAACTGCCTGGCGTCAGCTGGTTGCATCTTTGAAGAGGAGCCTGGAAGCCTGTATTCTGCGGTCTCTCAGTCGTTATCTGGATTTACAAGACTTGCTCTGCACTGTAAACTGTCAAACCTACCACAGATTTATAAGGCTTGCCCTTCTCCCCTCCCTGGATCAGAAAACCGTCATTGCCTTGGCTGTTTTGACATTGAGATTTGCGTCCATTCTCTGCTCACATGCCACGTGCCCACTCCCGACCCCTTTCCATGCATCTGAACCATTTTCAGCGGCCAAAAGACCGTTCGGAAATTTCCGAGAATTTCTGCCACGCATTGAGATGTGAAGAACGTTAATGGTTTAAAAAGAAAAAACAACTAAAATTAGATAGCTTGAGATACCTTATAATGGAAAACTGCCTTCCTTTCTTAATTTAAAATATTCTTTACAATTCTGTTAGGGATTAATTTAAGTGTAGCATTGAAGTATTTCTTGATAGAATAATATGAATTAATAAAAACTATGTTGAGGATAATACGGCAGTTGAAACTAATGAACTACATTTGTACATTATCTACACATATATAAAAACATCAATATATTAAAACACTATATTAAATGTAATAAGTTCTGCTGGATACTGCTGTGTAAGCCTTTAATCCCAGTACTTAGAAGGTAAAGGCTGGTAGAGCTAGGAAGTTCCCAGGCCAGCCTGGGCTACACAGAGAAACTGTCTCAAGAAAATGTAAATTACAATATCATATAAGTATATTTTTAAAATATGAAGTAGAAGCTGGGTAGTGGTAGCACATGCCTATAATCCCAGCACTCAGGAGGCAGAGGCAGGAGGATCTCTGTGAGTTCAAAACCAGCCTGGTCTACAAGAGCTAGATTCAGGACAGGCTCCAAAGCTACAGAGAAACCCTGTCTCAAAAAACCCAAACAAACAAACTATATGTGTATATATATATATGTGTGTGTGTGTGTGTGTATATATATATATATATTAGAAACACTTGGGAGACTGAGGCAAGAGGACTTCATGTTCAAGGGCAGTCAGGACTACATAGTGAGTCTAGGCCAACCAGAGCTGAATAGCAAGATCTTATTTTAAAAATTGTGTGTGTGTGTGTGTGTGTGTGTGTGTGTATGAGTGTGTGAGACCTACATGAAGTAACATTTTGTATTATTCTCTTTTTTTGCCCATACCCCTTTGTATGTGTTTGTGTGTGTGTGAGAGGCCTACATGAAGTAACATTTTGTATTATTCTATTTTTTGCCTACATCCCTTTGTATGTGTGTGTGTATGAGTGTGTGTATGAGTGTGTGTGTGAGAGAGAGACTCACATGAAGTAACATTTTGTATTCTCTCTTTTTTTGCCCTCACCCTTTGTATTATTCTTAAACTCATAAGCAGGTAGTAAAAGTGCAGAGACAAGAACTGGAAGGCTACACATTAACCTGGTTAGTGGCTGCACCTAGTGAGAAAAGAAAGAAATGAAACTGACAGGACAGATGAACATCAATTTTATTTCTTCAGGTTTTTAAAGGAAATATTATTATATTTATTGTGGCAGAAATAGTCTAAGAATGCTAGGTCAGCGCTTTAGACTATAACTGAAGTAAAAACTGGGCTAGCCTGGTTACCCTTTTCCTGTGAGCAATCAGGACTCGTACAGCAGTGCTTAGCCTGGACCCTCTTTCTGTACAGAAGCTACAAGAGCTGCACATTTTTGGTTTGTTAATAAACAGCTACTGCCATCCAAACTTTCAGAATAGTTTCTAAGAGTTCTGTTAGTTTTCTGTGGCGCCACCAAGTGGCAGAATTAAATATTGTGCTATATTTCCATGCCTCCTCAAGGAATGGAATTCTTTTTATTATTTTAAAAATGACATTCCAGAAAAAAACATTCCAAAGAAAGAATGTGCAACTTTAGCCAGAGAGCTCGTGTAAATTCATGTTACTGAATTTAGAAATTTATTCCCACTGGCTGGCTGTTTGGCCAGACACTGTTTTAAGGTTCTAGTTGGTAAATATGAATAATTTAAAATGAAGACTCTCATTCTCAATTGATACTAAAGAAAAAGACAGGCCGCAAAGGGTAAGAAGTTAATTGCAGCATGTGTACCCAACAGCAGGCTCTTGTCCAAATATAGAAAGAGCTTCAACAAATCATTTTTTTTTTTAATAAAAAAAGCCATACCTACTTGTTTTACTACTTCAAAGGATGGCCGAGGCATGGGGAATAATTAATTGCCAAGTAGACTTTAAGGACCTGTGATCTGAGGGGGAAGTCCAGAGCACTGTGAAGACTGAAAGTGACGGGAGAATGCAACGCCAGCCTGGCAAAATGGCTCAGAGAGTGCTACCATAAAGCACAGTGTCTGATTTGAATCCCAGGACACACGTGGGAAGAGAGAGCTGACCCCTGCAAGTTGTCCTTTGACTTCCGCACATAAACTATGACATGTACAAGCACGCATGCGCACATACACACACGCACGTACACACGTGTATATACACATGCACAAATACACAGACAATAAAAAGTTTAAAATATATAAAATGCAGCACCATTCTGTCAACAGTTATCAAACCTAATAAGGAAAGCACTGCACGTTAATATCTCACATCTGTAAGATTCAGAGAGATGGAGCAAAACTTGTCCGTTGCTGGCTTACAGCTGAGTCTGGTGTGCAGTGCTCACAGTCAGTACTCATTATCCGTAGACTGCATCGGGAAATTTGCATAATGTGTGCTGTACGTCAGATCCACTCCTCACAGGGGCATCTGCAAGCATGCACAGAGTAGCACGAGATCTGAGTTACCTAAAACCTCTGTTCCCAACTGAGGAGGACTGCATTATTTTGCTTAAAATTTTGCTCTTTCAGTGGCCCCAAGCATAGTGGTGAAGCCCTTCCTACCCCTAGTCCTAAGTGCAAGAAGACTTTTAGCTTTATGAAGATGGAAGTGTGCAAGCAGCATCATTTAGGCTTAAGTCCAGAATGCTATTGTTGGACATGGTGACTCATTCCTTTAATCCCAGAATTTAGGAGGCTGAGGCAGGAGGATCTCTGTGAGTTTGAAGCAAGCCTGGTCTACAGAGTGAGTTCTAGGACAGGTAGAAGTACATAGAGAGACACTGACTGAAAAAAATGGCTCTTGATAGCTGGTTTGATATTAAAGAAGCAAAAATATGTATCAAATAATGTGTCTTTAAACCAAAGTACATTTGAAATGTGGTTATGTGTGGAATGGTTGAGGAAAATGTGACCAGACACTTTCAAAAACCTCAGTGTTTTCCACATCAGTAATGCTATTTGCTAAGTTAATGTTTACAACCATTTATAGAACATATGTAACGCGTGTACTAAGATTCAACTGAGACGTATAGATTGAGGATGTTGTAGAACTTTTCTTGATCGTATGGACAAAAAATTATGCCATTGACTTACTGACAATATGAGGAACACCGTGAGCCTCTGGATCTACTGAAAGACAGTATGAGAAACACCGTGGGCTTCTGGACCTACTGACAGACAATATGAGAAACACCATGGGCTTCTGGATTTACTGACAATATGAGAAACACCGTGAGCCTCTGGCAGAATGTTATGTCATGGATAGTAGAATGCACCTTTGTTGTCTTAGTTGTGGGAAGGTCCCCATGTTTACCCAGGTCTGAAGAGCAAGAACTTCATTCAGACTTTCTCCCTCATCTTCCAAAGCAGACATTCAGAACAGAACAGGGAAAGATCAAGGAAGACAGCTCATGGGGCCTTTTATTATATAGCACGTTCTATATATAAACAAACCAATTTGATTGTTTATGAGACCATGTCTCACTGCATAGCCCAGGTTAGCCTTGAGCTCAGAATATTCCTGCCTCAGCTTCTCAAAGGCCTATGTTCAAGCCCCAGTACTGCAACATAAAATAAATTATATACATATGTAATCCATTCATCCATCAGTGAGCATCTGGTTTGTTTCCACTTAGGGATGTTGTAAATGATTCTGTGACACAGACGCACAGCTATCCGTTGGAGTCCTTGTCTCTGCTCTGTTGAGGGCAAGCCCAGAAATAGAGTTCCTGGGTAGTCTGGTAACTTTGTTTCAGCTTTCATGGACCTGCGCTCTTGTTTCCCACAGTGTTTTCCTGTGGATTGCACAAAGCTTTGACTCTGCACCGGCACAAGCATTTGTTATTATCTATCTTTCTTGTCTAATCTGTCTGAGATACTAAAAAGCGGTGTCTCTAGCCTTAATTTGCATTTCTCCAGTGGTTGAGCTTGCCTTTGCCTGCTTGTTGCCATCTTTGGTGTATGCATTACCTTACCTCCCTATGAACCGCACTCTTTGCTTTCTGTCTGTGTGGTAGGACTCAGGTCTGCCTGTATTGGGCCCTCTGAAGTCGGGATCGTATGTCCTTCCTCTGCAGCTCCATCATGAGAACCAATCCTGAGCTTTCATTGGAGGCCACTGCCTATTGATCTTTCCATCAGTCCTGCCCTCACTCCAGGCTGCCCTCCTTCTCCTTCTTCTAGCTTCAGAAAAAATGAATTCCTATTTCACTAAGAAAACCCCTAACTCCTGGGCTCTCCTGCACTGAGCCTCACTAGTTCTGGGTTCAGTCAGCTCCTCTTGCATGCCTGTGTCCTAATGAACATCCTTTCTCCCACTGGCAGTGCCTTCCCTGAGCCCCGCTACCTCCACACCACCTCCCCACCTTTCTACCAGTGACTTTTTCCAGATGTGCTTTAACTCTGTAAAATTCTGGAGTTACCAGCATGTGCCTCTTACCTTGTGTATTCCCTAACATTCTGTGTTCAGGCTTGCGCCCCCAGAGAGATGGCAAAGATCCTTGGAAACCTTCTAAGCCTTTTGTACCTGGTGTTGCTTGGTGAGATGCAGATATGCTCGTAGTACCTGGAGGGGATGCAGGGCTATCCATCATCAGAAGGAACTCAGTTGCATCACATTTCTGCAAACACAGGGTTCCCTTCCCTCCCCCACTTCCCTCTACCCAGTTCATCACAAATGGCTCCTTTTTGCTGTTCTCTCTTCTGCTCATGGCCTTCCTCTGTCGTTCCTTACTTCCCTTTTGGCACTGATTTCTTTCTGGAAAATTTTGACTATTGAGGCACCATTGATTGCATGAGCCCAGTGAAGATTTTTACCTAGAAAATTCTTCAGAGTAACATAACAATTTATTTATTCATTTGTTTTTGGTAATGTTGATTGTCTCTCAAAACATAACTTTAGCCAGGCAGTGGTGGTGCACATCTTTAATCCCAGCACTCAAGAGCCAGAGGCAGGTGGATCTCTGTGAGTTTGAGGCCAGCCAGCCTGGTCTACAAGAGCTAGTTCCAGGACAGGCTCCAAAGCTACAGAGAAACCCTGTCTTGGAAAAGAACAAAACAACAACAAAAATTTATTGTGGGCCAGTCTATCAAATCTCTAGCTCTTCACTTTCAGTTATGAAACCCATATTCCCTCTTATAGGAGAAGGAAAGGTAATCACACAGAATAGAGAGAATTCTGTGTGACCAGGATGATGGCTCAGTGGGTGAAAGCCACTGAACAGGTGTCTTCCTCTGTCCTTCTCACCCATTCCTTTGAGACAGGGTCTCTCCCAGAACCCAGGCTTTGTGTTTTCTCTGCTGGGCTGGAAGCCAGAAAGCCCCGGAAGTCTTCCTACCCCTGCCTCCCTCAAAGCTGGGATTACAGGCATGTGCAGGACACCCAGCTTGTTTTGTGGGTCTCATACTCATGCAGCAGCACCCCCAGCCCCTAAGCCCTATAGCACTTGTGTCTTAGTCAGGGTCACTATTGCTGTGATGAGACACTATGACCAAAGCCACTTGGGGAAGGAACGGTTTATTTGGCTTACACTTCTACATCACAGTTCATCATCAAAGGAAGTCAAGTCAGGAACTCAAACAGGGCAGGAACCTGGAGGCAGAAGCTGTTGGTGTGCTGTGTTGTGTCACCTCAAGATGCGGTTCAGGCCTATGGCAGCAAGGAGGAACAGGTTCGAAGCACTGAACTCAAAGAGTCACGTAAAGATTTACTTGTTGATTGATACACAAAAGACAAAAGTAGTTGGGGGATAAAACAAGTTCCTCATACCAAAAGTCCCTGATCTAATCTGCATGTTTTCTGAAAACATCACACCCTACAATTTCAGTCCTTACTGTGCACTGTCTGCAGTACCCAATAATTCAAGACACTGCAGGTGGGACAGGGCCATCTCGTGACCAAGGCCATGCAAAGGCTGTACAGTTCCTTCAGAAAACCAGCTCTCCAGAGAACACAGAACAATCACCATTTTCACATGATTTCCTCAAGGTCAAAGTACTTCTAGAAAACAGCTGTGCATTCTGACTTTTGCCCTGGGAATATGGAAACCACTATTCCATTCTAATGTTTATTATCCATACAACAATTCCACTAATTCTTCCTCTTCAAGGAGCTGATGCAGACGCCATGGCAGGGTGCTGCTTACTGGCTTGCTCCTCATGGCTTACTCAGTCTTTCCTACAGTATTCAGGACCACCAGCCCAGCAATGTCCCCATACACAAAGGATTGGTCCCTCCCCCATCAATCACTAATTAATGTTCTACAGGATCACAAGACACGTTTTGAGACAGTTTTCTCCTTCTGCTATGTGGGTCCCAGGGACGGTTCTCGGGTCATCAGCCTTGGCAGCAAGTGCCCCTTCCCACAAAACCATCTGGCCAGCCACACAATGATCTTTTAGGGCATCACTCTATCGTCTTACAGAGGTATTTTCCCAACTGAGAGGTCCCTCCTCTGTGACAACTCCAGCTGTGTAGTCAGGTTTACATGGTGCCAATGCAAAAAAAAAAAAAAAAAAAAAAAACTTCTCTCTTTTTAAAGGGAATAAGAGATAGTTTATTCAAGAGCCAAATCTGAGTAACAAAGATTTAGGTTACCTCAAATCTTATGTTCCAATGTGAAATATTTTCATGAAGTATTTATAATGATAGAACAAAGAAATCATAAATTAAGTCAATTTTAAAATACAGCCCTGATACAACTGAAGGGCAGTTACAATAAGATGGAGAGGAACGGTAAGAGGTAGGGACCAACTCTGGCTGCTCCCCGTCTCTCAGGGTCTTACTTCAATTCTGGCTCCCAATTTTTTTATTACAAGATTAATTAGCTATCCACCATAACTGAGGTGAGAGAATAACTCAAAATGTTACACCTAGCTCCTCTATTCTCCTGGATCAACCACAGTTCCTGGATCAGAGGGGTCATCTCAACAACATTTCCCAAGTATGGGGGTATTAAGTACCAGCCTCAGTACCCCTTTGGGGCTCAGAATTGGGTGTCTATGGCAGGCGAGGATCTAAGGGTAAAAAATTAACTCAAGAACATGACCTCTGCGTCTTCTTTATTTTTCATGCAAGGGGAAAAAATGAAATGAAGGGGGCATAGAGGAGAGGAGGAATAAGAATAAGGGGAAGAATAAGAAGAAAGGAAGGGGAGTAAGGGGAAGAAGTAGTGAGGAAAAGAAGAAGAAAGAGAAGAGTAAGGGCTGATCTCAATGAGGTTTCCAGTCTTTATAGACTTAGCTGGAAAATTCCATAGACAATGATAATATGCATAACAAAATCACAAAAAGGGACAGGTAAAACCTGACAAAGCTGTACTTTGGAACAGGTGACCCAACCCAGGAAAGAGCCAGCATTCAAGGGGAAGTATCTGGCATTCTAAACTATTAGATAAAGTTACTAAACAACCCTGAATCCTGGATCCACCCATTCTCTTCATCTAATCTCTTTGGTGATAACCAGCTTTGGGGACGCCCAGATTTGTCTGTTAGCAAAGGTGGGGCACGCTGCCTTCCTGCTCAGTGCCGGTCTTCTATAGAAATTTCTATGTGGTCCCTTAGCAGGTAATTTTGTGGGACTGACTCTATGTAAATTTGACTGTTAGAACAAACAGTGAATGACATCATTCCAAGGCCTCATGGTATGGGGTGCTAGAAATATTTTCTAATACACAAAAATCCCAATCATGCCGAATCAAAACAAGCCGAATTAAAAGATATCCAGGTTTAATAGGACTCCTGTGCTTTCGGGTGGCCCCGAGGGGAATCAGGAAGCCGCCACCAACACGATCACCTGGGGAAAAGAGGGAAGATCACATGTTGACTTTCCGGGGAGCAGTTTAAATAGACTGGGGGAGTGGTCCTGACCTCCTCAGGGAGGTGTCAAGGTGCAAGGGGCACAGGGGCAGGGTCTCCAAAGATGGAGGTCAGAGACTGGGATTTAAAAGAGGGAATGGAGCAAGGTCAGGCCACTGCCTGTGAAGAGTTTACACTGCTGAGGTGTTCCGGGATGAATCCCATTTTGAAGGGAAGAATCATGGCTTCCCAAGGTCTTTACAGATATGACAATGACTTTTCCAAAAGACAAGTGTTCCCGCAGCTCTACAAAACATGTGTGGACATGTACGTACACACTTCTCGTGGGTCTGCCTATTGGTCTGCCAGCTGTGAGTTCACTGTATAGATTTGTGGACTCCAACACCCAAGTCACCACCTGATCCCTGAATCTGGTATAAACTGTGGTTGCTGAAGCACCCTCATCCAGGTTTATGAGCACTGTTACATTTTCAAGAATTGCACAGGCCATTTGCTGAAGACTGCCACTGTTAACATTAGAGTCCACAGACTTACAAAGAACTAGGATTTTCCACACAGAAGTTGTTGTGGACCAATTTACCCAGATAAACCTTAGAAGGAAGTGCCTTGTTCTAGGGGAGGTGAAACATTGCATCCTTCAGGAAAGCTTGGCTAAGCTGAGGAAGCAAACAACTCAAAGGTTTCAGGAAGTCCCTGAAACTGACAGATACACTGGATTCCTCCCTCCTCAAGGATATGAAAGCAGAAGGAATGGATAGAAGACACCCTTAAACCAGCAGGACTGCTTGAAAAGACACTTGTCACTATGCAGCTGCCTGCAAGTTGTGCACTGAACTCCAGGGTTCCAAGTTTCATCTGGGTGGGCTTTGGTGATGCAGCTGTCTCTGAACCATTTCTGCTCCTGTCAGCAGCATCTAACCCATTCTCACCCTATAAATAAACTATATATCAATATAACTCCTATAAGTAAAAACAAGGTTTGAAGGTGGCTCAGTGTTTAAGAACACTTGCTGTTCTTGCAGAAGACTCAAGTTCTATTCCCAGCATCCACATGGTGGCCCAGACCCATCCATAATTCTAGTTCAAGAGGATCTAACACCCTCTCTGTCTTCTGTGGGCATCAGGCACTCATATAGTAAATAATATACATGAAAGCAAAAACACTTAAACACATAAAAATAAATACATCATTTAAAAAATAAACATTTTCACTAGCAATTAAAGACAGCCAGGCACCCGTGTCTTCACAGTATGACAAGAAGTTGAGAAAGGAAGTTTCTTTATGAAGAACCAGGAAAGATGGTAGGGTTTTTTTTTGTTTTGTTTTGTTTTTGTGTTTGTTTGTTTTTAAGACTACTGCTTTGTAATTTTTAACAGAATAATTTACTGAGGAATAAGCTCATCTGTAACCAGTGGCTGATGTGCCTACTGGGAACCGGGAGCTGGGCAGGGATGGGGCACGGTCCCAGCAATATATTTACAAGCCTGTGTCTAAACTGAGGAGCGCAAACAGCCTACTTGTGGTGGTCTGAATGAAAATGACCCCCTAGACCCATAGGGAGTGGCACTATTAGGAGGTGTGGCCTTGCTGGAGGAAGTGTGTCACTGGGGGTGGGCTTTGAGGTTTCAAATGCTCCCACCAAGCCCAGTGTCCCACTCTCTTCCACCTGTCTGTGAATCTGGATATAAAACTCTCAGCTCCTTCTCCAGCACCATGTCTGCCTGTGCTTTGCCATGTTGATGATGGACTACACTTTTGAACTTTAAGCTAGCCCCAATGAAATGTTTCTCTTGCACATGGTGTCTCTGCACAGCAACAGAAGCCCTGACTACAACAGCACGAAGTGCTTTCTCATACAGAGAAGACTACAGCTCTGAATCCCTCTTACCAAAGTGCTTCCCCTGGGCTTCAGAGCTGCACTTCCCAGGAAACTCGTGGATTAAAGGGACATCATAGATAATTTGATTTGTACAGCAGTAAACTGCTGCCGAGATGCGGAGGTCTCGGATGAGAGAGGCATGGGTTTTGTCACAGCCTTCCCTCCACATCCACAGATATTGTGACCTGACGGGAAAGGCAACACCAGGACGAGGCCGTATGTCCACAAAAAGACGCAAAGCACCCAGACGCCTTGTTGCAATAAAACATAATGTACACACACAGCGTCATGCACACACTTTTGCTGGCACACACATGCACACATGGGGAGACAGATGCATGCATAATCAAAGCAGTTTGACTTATATTAGCTCCAACTGGGAACAATCTAGGTGCCCAGCAGTGGAAGTATGCATGAGCAAACAGTGATATCTGTGGACTGGAACACAACGCAGCAATAAAGGAGGACGAGCAACAATATATGATCATCATATGAAGCGTGAAAAGAAATGCACATCATTCTGTAATTGTCTGTTTAACATGGAATTTAGAACAGGCATGACACCACGGGGGCGGGGGCGGGGCGCGGCAGAGCAATGTTCGCTCAGAGGCCATGGTCCCCAGCCTGCTAAGGATTCAGGTTAACTGCCACACTTGTCGAAATTCATACAGTGGTGTGCTTAATGCCTTAGCACTTCTTTATTAAAATGTATGACATTCATTTTTGAGTCTGTGTATGGTATGAACGTGTGTGTACCACTGGTTCCTGTGGAAGTCAGAGGAAACCTTGCATGAGCAGGCTCTCTCCTCCCACCATGTGGCATTCCCGGTGATGGGACTCAGGGAGACGGCTTGATAGCAAGTGCCTTCACCTACCGAGCTATCTTGCAAGTCTTTAGCTGGGCATTTCAGTGTGTGTAGGGATGTGTTATTTGAAAGAGGGAAGGAGGGAAGGATGGGTGGAAGAGGAAAGAGGAGAGAACGAGAGATGGGAGAGAGAGAGAGAGAGAGAGAGAGAGAATGAGCAAGGGTGTGCAGAGAGTGAGAGAGCTAAGAGACATAGCAACACATTGTTGTGTGGACTTAAAAGATCCACAAACAACTGAAAAACGTTTTGAAGAAAATCTCAAGGTGAACAGCCTGCACTGGCCTGTGGACCAAACTAAGGAATTGTAAATCCTAGATATGATAATGGCAAGTAACTCTGTAAGAAAATGCCCACCATTTCAAGAAATGCATGTCATAGCCTTAAAGAAGTAAAATATGTGGATTACAATACTTGGATGGGGGATAAAATATGGAGGAAGGGGAGGAGGTAAATGGAGGGGCAATATTGGGGTACACTGAATCCAAGTTGTGAGATATGGGGCTTAACAGTTCTTTTGGCTTTGCTTTGGTGTATATTCAGAAAATGTCACAGCAAAAAAAAAAAAAAAAATGAAGTCTTAGGAATACAGGAGAGAGCTCAATGCGAGTAACGTTAACTAGACCAAAGACCTTTTCTATGCTTCTGTTGTGCAAAACTTTTATTATTAAAAGTCATACACTCACGGGGCAGTGGTGGAGCATGCCTTTAATCCCAACACTCAGGAGGCAGAGGCAGTGAGTTTTGAGGCGAGCCTGGTCTACAGAGCGAGTTCCAGGACAGCCAAGTCTACACAGAGAAACCCTGTCTCAAAACAACAATAACAAAGAAGTCACACACTCAGTGGATTTTATTTCTTGTTTGGCTGGTTGGTTTTGAGTTAGTGTTTCATGCAGCCCAGGCTAGCCTTGAATTAGCCTGACTCCTCCACCCAAGAACTGGGAGGTATGCGTGAGCCACCCATCCGACCTCTAACCAACTTATATTTATTGAGAAAAAAAAAACCACAAATTCCCCGAACCACAAATTGCTCCAGATGCTTCTTACATCCCCATGTATTTTCAATTCTCAATTCCATTGGCTTCCTCAAACTGCTTTCTCGTTGGTATAACCTCATTTTGCCAGCAGGCGGCGCGCAGTCACCGAATTTGCTCTGCAGCCTCTAAAGGTGACTGTCGAGTAACTAACTGGTTACCAGTCCCGGGGCATGCCCACGATCACTGGTAGCAATTGTTTAGGCACGTCTCTAGTGACTTCATCCCATTAACCGTGAGTCTTTTTCAGGAAACAATCAGCCTGTTTGAACAGAACAGGTTAGGCAAATTAGTAACTGGAAAATGACTAATTCCTTCTACAGGACATGTTGGGACATCTTGCACTCCCTTGCGGCTGAGTTAGGGTGTGGACCCTTTCTCCTCACGTGATAGCTGGGAAAGGAGACAAGTCACCCTCCTCTGCAGGCCACAGGCCACAACCCCTTTGTCCTGGGCCGCCAGGGTTGGCAGGGGCAGGACGGCGTGGGGTGGGGGTGGGGGGTGAGCTGTGGTGGAGGATGGACAGACCCAAAGCAGTAAGGGCACTTGGAACCGCAGGCCTGGAGCTGCTTCTCCAGGGCCAACGCTGGATCTTTCCTTCCTGTGCTGAGTGCCTGAGCTGAGTACCTGCCGGGGTCCAGGACACCTTCAAACTCACAGGCAAGGCTTTTAGAGGACCTGGGGCTGGAGGAGAGAATGCAAAATGAAGTTTCCTTCTCAATAAAGTTTGCCCCGGCTGTTTCCCACCCTGAGTAAGGGGCTCTGCTGAGGAGCTGAAATCCTGTCTCAATCTGGTCACTGTCCTCCCAGATCCTTACAGTTCAGTGTGGCTTCTCAGCCCCACCCACTGCTCTCCTGCACTCTCTATGAAGCAGCTACAACCAACACTCTCCTCCCTCAAACCAGAGCATCTGGTCAGGAGTGCTTGGTGGCCTCCAACAAGCCTTTCCAGGATTTACTACAGTTATGAATTCCTGGATTTCTGCCTCTTTCGCTAGACTCTGTGACTAAAGCCTTGTTTGCTTTGTGGTACAGTCTCACCTAGTCCAGCCAGCCTGGATCTTTGTACACACCTAAGGGTGACCTTGAACTCTCACCTCTTCCTCCGGAGTGCTGGTTACAGAAGCCCGTCACCGGCACCATAGGTATCAGTGTCAGCAGGCACTGAACAACTGAGCCACAACCCTGACCCCTATAAAGGCATTTGAAAATTGTAAATACCTCCCACAACCCTCATCTCAGCTGAGACTCTTGAGTCTGCAAAACGACCCCAAGTAGCTGTGTGCTGAAGAAGGTATTTGAGGACTAGAATCCTTGCCCAAGTCTGTCACCTCACCATGTGGCCTCTGTGTACACAGCAGGTCTGGGGGGTCAAGGGAGGGGAGGGCTTCTGGAAGGCCTGAATGACAGCTGAGGAGAGAGAGTGGGAGTAGCATTGGGGAAGCAGAGGCAGGTGGAAGTCTGTGAGTTCCAGATCAGCTCTGTCGAAAGAAAGAAGGGGGGGGGAGGCAGAGGGAGGGAAAGGAAAGAAAAGAAGGGAGGAAGGAAGGGGAATGAAGGAAAGAAGGGAAGGAGGGAGGAAAGGAAGAAGGAAGGGAGGGAGGGTTGAGGGCACAGTGCACTACCATCCTCTGTCCATATCTGATGGCTGATCCCTCTGCAAAGCTGCTTCCCCTCCTCAGGCTACCCTACCCTAAGGGTGCTATTATGAGGAGGCTTCCACTGAGGAAAGGAATCGATGTGATAATTAACTTCTGGCTGTCACGTGTGCTGGGCACTGAGGTGGGTGCTGCAGGATTTATATGCAGCCACAGTGGGGGACAAGAAGCGAGGAGCCAATTAGGCTACAACAGACGAGCATTAGTGCACAGATTCGTGTTCAGAGGCAAAAGCATGGTAACAGAGGCATAGACTCCAGGCCTTTTGTGATGGGGAGAAGTTGAGTCAAGTGTGGCAAGTTAAGGAGATGGGCACTGGTCTGATCATGCGTACTGGGGGATACTGTGCCAGGCACTGGTCTGATCATGCGTACTGGGGGATACTGTGCCAGGCACTGGTCTGATCATGCGTACTGGGGGATACTGTGCCAGGCACTGGTCTGATCATGCGTACTGGGGGATACTGTGCCAGGTACTGGTCTGATCATGTGTACTGGGGGATACTGTGCCGGGCACTGGTCTGATCATGCGTACTGGGGGATACTGTGCCGGGCACTGGTCTGATCATGCGTACTGGGGGATACTGTGCCAGGCACTGGTCTGATCATGCGTACTGGGGGATACTGTGGTGGGCACTGGAATGTGTCCGTGAAGAGGACAGATACTTGCCCTCCTGGGGTGACAGTCTAGTGGTACATTGTAGTTGGCATTTTCTTTGGGCCACCAACAAGCTCCTAGATAAAGACTTATTATTAATTATAGAGACTTATTATTAATTACGAACACCCGGCCTTAGTTTAGCCTTGTCCTGCTAGTTCTTTTAACCTAACTTAACCTGTTTCTAGTAATCTACGTTTTGCCTTGGTGCTTTTTACCTTTCTTTCATTCTGTATGTTCTACTTTCCTGCTTCCTTCATGTCTGTCTGTCTGGCCCCTATTGTCTCCCTGTTGTGTCCTTTTTCTTTCTTCCCCAGCCTAAATTCCTCTTCCTGCTTACTCTCCCTGACCGGGAGTCTCACCTATACCTCCTCCCTCGCTATTGGCTGTTCAGCTTATTAAACCAATCAGGTGCTCTAGGCAGGCAAGGTAAAACAGCAATGCATCTTACATAGCTAAAAACATACACACAGTTAAATAAATATTCTGCAATATAAACAAATGCAACACAGGCTGGAGAGGTGGCTCAGCAGTTAAGAACACTGACTGCTCTTCCAGAGGTCCTGAGCTTAATTCCCAGCAACCACATGGAGGCTCACAACCATCTATAATGAGACCTGGTGCTCTCTTCTGTTCTGCAGGCAAATATGCATACAGAACACTGTATACATAATAAATAAATAATAAATCTTTAAAAAACCCACAACATGTCTTTACATTGTTAAACGAATATTCTGCAATGGTACATGCTACATTATGTCAGAATTTTGTGGGGAGTAGAAGAGGGGAGGAGGTCTGGGGGACTGGTAAGGGGGAAGTGACACTAGAGCAGTGTCTCAGGCATAGCAATCAGAGGGCCTGCAGCATGTTTGCGGAACAGCAGGGGGCAGTGTGGCTGGAGCAAGAAAGAGGGAAGCAGGAGGCATTTGGCGGAGAGCCTCGGGCCTTCTGGGCTGTCATAAAGGCTTGTCTGCAGATTCTGAGAGAAAGTGGTAACCGTGGGAGCAGCCAGCTACTGGGAAACTTAGGTCTCAAGGAGAAAATAAGGTTCTGGCTTGCAGCTTTTGTTGATTCCAGGCACTGGTGTAATATATCTGAGCAGAGATCAGGAAGGGATGTGCGAGACCAGCTCCCATGGATGCTGTTCAGGAAGGCTCCAGGCAAAGTGGTGACAGGATCTGAGTTGGCCGAAAGGCTGCTGTGCTGAGAGCAGAGGAGGAGGGAGAAGCCTGGTTCCTTGAGGGAGCTTCTGACTGTGATGCCAGTGAAACCAACCAGTCAGTCTCAGAGGTGAGTGGTAGTGGAGGCAGCAAGCTGGCGGGTTCCTGATGTGGGAGTGATTTCTTTTTTTTTTTTTTTTGCTTTTTTCGAGACAGGGTTTCTCTGTGGTTTTGGAGCCTGTCCTGGAACTAGCTCTTGTAGACCAGGCTGGTCTCGAACTCACAGAGATCCGCCTGCCTCTGCCTCCCGAGTGCTGGAAGTGATTTCTTATTAATAAAGAAACTGCCTAGACCCATTTGATAGGCCAACCCTTAGGTAGGCGGAGTAAACAGAACGGAATGCTGGGAGAAAGAAGCTGAGTCGTCGCCATGATTCTCCCACTCCAGACAGATGCAGGTTAAGATCATTCCTGGTAAGCCAGCTCGTGGGCTACACAGATTAATAGAAATGGGTTAGATCAATATGTAAATGCTAGCCAATAAGAAACTGAAACTAATGGGTCAGGCAGTGTTTAAAAGAATACAGTTTCCGTGTAATTATTTCGGGTAAAGCTAGCCGGGTGGCGGGACACAGCTCGCTGCTCCGTATTTCAACAGGTTCCGACCATGCCAACTGAATCCACCTGGATTTCTTGGCAGAATGCACACGGAGCACAAGAGGAGAGCTATTCAGGGAGACTCAAGTTTTGGAGAGAGTGAGAAGAAAGGCATTCTGGGAAGAGGAAAACATGGGGAAACATGCCTGTAAGCGTACCTATTGGGCGGTAAAGAACAAAGGCATGCGGCTATCAAGTCAGCACTAGACAAACCAGCAGACAGAACTAGAGACAAGGATCGAGGACAACTGTGTCACAGAAAGCAATCACCTGGGCCTTGGCCACAGAGAGTCACTAATGGAGTTTTCACAGAGAGGCAGGCACCTGTTTAGAACTGATCCAGCTGGAGAAGCAGGAGCCAGGGAGACCAGTGAGGCTGGAGAGAAGAGAGGCGAGAGGGCGAAGGTCATGGTTCTGGGTCCAGGCTGACCTTGCACCTACATCCTCCATATAGCGTTATTCAGTAAATCACACATCAGTTGATTGAGATCTTGTCCTTAAAACCCTCCTCCCAAGCTCTCACAGCCCAAATGTCTTTTCATCAACACAAATAAAGCCACTGTGTAGAAATATGGTTTTGATGCCTGTGGCCCTGAGAGAAAGCCAGAGGAGCCCTTACCCCTCATCCAGGAGAAGTGCACTGGAATCCCTTTGGAAAGATTCTCCAAGCTGCTGAGGTCAGAACTGTAGCCTTAGTTTGCACTTCCCCCAGAGAGGTGATGCTCACACTGGCAGGACTGCTTCGCTTTGCCCCACAGATAAACGACAGAATGCAGATCCCTTTCTCGGGCTAGGCTCTCACTTCCGAGAGGAGGAGGAAATGGGGGAGGCGGCGCAGCCAACATTGAACTTCATCCTCTTCCTGCTGGGGACGCAATGGCTGGAGTTTCCAGTCACATCCAAAACTTCTGACTCAAAGTGTGTCAATCCTTGATGATTGACCACAAGGCACACAGAGCCCAAATGTGCCTCCTGCTGTCCTAGCTGTGCAGGACAAGCCCCAGATGTCCCTTTCAGGTACCACAATGGTGATCATCACGCGCATTTCCTAGGAAGGCTTTTGTGCTCTGCCTGTCAGTGCTGTCCTACTCACGAGTGTCTTTTCTGGCTCCAGCACCAGGAGGAAGGACATCTTTAGATCACCCTCTGCACAGCATTGGCAGCCAGACTTCCGATTCTTCTGGGTGGATCATGAAGTTCAAAGCGTGTCTACACCACAGTACACAGATATGATCCACTCGCATGGAGCTCTGTGTCTTCTTCACATTTATACATTTCTGGTCTCACCGTTGAGTTGGCACCATGAGTCCAAGGCTGGATCCCCAGGGCCGTTTCTGTATCCAGATGACCCAGATCAAAAACCCAACAAGAGTGTGTCCATCTTTTATCCTCAGGCTCTGAAGTGAACCTTTGTCCTCCTCTATTACAAGGGGACTTGGAAATGGGTCCAGAAGGGGGTGGGGGAGAGAGAGACTGCACATAACTGCGTGTCTTTGGAAGTACGCCTGTTTCTGGACGTATAGACTTGTTTATAGTGACATTTATTTATTAGGTGCCAGCTTGGCACAAGGAAGTTTCTATTCCTATTGTAAGCCCGCAACAGCCTAGTGTAGACTGAAGACTTCTCCAACCTGCCTGCTCCCTCTAGACCGGTTTCTCTCCACCAACCGGGTCCCCCTCATCAGTTCCCAAAGCTGCTTATGAAGTAACCACTCTAAGGCTTATTATTAGTTACAATTGTTTGACCAATGTTTTGGGCTTCTTATTGGCTAGCTCTAGTTGATAAATTAACCAAATAGAAATGCTATTAATCTGAGTATTGTCACGAGGCTGTGGCTTATCCGTGTGGCGTGTTATTCCTTTGGTGACTCTGCCTTCTCCCCCCCCCCCCCCCCGCCATTGGATTTCCCACCTGGCTTTACTCAGCTAAGCCATTGGCCAAAACAGCTTTATTCATCAACCAATAAAAGCAACACATATACAGAAAGACATCTCACACCAGTGAATTTTTTTTTCCTGTGGGAAAAAAATTTGATGATTTTTTACATCTTATTTACTTACAAAATAAATTTTACCAATTCATTCCACTTAGCTTTTATGAGATTACCTGCTGTTAAGCATTTGGGAAGGATGACAATGTTACTGGATGACAGATCCAAGCCAAAGGGCTTGGCTAACAGAAAATGATTATTGGTGTAACTAGACTTTGGCAAACAAAACTTGAGCTGAAAGCAAAAGAATAACAATAGTAGCAACGTAAGTTACAAACGCATATTCTGAGTGCTCTGGCAATTTGTCCTGGATTTCCTTAAAAAACATCATTACAGACTACTTCCATTGCTATGTCGCCAAACAGGATAGCAATGCCTTGCCACAGTCATGCAACTCAGGCTCTTGTCTGTGTCCATTTACCTTACTGGAAAAGCCTTGCAGCAAGTACAGTTGCCTGGGTTTGGCATGTTCCAGACCAAGGCCAGGGCTCTTAGCAGGTCAGGAGGAATCCTGTAGGCAGAGTTTTGTTGGGACTGCTGACTTCCCAGTAACCACACAAAGACTTATTATTAATTATAAATGCTTGGCCAATAGCTCGGGCTTATTACTAACTAGCTCTTACAACTTAAATTAACCCATGAGAACATCTATGCTCAACCATGTGGCAATACCTTTTTTCAACATGGCATATCCATCTTGCTTCTCTCTGCAGACCCCTATGACTCTGCCCTTCTTCTTCCCCACATTATCTTTTTTTCCGAAAGTCTTGCCTAACCTTTTGCTACCTAGTTATTGACCAGTCAGCTCTTTATTAACCAATGAGAATAATACATATTTACAGTGCCCAAAAAGATTGTTCCACAGCAAAATCTTCCACGAACAGCTCCATCTGAGCATGGATGGTGCATTTCTGTCATCCCTTGAGGGACTGAGGCAAGATGTTCGGGTGTTCCAGACCGGCCAGAGCTATACATGAAGACCTTGACTCATACAATAGAAAGGGAGCCGTGAGATGACTTAGGAGGCAAAAGTGCTGGCTGTCGAGCCTGACCACCTTGGTCCAATCTCCAGGACCCATGGTAGAAGGAGAGAATCAACTCCCATAAGTTGTCCTCTGTTGGGAGCATAGCACAAAAAGTCTGTGTGCCCACTGATGTCCAGAGAAACCAGGAGTGTTGAGAACACAAGATTCTTTCCAATGGGTGTCAAGGACCATAGGCCCAGGGTAATACAGAGAAACCCTGCCCCCCCCCCCAAAAAAAAACCAAACAACAACCAAAAAAAATAGAAGAACAAACAAGTCTAAGCTAGAAATAAGATGCTGGGTTAGGGGTTAGCCTTGGTGGTGGAGTCCTTGCCTAGCAAGCAGAAGGCCCTGGGTTTGTTCCCAACTCCGGAAAAAAAAGAAGAAAAGAGGAACTATGATTCCAGAGTATGCATGCACACCTGCATTGCACATGCATTTGTGTGCAGACACATGCTGGAGAGTGGCCATTGCTGCCGCCCCTCACTTCCTTTCTGCATCTGAACATAGTTCACAACAACAGATTTTTCCAAGAATGAAAGTTTCAAGAAGAATCTAGAACTGTGCCTCTGTCAGTTACGGGTTGGTCATCAGGCACATGTCACTCGTCCTCAGAAAGGGACGTCTCTCCTGGTGTTGGGTTTCTGTTGCCTGAGTGACAGCCGTCTCAGCCCATGTGTTCTAACCTGAGCAGAAAGCAGTGGTAACTGAAGAACGGGCAGGTTTGCCAAGCCCTGCAAGCATGGATTCTGTTTGCTCATTTGGCCCTCCTCTTCTGGGTTCAGAAATAGTCAGCAGGCACAGACCCTGGCATGGGTGCCACCATGTGCCATCCAAGCAGCATGGGTGGACGGAAGAACGTGGCACAGTTTTAACATGCCTGGGGAGTGTGTTCCCTCTCTTACTTTAGATGAAGAAGCGGACACCAAGAGGTTAACTGGTGCACTTAAAGAATGGAAGCAATTTCAGTCCCTTCAGTCCAGAGTCTGCCCCTGTGACTTCTGGTCATCGTCTGCCTAGCTATCACCCCCTTTCTGCATGCTGAGGTTCCTAACGGGAACAGGACCCGGAGCTTAGAGCTCTTTCTAGCCCCGTGCTGTGCCGGAGCCAAGCTGCACGGGAGACACTGCCTCTTTGTGCTGCCCCCCTTGGCACAAGATGAAATCAGGTGGTCCTCATTCTTCCTGCTCTCCTTTGCCAAATCCATCTGAACACATTTCCTGTGCACAGAGCCAGCTCGCCAATTATCTGCTCCAATTAAGGAGAGCAAGGATGCCACTCATTCATCCGCTCCAGTGGGTTGACCAAGGCGGAAGGCAAGGTTGATCATTCTGGCATGCAGGTCTCCCAGTGGTGCTGCGCATGCTGTTTCCCTGGTCCTCCTTTCCTGCCCCAGATGACCAAAAGGACTTTCCCCCACCCCTTCCTGTTCAGAGTCTCTGGTCGCCCTCTCTCCGCCTTCCCACACTGATAAAGTTCTGTCCTCTGTCTGTGTCCATGGATCCACTGAGGTGCAGGAGATGTTAGAGGAAGACCGAGAGAATCAGCTCTCACACACCCTTGCCTATGAGGTATCTTCTGTGTCAATACCCCAAACTACGCTTGCCACAGATCAATGTAAAAATTAGGTCTGTCTTTGGTTCTTTGGTACAGCCCTCAATTGTCAGTCTTTTCTGTCTCCTAGTACCACGAGGCAGACAAGGGCTGTGGGCACCTTCTCTATAGCAGCCAGGACCACAGTAATCATCAAGACCAAAGCTCTGCCCCCTACCTAATTCACAAGACAGGTATGACCCTGGGATGAAAAGCACGCAATACAGCCTACACACATGTTCCCGCCCAGAATTGGAAAATGCCTCGCTGGAAAGACCATAGGACAAATAAAAGAGGTGGCAATTCAGCAAAATGTCTCACATGTACACTACCCTAGAAGTTATGGTGGAAGATTTGACCATTTACCCTGAACAGGCAACTCCAAAGAGAGATGAATATAAGTGTGTTATATGGGAACTAGTTAATGCCAACGGAGATGTCACTTTGTGGGTGGCAAACAAATCCTAACTAAGTTTCAAAAAACAAAATCCAGATGCCTTTGTTTATATAAAAGTCAATAATCAAAGAAAATTACATATGTCTGTTACCATGTATAAATTATTGTACTTTTACATATATAAATGTTTATGATATCTTAATAACTATAAATATACATATATAGTTATACACATGTATGTATATGTGTGTGCTAGATTCAAGGCACAGTTAACTATAAGCATTTTGCTATCACTGTTATATTTAAATCTACATAAACATACAAGATAGGACATCCTATATTTACTGAATATAAGATAGCATTTTCAGTCTTTTGACAAAAAATATGTAATTTTCCCCCTCCCCAAAATTTCCAAAATGCCCTTAACATTGTCCTTCAGGGGACAATTGCTTAAATAAGGCAAGGGCTTGCTTTTTTCACAAGTAAAATAAACATAAACGTGGGGAGTCTTGGCTTTTCTAAGCCTCTCGTCACTTCTGTTCCGACCTTCCCAGAATCAACTTCCACCTTTGAGTTCTCAGCCACGTAATGGTTGTTACCTCCAGCAGCCACTGTGTTTGTAATATAGATTGAAGGAAGGGGGAGAAGGAAGAAGAAAAGGAGGAGGAGAAGGGGGAGGAGGGGGAAAGGGGAGGGGAGGAGTAGGTGGGGAGGAGAAAGGAAAGAGAACAGCAGGAAAAGTGAATCCATCCCGTGGGTGAACAAGCCTGCGTTAGGAGGAACCTGGGAACCCTCCCTGGACAAGACTTTACATGCCATTTGTATTCCAGTTGAGGTATTACTATCTTTAATAGCATTGGGTTCTGTAGTTAGTAAGATTGAGGGATACTGGATTGGCATCTGGTCCCCTATGACACCGCTTCACCCACTGATAATGCCTGAGAACAGCAAGGGCCAAAAATGCTGATCAAACACACAGGTCTAAGGCAGGGGCTGGAGAGACGGCTCAGCAGTTAAGAGCACTGACTGCTCTTCTAGAGGATTCCCGGCACCTACATGACAGATCACAGCTATGTTACTCCAGTTCCAGGGATCCAATGGCCTCTTCCGGCTTCTAGTGGCACCAGGCACACACATGTACACAATTAGATACATAGGTAAAATAGTCACATGGATAAAACAAAATGATAAATTTTATTTGAAAGAGGGAGGTGAGTTATTTTCTAGATGCCTTAGCCTCAGGGTATGTGAGCTTCTGTTTTTTTTTTTTTTTTTTTTTTTTGACTGCTCACCACAATGATCTGTTGTGACCAGAACCTGATTCTAAGCAAATCTGGGGATGGCAAAGCCAGCTGAAGGTAAGTGGCTCAACCCCTACCCCAACCCTTCCATCACCATGAGAAGAAACATGACTGTCTCAGCAAGTGAGAAGAATCAAGATGGCAGTGGTCTAGTGCCTCGTGCTGACACTGGTCATTCAAAGGAGTGACCATGGATTCATATCAGCTCTGTGGGGAGCAAGGCTCAGCTTCAAAATGTGTTTTACCTGCTGTGTTTTTTAAGCGTGTGCCAGCGTGTAACGTGAACCAAACACCCTCCATTCCCAGGAGAGCCGAGAGTCTGGACCACTGCAGTGACCCACATCCTGGGCAGTGAGGGGACACCCATGACACCCAGTGCAGCATCTTGTGGAGCAGATTCTCAACACACAGTTGCATTCTGTCCTGGGTTCTGCCCAGGGACACTGAGAAGTGCATGTTGTCTTCAGCAGAGTTTCCTAAGCTAGGGAGTTAGCTCCTTAGCGGCTTCTATACTGTCCAGTGATCTGGATTCCATTTCATCCAGTCACCTTCACCCGAGAAAGAGTTCCCAAAATATGAAATGCATGCTTATTTTTAATCTTGCTACAATCCTACTTGGACTGAAACCACAGCAAATTCTTAGAGCTTAGAAATATTTGGAAATATGAAAAGATAATAAATATAATCTCTATTTTTAAAAAAATGATTGACTTCTCCTTAGTCTTGGAATCTTCCCAGAGCATAGTTAGACAGTAGTTTCCAAAAGTGTGTGTTTTCTTGGTTGTTTGAGACAGTCTCGCTATGTAGCCGAGGGTAGCCGGGAGCTTGCTGCTATCCTCCTGCCTCAGCCTCCTGAGCTAGGATCACTCATGTGAACCACCAAAGTTGTAATAAAATATTCAGAACCTTCAAAATAGCCATTTCTCTTCTATGAATTTATACTAAGAAAGTAATTAAAGACACACAGTATAAAAAAATGTAAAAAACAGCCCGACATGGTGGTGGCGTATGTCGTTCATCCCAGCAGGTGGGTCTCTGCATTCTAGGGCAGCCTGGTCTACGGAGTTCCAGGATAGTCAGGACTACACCGAGAAGGCCTGTCTTGAAAAACAAACAAACTCAAGATCTCCTGAGTACATTGGGAGCTTGGGGGTCATGGGTGAGAGCAGAAGTGGGGAGGAAGGAAGGGGAATGGAGAAAAATGTGTAGCTCAATAAAAACAAAACACACACACACACCAAACAAACAAACAAACAAACAAAAACTGTAAAGGTATGAACTTGTGTTAGAACTGGTTTATGATAGTAGGGTGGGTCGGAAGTGGCCTAGATGTGATGTTCTCGGCATGTTCTAATCAATGAACGTGCGAACAATACATTACTTCTGCGGTCTACCAGCTGCCTGCTGGCAGCCAGGCAGTAAACAAAAGCTTATATTAGCAAATAAAACCATTAGCCCTCACATTCCACGCTTACACCATGGCTTTAGTAATTGACATGAAAATACACCACACTGAGGAGGCAAAGGCAGGAGGAGTTCCAGGCTAGCCAGGGCCACCTATGAGACCCTGACTCAAAACAACAACAAAACAGAACAATAACAATAAAAAATACAAAAGAAAAAATAGCTTAAAGAAAATTCAGTGAGTGAAATAAACCAAGCCAGACTACTAGCCAGTGGCAGGAACAATAGTAACAGCTGACATTCGCCTATAAATGGCTTCAGTCAGATAAAGAAAGAATCCCTGTGTTTAAAATGTCTTACTTCCACAGTGGAACAAACCTAGCTTCTTCCAGCTTGAGAGGGTTGCTCCAGCTAGCCTGTTTAAGTGTGCGAACTTGACGTGGGGCCTCTCCCTCCTCAGCTCCACCTCTGCTTGTATCAATCCCTGACTTCTCAAAGTTGGGTGCCTGAGAATAGGGACCTAGAAGGACGTCCCTCCTGCAGTTACAGTCCTGAGACACCACTGGCTGCTGGAGAAACCAGGGGACTCTGGACTCTGGTAGGTGTTTATGAGCTGCTCCTCAGATCCTTTGTTCCGGATGTGTAGGAGTTACTTCAGTTGCTGCTCGGCACTGTAACAAAAGACCCCACAGGGGAATTTAAGGACCCACAGATTAATGGCACTGTCCACCATCCCTGGAAAGGCATGAATGGAGGACAAAGAATGTGAGGTCACGTGGCATCCGCAGTCGGGAAGCAGAGAAAGATGCGGGCTGATGCTCAGCTCACTTTTTCCACTGTATTCGGTCTGGACCCCAGGCCATGAAATGGCGTCATCCACGTTCAGGCTGGATCTATCTCTCATCAGGTAAGCCTCTTTGACCTTCACTAACACCCAGAGATTTGCTCCCTGGTCATTCTAAACCCCACCAAGACTATCACAGAAGCTCCCGGTTAGCCACGAGCCCAGTGTTTCCAGCAGTCCCCTCTCCCCTCTCTTGCCCTCCAGTCCCTTCCCTGTCGTTTGAGGCCTTCTGCACTCCACTCAGAGGTCCTCTTGTGTAGTCTACAAGACGATCCAAGCTGGCTGCCTCCCTGAGTCCACCTGGCCCTAGGAAAACACACATCTTTGCCTCCTCTTCCTTTCTCTTCTTGCTGTGGTCCAGTCTTTACCCGTAGGCTTCTTTTAGTAAAAAGCAGAGTCCACTCCCAAACTCTAGGGCTCTGGGTGCCATTGTGAGAACCAAAGTTACATTCGGGTTTTAATTACTGTGCCTTAGTGATCATGAAACAAAAATGTGTCTGATCTGCAAGTCCCTTGCCCAAGGACAGGCAGCTGCTGAGATACTGGAGGCTGCTGTTTATGGGAGATAACAAGCCCCGTGTTTTCACTCCCTAAACAGTTTGTGCTTGATCACGTGTGGGCGGGAGGTTCACAGGCTTTATCCATCGGGATGTATGCTTGCCCCCATTGGACCTGGTGGGAGATGCAATGAATTATGGGCTTTCCTTCTTAAACCCTTGTCATACTTGATTCTGGGCCATTTTCTCACAACCTGGGTATGGACCTGGCCAGAGCCCATTCACCTGCCAGTATTTAAATTAAAGCTTGCTTTGATTTGGGCTTTAAGTGGTGGCAGTGGACTTTTTTTTCTCTTATTCCCGATCATTGGCACTGATGGCCACTGGGGGTCATCTTGGGAATTCTCCCTGACTGACCTGACTGGGATGAGGGTGTTTCTTGCCCACCTGTTCTCTCTGCAGGAAGATGAGACCCTGGCCACCAACCAGACTCTCTAAGCTCTATAGTCTTCTGCCCTCCCATTTGTGACCTGGAGGGTAAAGCCATAATAACTGCAGCAGCTGTTTCTAAAGTACAGGCTCCTCGGGACAGTCTGCAAGGGAGTCATAGCCTTCAGTTACCGAAACCTACACAAGGTCGAGCCAGACTTAAACCAAGGTTGTTGTGTTTCTTCTGGAGGCTTTAGGGGAGAATCCATTTCCTGTCTCTCTTAGCTTCAAGAGGCTCATGATCCTTGCAACTTTAAACCAGTCTTGGCAGACTGAGCATTTTATATTGTTACTCCAGTGTTCTCTTTCCTGCTTCCCTTGCCCACACTTAAGAACACAGTGATTGCCGGGCGGTAGTGGCGCACGCCTTTAATCCCAGCACTCGGGAGGTAGAGGCAGGCGGATCTCTGTGAGTTCGAGACCAGCCTGGTCTACAGAGCTAGTTCCAGGACAGGCTCCAAAGCCACAGAGAAACCCTGTCTCGAAAAACCAAAAAAAAAAAAAAAAAAAGAACACAGTGATTACATGCTGTACACCCATATAATCTACAATCTCTCTAAGGTAGGCTGACTAGAAAACTTAATTCCATATGGTACCTTCACTTCCTTCGCCATTGATGCTAATATATTCATAAGTTCCAAGACTAGAATACAGCCACCTGGAGGGCCATTACTTTGCTTTGCACAGCTGTTTCCTGACATTCTCAACACAGCTCTGAATCACTAGTCCAGTTCTTTTGACTGTCTCTAAGAAAATCAACTGAGGAATCCCCTCAACAGAAAGTGCGTAGATATAAATTTTTTCATCAGTCAAATGCACGTATAGATATCTCGTTACTGGTAACGTGAGCAGACAAACAGATCTTTCCAATTTTTAAACATAATTTTTAGTTTTAGAAAATTTCAAATAAGAGCCAAACGTGGTGGTACATGCCCTTAATCTCAGCACTCAGAAAGTAGATCTTTGTGAGTTCAAGGCCAGCCTAGTCTATAAAGCAAGTTCCAGGACACCCAGAACTGCTACACAGAGAAACCTTATCTTGAAAAACCAAAACAAACCAAAATCACCATCAATGGTCTTTCAGTTACTGACTGACATAATATTATCTTTAAAACATCTGCAAATAAGTCAAGTTTGTAACCATTTATTATTTTTGTTGTGGATATTAATAACTCCCTGGATTTCCCAAGGTTTTGTCATAAGAAATAGAATCTATTTTAATTAGACAAAAGTCACTGGGGAATAAAGAAATCCATAGGGAACTCTCAGGGCCGTGACTCAGAAACGGAACATCAAATGAGCTCTTTCTTCTTTCTACATCTCTAAGAGCGGGAGTGAGGAGAGAAAGTTAGTGCCTTTGGCTTAATGACAGTAGCAGGAATACGTAAAAAAGCTAAGCAACAAGGAAACTCGTGCAGCTTTAGTGACCTCTCTAGGTGTACATTCATTTAGTTCTATGGCTACCCATCCATTTGCCTACCTACGTACCTACCTACCTATGCACCTACCTATCTATGTACCTACCTACGTGCCTACTTACCTACCTATCTACACATGCACCTACCTACCTATATACTTACCTAGCTACCTATCTATGTATGCACCTACCTAGCTACCTACCTACCTATGCACCTACCTATCTATATACCTACCTACCTATGTGCCTACTTACCTATCTACGTATGCACCTACCTACCTACCTATATACTTACCTAGCTACCTATCTACATATGCACCTAGCTACCTACCTACCTATGTACCTACTTACCTATCTACCCACCTACATGTCTCTTTTTGAGGTTTCTATTTTCCAGATTCTAAGAGGCTCTGCTGAGTCTAACATAGAGCCTGCCTATTTTTGACCTGGTTTGAGTTTCAGTTTTCAAAATGTTAGGACAGATTTAATGACCCTAGATGAGCCCGGGAGCAAGGTTAAAGGAAATGGTCTTTGAACGCCACAGGATTGTCAACCTCCACAACCAACTAATTACAGAGAAACCTGCCTACACTTCATAAGGAATTGGGGACTACTTGGGTCTCAGTTTCCTAACTGAAAAGTGGGTGGTGTACTAGACAAGCTTGTAAGGTTTCTGACAAGGTGTTCGGTGATTTTTGAGATGGTATCGCGCACTGCAGCCCAGGTTGGCTTCAGACTCATGACAGCGCTCTTGACTCCTGCCAAGCTCTGGACTCAGAGGCACTAACCACACTCCTAGCTAGGCTGCTGACAATTTTAAGGTGTTACCTACCTGTCTCATTGTATCTCCCTAGATGGAACACCATTGAGTTAGTCAACTGACTGATCCATCCATGAACACAGGCCTGCACATTCACTCCCTACCAGGAACTGCTAGAGAAGACAGGAGCAGCCCAGCCCTCTAGGAGACTGTCCTCACTGTCTCACCCACTGGCCAGTATCAGCTGGACACAAACCAAAGAAGAGTTCTCTTCAGGAAGTCATGATGCGTCCTAACTGCTAATGGGAAGGAAACACAGCAAAACAACCAGGTCTCTCAAATTAGTGACAACAAAAAGAAACTAGTTTCAAGGGACCCCACCCCTGGAATCAATCTCTCTCTCTCTCTCTCTCTCTCTCTCTCTCTCTCCTCTCCTCTCCTCTCTCCCTCCCTCCCTCTCCTCCCCCCCTCTATCTTTTGATTTTTTTGAGACAGAATTTCTCAGTGTAGCCTTGGCTGTCCTGGAACTTGCTCTTGTAGACCAGACTGACCTCGAACTCACAGAGGTCGTCCTGCCTCTGCCTTCAGAGTGCTGGGATAAAAGGCATGCACCACCACCACCACCCAGCTTCCCCTGGAATTTCTAACGTAAACCAAAATCATCTGAATAAGGTGATTCTGGAACCCCAGTTTGGAAGCAAGATTATATATTCTGGGTGTGTCTAACCCTCAGCTAAATTCAACAGCAGAGAAGGAAGGCAGAACTCTTGTTTAGCTGGAATTTTTAAAAAGACAGAAAGATAAACTTTCTTATGGTACCTTGACCCCATGCTCATGCAGCAATTTTGAGCAAGTGTTGAGAAAATACCTGCTCTGGGCAGAAAAACTACTCAGGGTGCCCAGGAAGGCAGTGCTTTGGACACACACCCTTGTCCACACTGCCCCAACCATGGTGCACCTTGGGGAGAGAGGGCAGGCCGATTTTAGTGATACTCCGTTTTGCGACACGCCCTGGTGTGGCCTATTTATTCAGAACAACTGAAGAGCCATCATAAAACACCAAAGAGGTTCTAGCTGGTTTACAGCCCTACTCTTGTAAATAAATAAATAAATAAGGCGCGCGGGGTGTGTGTGTGTGTGGGGGGGGGGGGGTGTGGGGTGGAGAAATTTCTACTTTCCCCAACCATTTCCGACTGAGAAAGCCATGTTCCCACACTGCATGGAGGAGCACAGCTGTAGAAACAAACCGTAGTATTCCTATTGGGCTTTTGTCCGGAGGTTCCCACCAGCTCAGCAAACAACCAGCCTGTGCAAGGGTTAACTCTTTAAAATTCTCATCCGCTGAAGGCTGGCTCTTGTTGCCTAGTGACTGCTGCGTGGCTTCCTGCTGTCACTCACCTTGTCTCCAGAGTTATCTTCTGCTCTCCTAAGGAAGGTTATGATTGGACAAAGGTGACATCATAGCAGAAGGAATTACATTGCTTTGTCAAGACAGCCACCAATAAGATGACCCAAGAGTTGGCAGCGTGTTCAGTTTTCTTTGTCTTAGTGTCTTTCACAAGAGCTAATAAATTCAATGGACAGTCTCCTGTTTCTTGGAGCGTCAGCATTGCAGGTGTTGCGGATGGATTTTTGCCCATATAAATATTCCTTGACACCGTGTGGATTCTCTTCACACCATTTACTCAATGCTAGTAGCCCAGCCAAACCTTCCCTGCCAAGGACTTGGCCAGCACTCTGGAAGCTGCAGATCACAGGCAGCAAATGACTGCTGGCGGCTCATTATCACACCCAGGCTGCAGCACTGCATTCTGCCCAAGGCAGCTCTCCTCTCCCTGGTGCTCATCTGAGAAGTGCCTGAAGTGCTTCCGAAGCATCCTTCTCAAGGATGGCTTCAGAATACAACACAAGGAACCAGAGGAGGAAAGGAGAGGAAAGGTAGTGAGTGAAGCTAACAGCCTATTTACTTTTAAAATCAAGCAGTTGGAGAAATCCCAGTTAGACAATGAACACAGCTCTTTGAACACATTTGCAATTGGCATCGCACACACTGGCCCTGCTCTGAGAATCAAGCCTTGCTGTGCTTGTTTTATTCTGTATCTTACACCGTGGACACTCTTGACTGTGTCGGCCACTGAAGGCACCCCCTGAGTGATTGCAGGGTTGCTTGCAGCCCTACTGTACTTGGCTGCTGAATTAAATCCTCAGTTAAATGCTCTCTTTTCCTTGGTAAATATTTAGTATACAGCATAGTCACTGCTGGTATAACTGGATAATTGCTTCCAATTAATGCTCTATTTCAAAAGCTACAACTCCATAGGAAGTTTAGTTGAGCTGCAACAAAGGCAGACCCCCATGAGAAGCTAAGAGAGTGAATTCTTTCCTGTGATCCTGCTGGAAAGAAAGGAGAAAGAGATTATCTAGATGATTACGATGATAACATCCGCTGATAACGATGCACTCGTATGAATCAGCTGAAACCTGGGAGGACATACTGCCTCTCCCCAAAGCTGGCTGCAAGGAGCTCAACATCATTATTACTTGCTTGTCCTCAGAGCGAATTAAAGCTGGCCATGTATTTCTTGGGGGCATTCATTTAAAAAGGGAAGTATTTACACAGAACCAAGCCACAGGAATACACCTATACTTTGAATTACCAAGCACTTTCAGAAAAAAAAAAAAAACCAACCATACAGTTTTAAGAATTCAGATTGGGAGCTGGAGAGATGCTTCAGTGGTTAAGAGCACTTACTGCTCTATCAGTTAACTTATTCTATTATTTTATATTTTACCATGAGGCTCGTGGTTTGTTACCTCTTGCTTCCTGGGCAGTTACATGGCTTCTCCTGGGTTAAGACATAAGAGCTAGCTAGGAATAGGCCTAATCTATTAGCCAAAACAGCTTTATTCATCAACCAATAAAAACAACACATAGAGCAGGACGTCCCACATGACCTGTTTTTTCCTCTGTGGAAGGACAATGTGTTACTATCCAGCTTTGGCTCTGGAAAATAATGTTGCTGGCGATGTTACCAGTATTTTAGGGCAGAAGTCCTGGCTCTTTGAATCTCAATAGGTGAATCCTAGCCACCTGTCCCAGTGCCCAGCAAGGACGAGTAACAGTGAAGGTTAGGAAAAACAGGGAAAGGGGTCTGGTGATATCCAGTCTGTCTTCAAGAGGCTAAGAGAAACTGAAAGATTTTATAGGAAATGGTGAGAAAGGGGGATGGAGCAGGCACCCCTGGTGAAACAATGGCCTTGCTCAGGACAGGGGTCTGGTCTTGCAAAGGGATCTGACAAGGCTGGTATCACCAAGGGGAGCAATTCCCATGATTCCTCCTGCTCTGAGGGCAGCTTTAGGGCTATGACTCCCATTTGGGGGTGATCTGGCTTGTCAGGCTTGGTGAGAGTACCTGGCCATGAAGATGTTTGTCAAGCAGAACTAAGAGCAATGGGGAGGGGGCAGTAAATAAAGAACCAGAGAAGAGCAAAATGGAATTGGTCAGGCTAATGATGGGCACCTTTCATGTCCATCATGGCTGTACATGTATCTTGAGATATTCCTTCCAATTCTTCTGGTTTTTACCTAGAAGTACAAACCTGATCATACAATAACCTTATTTTAAATTTCCTGAATAATGTCCATTATTAATATTGCATTTCAAAGTGGCTATAAACCATTTTGAATTTCTCAAGTTTCCCCACATCCTCATACAAGCGTCAGTTTTCTCTCTCTCATATATATATATATATATATATATATATATATATATATACTGTTATATATATATATATATATATATATATATATAAAATCCCACAGTAACACACACAGTAGTGACAACAACCCTATAATCTCACAGTAACACAGCCGCTGCAGGGCTACGAGACCCTGCCAAAACAAACAAATAACTCAAGGGTTGGTGACATCGCAAAAAACTGAACCTGAGTTCAAGCCCCCAAACCCAAAGTGGAATGAGAAAACCAACTCTCCAAAGTTGTCCTGTCTTCTATATATGCACACACTCATGTAAAAATTAAAATATTTTAAAAACACTTGAAATGGAAAGCTTCGACTACTCCACCCCACAAATAAAAGAACAAAGCACAAAAATGTTACAAAATGGCATTTACTCTGCAACTTTATCATAATGAATTGCATCTCTTTGGTAAAAATAAACTTTATAAACATTTTAAGAGTCAGAGATTAGATACAAAAACTAAACATTTGTAAGTTGTTTTACTATGAGCAAAGAGTGGCAACTGAGAAGAGGTTCAATTGTGGCTGGTCATCTATTGGCAGTTAAATTCAGAAGTTTTTATGCTACATCAGAAACAAGGAAACAATTTAATTAAACAAATTTCTTTACTCAAAAAGTATTCTTATATTTTGTTTAAAAATAAATAAGTTACAATGAATTGGCAATTATACATTTTGTACACTATATGATGGCAACATAATACTTTAAAATTAAGCACTTTGTTTAATAAAAAAAAGTACAATTTTGAAAACAAGTTTGACAATGGCACTGGCAGTTAGATGCAAAGAATATTCTTGAAAAAATGGCAGGTATAACATTAAAATACTCTATTGTGTCTTTCAATAAATATTTGACTACATCATTAACACATTGGAGTAAACTTTAATCAAAACTTACACATTTCAAAGTAAGAAAGAAAAAAACCCTATGACACATATGTAAACTAGAAAGCCTCAGAAGTTGCTTTAGAAAATGCTATGGTTTTTGAAGGGTGTTAAGTAGTCTTCTATTTGGGGTAATAGTTTGGAGGCTTTGGGGAGCACTCCCACCTGCAGCCTGAGTTGCTATAAAAGGCCTCCCAGTCTACAAACATACAGACATTGCCTTAACACTTGCTCTGGCTTTGAACTGGCTAACGTGTGTATTAACTGACCATCTAGTAGGAACCCTTTACAAATGCCTCAAACAGTGGAAAAAATAGAGATGCTCAACTTTACAATATACAAAGGAATCTAATAAGTCATGCTGGCTCCAAGAACAGGCAAGGGTCCCAGGTGGAAAGGGGTGCCGCACCCCTTGCTTTTCTACTGATCTAGGCAACGTTTTCATTTTGAATTAAAAAGCAAAAGATCAACTAATTTAGTAATATATTGCACAAACGAATTTCAAAGATGTATTCAAGAAACACGGATTCTCTTGGCAATGTGGAAAATAAAGATAACAGTGCCAAGACACAGCTTTTACTAGGGATCCATTAAAACTGAAACGGTTGCAACAAAATTCTTATTCTGATATAAGACAAAGTATACCTTAGCAAAAACAAGTTTAACAACGTGGATGTTGTCCCTGGTTTCTAGGTTATGTTTATTACATGAAGTGTGTTAACTGTGGGAATTTCCAGTCCATGAGGTTTGGAATGACTTCCTTAAATGGAAGCTTCCCACTATGTCTCCAAGCAGGAGCGCGATCCCCGAGAACATCACAAGGGGCCAGAATGAAGAAGGCTCTCCCCTTGAGATGGATGCCCGGACACAGCAGCACATGGAGAATGAAACACTGAATTCCACACGAGAACTAAGTGCAAACTGTTAGGAAATGCTGCTGTTGGTGCGCAGGCAGTTATCATCTTTGCTAATGGCTACAGCTTTAAAGAAGAGTCCACTGAAGAGGCAAAGAAAAGAATTTCAGCTACTGCCTAACAGGCATTTTGACGAGGTCTCTTTGAGCAAAGAGCAATTCTCTCCTCCTACTTCAGGTCATTTCCTCTACTTACAGAAGAGCTAACAGACAGGAACTTGAAGAAACACTTGTAGAGAATTTCAGAACAGATCCTGGACACTGTGTGAGCCCTGTCCAGAAGGCCATGGTGATTCACTTCAAAATACTGTGCTACTCAACTGAGCTTTGTAGCTGCTTTATGACTGACACCATGGCAAAGCATACTTTCAGTTGGTACTGTATTCACTGTCTGCAGTAAAAGACTATCTTCACATAGCTGGTTTTTGGCGAAATAACATTAATGAGTTATAGGAAGATTTAAAATTCCTCATCCTGCATTATCAATAAAAGAAAAATGTCAATATTTTAGTAGCACCCATTCCATTAATACAGCTATCCATATTTAATTATAACTAACATGGAAACAAGAGTGTATTAATGCTGTTAAAGCTGAAAGTATGGTCAGTTAAGAAACATGCTTTAGTTTTTCTTCTCATTTGACAGTTTTGCCCAAATAAAATTTATAAGTAAAAATGAAATATTTGTCTTTAAAAAAAATCCAAGAAATGCTTTGTAGTCATAAAAACATTTCAAAGCAGGAAACTAACCTGAGCCTGTATGTGTGTGCATACAGCAAGTGTATCTATGCCTATAAATTAGAAAAATGCAAAGAAGGTCACTGCCTGGGATGCAGGGTGCATCATGAAATAAGACTAAACTTTCTCAAAGTTTCTCCCACCACTGTAAAAAAATATATTTGTGAGCTACAGTATTAGTATCCCTGTTCTGAATACTATAGTCAAACTGTGATATGAAAACTGTCTCATATAGGCAGTTTTGTTGCAATACGTAAAATATCTTGGCCAATGCCGTTTGGAATAGTAATATAAAATATTTTATCATGGATTAATGGCACATAGAGGTATTACATTGCCTCTTAAAAAGTTCTGTATAGATCTAATTTTTATACCTATTTTGAAATCCCTGAAGATGTTTATCTCTACAGTTTCCTATCAAATGTTTTAAGTCTATTCATTACACATATAACTTTAATTTATACAAAGCTTAGAAAGTTTTGTCCTCAATGACCTACTTTTACTTAAGATGTTACAACATGTCTTCCCAATATTTCATCACACTATGTTTAGAAAACAAATGCAAGGTTCTCTTTTAAAGTGTGTAAAGGTGTATGTTATCCCATGATACACTCTGACTGTATCCTCTCACTGGACAATTTTTACTTAACAAAGACAGCTAGTAGCGAAAACTCAAACAACACTTGCAAAGTACTCTGGGAAAGGGTAAAGGCCCCAGGGATGCTGTGCATTAACTGTGAGGTAAGAACATTTCAAAGATATTGCAGTAGGAATTCCCATCTGGAGATGAGCCACACCCCTACAAACCAGAGAACCTTCTAGGCATCTAGGATCGTTTTCATTTATGTTTGGCCATGCTCATGCTGCAACAAAGAATAACTTAAAACAGTAAGACAGAAGGTGTGCATTTCACCTCTGGATTATGTCAGGAGAGGAGCATGTGAGAAAGATGCCAGCCTGTGCTTAGCTACATGAGTAACTACAGTTGACTATACAATGGGAACAAAAATGAAAATACTGAGCTATCAATTCTTGTATTTGACCAATTAACAAAAGAGATTGATTTTTTTCCCCTTACAAGTTTAAGACAGAGGCTGAGAATTTTCTTATACAAAATTTTCCAAATCTGGGAGACAGTTATTCACAGAAATTCTTTGGGAACTCTTATATCAGATTTACAATTAGTCATGATCCTAAGAGCAACTGTTTAATTGAACAAAACAAAAAATGAAAAACAACCAAAAAAATATTTAGAAAGAAACAAGTGGCACTCCTCCCTACCCTCAAGCTAAGAAGTCCGCTATGGCTCTGATATCCCTTGTGAAGAGTTAAGTAGAAGAGTATTGCCACACTTTAGTAAGTATTCCTACTTCTTCCGGTGTTTCTGACTCTGTGCCTTCGCAGTACTTATGAGGGAACCAAGGCAGGTTCGGATTCCAGCAAGGTGGAGCAGCGACCCCGCTGCTTCTTTGAGTTCCTCGTCAATTTCTTGACATGACTGTTTCCTCTTCTTTTTGCCTGGCTGTCCTTCGGGAGCACTGTCTTCATGAGCTTGTGGTGCATAGCCGCTGTCTCCCAGACGATCGTCCTCATCATCAGCATCCGTGTCCTCATCACTGTGGAAGCCCTCGCTGCCATCACTTCCCACATGGCTACTCTTCGGGATGAATTCATACACCTCATCCACAGAAGACAGGGAAGACATGCTCGCCCTGGATGCGCAGCGCTGAGCTGCCATGCTACTGGCACTGTAATTGTGGTCTGCTTTCGGGTCGATGCTGGCGGCTGGAGGATGGCTCTCCTGCAGCCGCGCAGCGCCGGGGGCACTGAGTGCACTGCTGTAACCCCTCTTCTTCTGCAGTGATGGCTTCTCACCTGTGGGAAACAGGACTTTATCAACAAGTCAGAGGTATCTGATTGCAAAAGCAGACCCCCAAACTCTCACTTTTGAGTAATAAGAGCTTGGAATCTGTAGTTTTGTGGCATTTTCCCCATAATTCAATTTCTAGATCTGAAACATTTAAAAACCATTTGAAAGATGGCCTGTCCTTTTGGTGGAACATAAAAGTTACTTTGTACTATTTGCAAAGAATGTCTCAGTACCACTGCTTGACAATTTCCCTGCGGGTATTTACACTGTTCCAAGTTTGTACTAGTACAAGTAATGCTGCAGCAAGGATATGTACTGGATCTCTCTCTCTCTCTCTCTCTGAGGCGTAAGAATTGTTAAGTGCTGAGTGAAAAGGTATTTTAAATTCAAGTATGCTCAAATTACTCCTGGGTGGCCGTAACAATAAACAGTGTATGAAAAACACCTACTTACATACTCCATTAGCAATCATTTACATTTTTATTTCCTAAATTAAAGGCAGTATCTTTTTTTTTTTTAATTTTTTTTTATTTTTCGAGACAGGGTTTTTCCGTAGCTTTTGGTTCCTGTCCTGGAACTAGCTCTTGTAGACCAGGCTGGCCTTGAACTCACAGAGATCCGCCTGCCTCTGCCTCCCTAGTGCTGGGATTAAAGGCGTGCGCCACCACCGCCCGGCTAAAGGCAGTATCTTAAACTTACTTTACATCTCCCCATATTTCTTCTTTTGAGAGCCACTTTCACATATTTTGCTGACTTTTCTGCTCTCTTGTTCTTACTAAACCAAACAAATCCAGTAAGAAACAAATAAAATTAAAATTAAAAAAATAAAAGCAAAATACTGCTCGTGGACATAAGACCTACAACTGGGATAAACAGCTTCCCCTTCCAGCAGGTGTCAACTGTAAGCAGCTTCTCGGTTGGGGGCCCTGTGCCCCTCCCCCTTAGTGCGGGCACTCTGTGCAGTCACATGCTGCCAGTCTCTGCCCAGTCTCTCTAAGTTCATGTCCGTATCAGTGCTGTTGTCCTAAAGACACTGCCTTTCCAATAGCTCTGGCTCAATCTCTCTGCTTCCTCTTCCCACAGATCCCGAGACCGAGTCCCTGACTAGTGTGGCAGCTGTGGGACCTGTCTGCTTATTTCTTACTTGTTAGACCCTTTACAGACATGATATTAATCTTATATCTATTATACATCGTTTAAAAATTCTCCCAGTATTCTGCATTGCTTCTCTTAGCTTTTGTGGTGCTTAGGGCCAACTTGCTCAGGCCTTGCACTTGTTCGGCAAGCCTTCTAAACACACACTCAAGTCCCCAGCCTCCCAGCTAGTCTCTCATTTCTCAGTTTGGACACAGGTCTTACACATCCCAGGCTGGTCTGGAACTTGCTATCTAGCCAAGGGGGATCCTAAATTCCTGGTTCCTGGTCTTTTTGCCTCACATCCCAGGTGCTGAGATTACAGAAGTACGGCACCAATCAAAGAACTTTAATTAAATTTTTCATCATTTTCTCATGGTCTTTGCAATTGTACCTTAACACTTTTCCTACTCCAAACTCTAAATATCCTTTTAAAAATTATTTTGTGGAGCGTGGAGGTCATGGGAGAGTGTAGAAGGGGAGAGGGGAATAGAGAAAAATGTATAGCTCAGCTGAATCCAATAAAAGCAACTATTTTGTGTATATGTACATGCACCCGGGACTGTGCATGGATGTCAGAGGACAGCCCGAGAATCAACTCTCCCTTCTACCACACAGGTCCCAGGACTGAACAAAGGATAAGGGTGGATGGCAGGCACGCTTACCCACAGAGCCCCCCACCAACCCAAATGATAAACACCCCTAACCACAGTGTGCTCACAGCTTTCGTCTTTATCCTTAGCCCCTCAAGGTTACCTTCTGGAAAGCATTTCTGCCTCCTCCATTTATTCATCAACACAAAAATCTCCCACAGCATTAACTTAATTTTTTCAAATGATTATATAAATAGAAATACAATACAACAGGAACTGAGTCATTCAGATGAATACACAATTTAGTGGAAAAAAGTAAATTCTGCTATGACATTAGCCATCTTGAATTTTAAACCATTAGTTTGAAAAGGCATTTATAAAATTTATTTTAATAAAAGAAAAGAGTGATTGCTTACATTCTAAAATCTCTTGTTCTATTGAAGTATTTAAAAGTATCATTGCAGTGGCAGCATCAATATCAGATTCTGAAAATAGAAAAGAGTGGTCGCATTAATGTCAAAAATGTCAGCATTAGGACTTAGGTGGCCTGGAGTCATGACATACACCTTCAAACCCAGCATTTAGGAAGCAGAAGATTGTTTTGAGTTCAAAACCAACCTGGGGCTGGGAAAATGGCTCAGCTGTTAAAGGCTAGGCTCACAGCTGAAACCAAAACAATTCTTATTGATAATTTCTGAAAGAGTATTTTATGTGTATTAGTGTTTTGCCTACATGTATATCTGTGCAACATGGTTTGCCTGATGCCTGCAGAGGCTGTTCAAGGCCATCAGATCTCCTGTTTTTTTATCTTGTGTTTGTGTGTGGGGGGTATTTTTTGAGACAGAGTATATCATTGGTCTGGAATTTTCCAAGTAGGTTAGCCTAATTGGTAAGGCAGCCCCAGTAATCCCGCCTCCCTAGAACCTGAACTACAAATGCCTGGCTTTTGCACATGGGTTCTGGGGCTTTGGACTGCGTTCTCTCTTCTCTTCCAGCACTACACATTTTGCCTCTGTGTTTGGAAACAGGACCTCACTATATCACATAGACTCGCCTAAGAATCCTGTCCTCTGCCTCTGGATTTTAAGGTCTATGCCTCTACACAGGGTTTACAGAATGACCTCAAGCTGGGTATTCTAACAGGGACACAAGAATCATGAATTCCAGACTAGCCTGGGATACAATGTGAAATCTTGTCTCAAAACTACATAGCTAGGTCCTCGGGACAGCTCAGAAGGTAAAGGTGCTTGTGGCTAAGTCTAACTATCTGAGTTGCATCACGGGGGCCCACGTGGTAAGGCGAGAAGCAACTCCTGCAAGCTGTCCTCTGACCATTCCCACGAATACACCACAAACAAATAAATGTGGTAACCAGAAGGTTCTACTTCAGATAAGGTAAGTACCAGGTGAGCACATCTGTAGATGTGAGGCTTTCTTCCTCTTGGTGATACTTGTCCAAATAGTTACTTGAAAAACAAATAAAATGGTGCAAGCAGTGATTATAAACCTTAGCTTAAAAGACAAACTTAACACAAGATCTAGAGATGAAGTTTTCATCAATTATATCTCACATTATATGTTTACATTAGAGACTTCTAATTTCCTTACTTTAACTTAGATACTGACTTGTTTACTCCCCATCATGACTGCAAACTCTTAGGGTTTGCTACTGCAATTTTGGTGTGAAGTGCTTTGACAAACAGGCTGGCTCTAAACTAGTGTTTCTCCAGCCTCGACTTTCTGGGTACTGGGGATAAAGGCATGAACCATCAGACCTGGCCTATATTACCACCTTGGGTTTTAATAATAAGTTCACATATATCTCCCATGTCAGGTACTAGAGTACCTGCCTGTAATTTTAGCAATCCAAAGGTAGAAAAGATGAGTTCTAGGTCAGCCTGGCCACACAAAAGACCTTATCTCAAAAAAATAAACAGAGAGAGGGGTTCCCTAAAAGTCAGGTGGAGTTTGTACTCCAGCCATGGGCCTCTGGAACGCAAGTGTGTGCATCCTTAATATTTAGTAAGCACCCAGGATTACTGTGGAAACTGCAGAAAATAATCAGAATACAGTGTAGTCTCCATTCTGCTATTCTTTCAATAAGTTGAATGCCCTACTGTGAGCCTAACATTATTCCACACTGAAAATATAGCAGAAGAAATAAACTGTCACTTCTCAAAAATTATAGAGACAATGAAAACATGATGGCAGTGGTAAGTATGAGGGAGAAAAAATAAAGCAGGTAATGGTTGAGGAAGAGTTCAGGGAGGTTGAGGAACGTCCTAAGGGAATACACAGAACGTGAACTGGATAGGCCACTCGTCATAACAGAGAAGCTGGGCAAACAGAGCTCTCCAATTCTTGCCTCTTGAGACTTGAGACTGCTGTAGAAGTCTTACAGCTAGTGGTTACCCGACCACTGGGGTGTGGCCTCTTATACTATATATGCGGATGTAGAGCATGCGTCTGGCCTCTTTTCTGGCCTCTGTTCAGGTTGTATGGTTCATTTTCTGATCTCCATTCAAACAGAGGATTCTGATTTGTAAGTCTACCCCTAATTCTGAGCTAGTGTGGGATTTCTTTTAAGCGTCCATCCACATGAGACAATTTGATAGAGTTCATGCTTTTGAAAAAAAAAATACAGCTACAACATATTATCGTCCTGTGAACTGGGAAAAAGGCAAGCAGTTTTCCAAGTAAGTGTTCCCGACTCGTGGAGAATAGCTAACTGAGTGGAGGGTGGGCTGGATTTCACCCCCTTGTGCCCAGACCCGTGTCCTGGCACAAGTCACAACGTAGCAGGGTTACTAGTCCATAAATAGTTTTTCACTTGTTCCCAATTTTGTTAAAAAGGAGGGTGGGGGGAGTGAGAGACTCTAACAAGGAAAATCACAGGGATTTTATCATCCACAATTCAGACGCCTAAAACGCTTCTCATTTAAAGTTAGTGTGTATTTGTATTCTTTGTAAAAAAGATTTTTATTTATGTATGCACATGTGTGCAATGGTGCCTGCTGAGGCCAAAAGAGGTTGTTGGATCCTTAGAGCTGTAGTTTCAGGTGACTATGAGCCAGCCATTTGACTTGGGTGATAGAAACAGGTCCTTGCAAAAGCAGCAAGAACTCTTAAAAAAAAAAAAAAAGGCTTCCTGCCATACTTGGTAATTAACTCTGAACCAATTTAATTTCAATATTAAAAATCCAAACCATTATAGGATTCAAGAATATAATTAACAGGGATTTGCCCAAAGTAGAATCTTGAACTTCTTTTAACCAACAAAAATCCTCTTGGTAGCAACTACAATTTTTATTTGTGATATAACTAATCAGCTTTGGTGTTAAAATTAAACAGAATGGATGCCCATATTTGCTAATGATCACAATCAAAAATCCTTTACAATAGTGCATTTTTTCCTTCAGAGTGCTTACACTAGTTTTGAAAAGCAGCAACACCTTTAGTCACATCATACAGCAGCATGTCTAGCTCGTTTGTAAACCACAATTTGACATTCAAATCACTCACAGTCAAGACACACTACAGATGTTGTAACTGGGTCAAATAGAGATCCATCAGAACAGTTCACTTCCTTCCTCTACACCTCCCCCTTTTTAAAAACAGTCTTACTCTACAGCCCAAGCTAACTTCAATTTTTCAGCAATCCTGCCTCAGCCTTCCAACTAAGGAGATTACAAGTATGAGCCACTTTGCCTGGCCACACGGTTACCTTCTACCTTTTGACTTATGCTTTCTTAGTCTTTGTTGTTTGTTTTTCGAGACAGGGTTTCTCTGTGCAGTCCTGGCCATCCTGGAACTAGCTGTGTAAGCCAGGTTGGTCTTTAACTCAAGAGATCCATCAGCTTCTGCCTCCCAAGTCCTGGGATTTTATTTTATTTTTTTTTAAAGATTTATTTATTTATTATGTATACAACATTCATTTCATGTATGCTTGCATGCCAGAAGAGGGCACCAGATCGCACCATAGATGGCTGTGAGCCACCATGTGGTTGCCGGGAATTGAACTCAGGACCTCTGGAAGAGCAGTCAGTACTCTTAACCTCTGAGCCATCTCTCCAGCCCGTCCTGGGATTTTATAAGCATGAACCACCATCGCCGCCAGGCTTTCTTCCTTCCTTCCTTAGAAAAGCCTTTCTGCTTGAAAGTCAACCTTCAGCTAATCTACTTCTTTCTTTTCTCTTCCTCTTTTTCAGAGGTGTGTTGCTGGGGATCAGACCCAGGGCTCTTTCCCTACAAAGCAAATATGCTACTACTAAGCAATGCCTCTGGAAAAATGTTTCTGGAAGCAGGTTGGCTAGAGTGTTACCTCTGCAAATCTCAAGGCTCTTAGGGCACAGTGTAGGAACTCAATTACTTGTGATGAATGTTTGATCTACTTGGTTATTTTTCAAACATCTCCAGAAAAAATTTAAGGGAAGGAGGGGGAATTTTTCTCATTTATAAATATGCCCTAACCAGCTGAATTGAAATATGAACTTTCGTAAACTTTTAAACATTATGTTTTGCCTCTTAAAATTCAGAACTTTGTGTTCAAGTCCAGAACAGGCCTAGAACTGTTTTAATCTAGACTATCAACCCTTCCCACCTAGCTCATGGCTGGGGGAATAGGTCTCATACCCCTAAGCAAGGGCTAAAAGAAAGTCATTGAGGTGAGATGTCATAGGAAAGGACAGAAACACAGGATGGAACAAGGTGAAATATTTCCATAGGAAGAAACCAAATTTGGAAGGAGTGAAACAAGAGCAAGAAGAGATTCTAAGAAAGCCCAGAATTCACAAAACCCAGTATGTTTCAGAACCTGGATGGAGTGATTTTGAGGGTAAGACCCAGAAGTCGGATATAAAGATAGAAGTGTCTCAGCAATGCCTGCAGGTGAAGAGACCCCTTCTACCTACCCATGCAGGTAACAGGGAGCAGAGGGTCATCAGAAATAGATTCCCATCCACTAAATTTCTTGGCAAGGTTTCTCTGAAGCTTCTCCCTCCCTTATTTTTACAGGATGCACAATGCTCCAAAGCTCATCTTTACAAGCTTCAAAGAGCCAAACATCTGACAGCCGAAAGGCTCTACTGTGAGATTTTTCATTTCTGAAGGACATAGAAGCATTTTAAGACTTGAAATAACAACACTACAAAAACTCAAGTATGCTAATCTATCTACTAATTATGAGCAGGAAAGAATTCCACCGCTGAAAGACATTCCCGAGTGTGGAGCTTGCCAGCTGAGGCTCTAACCCTCAGCACTTGCAGACAAGAACAATAAACATAGAAAAGAATTCCCTTAATTCTGAAGCTGCTAGAGGAAAGATTAAGGCAAACACTTGGAGATACAAGCATAGGTAAGGTCTTTCTGAAGAGACTCCAGTCACAAAGGAAGGAAGACCAACAATCGACAAATGAGAACTCTCGAAATTAAACAGCATCTCTCTGCATAGCAGATAAGGCAATTGACTCTGAGTGAAGAAGACAGCCTACAGGGTGAAAGAGTTGTTTTCCCAGTCACACAAGACAGAGAATTCATTCCTAGTATATCCAAAAAACTAAAACAAAACAAAACAAACAAACAAAAAAAGTAACGAACAACCAAATCAAAAACTGAGCCACAGACGGCTGGGAATCCAGTTCACAGCTACAGTAGTTGCCTAGCACAAATGAAGCCCTGATTTGATCCTCAGCGCAATATAAACTTGGCATGGTGCATGCCTCTCACTCTAGTACTTTGGAGGTGGAAGGAGAAAGATCAGAAGTTCAAAGTCATCCTTAACTACATAGCAAATTAAAAGGCCAGCTGAGCTATATGAAACCCTATTTAACACAAACAAACAAAGAAACTGGGAGATTCCATCTTGCCAACGTCAGAGCGGCTGTGAAAACAAGTGACAACAAATGCTGGTGGGCACGGAGAAAGCATAACCATTATTTACTGTTGGTTAAGAGTATCAACTCCTGCAGCTACTCTGGAAATCAGTGTGGAAATTTCCAAAAGACTAAAGACAGAAACTGCTATGACCTAGCTATTACACTCCTGGGTATATACCCACAGGCCTCCACGCTTTACTACTGAGAAACGTGTACATCTATGTTCATGCCTGCTGTATTCGCAAAGGCAAAGAGATACGATCAGCTAGATGTCTACCAGCATGAATGGCTAATGAAAATATTAGTGGTGCATATACAACTCAGCAGAGAAGGAAAATACAATTACACAACTTGAGGAAATGGATGGAAGTGGAAACACTGCAGGAATCCAGGCTGAGAAAGATGACAGAGCATGTTTACTCCCATACACAGAGCTTAGCTTCGTATTTTCACATATGTGTCTCTGTGAGTGCAGACGCTGGACACTGGTACGGGATCCATGGGAAGGGGGTAATAAACACAAGTGATCCTGACATAAAAAGTGGATGAGCAGGGCGTGGTGGCAACAATTCCAAAACTTGGGAGGCAGAAGCTGTTGGGTCTTAATGAGTTTGAGGCTAGCCTGGTCTATATAGAGTTCCAGGCCAGCCAGAGCGAGCCAAAGTGAGGAAGGAAAGAAGGAAGGAAGAAGGGAAGAAGGGAGGGAAGGAGAAAGGGAAAGAGAGAAGGGGGAACACTGAGGATGGAAGAGTTTAGGTGGGAATGGGGACCAAGGCGGATAGAATGTTGGTAAGGGAAGATTAACCCCAAACAACTAAAGTATAAAAAAATGCCATAAAAATTAAGTGTGTGTGTGTGTGTGTGTGTGTGTAACTTCCTTTAAAAGAAGTCAACTTATTAGTCTAAGTTAAAGTTTTTCAGATATAACCTATAAAAATATTTGGAACTGCATCCTAATCTAAGGGATGGTGAAATTCTTTAACAACTGTAACAAGTATTTTATAATTTACAAACCAGGAGGCAAAAACCAAAGGAGTAACATGCAGGTCTCTGCGCAGCTAACTCTACTACTACGTGACATTCTGTCTCAAAATATTATTGATAGTTTCTTTTCAACTATTTCATAAATGTAAAGTTACAATGGGACACATAATAATACACAGAAGTAACTCCAATGATATTACTAAGAAATTAAGTTCTACTTTCAAGAAAAAATATAAAGAAGTAACATAAAGATAAATGAAGAGGAAGATAAAATGTCTATACATCATGAGTTACTAAAAAACAAGTACATATACATTACACCAAATGTTGGTAAATGATGACTTTGGATGATTTTCATACATACCTTTAAGAGTTTGCACTTGACTTTGCTTGAGAACAGAGCTCAAGTAGTGAGGTGATAAAGAACCACTAAAAAACAGGGAGGAAGACAGATGTGCTTACTTGCTTCTACAGAACCAAGTCACAGGCACAACTAGAATGCACCACAAAACCACAACAGTCAAGTTCTCCTTGTTCTCTTTGCTTATAGCACTCAGTTCAGAAAGAGCTGCTGAAGTGCACAGGGTCAGGACTAAAAACAGTTACTCTGTTACTGTTAAACAATTATCTCTTAATTTCTTCAAAAACAGAAACAATTACATTTCTCATATAGTATTTTTGTACCGGTTACATAATAATATATTTTAAATGCCCTGAACAATAAATATAAGAATTCAGTACTAACACATTTTAAAATTTGATATAATACTAATAGTTTAACACTAAGAATTTATCAAAACAAGTACTTAAGAAAAATTCTATATAATAATGACACAAAGTTAAGTTTCCAGGGTGTTTTTTAGTGCAAAAAGTAAAATTTTTTTTTTTGGGGGGGCTCTATTTGTGATAGTAGAGAAAAATATTTTTAACATATACCTTATTCTTTCTCCCAGACTTACAAATTGTAGAAGGGTCACACAAAAATGTGTCGGAAGGAAATCAGCAAAATGGAACAAAATGTTTTCATTTCATTGAAGTTTTAAAGTCAACAATTGATAACTCTCATGCTCTTATTTACTCTTTAAAAAAAAAAACCTTGCAAAATTACTTTTCACACCTAAAGCTACGAAAAGCAAAGATCTAAACGTGAGTCCATGATGATACATGAGAGGTGACTTGTGCCTCCACGCTGCCCTTGGTCAAGAGGACAGTGAAGTGGGTCACATTTGCCAACATTACAGACAGTTCCTTTAGCTCTAAATTACTACTTAAATAGAACATATCATAAGCACCAGTATTACCTAAGAATTTAAATGAATTACAATGGGAAATTCTGAATTTGTTGCAGTAAGATTTTAATTTTCTCCCTAGGTATGTATTTGAAAATTAATAACCTTTCAGACTTTTGAAAATAAATTAAGCATCAAAGACTACCTCCTAAGATTTATCTTAATAAGGCAAACTGCAATACAAATAAATATAGATCATAGAATTATAAGATTCTTTAAGGTTTCCTTAGAAAGAAGATTTAAAATCAGATTTGGAGAGATAATATAATGTCCAGATTTAACAAAATGAGAAAAACTAAAGCCAGGGGAAGCTGTAAGGAAATACATTATAACAACGTTTTCCAGAAAACAACAACATAAAAACCTGCAAAGCACTATTTTACTTGACAAACATTTAAAATTTCAAACTTCAGTTTTTAAATATGAAGTATTTTGGAGGAGAATCATCAACTTCAAGCAGACAGGAGGGCAAGCATGATCCCACAGCACTCCGATGAGCTCAGACACTTGCACATTTTGTTCCCAGTGCAGAACTAACTGGAAATATTTGGGAAGGATTAGGAGGTCTGTCCTTCTTGGAGTAGATGTGTACTTGTTTAAATTTCAAAAGTTCATTCCAAGCCCAGTCTTTCTCTCTCTGCCTGCTGCCTGTGGATAAGGATGTAAAGATCTCGGCTACTGCTCCAGTGCCACGCTTCCTGCCATGATAATGGACTAATCCTCAGAAACTAGAAGCCCCCAATTAAATGTTTTCTTTTATAAGAGTTGCCTTGGTCATGGTGTCTCTTCACAGCAATGGATCACTAAAACAACATGAGACACATTTCACCAAGATGAAACAAAGCAAAACAAAATAAATAGGAAAAAGAAACTTTAAATGGTGTATCAAAAATGCTATGATTATAAACTTTGAATCATCTTATTTTAAAAATTTAAATATGCATTTAATTTAAGTCATTATCAGCATGCAAACAATTTAAATGAGTCTTTTTTTGTAACTGAAGTCATATAATTTATTTAGCTTACTTATATTGCACTGACTTTATTTCTGAGAACTTATATTCAACCATCTAGCATTTTTTTTAAAGATTTATTTATTTATTTTGTGCACAGTGTTCTGTCTGCATGTGTGCCTGCAAGCCAGAAGAGGGCACCAGATTTCATTACAGATGGTTGTGAGCCACTATGTGGTTGCTGGGAGTTGAACTCAGGACCTCTGGAAGAACAATCAGTGCTCTTAACCTCTGAGCCATCTCTCCAGCCCCAACCATCTAGCATTTTATTGTTGTGGGAGAATTGTGCATACAGGCATTCCACCATGCCAATAAGGTCATCTTGAATCAAAGTACAGAGTCAGCAATTGACTGACTGGGATTAGCCATAGATTTCTTGGAGGACTGAAGGGTCTGCTAGAGAGGACAGGAAGAGAGAAGAGAGGATTTTCAAGGAATTTCCGAAGGAAAGAGGGTCAATCAACTGGCTCTGATCTGTCTTTAGATTTATCAGGTCTTTAACTAAATTGTGAATCCTGAGTTTTTATTATACTGGAATATACTGGGTGTCTCTCTGTCTCACCAGCCAGCTCCCAAATAACAACACTTATTTCATAATTAACAATAACTTATTAATTATGAAAGTTCAGCCAATAGCCTAGGCTTGTCTCTAACCAGTTTGTATAACTTAACCCACTTCTATTTATCTACACGCCGCCACGTGGCTCACGGCTTTTACCTCTCCTCCTCCTGACATCCAGCTGGTGACTCCCTCTTTCTTTCCAGAGCACTCTGTCTGAAAATCTTGCCTATACCTCCTTCCTAGCTATTGGCTGTTTTTTTTTTTTTAAATAAATTTAACCAACCACAGTGGCCTCTTTACACAGTGCAATCAAATAACTCACAACATTTCATTTCCTAGAAAAAAAGAAATTAACCAAGAGGAAAATACCTTAGGTTAATGTGACCTGTAAATACTTCTCTATACAATTAATAAATACACAAATAAAACAAATCCGTACGACTTGTTTTCTCCATTTCACACAATAAATCTCAATCACACAGAAAGTGCTTACCTCTGTGGAGAGGAAAAAGGTTGCTTCTTCAAGGCCTGCATAAGATTGGGCTTATATTCTGGATCAACACACCATAAGGAACCTTTTCCATTAACCTAGAAAAAAGTGTGGAAGAATTAAATCCTGAACTTTTATGTATCAGTTTATCAGACTCCTCTGAGTAAGAATATGGGGGAACCTCCCACTTCATGCCAAGGCTGAAGTGAAGGCTGGAGATGCAGCAGTTACCACTGTGCCTGCTGCTAGATGCTGATCCACTCGCTGCAATACTCACACCTACTTCCCCATACCCCTCAAGTGGACATGAGTCTGTTATACATGACTCATTGCACTCACCATAAAATACATAGTTTACTCTAACCACAAGATGAGAGAGGTTAAAACTTATTTACACCCAAGCTTCTATAAGGCTTAAACTTATTCTTTTATGGGGAGAAAGACAAGTCATGAGTGCGGATAGGAGAACTTGAAGGAATCAGTCCTTTCCTTTTCCTGAGTGAATCAAAATCCAGGACCCTCAGGCTCAGCAGTAAGTAGTGCCTTTACCTTCTAAGCCATGTCACTGAGCCTATGCTTTTCATATTGCAAAAAATCTTAAAATTTAAGTTGTACTTTACAACTAACTACATTAATAACTCTTTGGAAAACAAACTTACTCATTTCTTTTCCCCTAACCCTTCCTTGTATAAAATCTTATATGATGGGGCTGGAGAGATGGCTCAGTGGTTAAGAGCATTGCCTGCTCTTTCAAAGGTCCTGAGTTCAATTCCCAGCAACCACATGGTGGCTCACAACCATCTGTAATGGGGTCTGGTGCTCTCTTCTGGTCTGCAGGTATACACACAGACAGAATATTGTATACACAATAAATAAATAAATAAATAAATATTAAAAAAACTTATATGATGTAAGGTTTAATGTGATTATCTCCACATTGCTTCCATTCCCTAAACTCTTTCTCGCAGCAATTAGTCTACTAATGAGATCTTTTTATCTTTAAGTACTGTGTCATTTTAATAAAGTGGCATGATCAAAAAATATTGTTCCACAAGTTTAAAATATAAGGCTTTCAGCTGGAGATAGCTCAGCAGTTCATAATATACTGCACTGTACGTGCAATAATCCCAAGTTTGGTTCTCAGCACCCATACTAGAGGGCTCACAACTACACATTACTGCAGTTCGGGGGATCTGTGCACTTGTTGACCTCTGCTGGTACTCGCACACACACATACATATTCACACATACAGTATGAAATTAAAAAAAAACCTTAAAAGCCCAAGATATTTATTGCTACTTATTATGATTATGTGAAACGAGATAAAACAATGTGAGAGTCAGACATTTCACATTTTACCCACAAAGAAAATCAAAGATCCAAGTGAGTTATAATGGGATTCAATAAAATAACTTATAGCCAAGTAACACAGTTCAAAATAAATGAACATTAATTGGATATTCTGAAATTGCCATAGGGTATTTGCTGAATGCTAGGGGAAGGGGATTAATGATACCAAACAACAGAGCTGGGCAGTGGTGGCACACACCTTTAATCCTAGCACTTGGGAGGTAGAGGCAGGTGGATCTCTATGAGTTCGAGGCCAGCCTGGTCTACAGAGTGAGTTCCAGAACAGCCAATGCTATACTGAAAGACACTGTCTCAAACAACAACAGCAGCACCAGCAACAACAAAACCCTAATAAGAACAAAAGTAAATTTCAAAAAGGTTTAGGTAATAAGTAGTAGGGGCCAAAACTAACTTAAGGAGAAAAGCTTCTTATTTACAGAGAAGTCCATGCACTCATAACAGGGCAGTTTAAAACACCCTGACAACTGAGCAACAGAGACATGTAGAAGGAAAACTGATGTGTCTCTTACAACAGTCACACAGGGAGGAATGATCAGGAGAGTCATCTCTGTGGCACTCAGTGTCAAGGCACCACAAAAAAGAGGAAGAATTGGGGCCAGGTGGAGTGATTCAAGTACCCAAGAGGCAAAGGCAGGAGGACTGTCTTAAGTTCGAGGCCAGCCTAGTCTAGATGAGTTCTGTCCCAGACACCACTATATTTACACACGCACGGTGTCTCAAAAACTAACAAACAAAAATAACAAAGAACCCAAGCAACTGACAAGTTTTCCCAAGAAATGTTAAGATTTGTATGCAAATGTATTTTTAGACTAAGTGATAAAAACCAACTTAGAGTTTTGTTCAGTCATTTAGACAAATGATAGATATGTTTTGACAATTGGGAAATAAAACTGTCAACACACATCCTTTGTTCCAATTAGGTTTCATATACACAAATAATTTTTCTTACATTGACCAAGACAATTCCATCAATTACTACCCATGTTCTACCTTGATATTCCAGGGATATCTCCTGCAAACTGTTTATAGAGTTTTGTTTTCAAATTCTATAGTTGAAAGTCTGAAAACCGTTTTTGATCACAGTAGAAAAAGCTATTTCCTTGAAGCACCAAATTGTAAAACTGAGAATTTGCTGTTTCAGTAGTTTCAAATAACAGTCTGCTTATGTTGCCATGGCAGCACTTCCTTCCACTGGTCTGTTCACGAGCCATTAGTAACAAGAGACGAATTATGAATTTGCTCATCTATATTTTAGAGTCTGCAAAAAGAATTTCGGACTAAATCTCACTTAAAATTTACTTAAATGATGAGGCACAAATGATAAAAGTTTTAGAAATATTGATCTAAAATGATATTTGTCTGTAAGAAACAAAGTGCCTGGATGCTGAAAACAGAAAATATGCATTCTCTCATTTACCATCATTAATTTTTAAACTTTAAGATTGATTGAAAAACCATTAAAGGTTTTGTAGAAAGGAATATATTAAGGGCTAAATTGCAAAGATTCATCTTAATAAAAGTTTTAAATAATAAATTCTGAGAAGATAATATTACTATTTCTGAAATGTTATGTTCTTGCCTTATATATTAAAAGGTCCATCTTGTCAGGTCTTTTCATATAGCTGTATAATCACCAAATTACAAAACATTAAAACTGTAACTGAACTAAGCAAAATTTAATTGTTTACAGACTAAAATTTCAGTCATAATGTTCGCTTACATTTAATAAAAATTCAGAAAAATGTAAGATTTGGATGCTGACTAGGAAAGTAGCTCAGTGGCAAACAATTGCCAAGCATATGCAAGGGCTGTGAGTTTGATCCCAAGAAAAGGAGAATAGATTTAACCCTTTTTTTAGATCTGATTTTTCTGAAGTTGTATGGAGAATATAATACGAAGGAACAGAAAGCAGACCTTGTGTTCTGTGGGAGAACTGTCATCTCTAGATAACATTCACTCAGGGACCAAAACCAACTTCAACTTTATGAAAGTACAGCGGACTTGTCTTCCACAGATGCACGGGAAAATACGTTCTGATGTACTGACTCAAAAGGGAGTTCGAGGCCAGCCTGGTCTACAAAAGCTAGTTCCAGGACAGGAACCAAAAAGCTACAGAGAAACCCTGTCTCAAAAATCCAAAAAAAAAAAAAAAAAGGGGGGGGGAGGTTCATCAAAACAAATACCACTGTGATGTGGGAATCCCCTTTATGTGCTGTGATTAGCAATGAATAAAGACACTGCCTTGGACCTATAGCAAGGCAGAACTTAGGTAGGCAGGGAAAGCTGAGCTGAGTGCCGGGGTAAAGAAGGGCGGAGTCAGAGAGACACCATGGAGTCATGCCCAGAGTCCAACATGCAAAAACTTTCCAAGTGTGTATTGCCACGTGCAATACACAGATTAATAAAAATGGGTTAAATTGATATGTAAGAGTTAGTCAAATAGAAGCTAGAGCTAATGGACCAAGCAATGTTTTAATTAATACAGTTTCTGTGTGATTATTTCGGGTTTAAAAAAGCCGAGAACCAACAAGCAGCCTCCCACTACACCACTGAGGTGTGGTGATGAAAAACTTTACTTGAGAGGTGGGGGGCAGGAACGTCATGAGTTCAAATGCTTAGTTGCATATCAGGTTCCAGTAGAGGCCAGCCTGAGCTACATTAAGATATGCCTGGGTCAATAAATAAGTCCACTGGTGCTTTTCCTCTGTCCCTGAATAACAACACTCCTAAATCTCCAACTATTAAGCACTGTCCTACTAGAATTCATCAACATCAAGCAATTTCCTCTGGGGTTGAAACATTCTATCCTGCAAGGAAGTTCAAGCAGAAGGTAAAAAACTCAAAACACCTTCAGGAAGTTCAGGAAACAAAGTTACTAGGTCCTTCCCTCCCAGAGTAAACAGAGAATTCCAAGAGTCATTCTTCTTAGGTGAGTAACAAAGACTTTGAGACAAGCCCCACAGCTAGAAGAAGCAGAAACCTTGAAAGTTAAGAACCAAATGAAAGCAGCAGAGACCAACTGAGCTTCTTCCTTGAAGAGGTGTAGACCAACTGAGCCACCTAGAAAGGACATTCCTCAAGCCATTGAGCAGTCTGCAGGTGGGGCAGTGTGTCCCAGGTTCCCAGTTTTGTAAGCTGTCACCTGTGCTGGATTGGGCTTTGGTGATGCAGATGTCTTTGACTCATCTCTGCTCCCTCTCACACACTCACATAAAAATCAGTGGTCACCAAGTTGGACTTTGGTGGTATCTGTACTCACTGCTTTTTCTCTCTCTTACTTGTGATAGATAACATGCCAATTGTGCTCTAGTGTTACAATTTTTGTCTTGTTTTTCCCCGGACAGATAATTCTCTTTCTCAAATTCTACCTAAACGGGAGATAATATCCTTTCCCATTCTCTAGCTCTCAACTCCTTACTTCTTTCTCTGAACTTTGCAATTGCTCAGATTAGCAGGTGTGGCAGCACAGGCAGAAATACTTGAGGAAACAGGCAGTCAGATCAAGATCAGGAGTTCAAGCCTGGGACTGAGAGTTGGAAGAGAAGTTAATAATAAATGTCACTGTGCTTGGTTTAATAAAGAAGCTGATTGGCTAAAAGCTGAACAGAATAAGGTTAGGCAGGAGAGCCGGATGAGGAGGATGCTGGGAAGAAGGGTGGAGTCTGGAAACTGCAGCCAGCCAGAGGGACAAGAGATGAACGTCCACATAGAGCCTGAGAAAGTTTTGAAAAAGGTTCTAAATGCACAGAAAGAGACAAATGCAGCTTCCCAGTCTCGCAGTCTCAGGCCAGCTGCAGTGCAGAGATGCATCTGCCTACGCCATCTATGAGATGGAGGCGGCCGCCAACCGCCATGAGCTAAGCAAGTGTGGCCAGTTCCTGCAGTCTCACACTGGCCAATGCATATCTCCCAGTCGCTGTCTGCAAGCTTAAGCAGCCAGTGCAAGCTCTGCCAACACACTGCACAACAGGTTTGGAGCTTTGCTCATGCAGACAGAACACAGATACACAGAATAGATAGATTCAGATAGAAAAAAAACCCTAAATGGGTTACAGTGTATTTTTAAATGTACAAAGGCTTGGGAGAGAGAAGAGAAAGAATATGTACTGCATTAGATTAAAAAATAGTTTTAAAATTAAATAAAGTTCTTAAAAAGCGAGTAATTTCAAAACGCCATGTAAAGGTTGAAAATACAGAAAGCCTGGATCTGTATGTTGTTGTGTTGTCTTTAAATTTTTTGACTGCTAAGAGACTGGATTTTAATATGGTTGAAAATTGGTTGACTCAGGGCCCCTGTTACCAACCACTGTGTTAGGGGATAAGTAGGTAGATAAATCTGTAAGTGATTAGTGCACTAAGTTTCTTTTCTTATTTATTTATTTATTTATTTATTTATTTATTATGTATACAATATTCTGCCTGTGTGTATGCCTTCAGGCCAGAAGAGGGAACCAGACCCCATTACAGATGGTTATAAGCCACCATGTGGTTGCTGGGAATTGAACTCAGGACCTTTGGAAGAGCAGGCAATGCTCTTAACCTCTGCGCCATCTCTCCAGCCCCCATGCACTAAGTTTCTTGATCATAGAGAGTTTATATCCACTCTGGTAGGATACAAAAACGTGTGCACAGCTATGATATAATATGTGAAGGGACTCTGGACAGCCCAAGTATGACAAACATGGCTCTGGCAGGCCTTGTCCTTCTCTGATTCCCTCTGGCCTGCTAAAACCTCTAGATTGCATTCCTAAAGGTAGCCACCAAGATTTACTCCCTTTACTTGTCCACTTCCTCCTCCTGAGGCTGGCTACTAAATCCACCTATCAAAGTATTGAGGCCCAACAACCAAAAGCCTTTGGCTACCCTAATTGACCTGTCCAATCAAAATTAAACACCTCGTCCTAACATGGGATTTCCCCTTTTACCTTTATAAACTGCCAATCATTTGCTTATGTGTCCCATCTTTCCCCTCTCTATCCAAACGCAGTCCTTTGTCCCTCCAGGACAAATATCCCTTCCCCCTCTCCCTTGTTCCTTCCCTTTCTCCCTCATGCTCTATTTCCTGTCTTTGTCTTTTATCCCCTGCCCTTTGTCACTCTGAGGCAAAGAAATCTCCTTTGGGCCGAATACCAGTCCCTTCAATATGTACTACAGAAAAAAAACAAAAGGATAGGAGCCCAGAACAGATATACCAAAGCGGCAAGTGCCTAAGGGAGAGCTCCTGAGCTGGGCTGTGAGGAAGTGGTTTCTCCACAGAGAACAGGAAAATACATGTAGATGGCATGAGATAAAGATCACAATATATTGGAATAGCTAGTGTAAAATGTGTGTGTGTGTGTGTGTGTGTGTGTGTGTGCAGTTCATGGAGTAATCTTTTTAAAAAGCATCAAAAAGAGATCAAATTGAGCTAACTCTGAAAACTATTTTAAGAATTTTTTTTGTTTAAAGATTTACTATTTATGTATTTGTGTATGTGTGGCCATGCAAGGTGTGTGCTTACATAGGCTAGAAGAGGGCGTCAGATCTTCTAGAGCTTGAGTTAGTGGTGGTTGTGAGCTGCACTCTGGTCCTCTAGAAAAGGACAAATGTTCTTAATGGCTCAGTAATCTCTCCATCCCTGTGAGTTATGTTATTAATGTCCCATAGTGTACGATTCATGGTGACATGAAGCTAACTTCATGAAGTTACATACCTGGCTCTTAAACATCTGATTCAAATTATTCATGCTGACTCCCCCCCTTTTCCCTCTGCGAATTATATATATGTATATATACATATATAGATAAATAAGATTACCCTAAAACACAAAACTATTAATATGACAACAATGAAAAAGTAAAACAAAAACCAAAACAACAACAAACTAGCACTTGAATAGCAGAGGCAGGTGGATCTTTGAGTTCAAGAACAGCCTGGTCTACAGAGTAAATTCTAGGACAACCAGCTCCACACAGAAACCCTGTCTTGAAATACCACCCCCCTCCTCTCAAAAATCAAAAACAAAACAGTTTTTGAATGGTAAAGAAAAAGAATTCAGGCAACTATGAACATGGGATTATATACTATGCAAATCAACAAAAATATATTTCTAAAGCTATTTTTACCATCTATAGAAATACACACATATAAATATATGTAAAGTATAAATATACATATGCATATGCACACATATGTACATTTTAACTGATGAGAAATAAACTAGGACCCTTGAAAATTTATAGGTATTTTATTTCCTATATTCTAACCTTGGTTTTTGCAGGTCATGGTCAAATGAACACCTAGCTGGTCTCAATGTGCTGGTTATGAAACAAGAGAGTTCCTCAGGATAATATATAAACTCCTTTCAAGTTTTATATCCAAGTAACTAAGCACCATAAAGAACAAACATCAAGTTTAGAATCTTGAATCCTAGAGAAGGAAGACATAAAGCCCAACTTATATAAATTCCATCAGACATAACTCTAAATTAAACAATTAGTTGCAAATTAGGTCTGGCCTTTAGGAGACAAACTTAAGAGTCATTAGCATCCAGATACTAAGTGAAGCCCTGGGAATGATGAAATTACCCAAAAAACAACTAAACTAAAAAGACAGTGAAAAGAATTTTAAAAAATATTTAAAAAGTTAAGGGTAAAGCAAACCAATCTAAGCAAGTATGAATTCTATAAATCAAGGAAAATGAATTCCTAAAGCTAGTTTTACCTTACAACACAATGTCAAACCAAATCAGCAGACTCAGACAAGTGTTGAGGCAAGTGTTAAGACTGCTCAAAACTGCATCTTTATTGAAACTTTATGGCTGGAGAGATGGCTCAGAGGTTAAGAGCACTGACTGCTCTTCCAGAGGTTCTGAGTTCAATTTCCAGCAAGCACATGACAGCTCGCAACCATCAGTAACAAGACCTGGAGCCCTCTTCTGGCCTGCAGGCACACAAGCAGACAGAACACTGTATACATACATAATAAATAAATCCTGCCCCCCCCCCCAAGAAAGAAATTATATCCAAATGCAGTACTAAGTGTGACCCTCCTTGAATAGAGACATGTTCAGGACAACAATGTACATATCACAAATGAAATAAAGGGAAACCTTATCATAGCCTTGTTCTGACCTCAGAACTGAAGGCAAGTAACTTAATATGATATTCACTAACCTTCATGTTCAGTGTTTCTTTCCACTCTGCCTGTCTCCCTTTCTCACTCATACAGAATATACTAGTGCTTTTATATACCTTCTATATCTACAGAAAACATATTTTTAAAAGCAAATTTAAAAAGTATTAAAAATTACAACAGAGAAAAAAGCAAATTAAAAATAATACCTGTCATATTATTTAATATAAATGAGCTATACTTTATGAGATAGATTGTTAAACGGAATAAAAAGGACATATATATACTGATATAGTTGTAGAAATTAAGGGGGATCTACTCCATGGGACTCGAGAGATGAATCAGTGGTTAAAAGCATGCGTTAACCCTTCCAAAGAACTCAAGTCCAGTTCCTAGCACCCACACTAAGCCTTTCGCAAATGCCTGTAACTCTAGCTCTAGGAAATTCAATATCCTGTTGTGACTTCTGAAGACACTATACTTATGCACAAACCCAGAAACACGAACAATTAAAAATAAAATCTTTTTAAAATGAGACATATACACCCTCAAAAAAAGAAAGGAACAAACAAAAAAACTCAGGCAGTCTGGGGATACCGTGCGGTGGAGTGCTTACCTAACATAGCATAGTTTCAACTCCTGGTGGGGGGAGGGGTGGATAATGGGATGCGGAAGGCTCATTCAAAAGAATAAGTTTCGGTGCTGGAGAGATGGCTCAGTGGTTAAGAGCATTGCCTGCTCTTCCAAAGGTCCTGAGTTCAATTCCCAGCAACCACATGGTGGCTCACAACCATCTGTAATAAGGTCTGGCGCCCTCTTCTGGCCTTCAGCATACACACAAATAGACTATTGTATACATAATAAATAATAAATAAAAAAAAGAAAAAAAAGAATAAGTTTCTCTCAACACCAAGACATTTTAAAGCATCATAAATTAAAGCAAATGATGAAGATAATTAATCTCAAACTAACCTAACTGGGCTTTGCATCCCATATCTCATGGACCTGTATCAATTCCCCCATCGCACAGAGTGATGTTTATCAATACTGACCTTGCCATGGCTCCTTTCCACTTTCTGAAAACATTTATTCAGGGATAGATTATGCCGAACAGAATTCTTCCAGCCTGTGGGTGCGGTGGCAAAGTATGGGAAACGGTCCAGAATCCAGCTATAAATTTCTTTGACTGGCAAACATTTATTTGGAGAGTGTTCAATAGCCATATAAATGAGAAGACTAAAGGAGTACGGGGGCTTTGAAGTCGCTGACTTTTTCTCTGGGTTCTGGTAGCAGGACGGTCCAAAGACAGGCACATCATCTCCCTCTATGTCATACAACGGACTAACCATTGGAAAACCTTCACTTCCAAGCCTGAAGTTTGTTAGAAGATTACTATTTTCATGAAGCCAGTTCAAGTTTGTGAGTTCGTCATCTGCTGAGTCAGTGCCCACTAGAGTGGCCTTTGGCCTTGCAGCATCCCCAACTTCAGGCAAGCTTCCCATTTTATAAATCTGATTTAGTCCTGCAAACTTCTCAGCTCCTGGGGTCTCAGCTCTCTTATCTGGAGTCATTCCAATTACTGGACCCATTTACTCGTATAGTTCTGCAATTAAATTAAAAAAAAGTTATAAATTAATATAAATCTTAAACTCTGGGAAAAGCAAATAAACATTTGTATATACACATCCAAATCAAAAAAATATTTGCAGTTGAGTATGCCACACAAACAATAAATAAATATAAATAACTGGGTTTTTCTTTATTATTTTTCAGACAGGGTCTCTATCTGGAGTTCTGGCTGTCCTGGAACTCACTATGTAGATGAGGCTCTCCTCAAACTCAGAGATCCTCATGCCTTTGCCTCCTCTGTACTGGGAATAATAAAGGTGTGCACCACCACACCCAGCTTCCCATATAATATTTAAATACAACGTAGTTTTGACAGTTATAAAGCATGCAAAGAAGTAGTTGCTTTATATTATTTGAAACGATGAATAATAAACAGTAAATAAAACATATCTTGACAGCATCACATGTATGAGTGATAATAAGGCAAATTACGCAATACAGCGTAAACAGTAAAGTTTCCAGTCCACAATAACTGTTGTAGTTACTGTTAAAAAATGGGGCCGGTGAGATGGTATGGTGGACAAAGAGTGCTTACTCCAAGTGCGACAACCCAAGTTCAACTCTGAGAATCAGTGCCTATTAAAAGTTGTCTTTGGACCTCCACGGGCATGCAGTGGCAAGTATTATGAAGCTGTAGCTGTTCCCATATATGAATAAACTTAATGAACAGACTATATGACTTCTAATTTATCCTAAGTATCTATATTATTTTACTGTACTAGTCATACATACTGCTCAATCTTTAAAATACTCAAATTTGAAACAATGTTCAAACAATAATTTCAAGTAAATCTCCAAATTTTAAAAAATTTACCATAAAAAAATCATTTCTAGGACTAGAGAGATGGTCCAGTATAAGATCTTATAGGACTTGGGTTAAATTCCCAGCACTCACATAGCAGTTCACAATCATCCATAACTCCAATTAGAGGATCCACTGCCTTCTTCTAACTTCCAAGAGTACTAGGTACATGGTACACACACATACATGCAAGCAAAACATTCGACACATAAAATAAAATTTAAAAAAGTAACCCAGTTTTGTTTTCATATATCTTACTAAAGAAAATTTTTTTCAAATTATTTTTAATTGACACAGATTAATTATATAAACTTGCACATGTATACATTGTGGAATGATTAAAACAGGCTAATTAGCTGACAAGATGGGGCATTCCTAAAATCTCTCCATTTAGGAGGCAGGGGCAGGACAGTGACTCCAGGTTCTATGACAGCTTGGTCTACATCACAAATTCTAGGTCAGTCAGTGTGGTAGCTTAAATCGGTTCCCATAACGTCTTAGAGAGAGGAACTATTGGGAGGTGTGACTTTGTTGGAGGAGGTGGGTCACTGCGGAGGCAGACTTTGAGGTCTCATATATGCTTAAGTCACACCCAGTATCTCAGACCATTTCCTGCTGCCCGAACAAGATGCTGAACTCTCAGTACCCTCTCCAGCACCATGTCTGCCTGCATGCCATCATGTCCCACCATGACAATAACGGTCTAAACCTCTGAACTGTAAGCGAGTCACCACAATGAAATGTTTTCCTTTAGAAGAGTTGCTGTGGTCACTGTGTCTCCTCACAGCAATGAAACTCTGACTAAGACAGCCAGGACAATGTAATGAAACTGTGCTGCAGAACACACACGCACACCCCAACATAAATAACATAAATCACCTCCATGGGAAGAACATATTTAACATGTTGTTTCAGCAGTTTTGAGACACGTTTTCACTAAATAGTCACAGTGCTGTAGGACAGAGAACTAGAATTTACTCCTGCGCAACCGACTCTGCACCCTCTAATATTCCTGTGCCTTCCCTGCTACAGTATCTGGTAGCCACCATTTTCTTCTACAATTTCAACATAATAACATTTCTTATTCCCTAAATTCACTATCAGCTAAGTTAAATTCAGTAAGCATTTGCTGTTTCTTAAAAAAAAAAAAAAAATCCAGTACTTGAACTCCGCATCCCCAATCACCTCACCCTTAGCATGTCTCATCTCTGACATCCTCACAGGAAGTTTGAACTGCACGGTACTGATCATGAAGCTGCTCTTGCATTTCTAGTTTCTCAAATGATATTTTTCTTTTTTATTTTCTTTTATTGAGATAGGATTTCTCTGTGTATCTATGGCTGTCCTGGAACTCACTCTGTAGACCACGCTGGACTCGAACTCAGAGATCCGCCTGCCTCTGCTTCCCAAGCACTGCCAACACCACCCGGTGGTGTTTTTCTTTCTCTTTCTCTCTCCCTCCTCCCCTTCTTTTTAAAATTTTATTTATTTTTATTTTACGAGCATTAGTGTTTTGCCTGTATGTTTGTGTGAGGGCGTCAGGTCCCCTGGAACTGGAGTTACAGACAGTTGTGAGCTGTCATGTGGGTGCTGGGAATTGAACTGGGTCCTTTAGAAGAGTAGTCAGTGCTCTTAACCGCTGAGGCATTTCTCCAGCCCATTTTGCTTTTTATATATACTTAAAAATCTACTCCCCCAAGAGCATAAATGACCAGAGGGAAGTAAAAGAACTAATGTTTCTTTAATTCATTTTCAATGTACAGAAAGATGTCATTTCTAAAGCTGTAAAGCTTATTACCTATTTAAGTGCTCATGCTTACTTAACTGACATGGGGAGAAGTACCTGCAAAGTTTCATATTGCTTAGAGAACAGTCAACAGGCTATTTCAAGAACTACGGAGCTTGCCTATTTGGATTCTGGGAGCCACAACTAAATTCCTCAATTAGTGTTAACACCAGCCAATATTTTCAGGGCCAGACAGCATATACTAAACACCTTGCATGCTATATGTCAGCTAGCCATCAATTAAAGTGGAGATAACTGAGAGCCATTTTATGGACAAGGATAAGAAAAATGTGGTACATTTACACAATGGAGTACTACACAGCATAAAAAAATGACAGCTTGAATTTTACAGGAAAATGGATGGAGCTAGAAAACATTATTTTGAGTGAGGTAACCAAGACACAGAAAGACAATTATCACATGTACTCACTCATACGTGGTTTTTAAACATAAAGCAAAGAAAGCCAGTCTACAAACCACAATCCCAGAAAACTTAGACAACAATGAGGACACTAAGAGAGACTTATATAGATCTAATCTACGTGGGAAGTAGAAAGTATAAAAAGACAAGATCTCCTGAGTAAATTGGGAGCATGGGGACCTTGGGAAAGGGTTGAAAGTGGGAGGGAAGAGCAGGGAGGAGAACAGAGAAAAATGTAGAGCTCAGTAAATATCAATAAAATAAAATTTTAAAAAATCTGAAAGAAAAATAGTAAACCAGCTCATACATTTCTACTTAATATTTAAACTTCAGGCCTAAGCTTTGATTAATGTTTAAGCCTTGTAAATTACATCATTTAATCCACTGGACCACATAAACAGGCACTGTAAGACACCTAAAAGTGATTATCTTGAGAAGCCTGTTTTGGGATTGTTTACTGCCTCCTCCTCACCCCACATCTTCCTGTCTTAATATTTAATGAACTTGTTATCAAACTCGGGGGTACAAGCTGTGACTCCCTGTGTCTGATAATAAACTCTCCTGAAAACCCTTCCCACAGTGCAAACAATGGTCAGTCTTCACCTGAATAGAGGCCATCAAGCAGACAACTCCCTGGGCTGCTGCTAGCAGTGCTGGGCTGTGCCTCTCTGCTACAGGTAACACAAGCGCATTAACGTAACAGGCACTCAAAAAGCAAAATCTCTCAGAAACTAATTTAGATGGGGGCAAATACGTTTTTTTATAAAAATTCCTTTATTAGGTCTATAATCTTTTGGTTCATAAATTTTTGTGATGTCTTTATGGGTGATGTGTGTCCTCCAAATCTGCTACAATGCTGGCACATTATCAAGCTGATATGAACTGTAACAGCCATTACTTGGAATGGAGTATAAATGGCAGCAAATATGCCTCAGCATTACAGGAAATACATAGCAAGCAAAGCTGAAAATGCCGGGACGACACTGTAGATGAGCATCTTCTTAGCAAGACTTGCAGTCTTTGTGTTGTTGTATTATGTATTGCTTTCATTAGTTAATCAATAAAGAAACTGCTTGGCCTGATAGGGCAGAACTTAGGTAGGCGGAGGAGACAGAACTGAATTCTGGGAGGAAGAAAGCAGAGAGAGAGAGCCACTAAGGAGACGCCAGGTCAGAAATGCTAAATCTTTCCTGGTAAGCCACAACCTCAAGGTGAACACAAATTAATAGAAATGGGTTAAATCAAGTTGTGAGAGTTACCCAATAGGAGGCTAGAGCTAATGGCCAAGCAGTGTTTTAATTAATACAGTTTCTGTGTGATTATTTCAGGTGTAAGTTAGCCGGGTGACTGGGACAAACAAAGGGACGCTCTCTCCATCATCATCATCATCATCATCATCATCATCATCATCATCAAAAACAACAAATCAACATTTATTTCTGTCTAAAAATATATAAAATTGTATCATGTACAACTAAGCCCCAACCATCCCTCTTCCTCAACCTCCCCCACAAATATCTGCACCATCATTAAAGACTAGAGCTAACTTGCATATCCTGCAATAGAGACACTGCAGCTACCTCTTCAGTCTACTACTCCGTCACCAGTGGAGTCCACTATCTGAAACAGTAGCTGAAACTAAAGGACTTGTAAAAACTGGAGGGGAGCTTATTTGAAAAGCTGTTTATATTACAGGTTTGGTAAAGGACTTTGTTAGTCCTCCAAATTTTTTAAAATATATTTATTTTTATAGTTTAAACTTAAGCTCAAAGTTTTTGAGGAAAATGTTATGCTAGTATGCTAGATTATTTTTAGTAGTTACCTCCCTCCCCTCCCCCCCCACGTCAATTCTTGGACTTATCAGAAAACTCAAGGCCAAATCAAAAGCCACCTCTTGCTAGCCCATTCTATCACAAAGCTTTCTATAACACAGATTAGTTTATCAATTAATGAGTGACTTTTTTAATTTTGAAACTTTGAAAAGATTTACTACATGTCTCTCCTTCGTACCAATGAGACCCACCAGGCACAGCAGCTGACCATAGGACTTCTCAGAAGGTGCCGCAATCATTGTTTCCCGACTTCCTCATAATGCAACATTAACTTCCGGATTCTGTTTGTTTCACTTACTGCATTTATGACTGGACTCTGCCAACCCCATCACTTTAACAGAACCCTTCTTCTGACCTCTGGGATTTAAGTGGTAAAATAACTTACATCTCAGAACTTTCAGTATATTGTTAATATCAGAACTTTCAGTATATTGTTAATATCTCAACAGTTCTGCCCGATGCCAACATTCTTAAGACATAAGGGAATTTTGAAAATAGACCGGAGAAACATCTTGGAGAGACAAGTTAAGAGCACTTGCTGCTTTTGCCTAAGGTCAGGTTCAGTTCCTAGAACCCACATGGAGGTTCACAGCCACCTGTAGCTCCAGTTGCAGGTACACAAGGCACACACACACACAAACACACAATGAAGGCAAACATTTATACATATAAAATAAGTCTTTAAAAAACGACAACCTTGCCGGGCGGTGGTGGCGCACGCCTTTAATCCCAGCACTTGGGAGGCAGAGGCAGGTGGATCTCTGCGAGTTCGAGACCAGCCTGGTCTACAAGAGCTAGTTCCAGGACAGGCTCCAAAACCACAGAGAAACCCTGTCTCGAAAAACCAAAACCAAAAAAAAAAAAAAAAAACAAACAAACAAAAAAAAAACAAAAAACGACAACCTTAAGAAATTTAGAAACAAATTTAAGTTTTTACTTATTAACATTCTCAGAAACAAAAGAAGATAGGAACTAATACAATATATGGTATAATGAAAACAGCTATATAAAAATGTACAGAATAATATTCATTCATATTCAAGTCAGAATCTTGAATTCATATTCAAGTCAGAATGTATCAAGTGAAAAAAATCCATCTATTATCAAGACGCTTATGGTTGGTATGGTAGTACACACCTTTAATCCCAGCACTTGGGAGACAGAGGCAGGACCTCTAGGAGTTCATACTAGCTCGCTCTCCTGCTTCCTCTCTGCGATCATTGTGTAGCTCTCAAATACTTCTCCAGCACCCGCATGCATGCAGCCATGCTCCCACCACGGTTATAAAGAACCTCTGAAACTGGAAGCAAGCCCCCAATTAAATGATTTCTCTTATCAGTCAAGGTGTCTCTTCACAGCAATAGAACAGCAATTAAGACAGGGATCGCAAGATGTCCCAATTTTTTCCTACAGATTTACATTACATTCTTTAAGGTTCTTCATTACAAATCGTGCCCATCCAAAACACCTAATTCTGAGATTAGAAGACAGATTTAAAATCCTAAATGTAGTCCTAGAGAGACAGTTCAATTGTTAGAATGTTCAGTGTAGAAGCCCAGGTTTGAATCACCACGCACAAGCACCTGTAACTCCAGTTCAGGGGATCCAATGTGCTCTTAGATCTCTCAGATTCCTGAATGCATGTGGTATAATAGATACCCTCAGGTATACATATACACACATAGAATAGATAAAATAGATTTTTAAATCCCAAATGTACAGGACAAAGATGTATATTTGATCATAATGCTACATAATGTCATGTATCCAGGACAAATGAGGGATAAAACTGCCTCCAGGTCAGATTTAGTGATGCAGCATGTGATCCATTGCCTCTGAACAAAAATAATGTGTGCCGCTGCATTTTCAAGTTAAGAGAAGGGGACAGAGTTCTCAAGGAGAAACTGCTTCTGAAATGAGGGTAAAAGAAATAAAACTGAGTGGAAAACAACAACACAGCTTTCAACAATGTTAAAAACAGAAAAAGAAAAAAGCTGTTTGGCAGCTTCTCTCTAAATCTACTCTTTTCTCTTCCTAATTCAGTCAGTACATTCTGCAACCTTGAGTTTATATTTCACATCTATGTAAATAATTTGAACACAGTATGGTATTCCTACACATAGTTTCAGGGTATCTCCAAAGCCATGAGTTTCTTGAGAAAGGTAAAAAATATACATTATTTAAAGTTCTGTAGAAGAATTCAGCTTTTCACACTACAGCTCCTAGTTTAAAATTCTAGACTTCTCATTTGTCTATGGGCTGACTTCCTCTTTAAAGTCAAGGGCAAATTCTATCAGTGAATCAGCATGGTGGAGGGCTAGAGAGATGGCTCTGCCGTTAAAAGGACCCACATGACTGCAGCTCAATCGTCTGTAACTCCAGTTACAGGCATCGGATGCCCTCTTCTGACTCCAGTAGGTACCAGGTACACATGTGGTACACAGACATACATTTAGGCAAAATACACATAAACATAAAGCAAAAATTTTAATTAAAAATGTTCTTAAAATATAAAGATTAAGAGCCTCAAGTATTATTAAGACCTGTCTCGAAAAACCAAAAAAAAAAAAAAAGATCTATTAAATTAGAGGGGGAAACCCACAATGTTTATGACAAGAAATCCCTGATTTACCCATAAATAATGATTTCAAAAACCAATACCACAGGGGCCCAATATGGTGATATAGACTTTAATCCTTTTAAACTCAGGGCTCAGGAGGGACAAGCGGCGGATCTCTATGAGTTTCGGGTCAGCCAGGCTACACAGTGAGACCCTGTTTCAAAAAACCAACAGTATCACAGGGCCAAAGAGAATGCTCAGCAGTTACACTGCTCCTCCAGATGACTGAGTTTGATTCCAAGCGCCCATACTGGGCAGCTTAGAACTGCATTAACTGCAGCCTCAGGGAGCTTCAATATCCTTTCCTGGTTTGTGCAAACCCCCTTCCCTCCCATATACACATACTTCAAAATTGAACAAAATAAAAATTTAGAACATATACCATAAAAAACCCTCAATTGAATAAAAAGTGTCCCCCAGACTAACAAGGAAAGTGGATGCTTCTATTTTTTAAATTAAAAACAAAACAATTTGAAAATGTTTACTATTATCTAAATCATGGAACTAATCTACTCTACATGCTTTATTACCTAGACTACTAAAAATGTAGTATATTTCAATGGAAATCCCAACACACAAGAACTGTGATACCATGCCCCTAAAGTAAGCTGCCTTGCATGTTTGTGCTTTACATAGCAGCACACCTAACTACAGCATCCGCTCTGTATCCTCCGCATTTCATCCTGAAACAGTAAGAACGGTCTCCACCCAGACTTGGGAGAGACCCTTCTTCTCTCCCACAATCAAATAAACAAACCGCCACACCCCAAATGGCTTAATATACATCTTTCCAACAATTCTGCTCTTATTTTACTTTGGTATCTGAGAAATGGTATAATCCGATTTTTCCAGAATATTCTAAGTAATAATGGAAACTGAAATTCAGGTGGTGTGTGCTACCTTTGAGCACACAGCACTTAGGACCAAAGCAGAGTTTAGGGTAGGTCTATACAACAAACCAAGATGTTGTCTTTAAACACACGCACTCAAATTTAAATATTAACTGACTTTCCTGTAGATAAATGTACATGTGTGTGTGTATCACAAGAATAAAAGAACACTTGCTGATGCTCATTAGTAGGTGTCATTTCAAAATTTTGACTAAAACTCACAAGCTTTGCAACATCCCTAGCAGACGGTGATTGTTACTGGGTTCTCTTTTGTATGTGGGAACAGATACAAGGTGACTGAGTGGTATGCAGCTCAGTGAAGTAAGTGCCGCTGGAGCCCATGCTCGCTTCTGCCCTAGGTGCCACCCTGCCTTCACTCCTCTGTCAGTGCAAAGGGCTGTCATCAATATAGCCAACTCAGTATCTACATCCTTAGGATGAATAATGCTCCTGAAGTAAATCCAAACTATATTAATCCCGATCAAGTGCTTACCGGCCACTTCTCTATAAGCTTGCTACTACAACTTTTAACTCCTGGATTGTCTACTTAACTATCATCTTTCAAAAGACACCTGTAATCCAGCACTTAAGAAGAGGCAGGAGGATTAGTGGTTCAAGGCCAGTTCGAGCAACGTGGGAGCAGTGCTGGGGAGACGGCTCAATGGGTAAGAGTGATTTCTGTGCAAGCATGATGACCTGAGTTCAAATCCCTAGCTTTCAAGTAAAAAAAGACAGGTATGGCCACACATGCCTGTTAAGACCTTAGGACTGTGTGAGGCAGGAGAATCAATAGGATTCTCTCACTACCAGCCTAGTCCCAAGATGATTTAAAATAATAAAGCAGAAAATGAAAGAATGAGATACCCAACACCCACTTGTGGCCTCTGGATGTAGAGACCAGCACACACATGTGTACATACAGCACAGAAAAGCCTAACAATGGCAACTCCTCCTTTAATTCCTACCTAAACCTCTACTATTAGAGACTCTCCATCTCTCTTACTCTATTCTTCTACTGGTTATTAGTGTAAGTAATGCAAAAGAAACAACAGACACTGGATTGTTTTATAAACACTAAAGTTCTAAACCCTTTAAGGTACTTAATTCAAATAAAGTCGGACAAATTGCTAACCAGAGAAAGGAAACTGAAGACAATAGACTCAACATCACTAAACAGAATTCGTCAGGTATAACCTGCTGTCCAACTAGATGAGAAGCACAAAGGGAAAAGCACACCCAAACTCTGTCACCTTATGTTTTATTTCAGCTAAACAAAAGAGATATATTCATCACACTGTGAAACAAGAGTCAAGGCTGAGCAATTTGCCGTCCAAGTACAGAACAGTCTGCTTGGCACTGTCTCCCATTCTGCTTTGTAATGGCACTTGCCAAATTTCTCTTCTCCTTTAAGAGGTATTCTGGTCAAGGTTTCTTGGGGGAGGCAAGAGCTCCACCACAGAACTGTACTGCAGCACTAAGTAACACTTGGAAAACTCTATCTAAAGGGAGGGAAGGAGGATGAGCGGGAGAGATACAGGCAGAACACTGGAATGTAATTTTTAAATAGAACTGGACTCTCCCAAGATGGCTCAGGGGGTACCCTTTACCTCTCAAGAAAAGTCAATTCCTACTCCCCACATTCCCTCTGCAACCATGAATCTAAGTAGAATCTAAAAGAATCTATGCTCTTCTTTTCAATTGTGGCACTGGGGATGTTTTGTGCTACAACTGTTTGGATACAGCTGATTCCTAACAGACAGCAAGTATCTGACATGTCAGCCAATCTTTATACAATTTAGTCTCTTTGTTCTTCTGAACATAAAAAGAACTCTCCATTGGGCTAGAAAGACAACTCAGAGGTTAAGAGTACATATTGCTTTTAGGAGTGGTTCCCAATACCCATGTCAAGTAGCTCACATTCTATGACTCCAGCCCCAGGAGATCGCCCCCCCCCCCCCCCCCCCCCCCGCTTCTGGCCTCTGAAGGTACAAACATGTGTACACTCACAAACATACAAATAAAAGGAGTTTTTGCTGTTGTTGGTTTTTCAAGACAAGTTTTCTCTGTGTAACAGCTCTTGCTGTTCTGGAACTCTTTTTGTGTATCAGGCTGTTCTCAAACTCTCACCACCTGCTTCTGCCCGAGTTCTGAAATCTGGGATTAAAGATGTGGGCCACCATTGCCTGGCAAATTGATTTTTTTAAAAATTAGAATTCTCATGTCAGGCAGTGGCAAGTCATAACCTTTAATCCCAACATGAGGGAGGCAGAGGCAGATGAGTCTCTGAGTTCAAAGCCAACCTGGTCTACAAAGCAAGTTCCAGGACAGCCTGGGCTACACAGGGAAACCCTGTCTTGAAATAAATGAACAAAAGAGTCTCCATTTGCTTTCTGATCACTCAATTCATATTTTCAAACTATCTCTTATCAGTTCTTAAAGATTTATCTCATTTTAAATTATGTGTCTGTGGCCGGGTGGAGGTGGCGCATGCCTTTAATCCCAGCACTCAGGAGGCAGAGGCAGAGGCAGGCGGATCTCTGCGAGTTCGAGACCAGCCTGGTCTACAAGAGCTAGTTCCAGGACAGGCTCCAAAGCAACACAGAGAAACCCTGTCTTGAAAAACCAAAATAAATAAATAAAATTATGTGTCTGTGTGTGAGTTTTGTGCATGTGCTGGTATCCATGGAGGCCAGAAGCATCAGAACCCTGGATGCTAGAATTACAAGGAGTTGTGGGCCACCTGAGGTGGGCGTTGGGAATCAAACGTTGGTCCTTTGCAAGAGCAGTAGGTGCTATTAATCACTGAGTCATCTCTCAGCCCCTAGCTATTTTAAGATCCAGTCTCAATATGCTGCTCTGGCTAGCTTTCAACTGTTGGACTTAAGTGATCTTCCTGCATCTCAAATATCTAGGACTATGTGCAAGCACATCTGAGTCAAATAATCTCTGAAAACATAAAATCCAACAAGTTCCCCCAAACACTAACCCATCAATATTGAGCTATTTATATCCAATTATCTCTATACCTTTACAATGTGCCTAGCTCTATACCATGAGGGTTAGCTACTAAATAGTGTTAAGAACTAGGGCAGCGCTGGGCGGTGGTGGCGCACGCCTTTAATCCCAGCACTCGGAAGGCAGAGGCAGGCGAATCTCTGTGAGTTCAAGGCCAGCCTGGTCTACAAGAGCTAGTTCCAGGACAGGAACCAAAAGCTACAGAGAAACCCTGTCTCAAAAAAATCAAAAAAAAAAAAAAAAAGAACTAGGGCAGCCAAGCAGTGGTGGCTTCGATCCAGGACTTGAGAGGCAGAGGTAGTTGGATCTTTTTGAGTTTGAAGCCAGCATGACCTACAGTGTGGCCAGGACTACATAGAGAAACCTGGTTTCGGAAAAAAAAAAAAAAAGAAAGAAAGAAACGAAACAACAACAAAAAACAACCAACCAACCAAAAACAAACAACTAGGGCAATCAAGAAAATATCTGAAACAAGAAATAATCCTAGGGTCACCTCTCCAAAGAACCTTTACTAGATTCTCAAATGCTATCTTAATTAAGAAGAAACAGAAAAAAATTAATGTGGAGCTTTTTGATACATAAATTACTGTAAAAATATTAAATGGTACTAATTTTAGGGAAAAAGGAGTCACTAGGCTTTAGGACAAAAAGGTGTGCTCATTTCAAGTTAAAATAATGCTAGAGAGGATTATGCAGGGCAGCAGCTCTAGTGCAGTCAATTTCTGATTCTTCACAATCATCACACAAAGGCAGCAGCTAAAGCCAGGAGTGCAGCTGCGGATTAGAATGTTTGCCCACCATGTGCAAGGCCCTAGTTTCAACCCAAGCACCACCGCCAAAACAAGCAACTAGACCGCAGATCCCCAAACTCATTAACTCACCAAAGACAACAAAACCCGAAAAACAAAGGACTGAAAGAATGGCCATAGCCTTTATTTAAAGGTGTCTAAATAAGAGAGGGCAAGAGAAACAACCCAGTGAGCTGCAAACAGAAACACACCAACCAATAGGCATTCCCTGGGAAGTCCCAGGGGAACAATTTGTCAGTGCTAAGCAGGCTCCGATAAGAAGAGGTCAAGTGACACATGCCCAGGGTTGCTCTATCTGTCTAAACTCTTAAAATGGAGCCTTGGCGCTCTCTTCCAGGACAGAGCCCACACTTAGTATATAGTATGGAATGGAAATAAAACTGGAGAGAAGAGGGTCAAGCAAAGAAATAGTCCAGAGAGTAATGACACATGGTGGCACACCTGCAATATCAGCACTAAGCCTGAAGCAGGAAAATTGATACCGTATTTTTTAAAAGGGGGAGAAGGAGAAAGCTGGATTTCCAGCACATGGGAGGCAGAGGCAGGCAATCTCTGTGAATTTGAATCCAGCTTGTCTACATAGGGAGTTTCAGGACAGCCAGGGCTATACAGTGAGACCCTGCCTCCAAACAAATTTTGTAGAGTACTTGGAACTTTTAGAAGCCTATCCTCATAAACTTTAGTGATAGATAAATAAATACAGCAGGAAAAACTTCATGTAGTCCAACATATCAAAGTCATCTCCTGGAAATTTAGAGAAAGTTCATATGGCTAAAATACTGATATAATCCTAAATAAAGTTATAATTGAAAACAAGTAAAATTACAACCTTTTAGATAATAAAGCATATTTGAAAATAAAATACTCAGAAAGCTGACTTGCTTGCTACAGCACCTCTTTAAGTCCAGCACTAGGAAGGCAGGTAGAAGGTCGGCTCAAGTTCTGGGCCAGGGAGGGCAAGAGTGAAACCCTGTCTCAAAACACAAAGGCCTGGAGAGGGGGCTCAGTGTTTATGGGCAAGAGCTGCTCTTGAAGAAGACAGGGTTCAAGTTCCAGTACCCACAAGTGGTTCACAACCATCTGTAACTCTAGTCCCAGGGGATCCAATACCCTCTTCTGGCTTTTTCAGGCAATACTCGTAAAATAAACTAAAGACTTCAAAATGAGTTTAAAAACAAAAAACCATACAAGCCATAAAAGAAAAATAGAATAAGTAGAAATGAAAGAGCTTAAAAATGAAGGGACAAGAGTTCAAGAATACTAAATAAAAGGGAAGAGGAGAAAAGATCCAAAAATAAAAGTTCATGTTAAGAAATTACAAGAAAAGAAATGAATATGTTACATGCAACCTTAGGAGACACATAATATGAAAGGGTTAATGAACAAGATGGGGGTGGGAAATGAGGAAGACAAGTTAAATGCTAAACACAAACCTGATTTTTTTTTTCTTTTAAAGACAGACATGTAATCCCAGCAACTAGGGAAGCCAAAGCAGGAGGAGTCCAAGTCTAACTTGAGACTATGTAACATTGCCAGATTCTGTCTCAAGCAAAACCCCAAAGTGAGTGTGCTAGAGATGGGATCTAGGGTCTCCTTGTGCACACTAGGCAAGCTACCCCCAGCCACCTGAAAAAGTAAGGACACTGTGATTAAAAGTCTTGAGGGGCTTCCTGCTGGCAAACTCAAGTCCCTACTAAGAAGGGGATGTGGAGCTGGACTCACAGTAACTCATAAGTTATGTATTTGCTTCAAAAGGTTTCTATATCTACTTTTCACTCTACAAAACAGATAACTTTTTTTGGAATAATCTCTAAAATAGTTTAATAAAATGAGAAGGCAAACCAAGAGACTGACTGTCCCATAATATTTAATCATGTTTGGCAGTGTGATGGACTTAAGTCTACAGTAGTTACCTGTTGCTCCTCAAATATAACACATTTTAGAAGTATCTGGCCTTTATTTGTAGACCAAAGTGCAAACTTTTAAGATATGTAAAACATATCTTTTTGGTTAAGACAGCCAAGAACATTTATTTTTGAGACATAATCAGGAGAGACTCAAAAGCCAATAAAAATTCAACAAGTATTACCAAGTGAGTATCATAACAAGGTACTTCAATTTAGTTGAAGGGACACAGAGATCACCATAACAGAACATTTTAATTAGTGCCCCGAGAAAGGCAAAACACTACAGCCTCAGAAGAAAGGAGAGCTCACCTGCTCTATGGCACTAGCATTCTGACCAGGCTTGGCTCACATTCCTCCAATCCATGCTCCTCAGTACCAACAGAAACCATCTTTGAAAGACCCAAAGCCCACTTTCAAAACACTTCACAAAGAACAGCGTTAGGAAGGTAGCTGAAGAGACTCCCGTGGCCAAGTAGGCAATAAATGAGTACAGATGGGCTGCTGTATAAGACATACAGGACCATGGGGCCTGACTGTCTAAAATAAAGGCAACTACTTTTCCTCAGTTGTTACACTGAAAGCAACACTGTTGCAAAAAGCTGGATACAATTCTTTACATTGATTCTAGCGTGTAGCATAGGGGAAACCATGAATACCTATAATACCAACACCTGAAAAACAAGTTTTTTGTTGGTGTTGTACATTTTTTTGTTTTGAGACAGGGTAACAGTCTTGGCTGTCCTGGTAACTAGCTCTGCAGACTAGGCTGGCCTCAAAGTCACAGAGAGCAACCAGTCTCTGCCTCCCAAGTGTTGGGATTAAAGGTGTACACTGAAAAAAGAGAAGTTTTAAGGTCAGCCTTTCCCTGCAGTTAAGGTTCAAGGCCAGCCTGAGCTTTGTGGCACAACACCTCAAAAAATACAGAACTGGGAAGGGAAGAAGGAAGACAGACATCAGGCTATAAATCAGTGTTGGCAGGATACAATGTATTCATTTTTATGCTCTAGCAAAACTGTAACATTTAGTGAGCAAATATTTTAAAAAATAATTATAACAGAATGTCATGCTAGGTAACTGAACAGCGAGATGTGGAGTCAAGCAAGCCCACCAGCCACCACCTATACAGCCTGACAGATAGCTGAACCTCCCCAGTCCCAGGGAGCAGCATCCACTATTTAGCTCACAGGAACAAGAAAGCAGTGGTATTCCTGCCAGCCGAGGCATGTAAATAAGTCTCTCTATCAAGCATTCTTTACGGCTCCTGCTTGGAACAGATCAATATGTGAGCATTTCATTCTGACAAATAACCCATTTTCTTAAAAGACTTCAGACTGTAATAAAAAGAAAACATGGACTTTTACTATGATAGATCTGTGTTCAAATACCCAGCACTACATTTACATAATCTCTCATTATTTATTTCTTATATATGCAAGAATACAACTCTGCAGAGCTGTTGCTGGAAATTATATACTCATGTATGTGTCTAGCACCAAAATATTATTGCCAAGACACAATAGACAATTAATAGGGGTAGAAATTATTGCTACAATTTTTAATAAATGTTCAGTAAGCATAAAAAAAAGGAGCATTTAGATTGGAGAGAGACGACTCAGCAGTTAAAAGCTCATATTGCTCTTCCAGGAGACATGGGCTCAGTTCCCATGTCAGGTGCCTCATAGCCACCTGTACATCAGATCCCACATGCTGATTTAGGTGTGTGCAGGTTGGGGTTGGGAGTTCATTCAAGTGAACATTTAAGGATGAAACAAAGCCACAGTGCAGTAAAATCTTAATTTAAAAGAAATGTCTTCCCACTTTTATTTATATTCCTTCTTTTTAGATAAACCACAACGATATGTTTTTATTAGTTTCCTAAGTTCCTTATTTCTAAGGTCATATACGAAGTTCAAAATAACTATATTAGCCACCCATGGTAACATACACCTTCAATCCCACTATTTAGGAGACAGAGGCAGATGGATCTCTATGAGTTCCAGGCCAGTTGGAGCTACACAGAGAAACCCTATCTCAGGGTGTGTGTGGGGAGACCTCGATTAGCAGCACCATACCACTGCAAAAACCTAGTATTAACATTCTACGCAGTGAATCCACAAATTAAAGAGTATTTATACAATTTAGGAAGAATTTCAAAGCTGGGTATGAGGCTCCATACCCGTGGTCCGAACATTCGGAAGACTGAAGCAGGAGACTCAACAGTTAAGAGAGCAGGGTTAAGCAGTGAATTTGGGCCAGTCTGGATCTACAACTAGATCTTGCCTCAAGAAAAAGAGGGCCAGCAAGATGGTTCATCGAGTATAAGCACCAGCAACGTCCCGAGGACTTGAGTTTGACTCATGAAAACCAATTCCCCCAAACTGTCCTCTGTGCATGTGCCCGTTCTTTTCCATGTGTCTTCCCAGACACGTATTTTCACACATCAATTTAGAATCATTTCTCAAACAAACCAAATAGGCTTCTGGGGGCCAAAAGAACCAAATGCACAGGATCAGGAACAAACTATCAGGAAGGCAAGATGTGCTGGAGAGATGGTTCAGTGGCTAAAAGTGCCTGCTACTCTTGCAAAGGAAGAGGGTTCAATTCTCAGCAACCACACTGGGCAGCTCACAACTACTTGTAATTCCAAGTCCAGGTGATCTGACACCCTCTCCTGGCCGCCTCAGGAATGTGCACACACACACACACACACACACACACACACAAAATAAAAACATTTAAAAAGGCAAGAAAATTCTTACCTTCTTTAACACCTGAAAACTCTATAATCTGGCATGGTAGCATACACCCAGCACTCAGCGGGCAAGTTGAAGCAGACGGATCAGGAGTTGCAGGCCAGCGTCAGTACACAATAGGATCTCTAGGAGTTGCAGGCCAGCCTGATCTATCTATGTAGCAAGTTCTAGGCCAACCAAAGCTACATACGAGACTTTGTCTCAAAAGTGCAGAGGCGAGAGGGTCACTCCAATTTCAAAGCCAGCTAGGATCACATAGTGAGAGCCTTTTCAAAACAAACACACACACCAGAACGAAGCTTTAAAGATAGCTAACAACAGTTAAAACTATTCTGGTAACTTCTCAGTGTAATTTAGAAGCTGAAACTGCTGACTGCAAAAGGACAGTTGTTTTTATGGCGCACACACTGAACTTGTATGACAGCTCACAGACAGCTATTTATTTATTTATTTAGACTTTCATGGTTTCAGTAACTTTGTATTTATAAATCTTAATGAAATAAGAACACAGAGTAAGACAGTAAATCCTACTTTATGATTGAATCTGACATACTCCTGGGGTAAAACGATGTCTTTCTTGCTTGAAGCCCCAGTCTTACCACCTAAATTCAGTAGAGGCTCAAAAGCACTGGTCCAGGTTTAATTTTATTTTAATGTAAAGGAAAATTAGGTTGAAGGAAATTTTTGAAAAATCAATCAAAACTGGGTCAAGGCCTGTGAGCATATACTTATACTTAATATACTTAATATTTACTTCCAAAGTAGATCTGCTATGGTATGGAGAAGTGGATAAGATCGTGTACACACACACACACACACACACACACACACACACACACACAATAAAATCTGACAAACAGATCATAATCAGTGATGAAGGTTATCTGTTCTAAGGTACTCTTAATATACTCTAAGACACTTCACCTTTTACCTTCCTCCCTAAACCTGTAAGCCAGGTCTCATCATGAGAAGGACATCAGGTAAATCTCAACTGAGGGACATCTATAAATTTCTGATTAGGTCTTAAAGCTGTCATGTCATCAAAGTCTGAAAAAACTGTAGTTATGGTATAAAAAGGGACACTAGAGAAAAATTAGAGAACTCTGAATAACACATTTAATAGTAATGTAGAGGAAACCAGTTTCCTTAATTGTGACACTGTACCAGAGTAAGAAAGACGCCAACAACTGGAGAAACTGGGTGAGGTTTTTGCATGTTTCCTGTACATGCAAACTATTCTTACAGTGTTTTTAAATAAAAATTAAATGAGGATAAACGTTCTTCTGGTCTGTTTGGAGACAAGGAAGTGACAGTATTCTGCTGTAGTAGAGCCGTCAGTACTGACACTGTGTTCATTACAGACCCCACGTGACCAAAGCAAAGCCATGGCTCTAGCTTCCCAAGCAGCTTCTTAGTCCTCAGCACACCACCAGCTGCCGCCACAGACTCAGCCCGCACCCGCACCCTCTTTCTAGAGGAAATGAGACCATATGGGAGGAACTGGGAAGAACATTACTAAAGGAAAAAGTAACTGAAGTTAAAGAGGATGGTTATTGACAGACCATATGTAAGTTCAGAAGTGGTTCCTTTCACACCTTTAAAGACAGATCTATTTATCTTCACACCTCGTACACAAATCCTACTTTTTCTTTATTCAGACTATCTACAGAGTATAAGGCTCTAATGAGTGGTCAAGCCTATAATCTAGGGTGACAAAAGCTAAAAGATAGTAAAACATGAAGGAATTCCTCTTGGTCAATATTATTCATTCCTCCTATAATACAGGCTGACACATGGTTACTCAATATTTATTTTTTTATTTTGTTAAGTCAAGAGGCAGTAGAGAATGCTACAGCTATATGCTCTTACAGAAGGAAAAGAAATTACAGTTGAAAGTAAAGATGGAAAAAAAAAGAAAGTAAATATGGGTCTAGAAGTCTATGATTCCAAGCTCAGAGCAATCAGCATTTTAGTCAGGCCTAAAGTTTGAATGTCCAGGTATATTTCCAACCAATAATCAGGTATTGTCAACATAGATATAAAGTAAGCTATAGTACCAAACTGAGGTGTAAATAACTAAGTTTCTACATAACAGTGGAGCATTAAGATGGAAGAAGAATGGAACCAAAGTGTGAAAGTTAAGAAAAAAAAACTCATATTCATGGTTGAGTTTTAATAAGAGGGTGTGGCCATTTGGGTGACATTATCTGTGGGAGGGTTATAGAGGCAGCAAGGCAGTTCCCCCTTAGAAGGTGATAGCTTTCCTTCTCCCGGAGGCCTCCCCATCCAAGCTGCTGACAGTCTCCCTCCATGGCCTCTCGCAGCTCCTACCCTCATACAGTTAGCTCCAGACTGTCTCAGCTGTGAACTTTCCTCGCAACTCAAGAAAAATATCAGATCTAGGTATCTTTCTTCTCTAAATCAGTAAAGCCCTGAACTCTCAAAGCTGTTTTTCGAAGACCTTTGCATTTACATAAAACCCAATTATTAAATTACACAATCGAAGTCCTGACCCAAAAAAAACAAACCAAACAAACCCCCAAACCATTCTTGGGTTAAAAAAAAAAAAGAGTATATGAATTTGCGTGGGTATAGAGGTGGGATTGGTTCTAGCGAGTTTCACTTTATGAAATTCTTAAAGAATAAAAATATTATTTTCAAAATACTCATTCTTTTGAATTGCTGAAATACACAGCAACAAAACCCACATAAGCCAAGTGTGGTTGGTGTGTACACGGTAACATCAGCTCCTGGGAGGCAGGTCAGGTGTTTAAAGCTGTCCTTATGTACACACCCTGGCTCAAACAATCACGACAAATCCACATGCGGCCATCCATGGTGGTGCACACTATTAATCCCAGCATTCAAGATTCAGAGGCAGGTGGATCTCTGGCAGAGGCAGGCCAGCCTGATCTACACAGCAAGTTCCAGGCCAGCCAGAGCTACATACAGAGACCTTGGTTCAAAACAACAAAAGACTGAGGCAGGAGGGTCCCTCCAATTTCAAAATCATTCAGGACCATATTGGGGGGAGCCTTTTCAAAACACACACACACACACTGAGAGAGAGGGAGGGAGGAGGGAGGACTTCCAGTTTGAGTACTATTAGATCTCATCACAAATGACCTAAGTTCTAACTTGCCCCACATGGTTTTGGTCTTTGGCTTTACAGAAATATCTATCTCTTCAGTTCATTTACTCTGCTTTCTCAACAAGCACTGCTCTCAGGGGTCAGCACACACTCATTTTCAATTCCATTTTCTTCTCTACAGTAGCAAGCCCTACAGCACCTCTTCAATACCTTCATTAACTTCACTCTGCACAATCATTACAGAATAATCAAAATTCTAGTATACAGAGTTGGAATGATTTCTCTCCACAATTCTTAACAAATCTAAGGTGTTTCCTTCCTATGGTTCAGCAATCAAGTAAAACTAAGTATAATAGAAACAAGTTACAGAAACAAAAAAAATTGTCAAAGCAATCAAAATATGACGTATTGGTATCTAGGAATGTACAGACATTCTAAAATTTACTCTCCAAAAGTTTATTTTTATAACTTTTAATATTCTTTTCATATTAACTAACATCCCAAATTTGACTGCATACAAATCAGACTGGTATTTATCCCTGAAAAGGTATTTTCATTGCTAATCTATTTTAAAAGAAAATAAATTATTTTTTATAAACTCAAAACAACACCAGAATGTGATCATTTTACATTCACTAGAATCTCTCGTTAATGGTTTTGAAATTCAAACTCGAGAGTCAAGATGCCGTTCTACTCCTATCACTGAGATGATAACACTGCTGAAATTTATGACTCATCAAAGCTGCAGAGAACGGCAGAACTGCTCATAGACACTTTACCAGAAACGCAAAGTAAAACCACTGGACGATTCCGGTGCAACACCTAGACTCGGTCGGTTTGGCTTTGGTATCAGCGCACCAAGGGAAATCTGAAGCGGAGACCCCCCCAAGACTAAACCATTACAAAGCCCCTGCTACCGGAGAAGCCTCAAGCCCTCTGGCCGCTAGAGCACTCTACTGCACTTAGCCGGCCACGTGGCTGTCACAAGCAGAAGACAGGAGAAAGAGCACCAACTAACCTGGAAATAATTAACCGCTCACATTGGAGTTGCTGCAAGTAGGAAAAAAAAAAGTCTTGTCATTTATCTGTACTTAGGACTCCCCCACCCCACCCTGCATCACCTATAAGATGAAAAGGAAGATTTTCAAGCAGAAACGAAGTGCAAGAGTGCGGTTTCCCTACGAAACAGCACCCCAATTCGCCTGAGGTGCGGTGGGAAGAGGCTTTTAAAAAAAAAAAATGCAAGAGGATAGCCGGGGGCGGAGTTTGGAGTGAAGGGCGAGCACCACGCACATGGACTACCTCCCCCCTACTCCCTCCGGGTGCGGGGCTCCAGGCCACTGGCCGCTGCTCACCGGCCAGCTCCCAAGCTCAAGGCCGTCGAGCACCGCGGACCTCTCCCGTCGGGGCCGAGAACCCAAGGGCAGAAGTAGCCTCGGCCCCAGAGGAGATGGCGAACAGGAAGTGTCCATATTGCAACGCTCCAATAGTCCAAGTCCCAACCCACCCGGCCAGCTACCCCCGGGGGCGTCAGCCCGAGGGGCGGCGAGGAGCAGAGCCGGGGTCGACCACCCCACATCCGGGCCCCCGCGCCTGAAGTTCACGCGGGTCGTGCCCCGCTCCTCCCGGGCACTCCTCCGCCGGGCCCAGCCATCCCGTCCGGGGCCGGACCCGGACTCCACGCCGCGCGCGTCCCGCTCCGATCGGCGACGTGGCGCGGCTTCCCCGGGTGCTTGGAGCAACTCCCCGGTAGTAGGCTTCAGCCGAGCGCGCCCCAGCTGTCCTCTGGGCTTGCCCACTGTGGCTTGGGCCGCGCGACGCCCCCTCCGGACGGTCATTACCTCGGGAGAAACTCTTAACTCCTCACGGGGCCGTGCTCGCCTCAGTTCCACACCCCCGGGAACCCACGCTCCGCCCGAGCCGCGCGCCGGGAACACCCCCGCGCCGGGCGCCAATTCTTCACGGGACAAAAAAAAAAAAATGTCCCGGCGCGTCACGGGACAGCCGCCTCCGCGCCCCACGCCCTGCGCCGCCGGCCGCACGCGCTGCCTCCGCGCCCGCGCCACTCGGCTCCGGGAACTCACCGTCAGCGCAAGCCGCCGCGTAAAGGGAGGCGGGGGTCGGGCCGGGCCAGACACAATATGGCAGAGCACCGCAGCTGCTCCCGCGGCTCCCAGCAGCCGCCTCCGGGACACCCAGCCGCGAGCAGGCAGCGGCAGCTGCGGTGGCGGCCGCCGCAGCACCACATCCCACCCCCCCTCCCCGTTTCCTCCCCTCCTCCCCGCCCCGCTGCCATGGCAACGCGGCGCCAAGGCGCTTAGCCCCACCCCTCCTTCCGTCCCGCCTCCCGCGGCCCGCCCAGGCTCCCCTCCCGCCTGCTAGCTGGGCGGCGGCCGCCCCCTCCGTGCTGCCCTCAAGGCGGGTGGGGGAAGGTGGCGTCCGGAAGGGCGGGGCGGGCTCGGAAGGCCGGGTGGAGACGCTGGGGGCCGGAGCGGGGCCGAGCGGGCGGGAAAATGAAAAGCCCTCGCCTGTCCCCGGAAGGACCTATGGGAGGGCGACGGAGGCGCGGCGCGGATGCTGAGTGGACGGGCTGGCGCGGGACGAGCGAGGGTGTCCTTCTGCGACGAGTGTGCCGGGCTGCTGCGACGGCCAGCACAGCCCTGGGTTCGTTCCATTTCCCCTAAGACTTGTCACTTTTGGTCAGGCTTTCAAAGTGTTGTAGGGATCAGAAAGCTGTATTGGAGATAGCGTTAAGCTCCTCTCTGACTGAAACTCAGTGGAAACTCTTGTAGCGCGTTTTTTTTTTTTGTTTGTTTGTTTTAGGGGAGAGACGTGGACTTAGTAATCAGATCAAAATTTTTATTAAAGTAACATTTATTATGGGACTGTCGCAAATAAACAAAAAGCAAAACAACATTTAGAGTCCTCACTAATTGCTTTGGATAGTAACGAGGACTTTATATGTATTGCCTTTACGGGTACAGTGCTGCTAGATAAAACTGGAGTGCTCAGTTAGATCTGAATTTCAGACAAAGGTAGAATAATTTTTACTATTAAGGACATTCTTGGAATGTCATTCCTGGTAGTTTTGGGGTTTTGGCGAATCTGCCAACTCTATACTTTTAAGGAATTCCAATGACAGAAAAGGAAACCGAAGCCTAGAAAAGTAGCCTATCAAACGGCGTGTGGTGGTGTACTTTTATATCCTAGTACTGAGTAGGATGAGGCAGGAGGATTGCCGTGATTTCGAGGTCAGCCTGGGCCTCAAAGAGAAAACTGGGTATCGTACCTCACAACTAGAATCCCCGAATCTGGAAGGTGGACATGGGAGAGTCGAGTGTTTAATGCCATCTACACACAGAACTAAGGTTTTTTAAAAAAAATCGAATATATGCCTTCATAAGAAGAAGCAAAACTATGACTTCAGTTTACTGTTGTTATTGTGAACCTGGAAATTAAATCTTTCAATTTCTATATCCACTTCTTTAAAAATTAAACTACTGATACTCATTTCACACAGATGAGTGGATGACGAGAAACAAACGGAAAGAAGTTCCTTCAAGAAGATGTAGAAGAGAGAACGAACAGGGAAGAAGGAAGGGAAGGGGTGGCACACACCTTTGATCCCAGCACTTGGGAGGCAGGGGCAGGTGGATCTCAGTGAGTGCGAGGCCAGCCTGGTCTACAGAGTGAGGTCCAGGGCAGCCATAAAGAAACCCTCTCAAAAACAAAACAAAACAAATAAAGCCACAGCTTCAGTACCTCCATTGTGGTTATCTGTTCCTGACAGATATGGACTAATGTGGTATTTGATATGTAGGATGAATTTTAGTTCTCTTTTTTTTTTTCATTGCTGTGCCTATTTTAAGGTCAAATAGCTAAACACTTCCTTAATCATAGAATTTCAGAGAAAAATCACCTCAGGAACCAGTCTACCATAAAATAAATCCACAAAATGTATATACCTTGTCCAAGATCAAGTAATGAATCTTCTGTGTCATCACCCATGAAACCCTCTCTGCTGGTCCTGGGCAGTGACCGATACCACCCTGGGAGGCTGGCACATCTATACAGCCCTAGCCTGTAAAGCTCAAGACTGTTACAATCTGTTACATTCAGCTCAAAGTCCGGGGAGCCTTGGGTATGGAGAGGCTAATTTAGAGGACTTTGAACATGCACCAAGGAAAAGCACTGATTAAAGGTAATGATGATCCAGAGGGAACAGCTTTCCCCTTGAGTTTACCCGAATAAGCAGCCTGAAACTCTTTTAACTTAACTCTTTATGAATAAAGAGCCCTGGGCTTCAAGATTTTTTGTGGAGCTTTATTCTTTCTCCAGAATGCTTCTTTTTTTTCTGTGCATTTTTAAACATATTTTTTTATTGGTTCTTTGGGAATTTCATTTTATGTACCTAATTCTGCTCACCTCCCAGTACCCCATGTCATCCCCATGCCACTGCAGTGCCCCCAGAAAAGAAAATTTAAAAAAATCAACCCAAAATAAAGCAAGAAAACATAAACAAGAACAAAGCAAACAAAACATCTTCTCTCCTGCCCCTCCAACACCTCTTCCATTCGTCCTGGTGGTATTGGTTCCCTGCACCGAGCCACTGGTCTGGGGCAAGGCCTCTGGTTTCTGGTACACCATCATCACTGGATCCTTACCAGAACTCCTCTGGACCATCCCCACTGCCACCCTGAACCATGGAGATCATGTGGGTATTGTTGCATAGGACCAGGACAGCTCCAGCAGGTCTCAGGGTAGATGTTAGGATGGGCCACCCAAGGCCTGGCTGTGGGCCTGTGTGGTAGCTGAGCTAGGAAGGCTGGGCCGTTGGGGCCACCCACCTCCGATGAGGGAATGTGTTGTGGAACACTTAACTATGTAGAGATGTGTGTTGCATTTGTTCATTTGTATTACTTTTAACTGTGTAAAGGTGTGTTCCATTTGTTTCTGCTCCATATGTTTAATTGTGTAAAGATGTGTTGCTGTTTACCTTGCCTGCCTAAGGCACCTAATTGGTCTGATAAAAAGCTGAGCTGTTAATAGCTAGGCAGAAGAGGGATAGGGAGGGCTGGCAGGCAGGATAAACAGGAGAAATCCAGGCAAAAGAAGAATGAGAGGAAAAAGAGAAGAAAGAAGGAGGGAGGAAAAGAGGGAGACACCTGGAGCAGCCAGGGAGACACCAGCGCAGACACAGAGTAAGACATACAGAATGGTAAAAAGACCCCGAAGTAAAACGTAAATAAAGAGAAACAGAATAAGGGCTAAGATAGGGCTAGCATCCATAACTAATAAGTCTCCATGTCTTGATTTGGGAACTGGTTGGTGGCCCAACTGGTACAGGGTTGGAGGCAGCTCCCTTATGCCCAGCCATCATATTCTCCCTTGCCTGTGCTAAGAGGTCAGCTCTTTTGCTGCAGTGTCCAACAAGAGGCAGGGCCAGCTTTCCCTGGGCCAGTGAAGGGCAGGGCCAGCTCAGGATGACCCTCTGATTTCATTACATACGGTCCTATGGCCCCCTGAGGTGAATGGGCCACAGACATAAACACAGACCCCAGTTGCAGCTGGACCCAGAAATGGCCCTCGGCAGCAACTTGGACCTGGACAATATCCTGGAAGCATTGGTCACTCCAATTGGAATGGTTTTGGTGGCAGCATGGCCCCTGACACTAATAAGGTCTCAGGTGTCAGCCCCAACCCTGGGTGTCAGTGAGACCTTTGGTGGCAATACAAGACTTCAGCATAAACACCAGCCATGGTAGGACTTTGAACATCAACACAGACCCCAGTTGCAGTAGGACCAGTGACCCTGACACAGCTCTGGTCCAGAAGTCACCATGGCAGTGGGTAGTCTACAATACTTCTGTTCTGTGATCCTAGGCCTGGAGAGATAGGAACAAATATCTATCACCCAGATAGGGGACAAATACAGACCATCAAAGTGCAACTTGTTGAAGCAGCATGTTATATCGGGGTTACTTACAGGAATGTGGGTATGGGGGAAGCTACTTGCAGGAACAGAAGTGACTCAAAGAACAACATCATCAAAAGCCCACTCCAGCTCACAACCCATGAAAGCTGGAAATGGGGGGGGGGGGGAGCATGCACACCCTGCAGGCAGCTCAGTGGGTTGGAGATAGCCCTTTCTAGGCAGTTCAGTGGGTCTCTGCTACTTCCAGGCAAGTAATCTGGTCTAAGCCAGTTCTAAGCCCCTTGTTTGGTCTGATAATGCCTCCCAGAAGTCTTACTGTTTATAAATGCTTGAAATGGGAGGAGCCTAGTTCATCTGATCAGTTTCATGGACTTCCTGAAGCCTTTGGTTGTCTACTTCCCTGCCTTAACAAGGCCCATCCCACCCTTAACTCCGCCCCCATCTGCATCCTCATCCTCCCTCCCAGGATGGCATGTTTCAATTTCCTTTAAAACATCCTTCATCTTAATGAGTTTCCCTCCAAAATGAAATGTTTTATCTTGGAGGAACTGCTACAGAACAACTTTAAAGAAGCTTACCCATAACTGGGCAGTGGTGGCAAATGCCTTTAATCCCAGCACTTGGGAGGCAGAGGCAGGTGGATCTCTGTGAATTTGAGGCCAGCCTGGTCTACAAGAGCTAGGTCCAGGACAGGCACCAAAGCTACACAGAGAAACCCTGTCTTAAAAAACAAAAACAAAGAAGTAATAGGCTTTACTGGAAAATAAACACATTAGAAAATATATTGTCTAAGAATAGGCAAGCATGGTGGCAAGCACTTACAATCCAAGCACTCGGGCAGAGCTGGGAGGATTGCTTCAAGGTCCAGGCCAGCTTGTCTACATAACAAGTTCCATGCTAGCCTATACTACAGAGTTCAACCATGTCTCAAAATTAATAGGGGCACCATGCATGGTGGGGCATACCTGTAGTCCCAGTACTTGGGACCAGAGGCAGGCAAATCTCTATTCGATGAATTTAAGACCAGCCTAGTTTACATAGTGAGGTCCAGGCCAGCCAATGGCTACGCAGAAAGATCCTATCTCAAAAAGAAAGAAAAAGAAAAAAAGGAAGGAAGGAAGGAAGAAAGGAAAAAAACAATAAAATAAAATGAAGAGAGATGACTTAGTGGCTAAGAGCACTCGCTGATCTTGAAGAGGACCTGGTTTCAGTTCCCAGCACCTACATGCTGGCTCATTACCATCTGTAACTCCAGTTCTAAGAAAGCCCGTGTCCTCTTCTGATCTCCAAGGGCACCAGATGTGCAAGTAGTACAGGTGCAGTCATTCACACTCTCACAATATTTTAAGGGAATAGTAAATGTACCCTCACATTTAGGCTGAAGAGAAGGAAAAACAAAAATATAGGTATTTATGTCTAAGGTGTGTTTATCAACATATTACTACATGAAGTCATCATAATCAAGAATAAATGATTCTAAGGTTTTTTGATAAAAGATGTAGACTTTATCACTTTTAGTAATAAGGACCATTACTGTGACTTTTTCATAATTGTGGTCTAATTTCTTAGAGCAACTTATGGTTCAGAAATAGTAAGCAATAATACTTTTATAAAAACATTACTCCTCAAAGTATATGATGTCAAGACTGGAATAGAGAATTCTGAAATATTGGCATGCCACTTTAAAAAGTTAGTGTACTTTTTTTCGTTTCTTGTCTTTATGTTTGTCATGCTCTTGTATAGCTGAACTCTCTAGTAGCCAAGGATGACCTTGAACTCTTGATTCTCGTGCCTCCACCTCCAAAGTACTAGAATTGCAGGTGTGTACCCCATGCCCAGCTTCCACTTCCACCTACTACTACTACTACCTTATTGATTGATTGATTTTTCAAGACAGGATTTCACTGTGTATTGCTGGCTCTTCTGAAACTTGTTCTGTAGACCAGACTGGCCTCCAACTCAGAGATCCATTTGCGTCTGCCTCAGAAGTGCTGGGATTAAAGGTGTGTGCCACCACTGTAGGTGTTTGCTGTGTGAGTCTTGAAATCAACTGCTTATATCAAATATAATTTTCTAAACCCCAATAGTAATAGTAATTTGGAGCAACCCACCTGTTGAGAAATAGGAACTGAAATACTGCAACAAAAATATTGGGCTGGAGAGAACTAACAAATCCAGAAATTACAGGCCATTATTTGAGGAGTAATGGCAGCCCAGGGAAATGAGGGCTGTAGAGAAAGATCAGTCTCTAAAGTGTTTGTGGGGCAAGTTTGAGGATTTGAGTGCAGGTAGAATTTTCCCGTCTCTGCAGCTGCTTCCAAATTACCATACTGGGGCATTTATTACTTATAAATGCTTGGTCAATAGCTCAGGCTTATTGCTAACTGCAGAGGCCAGATTATACAGGCTATATTCCTACATTGTATGGCAGTCAAAATTCTGAGCAACCTGGCAAGGTACAACTTGCAACTTCCACATAGGAGGTGGTCACTTAGCCTTTGATAGTGATAGTGAGACAACCTGAGCCTTCCAAAGCAAGTGGTCAGGATATGCTAATGTTGTTCTGCTTCTTCTATTGTACTTTAGGAGGTCGCCTGGGGAAGAGGTGTTTTTCACTCAACATGACAGAGCAGGCATAGATAGGAAGATGTGACAAAATGGGCATAGATAGTTGTGGGCGTGACCTAAGTCATTTTCCCCACTACCTAGGAAACAGAATGCTAACGAGCTTCCCCCTCCATTTACATTTTGATATAAAAGCTGTTTGGAGAATAATCGTGGTGATTTTCAGAATGGGAATTCAGGACTTCATGAGGGATCCCTGAAAACTCCCTCCCAATAAAGTCATGTGAGTTCTGTTTTCATTCCCATGCCTCCACTCTGGTACATGAAATAATTTAGTTCCTGGCTGGTCCCAGATCCTGACAACTAACTAGCTCTTGCAACTTAAATTAACCCATTTCTGTTAATCTACATTTTACCACATGGCTCATGGCTTTACCTGTTCTCTAGCACGCCCTGCTCCCTCTGTGGTTGACTGGCATCTCTCTGACTCCACCCTTTTTCTTCCCATCATTCTCCATTGAGCTTTCCCACCTAACTTCCTGCCTGGCTTCCAATCTATCAGCTTTTTATTAACCAATGAGAGTAATACGTATTCATAGTATATAGAAGGTTATTCCATAGCACATGAGTTCAATTTCCAGAAACCACATGAAGAAGCCAGTCTGATAGTCAGGGGTGAGGGCACGTAGCTTTTAACCCCAGAGGGAGGCACAGACAGGCAGATCTCTGAGTTCAAGGTCAGCCTGCTTTAGGACAGCCAGAAGTACAGAGAGAAACCTTGTCTCAAAAAAACAAACAAAACAAAAGAAGCCAGGCTGAGGGTGGGAAGCTGTGTGCAGACCTGTTGTCCCAACATTGTGTGCAGTAGAGACAGGAATACGGCTGGGGTCAGTGAGGGGCCTATTTCAAGGCTATAAGACAACATATAGAAGAAGAAACCTAATCTGGTCCCTTCGTCATATCACACCACAGACACATCACACACACACACACACACACACACACACTATACACCCACAAACACACAGTACATATACATATATCACACACATACCACACATTACATATACATATACCATCTATACCCACACATGCCACATATATACACATTATATACATATACTATACGTACCACATATACTACATACATACAAATACTCACACACTACATACACACACATAACACATGCACACATGATGGGGAAAAGATGAACTCATGCAATAGTATCAAAAACAAAACTCTAAACTGGTGCAGCCCTGTAGACCCTTCACTCAAGAAGCTGGGGCAAGAGCATTCAGAGTTTTGGACCACTGCCCAGCCATCCCATGTAACAACATGGGAGCTCACTCAGTGGGTCTGATGTGGCAGATGCTGGCCCGGGAAGTACTCTACATGCATGGAGTACCCATGAGAGGTTCTACAGAGACCCAGAGGAGATTGGGAAGGAGGAGCAGGCTGCTGCTGAGAAGACTGGGACCAAGTAGGAATTTCGGGGCAAAAGAACTGTGCCAGTTCCTGAATTCACTGCTGCTCAGCCAGAGGGGGCCAACAGGTCTGAAGGTGTGCAGGTGCCCTTGGTACCCATCCAGCAGTTCCCTATGGAAGACTGGAGTGCCAAGCCAGCCACTGAGCTCAGCAGCTCCCACAGCACAGGCCACCGAGTAGGTTAGAGCCACCACTGAGTGGTCCTGAGCTCCTCTGCAGACACCTGAACAAAGGGAAAAAGGAGAAGGAAAATAAAGTTCCTACAATCTGAAAAAAAAAAAAAAGAGTTTGAGACCAGCCAGGGTAGTGGTGGTGCAGGCCTTTAACCCTAGTACTCGAGGAGGCAGAGGTGGGTGGATCTCTGAGTTCAAGGCCAGCTGGTGTACAGAGAGTTCCAGGACTGCCAAGTCTACACAGAGAACCCTATCTTGAAAAACAAAAACAAGAGAGAGAGAGAGAGAGAGAGAGAGAGAGAGAGAGAGAGAGACTGAGACCTGCGTGGTCTACAACACAGCAATCTTGCATTAAAAAAAACATCCAGAATAAAAGACAAGAGGACAGGAAAGCAAATCTGTAGCAGCTGGAGTAATGTAAAATAAAGCACATTCAGAGACAGAGACAGACACCAGAGGTCTCTGCCCCCTGAGGAGCCCATGCCGACGCTTGGATATATATTACTTTACTCGGGTTTTTTTTTTTTTTTTTTTTAGTTTTTAATCTAATGCAAGTGGGTGTTTTGCATTTGTTTATGTCTGCACACTGTGTGAATACCTGGGTCCACAGGGAATAGAAATGGGCATTGGAGCTCTGGAACTGGAGTTACATACAGCTGTGAGCCACCTTTAGGTTCCTTGGGAGAACAGTCAGTGCTCTTAATCGCTGAGCCATCTCTTGAGCCCTGTCTTGCTTTCATCCAACATCTCTTTTTCTCCTAACTTTCATTGCTTAAGCATATACAAAATTATCTTTTAATTAAATCTCCAAATATGCTTCTTAAAGAATCAAAAAGAGAAAAAGAAAGAACCACTGGAAACAAATGGGGGCAAAGTGGGGTGGGGGCTATGAAACAAAAGCAAGAAAGGAGCCACACCTAGCCTGGCCACCTTATGTCCCAGTGGTGTGGACACAAGGCTACTAACCGCGGAGTCATTTGCAAAGTTGCATAGAAAAGGTTGCTCAAGTTATCGGATGACAAGAAACAGAAAGCAAGCCAATTGGCTCCGTAAGAGATATCTAATACAAAAATAGGCAGGGATTATGTGAGCACCAGCCCTGGGAAGCTCAGCCAGAGTTGCAGGAACTTGCCTCTCTCCCTTCTCTCTCCTCATCAGGTTGGTCTTGGCACTTCTTTGTGAGCTTGCTTCTCTCTCGCAGTTTCTTTGCTCACTTATCTGCTTCCATGTGACCTAAGGAAGCTGCCCCAGATGACAGCATCGGCCTTCCATTTCTGCCCAGTTTGCTGGCAATCACAAGGCTGTACCTGACTGGTCTCACACTCCACCAGGAGTTGTCATCAGTCCGCTGTACATCTAAGTACTTACAGATGCCCTAATAGTTACACCCAGCCCGTTTCCTGTAAATTAAATTACAAATGTTTTTACATCTGTTTAAAATTTGCTTTGGGGTGGGGATGGGGCGGCATGTGCCACAGCACAAGTATAGAAGTGAGGGAACAACTTGTCAATGCAAGAGTCAGCTCCCTTCTATGACCTGAGTCCCTGGGGTGAAATTTTGGTCATTAGGCTTGGAGCGTCTCCTTGGCCTATGAAGAAACTTCAACACAGCGGTTCTCAACCTGTGGGTTTCAACTCCTCTGGGGGTTGAATGACCCTCTCATAGAGAGGTTGCCTACAGATATTCTGCATGTCAGATATTTCTGTTATGATTCATAACACTATGAAATTACAACCACAGAGTAGATAATTTTATGGGGATCACCACAACATGAGGATCTATATTAAAGGGTCAGTCACAGCGTTAGGAAGGTTGGGAACCACTGCTTTAGTGATCATCAACATGTCTATGTATTTGCATGTTGTCTAAAGCTACTTACATAGTACAAGGTCATAGCTGGGTAATTGCAACAATAAAACTATAGACTAAAATGGCTACCTAGACCTTTGCAATACAAGTTGGCTGAGCCCTGCCTTAAGGTAGTTGTGGATAAATAAATGGACTTGTTTAAAGACTCAGGGGAAGTTGGGTGAGCAGTCTCTCCTCTGAGAGAGGACCTGTCTGAAAGTTCTAACATAGGAAAAAATAATCTCAAATATGAAATGAGATTTTACACAAAGGGTGGGAAGGGCATAATGTGGAGATGTTCATTAAAGATGCTAAATTTAGGGGAGCCTGTTACCCTAGCCACCTTTAAATAATTCCCTCATGGCAAATTTTACAAACCCTCTGTAGCTGGTTCTTGCCAAGATGGACTGGCCAAGGCACAAGGTTTGCTATACATGAAGCTTTCTTAAATGCCCCAAAGTTTAAATATTAGTTAGAGAGACAGAGATAGATGAAGAGGCAAACAGATGTGAAGAAAGACTGAGACTTCAGAGCAGGGGTGCAATGAAGTCTAGAAGTTTGACTGACATCAAATCATTGTGGAAAATACTTCATTAGAACAGCTGTTCAGATGGCTCAGTGGTTAAGAGCATTTGCTGCTCTTGCAGAGGACCCAGATTCCATTCCCAGAATCCGTACCAGATAGCTCACAAGTGGCTGCGACTATAACTCCAGGGGTATCCAATGCCTCTGTCTTCCACGAGCACACAAACACACACACACACACACACACACACACGTACGCACAATTGGTTGGAAAAAATGGCTCACACTCATAATCCTACTCGAAACGGGAGGCTGAGGAAGAGGGGTGATCAAGGCCAGCATGAGCACAGAGTGAAACTTTGGGTCCTGAGCTAGCCCAGGTAACAAAACTCTATTGGGGTAGACAGAAAAGCTAGTAGATTTCTGAGAACCTTGGAGAACCCTCAGCTTCCTACTACTCCAATTTGACTGAGAACTCTCAGCTGCCTTGGCACCAAAGATTTTACTGGAAATGTATAATCTTAGGTCCTGTTGCAAGCCATTGAATAAGAATTCCATTAAAAACAACAAACAAACAAGCAAAACAGAAAAAAAAACAATACTTAAAAAATATAGCCAGGTGGTAGTAGTGCACTTGAGAGGCAGAGGCAGGGGGATCTCTGTGAGTCTGAGGCCAGCCTGGTCTGCAAAGAGCATTCTAGGACAGCCAAGTGCTGGTATGCAGAGAAACTCTGTCTCAAAAATCCAACACACACACACACACACACACACACACACACACACACACACACATCTCCTGGGGGAGCGGGTATGCACGCTACAAGGCACTTGGGGAGGTCAACTTGGAGGAGTCATTTTCCTTCTACTGTATGGATTCCAGGGAGGTTTGAACTCTGGTTGTCAGTCTCTGTGACAAGAGTCTTCACCACCAGAGCCACTTGGCCAGCCCCAAATACTGCACTTTACTGCAGCAAGGTGAGGCAGACTTTATTCGGGCCGTCACTCGAGGTGATAAGGTCCCCTGCAGTGGCACTTTGCAGCAGAGAGGATGGGCGCATTTCCAAACCTACAGCCTGAACCAGTGGCAATGCAGAGTGCGGTGGAGGGCAGAGGATGGAAGATTCCTAAGAGAAAACCTCAGGGATAAGGGAGGACCCAGCTGCATTCTTGCTGAAGACTGCCTAAGGGACAATGGCAGGTGAGAAAGCCAATCAGGTACTAATGATAACCATATGCCAAAGACAAAGGGTTCTGGCTAAACTGATTTTGTTGGGCTATTTGCTAAAAGTTGATTTTACAGTAATGAATGGCGACTGGGAGAAAGTTTATTATCTATTTATTTATTTATTAGTTTTTTTTTTTTTTTTTTTTTTTTGAGACAGGCTTTCTTTGTGTAGCCTTGGCTGTCCTGGAACTCACTCTGTAGAACAGGTTGGCCTCAGACTCACAGAGTTCTGCCTGCCTCTGCCTCCCCCAAGCGTTGGGATTAAAGGCATGTGTCACCACCCCAGCTGGGACAAAGTTTATGAACGTGCCCATAGCTGGCTAAGCAGAGAGCCATTGTGAACCCCTGAAAATACTACAACATAAACACTCCTGAGGTCGATGGGGATTTTGGCTCCGAATGGAAGTTGTCGTTTTCTTTGGATGAGCCTTTTCCCCCTTTTTCTAAAACTGTTTTTATTTTTAAATGCAATCTTGCATGGAACCCAGTTTATAAAAGATAAAGCAGGCTTGCCATGGGGGGATGGAAACTGGAGCATTCGCAACAAGGGAGAGCCAGGCATTTAGGACAGGCGTGTTCTTCTTAGTAATACAGGAGCAGAACAGCTTCAGATCCTAGGGCTAGGCTTGAGCACTTGCTTAGGGACCAGACACCCCGATTTCCATTCCCAGCACTGAGAGGGGAAAATAGGAAAGAAAACACAGTGGGTCCAGGCATCCAGGTAGGCTTGGTTTTATGGCTGCTTTAGTCTCAGTGACCTCCTGTTGGTGGTGGGCAATGGCCTGCCTCGAGGCAGCGGGGATGTCTTAACTCTTGAAAATCACTGTGCAAGTTTTCCCTCCTCCTTCATCTTCTTCTTACTTACTTATTTATTTATTGCTGCTGTGTATTTATGGATGTGTGTCATCAGAGTGTCCATGAGGAAGTTGGAAGCTGACTTTGTGGAGTTGGCTCACTTCCTCCACCTTTCTGTGAGTTCTGGAGATAGAAAGAAAGGGTTGTTAGATAGAAAAGAGGTGACAAGCACTTTTACCCACTGAGCATTTCATCTTGCCCCCCACCACTCTTAGGTTTTTTTTTTTTTGAGACAAAGTCTTATTCTGTAACCCAAGCTGATTTGTAACCCAAGCTAACATCAAACTCCTGCTTCAGCATCCCAAATTCTGTGTTTACAGGTGTGAGCTAAATCTCCGTTTTTAAAAAAAGTAATCTCGCTGGTTGGTGGTGGTGGCATATACCTTTAATCCCAGCATTTGGGAGGTAGAGGCAGGAGGATCTCTGTGAGATCAAGGCCAGCCTGGTCTACAAAGCAAGTTCCAGGACAGCCAGGGCTGTTACACAGCAAAACCCTATCTCAAAAACAAAACAAAACAAGAAAAAGATAATCTCAGCATCGTTTAGGACAGGAAATCAGAAGATTCAGAAGTTTAAATGCCATCTGTTCCTAAGCAGTAAGCCAAAAGCCAGCCTGGCCTATGGGCTGTTTCCAAAAAAAAAAAAAAAAGTATAAAAACAAAACAGATATACACACATACACACTTAGGGCAGGCAGTGACATTCAAAGGGATTTTCTGTTCAGTTATACAATCTCTTGTAAACTCTTACTTCTGTGGAGTTGAGACAGGAGCTAGCTCCCCTTAGGCAGTTAAGGACAGAGCCCAAGGAGGATCACGTGCTAGCTAGCTCTTTTGCACTTGTGACCTCTTCCTTGAGTGGGTGAGTAACTCTCTGGTAGTGCTGAGAGAACACTGAGGCATATGGACTCCTTACTGGCTGGGCCTGAAACATGAGCAATCCTAATATAGATTACCCCAGTCTCTACTTTGTTCCCACCATAAACCCTGGAAAAGACAGCTGAGCAGGGTGGTTGGCGCTGCATCGCTCATGGAGCTTGGCCTTCTTTCTTGCTTCTTTCCAACGTCTCCCTCAGTTTTGCTCATTCCTTGTCTGCCTTTCTTTATTCTTCTTGGGCATGAGACAAGGAACCTGGAAGCCACCGGTTCAGAGTACTTTGGTGACTGCGCTTGCCTGGCACCCTGGTTCCTAGAGTTAAGCCCACCAAGAGCCAAGAAGAACTCCACGACACCCAGAGAGCCCGTATCAGCGTTCATGCTGCTTCTGGAGTGAGGATTTTCCAGTAACCATGGGCAACCGCTTCTCTGATCTCCTCAGTTACATGAAAGCCCCGCACCTTAAAGTTCCCCTTGGTTCTTCTTTTCTTACCCACAAACACCTCTGGAATCCGACTTCTTCTTTTCACCACTGTAGTGCCGCCCTGGTTAAAGCCCCAACGGTCTTTGGACAGAATGGCTTTAGTAACCTCTGTCACTCCCTTCTAGACTTGCTCCAGGCAGTACTTCCCTTTTGTGGGTAAGTTGTTATAAGAAAGATGCTCACCATGTAGCCCTGGCCTTCCCAGAACTCACTGTATAGAGCAGACTAGCCCCCAAATCACCCCCAAAGACCCACATGCCTCTGCTTGTCAAGTGCTAGGATGAACTGTGTGCACCAGCAGTATTTTCTCAATGCTGCCCCTGACAGGCACCTCCTATCGTTTGTCACCTTGTGCCCCTCCTCGCCTTCCATTCCTCAATGGCTTCCCGCTTTGCTCGGATAGAAATACTGGAATCCTTACATGGTCTCACTCCTTCCATCTAACCTCATAATCCTTTCTCAACAATACAGGTACAGGCAGTTCTCAGGCCTTTGCTCTCTGCTTGGACTGTCCTTGCCCAAGAAACAGGCTTAGCTAATGGTCTCATCATTGAAGTCTCTGCTCAGATGTTGCTTTCTCAGTGAGTCCTATTTGAAAGCACACATACTCCTGCCACAGCCCAGGATCCTGAGTCCTTCCTGCTGTGTCTGTTTTCCCCACAGCATAACTAGATGGCTTACTTATTCTGCTTTGGGTAAGGCTGTCTCCTCCACTAAAATTCACCCTCAAGGGCCAGTAGTGTTATGGTTTAAATAAAATGCTGTGGATCTCTAAGTGGCTGCAGCGGACAGCGGGCCATGAGACAGACAACAGAACTCACTGTATAGAGCAGACTAGCCCCCAAATCATCCCCAAAGACCCACATGCCTCTGCTTGTCAAGTGCTAGGATGAACCTACACTTCATCCAGAGCATAGGTCCCAGAGCATAGGCAGACAGCCAGGTCCCAGGCAGGAAGCCACATGGCAGGTGAGAGATGGAGAGGGACAGGCACACCATGCAGAGTGAAGTTGGATATTTATTTAGTGGGTTATGGAAAGGAAGGGAAGAAAGGGGAAGAACAGAGAAAGGCGGAGAGAGACAGAGACAGAGACAGAGAGGGGGTAAGGGGAGAAGGGAGAGACAGAAGCTACCAGAGATGGAAAGGGTAGGGACTCAGGCTGGAAGCTGAAGATCAGCTTGTCTGGGGGAGGGAGTGGGCATGGCTTGTCTCTTAAAGGGACAGGACAGACCATTACATTCCCATCTCTTTTTTTTTATAATAAAAAGGCAAGAGGTTAGGTACCACAGGTTAAAGGAATTGGGATGGTAGATTCTGAAGACTGCTTCCTGCTTATTTGTGGGCATCATCTTTGGGCGGGGGGAGGGGTGGTGGAACCTGAGAAAGCTGGATGCTGGTAACATCCTGACATAGCTGGTCTGTTTGCTCCTGTCTGGTGTTTGTGGTATGGAAATGTCTGACCATTACAAGTAGTCTTTGTTTTCTTCACTCATGTATTCTAAGCATCTGGCATGCTGTTGGTACATAATATACATTCAACAATTAATGTGTGTATGGTTAGAATTTTATATTTATTTGTTGTAGTGTCTTATCTGGATAAAGACTAAAGTGAACGGACTAATTAAACAATGCAAATTATTGCAGGAGTTATGAGTTCTCCATTCTTTCTATCTTCTAAATATAGTATTTATTAATTTTGGGCAAGGTCTTCCTATTTGAATTTGAGCTCCTCTTGCTTCTGTCTTTCAAGTGTTGGGACTACAGGCACTTGCTCTAATACCCAGCTCTCTGTTTCTTGTTACTTTCAGTTTCTCTTTTATGCAATCAAAAAAAAAAAAACCCAAAAAACAAAAAACCCCTACCACTGAAAACAACTCTAGTTTAAGCTAATGATACATTTTATCACCTAAGTGTCCATGTTTCTTATATATCTTAATACTTAGGTCATTTCATTCCTTTTCCAGTCTTCAGCCATATCTTATATATGCACAGACTTGAAGGGGAGAGGAAGAATGAGAGAGGGGGGGAGAAAGAGAGAGAAAGAGAGAGGGAGAGAAAGAGAGAGGGAGGGAGGGAGAGAAAGAGAGAGAGAGAGAGAAAGAGAGAGGGTGTGCATGTGAGTGTGTGAGTAGATGAGGGGAGACAGAACACAGGGTCTCAAACATTTTAAACAAATGCTCTGTCACTCAATTATAACCAGTCTCCTCTCTTTCTCTCTGTCTCTCTCTTCTTTCTTTCTTCCTTCCTTCCTTCCTTCCTTCCTTCTTCCCTTCATCCCTCCTTCCCTCTCTTTCTCTCTCTGTTTCGTATCTGTTTCTCGACAAGGTTATGCTGTGCTATCCCATGCTGGCTTTGAGTTCACAGCAATCATTTCTTGGGCTTCCAGAATGCCATAACTACAGGCATGTGCCACCACTTCTGGTCAGACCAAACCTATATGGTATTATGTTCAAAATCCCTATTTTTAGGACCATGTGGGCTGATATGCTGATGGAGAGGTCCCAGGTCAGAAGCCTAAGCTGGAACTATAGTTTGCAGCTAAGACAGGAGAGAATAGGGGTGTCTTGGAGAGAGTAGAATTCAAGAGTCTCCCTCTGTGGGAAATTGTTGAACCTGTCTACCTGCCCCACCCTTTGCTGGAAACAGGAAAGAAAAACTGAAGGAAGCCTCAAGGGTGATATGTGAGAATGGGTGTGGTTTATAGTCCGCCCTCGGCTCCATTACAAATGTTCTGTGTGGCCTGTAAACCTTTGAAAGGTACATTTCCTTTAGAAGGGATTTGAGTATGTTTTTGATTTGTTCTTCCAGGCTGATGTAGGGCAATAAAGGAAGCTTCCCAAGTAAGCTCTGTCAAAAACGATTGGGGTGTCAGACTAGCTAAAAGAACTTATTTTATAAGCAAGGGATTCCTAAGACAGGAATCATAAAATAACAGAAATGTACTTTTTTTTCCTTTTGGTTTTTTGACACAGGGTTTCTGAGTGTAACAACCCTGGCTAGCCTGGAACTAGCTCTGTAGACCAGGTTAGCCTTGAACTCACAGAATTCCACTTGCCTCTGACTCTCAAGTGCTGTGATTAACACATCTGTCACCAGGCCTGGCAAATGCACGTTCTTTCTGGGTTGGTGATTGATTTTCTGAGACATCTCCTTTGAATGTGTAAATATCAAGTCAAGAAGGAAAAAATTCAGAGGAGCCTTTCTTCTCTCACAGACACTCTTATTGAGGTTAGATGGGTTCTTTAATAAATGACTAAAACCTCGAGAATAAAATACAAAAGCAAAGTGTTTCTAGCCAGGGTAGAAGAGGAGCTTCAGAAGTGCATTGCTACTGGGGCTGACAGGCACTGGGACGTCAGTGTGTACCCTGGGCAATGGGCAGAAGGCACAGGTGAAGGTTTCAATCTTTTGCATAAAAGGTTGGGTCTTATTTTGAATGGTTTTATGTCAATTTGATACAAACTAAAGTTATGTGAGAGGAGGGAGCCTCTCAATTGAGAAAATCTTCATAAGATTGGGCTGTGGGCAAGCCTGTAGGACATTTCCTTAATTAGTGATTGATGTAGGAGGGTCCAGCCTATGGTGGGTGATGCCATCCCTGGACTGGTGGTCCTGAGCAAGCCATGATGATCAAGACAGTAAGCAGCACCTCTCCATGGCCTCTGCATCAGTTTCTGTCTCCAGGTTCCTGCCTTGTTTGAGTCCCTGTCTTGATTTCCTTCAGTGATGAACAGCAATATGGAAGTGTAAGTTGCTTTGGTGATAGGGATTCATCACAGTCCCTTTCTTTTCTGCTGCATTACATTTTTGCCCAAGATCACGAATAGACTTTGATGCTTACAGATAGCCTCACCTCCATTAGGGTTCTTTTTTTTTTTTTTTTTTTTGGTTTTTCGAGACAGGGTTTCTCTGTGGTTTTGGAGCCTGTCCTGGAACTAGGCCTTGTAGACCAGGCTGGTTTCGAACTCACAGAGATCCGCCTGCCTCTGCCTCCCAAATGCTGGGATTAAAGGCGTGCGCCACCACCGCCCGGCTTCCATTAGGGTTCTTAATCTTAATAGAAATTTTGCTTTTATGTAAACAAGTTCTTAAAAAAAATGAAAAACAAATGTGGAAGCCTGTCCTAGTCTGCTTTGCTGTTACTATGACAAAGACCATGTAAGTGACAGTCATCACTGAGGGAAGCTGGGACAAGAACCTCAGGCAGAAACTCGAAGCAGAAGCCAACAGAGGAGCACTGCTTACTGGCATGTTTCCCAAAGTTG